>NC_140590.1:1327478761-1328845934 GCF_964204655.1 Triturus cristatus | reverse complement strand
TTTGCAGTTTCCGTGCCAACTTCCTTCTAGCTTTCGTTACAGGAGGGCGAACCCTTGTATTTGCGGGCCTAGCTGGGGCCTGTACTCATCAGTATGCATAGTCGCCTTTTAATGAATAGCACGCAAATCGTCATGGTGATAGGTACGTACGGTTTGTCCAGCATGTCCTAGGTGTTTCTATAAATATATTTAAAAAAATTAAAAAACAAAGGCCGGCCCCGGCGATGGGATCCCCGGGACCATAAGTGACCAGAGGAGGGGGGCAAAAATATATAAAAGACAGGCATCACGCCGGAGGCCACGCCCCCTCCTTGCAGCACTCTGCAAACGTGCCCCCTGGCGAGTTGTAAGTTGGGGAATTAATTCCCCTTCAATACTGAGGGTCCCTGAGGGCCAACTAGCCCAACAGGTATCTCCAGAATGCGCCAGAGAGCTGCGTTGCAGACACTTGTTTTGTGGCCACGCCCCTTTTTACACCTCTCTGCAACACAGCTCTGTGGTGCTTACTGGAGGTACCTAGTGGGCTAGTTTGACCCTAGGGACCCTTAGGATTCAATGGGATTTAATCTCTCAACTTGGAACGGCCACAGGACGCGTTTACACAGTGGTGAAGGGAGGGGACAGGGCCTGAGGTGACGTGTGCAAACTCGCCCTGTGGCGCGTTTTAAGTTGGGGAAAAAATTCCCCTTTAATCCTGGGGGCCAAATAGCCCACCAGGTGCTTCCAGTAAGCTCCACTGTGCTGCATTGCAGAGAGGTGGTCCAGGCCGTGCCACTTTTTACACCTCTCTGCAACGCAGCTCTGTGGCGCTTTCTCTACTGTAGAGGAGAAGAGAATGAGCGCGTATATATATATATATATATATATATATCACACACTCTTTCTCGCATAGAAAGAAACGGGTCGCACTCCGGTCTAGCTTTTCCACTTTGGTGATTTATTAACGTTTGTAGTATTACTCCATAGCAACAAACAAAACCAACGTGTTTCGGTCTCACCCGAGACCTTGCTCACGGTAACGCCCCCATTCTAGGTCACATGTTATAAACCTATCTTTGTTATTACATCACTTCCTATTATTTGGAAAAGGGGCATTCTGGGAATTGTAGTGAAAATAAAGTTAATACTTAACAAATTAATTCTAATGGACCTTGCATTGTGAGGAAATGGTCATATGTTCCCAATATTGAATTAAATTAAAGGGTTTTTCCATCTATTCATTAGCTAATGCATTATTTAAACATGTTCTATGAATTCATTTTTCAGACACATGATGATATAATATAACTCCTCCAGTGGAGAGTGACTTCCCATACTTTGTGTCTTAAATAAACCTAATCTTAGCTCTACTTTCAGTCATAATTGGAATTTTCCATTTGAAATTCGCACATTTTATATGCAAGGCACATATACTTCAGTAAATCGTATTATGCAATACCGGCATGAATGCCCATACAGCCTGTAAAAATACAAGGTAAGCATCTGTCAACTCCAAAGGATTAAAAGTGAATTAACCAATTGCTTATAAATAACAAAGTTGCCAATATCGGAATCAATAAATTACAGCCAGACCTCAAAACATAATACAACAATCATTATATAAAAATATATAAATATTATGATAAAAAATCGGGTCACCCCACAGACCAATGTAATCAGAAAAGTGAATAGTGCAGTTAATGGAAAAAATAATAAAATAAAAAATATGAATAAATGGACCCTACCCTGATGTATCACAAAGAAATAATATTCAGTTATTGAAATTCAAAATAGGGGACAACAAAGGCGTAATCAAGGGTTTAAATAGATCCGAAAAAAATATAATGTTTACTTCTAAGAGAAGCTTCCTCAGAGTAAGAGTGCGGTGGGACCCGTCAATACGATCCTAATGATCCTAATACAAAGGTAGTGTGGTAGGTTCATAGATAGAGAACATAGAAATGTAAAACCTCAGGAGATAAAACACAGAAATGGATGATGGAATTAAGATGTGCAAATACGCAAATTTCACATGTAAAAGTACAATTTGTCAATAATAAATAGTAAAATACTAAATAAATAACCATAAAATTGCAAATTTCATAGGATTAAGACAAATGACTTAAAAATGTTAAAATATTGCTATGAACACATCAGATAAAAGTTTCCATGGTAATATATCTGAGTAAAATCAACCGCAGTGTAATACCTTAATAAATGGGGGAAGGGCTAACAAAGTTGTCACTTGAATAAATTGTTACAGGATACATTTGATATACACAAATAGTTGATAAACAATGAGGTGTATTGATGTATGATCAACCCAAGCAAGTATGCAAGTCCTCCGTCATGTTCAGTCCTAAAGGTACCTTGGTGTTAAGTTGCAAAATGTACCATGTTTCCAATTTGCGGAGACTGGACTCGCGGTCCCCACTTCTCCTACTGGGCTCAATAGAATCAATAACATAGTAGCTTAAACCCTTGTTATCACTACTGTGTGTTTCTCTAAAGTGTCGAGCTACGGGGTAGGTGTTGTCTTGATTGGAAATCGCACGCAGGTGTTGCAATATACGTTTATGTACCGCTAGCTTCGTGCTACCCACATACTTAAGATTACACGGACAAGTAAGGACATAAATAGCAAATTTGGTCTTACAAGTCAACAATTTATTGATCTAATGCTGCCTGTTGCTAAAGGGATCAATAAATGTTTTGGTATTAACACCATGGGTGCAAGCTTTGCAAGTTTTGCACTTGTAAAAACCACTGTTGAGTTGTAGCCAAGACGTTTTGTCAATGGTTTCTGGATTGGTGTTAACCAATGCTTGTCTCATTGTGGGAGCCCTGCTATGTGTGATGGTAACTTGCTGAGGGAGCAGAGGACCAATGACAGGGTCACTTCGCACAATGGGCCAGTTCCTGTTAATGATTCTGCGTAATTCTGCTTGCTGTTTGCTATAGCCCATGATAATTCTGAAGGCATTGTGTGAGTTCTTGTTAGTCTCCTCTTGGTTGATTGGCAAAATAGTGGTACTAGTAGCTCCAGTAGTGGGTTTTAACAGGTCATTGCGATTGAGCGCATTGGCTCTAACTATAGCACTTTCAATAATGCCCTCAGAGTAACCTCTTGCCCTAAATCTTTGTTTACTCAGCCCTTGTGCTGCTTTGAGATCAGTATCATTGCTACAAATTCTCCTCAACCGCAACATCTCCCCATAGGGTATGCTATTGATAAGATGGGGTGGGTGCGCACTTGTGGCGTGTAGGGTAGTGTTACCAGCAGTGGGTTTGCGGTATAACCTGGTTTCTAGTTTACCTGCGTGGGTGTAGATTTCCGTATCAAGAAAGGTGACACTGGTTTGGCTACATGTAGCAGTGAAGTGGAGGTTAAGATTGTTCATATTTAAAATCTCAATAAAACCATTGGCCTCATCTAATGAACCATTCCACACTACAAATAAGTCATCAATAAATCGCAACCAGACAACAACATTATCATTAAGGCACTGGGCATGCTCCATCTGAAGGATCGTCTCCTCCCAGTAACACATATGGAGGCAGGCGTAACTTGGGGAAAAGCTAGCCCCCATGGCTACGCCCCTCAGTTGACGGTACAACAAACTATTGAACATGAAATTGTTGTTAAGGAGGCAGAACTCTAGCATCTCAATCAGCATTTCATTGTGACTTGCAAACTGAATTGGTTTCCGTGATAGAAAGTACTTGGTGGCCTGAATACCGTCTTTATGATCAATACTGGTGTACAGTGATGTTACGTCCAGAGCTAGCATCCAATATTCATCTCTCCACTGGATTCCATTAATCTTACGGAGAAAGTCCCCTGTGTCCTGCACATATGAATCCAATGATCTCACGAAGTCCTGTAAAAAAAAGTCAATATACTGAGAAGTTTTTTCATACATGCCATCCCGGGCCGAAATAATAGGTCTGCCCGGGGGTCTGACAGGATCTTTGTGTATTTTAGGGATAAAATACAGAGTGGGGATGACTGGATTATCCTTTTTCAGGAAATTGAATTCAGCTTCCGAAATGAGTTTAAGTCTCTTCCAGTTAGCCAATTTTTCCCGGAATTCATTGTTTGAAGCCTGGATGGCTGCTGTAGTTGTACGAATGTAACAATTTCTGTCATTTAGTTGATTAGAGGCTTTGTGGTCATAGAGTTCCTTAGTTAATAGGCTGATATTGCCACCCTTATCGCTTTGACGTATAATAATCTTTTTGTTGCTTTTTAGTTTTGAGATAAGCTGATTGTATTGCTGAGTCTGCCGAATATATCGTTGTTTTTTAGATTGGGTTTTAGTATGTAATGCTTTGATCTCAGCTATCACATTGTCGTTGAATATATCCAAGGCATCATGGGGCATAATAGGGTTGTAGGTAGATTTAGGTCTGAATGATGTAACATATATATATATATAACGTAAGTAACCCGGAAGGAGTATTGGCCGCGTCAGCCCCCCGCCAGTGTAATCTGAGGAAGTAGCGAACACTCGGTGGTCCCGCGGATCGGTGGACAGCTGAAAGGAGTCGGAGGATGCCGGTAGTTGTTACCAATCCTTACGAGTAAGCGCGAGTGATTCCACCTCACTACATGTAATGAGGGTATTTGGGATTGTGCCGGAACGAGTTATTGGCGATATTGACATTTTAAAACACTTACAGCCTCATGCATCAACCCAAAATCCAGTCGGTAAAATACCGATTCGGTAATAGCTCCCGGTATTAAGTAAAAAATACCCAATCCCAATGCATCAACCCAAAAGCAGAAATCGCTATTTAAGGAATCCTTAAATAGCGATTCTTTAAATAGGGATTCCTTAAATACCGATTCCTTAAATAGGGATTCCTTAAATACCGATTCCTTAAATAGGGATTGCATTTAAGGAATCCCAAAGTGAGATTCCTTAAATGCAATGCATCAAAGTTAAAAAATTAGCGATTTCGCTAATAGGGGGAGCAAATTACCATGAAGATGAACTGCATGGTAATTTGCAAAAACTTTGAAAAATGCACTTTTGTGCATTTTTCAAAGTTTCATGTTGCGCACACACATGCCCTTAGAGCATGTGTGTGTGCAACATATGTGCACATATCATTTTCAGGGGTGCAACAGGGTGTCCTTTTGACACCCTGGCACCCTTGAAAGTGCTCCCGCTATTAGCGATTCGGTAATACCGAATCGCTAATACAGACTGGCTTTACATTCATTCCTATGGGCCTCCAAGCCCATAGGAATGAATGGGTAGGTATTCCTTATTACCGATTCGGTATTACCGATTCGGTAATAAGGAATATTAAGGAATCGCTATTTGAATAGCGATTCCTACATGCATAGCCTTTTGCTATTCCTTATTAGCGATTCCTTATTTTTCGCTAATAAGGAATCGCAAATGGCATTGTTGATGCATAGGCCCCTTAGTCGGCTAAAACTCAGTGCTTTATCACCCACGTGCATCCAACAGCAACCATGTCGACATCGGCAGACGCGCTACGGGCCAGAGAAGCCGTAGCAGATGCTTTGTTTTTAAATGTACCGGACAACAAAGTCGTGTCTGATGAACCTACTACAAACACAAGTACAAATCAAAACCTGAAGAGCATGCTCAAGAATTTGGAAAAGTTACTCCGGACTGAATTGACTAAATGGTGGGAAAAGAAGAGTTTGGAGAAATACAGGGAAGTAGGAAGGGTACCCCGGGGGCTTCGAATATTAATTGCTCTATCTTTTGAAAAACCGAACCCATCAATGTTAAAGGAATGGGCGAATAACAATTTAGAGGTCTCCATGAACATGGTATCTATCCTCATCAAATATGCTGAAATTGATAGAGAAGAGATCATTAAGGAAATAGACAAAATCAATGCACAATTAGATGGACATGAACAAAAAGATTTTATCAAAAAGAGCAGAGATGATATTGACACAAGGCTTAAGAAACATGAAGAAACCATTAAGGCTCGAAAAATCTGGAAATTTGCTCGCGATAAAACAGATTACGAGACTGGCAGAGTATTTACATTTTCTAAAAAATTTGATAACGCAAAAAGACAAGCATTGGTTCCAAAATCAACGGCTATCAATATTACTACTCAGAGTACAAATGATCCATCTAGCTCTGAGCTCAGTTCCATAAGTAGCAACTATGAGTCTGACGACAGTAGCAATAACCAACTCACTAAACTGCCCACCGACTTCACACCATCAGAGGAACTGGGTTTTCTCATAGAGGACCGCCGACAAACACTACGTTCTTACGATCCAGAGAAGAAAAACGTTGATGTAAAAACATATCCAGAAAGCAAAGGCGGAAAATCCAGAGGTGCAGGCAGAGGGGGCAGAGGGAGGAAATGGCCCCCAAAATGAATGAAACCACAACCTCAGACAAAACAGTGATCAACTTATCTGATATTGAATTGTCGATTGCTGAATTACAACTACTCTCGCTCGGCCTCTCATATTGTCCAAACAATAATTTCAAATACACTCAGGCACGAGTGGATGTTTTCAAATTTATTCGAAAGCTAAAATTGTTAAAACATTTTAAACTGAATAAAACAGATACCACTAATAATATGGAACCTACCAACACATCTGAGGGCAATTTACAAGTATCTGATGTTCAATTACTCAGATCTATGCATGCACTTGCGCAGCCTAATGAAATGTCTACTAATTCAACCCAGGAAGATCTATCAGCATTGGGCATACGTAACAGTACCACCAGTTTAACCCCTTTTCGTCCAGCGTCTGTATTTATACCGGTAATGCCGAAAGATGCTATCGATATCTTTAATGACTGTGTAATAGAGGATTTGAAGCAACTAAACAAAGCCGTTTTACGTAAAAACAAACAAAGAAAATACAAGGAAATTCAATACTCCATCCTTATGCGTAAACTACAGTCCAATGAAAACATCATAATAAATAAATCAGACAAAGGGGGTAATATAGTTCTCTGGCCTCGAGAACTATATATGCAAGAAGCCAACAAACACCTGAATGATGAAAAATGTTACAGAAAAGCAACATTCAATGATCTTAGGAACATTAAAGAATCAACCTTTAAAGAACTACATCAATGGAAAAGAACAGGACTCCTGAGTAAAAATGAATTTGATTTCCTCAAAAATGACTACCCTATTACTCCTGGGCTATATTTCATCCCCAAGGTGCATAAGAATGTCACACCAGTACCTGGGAGACCTATCATCTCGGCCCAGAAGGGACTATAAGAACCTATGTCCAAATATGTGGATTTTTTCTTACATGAATTTGTAGAATCTTTACCTTCATATATACGTGACACTGGCCATTTCTCATCAAAAATTCAAGGAATCAAATGGAAACACGAGTATGTTCTGATTGTCATGGATATATGTTCCTTATATACGAGCATACATCATTCGGATGGAATAACAGCAGTTAAATATTTTCTATCCAAACGTAACATTGAATTTTATCAGCATAATGCAATGTTGTTGAAAATGATTGAAATTTGCTTGCATAACAACTATTTTTTATTTAACAAAGAAGTTTATCAGCAATTACGTGGGGTGGCGATGGGGGCGTGCTTCTCTCCCAGCTACGCGTGTCTCCACGTTGGTTGGTGGGAGGAGCACGTCCTCAAAACCACCCACGGGATGCTGTAAACACTCATGTTAAACATTGGTGGCGTTTCATTGACGACGTTTGTGTTGTATGGGAAGGGTCAATGGAATCAGCTAATCATTTTGTCAATGAGATTAACATTAACAACTTGAATTTGAATTTTTCTGCAACTATTAGCAATGAATCTGTGCAGTTTTTGGATGTGGAAATATATATCAAACATAATACAATCCACACCAAATAACATAGAAAAAGTACTGCAGGCAATGCTGTACTTCACGCTAGCAGTTTGCACCCCAACCACCTAATAAAAAGTATCCCCTACGGGGAATTTTTAAGAATAAAACGTATCTGTAATTCTGAAAATGATTGCACGCTCTGTCAAAAAGAAGCATTCCTAAGATTCATGAGACGAGGATATAAAGCTAAAGATCTAACAATAGCCATGGACAAAGCCAATGGTCAGACACATAATGTTGAAGTACCAGTCAGTTTGAATTTTAACACCCCGGATAAGTCCAACCCAGAACCTATCAGTAGTGATAATAGGGTTAGACTCATTACTACATTTAGCTGTCAGGACAAACAGTTTAGGAAAATAATTTATAAGAACTGGCCCATTATTAAAACTGACTTGACTTTGTCTCAAATGGTGCCTGATTTACCTGTTCTCACATTTAGACGTGCACCCTCCATGAGAGACGCACTAGTGAGAACTAGTCCTGAAGTAGTTACTTCTTCTAACTGGCTCAGTAAGAGAACAGGCTTTTTCAAATGTAGCTCATGCCGAGCTTGTAAGTTTGGGAAAAATACTAACATAATCACTTCAGCATTTGAGTCTAACCCTCTGAAAATCAAAACTCTGCTAACCTGCCGGACAGAGTATGCTGTCTACGTGCTGGAATGTTCCTGCAAATTAAAATACGTAGGCAGCACCAAACTGCAAGTGTATAATCGCATATTACAACACTTACGAGCCATTGTGAACTCTGACCCCAGCTACCCAGTGGCCAGACATTTCAAATATGTTCATAAAAATGACCTCAAAGATTTGAGTTATTATGTAATAGACTCTGTACCTAGGTCATTAAGGGGTGGCAATAGGGAGAAAAAGCTCAGGCAGTTGGAGTCTTACTACATACTGACACTTGATACCAAAATACCTAATGGTTTAAACACAGGAGAGGACTTACACAATTTTTTATGAATTTTAACATTTAGTTGTGAAATTTGCCTGTTCTCCTGCAGCCTGGTACTTATTGAGGTTTTGGCCTGTATTTGAATTATCTAGTGATTTGATTTCTATGTGTTGCTTCATGTTTTTATTTCCAGTTTTTGTCTTGTTTTAGCTAGGTTTTACTACTGGTTTTATCTGGATTCTCTGGCTTTTACCTGTGGTTTTACTTGGCTTTTACTGGGCATGGTTTGTGGGTGGCTACATGAGCAATTTTAGTATGTCTTTTATCTTTCCCATATCCATTCTCTTTTTATTGTCCTTACTATGTCGTTATGTATTTCATTGTTGTCATGTTATATTGATGCACTGGCACTTTATCTTGACATCCTTACATAATCATCATACAACTCTGTCATTATTATTAAGAGAATTTATTGTATGATTATCAATGATATGCACTTTAGCAAAGTATTTGCACTATTAGCGTGATGCACTTGCACTTTATTTCTATTATCTTCAGTCATTGTTTACAGTTTGATATTTTACATATTTCATTCTATGATGATTGGCTATGATTTGCACTTTAAAAACACTCTTTGCACTTTATGCTAGCTAGCTAATTTTATGCATTTATGCATATTATGTGGAAATGTGAAAGCATCTTTACGGCATTTTTCTCTTTTTCTCTTTTTCTCCTTTTTAAGAAAAATGATTTATTCTTCAGCTTTTATTATTCTAAAAACTGGTCATTTATGTGGTAAACATAACCATGATGTAATGAGTTGACATTTTTCATTAATCATTTGCATTATTTGCAATTTTTTCTTACATGTTTTACTATGTCAGTATTATATACAACCGTAGTATTGTTTCTATTTCCTCTGAATGTAGAAAAAAATGTTTTGCCAGTTTTTTTAACATCTAAAAATAGTATTTAATGAGGATTGGCCCTTGGGGCGTCATGTGATCAAGACAGCGTTCTGCTGTCGAAACGCGTCATGCCGGGCACTTGCTGTACGATTGTAGCTGAATAAGGATGCAATAAACCTGCACTGAAAACGCACGCTGTGGTCCGTACCTGTTTCTTTGCTGATAAGGAGCGAGCCAGGAACGCTTATCTTCATATATTTATATATATATATAAACGTTCAGCCTCCCTTTTACTTAAAAACAGAGCACAGCTCCGGGGGAAAAAACAGCGGATTTATTGATTTTCTGCGCAGGTAATGAAATGTCCCTGAAACTCTGGGCAGGCGCGTTTCAGCCTTCGATGGCCTCATCTGTTCTCATTTCAGCTGCCTCACTGTTCCTGGGGGTCCCTTATGTCGATGTTGAAGACCGTGGCCACTCCTACTTATGTGGTCACTCGCCCCTCCTTTGCCTCACAGGTGTAAGGCACCTCGCTCTCCTTGCAACACCAATGCATGCTGGGCAACTGAGTCCTTCCGTTGGAGTCCTTACAGTGAAGGGATACCAAAGCAACAAGTGATGCCTCCAGGCATTGTTGGCCGGTGGTCCCACGCCACAGTAGCGGAATTGCAGGCAAGTCCGTTCTCTGTCCCCCTTCTCAGGCGGGAGGTAATTGACACAAGGGGAGAGAGGAGGCAAATTATGTTTGTGGCCACGGTCTTCAACATCAACATAAGGGACCCCAGGAACAGCGAGGCAGCTGAAACGGGCTCTGATGAGGCCATCGAAGACTGAAACATGCCTGCCCAGCGTTTCAGGGACATTTCATTGCCTGCGCAGAAAATCAAGCCCCCGGAGCTGTGTCACACACTCTTTTTTGAAGTAAAAGGGAGGCTGGACGTTACAGGTGCTGGCTTGGTGACACGCCCTCTCGGTCAGGAGAAACGCGCCTGACCTGCAACTCTCGTGGCAGTATATATATATATATATTCACTGAAAAAACCATAGGTTTCAGGCATGTTACAGTTAGAAATTAGCATTTAAAAAACCTTAGAAATTCACTGAAAAAAACATAGGTTTCAGGGACGCTATAGTTACTTGGACATTGAACTCATGTAAAACCAGAGAAATTCGCCCGTTATAGTTAGTTGAGCTAACTATAACTTGTGTGCCCGCAATGCACTGGTGATGATGTCACATATTACATCACTCATGACATGGTCAGTGACATCACTCATGACATCACTGATAACATCTCAAATGACATCACTCATGACATCATCCAGTGAATGATTGTGTCTGTAAAGTTTAAATATTTTTCATATATATCTATGCCAAGGTCTATTGAAGAATGAGTGGATGTAGAAGTGCCTGAATGGATTATTTAGTAGATGCATGACTGACTGTATAAGTCACTGATTGAACATATGTTACTGAATGCATGGGTTAGTGACTAAACTGTGTGAATGTCTATATTAGTCTCTCAGTTGGTGTGTAAGCAGGTGCATGGGTTGGTGAGTAGCTACATCAGTGTCTATATGGGTTATTGATTGATTGTATGAGTATCTGTATGGGTGTCTGAGTGTCTATGTGGGTGGGGGGTGTCTGACTGTGCATACATGTCTGATTCTCTGGTTGTATAGATTCAAAAGTGCATCTCAGAAGGGCTGTATGGGTAGCTGACTGTGTGTATAGGTGTGTTGATTAGTGAATTGATGTCTCATTTTTATATATATGTGAGTAACTATATCTGTTTTTAAACAGTATATGTGAGTGTTGGGGTGTATAATTGACTATACGTGAGAGTGAGTGATTGCAAGAGTATCTACATACATGAATGTGTACTTGTATTAGTGATTGTATAAGAAAGTATGTGTTAGCATCTATATAAATAAGGCATGACTGTGTAGATGTGTGAGTAATTCTATGGATCAGTAGCACTGTGTGAATGTATGTATAGGTGTTTGAGTGGATATTATACTGATGTAATGATGAGTGACAGCATGTATGAGTGACTGTATGAGTGTATGTCTAGCTCATAATATATAGATAGGAATCAGTGGATGGGTATCTAGTGTCTGCTATTGGTGTGTCTATGGTTTTGAAAATGGTGGTCTGTATTTTAGAGTACGTGTTTTAAAGGTTATATTAGAGTTTGAGGAGGTGTGTCAGACTATCACATAGATGATGTAATCAGTGATGTAATTTGAGATGTCATCAGTGATGTCATGAGTGATGTCACTGACCATGTCATGAGTGATGTAATATGTGACGTCATCACCATTGCATTGCGGCGCGTGAGTTATAGTTAGCTCAACTAACTATAACGGGCGAATTTCTCTGGTTTTATATGAATCCAATGTCCAAGTAACTATAACGTCCCTGAAACCTATGGTTTTTCAATGAATTTCTAAGGTTTTTTAAATGCTGATTTCTAACTATAACGTGCCCGAAACCTATGATTTTTTCAGTGAATTTCTAAGGATTTTTAAATGCTAATTTCTAATTATAATGTTCATAAAATCTATGTTTTTCTCAGTAATTTTGAAAAAAATGTGATATTTTGTAACTTTAATATGCTAAAAAATTTTTTTGTATTTTTTTAAATTATTTAATGTCTTATTGTTTTTTAAATATTAAACAACTATATACAGTATGAAAGGGAGCCCAGCCCAGAGCCACATCTGAAGACCAACACATGTCATAGACCTCTGATGAAGCAGCTCCGACACCCAAGAATGCCACAACACCCACCACCACCCCAGGACCCCCCCCTACAACCAAGGCAGTGCAGAACAAGACAGCGAACTTTCCGAAAACGGAACGGCCCCTCAGCCACACAATAGCTGAATATTGGGACAGGTGTGAATAAACTATATGTGAAGGAAGCAATTCACCCATGAATAACAACACACACAATGCAAAGTGTAGCGGTGATGTGCTGGACACATCTCAGTATGCAGAACACACACCTCTCCATGTGCACAAATACTACTGTTGCTTGTAGTGTTGTGGACAGTGGACCCAACCATGTTACGTGAAACACTATGGACGATCTCAGTCATGTAGCTGTATCGTCCCCCCCTGTAAGCATAAGGGTAACTGGCGTGGGCTGGTCCGACGTACGCCACTTCACCGTAGGAGTGTGAATTAATAGGCCGGGGCTCTGGGCGTGGTTCATTTGTGAACTGTGAAGACCAACGACTGTGCCAGAGCGGCGGGCCTCACCCTGCCATGAGGCTGCCGCCAGGACCACAGGTCTCCTCCACACAGGCCCCCTGCAAACCCAGCGGCACAGCGGCGCAGCACCACAGACTTATGTCTGTACAGACTACTGTCTTTGATCTACACTGCGGACAGCAGGCCTCACAATTCAGATGGAGTAGCGATTGCAGATGACGCAGTGCAGTACGCAAGATACATTGCTCCCAGTACAGCCCTCTGGGACCATGCATCTTTGCAGGGTGCGTCCACGATGAGTACCTCAGATGCCACTAACTCAGTGCACCACCAGTGGCCTTACTGGGGCAGAATTCAATAGACAAAAGACATTGGTCCGAGTGCGGCCCTCCCGGACAACGCATCATCGCAGGGTATGTACACGCTGAGCGCCAAAGGTACTACTAACTCAGTGCACCGCAAGACATCGACACGTCGCCTTACTGAGACAGAATTCAATAGACAAAAGACACTGGTCCAAATGTGGCCCTCCCGGACAACACATCATTGCAGGGTACGTACACGCTGAGCGCCAAAGGTACTACTAACTCAGTGCACCACAAGACATCGACACGTCGCCTTACTGAGGCAGAATTCAATAGACAAAAGACATTGCTCCGAATGCGGCCCTCCTGGACAACGCATCATCGCAGGGTATGTACACGCTGAGCGCCAAAGGTACTACTAGCTCAGTGCCCCACAAGACATCAACACGTCGCCTTACTGAGGCAGAATTCAATAGTCAAAAGACATTGCTCCGAATGCGGCCCTCCCGGACAACACAACATCGCAAGGTACGTACACGCTGAGCGCCAAAGGTACTACTAACTCAGTTCACCATAAGTCATCGCAAGGAAGAGTGAACAGTTTTATGTGAGCAGTGAGGCATACTATCACTCGAAAATCACCCAAAAATACTTATAATATAAGAACAGAAGAATCAAAGTACATTAATGACTACAACTCAGTAATTTTGAAGATGTGGAATGCAAATATGGACATACAATATGTTGCAGATAACTCAATTCCTGTTCCTCGCATACTATCCAAATAGAAGTCCATACCTGGAAAACATATGTCTATATGAAATACTGCAACATTATAGTTTTAGAAAAAATGTTACAGAGAAAATAAATAAAGTGAAATATGCTGTAATTGGATCTGATTGATGTTTCTTCAAGAATGCCAAAGGAAATTTGATTAATCACAGGAAATTAAGTTGTGATACTCCAGATAAGAGAGAGTTTTTCTATTTAGCTCTTCAAACCTTGGAGGACTTAAATGGAATTACTTGGAGATTTTAACTGCTGTGAAGATTCTTACAAAGCATGTAAAAACATTGCTACCAGTGAGGCCCGCCCGGACCACGCATCATCGCAGGGTGCGCACACGCTGAGTGCTTCTGGTGCCACTAACTCACTGCACCACAAGTCATCACCACGTGGACTTATTCAGGCAGAATTCAACGCAAGACGCAACACATGGTGCCACTAACCCTGTTCAACATATGCCGGTGACACGTGGTGCCACTAATCCTGTTCAACACAAGCCGAACGATCCCACATGTGTAACTGTGTCCTGAGTCCTGAATGGCAGGGACCCCAGACTCCCTCTGATTAGTTAGGCCGGCGACATGTGGTGTCACTAACCCTGTATAACACAAGGCACGACACGTGGTGCCACTAACCCTGTTCAACACAAGCTGATCCCACATGTGTAACTGTGTCCTGAGTCCTGAATGGCAGTGACCCCAAGTCCGTGGCAACAACCACAGCAGCATACTCCCTTTGATCAGTTAGGCATATTTCCATATGCAAGGCCGGGGGCACGTGGTGCCTCCAACCATGTTCAACACAAGCCGATCCCACATGTGTAACTGTGTCCTGAGTCCTGAATGGCAGTGACCCCATGTCCGTGGCAGCGACGACAGCAGCATACTCCCTTTGCTCAGTTAGGCATATTACTGTTACACGCGCCTCCACTTGCACTGTTTCCGCACTCACTACTTTCCCACTACAATACCCATAATGCATCTGGCTGGCTCTAGGTTGTGTACCATCCCCTTCTATGTTGTGTACCATCCCCTTCTGTAAGCTAACAAGCTGATTGGTTGAACATGTGCTTAAAACCAAGCCCCTCTTTGCGTTCAGTGCTTGGCTTTCGAAGCTCTTGGGAACCTCGTTGAAACCTCGCCGCACCTGTATTTGGAATTCTTGGATTTCCGCCTACCTCGGAACTCGGACGCTCTGCTAGCAACTCTTGTCTACTCTGGCTGTTGTTCTGCCTTGCTTTGGTTGTGACCGGTGTAAGCCCTCCTGGTCATTGGGCTCTGAGAACTGCTCTGTTTCTCAGTCTTTGGGTCCTCCAATCGTGACGCCTGCTGGGATTTTTCACTTCCTATCCTTCCCCCGCTGGGAACATAGTCGGGATCCTATTCCTTCCTCGTTGGACCAAGGGAGTTCTAAATTCTTCTTCACGAAGGGTCCGTGGAGTCAGCAGTCAGCGGAAAACGGCATACTCTGTGTGACAGCTGCGTTACCGGTACGTTGAACGCACTGAACGCTTCCTGCATAAAGCGAGTAATTGTGACTCCGTTCACCTCTTGTTCAGTTGTGATTTTCTCCGCCCCATTTTCCAAGGCTGTTGTTGGTAAAGACTTAGTCTGCAGTCATTGACCGTGGATAACGGTGTGAACTTCATTTTGGTTGTTGCTTTCCACAAAAAACTTTATTGACATTCCAACCAGCCATACAAAAAACTTTATTGACAATTCCAACCGGCCATACGACTCTCCCCTGCATGGGCTTCTCATTGGACGAACTGTTCTAGAGTTGGCCTCCTCTCATTGTTAGCTACCACACGAAAGAAGGTACACAACCTCTTAGCCTCATACTCTTCTGTCTGCTTATAGGGGGGAGGGAACATAGAGTGCTTCTGCTTAGTACCTTCTATATACTAATTTGTCCTTCTCTCCTTTCCCTTTGTCTCCCTGTTATTTATTTTGAAACCGCTGCAGTGCTTCTTACGTGTACCTGGCCTATACCCATCAAGACCTAACCACCACTGCCCTACTACCCAGAGCTCCCTGTATGTTCCCAGCTCTTCCCAGAGGTGTCATTTATTGCTCAGTTGTAACAATATCACTGAGGGTAGAGATACCTTAGGGCAGAGGGGTAACCATATTCTTCGCTCCCGTGGATGCTGGCTATCATCCTCGACTTCAACCAAGTAAGTCTAGTAGCAAGAGTGACAATTTCCATATGCAAGGCCGGCGGCACGTGGTGCCACTAACCCTGTTCAACACAAGCCGATCCCACATGTGTAACTGTGTCCTGAGTCCTGAATGGCAGTGACCCCAAGTCAGTGGCAGCAACCACAGCAGCATACTCCCTTTGATCAGTTAGGCATATTTCCATATGCAAGGCCGGGGGCATGTGGTGCCACCAACCCTGTTCAACACAAGCCGATCCCACATGTGTAACTGTGTGCTGAGTCCTGAATGGCAGTGACCCCAAGTCCGTGGCAGCGACGACAGCAGCATACTCCCTTTGCTCAGTTAGGCATATTTCCATATGCAATGCCGGCGACAAGTGTTGCCACTAACCCTGTTCAACACAAGCCGATCCCACATGTGTAACTGTGTCCTGAGTCCTGAATGGCAGTGACCCCAAGTCCGTGGCAACAACCACAGCAGCATACTCCCTTTGATCAGTTAGGCATATTTCCATATGCAAGGCCGGGGGCACCTGGTGCCTCCAACCATGTTCAACACAAGCCGATCCCACATGTGTAACTGTGTCCTGAGTCCTGAATGGCAGTGACAGTGCCCCAAGTCTGTGGCAGCGATCACAGCAGCATACTCCTCTTGATCAGTGAGGCATATTTCCATATGCAAGGCCGGTGACACGTGGTGCCACTAACCCTGTTCAACACAAGCCGATCCCACATGTGTAACTGTGTCCTGAGTCCTGAATGGCAGTAACCCCATATTCGTGGCAGCGATCACAGCAGCATACTCCTCTTGATCAGTGAGGCATATTTCCATTTGCAAGGCCGGCGACACGTGGTGCCACTAACCCTGTTCAAAACAAGCCGATCCCACATGTGGAACTGTGTCCTGAATCCTGAATGGCAGTGACCCCAAGTCCGTGGCAGCGACCACCAACCTATGCATGTGGCTGTGGGCCCTTGCTCACCGCTACCTCTGGACTACACTGCGGTCAGCAGGATTCACAATTCAGATACAGTCACAATTGCAGATGACGCGGTAGGCAAGAGACATAGCTCCCACTGCGGTCCAACCTCACCAAGCAGCATCACAGGCTCATACACTTCAACAGTGTATTCTCTACATATTTCATCTTTTCATGATACGCCTACACTGCGGTCAGTAGGGCTCACAATTAAAATTAAATCTTGATTCATTAATTACAGAGTCCACTAGGCAAGTACCTATCACAGGCCTAAAACCTACATAATATCCTTTTAGTATCCTTGCCTCAAGAACTTTTTTTATATCAGTTATACCTTTAGTACAATCAACAAATTCATCTTCAAGTGCAAACAAACACTCAACAACAGTCTACACTGCGGGCAACAGAGCTCGTAATTTGAATTTTTGACACGTGGTGCCACTAACCCTGTTCAACACAAGCCGCGACATGTGGTCCCACTAACCCTGTTCAACACAAGCCGATCCCACATGTGCAACTGTGTCCTGAGTCCTGAATTGCAGTGACCCCAAGTCCATGGCAGTGACCACAGCACCAGACTCCCTCTGATTAGTTAGGCATATTTCCATATGCAAGGCCAGCGACACATGGTGCCACTAACCCTGTTCAACACAAGCCGATCCCACATGTATAACTGTGTCCTGAGTCCTGAATGGCAGTGACCCCAAGTCTGTGGCAGCGACCACAGCGGCATACTCCCTTTGATCAGTTAGGCATATTTCCATATGCAAGCCGGCGACACGTGGTGTCACTAACCCTCTTCAATACAAGCCAATCTCACATGTGGACTGCGTCCTGAGTCCTGAATGGCAGTGACCCTAACTTTGTGGCAGCGACCACAGCACCAGACTCCCTTCAGTTTTATTTGTTGTTGTTTTCTTTAAATAAAATGTTTCATATGTGAACAGGGACATTTCCGGGCCCAAAAAGTGTGTTGGTGGTATGTTGGTAATGTGGGAAGAGGGTGCGTTACCTGCTGATGTGGGGAGAGGCAGCGTGAAAGGGGTATCTCTCACAGAAAGAACTCCGATATTGTTTCAGAAATGCGTCAGACAGATGCCAGCTGACGGACTGAATCACAAAATGGTTTTTCAATGCGTATGTAGTGTGAGTTATGAACAGTTCACACCCAGACTCGCAGAGGGACAACTGTGGCCTGTCCGCTCGACTCACAGACGCAGTACTACGAGCCGTCCGCTCCCAAAGGAACAGCACTGTAGTAGTTCGCAGAGGTACAGGCACAGTAGTGTACTAGCTTGCAAAGGTAGAGAGCTACGAGCTAACGGACTGGCTTCTAACGGCATAGCTGCAAAGTGGTGATGTTGCGCAGAGGCAGCGTGAAAGAGTTATCTTGCAGAAACAGAGCTCTGGTATATTAAATTGCCCCCGAGACCTTTCTTTTATATTTCCACTCGATGGGAGAAAGCCCGCTTTCTGGACCAAGACCTTGCTACCTGCCAAATTTGGCATGATTCCGTTCAGCAGTTTGACCTGTAGCCTTGTCTAAAGTTTCCTATGGAAAATCCATTGAGAAAACATATTTTCACACCCCCACATAGCTACCTGACACAGGCGTACTCGCTGTTGGTGTGCAGGGCATGTTTGCACACACACCACACCCATCCAGCACATGCGTCACAGGCCATGTGACCACGCAAATATAATGCATCGACAACGTCACATCCTTTATTGCCGGTGGTGACTGGATGGCGGACGCTCCATGGGTCTGAATCATAAAGAGTCCATGAAGAGTTGAGCAGAGGGTTAGTCGCACCCTGAGCTGCATGGCCATCAGGGGCCTACTTCCACGTGGCGCGGGCTTGACTTGCACAGGGTTAGTGCCACCCAAAGCTGATGTGGCCATCAGGGACCTACCACCACGTGGCACCGACATGAGTTGCACAGGGTTAGTCGCCCCAAAAGCTGATGTGGTCTCCGCCATTGATGACTCAGGACTCAGCGACATCTGTGAGATCTGCCGGGCCGCGGAGAAGCTGATGTGGTCTCCGTCATTCATGACTCAGGACTTAGCGACATCTGTGAGATCTGCCGGGCCACGGAGCTTTGACAGCACGTGGAGTGCCCACTGGTAGACACTTGGTGGCAGCAGGTAATTATTTGGTCATGGCTGCGCAGGGGTGGCAGTGTCTCTCTCTCTCTCTCTCTCACTTCCCTCTCTTCACTCTCTCTCTCCCTTCTCCCTTTCTCCCTCCCTTTCTTTCCTTCCCTCTCTTTTTCTCTCTGCTTTTTTTTCCTTCTCTCTTTCTCTGTGTCTCACTCCTCTGATATGCGCATTACACACGTCCTTATTTTGGACTTTATTTTCCAGGCTGTGTCATCGACATTGATGGACCCGACAGGAGTCTTCTGCCTTATTGTTTTGAGTTTTTTTAAATTTCAATAAAGTATTTGGTTGTTACTTAAGTGCTGTGTCACTGTTTCTCGTTCTTATTATTGTTATTTGGAGGTGTCCACCATGGTGTTAAATTTTGGGGCAGTTATCGCGGGAATACTGGTGATGTCTGCAGTTTACACCAGCTTCTGAATAGTGTGTTAGATTTATCTCAACTTTAGGTGCATTAAAGTGCTGATAATGAGATGCAGACTTGGCGTTCCTGTGCAAAACCACACGAGCTGCACCTTTGTGATCTATTCTAATGACTAAAATCCTGTAATGAATTCCACTGTGGTAGCGGATTCATTTACATTGTACACAAAAAATCAATAAAGAAATCTCATTGTATTTATATTGATTGGGAATAGTGGGTCAGGTGCTGGATCTTGACGGGATACACTGCCCAGTTTTTTTTTTTCTGTACACTAAAAAACCACTTCACAACTTTCACAACGAAAGTCAAAAAGTACGAAGCAAAACAAATTCCGGCGATAAGCCGCGTTAGCACCAGAGATTTTACACCAGCTTTCTGCTGGTGTTAAGCAGGACGACTACCTGCAGCATGAAAAAGAACGCAGCCAAGAGCCACGCCTGAACACCCACAGATGCCATAGAGTCAATGAGCATGAGACACGGATACCCATGAGGGCCATAACACTCCTCGCAACAACTCCAGGACCGCCAACGCCCCCGAACTCGCATCTGAGCAAGTATGTCCATGTGGTCATTGTGTTAGCATGATAGGCACCGGCCCTGCAACATCACAGTGTGCTGTTTTCTGCAGACGTTACCATGTCACCTCAGCGTTGGCAGTGAGCTTGGAGATATAACTACGCACGCATTCTCCTGCATGCACAAGCGGCAAAGGGAACAGGGTGTCTCACACATGTCCGTGTGCAAGAAGTACGGTAAGTGTGTCTCTATGTTCTGCTGTGGCCGCCACAAGGGCCGCAGCAGTCAATGTTGTAAAGTGGCATGCACCACCTCCAAACGGCAGTGTCACGGTGTGATTGGAATGCCGCAGGACATGCCCCAATAGGCATTACAAAGGTGTGCTGTAGGAGTGCACAGGATACAACAGTGCCACGCACAAAAGTGTGGGGGCTCGTTGAAGAGAGGAGCAGATGCTTGGCAACATAACACACAGTGAACCCGCCCATGTGCCACGTGCTGGGCATCTTATCCATGATAACCAGGGTTGCAGACATCCAACAACACCCACGACCGGCCCTTGTACACATCCTGTATGAATGCACCTGGAGAAGTTACTGTAAGGATGAAAGGTTCTTTGTCTGAGCTATCTTGCGCTAACAGATCTGCTGCTCCGAGAAGGAACTTGCAAGTAGCCAGCCCCCCCTGACAGATACGATTATATTTGCATCCGTTTCCCACACTACCCACTGCCCGATTTGAGAACAACGAGTGGACATCCCACACTCAAAAGTCCTTCATTGTAGTTAGCGTACGTGAAATGGCCTTCACACGTACTCCCACCACAACCCTGCCCTGCACCCATTGCACACAGACCCGGCTCATTGTACCAAGCTGTGCCATTTCATCAACAAGACTGACACACGGCAAGACAGTGCAGCTACAAGCAGAGCCACTGATGCATAGCAGGGCATCCCAAACACATGGTCGACTCCATTCATGTCCACCTATACCTTGCACGTCTGCTGCATGTCCTGGGTGCACTGCCATTACAAGTGCTGTGGATCACTTACCAGTACCATATACAAGTTACCGTGTTCCAAACAAGACTTCCTCCTACTACGTGTAAAATATTGCTGACACTACTTGGACAGGTGTGGCACAGCGGCCAGAGCACATGACTTCACAGCATAGGAAACATAGTTTGGGCTCACGGTTTCATCCCCGAGTCCAGCAGCAGCTCAATTTAGCAGCATAACACTCTTGGCAATACCTCACTTAATTTCTGTACCCCGCACTTTCAGACCGGTAGGTGTCAGTATTTCAGCGCCTTAATCCCCGAGTCTGGCAGCAGCTCAGCTTACGCCCCCAGCGCCATCACACCCGTACGAGTGAGTAGTTGCCACTTTCCAAATACCTAATTGATTTGATACGTGCAAATTTACCTTCGCACTCACTGTATAACACCCCCTAAACACCATACACAACTTACAATATTCAAAACAAAAAGTCCTCCGAGTAGGTATAACTACATGCTGACACTACTTGCACAGATGTGGCACAGCGGCCAGAGCACATGACTTCACAGCATATGACACACAGTTTGAACTCATGCTTTCATCTCCGAGTCTGGCAGCAGCTCAGCTTAGCAGCATGAAACTCTGGACAATACCTCACATATTTTCCGTACCCCAGCACTTTCAGACCAGTAGGGGTCAGTAGTTCGTCCTAGTAGGTATAAACACATGCTGACACTACTTCCACAGGTGTGGTGCAACGGAGAGGGCACCTGACTTCACAACAAAAGACACACAGTTTGGGCTCATGCTTTAATCCCCGAGTCCCGCAGCAGCTCACCTTAGCAGCATCAGACTCTAGGCAATACCTCACTTAATTTCTGTAGCCCAGCACTTTCAGCCTGGTAGGGATGAGTAGTTCGCTTCGTACCCCTGTATAGCACACCCTAAACACCCCACAGAGGTTACAGTGCTCCTACCCTCCCCTTTCCTCCTTTTTTCACCTTTTTTTCCCTTACTCGCTTCAACAGAGTCACAAAATGGCTGCCAACACTTCCTAGTTGCAACCGCTCACAGCCAATAAGCAGCAGCAAGCTTGTGCTCGTAACGCCTCAGCCAATCATATGGCAGAATTCCCAAATATTCGGTATCTGTAATCGATATTTCTCCAAAACTACTGAAAGGATTTACACCAAATAAACAAAAGCGTGCTTTCTAGACCAAGACCCTTCTCCCAGCCAAATTTGGGGTAATTCTGTTCACCCGTTCGACCTGTAGCCTTGTCTAAAGTTTCCTAGGGAAACTAACGTGGAGAAAACACGTTTTGGGAACCCCCTTTTTTCTCGGCCCCACCCTTGACGAATCACCCCCAAAGGTGAAACATAGGAGCTGATATGAACAAAGAATTAGTTTGGAAAATTTCATGAAGATTCATCAACCAACGCCAAAGTTATAAGCTAAACACAAAATGCTCTTCCTATGGAAACTTGGTCCTAACTGTAACTACCTACTACCTAGGTAATATATAAATGTATATATATTCACTGAAAAAAACATAGGTTTCAGGGCTGTTATAGTTAGCTGGACATTTCACTCGTACAAAACTATTGAAATTCCTCCGTTATAGTTAGTTCTGCTAACTATAACCCGCGCGCCCACAATCCACTGCTGATGATGTCACATATTACATCATTCATGACATGGTCTTTGACAGCCAATTAGCATCCAGCTCATGCTCGGCAGGGTACGCTTAGGGTGCGCGGATCCACCGTGGCCACAGATATATATGTGATTTTAATTTTGATTATCTCAGGAACTACTGAACGGATTTACACCATTTAACCAAAAGGCACGATTCTGAACCAAAGTCTACCTTTCTGCCAAATTTGGTGTAATTCCGTTCAGCGGTTCGGGCTGTAGCTGCGACTAAATGTCCCTATGGAAAATTGCATGGGGAAAACACGTTTTGGGACCCCCTTTTTTCTCGGCCCCCGCTTGACGAATCACCCCGAGACTTTCAGGATAGGAGCGGACCGGAGCGGGCCACGAGTTTTGAAAATTTTGTGAAGATTCGTCAACCGGCGCCAAAGTTATTCCAAATAGAATGTTGCAGATTTCCTATTGATAATAGGTCCTAACTATAACTACCTTCAGTGGACCGCCAGTAGCTTATGTATATATATATTCACTTAAAAAACCATAGGTTTCACACAGGTTATAGTTAGGTGGACATTTCACTCGTAAAAACCCAATGAAATTACCCTGTTATAGTTAGTTCAGCTAACTATAACTCGCAGCCATTTGGAGTTTTAGAGGCAGAAGAGAGCTAAAAACACAAGTGGAGAACGTGAAAAGGGGGCAGGGTAGAGAGTCCCTGACCCACTAGGCCTTCTCAGGGGGACCATGAAAGACCCCTTAGGTCACAAAAAAAACCCCAAATTTAAAAAAAATATCGCGGGGTGCGCGCACCGTGCGCGTACGGTGCGCGCACGGCGGCAAAAAAAACATAAAAAAATAGAATTAAAAATCAAGTTTAAGGGTTTAGATGTTGGTTGGATCTAAAAAGAGCCGTTGTGTTCATTGAGTGTTTTTTTGTACCTACAAATAAGTACCGATGCAGAGTCTAAAGTTCAAGAGGAAGACTCTGTTGCCTTCATCTGTGAAATGAACACCGTCTCCTCTATAAATGCTTTACATGTTGTAATGCAAGTTGTTGTGGTATATAGAACCCATACCATAATCTCTGAGGAAAGCAGAAACAGACTTATTGACGCGCTTTCTTGCTTTGTCATTCTACGGACAATATTGGTTGGACCAGTTCCACTTTTGCCTTTGGCATATATTAGAATATACAAAGGTAGTTTGTGGAAAAAGTGACATCAATTGCACAAAGGTGTCCTTAACAAGCATTTCCAGACCTACTCCAGTTAAAGTGCCTAGGTCATTTCCACCACAGTGCACAATTATAAGGTCAGGCTGTGGGAGATGTAGAAAGGATTTCACCAAAGGCATTAATTGGTGCCACTTTAACCCTCTCTGACCAATCCATTTAATGTCTACATTTGGCAAAGCAAGGTCTTTCAAAATACCTCTTTTTTTCTGCATACTTTTCACTCCAGAAGACATAGCTATGACCTACAATCCACACTGTGAACATCTTTCAAGGAGATCTGGATGCACTCAGAAGGTGTCTTTCAGTAGAATGGCAATATGAAAAGAAAGATAGTTGTAAAATTGAGGCTTACATACTTTTTTTTAAATAAAAAGAGCTCATTGGCTGTTTCAGACCATTCTACACTAAAAACTAGGCTGTATGTTTAAATTTTTAAAAGCATGTTTTGTATTAGTTCAGAAAAATGTGTTCCCACAGAACATTACTTTGGGTTTGCTGTTAGGTTTGAAAAGTCAAGCACTCTTGCTCTTTGGATTAGAAACATTGTGTGCTGAACTTCTGACCTCTCTGCTCACACCAGTGTTCCATGACCTGTTGCTATGGTAGCAGGTAGAAGTCATGTTGGGGGTAGGGATCATTTGGAAAGGGTTGAAATTTGCAACCAATAGAAATGTGTGTTTCCATTTGAAAAAATGTGGGAAGCACTGTGATTTGAAGTTAACATGTATATGTGTGAAAAAAGAGAGGGAAAGATTGCCATTTACTGGTTCTGCTGAGAGGTGTACAGTTCAGAGATTCTGGCTCTGATAATCTGCTGTGTGAGTGCCGCATTTCTTTCTCAACTAACTACTTTTAAAGGTGAGTTATGAATTTGAGAGGGGATGTATGTGGTGCATTTTGATATAAAAAATATAAATGTGATTCTTGTTTTAAAGTTGTGTTTTACATTTTATGTTTTGGAAGATATTTAACTGCCTTGAACTTGTAAGATATTATGGAGTATGTCTTCACCATAAGTTAAGGTGTACTGGTATCATCCAGGAATACTGTTTTCTGCCTAGAATCACACCATGAGTCTGTGTGCACAAAGGAACTGTTGTCAGGGATTTAATTTGTGGTGGTCTGGTTCTGTAAGACTTGCATTCGTAGGAAAGGGGCAGCTTGTTTTCTTGAAGTGTGATGGCTAGCATTCAGCACAAATCAATATTCAATCAATCAAGAGGCTTTATTCGAGAAATTCTCATAAAATCAGTACACACAATGATAATTTTTAGAAAACATTGTTAAAATCATACCTCATAAAATGTACAGACAATCAAAATTCGGAAAACTAGATATAAACACAATGCATTAGCACAGTAACCAATATTACGTTCTTTTAATTAAATAGCTCCTAAACAATGACACTCTGTCTAATGGACCATGCCCACCCCAAAATTTAGCGGTTGCTACAGTTAGTTGAAGACAGGAGCTAGTGCAAATAATTCTCATAGCTACAGAGCTGTTGGGAGCACCTACATTTTTACAGGCCGGTGCTAACCAAATACGTCGTGGGGCTGCATAGGCTTTGCAAGAAAACAAGAAGTGCCCAATGGACTCTTTAGTAATTCCACAGGCAGGACAGGTAGTATCGGTAGAACCCCTCCACCTCCCGGTTAAAGACCTTAAAGGGAGGGCACCTATCCTCAATTGAAAGAAAAGTTTCCTATCCCTTGGGTTAGTTATAATGTCCCAGAATAGTTCCAGTGTAGGGAGGGGCTTAACCTCCAAGAAACGACCAGACATAGAACCGGCATCAGATTTTCTCCATGCCTGCTCAGACACATGGGCCCAATACAGCTCCTTGATTGCTTGCTTGCTTGGAAAGGATGCTTCTAATGGGGTATCCCATAGGAGCTTTAGCCCAAGCACACATAACAATGTTCTAAGTTTACTCAACCATTGGATCTCATGGAAGACATCGGCCTTAATCACTGCTAAAAAGCCCTCGGCATAATGCTTAAGTTCTGGTGTAGTCCAAAGCCGCCTCCAATATAAAATCGGGCGTAACCTTGCCAGGTCACCTACTGCCTTCCTTCCCAAATCATGTCTGAGGGGGATCAGAGGTGTACTTTTAGGGAGACCGGTTAATGACCTAAAAAACTTATTCTCAGACATCTGCATCGAATTGAGGTTACCAAATCCCCACAATTCTGCACCATATAGTGCAGATCCCAGGGTTTTTGCTTCATACACCTGCAAAGCTGGTGCAATAGGTTTCGACTGTGATTTCCTATGCTCGAGCCCGAGGACTCCAGCCACTTGCCTATGCTTTAGAGCAGCCAAGTCAATGTGCTGAGCCCATCTTAAATCATCTGTTATGTAGATGCCCAGATAAGTAAAGGCTCTAACTGCATCTAGGGGGCGTTGGCTCAAATACAACTTGGATCTGACACTGCGGTGAGGGTTGAAAAACATGAGTTTAGTATTTGCCACGTTGACTTCCAAACCATTATGCCTACAAAAATCATCAAAAATACAGAGGGCACTTTGCAGACCACTGGGAGTCTTTGACAGGATCAGCGTATCATCGGCAAACATCAAGATCGGTATCTTGATGCCCGCCAATGAGGGTGCGTCCACATTCGCGGATAGCATTCTTGCTACTACCCCATTAATAAATAGTGAAAAGAGCAGCGGGGCCATCGCACACCCTTGTCGCACACCCCGTTCTACTGGAAAATCAGCAGTAGTCTCACCCTGCCTACCCCACTGTATCCTGGCGAAATTTGCCTCATGTAACCACATAGCCATAGTCAGTAGATCGTCAGGCAGACCCAGGCTTCTTAATTCAAACCACAGCTTGGACCTAGGCACCAGGTCGAAGGCAGCCCGCAAATCTACAAAAGCAGCGTACAAGCTGCCATCGCCAAGTACCACAGTCCGCCACTGTACCAGAGTGAATCGAAACACCTGGTCCATCGTGCTGATAGCCCTCCGAAACCCTGCTTGGTAGGGGGATAGTGCATTATGCTCATCAACCCATTCCATGAGCCTGTTTACCACCATCCTCCCCACAACCTTTTGTATGGTCGCTATCAAGCTAATTGGCCGGTAGTTCCCAGGCGACCCCCTATCGCCCTTCTTAAATATGGGAATAATGATTGCACCCCTCCAACTCATCGGTACCGGTGCTCCTTGAGCGACTGCATTAGCGAGGAGAAGGATGTATCTACCTCATCATTCCTTATCATTAGTAAAAAGATCTACCGGGACCCCATCCATTCCAGGGGCTCTTCCCGACGATGCTACACTTAACGCCAACAGGACCTCTTTGAGACTAAAAAATGGCTCTTTGGGATAGACAACCTTAAACCCGTCCATCTCCCTGCCAAGATTAGATTCGGCATATTGAGGTTTAAAATATTTGACCCAATCCTCCTCCTGGACTTTATTATCAGGGCAGTCAGGCTTACCACCCCTCCCCCATTTAACAATACTCCAGAAAAGCCTGGAATCCTTGGAGCCGCAGGCTTCCAGTAGCTCTCTCCAGTGCCTCTCATCCCACCCCTTTTTTGCTGCGACTATACAATCTTTATAATTACTTCTGGCACCACGAATTACCGCCAGATCCCTAGTCTTAATAGCACTGCCCAAAGCAAGCCTTGCCATCCTGCACTGTGAATTGTACCACTTCGCAGTCTTGGTTAGGGACCTACTATTATTCCTACCTACCTTCTGGAAATGTGACTTAATGGTTAAAAAGAGAATATCGTGAATTGTTGTCGCTTCCTGCGACCCCTGGGTATCAGTGGCAACCTGCTCCAAGGCCTCAATTGCTCTATCCACCTCCATATTTATACTAGCCATAGAATCTTGATTGGCCAGTACACGAGGCCATTTTAACCGGCGTGTATCATTGGAAGGAACTGGTAAGGGGAGTCCTTCCCACTCTGTTCGAACATTCCCGCTAGGCAAGGTCCACCATCTGTGACAAATACACAGAGGGCATGGTCACTTTCCAACCTGTGCATGACCTCCATATCATTAACCTGCTTCCATATTTCCAAACTACACATGACATAGTCTATCCTACTCCTACTCCGGCCATTGTCAAAAGTGCAAGCCCCCACCCTGTCACTCTTGGTTCTCCCATTCAACGCACGGAGGCCTCTCTCTAGGCAGATGGCGTTTAGGCAAATAACATCATCAGACCATCGTTTTATCGGGTCTAGATCTAGTGGAGGGACACCCCAATGCCTATCCTCTTCTGACCCAATACAGTCATCACCTATGTCTAGTGGTTCGAATGTACGATTAAAATCGCCAGCAATTATGATATTATTAACCAGGGAGCGGGTCTCTAGGAGAGCCACCAAAGAAGCTAAAACTTCTGACTTTCCTCCCTTGTTACCCCTGGCATATACATTGTATAAATCAAGGCGCCCTAACGGTCCCAAATCAAGATTTATAAGTTGGATATCCTTGCTCCCTGTCTCAATAACTCTTATGTTAAAACGCAGGTTTTGCCGAACCCAGATCATCAGACCTCCCATAGGTCGACCCTTTTGGCCCTTAGTAGCTGGTATAGAGTAATTCAAATAGCCCTGAAGGAACATGGGTTCGCACATCCATGTCTCTTGAAATAGACATATATCAAAACCATTAACAAAGTCAACCCAGTCTTGGGACTCCTGTTTGTGACGCAAGCCCACAATGTTCCATGACATTAGACTTCCTGCCCCTTCCACACCATCGGTTGGAGCTTCCCTAACTGGAACTGACAAAGGCGATGGCACATTAAAAGTTGTAGTTAGGCCTTTTTCATCTACAGCGCAAGTCTCACCAACCATCAAAACCTCCTCCCTACAAATATTACCATGATCAATAATGGAATCGCGGTCAGTGAGGGGGGCAGACTGAACTATTTGTGTACTAGAGGGTTCAATGAGTTGTGGCTTCACGGGGTAGCACCCCCAATCGGGCGGGCCCACATGCCCCGCAAGGGCTGTAATCTTCAATCGCACCCTTCCATGCCAGTAAACACATCAAACCTGTTTACTGTCTCCAAGGGTGTGAAAAGTCTCAAATGATCCATTCTCCTGTTAGTGGTTATGTTAAAACTAGGAGGTACGGTATTCCACCCAAAGGCATCGGCAACAGGTACTGGGTATTGTGCTTGCACAAAATGCCCAGTGTTGTACGGTGCTAAGAAATTTGTATAGGTAGGTGCTTGTCCGCTTATGTGGGTTGGAGGGAACACAAGTGATCTGGGATAGAAGTATGTCAGGGCACGAGGGGTGATGCAGTTATTGCCATTGGCCGTGGGCCAGTTTTATATGTAATTGACCACACGTGGGTCTCTGAAATTAACTACAACTACGTCTCCCCCAAGGTCTTTACTTCTACCACCCAGCCATGGGAGTCGCCGAACATGCACTATTTCACCATTGATGTTTTTTGTGATTGGTCTGTATATACTGAACCAGTGCATGATTTTATTTTTTAACTGGGCGAACCCTTCCCTTTTATTGTCTGTCAGTATAGGGACCCCCGTCAAGACAACCACGAAGGGCACAGCTTCAGGGGGAAGTTCAACTAGTGGACCTTTGTTCATTGGTGCCCTTACGTGTCTGGTGCTTCCCCCCTCCTCCCGCGTTTTTCCTACAAGTACCTTTTCCATTCCCCTCGTGGGTTCACTGGCAGGAGTTACAGCTAGTTTGTTTGCCTGCAACGGGGGAAATAACCTTTGTTGATTAGATTTTGCTAGATTGGGAAGTTGTGATGTAACTTTGGTGGGTTGGAATAAAACTTTAGAGGCAGAACTGGTTGGTTGTGCAACCAGGGTTATGGGTGGCACCGCCGTACTCACTGTGGCCCTAGTTGCACCGTCCTTACTGCTAATAACAGACTCGATGGCCTCGAGTCGCTTCTCCACCCTCTTTAGCCCCTCAATAATTGGTAGAAAAAAAGACCTAATTAGTTGTTCCATGCTATCTGGTGGGACGGTGGGAAATGCTGCTTTCAGCACGGATTCAGCAGAAATGGCAGTAGGTACAATGGTACTAACTTCCTTATCGATATGTGGAGGTTTAAGGGGGGCTTCCAAGTTAGGCAAGTTGACTAGTACGGCTACTGACGCCTGATCTGTTCTAATGGCCGGCTTGGACGGCCTGCCAAAGTCGGTGTGACTAATCTTGGATTTTTGTTGTTCCCCCCCTTTGCATCTTCTTTTTCCTGGTGGTGGGCCATAGCCCTTATGCGGCAATAATTTATTCATCTTATTTCGGACAGATTTTCCCCTACTATTGGTCGGGTTGGTCAAATTGGCAGTTATGTTGACGGGACTGGGAAGGGGAGTATAACTCATGGGCTGTTCAATGGAGAGACAAGGTGTAGGTGTGCAATCACGTAGCAGGAGTGGAACACTCTCTAAAGATGTAAGGTCGGCAATACCACTGAGACTTCCTCCACTGAGGGAGAGGGCGTGAGACGTGAGATCTATTGAAGCCCTATTTTTCAGACATTCAACCGAGCGACGGCGCTCCGCCCTACGCTCTTCTAGTGTTGATTCCCTATCTAAATCAATGGGAACCCTTGTAAAGTAACTGTCGAGAGTGCCATTTAACGACCCCCCCGGCTTTTCTAGAATGACATTGTCCAGACTCTGGGCCATAGCAACGATGGTAACAAAAGATACAAATGGAAAGGAAAAAAGATGAAAGGGAATGAGCCCTGCCCGGCCTCGCTCGGCCTCAGAGGGCCTAAGAGGGCCCGCCCTTTGCCCGGGCTTAGCCCCGGGCACTCCCGCGCGCTCCCGCACAGCGGGGATCTAGATCGTTTAAGTAGGGCGGGGTTACAGGCCGTGGGCGTAGCAACAGGGAGAGCGGACCAGGTGTTGGCAGTCGGTCTGGCAGGGGCTCCTGGGAGATGGAGTCCCTGCTGAAACGCTTGCAGCCTTGCTGCACCCTTTTAGCCACAAACCACGAGTCCTTCAAGCAGATTGCACTGTCTGTCACCCCAGGCGGCTAGGAATGGTGGTAGGTTTAGAATCAAGCGTCTTCCTCCCGGTAAACTAGTCTCCTCCAAAGGTTTAGACAAGAGGTCCCACTGAAGCAGGGCAAGCAGGTGTCTGTAATCCTCTCGGGCGGCCGTGGGCGGAGCAACAGGGAGAGCGGACCAGGTGTTGGCAGTCGGTCTGGCAGGGGCTCCTGGGAGATGGAGTCCCTGCTGAAACACTCGCAGCCCTGCTGCACCCTTTTAGACACAGACCACGAGTCCTTCAAGCAGTATGCACTGTCTCTCACCCCAGGCGGCTAGGAATGGTGGTAGGTTTAGAATCAAGCGTCTTCCTCCCGGTAAACTAGTCTCCTCCAAAGGTTTAGACAAGAGGTCCCACTGAAGCAGGGCAAGCAGGTGTCTGTAATCCTCTCGGGCGGCTGTGGGCGTAGCAACAAGGAGAGCGGACCAGGTGTTGGCAGTCGGTCTGGCAGGGGCTCCTGGGAGATGGAGTCCCTGCTGAAACGCTCGCAGCCCTGCTGCACCCTTTTAGCCACAGACCACGAGTCCTTCAAGCAGATTGCACTGTCTCTCACCCCAGGCGGCTAGGAATGGCGGTAGGTTTAGAATCAAGCGTCTTCCTCCCGGTAAACTAGTCTCCTCCAAAGGTTTAGACAAGAGGACAGTTATCTTAAGTAAAGTAGGGACTTAGTACGGGTGGTAAGGTCCGTTAGCAAGAAGCCTTGGTGCCGGTACGTCCGTCAAGTTGGTTTGGTGTCTCAAGTTGGTTTGCATTCGTAGGAAAGGGGCAGCTTGTTTTCTTGAACTGTGATGGCTAGCACTCAGCACAAATCAATATCTCACAAATGAGAGGCAAATGCTAACACATTTGAAATCAACATGGTAGATTTTCCTTCCACTCCTGCAATGGGTGAGGTAGTTCCTACATGTTACAAACTCCAATTAAAACTTACCACACATGTACTCTTACATACATCTGTGCAGTCTTCATGCAGTTGTACAAGTGTCCATGCAGATCTCTCTTGCACCTGACAATACACAGTCTCCAGAAGCACGCTCTTAGCACACAGGCAGCTGCTTCTCCTGCACTCCCATGCTTACTATTCAGCACTGTGTGGTATTTTAGATAGTAGTGTGTAACGCTACTACATTCAACATCACCAAGGCTCATTTCCTTTGCTCTAGTCTAATCACTCACCCAGGTTCCACATGCTCATGCTCTCAAGTAGCTGTTTGGACATGTGCTCTTTTCTGCCTCTCTAAACTATAAGGAAAATGTGTCAGGCTGTTACAGTAATTATCACTTGCAAAACCACAGTAGTAAATGTGCTTTGAAATTGCCAATCAAATATCCTTTTCTGCCTAGAATCACACCATGAGTCTGTGTGCACACAGGAATTGTTGTCAGAGATTTAATTTGTGTAGCTTTTATTGTGTAAGACTTGCAGTCGTAGGAAAGGGACAGCTTATATGATAGGTTTTGAAAAGCTCATAAAAAATATAGTAATATATTTAAATTACATAAAGGTATTTTTTTTTTAGTTTCTTTCAGGTATTGCTGAAATAAATTAAAGATGCCTATAAAATCAAGAAAGAGAAAAGAACAGCAACAACATCTATATTGGAAGACAACTGGACAACAAAAATTAGTTGAAGAACCTCATGTTGGAAAAAAGAAAAAGCCTTCTGGTAAGCAGACTAAGGATTTTATAAAAAATATCCTCAAGCAAAGAAAAAATGTAAAAAATATATCCATTGGAAAAAGTGTTTCAAGTAGAAAACAACAAGACAATCGACAGAATACACTAAATGCTAATGTACAATCAGAAGTAAGAACGAATGACTTAAAAAGATAAATAGATTTTAAAAACATTCGTAGAAAAATGTTTCAGAGAAGAGTGATGTTCAATTTGCTAAAGGATGTGAAAAAATATAGGAAGAAAGCCAAATTTTATAAGAAAAAGAAACATATTGAATCAATTGTTGCAAAGGCTTTGGAATTAAAAAGAAAACTATTCATTTTAATTTTGAACAGGATCCGTACATTAGATAAAATAGTGAATGTAATGAAGTCAAAAAGCAAAAGAAAAAGAGAAGTGAAAAAAAAAACTTTTGTAAAGTGTTCTTAGGAGAATGGAAGCATAGTTCAAGTACTGAGCCATTTTTTAATGAAGAGAGTTATCTTCAAAGTAATAGTTTGCTGCATGCAGTTGACACCAGTGGTCGAGCATATGAAGTTAAAGATGGTTGTGTGATGGAAAAGGAGAAAATGGTTCCAAGGAATGAGGAAGACGTGTTAGCTGATGAGGTTATGGGGAGACGTCCTAAAACCCCAGTGTACACTTGGAATTGTAGTAGTATTTGTACTGTACGACAGGAATCTATTGATAAATTTCGTAACTTTCTAAGAGAATATAGTAAAAAAAAGTGTTAAACAGAAGATTAAGGTGCTTCAAAGACTAGATCCATGCAGAGTGAGAGAGAATACTGGTTTGCAAGGACATTCTCTGGCTTGTCTTTCTAGGAAAGTTTGTCAAAGTGTTTTTCACCATTTTAGGATGCTGGCAGTTCATCATACTGAAATGAGAAAGTTTGTGAGAAGATTGTATTTTGCTAAAAGTCCAGCACTAAAGTTACATGAGTAGAATAGTGCTCTGTTCCGTGGATCTGTATCAGATGTGAAGAAGGTTTGTGGGGATATTGAGTTTTGTTACTTTGGTCCAGAGCAAGAAAGTGCCGGAAATGACACAGTTATTGAAGAAAATGTGGAAGAGAATGAAGAACCCACTGTTAGTAAAACATTTGAAGATCAAATGACAAAATTTACTATCATCTCTAATGAAAGACGAAATATTACTTGTATTTGTTGCCGGAGAAGCCATTATAAAACTCAAACAAGGAATGTTGATCTCTATAAAAAAAAGTGAAAAAGAAAATAATTCTAAGTGGAAGGATTTTGCTACATATTTGTTTCTGGAAAATTGTTTTGATTTGGGTGAAGATCAGCGTATTTGTAAATACTGTTATAACAAGTTAGAAGAAAATAAAATGCCAGCTAGAGCTGTATATAATAATTTAGAATTGGTTGATAATCCTGCAGAACTTAGTGATTTAAATACGTATGAGTCTATACTCATTCAATGTGTCCATCCGTTTCAGACTATAGTTCGTATGGAGCCAAAAACAGGTAAATTACCTCCTTCAGATTTACAAAGAGGTTTAAAAGGAAGAGTTGTCTATTTGCCATTAGATTTGAAAAAAAATATTGAAACAATTGATGCAGATAGTTTGGAAACTGAACCATTAGTTATTCTGGTTAATGGTGTACCTACAAAGAATAAGAAAATTTGGCAGGAGCTGATAGATGTACGAAAAGTACAAAGAGCAAATTTATATTTGAAAAGAAATAATAAATGGTATGAATCAATTTATATGGCTGAAGATGAAGAAGTTTTAGTAGCAGACACAGGAATACCAACTGGGCAAATTGAAGAAAGTGGATAAGTCAAAAAAAGAAGAAATTTATGAACATTTCAGCATACATCCTCTTCATTCTAAAGAAGTTATGGGAAACACTATTGATCTGTTTCAGATGAAAAAAGCAAAAGGAACTCCCGTGAGTGTATGGGAGGAGAGCTTGGAAGCTCGTTGTTTTCCCCAGCTGTTTCCTACAGGAAAAGGTGGACGATATGATGAACGTCCAGTACAGATTCCTGCTTCTGAGTATCGGACTACAAGATTATATGCAGAAGATCCAAGATTTCGTCAAAGTATTCCTTATCCGTTCCATCTTTTATTTGAAAGTGACTTATCTGCACTACCTTATGCAGTAAATCACGTTTTAAAAACTGGAGTACATCTACATAATGTGTCTGCAAAGGATTTTCTGAACAAAGTGCAACAGCGAGATGATCATTTGGAATCTCAATTGATTAATCTGATGGCTTGTCAGCGTGGGACTAATGAATATTGGTACCGACGCCATGGAGAATTGAAATGTATGTTACGGAATTTAGGAACTCCTACATGGTTCCTTACCCTAAGCTGTGCTGAGTACGCTTGGGATGATTTACTGGATTTTCTTCGAGAGGCAAATTCAAATATTGAAAACATCCAATACAAGACAGCAGGAGAATTGTGCTCATTGGATCCGGTTAATGTTTGCAGATATTTCAATCATAGATTTGAGGCTATGATGTCCTTCATCTGCAATAAAAAAAATCCACCTCTTGGAGAAGTTGTGGATTTCTTTTGGAGAAAAGAGTACCAAGCAAGAGGTGCTCCTCATATTCATATGCTGTTGTGGATCAAGGATGCCCCAAAATTTGGAACAGATTCTGATGATGCAGTTTTATCTTTCATTGAAGGATATGCAACATGTGCTATGCCTAACAGCACAGAAGAAAAAAACTTAAAAGAGCAAGTTTTACGTTTCCAAAGTCATCGGTGTGGAAAATACTGTCGAAGAAAGTACAAGAGTAAAGATAAATTCTACACAAAATGTCGATTTGGATTTCCACGACCTGTCCTTTCAAAAGGAAGAGTAAACAGTTTTATGTCAGCTGTGCGACATACTATTACAAGAAAATCGCCTAAGAATACCTACAACCTAAGAAGAAAAGAAGAGTCAAAATACATAAATGACTACCACCCAGTCATTTTATCCATGTGGAATGCTAACATGGATATTCAGTATGTAGCTGACAATTCTATTGCTTTTGCTCGGTATGTCACATCTTACATCACTAAATCTGAGAAAACGGAATTGAAAGAAATGTGGGAAGAGATTTCTCATGAGAAGACTGTCAGTAAAAAGCTATACAGTTTCAGTTTAAAGATGTTATCGCATCGAGAAATTGGGTCATACGAATGCTCAGATAGGTTATCATCTGCAAGTCTGTACTCCAAATCCAGAAGAATAATTTGGGTAGTTTTAGGCCTTGCAGGAATGCGAAATCGGGTATTGAAATCTATTCGAGAAATTGAATATTTAGCAGAGTACGAACCAGAAAGTGCAGGCATTTTAAGAACAAACATGTTGGACACATATTACCCAAAGAGAAGTCATCATCTTGAGAACATGTGTCTCTATGAAGTGCTGCAGAACTACATTTTTAAACGGAATACCACAGAAGACATCAACAATGGAAAATATAAAGTCATTGGTGAGGAAGGATGTTTGGTAAAACAAACAAAAGGAAGTTTGATTAATCACAGAAAGCTGAGTTGCGACACTACTGAAAAGAAGGAATTTTACCACTTAGCACTTTTACAGTTGTTTAAACCATGGCGTTCAGAGGATGAATTACTTGGACATTTTCAAAGCTATGAAGATTCCTTTAATGCATGCAAAGATACCATAGAATGCAGTACTTTCACAACTTATGTACAAATGTTAAATGAAGAAATTGAACAAGAATCAACAATTGCAGCTGAAGTAGCTAGAGACAGTTCTCAAGACAGTCAAAGTTCTGGGACGCTCAGTCAAGATCCTCTATGACAACCAATCATAGAAAATGAAGCTGCAATAGCCATGACTGAAGTGGAAACAGCTATGAATCAAGCTCAGGAAGATTTAATGAACTTACCAAATTTGGAACAACAACTGAATGATGAACAACAACAAATTGATGAGGAAGTCACAAAACAAATTGATCATGGATTACTACATGAAAATAAAGAGTGCTCATGCACATCATTTGAACCAATCAGAATGTATGTGAGTGGACAAGCTGGAACTGGAAAAAGTTTCTTAATTAAAGTAATTAGAAGCTACCTACAGAAAAAAACGGATTCAACTTTGTCTTGTGTTGTTACTGCTCCAACTGGGTTAGCAGCATATAACATAAAAGGAATTACCCTCCATCGTTTGCTAATGTTACCAGTAGAGCATCAGAACAAAATACAATACCACAAGCTAACAGGAGAAGCATGTTTTGAAGTTTCAAGAGTATTGAAAAAAATGAAAGTTCTCATTATTGATGAGGGAAGCATGGTATCAAACTTAATGCTTGCCTTTGCGCATTTAAGAATGCAGCAAATTCTAAAGACAAACTTTGACGTGCTATTTGGAGGAAAACATGTTATAGTTTTTGGGGATCTACTGCAGCTCACTCCAGTTAAAGGACAACCAGTATTTCATACTCTTACACATGAAGACACGAAAAAGTCATTAGGAAGTATAGGTAATGTGAATATTTGGACATACTTTGAGCACAAAGAACTCATTACCAATATGCGGCAAGCAAAAGATATCAGAATTGGACTACTCACAGAACATGGCAGAAAAGCTTTACAGAGTCGATTGCTATGTAATTTGTTTCCAACAGAAGAAATAGTTCCAGAGAAAATATACAAGAAAATTGCTGGAAAAAATACTGTAATCTGCTTAATGCCAACACTACATGAATATGCTCTATATTCAATCAAGAACTTTTGAAATTGGAAAATGAAGAGATTATAAAACTGGAAGCTGTGGATAAAATACAGCATGAAGGAATAACTATTATATTGACAAGCAAATTGACAACTACATTGGATTCTCTAGAGAAAAACATGTCAAAAACAGCTGGTTTAGAAAAGAATCTTTATGTATATATGAACTGTCGAGTAATTTTAAGATGTAATTTGGATGTAGAAAAAGGTTTAGGGAATGGAGCTATGGGTAAAGTTGTGGGTTTTGTTAATTACCAGAAAAAAGATGGAATTGAATTTTTAAAAATAAAATTTGATCAGATTGAAGAGGTTAAAGACATTAGTCGTTGTTTAGTTAGTTTCTTGCTTGTGAAAGACTTATATGTACGTAGGAAGCAGTTTCTGTTTTCTCTAGCATATGCTGTAACTATTCACAAATCTCAAGGATTAACTGTAGATAGTGCTTTTGTAAACATTGGATCTAGTGTGTTTAAAGAAGGTATGGCATATGTTGCTTTGTCACGCTTGAAAAAACATATCTGGTTTATTCATGATAGACTTTGATGAGTCAAAAGTTAGTGCTGATGCAAACTGTGTAAAGGAATATAATAGATTAAGAAGAAGCTATGCTCCTCATTTAGGTCAGTATCCTGTGTTTGAAAAATGTGTTGTTTGTCGGAAAAGGAGAATTGAGAATATCTGTAATGATGATGTACAGAAGAGTAAACAAATAGAGACTGATGTGATTGCAAGCAAAAAGAAAAAGGGCAATGCTGAAGAGGTTGTTGGTTGTCATTTTGAAAATAGCTCTGGTGTCAACTGCTACGCTAATGTAGTGCTGAATGTTGTATTTTATCTTGAAAGTTTGAAAGAGCAGATAATACTAAATCATGAAAAAAGATTCTGTTCTCTGCTGAGTTTCCTTTATGAGAAGCTGAGTAATGATAAAACTAAAATAGAAAGTGCTTATGATATTAGAAATCTTTTAGATGTATGTTCTGGATGTACACAGTTTACTCAAAATGTCCAGCAAGATGCACAGGAATTCTTAATGTATATGCTTATGGTACTGGAAGATGAAGGGGTAGAAATAGAAAATATGTTTGGTCTCTCTTATAAATGGGAACATAGTTGCGAAAACTGTTTGAACACATGCAGCTCTAATGTTGATTCTGAAAGGTTCATATATTTAACATTACCAGAGAGTAAATCAGTGACTTTTAGTAAATTAGTTAAAGATGCAAATCACAACATGGAATGTTCTCAATATAAATCAGAAATGTTATCAACGTTATTTTTAAAGAAATATGGACAGTATGTAATTTTAATGATGCAACGTTGTAGAGCTGATGGAACAAGATTGGACACTTTAATAAAGAAGTTTACAGGAAATCAATTATCAATATCAGGAAAAACTTTTGTTGCATTTGCAATAATTTTCCATGATGGACCTTCTATAACTTCTGGTCATTACACAGTTTATCTAAAATGTGAAAAAGGCTGGACACTGTGTAATGATTCACAATTGATTTTCAAGCAACGTTTGCCTGGAGAATTACCAAATTCCTACTTAATTTTTCTAAAACCAAAATTTTAGATACAAATTGCAGCATCTGAAGAAACCATTTTTTCGATCTTATAGGATTACCATTGGATATTTCACCAAAAAAGAATTAAAAAATTACCATTTGGCCTCATGGAAAGGTAACTGTTTCTATTGTGGACTTCTTTGACAGATATTATTTTGGTGTATGAGCTTAAGCTTGCATCAAAAAAAGGAAGGGGGGGGACCAGGAGCTGGTTCATGGTCCAGTGCCTATGCTCCGAAAAGTCAATGAGAAAATCACTAGAAGGCACTGTTCCGGGGTGGGTATGGTCAACAATAAACCAAGTCCAACCCAAAAATTAAGAGGGTGAATAAAGAAGAGAGAGGGTCTAGGGTCAGGTACTAAAGATGGGGGGAGACAGCAAAGTGTCTCTTGTTGCCCTCACACACCCCGAAGGATGTCGTGCTTCATCATCGGGCGTGCGCTCCTCGTCGGGCCGGTGGTGCAATGCCCTACGGGTCCCCCGAAGGGTCTCTTTGGCGGAGATCTTTTAGAGAGCTGCCGATGGGTGCATGCGGGTATGTGGAGGGAGAGTACCAGGATAAGTGGTGGGGGTAGTGTGTGCAAAGTTAAAAATACCTAAGGGTTACCTAAAGGAATATTTTATTAAAGAGGTACCCTTGGTACAATAAAAAACGTGAGTTATAAGTTACCTTTCAAGACGTAATGTGTCTATGGGGGCATAACATACTCCTTTATCACACGCTACTTGGATAGGAGACATTAAATTCCCCCCTGTTGCCTAGTGATAGGGTGATTATTACCCCTCTCACTACACTTAGTCTGTGCACCCCTTTTACTTCACTCACTCTTACTGGTCCTGATGAAACGCCAGGGATCGCTTTGACCATTTAAGGCGCGAAACATGTCGACCTTTTTTTGAGCTACCATAGACACATTACGTCTTGAAAGGTAACTTATAACTCACGTTTTTTATTGTACCAAGGGTACCTCTTTAATAAAATATTCCTTTAGGTAACCCTTAGGTATTTTTAACTTTGCACACACTACCCCCACCACTTATCCTGGTACTCTCCCTCCACATACCCGCATGCACCCATCGGCAGCTCTCTAAAAGATCTCCGCCAAAGAGACCCTTCGGGGGACTCGTAGGGCATTGCACCGCCGGCCCGACGAGGAGCACACGCCCGATGATGAAGCACGACATCCTTCGGGGTGTGTGAGGGCAACAAGAGACACTTTGCGGTCTCCCCCCATCTTTAGTACCTGACCCTAGACCCTCTCTCTTCTTTATTCACCCTCTTAATTTTTGGGTTGGACTTGGTTTATTGTTGACCATACCCACCCCGGAACAGTGCCTTCTAGTGATTTTCTCGTATGAGCTTAAGCAACAAGATTTACAGACGTTATTTATTGCAAATAGTTATTGTTCTTAGATGATATTTTTAATATATATGTTACATTTCTATCAAGGTATGTATTACTGAGGAGAGATTCAGGGCTTTTTTTAAACAATCTTTCAGATTGTTAATTTTTTTGCCCGCTGTTAAGTGATGAATGCAATTGATTTCACAATTTGCAGTGAAATTCAATATATTCTGAAAACAGCAAAAAAAAGGGCAAAAAATTACTTTGTTAATATTTGAAAATATGAGTACTGTATTCTAAAATGTATTGTTAAATATTACAACTTTTTTTCTTTTGTTTCAGATTGAGAAAGAAAATTTAGGAAATGTAATCCTTTTTTCTAGCAATTAAAAAAAAACATTTATTTATAATTAAGTTATTTTGTTGGTCAGGTAAGTTTGAAATATCTGTATTTCTCACCCCTTCACTTTCATACTCCCTTTTCTTCACTTCTCCTCACTCTGCTTTTCTCATTCCTCTTCTCTCTCTCTTCTTCCTTTACTGCTCTTTCGTAACTCCCTCACTCCTTCTATACTACTTCCCTAGGTTTACTGCCTCCATCACTACTTTTTCAACCATGTATCTCTCCCTGTCTCCATGTGTCTCAGTCATTCTAACTGCCTTACTCCTTCTCAGTTCCTTGCTCTCTGTCTCGGTTTCTGTCTCTCTCCCTTTGTCTGTCTTACCCTTAATTTGCTTAACATCTCTGGGGAAGATTAACAAGGCCCCTGCGCCACCACTACGTCACTTTTCATAACGTACAGGTGGCGCAGGGAGCTCCTCCATATTTACAAGGAGAGGAAAAGCCACCCTGCGTGACTTTTCCTCTCCACATAAATACAGCCACTTCACACGCAGCACTGTGCATTGAAGAGACATTCCATGGGTGTTGTTGTGGGTGTTCCCACGCAACACACAAAGAACTAGACACATCTCCAGGTTTACGAGAAATCGTAACTCTGGAGATGCGTGTGAATGCTACGCCACCCTAGAGGTGGTGTTGCGAGGCACAACGAGGAGAAATGTTTTTATTTCTCCTAGTTTTTTCCTCTTTTAGTGCGTCCTCCATTCTGCAGCACGCATTGAAAGAGGAAAAAGCCTCTTTTGATTGTTTTTGTGCAGGAATGTGTCCCTTCCTGCACAAGAACAATCTCCCCACCATGCAGGCATACTTGAACCATGGTGCAAGGGAGCCTGCGCCGGCGCATGGCTGCAGTTTGTACGCCTGCGCAGGGGAAGCATAGAGATGCGACAAAAAAATTGTATAAAAAATAGAATTAAAAATAAAGTTTAAGTGTTTGGATGTTGGTTGGCTCTAAAAAGAGCCATTGTGTCAATTGAGTGTTTTTTGGTACCTATAAGTAAGTATCGATGCAGAGTCTAAAGATCAAGAGGAAGACTCTGTTCCCTTCATCTGTGAAATGTACACCCTCTACTCTATAAATGCCTTGCCAATCCCCTCACTATTTCTTCTTATTTCGTGGGACAAGGAGCAGAACAGGTATCAATTTTAGTTGTAAATGGCCAAAGAGCACTCTACTTCAGGGAGTGAGGAGGACATCTGGATGCACTCTGAAGGTGTCTTTCAGTAGAATGACAAAATGAAAAGAAAGGTAGTTGTAAAATGGAGGCTTATATACTTTTTTTTTAGAAAAGAACTCATTGGCTGTTTCAGACCATTTTACAATAAAAACTAGGCTGTATGTTTAATTTTTTTTTTTTTTTTTTTTTTTTTTTTGAAACCGTTTATTACAGGTCTTAAAAGTATACAAGTATGGGCCCACAACCTTCCGGCCGGCCGCTAGCAATAGTAGGAACACACGACATATATACATGGAGCACGTGGCATTACAGGAGGATTATTTCTCAATAGATAACAATGTCGAAAAACCACATCATCCAGGCCCCGTTATGCGGTTTCATTTTAAATTAAGAACAACAAGAAAACCACACCCACAAGGCAACCCACAATCGAAAATAGCAGCATGTGCTCCCCTAGAGGGGGGATCCCAACTATCCGTAGAAGTCTAGAGAGGGGGAAGAGAGCAGAGCGAAGACTGGGGGAACCCAATGCCCGGCAGCAGGGGAACGAGTCGGCTAGGGGGATGGGGCTGGCGAGGTATCAGGCAGCAACGGTGGTGCACAGATACCCCCGCGATAGGCGTTCCAGGGGCCACACACTTTCACCCATGTCCCAGGCTTACCCCTCACCACATACACCACTTTTTCGCGAAACATGCACCAGTCCATGTGTTCTTTCCAGGCCGAGACCGTCGGGGGCCTCTGGGATCCCCACAGTTGAGCAATATCACGCTTGGCGACCATATATCCCAGAGTCACCCACCACGTCTGCGGCGCTGAGTAATCAGTCGGTTCCCACACAGTCAACAGGCATCTCCTCGCTTCAGGCAACAGCGCCACATGCGTAACCAGACGCAGCACCTTATGTACACCACGCCAGAACCCCTCTATCTCCGGGCACTCCCACAAAATATGCATAAAGGTCCCCAAAGCACCACACCCACGCTTACATAACCCATCTCCGGCATAGCCCATACGCAGAAGCTTCGGCCCCGTCATGTAGACCCGGTGGAGTATCTTGAGCTGGACGAAGCGAAGGCGAGCTGGTATGGCCACCTCCTTCGGGGAGGCCACCGTGGAGGTCCAGTCCTCGTCGTCCAACTCCAGCCCGTCAGCAACCCAAGCCGCACGAAGGGCAGTCAACAGGCCCGAGCGGTCGTTTATTAGCTTTTTATATATAAGTGAGATCGTGCTGTCCGGGACATGCCCATCCAGCACTCTATCTTCTAGGGGGGAATATTCCGGGATGGAGGCAACATCCGTGAAGACGGAACCCAGCGCATGACGGACCTGCAAATACCGGAAGTATTCACTGCCCCGCAACTGAAATTCCGTCTGCAGCATATCGAACGTTTTAAATCCTCCCCTCGTCCAAAGATCCCCCACTTTACTGATACCTATCATATCCCACTTCTCAAAGCCCTTAGAGGTCCACAAGGAACCTAACCGCTCAGACGCGTATAGTGGTGATGCCCGGGTCAAACGGTCCTTCCACCCCATAGCTGCATTGGCCGCGTGCCAGACTTGCACCATGACACGCGTGGGGCCCGTCAGACGAGCGTCGGGCGCGCTAGAGTAGAGCGCTCGATGGTAGTCGCCACCTGGCAGGAGCATCTTGTCCATTTCAAAGGCCGGGTTTAAGGCGGGCCCGTAGAGGCCATGGTTAATGGCAGCAAGCTGGGAGGCCCAGTAGTACCGTTTAATATCCGGGAGGGCAATCCCCCCGTCAAACCATGGGAGCGTCAGCTTAGCCAGAGCAATGCGCGGCCTCCCGTCCCAGAACAGGAGGCGCTGCAGACTCTCCACCTCACGGAAATAGCGCGCCGGGACCAAGTCCATGGTGTTCTGCAAAGCGTATAGAAAACGCGGCAGAGACATCATCTTGAACAATGCCGCCCGGCCGAGCGGCGAAAGCGGCAGGCGCCGCCATCGTGCGACATCTACCCGCAGACGCTGGAGGGGGGGAAGCAGATTCCATTCATATCGGGCCTCCGGGTCCAAAGTGATGAAGACACCCAGGTACCGAAATCCCTGCGGGGCGATCTGGATCGGACAGCCCCGTGGGAGAATAGGAGCCTCCCCAGAGAGAACATACACACACGATTTAGCCCAATTGATGACGAGACCGGAGTAACGACCAAACGAGTGTAAAACATCAACTAGGACTATAAGTGATTTACGTGGGGAGGCTAGGTACAGAAGGATGTCATCAGCGTATAGGGATACGCGGTCCTCATACTCGGGGGTCCAACGGAGACCACGGATGGAAGGCTCCCACCGCAGCCATTCCGCCAGGGGCTCCAGGGCAAGCGCAAAAAGAAGCGGCGACAGGGGACAGCCCTGCCGCGTGCCCCGGCCCAGCTCAAACGGGGGCGATATTCTTCCGTTCACGACCACCTGTGCCAATGGGCCCGCATACAGCAATTTGACCCAACTGATGAATCCTGGGCCGAACCCGAACTTAGCAAGCATCGCCCAGATGTATGGCCACTCAAGCGTATCAAACGCCATGGTGGCGTCTAAGGACGCCAGAATGGCCGGTTCCCGTATGAACGGGACACGCGCAAGCACCCCATGTAAACGCCGAAGATTAAGGGCTGTATTGCGATGGGGAATGAAACCAGACTGGTCCTGATGAACCAGATCTCCCACCACACCGACCAGCCGATTGGCAAGTACCTTAGCGAGAATTTTAGGCTCCGCATTCAGTAGTGAGATAGGCCGATAAGAAGTAACCCGATCTCGAGGTCTCCCCTCCTTGTGAATCACAACGATAGTAGCCAGACGCTGGTCAAGCGGGAGGGAGCCCTCTGAGTGGGCCGCAAGGAACATTGCGCGGAGGTGAGGCGCCAATGTATCCGGTCGCAGCTTGTACAGCTCGATAGGGATACCATTCGGGCCCATGGCCCTGCCAGAAGCGACCGAGCGTATGGCGAGGGCAATTTCGTCAGAGGTGGGAGCGGCGTCCAGCAACACCCTGTCCTCCCCGGACAGGGAAGGCAGTGCGATATCTCTGAGCAGGGCACGGGAATCCTCTTCCGAGCAAGAAGAAACCGGGGAATACACCTCGCGGAAATATTCCGCGAAGGAGGAGACAATTTCCTCTGGTTCAGTCACACACACACCATTCGTTTTCTCAATCAGTGGGACCACACGATTCGCTCTTTCCTTTTTATCCAACCACGCTATCAGTTTACCAGCCTTATCACCCACATCATACAGCCGCCCCTGTTGCTCTCTACTAAGGCCCCTGGCCGCCTCCGTAACGAGGGCCCTATACGCCGCCTGCTTGAGCTGGAGGACATGTAGTGCCGCGTCAGTCACCCCATCTTCTAGATTACCCTCCAGCTCCGCTATTTCAGCCTCCACCCGGGTCACCTCTTCCCGCTCACGCCTCCGGGCGTGGGAAATAAGCGATAGGGCCTCCCCTCTAAGCACTGTTTTGAAGGCCTCCCACAGGGAGATAGCTGAAGGCACCGACCCCACGTTCTCCTCAAAATAGCGCTGGAGGGATTTAATCAAGTCAGCGCGAATGGTGGGGTCGCGCAGGTACTAGGAGTTAATTGGGACCACCCTGCTCTCAGCCCTCGGAAAGACATCAACATGCAACAATAGCGGGGAGTGGTCCGAGATACCCCGTGCCAAATGGCGCACCTCCCCCACCCTCCCAACATGGGCCGCCGGGACAAGGACATAATCAAGCCGTGAGAGACTACCATGGGCCCCCGAGTGGAAAGTGTATTGCAACTGTGTGGGATGCTTTAAGCGCCAGCAGTCCACCAATCCCAGTGTATCCAAGAGGCCGGATAGCCACGCCTGTGCCCGGGGGAGGTCCCTAGGGGGGTGACGATCCACAGTTCCAGAAACCACCGCGTTGAAATCCCCCCCCACCACCAGAAGCCCCCCCGGAAGGCCAAGGAGGAGGCGCCCCAGATCTGCAAAGGTGGTCGACTGCAACCCCGGTGGGACGTACACTGACACGAAGACAATCACTTTGCCCTCCATTCTCCCCACCAAGACAGTGTAACGTCCCCTGTCATCATGGAGCACCTCATCAATTTCTAACGGGAGCGAGTTCTTTACCATGATACCCACACCCCTCGAGCCTGACGTGAAGCCCGAAGGGGCCACAAGGCGGTAACCACGCCGATTCATGGCGCAGAAGGAATTGCCAATAAGGTGTGTCTCCTGCAGGAAGACCACATCAGGCGAGAGTCGCTTCAGATACTGTAGGACCACACCTCGTTTGATCCTGTCCCCCAGTCCATTAACGTTCCAAGACAACAAAGTCAATTCCCTACCCCCCATCATACACAAAGACCATCATTTGTCCCCCCAAGAGCACAGTAGAGCCTACACAAAAAAGGGTTGCCTTGTGAAAATAACAAACAACGCCCCATCCCTACCCACCCCCCCCAACAAAACTCCCCCCTCCCTGCACCCCTGCATGAGCCCAAACAGCCCCCCCAATGTGCAGTGTGCCTGTCGCCCCATAGATAGTTAAACTAACTAGACCCCCAGAGGAGGAGGGAGAACCCCCAAGAGACCCCACACAACCTCCATAGGAGGGGAAATTAAACAATCCGACGTGTAGTCAAGAAATGGCATCAGTTTTGTCCCGAGCGAGGCCTAATATTAGTCCCTCAGTCTTGATCCGGCGAGCCCTCTCCCCCGGCCGCTCCCACCCCGCCACTCCGATCCCGATCTCCAGACAGAGTATCCAACCAGTCTCCAGCCGCTTCGGGACGTTCAAAAAAGTGTGTGCGACCTTCCACCTCCACTCGCAGCTTAGCGGGGAAGAGCATGGCGTACTTGATGTTTAGGTCCCGAAGACGGCGCTTGACACCAAGGAAGCTTAGTCTCTGTATCTGGACCGCAGGGGTGAAATCAGGATAAAAATTAATGTCCATATTATCAAGTCTAAGCGGTCCCTGTAGTCTGGAGGATTGCAGGATAGCGTCTCTGTCCCGAAAATTAAAAATCCGGGCGATGAGAGGTCTCGGAGCGGCTCCGACCTTAGGCCGTCCCCCGGGAACCCTGTGGGCTCTCTCCACAGCGAAGAATTTACTCAGCCCCCGTGGCTGGAGATGGTTGACGATCAGGTCTTCCACGAAAAGGTCCGCCGCCGCCTCCTCACGCCCCTCAGGCACCCCGATGATACGGATGTTGTTACGCCGGGCCCGACTCTCGGAGTCCTCCAGGCGACGATCCATTAGCGCACTCGTCCGAGCAAGTCGGCGCACCTCCGTTTGCAGGGCCGCCACATCTGTCGTAAGGCCCGATGCGGTGTGGGCCAAAGAATCAACTCGGTCGTTGGTCTTGGAGAGATCGGCCCTTATCAGGCCAACATCCACGAGGACCGAGTCGATCTTCTGCGCCAGTGTGTCAAAGCGCTGGCCCACAGAGGCCTTCATCTCGGCGATGGCGCCCATGACATCCCGCAGAGTAAGATCCGTGGGCAGATCGGGGGCATCAGTAGGGCCCTCAGGGGACTTGCGGGGCACCTCAGGAGATCCCTTCTGGAGGGTATAGCGATCCATGCTATTGGCCTGTTGGGCTGCGCCACGCCGGGTCGATTTTACCTTTGCCCGATCGCCATCTTGTTTCGTGGCCATGATCCCAGTCCCCCGATCGCACCAGCCACGTCGTGAAGGGCAGGCAAGCCGGTCCACGGGCTCCGGGGGGGTGCCACCCCAGGTCTGCAGGGCGGATCACAGCCGGCGGGCAGGCGGGGTCCCCCAGAGGTGCCACACCAACACACGAAGCCCCGTGACCCAACCTCGCAGAGACAGCCAGGAGGGTACGAAAGCGAAAGTGAAAGTGCGGGTTCCGCGAGCCACCAAGCCCTGCCCGCCGCTGTTATTCACTTCGTCACTGGATCGCCCCACAACGCAAATCCGGGGTTCGGCTAGGAGAAGGCCGCAAACCTTGATCGGTGGTAAAGTCGGTGCCCGAGGTCCGATTTGGAAGCGGAAAACGGGCGCCACCTCAGCTCGGGCTCACCAACACAGTCCCCTCATCTGAGACAGGATATGTTCAGGATAGTGATAGGAGGTCGCGGAGGTCCTCGGGAGCCTCGCACCTACGCGGCCATCTTGGTTGCGCGCTAGGCTCCTCCTCATGTTTAAATTTTTAAAAGCATGTTTTGTATTGGTCCAGAAAAATGTGTTCCCACAGAACATTACTTTGGATTTGCTGTTAGGTTTGAAAAGTTAAGCAATCTTGCTCTTTGGATTAGAAAGATTATGTGCTGAACTTCTGACGTCTCTGCTCACACCAGTGTTCCATGATCTAATGCTATGCTAGCAGGCAGAAGTCATGGTGGGGGTAGAAATCATTTGGAAAGGGTTGAAATATGCAAAAAAAAAGAAATGTGTGTTTCCATTTAAAGGAAAGGTGGAGAACGTGAAAAGGGGGCAGGGTACAGAGTTCCTGACCCCCTAGCTTTTGTCAGGGGTCCCTGAAGGACCATGAAGGGTGAAAAAAAACATTTTATTTTTATGTTAAAAATCGCGGGGTGCGCGTACCGTGCGCGCACGGTGGGGAAAAAAACATAAAAAAAATAGAATTAAAAAACAAATTTAAGTGTTTAGATGTTAGGTGGCTCTAAAAAGAGCCGTTGTGTTAATTGAGGGACAGAGGGAAAAAAATACATGGCAAAAATTATAGGGTGCCGCACGTGTGCTGCTGTATCTTCCTCTCTATTAGCGGAATGCTGGTGTCCGCATAAGAGAGAAGAGCATTACACGAATTGCACCGTATATGCACCCTCTCAAACAGAGAGTGTATATCCAGAGGAACCGAAGAAGGTGAAGCTGCCGCCGCAGATGAAGTGCTCTGCTGAGCTGCCGATGATGTGCTCGGCTGAGCTGCTGTGGATGTGCTCGGCTGAGCTGCTGGAGGGTTTTCTCTAGCAGCTCGAGCATAAGCCACAGGATGTACATCTCTAACGTGCCTGATCATAGTGAAGATACTAAAAGAGTATTTCTTTTTAGGATCTCCTCTTGATAAGACACGATCACAAAGAGTGCAGGTGACTTTGGGAGCATTCACTTTCTTCTGCCCCAGTGGAAATGTTAAAAATTGCCATATAAAAGAGTCTTTCTGTTTCCTCTGTCTCTGTCTCACAAGGGTCTCCTGCTCACTCCCAGAAGATGACTGCTGCTCTGCCATTCTGAAGTACTGAAGTACTAGAAAAGCTGCTCAGCTCCTTCTCCCAGGGAATCAGAAGTAATAATGAGGGGAGTGGGTGTGGTGTTGGAAGTGTCTGGAACTGAAACTACTATAAACCAATGAAAAGTGTTGTTTCTTAATCACATGACCTGAAACTACTATAAACCAATGAAAAGTGTTGTTTCTTGATCACATGACTTGCCGTGCGCACACCGAGCGCGTACGGTGCACGCACGGAGCACGCGCGGTACAAGCACACATGCGCGTACGGAGCACACGCGCATGCGCGAACGGAGCACGTGCGTATGGATCACGCATGAAGTACGCATGCGCATGTGGAGCACGTACGCATGCGCACACGGAGCACGTACGCATGCAAGCACCGTGCGTGCACCGTACGCGTACCGTACGTGTACGGTGCATGCACGGTCAAAAACCCTTAAAAACAATATATATATATGTTTAGAGTTTAGAGGTTTATAGAAGATATTAACTATGCTGTTCAACTATATCCGAAATAAAAAATAAAAAAACTGAGCCATCATATTGCAGGATACAGTAAATCTATAATTATATACATAGGTAGCATTTAAAAAACCTTGCAAATTCACTTAAAAAACCATAGGTTTCACACACATTAAAGTTAGGAGTTAGCATTTAAAAAACCTTACAAATTCACTGAAAACCCATAGGTTTCACACACGTTATAGTTAGGAATTAGCATTTAAAAAACCTTGCAAATTCACTGAAAAAAACATAGGTTTCACACACGTTATAGTTAGCTGGACATTTCACTCGAAAAAAAACATTGAAATTCCCCCGTTATAGTTAGTTCAGCTAACTATAACTCGCGCGCCCGCAATCCACTGCTGATGACGTCACATATTACATCACTCATGACATGGTCAGTGACTCAAGTCCGTCCGACACCGGTCAGGAGCCGTAACTGACCGACCTGCTGTCGTCAGTTACGGTCCTGCTAGTACGATGCGACCAAACAGGGTTCGGTCGCATGCGTATACAAGACAATGCAGGCATGCATTCCGAGAGGAATGCATGCCTGCATCCCTGAAAGCAGGGGTGCAGTTCATCCCTGCACCCTGTGGGCAGCACCCCAAGGTGCCTGTCACTGGGTGCAGGGATCCACCCAGGCTGCCATTCGGCAGCCTGGCACCCATGGGGGCCCTTCTGGGGGCCCCCAAAGACAGTTTTCCGACTGCCTTTTCGTGCCGGAAAAACCGTCACGAAAAGGCATCGTACTCCCCCGGTCGCAAAAGAGGCGGCCGGGGGAGTACTGGGAGATTTCCGGACGGCGGACGGGCTCTCCGAGCCTGTTGTCCGCAATCCGGAAATCCGTGTCGGATTCCTTTCCGACTGAGCCCATCGGAATGGCTCGGTCGGAAAGGAATCAGGCTGACACTTTCCGATTCGGTCGGAAGGGCTCCGACCTTTCCGACCGGTATCGGAATCGGCCCCTCTATGTTTCATTTCGCAGGCGCCATGATAACATGATTGCTTCATGGCCATGTTTCTGCCTCTTTGTTGTCATAAAAGGTAAGATGCCTCTTTGCACAATCTATCCTCAATAGGCATAAAGACACTCTGGGGCTGTGGCATTCCAGATGGCCCTCGTTGCTTAGTTCTGCCATCCATCTGTGGTAAGCCAGAAATCCCTCCCTTGCCGAACAATTGGGAAATCTACAATGCAGATGCTTATTTATACAACAAAACACCACAAGTTCGATAACGTATTCAGTCAACATAGGAATCTTTTCCGTGTGGCGGTTCAGGCACCTTTTAGTAACCATCCTTTGCAAAAGACTCCACCTCGGGTGCCGAACTCACAGCAGGCGCTGCCACCCACGTTAAAGTAGATTCACGTACTATGTAAGCTTCAAGTAAATGCGGAGCACTCACTGGATCAATTGATTATATTTTTAATCAGAGCAGATGCGTTTTGGTTGTAATGCCTTCCTCAATGCTCTTTTAATTAAAAATGCGCTGGCTCACAGTCACGATTGTTTAAAAAATGTCAGCGTTCTTCTCCCATTGGAGCACTTCAGATTAATCAGCAACAAGGAGCTACAAGGGTTTGTATGTTAAATTTCGCAGCCGCCATAATAGCGTGATCGCTTCATTTGCATCCCGAATGGTGGCCCATGTCTCTCCTTCGTTGTTGTCTTAAAAGGTAAAGGAAATTTGCTGCCTTGCATTGCTCTGCTCCAAGGAGGCTTTTCATGAGTGGAGCATGGATGTTTCTACGTATCCACCCATGGATTTTGGTGCATTCACTGATTTACCCTGAGTGGTAGACCTGAGAATGTGTCAAAGTGTAAAGCCTTCCCAGGGGAGGCGTAACAAGAAAAGTATCTTTATTTATTATCGTTTTCGTGTTTTCCTCTCTCTATGTGTGCTGCATTCTGCAGCACACATAGAAAGAGAAAAAATCCTGAAAGGATTGAGAAAAAGCCTGAAAGGGTTGTGCTTGTGCAGGAAGATATCCCTTTTTGTGCAAAAACAATCCTATATGCATCCCAGGTACTTGCATCATGGTGCAAAAGTGCCTGTGTTGGCACTAAGCAGCTAAAAGTCTGCGAGTGCAACGAGAGAGCATGAATGTACCATATCTTGATAGATTTGGCTCAATCCTGCCCCTCTCCCTTTCACGCAGTGCACTGCAGCAAGGTATCTAGCTGTGTTGCGGGAAAAAAAGATAACTATAGGTCTGATATTTTAATTGATATACAGGAAAAGTAGTAATCGCTTTGAATAACTGTAAGTAAGTTGAAGAAATGGTTTAAACACACAAGAATCACTAACAACTATACAGTAAGCTAATGAATGGAGACAGAAAGTCTTGACAAAGTATACTATTGACCTCCAGCACTAGCACAGAAGTGAACTCATGGTTAGGCAGATAGGTACAGGTCCCTGGATAAAATGCTGTCACTCATAGTTTAAGAGCGCTGGTGGCTGAAGCCGGCCCCCTTAATGGGTGGAAACTAAATTTGAATGACACTTAAACATGACATATTAATGAAGAGAACTGACTCAAAGCCCCTACATTAACAGAGGAGGATGTCCTTGAGGGTGGAGGGTTTGTATGGCATGTTTGTGGTACTTTGAGAGGAGGATATGAATGTAGTTGGTAGTAACAATACACAGGAGTATAGTCCGTTAACCCAGAAGAGACCGGGCATAATATACAACAAAAACAATGCCTCTACTGGAGGATAGTTTGGAGGGAAAAACAATTTAACAAAGTGAAATAAATCACAAGAGAACAGAGGGCAAGGAGGGAGACCACAGCGTGAGCCAAGTAAGAAAGGTTTATATACAATTCTGCAAGTAGTTAGGAAGCACTACAGTACATTTACTTGTACAATGACCATAACACACAAAGTGCAAAACTGAACGTGCTGGTGAAAGGTGAGCGACTCAGTGACACAGAAGTGTGAAAAACAGCATGAACGGCGCAATAGAAAAAAGGTTTAAAAGGGTCAACAAACAAGGTAAATATATACAATTAAGTACAAACAATTATTTGGATAATTTGGTTGACCACAGGGCGGCCTTAGTTCTAGGCTGTGTAGTCGACGGCGTTTCGACCTGGATAATTTCAGGTCATCATCAGGACAGAGGTCATGGGTTAAAGGGTAATGCTTCTGATACAAATCCAGCGAACCATGAGTAATTGAAAAGCTGAAGAGACGCTATGTAATTAAAGGATTCGGGGTCCAGGGGGAGAGGAACGCAGAATGGTCGTCCGACCAGAGCGATGGAAGGGCCGGTGAAGCACAAGGGCAGTGGCTTATTTAAGTAGTCATGGTCCTAATTGCATGACATGGCGATAGGAACCAATGTTGCGCACGATGGCCAAATTGAATTATACGGTCCAGAGGAAAGGTCGGTGGCGGGTGAATCAATCCAGGGCTTGGGAGCAAAACCTCAAAGCCGTCGGTGAAAAACTTCCGAAGTCCAAGCCCTGGATTGATTCACCCGCCACCGACCTTACCTTTGGACCGTATAATTCAAATATAGCATATTTTACGCAAAAAGGCAGCCACAGTTTTTTTTGCTGCAAAACTACAATTTTTATGGCTCTAATCAAATACTCAAGAAGTCCTGTCTCTTTGAGATGCAGTTCAAGCAATTTAGTGACTCATTGTGCATAAAACCATTGGCATTGGTATAAACTCCGATTGAAAGATATGAGTAGCTAAAGTAGCTCAGTTGGTTAATGAACCATTACTTATCGGTAATCATCATTACCACGATTAAGGTCCTTTCTCATCCCACTTATTACAATATGAGGCGGTCTGCCTCCTGACAGACTCTCTAACCCGCAAGGAGTATTTTTTTTTATTTGTAGTAAATATAGGCCCCTCCCACCTGCTTCCATGCCTGCTAGTAACAAGACCAGACAACCAACAGAGGAGGGAATGGGAGGGGACATGACTGAGACAACAACATAATTGGCGTAATGAAGATTAACAGTAAGTAATGGTTCATTGCCCCCTCATAGGACCTCCATGTCCCAGTCATTACAATATCAGGACTTCACAAGCCCAGAAATTCAGTTTGACACAGGAATAGCATGGAAATCAATTCTTTAATAAATTAAGCTTATGTTAATGCTGCCCTCACAACACCAACAGCGAAATTATACACTAAAGCATGTAACACGTATAGCCTATTGTGTTTAATGTCCCTGCCAGGTGGCAGCCCGACAGATTTCCTGTACAGAAATCCCTGCAACCTCAGCCCATGAAGCTGAAACCAATCTGGTAGAAAGCCCCTAAACCTGAACTGGAGGATTCAGACCCATGGATTTATAGGTCTGACCAATCGTCTGCTGAGTTCCATCTACGGAGTGTGGAGGTAGCAACCTTTTTTCCTTTCTGAACGCTTCCAAAGGAGACAAACAGAGCAGGAGAACTTGTTTGTGCATTGCAAATAGATCTGAAGAGCTCTTTTAACATCCAAAGATGATGGAACATGAGCATCACCTCTATCAGGAAAAAGTGGGAGAATAACCTCCTGTTGCAAATGGAACTGGGAAGAGATATTAGGAACATAGGCCGGATGCAACCTCAGAATAGTCTTGTCAGGCAGAATCTGCAAATAGGAATAGGACATCAATCACTCCTTCCGATTCCCCCAACCTTCATGCAGACGTAATGGTCTGAAGAAAAACTATTTTAGCCGATAACCAAATCAAATCTGCCTAAAGGAAGAGTCCAAAGGGGAGCAATTGCAGACCCTTAAAAACAGCAGGCAAGTTCCATAAAGGAACAATCACTGGTGACACTGGGCAACGAAGGCGAAAACTGTGCAACAGCTGGACCACCAAAGGAACAATGCATTCCAGATCTTCCCTAGACCCAAACAGGCTGTAATTGCCGCCCACTGAGCAGCCAAAGTAGAGGTCCAAATTTTATGTTTCATATACATACCCTAATATAGGCCCGGATAATATCATACACCGTCACATACATTATCCCCCTATAATACACAGTAACCAGCCTTTAGGATTGAACCGTTACCTAATTCTAGTCCTGGGTGCAGAATGAGGGTTTCTCCTAAACAATAGAGTCCTATAACTTCATCAATATACTCACAGTATGAATGAATATTCATAAGGGTTCTCGGAAACCAGGCAGGGGCTACACCACCTACCCCACCATATCTATGTACAAGGTTCATCCCATACATCATCCTCAAATCCAACAATGGCTAATACAGGAGAAAAGGGACAAAGGAGCCCTAGATACTTTCTGCATAAATACAGTACATCTTGCTAGTGTTATAAAGAGGGAACAGAGAATTCCAGGCTGACACACTGACCAGAGACGCTGAGGCTCCTGCATACAAACGCTCCAGCTGTTAGTGGTCTAACACATCCCTTGCGGGGTATTCAACCCGAGACCAGGACGGGCTCCTACATTCTCACATTTCAAGTAATGGGGTTTGACTAGATCCTAGAGGGATTCTTGGCTTGACACCTACTCGCATGCTAGGTACACTTAGGTACATCTAAATAGGCATCGTAGGAGTATGCACATTTTCTTTTATCATGCATTTTATATTCATGTATGTATTCATGACTATTGCAAGATGGAAGAACTGTACTATCCTTTTATATTCACAGTACTGCTAATAATATATATCAGCTACTGTCTAACGGTTGTCGCAACACATCTATTTTACAATAGAAGAAAAACTGTGCAATAAATACTTATTGTAACACGCCCAACAGTTTCTTCTTTGTAACTCTCTGAGACCGAATAAGTGAACACGAGTGACTGAGCGAAAAGTAGTACATTGTTTCCACAAACCTTAGGGATCAAGGTTGGCATGTTCTAAGGTTGCCAGAAACTATTCTCTCCCCTATAAGAGGAGACACTAGTGGCACTGTGAACTAGCTAATGGAAACAAGCTAACATTTCTCGGTGAGGGTGCTCAGAGTCAGTCTGCCACCAAACCTACTGTTTGTGTTATCCAAAGGCACAGATCCTGTATAGGTAATATAGGAACTACACGACATAGCGCCGCCAACGTTGGTTGGTTACTTATTTAACAGTAGAATCTGAGTAGTTCAGTTGTTCTAATTCTCAGAGACCTCTACTCACAAAGCTCCAGAGACGTCTGGAGTGCATGGGCACACACTCCGCCACAGCTGAGTAAGCAACATATCCTATTTATTAGCTGTTGGTTCATCAATCTTGAAGGACATAGTGTTCCTAAAATTGTGCAAAACACCTTATCTTATTTTCCTTGGAAAATTAGTTTGTGTTCTGTACATATTGACTATCGCGGTCTGAGACCCACTACAGCATGCACTCCCCCTCTCAGACGAGGAAGGAGATGCAAACGCAATTCAAATTGCACCTAAATTCAGAAATACAATCACCCTGAAACTATTAGACAATGGCTTATCAGCTAGGGGTGGCTTAGTAGTCTCTGCATCCCTTAACCAGGGTTGGATTACGAAACACGAGGCGGAATTTCTAACAAACGACAACCCCAGACTCCCCCATTTCTGCACAAAATACACAAAGGGGTAAGACCACCTCCCAGCAGACCAACAGTGTCAGGAATCGGGTCAGTTCTGGAACCGCTCTCAAAATTCTGTGACCACTTCTTCCAACCCTTGGTCCGCACCACACCCACCTTCCTCCAGGACACCAGCGCCGTCCTAAAACTAATCGAGTCTACCAACCAAGAGGGCCTTCTACCTGATGTTCTACTCACCCTAGACGTAGAGGCCCTCTATACCAACATTCCCCAACAGAGCACACTAGAAGTAGTGGAATCTATTCTGCGCAACGGCACATGGACATCACCTACCCCCATCAGTTTTATCATGGAGTGTGCACACATCGCTCTAACTGAGAATGTTTTCCAATTTGAGAACAGTCTCTTTCCCCAAACCCAGGGTACATCTATGGGTAGTACATTTGCCCCAAGCCTGGCATGTCTCTACATGTCGGCTTTTGAGGGCAAACATGTACTCACAACACTAATCCCTTCTGGGATAATGTACAACTGTGGCGACGCTATATAGACAACATCCTTGTGTTTTGGAAAGGCACAAATGACAATATCCCTGCTTTCCTCACCTGGATTAATAGTCTTAATCCTTACCTTAAGTTCACAGCCAATAGCTCAGTCACTGGAGTCCCCTTCTTGGACCTCCTGATCACAAGACAACCAAATAGACTGGTCACCACTACCTATAAAAAACCCACAGACAGCCACTGCCCCCTACTCTATCAGAGCTTTCATCCCAAAGCCTTCAGGGAAAATCTTCCCTACGGGCAATTTTTGCTTATACGCAGGAATTGCAGCAACATGGATGATTTCAAGAAACAGTCGTCTGAACAAAGTAGCAATTTAGCATGGAGACAATATCCAGCTAGCCAGATAAAAAACGCCCAAAAAAGAGCCCAAAACACCAACAGACAGGCTCTCCTCGAAAACCAAAACAAACCAAAGACCGATCTGCTGACTTGCGTCACCACCTACACCCCAGAATCCAATATGATCAAGAAAGTGATCAACAAACACTGGAAGATCCTACAAGTAGAGTAACAAACATTCAGCAACCCCAGGTTTGCCTTTAAACGCACAGAAAACATCAAAGACTTGCTAATCAATACCCAGGCATCAGACCGCACCCCGAACACTCTTTGGGGCCTATCACCCGTTATAGGTCACTGCCCTTGCGGGCAATGTGTTGTATGTCCACTTACAAAAGCAACAAAAAACATCCCGCTGACCGATACATGGATATGGAAACAAAACAAACACACTAATTGTAATACCAGCAATTGTGTTTATTTGATCACATGTCCTTGCCAACGTCAGGATATTGGCATGATGACACGGCCAGTAAAAACAAGGATTACCAAACATAGGAGTAACATCAGATGTAAAACAACAACCACCAAGATGTGTACTCACTATGCAGAAGCACAACATACCCCTAATGACCTCCACTGGACCATTTTGTAAACCTGCAAGAACATCACGAAAGAAGCGCTGTTCAGAAAAGAACAACGCTGGGTTTTCAAACTGTCATCCCATATTCGGGGGCTCAATGACGATATTCCCTGGAGAGAACTTAACCGCTAAATACATAGGGTGTAGGGCCTCCCACATCTACAGCAATATTAGGCGTGTTGTTCACCTAGTCATCAGGTGACCTGTCATCTTTGACACATAAGTATTTCCACCTAACACGCGTTGGTACTGAACATATCACCCCTTGAATGACCACTGAGCTGGTGTGGCATTACTCACCACCCAAATGCGCTGTCACTATACATATTCCACCAACACTTACCACGGTACTGGAATATCTCAATATATCTTTCAAGCCCCCGACTGACACTTTTTTCAGTATCTTAGCCACCTGGAGCATGACACAAGCCCCTCAATACTGACAAATAATTGGATAAATCATGGGTGACTCCCACCCCGTCGTAATTTAATAATTCTCCATTAAATTTTTGTCAATAGACTAACTGACCAACCGCCCCAGTGCACTGCAACTCAAACCATCAACCATAACTGACTGGCCAGCTGTAACGTCACTAAGGACACTGTTTTGTCACTGTAGTTTGGATATTGCCATGACTCCAGCATCACACACCGGGGCTAATGGTGGACTAGTCTACGAATATCGATCCCCGTATGAGCCCCTTTCTGGTACTATAGGGCAGTGATGATTGTTCACTACTTCTCACGTTTACCTAATAAAGTTGCATTGCACACAACCAACATGGCAGCGAGAGTTAGCGCTCCAGTCCTCGCATACATGCTGAGCTCAAATACGGAGATCCCAGAAGAAGCAGTCATGGGGCCCAGAGCAAGGGTAGTATCCCAGCTAGTTGTCGTCCACCCAGCAGTGAGTATACATCAACCAGCATATCATGGATACCTTCCGGTAAGCCTTGTAAACTTGTTGTTACTTAACCGGACCAGCCCTTTCCGTTTCAGGATCAGAGCAACAACGTGCTCTGTTTTTTCCCCGTCAGGCCGTAGATCTCTATACTGGGAGTGAGTTGCCTTGTTATAGCGAGTTCCGTTTCCAGCGAGTTCGCTTACCACTGCCTGCTTGCCACTTAGTATGCAACAAACTTGTTTGTTAGCCAAATCCTAACATGGTGTGTTGCGCCTCTATTGAAATGTGATCGAGTGTATGCCTAAACTGTGTTCAGTTGCTAATAGCTCATTGATGCCCGCTAACCGTTCCGGCACCACCGGCATTTCTAGTGCATGTCGTTTACAAGCTACAATTTTTCAGGCGAGTTCACCCGAACACTGAGGCCGCCGCACTTGCCCTCCTTGACACTACGCACAAACATGCGATAACTAAGCAACGAAGAAGTATGCAATATTTGTCAATAAGTCCATACCCTGTAATTTGTGACTTGAGTGTGTTGTGTTCGAGTACATGCCTCCACCACTACCACCATTACTGTAGCTCATTGAGGCACCGATACCTTTCGGAATTACCAGCATTTTCAAATTGTTCAAATTGTACATCGTCACATATATATTGTTATACATAACTGTTGGCTCATACTGGTGTAGGCAACCAGCGTGGAGTCAAGCACGAGGACAAACATAGTCAGCCCACACGGGCCACCAGACGGGTGTGGCCGAGCACGTCTACGCAATATATGTAATAATAATCTTTCGGATTCATTATCTGGGGAGCCGATATCGCCTTACTAAGATATACCACCGAGCACGTGGCAACTCCACGGTGGCCCTGTTCACGGCATGCCAAGCACAATTTTAAGACATGAGCTCGTTGGTTACAGAGGGTTCCTCTACTAGCATATGAACCTAACCTAACCATAGCACACGTCCCCCCTGGTATCTTCTTTTGACCTTATCAGTTGCTAGTACTGGTCACTACTAGGACTGTTGTCTCCTATACCAGTACAGGTATCTAGGAGGACTGCCTTCTCCAACACAACTAGGGTTGATGTTGCAGCAACTTGCTACACAACCTCCACCACACAAACGCTGGCATGTTTGCAAATACCACAACACGAGCATGCCTGAGCACCACTACTACATAGCAGTACGTGAGGTCTCATTACTTTACAGAGACACCTCCTGTTCATGCCAGTTTTTAACCTCCATTGTTGCGTGTCTGTTTCTTCCCCTCTCCCATGTTTTTTTTCCCACCCCCACAGGTCTTCTACTGCCCAGTATAGGTCTACTAGGGCTTCACTCTATTGCGTCTGGTAACCTCCCTATTTTTTAGGAGTCAGACCTCTAGTAGTGCACCACTTATCCACTTAGGTTCTGATGAAGTGCCATACGACTCGTTAGGAGCGACTAGGGCATGAAACATGTCAACTCACCACACAGCGATAGCCCTCTAGGAACATTGCATCCAGATAGGGCATCCAAACACTTTTTAACTAAACCGGATCTACCTGAACCATTAAAATTGTTTTTGAATAGGACTGATCCAGACATATTTTAAGATCCACTTCCTGTGCACTACACTTTACTTGCCCTCTTACCCACACGCACCCCACGGCTTCTTCATAAAATATCTCCAGCAAAGAGCCCCGTTTACTGTGAGCCCGTCAGGCATTGCAGCGCCGGCCCGACGAGGAGTAAAGCCCAATGATGAAGCATGACATCCTTCGGGGTGTGTGAGAGCATCATGAAGAAAGACCTGTCTCTCCCCTGTCCCCTCTAGGAACTGCATACCTTTTGCAGCACAGTTCTCTAGGAGCCCTGTATGCAGGACCTGTTTAAATAACGGCTCCCGGTCCCACCTCCCTTTCTTTTGACATCCTATTAGCAGAACAAGATTGGCCACCAGCATTAGTTATGGAGTGCCCTAGGGGAGGAACGGTAATTTTTCCAGCCTTCTCCGACCTTGTTCCCATACATCTAAAAACATGCATATGCACGGGATTGGGCAGTAACCCTAGCTCCAGCATTGTACATAAATCATGCCGGATGGGATGAGAATTCAACCCATCATGTGATCCCGTTAAAAGTTTCACCAAATGCACAGAGGTAATATCCAATAAAGCAAGAAGCTAATAAACAGGTCAGGGAGATCTTAGATCAACTTAAATATCAAGGGGTAATTGAAACATGTACCTCACCAACGAACAATCCTTTGTTTTCCGTCATGAAACCTGACAATACATATCGTCTAGTTTTAGATTACAGACATTTAAACACTTGCACAAAGACATTTGCTGTCCAAAATTCACACAGTGCCGCATTAATGAATAACATTGTGCGGAAAAAATACAAAACACTTGATATCTCAAATGGATTTTTCTGCCGAAATATAGTGCCTGCAAGCAGGTACTTGTCCGCATTCTCTGCGTTATGGTCCCAGTGGCAATTTGTTGTCTCCCCCAGGGGAATAAGAACAGCCCGGGGGTATTTTCGGAAAGAGTAACTGAGTTTCTCCAAAAGTTTGATGAGGAAGCATTGTCCTATGTGGATGATATTTATCTGACGAACGATGACTTGAAGAGGCACTTGACCAGGGTGAGCACCATAATTATGGGATTTGCCTCTGAGGGCTACAAATTTAACTTAAAAAAATCTAAAATTGCCCATCTCAGTGTCCTGTTTTTAGGATATGAACTTTCAATTGGAAGGAAAAGTCTAGCAGCTAACTTTTTATAAAAGTGTGCGACCTCCTAAAACATTTAAAAATCTACAATCTATACTGGGATTTCAAAATTTCAGCAGAACGTACATTTTGGATTACGCAGAGAGAGTAAAACCTTTCTACGACTTAATCAAACCTGACTTTCAGTTAGACATTGGACATAGGAACACTCAAACATCCTACGTTCACTACAAGAAGACACGATAGCTTCCAAACACTCACAGACATGTGTAAATGTACGTAACTTAGCGATCCGTGTAATAGCAGGTCAATGCGGGTACACTTACTTGACCTTCAATGAAGGTGAAACGGTACCAACCGCTTGCAAATCACACCTGTACACAAACGCAGAAATGCGTTTAACTTCAAAGAAAAAAATCCTGACGGCAGTTCAGGCCGCTGTAGCAACAGAAAAAGCACTGGCTCAGGGGAAGTGCATAATCGTCGTCACCCCAGTACTAGCCTTAGAGGCTGTTACGAAGCCTAGCATTCTAAATGCAAAAGACTTACATCCGAGATGGATACAATGGGCTAATTCTCTTACTGCAACGGATGTTGAATATAGATTTGATCCAAGTCTAAAAACCCAAGCATTTCTACAATACAAACAAGGATCTACTCTACCAAATGAACTCTTGCCTCTAGATCAGTAGGAATATATTATTTACACTGACGGATCTGCTCAACCGGCGATAGGGAGTAAGCAACAATACAGCACAGAATCTGCTATCATTAAAGGTTGCATTTGGGATGGAAAATTCCACCCGAGTTGCACAAAAATGCAATCTCTAGGAGACTGCATAGCTCAGTTGGCAGAATTAAAAGCACTGATACTGGCACTTGTAAATACGGATCACAAATTCTCCACACTAATTGTGTGTGATTCTTTCTACCGTGTGCAGTCATACAATGAATACTTACATCATTGGGAACAAAACGGGTTTAAAGATGCAAAAGGTGGCACATTTAAGCATAAAATGCTATGGGAACAGGTAGTTGAGTTGAAAAACAAACTACCACGGGCTCACGTGATACACACACTGAGTCATCAACGTGATGGCGTTCACGTTGATGGGAATTCATTGTCTGACTAATCCACAAAGGAGGCTGTACGCACAGCTTCCGTAGCTGTAATCACTCGTTCAAAAATGAGAATAGATGTTGAGATCATGGTGGCTGTCATTGCTGCGTGCAAAGGCAGCCCAGCAGTACCAAATAAATTTCCGCTCAATTACTCCTACAAGTTAGATGCAAACAACATTCCATATGCTCAGATTCCTGGAGTGCGGGACAGAGTATTACCAACTATGGATCGTAGGCAAGGTTTAATTATTGCGGGGCGTGGCAGAGCCATCGACCAGCATGGCCGCACGGCTTTGAAGCTCCAGCCGCCGATGCTTTCCGACAGCGTTTAATGGCGTACTTGAGCACACCAACTCCTCCCAAAATACGTCCACAAGCCCTCTGAAGTTGAGGGGCACGATTTCGGCTCTGGAGGTTACGGGGAACGCCGCTGAGCCGACTCCTTTCTGCCGCCGATCAGGCAGATGAGTGACGCGGCCTGAGCTGCACCAGGGACCTACCCGGCATTATTGTGTGGGGGAATCTGCAGCCGCGACCGTCCATCAGAGTCTGCGACCTGGCCTCTGTGAGGTGCCCCTGCTCAGCCTGCCGTTGCCGGTCCCGGCACCTGGGAGCCTCGTACATGGGCTGCCTGCAGACGCCTGGTGAGTGGGGGTGGAGGAAGCAGAGAGTTGGTCCTACATCGGTGCCTCCTTCTCTGCCTTAGCCCTTCATTTGCTTGACACGCTATTGTTTGGAGGTGTTCTGGGTGGCTCTACCCCGGCTCCCTCCTGGGCTTTTCTCCTTACCAGCTCCTGGCGGTTTTTGGGCCCTGCTCCCGAGTGGCGCACTCCTTCATCATCTGCGGCAGCCACGAACGGTGAGGGTGATGGGCCATGGGGACCCCAGGCAGCGACGCCGCACATTCGACAAACTGGACGAATCAGGCCGCTCCTCCCATTCCTTAGACCGCGACAGTGCCTCGAGCACGATGGAACGCCAGCCGACGGGGAAGGGGATGTCGGCCATTCTGGCGGAGCTCTGCGCGGGGTTCCACAGCCTCCATAATCGGCTGGACTCCCTTACCTCCAGGCTGGATAGGATGGGGGAGCGCATTGATGGCCACCACACTCAGCTCGGTGAGGCCGAGCAACGTCTTTCAGATCAGGAGGACCGGCATAAACATATGGCGCGCAGACTGGAGCGCACAGAATGCCTGCTGAAATCCAGCGCCATAAAAAATGAAGATTTGGAGGCCCGCTTCCGCCGGAACAACGTTCGCATAGCGGGACTGGCGGAGACCACTAACATGAGCGGCTGGAGCTCTTTGTAGAAGGCCTACTGAAAGAACTGTTTGATGCCGAACACTTTTCCGCGACTTTTATTGTGGAAGGGGCACATCGGTCCCTGGGCCCCCGTCCACCACCTGGCCACCCTCCTTGTCCCATTGTGGCGTGCTTGCTTACCTAAATGGACAGGGACGCAGTCCTTCGTCTGGCGCGAGAGGCCTACCCGGTGAAGTATCAGGGGTCGATCCTCTCCTTCACCCCGACCATACCCTGGTGGTCCAAGATGCTTGCAAGAAGTTTATGGAGGCAAAGTGTCAGCTCCGTACCCTTGAGCTAAAATATGCAATGTTGTATTTGGCATGGCTTAGGGTGATGGTGGACGCCCCTGATGTTCTGGCTTTCTGCAGACAGCGTGTGCGAGAGGCTCGTCGCAGTCCTGCTCGCTCATCGCGACTCTCCTCCCCGGACAATCATTTGGCCCCCAGCGCTGAACTATTCACTTCAGACTGAACTTTCTTTCATGACTATAATGGTCGGTTGCTCACTTCTATGATGTCACTTCTGGTGGTTCCTCCCTGTATTTGGCGTTCCTTTAATGTTCTTATCCCCACAGTTCCCTCCACGCTGTGATATGGTTGCTGCATATTGTTATGTTATGCTGTTCCCCTTTTTTTGATCAGAATACTTTACCTTAGCTGTGGACAAATTGCTCCTAGAATTAGTTATCGGTGGACTCACTGTTCAGTTTATTCTTCAAGACCTTACTGCAAGGGTCATTGCTGCGGCCTTTGTCGTGACTTATATTGCACATTATGTTTTTTAGTGATATAGGCATCGGTGGTCCGAGGTGTTGCCTCCCACCTCGGATGACTCTGACTAAGTTTGCTATGGGGTTTGTGGTTGTTTTTGTGTTTTGGCTATTTTGAGGGTGGGATCCAATTCTTGGGGCCAATTCTTGGGGCCTGTGGGCTCAGGTGTGGTTTGTGGGTGGGGGTTTGAGGATGGCAGGTTTTGTTGTCATTGTTCTGTATTTTTTGTATGTTTTTTGTATTTATTTTCCATTTTGTTGTAGTAGCAAGCGGGTTCCCTACTCTACTTGACTGTGCGAGGTTGGAAGTATACTGGATGTACGTACATCATATGGATTACTCTAAGGACCCTGGCTACACCTTTTATTTTGCACCTCACTCCACACACACTCGTATTGATTATATCTTTGCCATAGCAGCGGGATTCTGCTGGGTGGCGGGGGCAGATGTGCAACCTCGCACCCTCTCCGATCACTCCCCACTCGTCTTACACTTAAACATCCCCTACTCGCCTAGCTGGGAACGGAGGTGGTCCTTTCCGGGTTCGGCTCTCCTAGATGAGGTGTTCCAAGCGGAAGTTCAGGAGGCCATTACGGAATACTTCGTCTTAAACACCGGATCGGTGACACACTACTCCACTTTGTGAGACGTCTCTAAGGCGTTCAAACGGGGAGTCGTCATCTCCAAACAAGCCGGGGTATTACGGGCGATACGTAGCAGCCTCGCTAAGGTGGAAGCTGAGTTGGCCTTGCTAGACGAGTCATCTCCTGATCCACAAATGCAAGCCAAGCATAATATAGATTTTAATTAACATGCCGACAGGGAGGCCTTACTGCTCGGCAAATATTAATTGGCGCAGCTCTACGGCAAAGGTGAGCGCCCCGGCAGGATGCTAGATCGTCTGGTGAACCCACCGAAAGGTGCTGGACATATCACGTCTATTGAGCATGCGGACGGGACCTCTGCCACATCTGACTCGTAAATTGTGGTGGAATTGGTGGCTTACTACCGTTCCCTTTACTCTACCACGCTACCTGACACTTTTACACAGCACCTGTCCTATTTGGAGGAAGTGGTCATGGTCTGGCTCACTAAAGGCCAGGCGGAGTTTCTAGCGGACCCCTTTACGGTCGAGGAAATCTCTTTATCTCTTTGAGTCCAAGGCGCCAGGCCTTGATGGCTTCACAGGGGTGTTTTATAAGGTGTACAAGGACAGCCTGGCACTCCAGCTCCTGGAGGTGTTCACTGAGGCACTGGAGTCAGGTGTTCTTCCCCATACTATGCGCGCAGCAGCCATTTACCTGCTGCTCAAACCGGGAAGGGATCCTGTTCATCGTATCGTCCCATATCCCTCATTAACTTTGATAATAAAATCCTTGCTAAAACGCTTTCTTTCTTAATTAATGGATCAAATCTTATCTCCAGTGCAATCTGGTTTTATACCTCACCGTTCCACTGCCCTCAATATCCGCATGGTATTCTCGGTCATCAACCGTATTGAACCTACCACACCAGCTGCGGTTGCACTTTTAGATGCCGAGAAGGCCTTTGATTATCTCGAATGGCCCTTCCTTATGGCATCACTTTGTAAGCTCGGCCTCCCCTCCAACTTTATAGCTTTGATTACCCTGTTATCTTCGTCTCCTACGGCCCGCCTTCGGGTCAATGGCTCCTTCTCTCCTCCCATCCCTATTACTCGTGGCACACGCCAAGGGTATCCCTTATCCCAACTCGTATTTATTATAGCGATGGACCCCCTGGTCCATCATCTCCAGGAAAAGCATCTGTTCCACGGCCTGCAATTCCCTGCCGGCCCGCTCTTAATGTCTCTGTATGCAGATGACGTTGTGCTTTTTGTTCGCCACCCTCAAACCAATCTCCAGCCGTTAATCGAAGAAATTGAACGATTTGGCACTATGTCTGGCCTCAAGATAAATTGGGGGAGTCTGTGCTTTTCCCCATCACTGACGCGGCGGCGTCGGATGGGGCTGAGTATCCCCTACAGGTGGCTCATGAGACTACGAAGTATCTTGGGGTGCAGCTTCACAGGGAAAAAAGTCAAGTTATACAACTGTATTACGGGCCTGCGATTGACCAGCTTGCTTCACAAATCGAAAGATGGATACAACTGCCCCTCTTTATGGCCGGTCGTATTGCCCTTATAAAAATGAAGGTATTACCCCGATTTCTTTATTTGTTTCTGCACCATTCCCATCCCACTTACCAACGCGTTTTTTTACTCAGTTAAGGGGTCTCCTTATTCGGTTAATCTGGGCTGGTGGCAGACCTAGGATCGCTTGGGATACTCTTACTCTCCCATATGCACGGGGGTTTGCGGTCCTTGACCCTCAGCTATATTTTCTGGTGGCGCAGGCCCAATTTGCTCACCACTGGTTTCATCCCGATGCCCGAATACCCTACACCAAAATTGACAAGGAGTTGGCTGCCCCGACTCCTTTGGTGTCACTGCTTCTGCGGAGGGTCCCCCTTGATGCTTTGGATATCCAAACTTTGGCTACTACATGCTGGGGCTGGCTTAAATTAAATCGGCTATATGGGTCCGGTCCCCTTTATTCACCCGCTCTCCCGCTTGCCCATAACCCTTTTTTACCATTCACCACTGACAAAGGGGTTTTGGCCACTCTCTCGAAACTCGGGTTGGGTACTTTCGGGTCCCTATTCCCGGACGGCCAAGCACGTAAATTATCTGAATTGACACAGCTTCCAGGGCTTACCGGCGTAGATTCCCTTAACGTGGCCCAACTGCAGGGGATGCTCCGTGCCAACTTTTCCTCTTTTCCCGCCCCCTTTACTGACTTCCCCCACTCACTCTTCTCAATACCGATGACACCGGGTCTCACTTGGTTACCAAGCTGTATAAGGCATGCTTGGCACTCCGGGTGGGGCAGGACGGGGAGATCCGACGCCGCTGGGAGGGCGAAATTGGACATCCCTTGACTGACAAGGACTGGGCCTTCTGTCTTGTGCAAACACACAGAGTATCACCTAACCATAGGCATAAACTGCTCCATTTTAAATTCCTACATAGGATCTACATAACCCCTAGTCAATTAGCTAAGTTTGAACCCTCTAAACAGCCGACTTGCCCCAAGTGTAATGTCCTGGATGCCGACTTTGCCCACATGACTTGGTCCTGTCCCCCTATTTTAGCTTATTGGCAGGAATTATTCGCTTCGCTGGCACAAATAATAGAGACACCTTTTGTGCCATCTCCGGAACTAGGCCTGTTGGGACTGGTCTGGCGTATTAAACTATGTTGCCGACGTTTTGCAGTGATAGCGCTGCTGCTGGCTAAACGTGACATTGCTGTTCTCTGGGGAGCGAAGGCTCATCCAACCAAATCCGCCTGGCTCCGGAGTCTGGCATTCTGTAGGGTGCAATCTGAGATTTATGCGTCACTCCAACTCTCGACCTCCAGGCCCCGGGACATTTGGTGCATTTATCGCACACACCTAAAAAACACACTCCTTACATCACAGACCACTCCTTTAGCCCCGGCCTCCACATCTGCCGAATAGATTGTAATCAGGATCCTCTGCCAACCCCTCAAACAGATGCCTCCCCTTTTACAGCCCGCTGTTTGCGTTATTGTTATCATTTGTGCCTCTTATTCGCCACCCATAACCGATGGGTACCTCACTCCACAGCCTCAATGCTGGAGCCCATGTTTCCTTTTTTGTATTTTTGTTTTGATGATGTTTTATTCATTATTTATTGTGTAGTATTGATTTTGTGATTTGATGTCGAATTTGCTTTTTTCTCCCTTTTTCACGCCTACTGTTTTATTAAATCACATTCTCCCCTGCAGATTTTGGGGTATGAATTCCTGTGGTTTGTCTTTATGTTTGTGATATATTGTCATTGATGTCTTTTATTGTATTCTCTCTTAATTTCAATAAAAACCTTTAAAAAAAAAAAAAGGTTTAATTATTGCTGCACACAAGGGTTTGGGCTCTGCACATACAGGCGTTACAGCGACAATTTAGTTACTGAAACAGAGCTATTGGTGTGCCAGGCATAGCAAAACAAACTAAAGATTATGTATTGAAATGTAACATCTGCCAGCAGATGAAGGGGTCCACCAAAACACGCCCGGCACAGACACCATTGTTAAAATCATACAAACCGCTTGTGTATATTTGGATAATAGCGGTCCCTTACAATCGGATGGGGCTTACAAGTATATCATGGTTGCAGTGGTTTAATGCTCAAGATTCCTATGGGTTTGGCCTCAGCGCTCGGCTGGCGCTCGAACTGTTATCAAAGATTTGCGAGTCTTTATAGGGACAAACGCAGTTGGCACCTTACATTCTGACTGTGGCCCAGCGTTTAGCACTCTGGCTTACAAAGAGGCAATGGAAAGTATGGGTGTAGCATTGCGGTACTCCTCTCTGTATCATCCTGAGGGGAATTCGGTTGTGGAAAGGAAAAACCGGGACTTAAAGCAATCTTTAACAGCTAGGGCATTGGGTAAGGCCGGTAGTTGGGTCCATCATCTCTACGAAGTACAGCGAGCACTCAATAACCAACCAAGAAGTTCTCTAAGGGGTGTCACTCCATATGAGGTCCTATTTGGGACAAGAATGTGGGTATCCAATCTTGATTGAAACCATTTGATATCCATGATCATTTGGCTGTTTTACAGGATCTAAATGAATCCAAGACACAACAAAGCAACGTTCACTTAAAACAGACTGTCGTTCGGGAAGTCAAGGCAGTCACGGCAAGACCTGTCTGGATCCCAAAGGTCGGGGATCTGGTCAGAAAGAAAAAAGCTGACAAAAAAGAATTTGGACCATCATACAGAAAACCTGCACCTGTCCTAGCAGTTCAGGGAACAAGAACTGTAGTTTTGCCGCCTCTTGCGAGGACAAAGGAGGAAAGATTTGTCTCTATCAACTTAATCAAACCTCACTATGTGGCCGATACTGAACAGTAGGCCTCGTGGACTCCACAGTAGCAGATGCCCTCCTCTAGCTATAATCCAAGAAGTTCAAACAGAAAGACTCATCAAGTTTGAAGAGCCTCCGGTAAGGAATGAAGGACTAAGCAACAATGCTATGGAACTCGTTCCCCTTGAACCCGATGTTCAACTGCAAAACCAAACTCAAAGTAACACACAAGTTGCAATTAGACCAAATACTGATGTTTACATCAACATGCCTCGACAAGAGCAAAACATGATTTGGACAAATCTCAATGCAATTCCTACCATTGATTGAACTGCTTCTGGTTACTTCATAAACTTTGATACGTTTTCTTTGGATCCAAGTGAACCTGAAATGACACCAGCCCAAAAATCATGCAAGCAGCAAGTTAAAGACTTTCTAAACTTTCCCAAAAAGACTTATCTGGTATCACCTTGGTTAGAACTCTGGGTAATTACTGGTATACTATTTTTACTTTTCTGGCTAGGCTTAGTTATAACTTTTAGCATGCTTATTAATGGACTGTACCTTCAACAAAGCTCCGCAGCCCAAAAAGTTATTTAATTATGAAGCCACATCAGTCTCCACATCATGAACAAAGAGACTTGTCATCAGTGAACATCACAGTGGTTCCCATACCGGACAGTAGAGTTTTGGACAAGGTTGATTTTGGAATAATCGATCCTATTGAACTTTTAAAAATGTCTCATGTATTTAAAATTTCATTAAGTGATATCATTACCTCCTGTACATTTTCAGATGATTGGGATTTTGAAACTGTTAATAACATGTTGTCTGATTTTACAAAAACTGCTGCATTTCCGAACACTGAAATGTTAGAAGGTAATTCAGACTATGACACTTTGACCTGTTACCAACATTATGGTCATCATTTTCTGCACAAATCTATTTCACCTAGAAATCTTTTTTGAGTACCATCAGTGGGAAAATTGCCCTACACCACCTAAAAGTAGTTCGCAAACATTTGCACAGAAATTCTCATATTTTTCAGGGTTTAACACTTCTGACCCAACATCATTTTATTTTAAAGTTACACTAACATCTGCACTGAAAATTATGCTGACAAACACCAAACAGATTTACTCTGCTTCCTTTATTGCCCAATTGTCTGAACAGGGTTTTGACCTATGGAAGGACAGAATATTAGTAAAATCATTCTGGGGTTCTAGAGACTAGCATGTCCAGGGAAGAGAAGCGCTATTTAGAGCATGCCTCATTCCACAGCAGATGATATTTTTAAACAACACTGTGCAACAGACATCCTGTCTTGGACTAGCCAAGAACAAAGACCTCAACACACCTCGATTTCCTACACCATCACGAATGGGAGGGTGGCAAAATTCGACATCACAAGAAGGGACAACAATAGATGACATCTTACAGAACAATAGAGCAGACCCTAATTAGAAAGAATGGTTGGTTTGGCCCTTAGAAACAAACAGATGTCAGAGATGTTTCTGGGATACCACGGAAGGATTTAGTATCCATATGCCAGATCCACGTTATGTACAAAGAGAACACCCAGAGGTAGTGACATCCTACAGTGTTGGGAAGTTGTGCCTTGATTGACTAGAGATCTCAACACTCACAGAAGTGAAACAACACTTATCCTTACTCACACAAGACATGGATCTTAGGGATTTTTTACTAGGTCCCAGGAAACAACATCAGAAATGCTTCATATATGCTGGCATTTATGCTGCCTATAATGAAATTTGGAAAATATCTCAACAAGAGGCTTCAGAAATCTCTAGCAGTGGTAGACAGTGGATTAACAACTTTGTTTTCCAGGATATATTCCTTAGGCAACATTGTGTCTTCTGCGAAAGCCATACTGGAACAAGATTTAGCCATATTACAACACAGGCAATCTCAGTTACATTCTATTATGTTATTAAGCTGGACGCTACAATCTTTGCGTGCAGGCTATATGCCTTGGCATTATATAAATAGTACATCTCTGTTTTCTAAATACAATCTAACAGATAAACATATGGAAATGGCACAAAGGGGAGCAAAATATACAATGCTGAGTATTGAAAAACTGGACAGACTACCATTTACGTTTGCAGAATCTCCGTCTACGGAATGGCTCATCCATGGCCACATAACTCTACCGGTCACTACTTTTCAGTTTCAATATTGCCTTGAGCAAAGGCAGGCTGGCAGATATGAAAAGATGGGTAAGGAATACATTAAGGAATCTTGGGAGTTACCATACAGATTTTGATGCCAGAGTGGGGATCGAGAAGTGTTTCTAAGCGGTACAAACTGCAAGGACGCTTTAAGCGGTTCTCTCATGCGCCATAACATTTCACTGCACGGATATTGTAATGGTTTAATAGCAAACTTGTCCTGCCACATGAAAGGGACTCCAGCAGCTGTGATTACACCGGTACTCGAGCTGCTCTCGAATGGGAGTTACTTGAAGCTGAACGATCAAGGTTGCTGTGGGATGCTTTCGGGCATTGCCTATCTGGTCACTGTGAACTCCAGGGTTACTTGCTGTATGCAAATATTGTTTCCCCCAACAAGTACAGTCAGGGAGGCGCCGTTATGGCCTTCATTGAATGTTTCCTTTATACAGTTTGATACTTTGAGCAGACAGAAAGCCATGCTTTTACAGCAAACCGTACCCTTAACCTCCACTCAAGAGAACTTTGATCTTCAAATCGCAAGGACCTCAACTGCGATACAGGCACTTATACGTACAAACTGCCGCATTCATTTCATAGAAATGGTGAGTCGTATCTTTAATATGTCTGATACGAGTGGTATTGTACACCTATCTAAGACCATAAGGTCAGGATTTCTAAGTACCTTTCAGACAATCCTCTGAGTTATTCCAAATTTTATACACTCCGTATTGTGTAGCATTTTTGGAGGTCTTCCGCTGATCCTGCTTTCTATTGCAGGAATCCTGATTGTCATTTTTCTGCTCTGCAATGGACACCCAATCACCAACGAGATGGCAAAAACACTCCTGGAGTGCAAGTACCGTAAACGCATGGTACAGCAACTGGGCACACCTCGCCTACGGGAACTAAGCACTTCTTGGTTCTCATCATTTAGACCTGTCTGGATGGACTGCATCTTACCTGTTCTTCGATGCCTATTTTGTGGTGAAGATTGCTTTTTGGACCTCTGTCTGACACTTGCAACAGACACGTCTGCAGACTTGAATACCAGGCTGGAACCCCTGAAGGTCCATGCTCGGCTATGGACCCATCGTATTCCCATCTTGATGGCTGCCTTCCTTGAGAACCCGCAGGTGCCTTTTACAACCGGGTTGAGCATTGGCTCCACCACTAGCACTCAGTTATCGACTGCAGCACCAGCTGCCTCTAAACCAGCTACTGGCATCTCTAAATATCATCAGTGCTCCATTGACGTACTCTGCGAGGTGCTACCAGGACCGTCCCCTGCAGCAGCAGGCAACAACGATGTTGCGTCTCTCAGTCAGGACACTTAATCTAAAATTGGCTCATCGTGTGCTGGGAAAGAGTTCGGATTTTCCATTCGGTTTCAAAACTCAACTAAATTTGGAAAATTTCCTAAAAATGTACACTTTTTCTGCTGAAAAGTATGGCTTTTTGACGCTTGTAGAAATTCGAATATTATAAACAAACTCAATTAAAACTGTAGTTTAAGTAACAATTCCAAACAACTGATTTTTGTAGTATTTTTTTTCCCTTTTAGACTGTTTTTAAAATGATTTTGAAACAAAGTTTTTACAAAGCTCATTGATGAATTTTTATGCGCTACCAAGTAGTAAAGAAAATATTTCGCTAGCACTTTTATCATTATTGACTGTTTGGAAGAGGAGTGGGTGTTATGTTTTATATAGGTACCCTAATATAACCCCGGGAATATCATACACCGTCACCTACATTATCCCCCTATACTACACAGTAACAAGCCTTTAGGATTTAACCTTTACCTAGTTCTAGTCCTGGGTGCAGAAGGAGAGTTTCTCCTAAATGATAGAGTCCTATAACTTCATCAATAGACTCACACAGTATGAATTAATATTCATAAGGGTTTTTGGAAACCAGGCAGGGGCTATACCACGTACCCCACCATATCTACGTGCAAGGTTCATCCCATATGTCATCCTCAAATCCAACAATGGCTAATACATGAGACAAGGGACAAAGGAGCCCTAGATACTTTTTGCATAAATATAGAACATCTTGCTAGTGTTAGGAAGAGGGAACCGAGACTTCCAGGCAGACACACTGACCAGAGACGCTGAGGCTCCTGCATATAGACACTACAGCAGTGGTTTAACGCATCCCTTGCAGGGTGTCCAACCCGAGACCAGGACGGGCTCCTACATTCTCACACTTCAGGTAATGGGGTTCGACTAGATCTTAGAGGGATTCTTGGCTTCACACCTACTCACATGCTAGGTACACTTAGGTACATCTAGATAGGCATCGTAGGAGTACGCACACTTTCTTTTATCATCCTTTTTTTATTCATATATGTATTCATGACTATTGCAAGATGTTAGAGCTGTACTTTCCTTTTATATTTACGGTACTGCTAATAATATATGTATGCTCATGTCTAACGGTTGATGCAGCACATATATTTTACACTAGAAAAACAACTGTGCAATAAATACTTATTGTAACACGCCCGACTGTTTCTTCTGTGTAACTCTCTGAGACCGATTAAGTGAGCACGAGTGACTGAGTGAAAAGTAGTACATTGTTTCCACGATACTGAGGGATCAGGGTTGTCATGTTCTAAGGTTGCCAGAAACTATTCTCTCTCCTATAAGAGGAGACATTAGTGGCACTATGAGCTAGCTAATGCAAACAGGCTAACATTTCTTGGTGGGGGTGCTCAGAGTCAGTCTGCCACCAAACCCACAGTTTATGTTATACAAACGCGCAGGTCCTATATGGGTAATATAGGAACTAGATGACACCAAATTATTCGAAAAACCATCCCTCAGAAACTCAAGAATCTGAACCGGATTCCCCTTTGGGTCCACTCAATGGACTGCAAACCACTTTACAAAAGAGTCCCAGCTTTTAATATAGGATTTAAGATCTGACTTTATATGGGATTTTTGAATATCCGCTGCCAACAGAGAAGAGCACCCCACAAACTCTAATGCTAAATGCTCAAGAGCCACAACATCAATTTCAGTTGACAGAGATGGGGTAATGACAGAACCGGATCCTGAGGAAGGGACAGAATAACTGGCAACCTGACAAATGCTCCCCGGGACCACTGAAGCAATAGAGGCAACCAAAGGTGATGAGGCCAAAAGGAGGCTATCAAAATCACTGTCACCTTCTCCACCCGAATCTTCTGCAGCACTCTGGAGAGGAAGGAAATCAGAGGGAATTCATATAGAAGACCCGGGGACAAGGAATTGAAAGTACATCCACCGCCCAAGTCTGTTGATATACCACTTCTGACCAAAACCTTGAAAGAAGGGCATTGTAGGGAGAAGCAAAAAAGGTTGATCAATAGATTCCCAAATAGGAGACAAATGTTATGGAAGTGAGCCCTTGCCAAATGATAAAGGACTGAGAAGGGCAGTTTGTGACTCAGACTGTCTGCATGATAAATTGAGCTGACTCTGCACATAAACAGCCCTCATGGTTACAAGAGAAATCTCCCCCAAGAACAAATCATGGTGGCAAGATGACTGAGAGGGGCGCTCCATGTTCCCCCCTGTTGATTCAAATAGCAACATGCCACCTGATTGACGGTATCAATCAGCAGATTTGCACCCAGCAACTGGGACTGAAACACTTGAACTTTTTCCCAAATTGCTGCCAACTCCTGGCAATTGGAGGAACAAACTCTGTCCCTCTTATTCCACTGTTCCTTTGCATCCAATCTCCCCAGAGTGGCCCCCCAAACCCACAGAATGGCATCTGTTGAATACAACAATGGAGGAGGGAGTTGAAAACTGACACCCTTCTCCAAGTAGGGAGTGTGCCGCCACCAACCCAAGGTCTGAGCCAGAGCTGGAGAAGGAGGAACAGGGAAGTCGTAATCTGCCACGGAGCAATCCCAGTGGAACAACGTGTGATTGACATGAGGCTTTAGATGCAGACAAGCCTAAGGATTTTCTGCCGTGGTGGATGCCATCAGTCCCCTGATTCTAAATCAGCTCCTGGCCGGAGCAGTCTGCTGGCACAAACAACCTCTCAGGAGTCTTTGCAGAGTCTCTTTTCAAGAAGATGGGAGAAAAACTGATCCATCTGAGTGACAAACATTGCTCCAATAAACTCCCAACTGTTGAACAGGGTCCAGTTGCGATTCCACAAAGTTCAGTCTGAATCAAAATTGTTGAAGGAGACCCATTGTTGCTTCCACCACTGCCAGAACCTTAGGAAGAGAGGAAGCACAGATTAAACAATCATCAAGGTATGGAAACATTGAGATACCCTGAAGCTGTAAAACACCCACAGCCGGTGCCAATACCTTGGTAGAGGTTTGAGGAGCAGTTGAGAGACCAAATGGAAACACTTGGAACTGAAAATGAACATCGTTCACCGCAAAATCTTAGAAACCTCTGGCTTGCTGCATGGATTGGGATGTGAAAATATGCATCCACACCAAAAAAATCGCCTTTCTGAATAAGAGGGATTATGGACTGCAAAGTGTTCATACGAAATGGCTCAAATTTCTGCCGACTTGTTTAGGTTCTTCAAATCCAGGATTGGCAGGTAGGAAGCATCTGGTTTGCATACTAATAAAAGAATGGAGTAGAACCCCAGTTCTTCTTCTGTAGGAGACACCCAGACAATCATCTTTTTGGTTAGCAGTTTCCGCGCCCCTGACAACATTGCTTCTTGTTTTTGTGGTTCTATTGACAGTGGCATAGCACAAAACTGCTGCGCTGGAGGAAGTTCACCAAAGGGAGTCCGATAACCTTGGCTGATGATTGAGAGAGCCCACTGTCTAATATCAACAGACTCCAACTTCGGGATAGACCTTTTTGACTTGCTCACTGGGACTGTTGATTCTTGGGTTGAGATTAATTGGCGAACGCGGCTCCTCAAGCACGAGCCCAGCCTTGAAAGCCATGTTAAGAGGTCAACACATTCTGAAAATTCTGTTTGTGAAAAAAAGACTTCTTCCTTTGGACTGATGGAATAGGTTTTAATATCTTTTTTTATAGCCAATCTCTGAACCATTGTTAACTATAGCTAAATCATCCATAAGCATATTTGCACCTTCAAATGGAAATTTATGGATCAATGACTTTTGTGCTGATTCCAGATGCCACGGTTTGGTCCCCAGGGACCTGCACCCTGCCACTTCAGAACCTGAAGCAGAGGAAAAAGCCCACAGATTATCAAAAGTGACATCAGACAGGAACTGGGACAAAACCTCCATATGAGCCAGAACAGGCATCTGATCTCCCTGTTCCTGAAACCAACCTTTCAAGCTCCTTAATGGGAACCTGTGAGGCATAAACCGAATCAGTACTGGCCCTTATTTTAAAGCTGGCTCAACCTTCTTTTCAGTTGGTTTCGAAAGAGTTGCCTACTTGAATGACAAAGAGGAGGAAGATGCCATGGAAGATAAAATGGAATTAACCATGGGAATCTGTGGATATTGATCCTCAAATTGAGCCAAGAGATATCATTTGCTCACAAAACAGGAAATACCTTGCTTATTGACATTCTTCCATACCTTTGCAAGGATCTCCTTAATAATGTGATGCATAGGTAAATCGTCCACCGCAGAAGAACTGTATTGTGAATAAAACCCATCATCCTCTAGGGTTTTAGGGTCAAACCCAAGGACTTCACGAATTAGTGCCAACATGTCAGAAAACACCTTCCCCAAGACATATTTGCCCTTAGGTGAATTGTCCATGTCCTCATTGACCTCACCCTTCTGCTTTTTTTGCTTGTGGCTCATTTAAAGCTGCCTGCACTGCATTATTAATGAGATCAGATCTTGAAATCTACAACAAATCTTCTTCCCATAAATCTTGTCCATGATTACGCTTTGTAGCAATTTTCCCCAGAGCAAAAGCAAACTCGTCCACAGGCTCCATACTGGCAAATCAAAGCAGGAAGTAAGTTGTGCTAAGAGAACTAATTCTTATTTATGTCCGTTTCCAAGGAACCCTGTCTCACTAGCAATGTCAGCCCCGAGGGAAGTGAAGGCCACAGATCAGTCTTCCCCCAGGGTGCTTCGTGAGGGCCGCAGGACAGGGTGGGGATAATTTAAGTTAGGGGGAAGAGGCAGGTTTAAGAAAGGGTATAAAGGTATTCAGGAGAGGAGCATCCATCTTATCCCTGACACCGAACACCCCCTGGAAGGGAGAATAGAATTTTAGTAGTATTCTAGTGAGGACATTTCCTGTTAGGTGAGGCCTACCTTCAGGGCCTAGTCATCGACGGCGGTGCTCATATGGTGGCGCCCGATAATGCTGTGGTCCGCCCTGCACTTGTCACTCTGGGGCAGGAGGTAGGGTATACCTTCTCAGGCCTGATGTGCTCCACCAGGCCTGGGTCGGGATGAGGTGCCAAACGTGGGGTAGCTTTATAGATTGCGGCCTGCCTTCCAGAGCCACCGCCTGCTACTAAGATATCAGCGGGCAATAAGTGCAATGACAAGAATAAGAGCTTCCTAGCGCATCTCCCGTCGACCACGGAGCTGGCAAATTTGACTGAGGGTGAGGGGGCAGGGCCGGCCAATGTGGAGGTTGCGCACTCCACAAGAGAGACGACAGAAGGCCCTGGAATTCACAGGGGGAGAGGGGCCTGTAGACCTCTCATCAAGGCCCCACCTGGGGAACATTAAAGACAGAGGGCTGGGCCTCTGGGCACCAAAGTAATGAAATGCAAGTTGGCCACACCTGGGGCCTAGGGGCAAAGGCCTGAAGGTGAAGGGGCCCCTATCCAATGCCTTAAATGAGGGATAGATGACCCAGTTGAAGGCGGGCCCCCAGCCGCACCTGGGCCCCCAGGTTAATAAGTAACAGGATATAGATTTAGAGGTGCATATTCATGAGCAGTGCCTGTTGATCCAGGGGACTGAGAAGCGCTGGTCCTGGATATGCGAGGCCAAGGAGAGGGTAGTTGGTAGTTTCTATTGCCCCGGGGGCTGGGGCTTTACAGACTGCTGACACCCAAGTGGGGCCCAGGGGCCAGGAGGTCACAGCACAGGGGGACATTGGGTGTGGGTCCCTAAGGACCCAGTCCAAGTGGAAGGTAGGGTGGGGGCCAGTATGGCTCGGGGACCCAGTGGTGCAAGGGATCCCCCAGGTTGGAGCTGCCTTGTAGGGGAAGAAGGTGCAAGACTGGCGGCAGAGGCCGGGAGAAAGGTGGTGATGCCAGTGGTGTACAAGACAGACCCGGGATGTTGGCCAGCAGCAGGGGATTCTGTAGCTGCCTCCCTCTGTCGAGGGCTCACACACAAGAAGGCATGCAGGATGGTTGTTAATTTCAGCATGGCGTGTTAGTGCAATGGCAGAAACAAAAGTGGTGCAGGAGCCTGTGTGTGAGGAGCCAGTGGGTGATGTGGAGCTGATTCTTGACTATATGGATGGCAATGATGAAAGGGGAGTTGCGTCATGATGAGGATAAATCCGTGGGGAGGCCAGAGAAGACAACCAGCGAAGTTGGTGTTTTTCAGGTGTCAACTGCGGACAATGGGAGTGCCAAGCCTACCAGGCACTGGAGCAGTGGAGGATGGCGTAAAGTAAAGGCTGTGGGCAGTGACACATTACAAAACACACAAATGAGACCTCAGGAGGTTTAGAGACCAGCAGGGTGTGACTACCCTCTAACACAATCAAAAACACAAAGAAAAGCGCCTTGGGAGTGCTTGGGAGTCCCTTTTAAAGGATGGTTTCCATCACCCACCAGTAGGTGGCATGCATCATCATAGGGTAACCTCCTTGCACTGCAAACCCAGTTGCAGTGTGGGCTAAAACCCCCTCTCTGAGAGGGAGGAGCTCAGGGATGTTTTGAATATAAAGAAGAGGGATCCTAAAACCTTAAGATGAGCAGGGTTTGGAGGGAGTGAAGTGAGAAGTGAAAGTGACCTAAAACTGACTCCCTGGTATGTCAGAGCAAACTTTAATGAGACACCCAGAGGTCAGGATTAAAAGCATTGAGCTGTGGAAGGGGGGTTCAGCCTGGCACTCGCCGTGGAGGTATATCGGCTTTCCTCAGGACCAAAATATAAAGTAACTACGCATACCAAACTGAATAGGTGGTAAGAAAGGCATACAACCAGCTTTTGGGTATATTAGCCACTCAAATTAGTCGCTGGTCAGCGTCTTCCCTGAAAAGAGACAAGGTGTCAGCATAACAATCTGTAACACATGTCACCACGCACTCGTTTATGAATCACCACGTGTACATTATTAAAAAATGCAGACGTGGCCTATTGCCATTTACAAATGAATATCCAGAGAGCTTACCCATGATATCGGGTGAGCTAATGGCTCCTTAACCTCACTACACACACTCGAGGTGGTATCCAGTTCTTATAGGAGGAAAGTGGGGAATAAAACTTGACTGTGAAGTTCAGTCATAAAAATACAAACACACAAAAACACAGTTGACCAGATGTAAGCACAGTTCTTAAAACAAATGAGGTGAGCTACTAGGACCTTAATGTAGCATTGGTGGATATGATGTGGATGGCATGGACACTAGCATTCATACAGGATTTACTGTGGAACGTGAGGGAAAAGTTATAATAGGTCATACCTTGTCCGGTACCTGCGGCTAAAATGAGAAACATAGCCTTTGTATGTGATGTTCAGCTCAGTTTTTGTGGGCTGATCAATCCGATAACTTCGACATGCTACTTCATTTTAAAGATACTGCAGAGGATTTTACCTTTTCTTCCGCTGGTCCTGAGGAAAACGGTTGTGGTAGCACTTTTCTCTCTTGCTTAGACTACTGCAACACTTTCTATCTAGAGGTTGACAAGCAGCACTTATCCAAACTGCAATCTTTGCCAAACGTCCCTGCCGAACCTTGTTGATTATCCCAAAATATGATCACATAACCGGGGCTATCAAGAATCTTCACTGGCTCACAGTTAAGGAGCGGATTGAATTTAAGGCAATGTGTCTGGTTCACAAAGCCCTCTATGGAGTTGGACCTATGGATTATTATGAACTATTCCCAGGGTACACCCCCCGACGCACACTGAGATCGGCCAATCAAGTATTGGTCAACATCCCTAAAATTAAGAAGGCAAGATGGGGTGGCAGATGTCTCTCCCTCCAAGCTTCCGGGCCTTGGAACAAGCTTCCTCTGATCATCAGGGCTCAACCTGTCCAGTCAAAATTTCGGGCCTACTAAAAACCTGTCTCTTTCCTACTCAGTAAAGATTTGATCTTCCTGGTATAGGTGCATTTCTGTGCTTCAGCAGCAAGACGCCGTGGCAATCAAGCGCTTTATAAACCTTTTACTTACTTTACTTACTTACTATGATAATGTCTCAACCCTCTGCCGATATGACGTCAGCCTAACAGTAACAAGGGTAATGACACTGAGTGGACAAGGCGAGTGAGTGATACAAAGAGCAAACTACTGTAAGCACAAAGCCCCCAGTACAGAATGTCAAGTGTACTGGTCCCAAAAGACATAAGCCACTTTCTGAAATGGCACATTATATTCCCAGAACATACTACATCCAAAGATTCACGAGGGTAGAGGGGAGTACATTGATAGCTAGCAGCCGGCAGGCTAGGCAGCCCTAGTTATCATGAGGATGTTGTAATCGCTGCCAAGTATGAATAAAAAACACACACATTGACTTTTACTGCGTGCGGTTTGCTGAAGAAACCACATGGGGTCTCTCGGTGGATCCCAGCCAGGAGGAGGTAGTTTAAATGTTTAAAATGTTTAAATGGATTTCAAATAAAGTGCGATCGGAACAAAGTGCCTGATACACAGGACTTCTGCTTAGCGTGTGTAAAGTGAACTTAGATCAGGGCTGGGTGCCCAATACCAAAACCTACAGCTGTGCAAATCCCATCTACGCGGCTGAAGCCGTGGGCGTAAACAGAGATTGCACGCAGGGATTACATGTAGGACTATTCGTGATAGCTCAACCCTTTTAATCTTGACCTCTGGGTGTCTCATTAAAGTTTGCTCTGACATAAAAGGGAGTTAATTTTAGTTCACTTTCACTTCTCACTTGACACCCTCCACACTCTGCTCATCTCAAAACATCCCTGAGATCCTCCCTCTCAGAGAGGGTGTTTTAGCCCGCACTGCAACTAGGTTTGCAGTGCGAGGAGGTTACCCTATCATGAAGCATGCCACCTTGGTTGGTGAGGGAAACTGTCCTTTAAAAGGGACTCTCCGCACTCCTTCCGATTTTCAGACCCACGGGCATTTCTTTGTGTTTTTGTCAGTGACATATTGCCATGTAAAGGCCATTGGTGGGCAGCATGGGATTTTGAGGATGCTGGCCAAATGGTAAGCCTTGAAAGTCGATGGGAGTGGGGGATGGTTTGGTGGATGATTCATGGACGACCAGGGCATTGAAGATGAAAGAGAGTTGTTAGCAAGTGGTGAGTTCTGGGGTCCAAACGGACTGTACAGATGAGGAAGAAGAGAAGGAGAAGACTGAGGAGGATAAACATAAAAGGCTGCCTTAATGGGATTGGTGATTCCTTTGCAGTTCTATTTGTCAGAAAAAAACAAGAAAACTAATTTGGAAGCACAAATATGTCGATGTTTTTAAACAACTTCATAGGGAGATTCAGGCCAAAGAGGGATCCAAGAAAGAAGAGTGGGAGTTGACCACGAGACCGAGGGTGCCCATGAACATGGAAAATTGGACTTCTGCGTTCTTAATTTAGGCTAGCATATATTGCGAGCGTCATTTGGATAGGATAATTGCACTGCTGAAGTATATGGACATTATACGCGAGGCACAGATGCATTTTTGGGGCTATGTCTGACTGAGATATGGCAAGGAATTTAGGGCCAAGGTCAGCCTCAATCCAGATAAGCCATGGGGAGGAGGCTATGGCGTTTGGATTTTGTGGATGTCGTCCACTCAATTCTCTGCTACAACCCAAACAGCAAGTGGCCTGCCTGTGATGTACCAATCCTTTTAGCCCCATCCTGCTCCACAGGGAGTGGTATATGTGCAGAAGCCAGCTGGACCCACCACTGGGGCATGCTGGATCTTTAACAGGGGTTCTGCTCACAGTAACCCTGCACGTTTTAGCATGAATGTTCCAAATGCGGAAGATGCCATCCCATCACACAATGTTTCACTCTGGCCAGTGCTGTGGAGCAGTGGAAAGCCTCTAGAGACCAGGAGGAAGTCTGAAGCTAAGGGCCCCTACCCCAGTTAAAGTGGAGACCTTGGTACCATGGCTCTCTGTTTACCCTGACAGGGAGCCGGCTGTGCTTTTGAAGTGGGGTTTCACAGAAGGGGTTCGGGTGGGGTACCATTTTGAGGCTTTAGCACAGGTTTTCGGTGGCTCCTGTGAAGATGAATGGTCCAAGTGAGGTGTTGACATTCCTGGGCATTTAGCTGGACTCAGTGGGGTGGGTGGCTTGTCTGGTGAGGGAGAAAGTAGATGAGATCCAGGTTTTTCTGGTGCATGTGATTGGGGAATGGAACATTGAGCTGAGGGCAGTGAAGAGATTCTTGGGCTTCCTGAACTTTGCATGCAGGGTGGTGAGATCAGGGAGGACGTTTTGCAGGCATCTCAGCATGGCCATGTCGGGCGGTGCTGCCACACCACATGGTGCAAATCTCCTTGGTGTACAAGTGGACCTTTGTGTTTAGCAGACTTTTCTGGGGGAGTTCAAAGGGGTGTCCTTGGATTTTGCGGGAGAATACATTGTGGCAGCTCCAGATATTTGTGGATGCGGCCGGGACATTGGGCTTTGCTCTCCTCTGGGATGGCAGATGGTTTGTGGAGAAGTGGCTGCCGAATTGGTCGAGTCAAGGACGTAGCATTGCGTTTATGGAGATTTTCCCGCTTTTGGTAGCCCTGACAGTTTGGAAGAATGAGTTGAGGAACAGGACGGTTCTTTTCTATGTAGACAATATGACTGTGGTGGATCTGGTGAGCCAGCAATGAGCAAGAGACTTGAGGGTGTTGCGGATGTTGAGGAGATTCATGCTGGTGTGCTTGCAGCTCAATGTGTTGTTCAGGGCGAAACATGTGCCGGGGGCAGCATGATATCACTCGCAGTGGCATCGTTTTGCAGTCTAGCGCCAGTAGCAGAAAAGTACAAGACAGAATTGCTGGTGGACTTATGGGCCTGGTGGAGTGAGAGTTGTTGGACTGGTCAAGAAGTCGTTGGCAGAATCTACCCTGAGAAGTTATAGGCTGGCATGGTGGGAATTTGTTGAGCTTTCGGGCTGTTCTTCGGACCTGATGCGTCTTCATCCACTGGAAACGGAGCAGGAAGTTCTGAGTTTTGTTCTATGTTGCATTGCTAAAGGTTTGTCACCTGCGACTATTGCGGGCATGTTGGCTGGAATTTCTTTCTTTGACAAACTGTATCTGGGTTTGGCCCTGCCAAGCATGAGATTCTAGGAAAGGTTTTGAAGGGGTGGGGCAGGGAGCAGGGTGGGGGAGGGTGGCACTGTGGGAAGCTATCACATTCGAGTTGTTACGGGATTTGTTGGTGGTTCTGCTTCTGTGTCGTAACAATCCATTTAAGATTGCGATTTTTCGACTCTGTATGACCTAGATGTTTTCTGGGGCGTTTAGGTTTCTGAACTTTTGGGAACGGATTGCCAGGGAAGGGTGTTTGTATGAGGACATGCGTTTAGATCAGGGGAGGTTGGCTATCTGGCTGAGACAATCTAAGACGGATCAAGCAGGCAGGGGGAGATGGGTGTGGCTGTGCGAAGGTGGTGGCAGTAAAATCTGCCCTGTCTGGTAAAGGCACACTTTCCTTTTGTTGGCCAGGAAATGTTTATCAGGCATGTTTTGTCAGGCAGAGGGTAGCAGGATCACCACTTTTCAGTTGTTGGCAGTTTTGAGCATGGCATTGCGCAGGCTTGGTAGGGACTCGACTAGTTTCAGCTTGCATTCCTTCCAGATTGGGGCAGCGATAGCGGCTGCACATTTAGGATGGTCATGGGTAGGATTCATCAGATTGGCAGGTGGAGGTCGAGGTGTTGCGAGCGATATGTGTGAAAGTAGCAGGGTCTGTCCTGGCGGGTTGGGCAATTTATTTAGGTTAATTGCCTCTTTCTGTGTGCTTGGTATCTCAAATGATATAATGACTTACTTGAAGGCTTTTAAATAAATATTTTAAAAAGAGGCCCTCTTTTAGATGCTTTTAAGAATAGTTTTAACGTTTTTAGAATTGTGTTATTGGCCTTAGTATGAGGAGTGGGTGTTATATTCCCAAGCTAGGCCCATGTAGCAAAGCAGCTTATTTCTTACATTGTCCTCACAATAACAGTTTCAGTATATCAAGCCCTAGCACACAAATGAATAATATCACAGGTAAATGACTCATAGTAAGAGAACATGTATTGCAGATATGAACAATTTTAATATTTTCTTGTAGCGACTCCAGCCAACACGTGTTTCGTCGATCGGGACAAGAGACCCGCGACTTCCTCAGGGCTGGAAAACATAAATAAAAAACAGAGTATAAGCCCATACAAAAGGGCACAATTACTACATTCTTATTGCGTGACTAACAATTCTTCCCAACAAGTGGCATAGTATACATTATATGCCGCTCTATAAACGTGCACAAATTATTGTTCCGTGCTAATAGCTGAATGTGTGTCCATAACCCACATGGAAAACCATGGTGCTGGATAATGTACTGATATGGAGTATCAACCAATATTCATATTTGAAAATAGCTTGTAGGGTGGGATAGGTGAAGTGAGCAGTGGAATAGAAAAAGAAGTCCAGAAGTACACACAGGTTGGAAGTTCAGCGTGTGATAAGAAAAGTTAAATACTCGATACTGGAAGCGGGCCCATACCTACCTTATAATGTCTATGGTACGGTCTTGTAAGCCTATAGATATGCAGAACAAATATGAAGTCCTAGTTTAATCTAACAGTAAACAATCTAGGCACCCTCCATTAGGTCAGAAACATACCTTCTGGCTGGTTATATTTCCGTCCCAGCCTCAATACGGCTGGGAAAAGTAGGGAGTCCAAGAGCGGTAATGACTTCTATCGTAGCAGGTCTGTAAGTTAAAAATTGGAATAGGCAATTCAGACCTAATCCTAAGAAGGGGGCATATCGCACATACTGTTAAAGCAGTTAGAAAGCGTTGTCCGTATAGCACAAGTCATGCATTACAAAAGCGAACAGATGTAATGGAGCTACATGAGGTCAAAACTTTAGTGTCTCAGTATAGTCATATTCAAAAGAAATGCATGGTGTCAAACCAAGTTAGTTAATTCGTACAACATTCCAAGTTCCAATCTAATAGTTCCCAAAGCGATCCTCTATGAGGTAAAGAGGCCGAAAGTACAACATTATTGTTATTAATTTTGCAGACTCGAAATATAATATCCGTTAAAAAAGCGCACATCGGTCCAAGTATAAGCGCCACCTGAGTGATAAAACCAGGACAGAAATGTGCTACCAAAGCTCGTCCATGCGATAACTATATTTAAAACTTACCACCTCGCCATGTATATAAATATATATATGTTCAGTGCTCCAATATTAGATTATGTAGTACATCGATAAGTGGTACGCTAAAAATAAAAGTAGTCTCACATCAGAAATTAACCTATCTCAGGTATAGTTTCATGCTCTTACATTCACTATTCTAAATACCTGTGTGTGGCAACGTCCTCACTGAATCTGAATCCGGCACCCCAGTATGGCCGTAGTAGAAGGCAGCACCCGGAAGTGTTACATCTTAAGTAGCCCAGTAAGTTAGTACGTCCACTGCGTAAGAAGTCTCTAAACATAGTCGCCACACATAATCTGTCCATGTCGGGAGGGCGGTTGGGATTATAATCCATTTCTCCTGACTCCACAGTTTTCACCCAGTAGTTCTAATGGCATGGTGAATACACTGCCGGTAAATGCAACAATGTTGGGGGCCATGCACACATTTCTATTATAATGTTTATTCTTAGCATGTTTAGGTAATGGTAAAGCTGGGATTTAGATGTTGAGTATCCCATTTCCACAGCTAAAATTGATCCACTGTAACACATCCAGCAGTGGTGCCAGCCCAAACCAGTGACGTGCCCCCTTTGCTGAGGTGGGCCCTGTCATTGTTATTTTTCATACATTCACTACATAAATCAGCCCGTGTTTCAAAGCACTCTTAAGGTTTGCAGAAGAAAAGAGACTAATAGCATAAATAAATCATCACAACTGGGTGTTTTTCTTTGGGCTAAGGGCTTAGGAACGGGGAGTATGTGAGACAACTGTTGGAAGCCTTGCAGGGACCAAGGGAAGTGGCAGTCATGTAGGGGGTAGATTTTGTGACTGTGGGAAACCAACATGCGAATGAAGTCCCCTATTTTTGTGCAACTCATGATTGTATTTTTAATGGGGACTACTCAAGTGTCAGCACAGAGAGAACTGAGCTCAGCATGATTCTAGCCATTGCTGATACCTGGGACGAGGTCAGACATCTGCAGGGAGACGCGTCAGATCTAGAACAGGCTAGTTGGATCAGTGCAGGTTGTGAAAAGAGAGAAGATGATATTTGGGTTTCAACTGATGGTAGAGCAGTGTTGGCAGATTATTTACTGAGTCCTATGGCGAGACAGATTCATGGAGCAGCCCATATTGGGAGAGATGCAATAGTATGAGTGTTTAGACAAACATGATTTAACCCGAGATTTTGTATGGTTGCTGATGCAGTGTGCCATCGATGTGTCACTTGTCAACAGATGAATGCTGGAAAGAAAACGGTGGTTGCCTTGAGTCACATTGGAAGGTCGGGAGGTCCTTTCAACCAGATACAGTTGGATTTTGTAGAGAAGCATAAGTGCAATGGCTTGAGGTACATTCTGGTTGTAGTGTGTCTTTTCAGTGTGGGTGGAAACATATCCAACTAGAAGATGTGACAGCCTCACAGCAGCTAAGTTTTTGCTAAGAGGGCTTATGCCAAATTTCGAGTTTCCAACTACATTGGAGTCAGATAGAGGAACTCACTTTCATAGTGAGATCATGAAGCTGGTGTGCACTCCCTTAAATATTGATCAGAGGCTGCACTGTAGCTACAGGCTAGAGGCATCAAGGATGGTGGAGCAGATAAATGGAACTCTAAAGATGAGAATAGCCAAGGTGTGCTCTTCAACATCTCTGAACTGGCCTATTTCATTGCCTTTAGTGTTGTTGAATTTGCGCAGCATTGCAGACTGGAGGACTGGGATATAGCCTCATGAAATCCTCATGGGGAGGGCGATGCACTTGCATTTGGTACCATCCTCAGCGTTAAATAACATCACCAATGATTTGGTTCTTGACTACTGCAACGGATTGGTTGATGTGGTTCATTCTGTTTCTCACCAGGTTGAAGCTGGAACAGCATGCACCTCGAAGGACCTCTGCCATTACCTTGGCCCGGGAGATGGGGTCCTGGTCCGAAAACATGTGAGGAATTACTGTCTCAATGCAGGTTGGTGAGGTCCATACCAGGTGATCTTGTGGATGAACACTGCTGTGAAGTAAGGAGGTTTGCGGAACTGAATACATGCCTCCCACACCCACAGAGTTTCAGGACCCTTGAAAGAAACAGCGCCTTTCCCTGAAGTGACTCCAGCTGTGGTTGCAAAACCACCGGAGAGGTCAAGCCAAGCTGTGGGGGTCTCTGAAGAGGCTGGATACCCACCAAGTCGAGCTGAGGGGGATCACACTACACAACGCCCAGGTAAAGACTCTGAGCGAGATTGTAATGTTGCGAGTGTTATAGAGTCTGACTCAGCTGAAGATACTGTTGTGGAAAGTGGTTAGGTGCTGCGAAAGAATGCTGAGATCGCAAGAGAATCATGGTCTCTGAGACAGAAAATGCAAAATCTGAGACTTGCATCAGAAAGAGATCTTCCATATCCGAATCATCTGATCCAAGTGAGACAGAACAAGCTCAGGGGATCTTGAGGAGATCAAGAAGAGCCAGAGTACTATGTCAGAGATACACCTCTCTGGAGTGGACTTACCGTGTTATAAATGCCGGGCAGAGTGAGGTTCGGGACATCAGTGCTGATAATTGAGATTAAACTGCTACTTCTAGGAGTAGAGTCAAATGGAAATCTGACATTGACTGTACCATATCTACCAAGATTGAGTGGCTTGCGGAGTTTGATTCTGGAAGATCTCACATTTCCAACCTTTGGGAATCAGCCATCAGCTCAGAAGATTGCACCATTTCGCATTGAACTTTTACAGCGTGTCATTGATGAAGTTGGTTGTATCTCACAATGGATGTAAATTGAACTTTGAATGAAAAATAAAAATCTTTTGCTCAGAAAGAAGATAACCTAGGCCCAAGTGGAAGAAGAATAAAAAGGGATAGGTAAGTCTTTCAAGCTGTGTAAATATTGTGCAATGCACTGATAACCGTTTCCGGCGCAAGGAAGATGGCGGACTAGAGCCGCCGCATCTCACAGCTCATGGCTCTAGCTCCCAAATGACCCGACTCGCCCATATGCGCTCGCATCTTTTCATCTATATTTCACGGACAAATTGATTTGATGTGGCACCGCTAATATTTCTGCTAAATACGGGCCACCCCAGAGTACTCACGCTTGCTCTCCTCTGCTCTCCTGCTCCGACTGGTTTTTTCGCGGGTTCACCAGCTGATCTTCGGCTGGTCCTCGGCTTTCTCTCATGCTCATTCTGAGCGGAAGGGTCTTTCAGGCTGTAAGGAAACTGATCTCGTACCACCTACGCTCCTACAGCAGCGGCAACGGCAGCGGCTCCTGCTCCTTGGCATCTGCGATTGGCTGGTCACGTCTGAATATGGCGCCACCGAGGAACGCAACGAAAGGTGCGCGGGCTGCTCGGCTCGCAGGGACCCAAACATCTGCACTACCTGACGAAGATGCCGAAATCAGGGCAAAGCCATACCTTCTAAGACCAGTAAGACAACAGTTCGATGCATGGGAGCAGGTAAGACAGCGCTGCTGTTGAAAGAAGGGGGGGCTACGCGCTGCTACGACGGATACTATCGCCCTTGCTGAGCTACTTGCCAGCTCTAATGCTAGTACTGCCAGTGAAAACGAAAGAGACACAGGAAACAGCGCACCTTTGATAGATTGCAGGAGAGGAGAGAAAACGTCTCTGCTTCAACGTGAAGGGTGCTCTGACTTACAAACTGGCATAGTAAACTATAATGAGGAGAAGCAATCTATTTATGATTTTCTTGCTAGTAGTGGGGCTAATAATACTCAAAGTAATTGCGAAGGTTACTGTGCCAGCCCGCAGGATATTACCCAATCTAGCAAAGTATTCAGCCCGGAGCTTAACCAAGCAGACTTGCTTATTAAAGGCAATAAAGCTATAAGCGCTAAATTATCGAATTGCTCTGAGCAAACTGAACCTAGAAACCGGAGCAGTAATGGATTAGCTTCAGCCTCAGCTTTAACCTTAGTCTCGGTATTACCTCAGCAAGTAACTAACATCCGACAGCAGTCAATAGCTTCCCCAGAAGAGGAACACGTGCCATTAGATGACCAACAAATAGCGTCAGACAAAATTCATAATATATTTAGCCAAAAGAAAAAGGTCAAAATCACTAAAACTATTAATAAATATAGGAAATCTAGCGATCTACAGGACAGGACTGGGCGTATAAGTGCCGGCTCCTCCCGTGGTTTAGAAAGTAGCCCGTAAGGAAATGGGTACAAGCCAAGGGGGACGTTCATGCTATGATTTCACGTTTGTGTGCTACTTGCTCAACTAGACCTCAAACTATTGCAAATTTTAGTCCTGAAAGTGGTAGCATAGACAGTAATGATCAAGCCCCCTTGGCTCAGGAAGCCCGCGTCAGCAACCCTCAGCCATTGATAACGGCAAGTACAGAAGCGATAACAGCTGATGACAGCAATCTGACCACAGGGGTAGAGCCCTCTTTAGCTATAATTTTACAATCTTTACAAGAGCAGCGTGGGGAGGAACAGGCACACTACGCACAAGTTAGGGCGGATTATTTAAATATTCAGCTATCACTTGATGAGGTTACAAACACAGTAGCTAATGTTGCCAAAGATGTGAATGAATTACAAGGCAGAGTTGCTGAGGTGGAGGAGACAGTTACAACTTGGCTAAGATCGAAGATTTGGAAAATAGGCAAAGGCGCAATAATCTAAGGCTGTTTGGGATACCTGAGGGAAAGGAGGGATCGGATCCTCGAGGCTTTGTTGTTCAACTCCTCCAGAAGGCCTTCCCTGACCTATCAGATTGGGATTGGGATTGTCAAGTGCAGAGAGCTCACCGATTTCCTTTTTCTATGGAAAGAAACAATGCTCGATACTCTCGCCCCATTCTGATCTTTTTTGGAATTTTTTTGCTGAGACAAGTGCTATCTTTTAACCCCTTCGATGCTCATGACGGAGCGGTTCCGTCATGAGCATCGGTTGAGCTGTGCTCATGACGGAACCGCTCCGTCATGAGCACAGCCCCTGGGGGAAGCGCTGGCGCTCCCCCCCTGGGGCATCGATCGTGCCCCCACAGAGGGGGATGGCAGCGGAAGAGTTTCCGCTGCCACCCCCTGAGCCCCCCCACGCTTCCTGATGATGTCAGCGCGCACAGCGCGCGCCGGCGTCATCAGGAAGCGTTGGACGCGCTGGAATTCATTTCTTCCAGCGCGTCCAACGGGGAGGGTGAGTATTTCATTGCGGTGTGGCGGGGGGGGGGCGGAATTCCAGGGCCTTGAGGCATCGGGGGAGAGGAAAGAGTATTTCCTCTCCCCTGATGTCTCAATGCTGGGCATTCCTGTCCCACGATCGCGCACAGCGTCGCGATCGTGGGACAGGAATGCCCCCACTAGACCCCAGGGATGTCGTTTTTGGCCATTTTGGAAGCGACCCCTTGGGCAAGGGTCGCTTCCTGGGGGAGAATTTGTGGACAGACTTTTCTGCCCCCCCTGGGGGCAGGTCGGTCCACTTTCGGTCCGTTTCTGCCCCCAGGGGGGGGCAGAAAAGCCCACTAGACACCAGGGAATTTCGTAATATTGTTTTGGGAAGCGACCCCTTGGGCAAGGGTCGCTTCCCTGGGGGAGAATTTGTGGACAGACTTTCTGCCCCCCCTGGGGGCAGATGGGTCCACTTTCGGTCCGTTTCTGCCCCCGGGGGGGCAGAAAAGCCCACTAGACACCAGGGAATTTTGTAATATTGTTTTGGGAAGCGATCCCTTGGGCAAGGGTCGCTTCCCTGGGGGAGAATTTGTGCACAGACTTTTCTGCCCCCCCCTGGGGGCAGATCGGTCCACTTTCGGTCCATTTCTGCCCCCGGGGGGGGGGCAGAAAAGCCCACTAGACACCAGGGAATTTCGTAATATTGTTTTGGGAAGCGACCCCTTGGGCAAGGGTCGCTTCCCTGGGGGATAATTATTGCACAGACTTTTCTGCCCCCCCCCCGGGGGCAGATCGGTCCACTTTCGGTCCGTGTCTGGCCCCAGGGGGGGGCAGAAAAGCCCACTAGACACCAGGGAATTAGTGTAAATAAAAATGGAAGTGACCCCTTTGGCAAGTGTCGCTTCCAGGGGGCAATTTTTATAATATGTATTTGGCCCACCCGCCCCGGGACAGAGTAGCCTTTTTTTTTCCTGCTGTTTTCTGCCCCACCTGGAACATAACCCGATTGACCATTTGGGTAGTAACATAGCATGTTGTAATGTTTATGGTTTTATTTTTTGTGAATTGCAATAGTAATGTTTTTTTTTTGTACTTTTTTGTTCTAGGTGAAGGCTTTTGCTCTTTTCAGTTTGCCGTGTTGTTTCTGGCGGTTCTGCTGTTTGTGTAGTTTGGTAAGAGACTCTTTTTTGTACAATGTAAATGTGTTTGATTTCTCTGCATGAATTGTTTTTGCAAATGGTGTAATAATAGCAGTATGTTTGTTTTTTGAGTGTCAAAAACTTTTTGCATTGGTGCTCGATGTGTATTTTGTTGTCTTGTGAGTAATTTGTTTTTTTTTCTTCTTTCTAGTTTGATATCGTTGGTTTTTGCTGTGTCACTGCAGAGTTTGTTTCTGGTGAGTGCAGCTGCCTCTTGTAATTGGATTGTATAGTTTTTGAGTACATTGATCTTTATGATAAAGGTACACATTTCTTTACTGGGTTTGCACATTGTTGGTTGTTGTTGACTTGTTTGTGCAGTCTTCTATCTTAGTAAGTATAATGGCTAGCCGCAGGATTACTGCTCAGCAGGTTGTTGGTTTGCTGTTTGAGTCATCCTCTGATATTGGTTCAGAGACTGACTCTGCATCTGAGGGAGAGGAGGCAGGGGACGATTCTGGCAGTGAGTTGTCTCTCCGTATGGAGTCATCGGATGATGAAGATACTCTTAGTGCGGATGAAGTGCCTGTGTTAGAGGAGGAGACTGATGTGCCGATAGTGCGGCAAGAGGCATCTGGGCTGCAGCCTGGGACTGCAAGGCTTCCCGTTGGTGTAGTGCGGCAAGAGGCTTCTGGGCTGCAGCCTGCGGCAAGAGGCTTCCCGTTGGTGTAGTGCGGCAAGAGGCATCTGGGCTGCAGGCTGGGGCTGCAAGGCTTCCCTTTGAAAGTGATGACCTCTGGGTTGCCCTGGCATGGTGCAGCCGGCATTGCCAGAGTTTACTGGTGTTCCAGGGTCTAGAGTGAATACTGAAAACTTTTTGCCGGTACATTTTTTTCAGTTGTTTATGGACGATGTGTTTTTGGCAGAGATTGTTGAGCAGACTGATTTGTATGCCGAACAGTTTTTGAGGGACAACAGTGCCAGTCTTAAACCACACTCTAGAGCTACCCGGTGGACTCCCACAAATGTTGAAGAGATGAAGAAGTTCTTGGGTTTAACTTTTTTGATGGGCTTGCTAAGGAAGCCATCAATGTCTTCATATTGGTCTAGCAGTCCCTTGATGGCAACGTCTATTTTTCCGGCAGTCATGACTCGTGACAGGTATTTGCTTCTGCTTCGGATGATGCATTTTGTTGATAATGGTTTAGCGTTGCCACGAGATCACCCTGACTGTGACCGTCTTTTTAAGATTAGGCCTGTCCTTGATCACTTTGTTGATCGATTTTCTGAGATTTATGCCCCTGGGAAAGAAATTGCAGTGGATGAGTCTTTGGTGTTGTTCAAGGGCCGCTTGGTTTTTAGGCAATACATTCCTAGTAAGAGGGCACGCTATGGAATAAAGCTGTATATGCTGTGTGACAGTAGGACTGGATATGTCTCTAATTTCAGGGTGTACACCGGTAAGGAATCTAGGATTAACCCCCCTGGTTGTCCGTCCACTTTTGGAGTGACTGAGAAAATTGTTTGGGAACTTGGTAGAGGATTTTTTAACAAAGGCCACCATTTATATGTAGATAACTTCTACACTGGTGTGCGGTTGTTTATGGAATCGGCCAAAGTGGACACTCTTGCTTGTGGCACAATCCGCTATAACCGTAAAGGTTTCCCGAAAGAACTTGTTTGTCAAAAGCTTGTGCGGGGACAGTGCAGTGCGTTGCGTTGTCAGGAGATTCTTGCTGTGAAGTTTTCAGACAGTAGAGATGTCTACATGCTGACTACCATCCATGATGAAAGCACTGCACCTGTGACTGTTTGGGGTCAGGACCGCTGAAGCGCGCAAACCGGTGTGCATTTTAGACTATAATAGGCACATGGTTGGTGTTGACAGAGTAGATCAGAGGTTGGAACCTTACACTGCTCTTCGTAAGGCTTACATTTGGTACAAGAAGTTGGCTATCCAACTTTTCCACTTGGCAATGTTTAATGCTTTTGTTGTGTTCCAGGATTCTTGCCCTGAGTCAAAGATGACTTTTGCTAAGTTTCAGGAGTCTGTAATAGGCAGCCTTGTTGTAGTGGAATGGGCAAGTGTTCCTAGAGTTGGATTGGTGGAGGATGTTGCTAGATTGAAAGAACGCCACTTTCCAGATCACATTCCTCCCACACCCGCAAAAGATTTTCCCAGTAGGAGATGTAGAGTCTGTTGGCGAAGAGGTACGCGGAAGGAGAGTCGTATGTACTGCCCCGACTGTCCTTCTCATCCTGCACTGTGTCTCTCTGCTTGTTTTAGAGCGTACCACACGCGAAATAATTTTTGGGAGCATTCATGAGTGGTAAAGTGAACTGCCTGGTCTGTATTCTTTGGATAATTTGATTCTGTTTCAAGGTCGGTGTTAGTGCAATGTATTTAGTTGCTGATTTTCTGTTAGGAGATTTGTATCTATTTGCAATTTGTTTTTGTTTTTATTTTTTTCTAAAAAAATCCTAAATGTGATGGCGGTGTGTGTAGGCTTGCGCTTGGCTGTTGGTGTGCGTGGACTGGCACTTGGTTGGTGGTGTGCGTGGAATGGTGCTTGGCTGGCGTTGTGCGTGTTGTCTGGCAGTGTGCATGGACTGGCGGTCTGCGTGGACTGGTGCGTGGCTGGTGGTGTGCGTGGACTGGAGCTTGGCTGGCGGTGTGCATGGAATGGTGCTTGGTTGGCGGTGTGCGTGGACTGGTACTTGGCTGGCGGTGTGCGTGGACTGGTGGTGTGTGTGGACTGGTGCTTGGCTGGTGGTGTCCGTGGACTGGAGCTTGGCTGGTGGTGTGCGTGGACTGGAGCTTGGCTGGCGGTGTGCGTGGAATGGTGCTTGGCTGGCGGTGTGCGTGGACTGGTACTTGGCTGGCGGTGTGCGTGGACTAGTGGTGTGTGCGGACTGTGGTGTGTGCGGACTGGTGCTTGGCTGGTGGTGTCCGTGGACTGGAGCTTGGCTGGAGGTGTGCGTGGATTGGCGATTGGCTGGCGGTGTGCCTGGACTGGCGATTGGCTGGCGGTGTGCCTGGACCAAGTACCTGCGGCAGGCAAGGGCCCGAAACGTAGTGAGGCGACATTTGGGATAGGCAATGTTGATGTCGCCTCACTACGTTTTGGGCCCTTGCCTGCCGCGGGTACTTGGGCCTCCCACACAAGTGAGGCACCATTTTTACCGGGAGACCTGGGGGAACACTGGGTGGTGGTAAATTTGTGTGAGCCCAGTGATGCCACTACTTTCCCACCCCAAAATGTGTGAAAAAAGTGATTTTTTCAGCTAAAATTGAGGTTTGCAGGGGATTCTGGGTAAGGAAACGTTGGGGGATCCACGCAAGCCATACCTCCCTGGAAGCCGCCGGGTGTCTAGTTTTCAGAAATGTCTGGGTTTGGTAGGTTTCCCTAGGTGCCGGCAGGGCTAGGGTTCAAAAACTACAGCTAGTCACTTTGCCAAAAAAGGGTCATTTTTCACTGCAAAATTGAGGTGTGACCACGTTGCGTTTTGCGCCGTTTCCTGTCGCGGGCACTAGGCCGACCCGCACAAGTGAGGTACCATTTTTCTCGTAGGACTTTGGGGAACGCGGGGTGGGTGGAAATTTGTGGATCCACGCAGATTCCAGAACTTTCCATCCCAGAAATGTGGGGAAAATGTGTTTTTTTTGTCATTTTTTTATGTTTGCAAGGGATTCTGGGTAACAGACCATGGTGGGAGGCAGTCAAGTCACCCCATCCTGGATTCCCCTGGGTGTCTAGTTTTAAAAAATGTATAGGTTTGCTAGGTTTCCCTAGGTGCCGGCAGGGCTAGGGTTCAAAAACTACAGCTAGTCACTTTGCCAAAAAAGGGTCATTTTTCACTGCAAAATTGAGGTGTGACCACGTTGCGTTTTGCGCCGTTTCCTGTCGCGGGCACTAGGCCGACCCGCACAAGTGAGGTACCATTTTTCTCGTAGGACTTTGGGGAACGCAGGGTGGGTGGAAATTTGTGGATCAACGCAGATTCCAGAACTTTCCATCCCAGAAATGTGTGGAAAATGTGTTTTTTTTGTCATTTTTTTACGTTTGCAAGGGATTCTGGGTAACAGACCATGGTGGGAGGCAGTCAAGTCACCCCATCCTGGATTCCCCTGGGTGTCTAGTTTTCAAAAATGTATAGGTTTGCTAGGTTTCCCTAGGTGCCGGCAGGGCTAGGGTTCAAAAACTACAGCTAGTCACTTTGCCAAAAAAGGGTCATTTTTCACTGCAAAATTGAGGTGTGACCACGTTGCGTTTTGTTCCGTTTCCTGTCGCGGGCACTAGGCCGACCCGCACAAGTGAGGTACCATTTTTCTCGTAGGACTTTGGGGAACGCGGGGTGGGTGGAAATTTGTGGATCCACGCAGATTCCAGAACTTTCCATCCCAGAAATGTGGGGAAAATGTGTTTTTTTTGTCATTTTTTTGTTATGTTTGCAAGGGATTCTGGGTAACAGACCATGGTGGGAGGCAGTCAAGTCATCCCATCCTGGATTCCCCTGGGTGTCTAGTTTTCAAAAATGTATAGGTTTGCTAGGTTTCCCTAGGTGCCGGCAGGGCTAGGGTTCAAAAACTACAGCTAGTCACTTTGCCAAAAAAGGGTAATTTTTCACTGCAAAATTGAGGTGTGACCACGTTGCGTTTTGCGCCGTTTCCTGTCGCGGGCACTAGGCCGACCCGCACAAGTGAGGTACCATTTTTCTCGTAGGACTTTGGGGAACGCGGGGTGGGTGGAAATTTGTGGATCCACGCAGATTCCAGAACTTTCCATCCCAGAAATGTGGGGAAAATGTGTTTTTTTTGTCATTTTTTTACGTTTGCAAGGGATTCTGGGTAACAGACCATGATGGGAGGCAGTCAAGTCACCCCATCCTGGATTCCCCTGGGTGTCTAGTTTTCAAAAATGTATAGGTTTGCTAGGTTTCCCTAGGTGCCGGCAGAGCTAGGGTTCAAAAACTACAGCTAGTCACTTTGCCAAAAAAGGGTCATTTTTCACTGCAAAATTGAGGTGTGACCACGTTGCGTTTTGCGCCGTTTCCTGTCGCGGGCACTAGGCTGACCCGCACAAGTGAGGTACCATTTTTCTCATAGGACTTTGGGCAACGCGGGGTGGGTGGAAATTTGTGGATCCACGCAGATTCCAGAACTTTCCATCCCAGAAATGTGGGGAAAATGTGTTTTTTTTGTCATTTTTTTACGTTTGCAAGGGATTCTGGGTAACAGACCATGGTGGGAGGCAGTCAAGTCCCCCCATCCTGGATTCCCCTGGGTGTCTAGTTTTCAAAAATGTATAGGTTTGCTAGGTTTCCCTAGGTGCCGGCAGGGCTAGGGTTCAAAAACTACAGCTAGTCACTTTGCCAAAAAGGGGTCATTTTTCACTGCAAAATTGAGGTGTGACCACGTTGCGTTTTGCGCCGTTTCCTGCCTTGGGCACTAGGCCGACCCGCACAAGTGAGGTACCATTTTTCTCGTAGGACTTTGGGGAATGCGGGGTGGGTGGAAATTTGTGGATCCACGCAGATTCCAGAACTTTCCATCCCAGAAATGTGGGGAAAATGTGTTTTTTTTGTCATTTTTTTACGTTTGCAAGGGATTCTGGGTAACAGACCATGGTGGGAGGCAGTCAAGTCACCCCATCCTGGATTCCCCTGGGTGTCTAGTTTTAAAAAATGTATAGGTTTGCTAGGTTTCCCTAGGTGCCGGCAGGGCTAGGGTTCTAAAACTACAGCTAGTCACTTTGCCAAAAAGGGGTCATTTTTCACTGTAAAATTGGGGTGTGACCACGTTGCGTTTTGCGCCGTTTCCTGTCGCGGGCACTAGGCCGACCCGCACAAGTGAGATACCATTTTTCTCGTAGGACTTTGGGGAACGCGGGATGGGTGGAAATTTGTGGATCCACGCAGATTCCAGAACTTTCCATCCCAGAAATGTGTGGAAAATGTGTTTTTTTTGTCATTTTTTTACGTTTGCAAGGGATTCTGGGTGAAAGACCATGGTGGGAGGCAGTCAAGTCACCCCATCCTGGATTCCCCTGGGGGTCTAGTTTTCAAAAATGTATAGTTCTGCTAGGTTTCCCTAGGTGCCGGCAGGGCTAGGGTACAAAAACTACAGCTAGACTCTTCGCAAAAAAAGTGTAAATTTTCAGTGTGAAAATGTGGTGTGTTCAGCTTAGGTTTTGAGCCACTTCCTGTCGTGGGCACTATGCCTACCCACACAAGTGAGGTACCATTTTTATCGGGAGACTTAGGGTAGTTCAGATTTGTAAAGCAACTGTTATTACCTATTGATTTTGGATGCTTTTCTCCCTTCCAAATGAAAGACATTGTGTAAAAAAAAAGTCATTTTGAAAAATGACCAATAATTGTCATGCTAGTATGAGTATTCCCAATTTCGAAAATGTGCAAATATGCACTGTTTCTAAACTCTGTAATTTGTTCCCATTTCAGAAATACATAGGTGTCTTTCATACCGATTTTTCCATGTATACATTTTCCCACAATAATTGCTATATACCCAGAATAAAAAAAAAAAACATTACAAAATGCTGCTCAGTTTTTTACTCTGGGTTCGTTGGGCTCTTGGTGAACCTACAAGTCCTATATATCCCCACAACCAGGAAGGTCCAGTGGATGTAACGGTACATTGCTTTCTAAGAGATGTGATAATTAGAAGAAGTTACAGGTTAAAACGTTGACTCAAAAGGCTGCTTTTTTCAACTAATTTTTAACTTTTCCTATATTTAACTGGTAGTTTCTATAAAGAAACCTTGATGAATCTACACAAATGACCCCTTGCTGAATTCAGAATTTTGTCTTCTTTTCAAAAATGTATAGCTTTCCAGGATCCATTATTGTTTATGTACCCATTTCTACCATTAACTGGAAGGAGGTTGAAAGCACAAAAAATAGCAAAAATAGGGTATGTCCCAGAAAAATGCCAAAACTGTGTAAAAAATGTTGGTTTTCTGACAAAACTCTGTCATTCCCTAAAAGCTGGAGAAATGGTGATTTCAGCCCCAAAAACTCTTTTTTGATACCATTTGCAGAGAAAAACCCAGAAGCTTTCATTTGCAGCCCGTTTTTCCCATTTTTCACAAAAAAACCAAAATGTTGCTGTATTTTGACTAATTTCTGGGAACCCTCTAGGAGAATTCACAAACCCTGGGTACCTTTAGAATCCCCAAGATGTTGGAAGAAAAGGACGCAAATTTGGCGTGGATACCTAATGTGGTGAAAAAGTTACAGGGGCCTAAGCGCGCACTACCCCAAATAGCCCAAAAAAGGCTTAGCACAGGAGGGGGAAAGGCCTAGCAGCGAAGGGGTTAAGGCGTGCCCTAATGCCCCGATCGACGTGGATTCTCTGTCAATTTTCTTTAGGTCTGACTTAAGTCAAGCAACTATGGAAAGGAGATGGAAACTGCGCCAATTAATTGACCCACTTAAGGCTGTCGATGCTCAGGTGTTTCTGCAAGAACCGGCTCAGCTGAAAGTTGTTAAAGACGGAAAGTCTTTTTTTTTTTGCCAGATATAGAAGCTAAGAAGGCATTGGCAAAGTGGCAAACTACATACTGTACCGGTGGTAAATCAGGGCTTTGAGATCCGGGGAACTACTCCTATTCCCTATTCCTTATTCCTTACTCCCTAATCTTGAAATTCTAGTTTCAGATAAATGATTTAGGATTTGAGTCTTCTACCTCTGTGTTCCCAGTAAGTTTTTGCTTTTCAAGATGCTTTTTTAAGATGGCATCTATGTTGAATCATTTTCTGATTTGTTTTGCGTTCTCTTTTTCTTTCTAAAACGGGCTAACAGCGTTAACAATGGGGGGAAAGTGAAAAAGGAAAGGGGGGTCAAATTCTGTGTCTCCCCTTTTTTTGGGCTAAGGGGGGTCGTTAAGGGCTGGGCCTGGGCTAGTGGAGATGATAGCTGCCATACCAACGGCAGCTGCTCAGGGGGGGATGATTTCTTCTGTGGGAAATAGAAAGTATGGTCTTGAAGAAGACAGAGTAGTGTGTCTGAGGGGTAGGTGGGTATTAAAAAAAAGGGGAGAAAAGTCAAAAAGAAGAGTATTATTATTGATTATTTTGATATGGATATGGGAGAGTGCTAGTGATTTTATTTCTCTTTTTGTTTTTGGCTCAGCGTGTTCTATTAAATAGATATGGCATTAATTAGATGCCTAGCTTGGAATGTTGCTGGCTTGAATGCAAGGTCTAAAAGGCAACTAGTTCAGGAAGAGTTTAAGACATACAAGCCCCACGTAGCACTCTTGACGGAAACACACTTAGCCTATAAAGATTGTCGACTTTTGGAACATTTTGGGCTAGAGATAGTCGTATGTACTTCTCAAAGTATATCGATTTGAGGAACGGCTATTCTAGTGTCAAAGTCACTGCCTTGTCAGGTTCGTAAAGTTTTAGAAGATCAAAGAGGGAGGTGGGCCATTGCTCAAATAGAAATCAATGGTGCTTGCTATGTTTTTTGTGTTTTATATGGCCCGAATACTGATGATCCTACTACATTTGATACTCTGTGTCTAGAGTTAGCTGCCTGGCAAGGGGAATTGATATTGATGGGTGACTTTAATTGTGTTATCTCTTATGGGATAGACTCTACCAGACAACCTCTAGTTTCAAGAATGGTGAAGGTGAGAGCTTCCATCTTGGAACTAGCTAGATTATATTCCTTAAAGGATGCGTGGCGTACTCTATACTCAAATAAACCAGGCTATACAAATTATTCAGCACCACATCGTTAATATTCAAGAATAGATATGGCCTGGGTTTCAGAAACTTTATTGCCACTCGCAGATATGGAGCTATGTCCCAAAATGACCTCTGATCATAATCCCATAATTTTTTCCTTTTATGCAAAACATCCTACTAAACTTGCTCAAACCGTTACGTTTCCTAAGCATCTGGCAATGAATGAAGAGTTTGGGATTTGTATTGGGAAACAAATCTCTGACTTTTTCATAGATAACATTGGTTCTTCTTCATTTTTGATTGTATGGGATGCGATAAAAGTTTATATTAGGGGAACTATCCAGCAGTTTATATATCAGCAGAATAGACAATTGAGCGGTCAAATTAAGGATGCTTTTCAAAAGCTTATTAGGGCTGAAGACCACCTGTATCGACTTCTCTTGGAGCAGAAGGCTTTTGTAAATAGTTTTCTAATGGAAAAAGCAGCGGCCTGCTATATGAGACATAAGACATTACAATATGAGTATGGGGACAGGATTGGGAAAGTTCTGGCCTATCAAATTAGGGATAACCAACAAAAGACTAAGATCAAGGCTATAAAATTGGAAGGTGGTGTTCTTTTTAAGGATCCCGTGGAGATAGTTAATCAATTTTCTATTTTCTATCAACAATTATACTCTCTAGAAATAGGCCAGGATCTGACTGATTCATCTGATATGATGAATTACTTATATCAGAGCAACCTTCCGTCTCTGACCGAGGAAGATGCAACCTTGAACAAGAACAAGAGGTTACAGAAGAAGAGGTTTTGAATGCAATAGAAGGGCTTACATTAGGCAAAGCTGCAGGAGATGATGCTCTTCCAGCGGAGTTCTACAAACGTTTTAAAAATATTTTAGCTCATACACTGTGCAACGTTATATCTCAAATTGCTAGCTCGGGTCAAGTAACTGCCTCTTGGAATATTGCTAATATCGTCTTTTTCTTAAAAAACAGGCAAAGATCCTGAAGAACGATCCTCATATCGCCCAATCTCTTTGATTAATACAGACGCAAAGGTGTTTTGCCAATATATTGGCCACCCGGTTAGCTCCAATGATGTCAAATTTGGTTTCTCCTCAGCAACATGGGTTTATTTATGGGAGAGATACAACTGCCCATGTTAATACAACAATAGCTGCCTTTGATGCTGCTGAGAAGCTAAAAATCGAACTTGGCATGATTTTATTGGATGCGGAAAAAGCATTTGACCGGGTGGCCTGGGACTATCTTTGGGCGACACTTTTGGCATGTGGGGTTAAAGAAAATTTTCTAAAATTAATAACTGCTATCCCTTTCCCTATAAGGCGTGGTACGAGGCAGGGTTGCCCTCTCTCACCTCTTCTATTTGCTCTCTATATTGAGCCATTTATTTGAACACTATTGGCTAATAAAGCAATCTTCCCGCAGAACATTGAGCACCGTCTCCTTAAACTGACGGCATATGCCGACGACATAGCTATGTTTACTACAAAACCCAAGGAGACTATAGAACAAATAACTATGGAGGCAAAAAAGTTTGGTCAATTCTCTGGCTATAAGTTGAACCGCAGCAAAACTCAGGTTTTGCTTAATTTTCAATCACATGATCTGATTGAAGGCGTCTGTGAGAAGGCCACTTATTTAGGGGTCCAAATTTCCTCTAATATTAAGTTAATACACTCGCTGAATTATGCTTTTTTACTAAGTAAAGTTGAAAAACAATTAAAAGCATGGCATAAGCTACCTCTGAGCATCTTGGGTAGATGTAATGTTATTAAAATGAATATTCTCCCTAAATTTCTTTATTTGTTTAGGTCGATTCCATTACGTATTCCGAATGCCTTCTTTAAAAAATTAGATGGAATTTTTAGTAGTTTTATTTGGGGATACCGGAAGGCAAGAAGGGCTATAGCATTAATGACATTTCCTTATAATTAGGGAGGGCTAGATCTACCTGATTTTAAATCTTATTATCTCTCAGCTTTTGTAGACCGTCTACGGAGTCTTTTACATCCCGAACTGGTGGAGTATTGGTATTGGTTGATTTTAGGGGCCGAAAGCAAATTATTTCTCTATCGTATTAACGATCCTAATTATTTCAAGCGCGTTAAGTTTAAGACAATACAGGACTTGGTCTATATATGGAAAAATATTGAATCCAGACTCTCTCTTCCTGTAATCCATAGTAGATTTCCTATATGGGGTAATCCAATGTTTCCTGGCATTTATCAAGATAGTATTGCCCTTCAATGGGCTAAACATGGGGTACAATCGCTGGGACAACTGTTTGATTGCAATGGTCTAAAGACATTTCAGAATCTTTCTGTAACATTTAATATCCCACAAACCTTTTTCTTTAAGTATCTACAAATTAAAGATCATTTGGTTAGGAGATTAGGAATACGGTTGGTTAAGGAGGCTAGTATGTGGGAACTTATTTATGGCCAGAATCTACATGCAACTATTAGCAGGGCATATCAAATGCTCTGTGAGAATAGGGCAGATGGATGTGAGAAACTGGCACTTAGATGGAGTGAGAATTTGGGGCTCTCCTAAAATACAGATCAGTATGGGGGGTCTTAGATTAGGAAAACTCCAAGTCATTTATCATGTTTAAAACAAAGAAATTATGTAAATGAAATGACTGTTTAATAAGGTAATTCAGCCAACCCCGAATTTGGATCATGGATCATGGTCTTGATTTGGATCTCGATTTTATATTCGAGCCTACTATTTAGCTTATTTATATGATTCCTGCTCTATGATTTAATTTAATGTTTAATTTAATGACAGACTACTGTATTCTGCTTTTTGCCTTTTTCTCCCATATAATGTTATATGTATTATTTCGAAATGTATGATTATGATATCTCATCCTTTTGACTATAAAAAAAAAAATGATAACCCTTTCCACGATTTAAAGAATCATTTACTAACTTTATTGTGCAATAGTGAGAGGCAGAGAAAGAGACTTTGCATTGATCTTCTTACAGCCACAATCTGAACTCAGTTGAAAATGGAGTATGGAAATTCAAGCCAGAAGGAAGTGACCGATTAGGGCCACCTGGGTCACTCGCAACCACCTCTCAGCCTTCCACACAAATGAAGAGTCGTTCAGACAGTAGAGAATACAAACCAAGTATATTCATTCAGGTACACTTGAGAGGAGTCCCGTCTGACCAGCCTCCTGGGATTGCTGGAGAGGGACGGACTTCAGCAAACATGGTGATACATTATGTACAATTCAGAACCAATGGAGACACGCCCTGACTGGAAATTTCCAGTTAGAGGCAGCTAGATAAAGAAGTTACAGAAGATCCTGAGACCGGGCACACGCTATCTTACTGCCAAGGTCGTTCTGCCTGTGCCCGCTGCTCTAAAGGTCTCTATCTAGTGGGGAAGGTATGCTCTAATAAGAACAGTGAATTCATTAGTACAGCAAGGCCCAATCTTGGAGAAACGATAAATACCGCAGCTGCTTTCAGCAGAGACAGAGAGGAAAATTAGTTGCGATCATTGCTCAAAATGGCGGCTAAACATAAAATAGTGCTGCGAACCCTAACTTAAGAGTGAGACGTACAATACATAAACAGCACAGATAAAACATTTTTATTCCAACAGACCAACCTTTTAGCGTTCGCTAACAACCTTTATGTTACTATCCAGAAACAAATAAAAAATTGCAAGGATGAGACCCATCACTTTAAGCTGGTGCACACATAATCAGTCTGCGAAGATACCCTTGTCAATTTGCATAATTTCATCAACATGTTTTTGCAACATGATCGCAGCATTGGTATCATGAATGGATATTTTTCGTTTAGGTGTCAGAGCACTTAAACAATAGGTGCAACAAGCTGGGAGACAGTGTATGCAGAGGCAACATGTAAAGATGATACCGTCAACTACAACCAAAAAGATAAGGATCTTCCAACCCCATCTTGTTAGCATTTTCCAGAACCACCCGATAGTGTCCAAGTACCTGTCTCTTGGTGTATGTCTGATGAAAGTCTATGCAATTTTTATATAGCTGTATACACACTGGGGGCTTGGTCAGGTATGCAACCCCAACAGCTGCTGCCACTGATGTGACAGGCCCCTCCCTGATCAGCGTGGATGACATCTAACACCATCCTGTTCTGTAAGGTAACTAATCTCGTAGCCTGGAGCGTAGCAGTGATGTTTGTCAGTATCCCAGCTGTTGTATTAATAACCCCTTCCACAACTCTTATTAGCCGACGAAGCTGAAGATTATTAGCCATGGGGCCCCAGAGAGGTAAAAGGCCCCATACAGGATCAAACTGTTGCCAGGTGGTATCTGTCTGATCTATAGCCTCAGAGGCAACAACCCTTCTGACTCAGGGCAAGTATGTACTCCTATGTTGTAGCTGATGATCTTTATGGTAATTGGACGGGGCAACATACACAGGGGGAAGAAGGAAAGAGAGGTAACATCTGCCACCCAACCCTTTCGGAAGCCAGACATGAGCTTGGGATCCACAGACAAAATAGACATTCCGGGGTAGGATTAAGGGTGGACTAATAATCGTGCTCAGTTTGTAGGTGAAATTGCATTTGCTTTCCCCCTCCTTTACCTCCACTGTCCCCTGGACACAGAAATTAGCTGTTGTGTTGACCATGGACACCGTGTTGGTTTGTCCTTAGTAACATTACGATCTTGGAACGATTGGAAATATTCAGAGATGTTGAACCTTTGGAAACCAGCCATTTCCATCCTAAGACATGTTTTGTTCTTCATTTTATCATAGATTCTTATACAGGATTTTTTTTCGGACAATGTACTGTAGGTCCCATTTCCCGCCTTTCCTAAGGGAGTAAATCTGTGATGAAAACTTAAATACTCTACCACAGTGCGAGAGTCAGCGGATGTCCCTTTCACTTTCAAATCAGCTTTATTCGGCGCAATACATGTCACCATAAAAGCAAAACATTTTTTTAAAAACATACATTCAACTACATTAACACAATTTAAAATACATTTGTAATATCTTCACAGGCCATAGGGTACTCATTTAGTGTACATGAAGGGCTAAAAAACAACAAGACATTAACGGATAAACAGGGACTAATACATCCTATCCTACAAATTTGATTATTAACGGATACAAATATGTGACAATTCCTAAAGTGCTGGTGCCATATCTTTGGAAAAATAATTAAAGTACCACACAAATACAAATGGGACAATATTATCCACATTCTATTCAATTCATTTGCAAAATAAAACATTTTAATTAAATACCTTCAGCCATGATTTAATCCTAACTGCCCTCTGGTATTTCTTATTTTAAATGCAACTTTCAAAAAGCTTGTTATACATGCCAGAGTCAATGGATCTTCAGCCCTTTGTAGTTGTAATAAGGCAACCTTGGCTTGTCTAAACTTACCATTTTTTAATATTCTTACTAGGTAACGACGCCTGGGAGAAGAATAAAAAGGGCATAACAATACAAAATGAAGGGTATCCTGCGGAGATTTATTATCGCAGCCTCAGGTTCCTTTCTGCTCAACTGTAGCGGTATAACCAAGAGGATCCGCTAGTAAGTGATGTATAAGGTTGAGCCTAAAACGAGTGAACAGAAACCTAATTTGTGCGTTATGTATTAAGCTAAGGTATGGTTCCATGCCGCCTACTGTCTTGGCCATACTATAGGCACAAGCTAAGGACTTCCTGGCCTCAGTGTCAGTTCTACAATCTGCAGCTTTTGTCAGGAGCAAACTCTTAATTCTGTTCTTGTCTTGGTGTGATGATTGTGGATGGGTTGGTGAAGAGGTCTATACATTCTATTCCCTCCAGGGTTGTTTTTACATATTTAAGCCACGGGATGCACATCCCTTTATCCCTGCTGATGCAATCTCTAATGATTTGCCGTCCCAGTTCCGCATCAGTATTAGACCAGATCCTAAGCCAAGCCAAAACAGGTCTGGCCTTGATCAGGTCCTCAATATATGGCCTCCATAGTTTGGCATGGGTGATATAGGCTGGGGAACTCTGAGGAATTTTATGGATCTTACGCAAAAATTTATTTTCTTCAACCTGTATTTGCCGAATCCCAGCAAAGCCCCAAACTTCTGCTCCATACATTACTTGGGAGCAGCAAATGGAGCCATAGAGATGCATAACCTGTTCCGGCGACCACCAGCCCAACCTTCGTCCATAATTCATTATTGCCCCTGATGACGAGACCAGTTTTATGCTCCGTTCTTCAATTAAAAGTTTAAAATTTAAAAGCCCATCAAATAAAAGACCCAGGTAGGAGAATTGTTAGAGTCGGGGATCTCTGGTTGGCGCAAGGTTGCCCTTGTGTCAAGCAGGAACCCTCTCCTCCACGTCAGGGCGCAGGATAACCCCTTGCGAATGACCCTTGCTCACCCTCTAGGTGCGTGGCGTGAGCAGCCAAGGCGATTCCTCAGGCGTTGTTGGTTAAGCACTTACAATCGCACACACAGTAAATACATCAATCCCCCCAGAAACGGACACCAGACTTGGATATATATAAAAATTCGCTTCTTTATGTAAAAATAGGTATATATATCTCAGCAGACTTATCACAAGACCAATAACGTTTTCGCTAGGCCACCAGGTTATAAAGCAGGCGAATGTTCTTTGTTCGTAGTTTCAAATGGATACTTTGTAGTCTCTCGCAAATGTTACTTGTAGTTTCCAGTACTCACAGAGATCGGTTCCGGCGAACGGGGAAATAAGGCGTTGCGGGCCCCGAGCCCGGTACTGGAACTTCTTTCGTGAGGTGGAGAGTCGGCACAGGTCGGTGCGACTCTCAGCTTGAGAAGTGGTCTTGGGTCCTCGATCAGCGGGTGTGGGCAGATAGGCAGGCGCGGCCAGCGACCCTTAGCACGGCGGAGCAGGGGGGGTCTCCACAGCGGGGGCGGCGCGGCCTGAGATGTCCGGGGATAGCGAAGCGGGGTCACAGGGCACAGTCAGTGCAGCTGGATGACCCGGCGTAGATCACAGTCGTCGGACGGCTTCCGGCGGGAGGGGTGATAGCGCGTTCAGCGCGCTCCAGTGGCAGGCGGTGACAGGGGTGCAGGCGGCCTAGCCCGGGGACAGAGAGCGGCTCCGGACAGAGCGGGGCTCTCACGGGGTTGCGGCAGGCGAGCTCCTGAGTGTCACGGCCCTAGGAGGGGCGATGAGGGGCGCAGTCTCTTTTCCAGCGGGATGCCCACACGGCTCGAATCGGAGGACGAGCAAAAGCACAGAGAACCCACTGGTCCTGGGGTTCAGTTCAGGGGGCAAGCTCAGATCAAGCCCTTGGAGAATGTTTAAAGCACAAAGCAGCAAAGTCTTTTCAGTAGTCTCTTCCTCTCCTTTCTCAGCAAGGCAAGCAGCAGGCCAGCTCCTCCAGCGTCTCCTTCTCCTTCTAGTCGGGCAGAGGTTCTTTGTGGTAAAACAGGATTCTGATTTCTTAGGAGCCAGGCTCCTACTTTTATACCATGATTCTTTTGTTCTTTAGCGCCAGGGGGCCTAGGCCTGGCTCAGTCCAGTTCTGGAGCACTTTGTTATGGTGACTCTGCTCTTTCCTTTCAGCAGCAGGGCAGAGACATCAGCCGCCCCACAGGGGGCGGCGCCGGCTTTGTGGTGGCAGAGCACAGGTCTATTCAAGAGTCAAGGTGTACTCCTCCCACCCATCCTGGTGTCATCTCCCGGCCCACCACCTGGCAGCCAACCTGTCTCTGGGGATCCCCCCACCCTGCTCCTTACTGTTGCTAGGCAGAACACATACACACACAGCAGAGGCGGACTGAGATGGTCAGGTCAGTAAATACTAACTTTCTAAAAGTAGTATTTACAAACCCAGGATATTAAAATAAACTTGACTACAAGAAGTATTTTATTATTCTGAGTTCAGGCATACTAAACTTGACATCCTACCATGCTCTCTGAGTCCACTGGGGTCACAGCGTTGGCGTGATCCCAGCAGCCCATTCTGGCCTATGGAGAGCAGGTAGCCTTCAATAGTGAAAAACGGAAAGGGCTGTAATTCACTACTAAGACATGCCACACACATCAGGGCATGTCCTACCTTATGCCTACAATGCACCCTGCCCTTGGGCCTACCAGAGGGGTGGCTAATATGTAGGTAAGGGAAGGTTTAGGGACTGGCAAGTGGGGGCACTTGCGCAGTCAGCGCGACGGTCCCAGACCGCGCACAGGGTCTGCGGTGGCAGACCCTTAGACACATTTTACACGGCCGCTTTCTGTGGGTGGCGCAACCAGCGCTGCAAGCCCACCAGCAGCATTGGCATTCACAAGCCCTGGCACCCCTGGTGCACTTTACTGGGGACTGACAGTGAATCCAAATAACCAATCGTGAACATCAATTACAGGTACACTTTACCTAGGGAGCACTTGCACTGCGGCACGGATTAGCCGTGGCGCAGTGCACTGAGCGGACAACACCAGCAAAACAATCGAGGCACACCATCAAAAAAGTGGAAGGGAAACTCACGCCAAGGTGCCAGGTCTAACACGTGTCCCCTCCAGCTGAAATGTGGGGAGAACTACCCTTGCCCAGGGGGTTCCTCGTCACTAAGGCGGAAATACCTGGACAGACCGTCAGCGTTGGCGTGATCTGTACCAGGACGGTGTTCCACCGTAAAGTCCATACCCTGTAGGGAGATGGACCACCTCAACAGCTTCGGGTTCTCACCCCTCATTTGCATCAACCATCTGAGGGGCCTGTGGTCCGTCTGAACCCGGAAGTGAGACCCAAACAAGTAGGGTCTTAGCTTCTTCAGCGCCCAGACCACAGCAAATGCTTCTCGCTCAATTGCACTCCACCTACTTTCCCGTGGAAGTAACCTCCTACTGATGAAGGCTACGGGTTGGTCCCAGCCCTCCTCAGTCATCTGTGAGAGAACAGCCCCTACACCATGCTCTGAAGCGTCTGTCTGCACTAGGAATTCCTTGGAGAAGTCAGGGGCCAAGAGCACGGGCGCCGTGCACATGGCAGTCTTCAGGGTGTCGAAAGCTTTCTGACAGGTGTCAGTCCAAATCACGTTCCTGGGCTGCTTCTTGGAAGTCAGCTCTGTCAAGGGGGCAACAATCGTTCCATAGCCCTTGACAAACCTCCTGTAGTACCCAGTGAGCCCCAGGAAGGCCCTCACTGCGGTCTGCGTCTTGGGGGGTTCCCAAGCCAGAATGGTCTCAATTTTGGGTTGCAAGGGTGCCACCTTGCCACTCCCCACTTGGTGTCCCAAGTACACCACGGAACCCTGCCCGATCTGGCACTTGCTTGCCTTGATCGGGAGGCCTGCTCGGCGCAGAGCCATCAACACTTCCCAGAGGTGGCGCAGGTGTTCGGGCCAGGTGGCACTGAACACTGCGATGTCATCCAGGTAGGCGGCACTGAACGCATCCAGCCCAACCAGTACCTGGTTGACCAACCTCTGAAAGGTGGCAGGGGCAGTCTTCATCCCAAATGGCATGACTCGGAACTGGAAGTGCCCATCTGGTGTAGAGAATGCTGACCTCTCTTTGGCCCCATCGGTCAAGGCGATCTGCCAGTACCCAGACGTTAAATCAAACGTGCTGAGGAACCGGGCAGCCCCCAGCCGATCAATGAGCTCATCAGCTCTGGGGATGGGGTGCGCGTCAGTCTTCGTTACTGAATTGAGTCCTCTGTAGTCCACACAGAACCGGAGTTCAGGTGTGGCTCCCGGCGCAGCAGCTTTGGGGACCAAGACCACGGGGCTGGACCAAGGACTGCTGGAGGACTCAACCACCCCTAGCGCAAGCATTTTGGAGACCTCCTCCTTGATGCAAGCTCTGACCCTGTCAGTTACCCTGTAAGCCTTGTGCTTCACAGGTAAGCTGTCTCCTGTGTCCACATCATGGACGCACCAATCTGTGACACCAGGAACCAGGGAGAATCTGTCGGAAAACTGCCCCAGCAAGTGGCGGCAATCTTCCTGTTGTTTGGGCGTCAGGGTGGGTGAGAGGTTAACTCCATCCACTGACCCATCTTTCTCAGAGGCCACTAAGAGGTCAGGAAGAGGCTCGGTCTCCTCTTCCATTCCATCATCAGTGGCCAGCAGCATGCCCACTTCGGTCCTCTCTAAGTGGGGCTTAAGGCGGTTAACATGTAGGACCCTCAAAGGGTTCCTGGGAGACCGCATGTCCACCAAGTAGGTGATAGGACTTTTGCGCTCCACAACCTCAAATGGACCTGTCCACTTATCCTGAAGTGCACAAGGCTCCACTGGGGCCAAGACCCACACCTTTTGTCCAGGTTGAAGCTCTACCAGAGTGGCATTCCGGTCGTACCACCGCTTCATCTCCTCCTGGCTGGCTTCCAGATTTGCCTCAGCAAGTTGCCTGAAACGCCGAGTCTGGTTTCGGAAGGCCAGCATGTAACTGTATACATTCTGGGGAGGTTTCCTGGGAGATTGCTCCCAGCCTTCCTTTACCAAACTCAGAGGTCCTCTTACCGGGTGACCATACAGAAGCTCAAAGGGGCTGAATCCTAGAGACTTCTGTGGCACCTCTCGGTAAGCGAAGAGCAGGCATGGCAAGAGGACGTCCCACTTACGCCTCATTGGACCGTCCAGGCCCATGATCATGCCTTTGAGGGTTCGGTTGAATCTCTCAACCAACCCATTTCCTTGGGGGTGGTAAGGAGTGGTGACCTTGTAAGTTACCCCACACTCCTTCCACAGGGATTTCATATACGTGGATATGAAATTGGTAACCCTGTCGCTCACCACCTCTAGAGGGAATCCCACTCGAGAGAAAATTCCCATCAGTGCCCGTCCCACCACGGGGGCCGTCACTGTCCTCAGAGGGATGGCTTCAGGGTACCGGGTGGCATGGTCCACCAAGACCAGGATGAACCTGTTGCCCAGGGCTGTCTTGGGGTCCAGAGGCCCCACAATATCAATACCCACTCGTTGGAATGGCGTACCGACCACAGGGAAAGGTTGCAGAGGAGCCTTGTGCTTCCCTCCGCTCTTACCACTTGCCTGGCAAGTCTGACAGGTTCTGCAGTAGGAATCTGAATTCTTGTGCATTTGGGGCCAGTAAAAGTGGGTGACAAGCCTGTCATAGGTCTTGTCCATCCCCAAATGTCCTGCTAACGGCACATCGTGAGCCAGCCCCAGTAGGAAGGTTCTGAACTTCTGGGGTACCACCAGCACACGGGCTGACCCAGGTTCAGCAGCCTTAGGCTCGGAATACAGGAGGTCACTCTCCCAGTACACGTAGTGTGTTTTGGCCTGAACACCATTGGCCTGGTCTGCAGCCTGCTGCCGCATACCCACGAGAGAAGGGCATTCTTTCTGCTCCCTGCAGAATTCCTCCCTGGAGGGACCTCCTTCTTGCTGCCAATGGGTCAGCTCAGGCAAGTCTCCCAGTTCGGCAATCTGTTCCCCGGTAGGCTCCAGAGCATCCCCCTCAGGGTCTACTTCCTCCTGGGCCGTGGGAACTTCGGGGGCCGGTTTCCCGCGCCTCCTGCGCCTTCTCCCTAAGGCCGGTTCCTGGACCTCTCCCTCAGGCTCCAGGACCCTCTCAACACCCCTACTGGCTGCCATGGACCGGGTGGTCACGCACGCCCAGTCGGGTAGACCCACCATCCGCAGATGCGTGGTCTTCTCCACCTTTTCCCAAGGGGAGCTCTCCAGGTCATTCCCTAGCAGACAGTCTACAGGCATGTCAGTTCTCACAGCGACTTGTAGAGTACCAGAGACCTCCCCCCACTCAAAGGGAACTTGAGCCATTGGACAACGACTCTCTATGTTGTCAGCATTGACAACCCTACAGTAGGCATTGGGTACAATCTGCTCTTGAGACACCAGGTGTTGCGTCACTGAGGTCACGCTGGCTCCTGTATCTCTAAGAGCCTCAACCTTCTTTCCATTGATGGTCACTACTTGCCCATATTTCTTAGTGTTAGAGGGCAAGTACGTTTCGGGGACCATCTCACTGTCTCCTAGCGAGACTAGGGTCATCTGCCCGGGACCCCCACCCTCCTGGACTGCTACCTCCTCCCCAAAGTTAACACTAGCTACTTGCCGGGGTGGGGCACCAGTGGGTGCGGTCTTACCAAACAGGCGACACTTAGGATCAGAGGCAATGTGACCCGGGTCACCACACTTATAACAATTGAAGGGCCCCTTTGGAACAGGTCTACCTGTCGGGGCCCCGTTCTGCTGCGGAGGTGGGGGAGGCTGAGAACCCTTCTGCTGGTTCCCTTGGGAATTACTTTGGGGGCCTTTTTGGAACCCCTTCTGTTTACCCCTGTCCCCCCCACTCTTCTGCTGGGGACCCTGCCCACCTTTAGCGGAGTCTCCCACTTGACCCTTGTGGACCCTGGTGCTGAGCCAGCGGTCCGCCTCCTCAGCAAGCTTCCTCGGGTTGGACAGCTTGCTATCAATCAGGTGCTGGCGTAGCTCAGGAAAACATTGACTGGACAAGTGCTCCCATGCAATTAAATCAAGCAGCCCTTGATAATCATTCACTTTGCTACCCTTCACCCAACCATCCAGCGCTCTGCAGAAAAAGGTCACATACTCCACATACGTACTCTCAGAGATCTTCTTCGTCTCCCTGAACCGCTGTCTATATAGCTCCGGAGTTAACCCATACCTGTTCATTAAAGCTTCCTTCATATGGGGGTATGAGGCTTGGAGATCTAAGGGTAAATCTAACAGTGTGTCACGCCCTTCAGCAAGGAACCTTCCCCACAACCCCGCTCCCCAGTCTTTCTCAGGGACCCGGTGTGAAGACATGGCCACCTCGTAGGCTCTAAACCACTGCCCTATGTCATCCTTTCTAAAATACTCCTTTACTACATCTTTGGGGATGTACACCTTGGACTCTACCTGCACTGGTGGAGTGCTGCCACCAGAAGGAGCGGTGTCCAAACTTTTCGCCTTCAGCTCCAACTCCTTCAATCTTATATCATGATCCATTTGGCGTTGTTGTGCTTCCAGGGCCAACTTCTGCTTTTCCATTTCCATTTGTCCTGCCAACTTTGCCATCTCCATTGCATGCGCCCTGTCTGCTGCCCTGTCTGCCAGCTCCTCTGGCGACCGGACTCTGCTGGGCTCCTCAAGGTTGTCAGGTGGAACGATGTCCCCCGCATTCCGTGGGTCTCTTGACTCCTTCCAGGCTCTCAACGCCTTGGTGTACTGGTTCTTCCTCTTGAATCCAGCATGGGGGACTCTGAATTTTACACTGAAGCCTTTCAATTGCTCCATCGTGTAGCCTTCCAGTCTCTCCCAATCCACCTCATCTATTCCAGAAATCACAGAGAGTGCTCTCCCAGCGGAGAGTGAGCTAGGCATGGTTGCAGTAACGGCAGATGTCTCAACAAAGTTCAACAAATGAAAACCTGTGGCTGCGTTATTTGGTCTGCTCTCACTATCTGGTGATTAATAATTCACTGTATGCAAATTACAAGTGCAAATCCGAAATCCCAGCCGCTGCCAACAATGTTAGAGTCGGGGATCTCTGGTTGGCGCAAGGTTGCCCTTGTGTCAAGCAGGAACCCTCTCCTCCACGTCAGGGCGCAGGATAACCCCTTGCGAATGACCCTTGCTCACCCTCTAGGTGCGTGGCGTGAGCAGCCAAGGCGATTCCTCAGGCGTTGTTGGTTAAGCACTTACAATCGCACACACAGTAAATACATCAATCCCCCCAGAAACGGACACCAGACTTGGATATATATAAAAATACGCTTCTTTATGTAAAAATAGGTATATATATCTCAGCAGACTTATCACAAGACCAATAACGTTTTCGCTAGGCCACCAGGTTATAAAGCAGGCGAATGTTCTTTGTTCGTAGTTTCAAATGGATACTTTGTAGTCTCTCGCAAATGTTACTTGTAGTTTCCAGTACTCACAGAGATCGGTTCCGGCGAACGGGGAAATAAGGTGTTGCGGGCCCCGAGCCCGGTACTGGAACTTCTTTCGTGAGGTGGAGAGTCGGCACAAGTCGGTGCGACTCTCAGCTTGAGAAGTGGTCTTGGGTCCTCGATCAGCGGGTGTGGGCAGATAGGCAGGCGCGGCCAGCGACCCTTAGCACGGCGGTGCAGGGGGGTCTCCACAGCGGGGGCGGCGCGGCCTGAGATGTCCGGGGATAGCGAAGCGGGGTCACAGGGCACAGTCAGTGCAGCTGGATGACCCGGCGTAGATCACAGTCGTCGGACGGCTTCCGGCGGGAGGGGTGATAGCGCGTTCAGCGCGCTCCAGTGGCAGGCGGTGACAGGGGTGCAGGCGGCCTAGCCTGGGGACAGAGAGCGGCTCCGGACGGAGCGGGGCTCTCACGGGGTTGCGGCAGGCGAGCTCCTGAGTGTCACGGCCCTAGGAGGGGCAATGAGGGGCGCAGTCTCTTTTCCAGCGGGATGCCCACACGGCTCGAATCGGAGGACGAGCAAAAGCACAGAGAACCCACTGGTCCTGGGGTTCAGTTCAGGGGGCAAGCTCAGATCAAGCCCTTGGAGAATGTTTAAAGCACAAAGCAGCAAAGTCTTTTCAGTAGTCTCTTCCTCTCCTTTCTCAGCAAGGCAAGCAGCAGGCCAGCTCCTCCAGCGTCTCCTTCTCCTTCTAGTCGGGCAGAGGTTCTTTGTGGTAAAACAGGATTCTGATTTTTTAGGAGCCAGGCTCCTACTTTTATACCATGATTCTTTTGTTCTTTAGCGCCAGGGGGCCTAGGCCTGGCTCAGTCCAGTTCTGGAGCACTTTGTTATGGTGACTCTGCTCTTTCCTTTCAGCAGCAGGGCAGAGACATCAGCCGCCCCACAGGGGGCGGCGCCGGCTTTGTGGTGGCAGAGCACAGGTCTATTCAAGAGTCAAGGTGTACTCCTCCCACCCATCCTGGTGTCATCTCCCGGCCCACCACCTGGCAGCCAACCTGTCTCTGGGGATCCCCCCACCCTGCTCCTTACTGTTGCTAGGCAGAACGCACACACACACAGCAGAGGCGGACTGAGATGGTCAGGTCAGTAAATACTAACTTTCTAAAAGTAGTATTTACAAACCCAGGATATTAAAATAAACTTGACTACAAGAAGTATTTTATTATTCTGAGTTCAGGCATACTAAACTTGACATCCTACCATGCTCTCTGAGTCCACTGGGGTCACAGCGTTGGCGTGATCCCAGCAGCCCATTCTGGCCTATGGAGAGCAGGTAGCCTTCAATAGTGAAAAACGGAAAGGGCTGTAATTCACTACTAAGACATGCCACACACATCAGGGCATGTCCTACCTTATGCCTACAATGCACCCTACCCTTGGGCCTACCAGAGGGGTGGCTAATATGTAGGTAAGGGAAGGTTTAGGGACTGGCAAGTGGGGGCACTTGCGCAGTCAGCGCGACGGTCCCAGACCGCGCACAGGGTCTGCGGTGGCAGACCCTTAGACACATTTTACACGGCCGCTTTCTGTGGGTGGCGCAACCAGCGCTGCAAGCCCACCAGCAGCATTGGCATTCACAAGCCCTGGCACCCCTGGTGCACTTTACTGGGGACTGACAGTGAATCCAAATAACCAATCGTGAACATCAATTACAGGTACACTTTACCTAGGGAGCACTTGCACTGCGGCACGGATTAGCCGTGGCGCAGTGCCCTGAGCGGACAACACCACCAAAACAATCGAGGCACACCATCAAAAAAGTGGAAGGGAAACTCACGCCAAGGTGCCAGGTCTAACACGTGTCCCCTCCAGCTGAAATGTGGGGAGAACTACCCTTGCCCAGGGGGTTCCTCGTCACTAAGGCGGAAATACCTGGACAGACCGTCAGCGTTGGCGTGATCTGTACCAGGACGGTGTTCCACCGTAAAGTCCATACCCTGTAGGGAGATGGACCACCTCAACAGCTTCGGGTTCTCACCCCTCATTTGCATCAACCATCTGAGGGGCCTGTGGTCCGTCTGAACCCGGAAGTGAGACCCAAACAAGTAGGGTCTTAGCTTCTTCAGCGCCCAGACCACAGCAAATGCTTCTCGCTCAATTGCACTCCACCTACTTTCCCGTGGAAGTAACCTCCTACTGATGAAGGCTACGGGTTGGTCCCAGCCCTCCTCAGTCATCTGTGAGAGAACAGCCCCTACACCATGCTCTGAAGCGTCTGTCTGCACTAGGAATTCCTTGGAGAAGTCAGGGGCCAAGAGCACGGGCGCCGTGCACATGGCAGTCTTCAGGGTGTCGAAAGCTTTCTGACAGGTGTCAGTCCAAATCACGTTCCTGGGCTGCTTCTTGGAAGTCAGCTCTGTCAAGGGGGCAACAATCGTTCCATAGCCCTTGACAAACCTCCTGTAGTACCCAGTGAGCCCCAGGAAGGCCCTCACTGCGGTCTGCGTCTTGGGGGGTTCCCAAGCCAGAATGGTCTCAATTTTGGGTTGCAAGGGTGCCACCTTGCCACTCCCCACTTGGTGTCCCAAGTACACCACGGAACCCTGCCCGATCTGGCACTTGCTTGCCTTGATCGGGAGGCCTGCTCGGCGCAGAGCCATCAACACTTCCCAGAGGTGGCGCAGGTGTTCGGGCCAGGTGGCACTGAACACTGCGATGTCATCCAGGTAGGCGGCACTGAACGCATCCAGCCCAACCAGTACCTGGTTGACCAACCTCTGAAAGGTGGCAGGGGCAGTCTTCATCCCAAATGGCATGACTCGGAACTGGAAGTGCCCATCTGGTGTAGAGAATGCTGACCTCTCTTTGGCCCCATCGGTCAAGGCGATCTGCCAGTACCCAGACGTTAAATCAAACGTGCTGAGGAACCGGGCAGCCCCCAGCCGATCAATGAGCTCATCAGCTCTGGGGATGGGGTGCGCGTCAGTCTTCGTTACTGAATTGAGTCCTCTGTAGTCCACACAGAACCGGAGTTCAGGTGTGGCTCCCGGCGCAGCAGCTTTGGGGACCAAGACCACGGGGCTGGACCAAGGACTGCTGGAGGACTCAACCACCCCTAGCGCAAGCATTTTGGAGACCTCCTCCTTGATGCAAGCTCTGACCCTGTCAGTTACCCTGTAAGCCTTGTGCTTCACAGGTAAGCTGTCTCCTGTGTCCACATCATGGACGCACCAATCTGTGACACCAGGAACCAGGGAGAATCTGTCGGAAAACTGCCCCAGCAAGTGGCGGCAATCTTCCTGTTGTTTGGGCGTCAGGGTGGGTGAGAGGTTAACTCCATCCACTGACCCATCTTTCTCAGAGGCCACTAAGAGGTCAGGAAGAGGCTCGGTCTCCTCTTCCATTCCATCATCAGTGGCCAGCAGCATGCCCACTTCGGTCCTCTCTAAGTGGGGCTTAAGGCGGTTAACATGTAGGACCCTCAAAGGGTTCCTGGGAGACCGCATGTCCACCAAGTAGGTGATAGGACTTTTGCGCTCCACAACCTCAAATGGACCTGTCCACTTATCCTGAAGTGCACAAGGCTCCACTGGGGCCAAGACCCACACCTTTTGTCCAGGTTGAAGCTCTACCAGAGTGGCATTCCGGTCGTACCACCGCTTCATCTCCTCCTGGCTGGCTTCCAGATTTGCCTCAGCAAGTTGCCTGAAACGCCGAGTCTGGTTTCGGAAGGCCAGCATGTAACTGTATACATTCTGGGGAGGTTTCCTGGGAGATTGCTCCCAGCCTTCCTTTACCAAACTCAGAGGTCCTCTTACCGGGTGACCATACAGAAGCTCAAAGGGGCTGAATCCTAGAGACTTCTGTGGCACCTCTCGGTAAGCGAAGAGCAGGCATGGCAAGAGGACGTCCCACTTACGCCTCATTGGACCGTCCAGGCCCATGATCATGCCTTTGAGGGTTCGGTTGAATCTCTCAACCAACCCATTTCCTTGGGGGTGGTAAGGAGTGGTGACCTTGTAAGTTACCCCACACTCCTTCCACAGGGATTTCATATACGTGGATATGAAATTGGTAACCCTGTCGCTCACCACCTCTAGAGGGAATCCCACTCGAGAGAAAATTCCCATCAGTGCCCGTCCCACCACGGGGGCCGTCACTGTCCTCAGAGGGATGGCTTCAGGGTACCGGGTGGCATGGTCCACCAAGACCAGGATGAACCTGTTGCCCAGGGCTGTCTTGGGGTCCAGAGGCCCCACAATATCAATACCCACTCGTTGGAATGGCGTACCGACCACAGGGAAAGGTTGCAGAGGAGCCTTGTGCTTCCCTCCGCTCTTACCACTTGCCTGGCAAGTCTGACAGGTTCTGCAGTAGGAATCTGAATTCTTGTGCATTTGGGGCCAGTAAAAGTGGGTGACAAGCCTGTCATAGGTCTTGTCCATCCCCAAATGTCCTGCTAACGGCACATCGTGAGCCAGCCCCAGTAGGAAGGTTCTGAACTTCTGGGGTACCACCAGCACACGGGCTGACCCAGGTTCAGCAGCCTTAGGCTCGGAATACAGGAGGTCACTCTCCCAGTACACGTAGTGTGTTTTGGCCTGAACACCATTGGCCTGGTCTGCAGCCTGCTGCCGCATACCCACGAGAGAAGGGCATTCTTTCTGCTCCCTGCAGAATTCCTCCCTGGAGGGACCTCCTTCTTGCTGCCAATGGGTCAGCTCAGGCAAGTCTCCCAGTTCGGCAATCTGTTCCCCGGTAGGCTCCAGAGCATCCCCCTCAGGGTCTACTTCCTCCTGGGCCGTGGGAACTTCGGGGGCCGGTTTCCCGCGCCTCCTGCGCCTTCTCCCTAAGGCCGGTTCCTGGACCTCTCCCTCAGGCTCCAGGACCCTCTCAACACCCCTACTGGCTGCCATGGACCGGGTGGTCACGCACGCCCAGTCGGGTAGACCCACCATCCGCAGATGCGTGGTCTTCTCCACCTTTTCCCAAGGGGAGCTCTCCAGGTCGTTCCCTAGCAGACAGTCTACAGGCATGTCAGTTCTCACAGCGACTTGTAGAGTACCAGAGACCTCCCCCCACTCAAAGGGAACTTGAGCCATTGGACAACGACTCTCTATGTTGTCAGCATTGACAACCCTACAGTAGGCATTGGGTACAATCTGCTCTTGAGACACCAGGTGTTGCCTCACTGAGGTCACGCTGGCTCCTGTATCTCTAAGAGCCTCAACCTTCTTTCCATTGATGGTCACTACTTGCCCATATTTCTTAGTGTTAGAGGGCAAGTACGTTTCGGGGACCATCTCACTGTCTCCTAGCGAGACTAGGGTCATCTGCCCGGGACCCCCACCCTCCTGGACTGCTACCTCCTCCCCAAAGTTAACACTAGCTACTTGCCGGGGTGGGGCACCAGTGGGTGCGGTCTTACCAAACAGGCGACACTTAGGATCAGAGGCAATGTGACCCGGGTCACCACACTTATAACAATTGAAGGGCCCCTTTGGAACAGGTCTACCTGTCGGGGCCCCGTTCTGCTGCGGAGGTGGGGGAGGCTGAGAACCCTTCTGCTGGTTCCCTTGGGAATTACTTTGGGGGCCTTTTTGGAACCCCTTCTGTTTACCCCTGTCCCCCCCACTCTTCTGCTGGGGACCCTGCCCACCTTTAGCGGAGTCTCCCACTTGACCCTTGTGGACCCTGGTGCTGAGCCAGCGGTCCGCCTCCTCAGCAAGCTTCCTCGGGTTGGACAGCTTGCTATCAATCAGGTGCTGGCGTAGCTCAGGAAAACATTGACTGGACAAGTGCTCCCATGCAATTAAATCAAGCAGCCCTTGATAATCATTCACTTTGCTACCCTTCACCCAACCATCCAGCGCTCTGCAGAAAAAGGTCACATACTCCACATACGTACTCTCAGAGATCTTCTTCGTCTCCCTGAACCGCTGTCTATATAGCTCCGGAGTTAACCCATACCTGTTCATTAAAGCTTCCTTCATATGGGGGTATGAGGCTTGGAGATCTAAGGGTAAATCTAACAGTGTGTCACGCCCTTCAGCAAGGAACCTTCCCCACAACCCCGCTCCCCAGTCTTTCTCAGGGACCCGGTGTGAAGACATGGCCACCTCGTAGGCTCTAAACCACTGCCCTATGTCATCCTTTCTAAAATACTCCTTTACTACATCTTTGGGGATGTACACCTTGGACTCTACCTGCACTGGTGGAGTGCTGCCACCAGAAGGAGCGGTGTCCAAACTTTTCGCCTTCAGCTCCAACTCCTTCAATCTTATATCATGATCCATTTGGCGTTGTTGTGCTTCCAGGGCCAACTTCTGCTTTTCCATTTCCATTTGTCCTGCCAACTTTGCCATCTCCATTGCATGCGCCCTGTCTGCTGCCCTGTCTGCCAGCTCCTCTGGCGACCGGACTCTGCTGGGCTCCTCAAGGTTGTCAGGTGGAACGATGTCCCCCGCATTCCGTGGGTCTCTTGACTCCTTCCAGGCTCTCAACGCCTTGGTGTACTGGTTCTTCCTCTTGAATCCAGCATGGGGGACTCTGAATTTTACACTGAAGCCTTTCAATTGCTCCATCGTGTAGCCTTCCAGTCTCTCCCAATCCACCTCATCTATTCCAGAAATCACAGAGAGTGCTCTCCCAGCGGAGAGTGAGCTAGGCATGGTTGCAGTAACGGCAGATGTCTCAACAAAGTTCAACAAATGAAAACCTGTGGCTGCGTTATTTGGTCTGCTCTCACTATCTGGTGATTAATAATTCACTGTATGCAAATTACAAGTGCAAATCCGAAATCCCAGCCGCTGCCAACAATGTTAGAGTCGGGGATCTCTGGTTGGCGCAAGGTTGCCCTTGTGTCAAGCAGGAACCCTCTCCTCCACGTCAGGGCGCAGGATAACCCCTTGCGAATGACCCTTGCTCACCCTCTAGGTGCGTGGCGTGAGCAGCCAAGGCGATTCCTCAGGCGTTGTTGGTTAAGCACTTACAATCGCACACACAGTAAATACATCAATCCCCCCAGAAACGGACACCAGACTTGGATATATATAAAAATACGCTTCTTTATGTAAAAATAGGTATATATATCTCAGCAGACTTATCACAAGACCAATAACGTTTTCGCTAGGCCACCAGGTTATAAAGCAGGCGAATGTTCTTTGTTCGTAGTTTCAAATGGATACTTTGTAGTCTCTCGCAAATGTTACTTGTAGTTTCCAGTACTCACAGAGATCGGTTCCGGCGAACGGGGAAATAAGGTGTTGCGGGCCCCGAGCCCGGTACTGGAACTTCTTTCGTGAGGTGGAGAGTCGGCACAAGTCGGTGCGACTCTCAGCTTGAGAAGTGGTCTTGGGTCCTCGATCAGCGGGTGTGGGCAGATAGGCAGGCGCGGCCAGCGACCCTTAGCACGGCGGTGCAGGGGGGTCTCCACAGCGGGGGCGGCGCGGCCTGAGATGTCCGGGGATAGCGAAGCGGGGTCACAGGGCACAGTCAGTGCAGCTGGATGACCCGGCGTAGATCACAGTCGTCGGACGGCTTCCGGCGGGAGGGGTGATAGCGCGTTCAGCGCGCTCCAGTGGCAGGCGGTGACAGGGGTGCAGGCGGCCTAGCCTGGGGACAGAGAGCGGCTCCGGACGGAGCGGGGCTCTCACGGGGTTGCGGCAGGCGAGCTCCTGAGTGTCACGGCCCTAGGAGGGGCAATGAGGGGCGCAGTCTCTTTTCCAGCGGGATGCCCACACGGCTCGAATCGGAGGACGAGCAAAAGCACAGAGAACCCACTGGTCCTGGGGTTCAGTTCAGGGGGCAAGCTCAGATCAAGCCCTTGGAGAATGTTTAAAGCACAAAGCAGCAAAGTCTTTTCAGTAGTCTCTTCCTCTCCTTTCTCAGCAAGGCAAGCAGCAGGCCAGCTCCTCCAGCGTCTCCTTCTCCTTCTAGTCGGGCAGAGGTTCTTTGTGGTAAAACAGGATTCTGATTTTTTAGGAGCCAGGCTCCTACTTTTATACCATGATTCTTTTGTTCTTTAGCGCCAGGGGGCCTAGGCCTGGCTCAGTCCAGTTCTGGAGCACTTTGTTATGGTGACTCTGCTCTTTCCTTTCAGCAGCAGGGCAGAGACATCAGCCGCCCCACAGGGGGCGGCGCCGGCTTTGTGGTGGCAGAGCACAGGTCTATTCAAGAGTCAAGGTGTACTCCTCCCACCCATCCTGGTGTCATCTCCCGGCCCACCACCTGGCAGCCAACCTGTCTCTGGGGATCCCCCCACCCTGCTCCTTACTGTTGCTAGGCAGAACGCACACACACACAGCAGAGGCGGACTGAGATGGTCAGGTCAGTAAATACTAACTTTCTAAAAGTAGTATTTACAAACCCAGGATATTAAAATAAACTTGACTACAAGAAGTATTTTATTATTCTGAGTTCAGGCATACTAAACTTGACATCCTACCATGCTCTCTGAGTCCACTGGGGTCACAGCGTTGGCGTGATCCCAGCAGCCCATTCTGGCCTATGGAGAGCAGGTAGCCTTCAATAGTGAAAAACGGAAAGGGCTGTAATTCACTACTAAGACATGCCACACACATCAGGGCATGTCCTACCTTATGCCTACAATGCACCCTACCCTTGGGCCTACCAGAGGGGTGGCTAATATGTAGGTAAGGGAAGGTTTAGGGACTGGCAAGTGGGGGCACTTGCGCAGTCAGCGCGACGGTCCCAGACCGCGCACAGGGTCTGCGGTGGCAGACCCTTAGACACATTTTACACGGCCGCTTTCTGTGGGTGGCGCAACCAGCGCTGCAAGCCCACCAGCAGCATTGGCATTCACAAGCCCTGGCACCCCTGGTGCACTTTACTGGGGACTGACAGTGAATCCAAATAACCAATCGTGAACATCAATTACAGGTACACTTTACCTAGGGAGCACTTGCACTGCGGCACGGATTAGCCGTGGCGCAGTGCCCTGAGCGGACAACACCACCAAAACAATCGAGGCACACCATCAAAAAAGTGGAAGGGAAACTCACGCCAAGGTGCCAGGTCTAACACGTGTCCCCTCCAGCTGAAATGTGGGGAGAACTACCCTTGCCCAGGGGGTTCCTCGTCACTAAGGCGGAAATACCTGGACAGACCGTCAGCGTTGGTGTGATCTGTACCAGGACGGTGTTCCACCGTAAAGTCCATACCCTGTAGGGAGATGGACCACCTCAACAGCTTCGGGTTCTCACCCCTCATTTGCATCAACCATCTGAGGGGCCTGTGGTCCGTCTGAGCCCGGAAGTGAGACCCAAACAAGTAGGGTCTTAGCTTCTTGAGCGCCCAGACCACAGCAAATGCTTCTCGCTCAATTGCACTCCACCTACTTTCCCGTGGAAGTAACCTCCTACTGATGAAGGCTACGGGTTGGTCCCAGCCCTCCTCAGTCATCTGTGAGAGAACAGCCCCTACACCATGCTCTGAAGCGTCTGTCTGCACTAGGAATTCCTTGGAGAAGTCAGGGGCCAAGAGCACGGGCGCCGTGCACATGGCAGTCTTCAGGGTGTCGAAAGCTTTCTGACAGGTGTCAGTCCAAATCACGTTCCTGGGCTGCTTCTTGGAAGTCAGCTCTGTCAAGGGGGCAACAATCGTTCCATAGCCCTTGACAAACCTCCTGTAGTACCCAGTGAGCCCCAGGAAGGCCCTCACTGCGGTCTGCGTCTTGGGGGGTTCCCAAGCCAGGATGGTCTCAATTTTGGGTTGCAAGGGTGCCACCTTGCCACTCCCCACTTGGTGTCCCAAGTACACCACGGAACCCTGCCTGATCTGGCACTTGCTTGCCTTGATCGTGAGGCCTGCTCGGCGAAGAGCCATCAACACTTCCCAGAGGTGGCGCAGGTGTTCGGGCCAGGTGGCACTGAACACTGCGATGTCATCCAGGTAGGCGGCACTGAACGCATCCAGCCCAACCAGTACCTGGTTGACCAACCTCTGAAAGGTGGCAGGGGCATTCTTCATCCCAAATGGCATGACTCGGAACTGGAAGTGCCCATCTGGTGTAGAGAATGCTGACCTCTCTTTGGCCCCATCGGTCAAGGCGATCTGCCAGTACCCAGACGTTAAATCAAACGTGCTGAGGAACCGGGCAGCCCCCAGCCGATCAATGAGCTCATCAGCTCTGGGGATGGGGTGCGCGTCAGTCTTCGTTACTGAATTGAGTCCTCTGTAGTCCACACAGAACCGGAGTTCAGGTGTGGCTCCCGGCGCAGCAGCTTTGGGGACCAAGACCACGGGGCTGGACCAAGGACTGCTGGAGGACTCAACCACCCCTAGCGCAAGCATTTTGGAGACCTCCTCCTTGATGCAAGCTCTGACCCTGTCAGTTACCCTGTAAGCCTTGTGCTTCACAGGTAAGCTGTCTCCTGTGTCCACATCATGGACGCACCAATCTGTGACACCAGGAACCAGGGAGAATCTGTCGGAAAACTGCCCCAGCAAGTGGCGGCAATCTTCCTGTTGTTCGGGCGTCAGGGTGGGTGAGAGGTTAACTCCATCCACTGACCCATCTTTCTCAGAGGCCACTAAGAGGTCAGGAAGAGGCTCGGTCTCCTCTTCCATTCCATCATCAGTGGCCAGCAGCATGCCCACTTCGGTCCTCTCTAAGTGGGGCTTAAGGCGGTTAACATGTAGGACCCTCAAAGGGTTCCTGGGAGACCGCATGTCCACCAAGTAGGTGATAGGACTTTTGCGCTCCACAACCTCAAATGGACCTGTCCACTTATCCTGAAGTGCACAAGGCTCCACTGGGGCCAAGACCCACACCTTTTGTCCAGGTTGAAGCTCTACCAGAGTGGCATTCCGGTCGTACCACCGCTTCATCTCCTCCTGGCTGGCTTCCAGATTTGCCTCAGCAAGTTGCCTGAAACGCCGAGTCTGGTTTCGGAAGGCCAGCATGTAACTGTATACATTCTGGGGAGGTTTCCTGGGAGATTGCTCCCAGCCTTCCTTTACCAAACTCAGAGGTCCTCTTACCGGGTGACCATACAGAAGCTCAAAGGGGCTGAATCCTAGAGACTTCTGTGGCACCTCTCGGTAAGCGAAGAGCAGGCATGGCAAGAGGACGTCCCACTTACGCCTCATTGGACCGTCCAGGCCCATGATCATGCCTTTGAGGGTTCGGTTGAATCTCTCAACCAACCCATTTCCTTGGGGGTGGTAAGGAGTGGTGACCTTGTAAGTTACCCCACACTCCTTCCACAGGGATTTCATATACGTGGATATGAAATTGGTAACCCTGTCGCTCACCACCTCTAGAGGGAATCCCACTCGAGAGAAAATTCCCATCAGTGCCCGTCCCACCACGGGGGCCGTCACTGTCCTCAGAGGGATGGCTTCAGGGTACCGGGTGGCATGGTCCACCAAGACCAGGATGAACCTGTTGCCCAGGGCTGTCTTGGGGTCCAGAGGCCCCACAATATCAATACCCACTCGTTGGAATGGCGTACCGACCACAGGGAAAGGTTGCAGAGGAGCCTTGTGCTTCCCTCCGCTCTTACCACTTGCCTGGCAAGTCTGACAGGTTCTGCAGTAGGAATCTGAATTCTTGTGCATTTGGGGCCAGTAAAAGTGGGTGACAAGCCTGTCATAGGTCTTGTCCATCCCCAAATGTCCTGCTAACGGCACATCGTGAGCCAGCCCCAGTAGGAAGGTTCTGAACTTCTGGGGTACCACCAGCACACGGGCTGACCCAGGTTCAGCAGCCTTAGGCTCGGAATACAGGAGGTCACTCTCCCAGTACACGTAGTGTGTTTTGGCCTGAACACCATTGGCCTGGTCTGCAGCCTGCTGCCGCATACCCACGAGAGAAGGGCATTCTTTCTGCTCCCTGCAGAATTCCTCCCTGGAGGGACCTCCTTCTTGCTGCCAATGGGTCAGCTCAGGCAAGTCTCCCAGTTCGGCAATCTGTTCCCCGGTAGGCTCCAGAGCATCCCCCTCAGGGTCTACTTCCTCCTGGGCCGTGGGAACTTCGGGGGCCGGTTTCCCGCGCCTCCTGCGCCTTCTCCCTAAGGCCGGTTCCTGGACCTCTCCCTCAGGCTCCAGGACCCTCTCAACACCCCTACTGGCTGCCATGGACCGGGTGGTCACGCACGCCCAGTCGGGTAGACCCACCATCCGCAGATGCGTGGTCTTCTCCACCTTTTCCCAAGGGGAGCTCTCCAGGTCGTTCCCTAGCAGACAGTCTACAGGCATGTCAGTTCTCACAGAGACTTGTAGAGTACCAGAGACCTCCCCCCACTCAAAGGGAACTTGAGCCATTGGACAACGACTCTCTATGTTGTCAGCATTGACAACCCTACAGTAGGCATTGGGTACAATCTGCTCTTGAGACACCAGGTGTTGCCTCACTGAGGTCACGCTGGCTCCTGTATCTCTAAGAGCCTCAACCTTCTTTCCATTGATGGTCACTACTTGCCCATATTTCTTAGTGTTAGAGGGCAAGTACGTTTCGGGGACCATCTCACTGTCTCCTAGCGAGACTAGGGTCATCTGCCCGGGACCCCCACCCTCCTGGACTGCTACCTCCTCCCCAAAGTTAACACTAGCTACTTGCCGGGGTGGGGCACCAGTGGGTGCGGTCTTACCAAACAGGCGACACTTAGGATCAGAGGCAATGTGACCCGGGTCACCACACTTATAACAATTGAAGGGCCCCTTTGGAACAGGTCTACCTGTCGGGGCCCCGTTCTGCTGCGGAGGTGGGGGAGGCTGAGAACCCTTCTGCTGGTTCCCTTGGGAATTACTTTGGGGGCCTTTTTGGAACCCCTTCTGTTTACCCCTGTCCCCCCCACACTTCTGCTGGGGACCCTGCCCACCTTTAGCGGAGTCTCCCACTTGACCCTTGTGGACCCTGGTGCTGAGCCAGCGGTCCGCCTCCTCAGCAAGCGTCCTCGGGTTGGACAGCTTGCTATCAATCAGGTGCTGGCGTAGCTCAGGAAAACATTGACTGGACAAGTGCTCCCATGCAATTAAATCAAGCAGCCCTTGATAATCATTCACTTTGCTACCCTTCACCCAACCATCCAGCGCTCTGCAGAAAAAGGTCACATACTCCACATACGTACTCTCAGAGATCTTCTTCGTCTCCCTGAACCGCTGTCTATATAGCTCCGGAGTTAACCCATACCTGTTCATTAAAGCTTCCTTCATATGGGGGTATGAGGCTTGGAGATCTAAGGGTAAATCTAACAGTGTGTCACGCCCTTCAGCAAGGAACCTTCCCCACAACCCCGCTCCCCAGTCTTTCTCAGGGACCCGGTGTGAAGACATGGCCACCTCGTAGGCTCTAAACCACTGCCCTATGTCATCCTTTCTAAAATACTCCTTTACTACATCTTTGGGGATGTACACCTTGGACTCTACCTGCACTGGTGGAGTGCTGCCACCAGAAGGAGCGGTGTCCAAACTTTTCGCCTTCAGCTCCAACTCCTTCAATCTTATATCATGATCCATTTGGCGTTGTTGTGCCTCCAGGGCCAACTTCTGCTTTTCCATTTCCATTTGTCCTGCCAACTTTGCCATCTCCATTGCATGCGCCCTGTCTGCTGCCCTGTCTGCCAGCTCCTCTGGCGACCGGACTCTGCTGGGCTCCTCAAGGTTGTCGGGTGGAACGATGTCCCCCGCATTCCGTGGGTCTCTTGACTCCTTCCAGGCTCTCAACGCCTTGGTGTACTGGTTCTTCCTCTTGAATCCAGCATGGGGGACTCTGAATTTTACACTGTAGCCTTTCAATTGCTCCATCGTGTAGCCTTCTTGTCTCTCCCAATCCACCTCATCTATTCCAGAAATCACAGAGAGTGCTCTCCCAGCGGAGAGTGAGCTAGGCATGGTTGCAGTAACGGCAGATGTCTCAACAAAGTTCAACAAATGAAAACCTGTGGCTGCGTTATTTGGTCTGCTCTCACTATCTGGTGATTAATAATTCACTGTATGCAAATTACAAGTGCAAATCCGAAATCCCAGCCGCTGCCAACAATGTTAGAGTCGGGGATCTCTGGTTGGCGCAAGGTTGCCCTTGTGTCAAGCAGGAACCCTCTCCTCCACGTCAGGGCGCAGGATAACCCCTTGCGAATGACCCTTGCTCACCCTCTAGGTGCGTGGCGTGAGCAGCCAAGGCGATTCCTCAGGCGTTGTTGGTTAAGCACTTACAATCGCACACACAGTAAATACATCAATCCCCCCAGAAACGGACACCAGACTTGGATATATATAAAAATACGCTTCTTTATGTAAAAATAGGTATATATATCTCAGCAGACTTATCACAAGACCAATAACGTTTTTGCTAGGCCACCAGGTTATAAAGCAGGCGAATGTTCTTTGTTCGTAGTTTCAAATGGATACTTTGTAGTCTCTCGCAAATGTTACTTGTAGTTTCCAGAACTCACAGAGATCGGTTCCGGCGAACGGGGAAATAAGGCGTTGCGGGCCCCGAGCCCGGTACTGGAACTTCTTTCGTGAGGTGGAGAGTCGGCACAGGTTGGTGCGACTCTCAGCTTGAGAAGTGGTCTTGGGTCCTCCTTCAGCGGGTGTGGGCAGATAGGCAGGCGCGGCCAGCGACCCTTAGCACGGCGGTGCAGGGGGGGTCTCCACAGCGGGGGCGGCGCGGCCTGAGATGTCCGGGGATAGCGAAGCGGGGTCACAGGGCACAGTCAGTGCAGCTGGATGACCCGGCGTAGATCACAGTCGTCGGACGGCTTCCGGCGGGAGGGGTGATAGCGCGTTCAGCGCGCTCCAGTGGCAGGCGGTGACAGGGGTGCAGGCGGCCTAGCCCGGGGACAGAGAGCGGCTCCGGACGGAGCGGGGCTCTCACGGGGTTGCGGCAGGCGAGCTCCTGAGTGTCACGGCCCTAGGAGGGGCGATGAGGGGCGCAGTCTCTTTTCCAGCGGGATGCCCACACGGCTCGAATCGGAGGACGAGCAAAAGCACAGAGAACCCACTGGTCCTGGGGTTCAGTTCAGGGGGCAAGCTCAGATCAAGCCCTTGGAGAATGTTTAAAGCACAAAGCAGCAAAGTCTTTTCAGTAGTCTCTTCCTCTCCTTTCTCAGCAAGGCAAGCAGCAGGCCAGCTCCTCCAGCGTCTCCTTCTCCTTCTAGTCGGGCAGAGGTTCTTTGTGGTAAAACAGGATTCTGATTTCTTAGGAGCCAGGCTCCTACTTTTATACCATGATACTTTTGTTCTTTAGCGCCAGGGGGCCTAGGCCTGGTTCAGTCCAGTTCTGGAGCACTTTGTTATGGTGACTCTGCTCTTTCCTTTCAGCAGCAGGGCAGAGACATCAGCCGCCCCACAGGGGGCGGCGCCGGCTTTGTGGTGGCAGAGCACAGGTCTATTCAAGAGTCAAGGTGTACTCCTCCCACCCATCCTGGTGTCATCTCCCGGCCCACCACCTGGCAGCCAACCTGTCTCTGGGGATCCCCCCACCCTGCTCCTTACTGTTGCTAGGCAGAACACACACACACACAGCAGAGGCGGACTGAGATGGTCAGGTCAGTAAATACTAACTTTCTAAAAGTAGTATTTACAAACCCAGGATATTAAAATAAACTTGACTACAAGAAGTATTTTATTATTCTGAGTTCAGGCATACTAAACTTGACATCCTACCATGCTCTCTGAGTCCACTGGGGTCACAGCGTTGGCGTGATCCCAGCAGCCCATTCTGGCCTATGGAGAGCAGGTAGCCTTCAATAGTGAAAAACGGAAAGGGCTGTAATTCACTACTAAGACATGCCACACACATCAGGGCATGTCCTACCTTATGCCTACAATGCACCCTGCCCTTGGGCCTACCAGAGGGGTGGCTAATATGTAGGTAAGGGAAGGTTTAGGGACTGGCAATTGGGGGCACTTGCGCAGTCAGCGCGACGGTCCCAGACCGCGCACAGGGTCTGCGGTGGCAGACCCTTAGACACATTTTACACGGCCGCTTTCTGTGGGTGGCGCAACCAGCGCTGCAAGCCCACCAGCAGCATTGGCATTCACAAGCCCTGGCACCCCTGGTGCACTTTACTGGGGACTGACAGTGAATCCAAATAACCAATCGTGAACATCAATTACAGGTACACTTTACCTAGGGAGCACTTGCACTGCGGCACGGATTAGCCGTGGCGCAGTGCCCTGAGCGGACAACACCAGCAAAACAATCGAGGCACACCATCAAAAAATTGGAAGGGAAACTCACGCCAAGGTGCCAGGTCTAACAAGAAGGTTTTCACTTGTTCTAGTATATGTATTCCTATTCGGTAAGTACATTTTTTACAGGATTTCGTTCCTGCTGACAAGACATAAGACTTGGTTAAATTGGCTGACAGGTCTAATGTGTCCATAAAATCAACGAAGCCATCTATTAAACACTGCAGACCTTTCGGTGTTCGTGCCAAAAGGACCGCATCGTCTGCATATAACAGCACTGGAATTGGGCGAAGCCCCACCCTTGGGGTGTCTGCGTTCAACTTACACAGTGTCTGTTCCAATTCGTTGATATACAGAGAGAATAAGAACGGGGCCAATATACAGCCCTGTCTTACTCCACTCGTACAACGAAATGATGCAGTTGTGTCTCCAGCCAAATTAAATCGTACTTTTGCGGAGGTTTTCCAATGGAGTGCTCTCATGATATTTACTAGACCTGGGTCTACTCCCAGTCTAGTCATAAGGCTCCATAATTTTTCTCTATTCACGCGGTCGAATGCGGCTGAAAGATCCATAAACCCCAGATATATTGATTGATCACTGGCTATAGTATATTTTGCCACCAGTAAATAGAGATTCAGGCATTGGTCTGTAGTTGATCTACCAGTCCTGAAACCGTATTGAAAATCTGAGATTATATGGTGTTCTTCAGCCCAGTCTAGTAGACGGTTTAATATCATTCTACCTAAAACTTTTGCTGTCACATCAATCAAAGATATAGGACGATAGCACTGCGGGTCATCCTTTTTACCTTTTTTAATAATAGGCACTATAGTAGCTGTTGACCAAGAGCGTGGCATGCCAACGGCAATGGCTACATTGATTACACGTGTCAATATTGGAGCCCAGAATTCTATTTTGTATAAAAAGAGATCTGGTGGTATCCCATCTGGGCCTGGTGCCTTATTGTGTGTTAGTCCCAAAATGCCCGCTTTAACTTCCCCAAGAGTGAATTCAATTGCTGCCCTCCACGGGCACGTTTCCTCTTCAACCTGAGGGTTTTCTGTAGAAAAATTATATAGACTTTTAAAATGGTTGAACCAACACTCTGGAAGAATAGATGTACCAATTGCCGGCGCTGCAATGTCCTGGAAACATGGGTTATTTATAGTTTTCCAGAAGGTACTTAGGTCCCTCCTTTCCGCAGCTGCCCTTAAAGTTTCCCAAGTTTGGGACTGTAAGGCAAATCTCCTGCATTTAATAGCCTTTTTATAGGCAGTCCTACACTGTGCTATTCGTGGTTTATCACTTGGTCTCAATTTCAGACTTTCTTTGAGATCTTTCTGTGCTCGTGAGCAATCTTTATTAAACCATCTAGGCACATTATTTTGTTTCCAGGGCCGGGTAGATTTTAGTAGCCTATCTATATGGTTGGCCATTAATTCAAATGCTTAAGTCACGGCCAAACCATCTACTAGGGGATCAGTACAAGTTTCGAACTCTTTTCTCCCTTTCTTAATTAAAACCTTATAGAGGGCATCTCCGTCGATACGGGACCACCTTAGACGCCTCCCCTGATCCGTAACCTTCTCTAAACTACCTTTCTGCGCACTTCTTATTTCTTTATGAGTGGGCCGATTTTTAATCCATAGTGTAAGTGGATTATGGTCACTAAATATACTCCAGTCAACAGTGGCCTCTTTTACCCAGTCCCAAAGTAGGTTTGAAACTAATATAAAATCTATAATGGAGCTACACCCCCTCCCTTTAAAAGTTATTGGAGCACCAGTACCTTCTTCTACACCCACGAGGTCGAGTGTATGTATTAGTGAATGAGTTTTCATTACTTTCTCTAGCTCCCTCCCCTCCTTGGTGTGTTCAAAATGCAAACCTTTTAACATAGTACACCCAGACCAACCGCCCATACGGTATTTTAGGTTTGGACACAAATGGCAATTTAGAACACCCACTAGGATTATACAAGGGGCCACTGTAGATTTACTCTGCTCCATCACAACGGTCAAGTGACTGTGTAAATCACGTGATATAGAGCCTTCCTTGCTCGAGGCTATGGCATTGTAAAAATCTACAAGAGTAAAGCTCATTCTATTTTTTGAAATCTTAGACCGTGGAAATAGTTAGAATTCCAATTCAAATTGGTCCACACTCCTTCCAATTGCAAGTCCACATAGATAAGTAATCCTCCTGTAGCTCTACCTGGTGCTAATTTTTGTGCAGGAACAGCGAAGCACCCATACCCTTCTAACTGAAAGGGGTTATGGTCCACCACCCATGTTTCCTGGAGACAAATAACATGAAACCTGGTTATATATTCCCTCCACTCATAATTGTCAAATTTGGAGGACAGGCCAGCTATGTTCCAGGACACTAGACCAATATCATCAATCAGTAGATTCTCCATAGGAGTAGGATTACTGAGGGGTGGGATGGTTAGTCAATCAACCCCCTCCAATCCAGAAAGTGTGGCAAAGCGATTGGAGGTAGAAATGTTAAACGTAGAACCTGCCATTGTCTGGGTGCTTAAGTGTGTTGAGCTCACATGATTTCCTACCAGAGTCTTTGGGTAGAAATAACTTAGGTCGTGAGTAGATATACCTCCCTCATAGCCCTCTGAATACCAATCTCTAATATGATTTACCACCCTATAGTCCCTGAAATTAATAATAATAACATCCCCCTGTACTTTTTTCGGTCTTCGTCCCACCCAGCCTAACCTTCTGACATGAAGGATCTCTCCATCTAAATTGGGGGGTAATGGCCTGTTCACTCTTAACCAATGCATCACTTTATTCTTAAGGGTCTGATAGCCTTCAAAATTCTCCAATTCTAGCTCTGGAACCCCAGTGAGTGCGATAACATAGGGTGCTGCCTCTGGTGGGAGATCTATGCGCTGGGAAGGTCCCCTGGGATTTTTATCTGTGTGGGCTCTCCCACCAATTTTAATGTGCTCATGGTTCTGCTTATTTGAGACCCCACTAACTCTTGGCTTCCTAGGGTCCATATACCTAATCTGTACAGCCGAGCTATTCCCGTTGGAAGGAACAAGTGTCTAAGCGCCATTTACGGAATTAATGGATTTCATCACTGGCTCGGATACCGGGCCAGGAGAATTCGAGGTACACCTTTTCGTTGATAATTCCCTAAATAAGTTTGTATTAACCGTGCCAATGTCTTGCATAGACCCCAGCTGCTCTCCCATTCTCTTTACCCTTTCCACCAAAGGTAATAACAGAGACTTAACTAGTTGTTCTATGTCCCTCATTAAATCTTGATAGGGGTGTGCTGCCAGATTATCTGGACCAGTTTTACATTCTACTGGGTCTGTTGTATTCATGAGGCTCGTGGCAAAATTTGGAGTTTTAGTACGACCTCCTTTTTGCTTGTTTATACCACGCTTCCTTTTTTGTTTTGGGAGACCAGGTCCTAAACCTTTTGTTTTGGTTGTACTATTCTCCTTTGTAAGGGGCTTACTTACTGGGGTCGGGAACTGCTCTTCAATAGAGGGTTCGGTTTGCGATCCTATGCTGTTGTCTATAATAAACGATTCCTTTATTCTCAACTGTGAATCTGATGGATCTTGTAATTGTGGGGGGATATCTATGTCATTTATTTGTTCTGTATGTTTAGTATGTTTAGTATTATGAGAAGGGGTAGTTGCTAGCTGAATAGCCCCCAAAGAGGAACGTTTCCTCTGTAATTCAGAGGATAAACGCCGTTCAGTGTGCACAATTTCGCGTTCTAGCATTGAGGCAGCCCTTGTAATGAACTGATCTAGGGTGCCCCTAACAGATCCCCCCACCGACAATTTCCTTCTCATACTAGGCCTGGTATTCATTATTTACAGTATGATGAAAAACCTTTCTTATGGGTGCCTCCGATGTAGAATAGTAATATGATGTTACTTAACTGGCCGAAATTAGGATCAAAGACCCACAGAAATGAGTCAGCCCCACCACCTTTTGCTTTCTCAAAACATTCACATTAGATTACCTCTTATTGTACATGTTCTACATATACCAGAGGTGTAAAGTCTCAAACAACTTAGAGGTATTAGCGCAACACCACGCCACCCAACTCCAGGCAAAATGCAGTCCACAGACAAGCGGGCTCAAATAAAGTTTGCGACCATCAAATGACACGCCAGTACTTACAAAACGATGCCCCCACGACAGACGTTAGAGAATATGCCCAGCCCAGCCTTTTCCGGCCTTTGACGGGCAAGGACAGGCCCGCCCTTGGCCCGGGCTTTGCCCGGGCGCTGCCCGCACGCGTCCCGCGCTGCGGGAGGCGCCCCGGTCTTATGAGGGCTTCCTCCTCTCAGCTGACGTTGTGCGCGCTGGCAGCGCAAGGGCCTCTGGGGGTTCTGGTTCCACTTCGCCAGCCAAACAGTGCCGTTCCCCTCACGGCTTTGGAATTACTGGTGATTACACAACTGACCAAGGTTCAAGCGCGAGCCCCGACCCTGATTAACCACAGACCAGCGGACAAAAAGCGCAGCCTGCTACAAAGCCAAGCTGGAAACAGCCTGAATGACTGACAGCTCCTGTTGGGAAAGGTCTCTGGATGATACACTGCCCCCTGCCTGGGTGGGAACACTACTCCTGGCCGCTCGCAGGCATGGACCTTGGACTCTGTTCTATGCTGCATTTTTACCCTTGGAGGAACTGTTGAGTGATTTTACACAGCGCTATTTACCTCTGAAGGTCGCCACTCTTCGCCGGGACTGCGAGGCCCAGGGTGCTCTGCAACGCTTTCGAGTATCGCACCTGTTGCCTCTTCCCGGCCCCTCCTCCCATCAACTTGCTCTTCATAATGCCTCGCGCCCCCGCTTCGCGGGAGCTGCTCGCAGGCGTGGACCTTGGACTCTGTTCTATGCTGCATTTTTACCCTTGGAGGAACTGTTGGGTGATTTTACACAGCGCTATTTACCTCTGAAGGTCGCCACACTTCGCCGGGACTGCGAGGCCCAGGGTGCTCTGCAACGCTTTCGAGTATCGCACCTGTTGCCTATTCCCGGCCCCTCCTCCCATCAACTTGCTCTTCATAACGCCTCGCGGCCCCCGCTTCGCGGGAGCTGCTCGCAGGCGTGGACCTTGGACTCTGTTCTATGCTGCATTTTTACCCTTGGAGGAACTGTTGGGTGATTTTACACAGCGCTATTTCCCTCTGAAGGTCGCCACTCTTCGCCGGGACTGCGAGGCCCAGGGTGCTCTGCAACGCTTTCGAGTATCGCACCTGTTGCCTCTTCCCGGCCCCTCCTCCTTCCCACACATAAGCTACGCCTCTTATCGCGTGAGCGGGACGCGAGCGGGGCGAAGCCCGGGCAAAGGGCGGGCCGTCTGTGGCCGTCCGAGGACGATTGAGGACGGGACGGGCTACCCCCCTAACTCCCACTTCTTGGTAAGAGACGTATCCTTGTTCTACTGCAGTTATTTGTAACACACGGATATTGCTTCTCTCTTACTTTGGACTTATATTTCTGGTAATTGTCAATTGCTGTTTGTTTTCCAAAATGTCATCAAATGCAGGGAAACCGCGCACCTTAATAGATAACACTACTAAAGGTCCAGTAACTGGTACAATAGACCAATTTTTTAAACGTGTAACGACTGTTCTAGAAAAGGAAATTGCGGACACAGAAAAGCGCCTTTCATTAGACCTGCTAACTGGTAAACATTCTTCTCTAGGCACAATTGGGAAAGCACTCTCCCCGGGGGTAATAGATGAAGACTTAGGTAGTACTAGCTCCCATCCCACTCCCGCAAGGGAAGAAACAGTTATTGAGATCAATTCCTCAGGTGTAGCTGCCTCCTTCGACCACGCATCTAGTTTAACCATATCTGGGCTATCGGACTCGCCGAATTTGGTTATATCCCCCCCATTGACAACAGGGCACACTGAGAATAGATCAAATATAAGAAAGAGACGAGGTTCTCCAAGTACGTTATCCTTGGCCAAAAAGGAGAAAGCAAAATCCTCAGTACAAACTTTGACATCTATAGGGCTCCCTGAGATAAATAATCCATCTGCAAGCACTAATATCTTAGGGTTGCCTATTGATCAGGACCCTGTGGGTGAATTACTTGTCAAAATAGAGACCATGGTTAAGTCCCTCTTACTTCCTCTTTTAGAGAGGACTAGATTAATAAGCTTACATTTGGATGATTTGGGCAAACAAATACAAGGGAATAACTTGGTCCTAACTGAATTAGTAAGGGAACAGACTAAAAGTAATATTGTCGACCTAGTCGACCCTCATACCCGATCGCCAGAACAACCATCAACTAGCGGTACTCAAATGAAACCTCATACCGCACAGGGGAAATTTTTTTGGGCCAAGTCATCCAAAGAAATTACTGATAAAGGTAAAATTAATCCCTTCCCAAATGGTAAAGAAAAAGAAATGGAGATAAAGGTGGGCGATAGTTCCAAAGTTGGAAAGACAGGAGAAGCCGAAAAAATAAAAAATTAAAAACATTCTTTGGTAACAAATAATTCACCTGTAAAAGATAGACTGGAGAATGGGAATGTTGAGTGGTCTCCTCAGCCCCACCAAGTAGAAGAGTGGACCTACCCCCAGAATCAGCCCCATACACGATCATCATGACTGGGGTACCAGAACTGGCAGAGGGAATTAGGGAGGACAATCACGCCCTTAGAAATAAAACTATTTATTGGCTGAAGTAAAATAGACCTCTTCCCGCGCACATTAATGGGGAAATTCTAATGGTGAGACGTACGAGCTGGGTGGGAACAAGACCAAAAGAAAAGAAGGGGGATGTGATAATCATAAACTTCAGGGATCATAGAGCTGTTAGATGTATTGGCGACTGGTACGAAGCCAGAGGGGGGGACGGTATCTCCACACATTATGTCAATTATTTCTACCCACGAGAACTGACCTCCTACCTGAAACCATACCCCGCAAAAGACTCTCTTTTAGATTGGAGGGAAGTAGATTACCAATTTATTCATCAAAACCCTTGCAATCATTCACTCTGCCCTCAGCCTATTAGGGGATTACAGAATAGTAATCGCCATTTACATCAGAGGCTTAATGTATTACATCAGAACAACAGCCCTCAGTTCCATCAGAGGTTTAATGTACCCACCTTTAACCATTTCTCGTCACTATTCGGCTTGGAAAATTTAGATTGACTTAGTTTAGAGCAGGTCTCTCTACATAAACCCATTACGGCAGACCTTACTACTTCTGAAGAGGCTGCCATCCCTAGCGAAACTTTAGAAAGACAAGAAATGGAAAGCAGTAACCACCCTCCATTACCTAATTCGACATTGACTAGAGGAGCTGACTCTATTATCCCGGGTAATACTCTTTGTAGTAGACCTATGCATACGGGGGAAGATGTGCAAAAAGTCTTGGAGAATCTACCTGTAGCAGATGATGCTAGTATAAACAAATGTTTGGACCTTAGAAAGGACGATAATATAGTACAAATTATGTCCTGGAATATAGCGGGCTTACGCACAAAAATAATGAATGGTAGCGCCATGGATTTTGTCCATGTTTACCACGTGATATGCCTACAGGAGACCTGGACCACCAATGAACTGCATCTGACAGGGTACAAAACATATTTTTCCGCAGCAGTTGCAGGTTCTCATGGTAGGGCTAAGGGTGGCCTGATGGTATATATAAAAAACACCATACCAGGGCTAGAAGTAACAGCTCTTAGTTTACAGCCTAATTATCAGATACTGAGACTATTGTTTCAGAAGAAGAGGACAATTATCCTGGTAAACACATATGACAACTTACCAGAAAGCGAGAGAGTAAAAATATTTGGGGCTCTCCGTAACAAACTTTCCATCCTGACAAAAAGAATGCAAGGGTCAGACGTCCCATCCATTGTTTGGGGGGGCGACTTTAATCATCACCCCTGCGACGCGAAAAATAGCAATATCTGTGGCGTGGGGGAAGAAATAGAAAATTATACGACCCACTTCAGTCACTCTGGGGTAGGAGATTTCCTAAATGAAACATTGTCGGAATTAGGTCTGGTGATATTAAATAATACTACTACCCCTAGTGGGCAGTTACAGCCAACTTATCTGGGCAGGGGGTGGGAGTCGACGATCGACTATATACTGGTCTCAGTGACCCTTGATAGCAAGGCCCAGAGATTCAGACTAATAGTTAACACTCTTAGCGATCATGTTGCCCTGGCCTTTGACCTGGTTGTGGACCTGGGGCAATTAACTCCACATCTCCTGATGACCGCACTTGCTCAGAACAAGATACACCTAACAAAAACAAATGGCTATGCCTTAGGATGGGGAAAGATAGACCCAGTGGACCTGACAAACAAGGTGGTTTTTGCGGTATATTCCGCCATAGTGAAGTGCCTAGACACCGATATCGGTGAAGAGGAAGTCTTGCACAACTTCAGCCTAATCTTGGAGAAGGTAAATGACTGTTTAATATGCAATAAGAAAGGGAATAAGGGTGGGAAAAAAGGGTGGTTTAACCACGACTGTACCATGGCTCATAAATCCCTAAAAATAGCATTGACAAAATCTGTAAGACACCAAGAGGAGATACGCAGATTAAGAAGGTCCTATCGTGTAGCCTGCAAAATGCGAAAACAGGAATTGAAAAGAGTACTCTGGGACCAATTATATGAGAGTTCCCAGAACAGAAATAGTGAACAGTTTTGGAAGGTGGTGAAGAAACCTTTTCTGACAGATCTAAGTGATCACCCAGTAGTAGAAGTGGCGATTGAGGGCCCAGTATGGGTAAATCACTTTTCTAAAGTTTTTGGCAAATTACCAGGACTAGATATACCAGAGGAGAATAACCAGAGCCTACTAAGCAATTCATTCCCAATTCCCTTAAACTTTGGAATCATCGAGGTTATAAACGCTCTTAAAATGAGTAAATGTGGAAAAGCCCCTGGCCCAGACGGAGTACCGGTCGATTTCTTCAAGTTTAAATTAGACCTATGGGCACCAATTTTAAAGAGGGTGTTTGACGCAGCAATGAAGTGTGGGATAATTAAAACTTGGACCCAGTCGATTATGGTCCCTATATTTAAGAAGGGAAACAGGGAGGAGGTGACCTGCTATCGACCAATCTCGCTACTAGATTCGCTTGGAAAAGTATTGGGTAGAGTGGTTCTCCAGCGCCTCCAGGAATGGGCAGATGACCGCAAGATTCTATCCGACATCCAGTTCGGCTTCCGAGAGGGTTTCGGAACAACCGAGCAGGCTTTGAATCTAGCTTTAATAATGGGAAAATACGTATCAGCAAAGCAAGGAAAGCTATATATGGTCTATGTTGACCTATCTGCGGCCTTTGACTGCGTTTCCCACTCAAAGCTTTGGTCAGTCCTTACTGACATGGGCATAGATCCAGCTCTTGTAGACCTCCTTCGTGCATTATATTCTAATGCTTCTTCCAGGGTCCGCTTCGGAACGCAGGGCGAATTAACTGAACCCTTTAAAGTGGAACGGGGCGTGAGGCAGGGTTGTGTCCTGGCCCCCTTTCTCTTCTCCCTTTATACTAATGGTCTGGAGGTAGAGATGTTGAGGGGGGGTCAGGACCTCCCTCGAGTGAAAAATCGCCTAGTGCCCGCGCTTCTTTATGCGGACGACGCAGTGATCCTGGCACGCACGCCGCAAGAGCTCTTTGGAAAGATATTCAAGGTTTATGGGCCGTTTGGATCTTAAAATAAATATAAAAAAAACATATGTTATGGCGGCAGGAAAGGGAAAGAAAGGGGGAAGGACCATTTCTCTTGATAAAGAGAAATTAGATCTGACTACCCAATACCCTTATCTCGGGATTATGATAGATGAAAAGCTCAACTGGAAAGCGGCCATCGAAGCTCGCAAACATTAACTTTTGCGAGCAATAATTGCTCTTATAAAATTCTCTCAGAAGCTAGGAAAGAGGCCACCAGTGGAGCTGCTCCGTATTTATAAAGCAAAGTGTCATTCCACCGCACTTTACGGGGCGGGGCTGTGGGGACATAAAAACATCAATGCATTACAGGTAGCAGAAAACACATTTATGAGATACCTCCTGGCGGTACCTAAGCGAGTATCTACTTTTTCGTGCCATGCAGAGCTCGGAATGCCTCACATTGAGGATTTGGCAAACATCCAACCTCTCTTGTTGTGGCGCCGCATCTGGACGTCAACAAAAAACTCATTCACAAAAGACATAGTGGCGGACTGTATGTCTTTGGAACATGTGGGGAAAATTGAGTGGTTGTCATACGTGAAAAAACTCCTTGCAGACCTGGGGTTGGTCAAATATTACTCTAACCCCGAATTAATCGCTGAGATCCCAAAGAAAGATCTAAAAATAAAGGCTCTGAGTCACATGGAAGAACTGCGGTTGAGCAAGGAAATAAATAAACCATCAGTTCAACATTCCTTGGTAGTAACAACCACCTTGGAAATGGAACGATATCTGACATACGTTGAGTCACAATTTGAGCGTTTTTTGCTGGCACGATTCAGATTAAATATTTTCCACAGGCTTGTAGCCTTTCCTAAAGGACACAATTGGGACGAGTGTTTAACGGTGTGCCCCTGTGACGAAATATCTGAACAAACAACGATGCACACCGTTTTGTTCTGTAAATATTATACTGAACATCGCAAGTTATGGCTAATCCCCTTGTTGAAAACTCTTGGTTTCAGAAGATGTCGTCCCGCTATGCTATATTTGCAATTTCTGAATTCTGTTCTGATTTCGAAAGTTGTTAGCACATTTTTAAAATGTATATTTAAACACAGAGTAAATCTTGGATAAAGTAAATTTTACCCATACCCCACTTCCTTTTTTACACTGTGTAAATCGTGTTTAATATGTGTCTAATGTACTTTTATGGTTATTAATGTTTTTATAACCGAATAAAGATTTACTTACTTACTTACTGGTGCGAGGCAAGGCAGGGAGTGTGGCAGATGATCAAGAAAACAACCGTTCCCCTCACGGTAGGTTAAGCAATCCTCAGTGAGCGGATGTCATAACCTGAGTAGAGAGTTGGAAATGGTAGTGCACCATAACAAGCAATTCAAACCAACCATCACAGCTACCAATATATGACAATGGCATAGACAAGAAATTATCACTCTTGTGAGTAACTGAGGGAAGCAATCCACAAACCCAACAATTAGTTGCATTGGACACATCAAGGGCTTGATGCAACATTTGTATAAATGCATTGTCTGTGTAAGTCTTTCTATGCTCCCCTTTGTGAGGGGCCAAAGTAACAAAAATATGCTTAGGGGAAGTGGGCGTTGTACCAACCAAGGAATGTACAGGATACTTTTCCTCCAGTAACCAAGCTAGTTCAAGTACACTTATTAATGCAATCACAACTATGAGTATGAAAACCATTTTACTCTTTGTGGACCAACTCTGTGCTTGTCGAGGTGATGCAAATGGCTGTTCCTCCTCCTCAATAGGTTGACCAAACGGATGCATTATGAAGCAAGAAAAGGAATGCAATAAAACTGATAGCAAAGGCAATTAATCTCAGTATCCGTCTGAGCCTCACTGGTACAGGCTCCTATTGTTCATCAACGTTGGCGCTCTTGAGCACCGGTGGTGGAGCTTGCTCAGTCCTAGTACTCGATGAAGCCCACGTTGCTCAGGATAATGTACCCCCCTCTGAGGGAGCACATTCAATGTATCCTGTCCAATGTCAGAACAGTGCACCAGTCTTGCCTCACCCTAAACTAACATCATTGGTACTATAGGAAAGCATACCCTAACTTGCACAGTCCATCCCTGACTAGTCTGACTTCTCCTTTGGCGCACTATTCCTCAGCCGAGGATGCAAAGTGTACCTGGTGACTCCAGGCAGAGCGGGGTCGACAAATAATGGTTCCTTAATGGCTCAGATCTCCGGTGGGACCGCTGCATTTAGCACGTCATCATTCTCTGCATCCATTTGGGTCCATGTAAGCTTTGTGTCACCAAAAGGGAAGAACTGAGGGACTTTCTCACCATCAGCAGTCCCAATGCCGTCCCTCATCCATTGATCATAGGGTAAGGGTATCCTGCGGCAATGGCTGAAATGAATCCAATTCTTTCGGCTGGCGACTTTCACAGCAGTCTGAGTTGCAAGGAGGACTTGCTCAGGTCCCTCCCACCAGGGCTCCAATCTCTTCTTCCTCTGAAAATATTGCAGCAGAATCCAGTCCTCAGGCTGAATGTTGTGACCAGGCCCCTCTGGTATGGGTGGGAGTGACTCAGAATCTGTTGGTGTATAGAATGCAAACTTTCAGTTAACTTGCATTGGTAGTCTGTCAATAAAGGGTACTCAATTTAAGAAAACCTTCGCAGGTGCGGGACACCCCAGACATTTGCAGGGCATCCAAACACGACCTCGCAGGGTGACAATCCTGTCCTAGAATGTGCTGTAGTTCTTGTTCACAAAAGAGCTAATGGTAAAGCATCTGGCCACTGTAACCCTGTAGTCTCCTGAATCTTTTCCAATTTCAGTTTGAGAGTATCATTGTATTTCTCAACCAAACCTGCTGACGGGGGTGATTTACAGCATGAATCTTCTGCTTTATGTGCAAACCATTGCAAACTCACTGGATAACTTTGGCATTAAAGTGACTTCCGTTATCACTATAGATCAAACGGGGCAAGCGGAAGCGCGGAAAGAACTCCTTTAGGAGTACCTTTGCAGTCGCAATGGCTGTATTATCTTTAGTAGGGTAAGACTCAACCCATTAACTGAATGCACAAACAACCACCAACACATACTTCAAATGATGACCCTTTCCATCTCTATGTAGTCCATCTGGAGGACCCCTAAAGGGAAAGTGGGAGATGCAAAAATACCGGGTGGTGTAGGGGTACCATTGCCAGGATTGTGCATCTTGCACACCATGCAGTACTTTACTAAATGTGCAACTGTATTAGAAATTTTGTCATTTTGCCATACAGGGTCTAATAACTTACAAATACCCTCAGCACTGATATGGGCTGGGCCATGAGCCATCGTGGCTACAAGAAGAACATATGTATCTGACAACATCCATCTTTGCTTTCCTGACTTGTCAATCCAACATCCCTCATTGTTCAATTGTACTGTACTTTCTTGCCAGGCCTCTAATTCTTCCACTGTCACCTCACTCTGAATTTCCTTCACATTCTCAAGTATATCCTCAAACATGGTGACCTCGGACACCCACCTGGCGGGACCTGCTACAAATGTTCTTGTCATCTTAGTTTGGGCTGTTTCCTTAGCTGTCTGATCTGCGAAAAGCATTCCCCTTACACATATCGTTAATTACTTTCCTATGAGCGCTGCACTTCACAATGGCAAATTTCTTAGGGAGTGTCAGAGCCGAAAGAAGCCTATATATGAGAGGACCATGCGCAATTCTTGTCCCATTAGAAGTAAGGAACCCTCTCTCTGCCCAGAGCCGCCCAAAGTTATGGGCAACTCCAAAGGCGTACTGACTGTCAGTATAGATATTGACAACTAGTCCCTCAATCAATTCACAGGCTGCAATAAGGACAACAAGCTCTGCAGCTTGGGCCAACTGAAAGGGAACATGTGATGTCTCAACTACTGTACACAGTGTAGTAATGGCGTACGCAGCAGTTGTAGTGCCATCTGGTAACTTATAGCAAGAGCCTTCGACATATAGTTCCCCTTGGGGATGTGCACTGGTGAGGTGCTGTATTCTTGTTTTATTCAAGTGTATCCACAGCATGGAGTACCATAACTGTAAGGTCAGTATCAAGTACGAGTCCAGCCGATTGTCTTATGGAGACAGTCGTGACCGCTCTTAGACAGCTTGGGAGTGCTTGTGCGACAGGGTCAAGCACAGCAGAGAAATAAGCAAACAGTTGTTGCTTATCCCCAATTTGTTTTGTTAAAATAGAAAGCGCACAACCACCAATCTCATGGACATCCAATACGAAGCATTCAGCATAGTTAGGGGTACCGAGCAAAAGGCAGTTGTTAATTACTCAAAAGACTGCTGACACTCATGCGTCCAAGGCAGGGGTTTGTGCACATATTTTAGTGTTAATGCAAGCAGAGCTTTAATAAGCAGTGAATAGCCAGGTATCAACTGCCTGCAATAGGAAGTGATACCTATGAAAGCACGCACATCTTTCTGAGTTTGCAGAATAGGCATTTTAGCAATGGTACTGATGCGCTCAGGGGTCAATCTCCTACCCTCCTTCAACAGTAGGTGACCTAAGTAGGTGACCTCCCGTCGACAATACTGAAATTTGGAAAGGAATACTTTATGGCCATGTTGAGCTAAATGTAGCTTATATCAATATCAAAGGGGGGAAGGTAGAGGGAGCTGCGATCCATTTGGCTTCCTTGTAGTCATCTATTATCAATGGGGAATGGATCACTTGTACCTTTTTAACAGCTCTAGGTATGTACTGACCTATGACTTACATACTTAAAAAATGCAGACGGGGCCTATTGCCATTTACAAATGAATATCCAGAGAACTTACCCATGATATCGGGTGAGTTAATGGCTCCTTAACGTCAGTACACACACTCGAGGTGGTATCCAGTTCTTATAGGAAGAAAGTGGGAAATACAACTTGACTGTGAAGTTCAGTCATAAAAATACTAACACACAAAAACCCAGTTGACCAGATGTAAGCACAGTACTTAAAACAAATGAGGTGAGCAACTAGGATATTAATGTAGCATTAGTGGATATGCATTGGTGTATATGATGTGGATGGCATGGACACTACCATTCATACAGGATTTACTGTGGAACGTGAGGGAAAAGTTATAATAGGTCATACCTTGTCCGGTACCTGCAGCTAAAATGAGAAACATAGGCTTTGTATGTGATGTTCAGGTCAGTTTTTCTGGGCAGATCAATCCGGTAACTTCGACATGCTACTTCATTTTAAAGATACTGCAGATGATTTTACATTTTCTCCCTCTGGTCCTGAGGAAAACGGTTGTGGTAGCACTTTTTCTCTCTCGCTTAGGCTACTGCAACACTTTCGATCTAGAGGTTGACAAGCAGCAACTATTCAAACTGCAATCTTTGCCAAACGCCCCTGCCCGAACCTTGTTGAATATCCCAAAATATGATCACATAACCGGGGCTATCAAGAATCTCCACTGGCTCCCAGTTAAGGAGCGGATTCAATTTAAGGCAGTGTGTCTGGTTCACAAAGCCCTCTATGTAGTTGGACCTATGGATTATTATGAACTATTCCAAGGGTACACCCCCGACGCACACTGAGATTGGCCAATCAAGTATTGGTCAATGTCCCTAAAATTAAGAAGGCAAGATGGGGTGGCAGATGTCTCTCCCTCCAAGCATCCAGGCTTTGGAACAAGCTTCCTCTGATCATCAGGGCTCAACCTGTCCAGTCAAAATTTCTGGCCTACTAAAAACCTGTCTCTTTCCTACTCAGTAAAGATCTGATCTTCCTGGTATAGGTGCCTTTCTGTGCTTCAGCAGCAAGACACCGCGTCAATCAAGCGCTTTATAAACCTTTTACTTAATTTACTTACTTACTATGATAATGTCTCAACCCTCTTCCGATATGACGTCAGCCTAACAGTAACAAAGGTAATGACACTGAGTGGACAAGGCGAGTGAGTGCTACAAAGAGCAAACTACTGTAAGCACAAAACCCCCACTACAGAATGTCAAAGGTACTGGTCCCAAAAGACATAAGCCACTTTCTGAAATGACACATTATATTCCCAGAAAACACTACATCCAAAGACTCACGAGGGTAGAGGGGAGTACATTGATAGTTAGCAGCCGGCAGGCTAGGCAGCCCTAGTTATCATGAGGAGTCAAATGGATGTTGTAATCGCTGCCAAGTATGAATAAAAAACACACACATTGACTTTTACTGCGTGCGGTTTACTCAAGAAACCACATGGGGTCTCTCGGTGAATCCCAGCCAGGCGGAGGTAGTTTAAATATATTTCAAACAAAGTGCGATCGGGAAAAAGTGCCTGATACATAGGACTCCTGCTTAGCGTGTGTAAAGTGAACTTGGATCAGGGCTGGGTGCCCAATATCAAAACCTACAGCTGTAGAAATCCCATCTACGCGGCCGAAGCCTTGGCCGTAAATGGAGATTGCACTCAGGGATTACATATAGGACTATTCGTGATAGCTCAACCCTTTTAATCCTGACCTCTGGGTGTCTCATTAAAGTTTGCTCTGACATACCAGGGAGTTAATTTTAGTTCACTTTCACTTCTCACTTGACTCCCTCCACACCCTGCTCATCTTAAAACATACCTGATATCCTCCCTCTCAGAGAGGGTGTTGTAGCCCGCACTGCAACTAGGTTTGCAGTGCGAGGAGGTTACCCTATGATGAAGCATGCCACCTACCGGTTGGTGAGGGAAGCCGTCCTTTAAAAGGGACTCTCCACACTCCTTCCGATTTTAAGACCCAGGGGCATTTCTTTGTGTTTTTGTCAGTGACATATTGCCATGTAAAGGCCATTGGTGCGCAGCATGGGATTTTGAGGATGCCCGCCAAATGGTAAGCCTTGCAAGTCGGTGGGAGTGGGGGAAGGTGTGGTGCATGATTCATGGACAACCGGGGCATTGAAGATGAAAAAGAGTTGTAAGCAAGTGGTGAGTTCTGGGGTCCAAACGGACTGTACAGTTGAGGAAGAAGGGAAGGAGAACACTGAGGAGGATAAACATAAGATGAGGCTGCCTTAATGGGATTGGTGATGCCTTTGCAGTTCCATTTGTCAGAAAAAAACAAGAAACGAATTTGGATGCACAAATTTGTCGATGTTTTCAAACTACTTCATAGGGAGATTCAGGCCAAAGTGGGATCCAAGGAAGAAGAGTGAGAGTTGACCACGAGACCGAGGGTGCCCATGAACATGGAAAATTCGACTTCTGCATTCTTGATTTAGGCTAGCATATGTTGCGAGCATCATTTGGATAGGGTGATTGCACTGCTGAAGTATATGGACATTATACGCAAGGCACAGATGCATATTGGGGGCTATGTCTGACTGAGTTATGACAAGAAATTTAGGGCCAAGGTCAGCCTCAATCCAGATAAGCCATGGGGGAGGAGGCTTTGGCGTTTGGATTTTGTGGATGTCGTCCACTCAATTCTCTGCTACAACCCAAACAGCAAGTGGCCTGCCTGTGATGTACCAATCCTTTTTTGGCCCCATCCTGCTCCACAGAGAGTGGTATATGTGCAGAAGCCAGCTGGACCACACACTGGGGCATGCTGGAACTTTAACAGGGGTTCTGCTCACAGTACCCCTGCACGTTTTAGCATGAATGTTCCAAATGCGGAGGATGCCATCCCATCACACAATGTTTCACTCTGGCCAGTGCTGTGGAGCAGTGGAAAGCCTCTACAGACCAAGAGGAAGTCTGGAGCTAAGGGCCCCTACCCCAGTTAAAGTGGAGACCTTGGTACCATGGCTCTCTGTTTACCCTGACAGGGAGCCGGCCGTGCTTTTGAAGTGGGGTTTTACGGAAGGGGTTCGGGTGGGGTACCAGGATCTGAGAGGGGGTAGGTGGGCAGACAATTTGAAGTCATCTGGGCAGCTTCCTCAAGTGGTAGAAGCAAAACTGGACAAAGAGGCGGCAGAGGGTAAGATTGTGGGTCCATTCTTTGAGTGGCCCTTTGCAAACTTGATTATTTCCCCATTGGGAGTGGTGCTCAAGAAAGAGCCAGGAGAGTTCAGAATGATTCATCACCTATCTTGGCCGGAGTCTGTCAACTATTTCATTGCTGAAGAAGATAACAAGGTGCTGTACGCCTCTGTACATGATGCCATCTGCCTGGTACAGAAGTGTGGGAGGGGGCTGAAATAGTGGAGTGTGATGTCAAGTCGGCTTTTTGTCTGCTGCCTATTCATCCTGCTGATTTCTCCTTGCTTGGGATGCAATTTGGGGGTGCCATCTGTCGTACTTTAATCTCTGGCACCGCGTAGGGGACAGGGCCCTACCCCTGTTTATCTGGTATTAGCAAACCGCAAATGATTAATGCGGCATGTACGAGTGCTTTATATATCGTTCTAGCTATGAATGCACTGTGTACACGTTATTCTGCTTCACTACGCGGGTTCCATTTTGAAAGCGGTGGCCATCTTGTCATTGCCCTCACATAGGCTATAATGGAGCAAATACGGGCCTCGCAGTACATGTGCTTTCCCGTGACTTCTCTGTGACCTGGACTGTTCCCATGAGGCACAGGGTCAGACTGATTTGCATATGGCCATGTCTGAACTGGGGTGGCAGAGTGGGCTAAAGAACGGTGATGGATCAAACCCAGATCTGTTGACTGGGTGTGAGTGTTTGATTGGTTCTGATGCTCCGTCCATCATCACCCCCTTTTTGTACCGCTTTGTTCGCCATAAGTTGGCAGGGTATGCTCAGACGTGAGTCCCTTGCTCACTTTGCCACTGGATTCAAGCAAGCCTGGCTGAAGATGGCTGAAATGCCAGAAACCGGTCCTAGGAAGCTTGTTTCCAGTCCAGGGAAGACATGGCTTAGCAGTTCGGGCTGGACTGTTCCCATGAGGCACAGGGTCAGACTGATTTGCATATGGCCATGTCTGAACTGGGGTGGCAGAGTGGGCTAAAGAACGGTGATGGATCAAACCCAGATCTGTTGACTGGGTGTGAGTGTTTGATTGGTTCTGATGCTCCGTCCATCATCACCCCCTTTTTGTACCGCTTTGTTCGCCATAAGTTGGCAGGGTATGCTCAGACGTGAGTCCCTTGCTCACTTTGCCACTGGATTCAAGCAAGCCTGGCTGAAGATGGCTGAAATGCCAGAAACCGGTCCTAGGAAGCTTGTTTCCGGTCCAGGGAAGACATGGCTTAGCAGTTCGGGCTGGACTGTTCCCATGAGGCACAGGGTCAGACTGATTTGCATATGGCCATGTCTGAACTGGGGTGGCAGAGTGGGCTAAAGAACGGTGATGGATCAAACCCAGATCTGTTGACTGGGTGTGAGTGTTTGATTGGTTCTGATGCTCCGTCCATCATCACCCCCTTTTTGTACCGCTTTGTTCGCCATAAGTTGGCAGGGTATGCTCAGACGTGAGTCCCTTGCTCACTTTGCCACTGGATTCAAGCAAGCCTGGCTGAAGATGGCTGAAATGCCAGAAACCGGTCCTAGGAAGCTTGTTTCCGGTCCAGGGAAGACATGGCTTAGCAGTTCGGGCTGGACTGTTCCCATGAGGCACAGGGTCAGACTGATTTGCATATGGCCATGTCTGAACTGGGGTGGCAGAGTGGGCTAAAGAACGGTGATGGATCAAACCCAGATCTGTTGACTGGGTGTGAGTGTTTGATTGGTTCTGATGCTCCGTCCATCATCACCCCCTTTTTGGACCGCTTTGTTCGCCATAAGTTGGCAGGGTATGCTCAGACGTGAGTCCCTTGCTCACTTTGCCACTGGATTCAAGCAAGCCTGGCTGAAGATGGCTGAAATGCCAGAAACCGGTCCTAGGAAGCTTGTTTCTGGTCCAGGGAAGACATGGCTTAGCAGTTCGGGCTGGACTGTTCCCATGAGGCACAGGGTCAGACTGATTTGCATATGGCCATGTCTGAACTGGGGTGGCAGAGTGGGCTAAAGAACGGTGATGGATCAAACCCAGATCTGTTGACTGGGTGTGAGTGTTTGATTGGTTCTGATGCTCCGTCCATCATCACCCCCTTTTTGTACCGCTTTGTTCGCCATAAGTTGGCAGGGTATGCTCAGACGTGAGTCCCTTGCTCACTTTGCCACTGGATTCAAGCAAGCCTGGCTTAAGATGGCTGAAATTCCAGAAACCGGTCCTAGGAAGCTTGTTTCCGGTCCAGGGAAGACATGGCTTAGCAGTTCGGGCTGGACTGTTCCCATGAGGCACAGGGTCAGACTGATTTGCATATGGCCATGTCTGAACTGGGGTGGCAGAGTGGGCTAAAGAACGGTGATGGATCAAACCCAGATCTGTTGACTGGGTGTGAGTGTTTGATTGGTTCTGATGCTCCGTCCATCATCACCCCCTTTTTGTACCGCTTTGTTCGCCATAAGTTGGCAGGGTATGCTCAGACGTGAGTCCCTTGCTCACTTTGCCACTGGATTCAAGCAAGCCTGGCTGAAGATGGCTGAAATGCCAGAAACCGGTCCTAGGAAGCTTGTTTCCGGTCCAGGGAAGACATGGCTTAGCAGTTCGGGCTGGACTGTTCCCATGAGGCACAGGGTCAGACTGATTTGCATATGGCCATGTCTGAACTGGGGTGGCAGAGTGGGCTAAAGAACGGTGATGGATCAAACCCAGATCTGTTGACTGGGTGTGAGTGTTTGATTGGTTCTGATGCTCCGTCCATCATCACCCCCTTTTTGTACCGCTTTGTTCGCCATAAGTTGGCAGGGTATGCTCAGACGTGAGTCCCTTGCTCACTTTGCCACTGGATTCAAGCAAGCCTGGCTGAAGATGGCTGAAATGCCAGAAACCGGTCCTAGGAAGCTTGTTTCCGGTCCAGGGAAGACATGGCTTAGCAGTTCGGGCTGGACTGTTCCCATGAGGCACAGGGTCAGACTGATTTGCATATGGCCATGTCTGAACTGGGGTGGCAGAGTGGGCTAAAGAACGGTGATGGATCAAACCCAGATCTGTTGACTGGGTGTGAGTGTTTGATTGGTTCTGATGCTCCGTCCATCATCACCCCCTTTTTGTACCGCTTTGTTCGCCATAAGTTGGCAGGGTATGCTCAGACGTGAGTCCCTTGCTCACTTTGCCACTGGATTCAAGCAAGCCTGGCTGAAGATGGCTGAAATGCCAGAAACCGGTCCTAGGAAGCTTGTTTCCGGTCCAGGGAAGACATAGCTTAGCAGTTCGGGCTGGACTGTTCCCATGAGGCACAGGGTCAGACTGATTTGCATATGGCCATGTCTGAACTGGGGTGGCAGAGTGGGCTAAAGAACGGTGATGGATCAAACCCAGATCTGTTGACTGGGTGTGAGTGTTTGATTGGTTCTGATGCTCCGTCCGTCATCACCCCCTTTTTGTACCGCTTTGTTCGCCATAAGTTGGCAGGGTATGCTCAGACGTGAGTCCCTTGCTCACTTTGCCACTGGATTCAAGCAAGCCTGGCTGAAGATGGCTGAAATGCCAGAAACCGGTCCTAGGAAGCTTGTTTCCGGTCCAGGGAAGACATGGCTTAGCAGTTCGGGCTGGACTGTTCCCATGAGGCACAGGGTCAGACTGATTTGCATATGGCCATGTCTGAACTGGGGTGGCAGAGTGGGCTAAAGAACGGTGATGGATCAAACCCAGATCTGTTGACTGGGTGTGAGTGTTTGATTGGTTCTGATGCTCCGTCCATCATCACCCCCTTTTTGTACCGCTTTGTTCGCCATAAGTTGGCAGGGTATGCTCAGACGTGAGTCCCTTGCTCACTTTGCCACTGGATTCAAGCAAGCCTGGCTGAAGATGGCTGAAATGCCAGAAACCGGTCCTAGGAAGCTTGTTTCCGGTCCAGGGAAGACATGGCTTAGCAGTTCGGGCTGGACTGTTCCCATGAGGCACAGGGTCAGACTGATTTGCATATGGCCATGTCTGAACTGGGGTGGCAGAGTGGGCTAAAGAACGGTGATGGATCAAACCCAGATCTGTTGACTGGGTGTGAGTGTTTGATTGGTTCTGATGCTCCGTCCATCATCACCCCCTTTTTGTACCGCTTTGTTCGCCATAAGTTGGCAGGGTATGCTCAGACGTGAGTCCCTTGCTCACTTTGCCACTGGATTCAAGCAAGCCTGGCTGAAGATGGCTGAAATGCCAGAAACCGGTCCTAGGAAGCTTGTTTCCGGTCCAGGGAAGACATGGCTTAGCAGTTCGGGCTGGACTGTTCCCATGAGGCACAGGGTCAGACTGATTTGCATATGGCCATGTCTGAACTGGGGTGGCAGAGTGGGCTAAAGAACGGTGATGGATCAAACCCAGATCTGTTGACTGGGTGTGAGTGTTTGATTGGTTCTGATGCTCCGTCCATCATCACCCCCTTTTTGTACCGCTTTGTTCGCCATAAGTTGGCAGGGTATGCTCAGACGTGAGTCCCTTGCTCACTTTGCCACTGGATTCAAGCAAGCCTGGCTGAAGATGGCTGAAATGCCAGAAACCGGTCCTAGGAAGCTTGTTTCCGGTCCAGGGAAGACATAGCTTAGCAGTTCGGGCTGGACTGTTCCCATGAGGCACAGGGTCAGACTGATTTGCATATGGCCATGTCTGAACTGGGGTGGCAGAGTGGGCTAAAGAACGGTGATGGATCAAACCCAGATCTGTTGACTGGGTGTGAGTGTTTGATTGGTTCTGATGCTCCGTCCATCATCACCCCCTTTTTGTACCGCTTTGTTCGCCATAAGTTGGCAGGGTATGCTCAGACGTGAGTCCCTTGCTCACTTTGCCACTGGATTCAAGCAAGCCTGGCTGAAGATGGCTGAAATGCCAGAAACCGGTCCTAGGAAGCTTGTTTCCGGTCCAGGGAAGACATGGCTTAGCAGTTCGGGCTGGACTGTTCCCATGAGGCACAGGGTCAGACTGATTTGCATATGGCCATGTCTGAACTGGGGTGGCAGAGTGGGCTAAAGAACGGTGATGGATCAAACCCAGATCTGTTGACTGGGTGTGAGTGTTTGATTGGTTCTGATGCTCCGTCCATCATCACCCCCTTTTTGTACCGCTTTCTCTGTGACCTGGGCAGCTGGCTCTGCTGCCCCAGGTCAAACTGGTCTCACGAGCTCCCCTTCCTCCGTCCACCTGTGATTAGCATCAGGGCTTGAACCGTCATAAAACCCTTTCATTCTACACGAGCCTCCGGCTAATCTCTTTCACACCTGACTGTTCCTGCTTTATGACTTGTTTCCCAAAACAGGAGCTGCCCGTGTTTTATTGGGGCCTATTGATATCAAATGTGGGATCTGAACCTTACTGTGTAAATCATTGTGGGCTGGCCGAACTGGAATGTGGGATGGTCATCATGACTCTGCCTTTTCTTTGTAATGTACACTTGTTTATTACCGTATCATAAAACCTAGGAATGTATGCTTGAGGCAGGGAAAAGCGTATTTAAGATGAAGTCCGTTTCTATGATTTTCAGCAGTCTCCTGAGAACATACACGCTGTTGTACTTCTAGGATACCTGTAATTGGTCTGCAGCCAATAAACGATCTTTGACTTCACCCAGAAGACTCTGGTGCCGATCACGATCCGGTAAAAAATTACCCCGTGCGACTCGTATCCGGTCTTTTTACCGTACGAATCGTACAAGTGCCGTACGAACTGGCAATCACGATTCGCATGGTAAAAAGTCCATACGAACCGCATTGGGAATCATTCCCCACACGTCCTCGGGTCGGAAAATGTGTCCGACACGTCCTCGGACGATTTATCGTACATACGTGAAAAGTCAAGTCCGACCGAGGAATCACGATCCATCCCGTGCGTCCGAGGTTACAACCGTATGGAAAAAACACCGTCCGCACCGAACTCCTATAGCAACCATGGAGACATGTGCCCGCATACGCGCCCAACACTCCCCCCAGCTCCCGTACGTCCGACACGTACCCCCCGTGTATGTACACCTCCACCCGTCTATGTACACCCCAGTACGTGTGAGTCGTACCCCCACCCCAGTACGTGTCGTACCACCGTCTATGTACACCCCAGTACGTTCCAGTCGTACCCCCACCCCTGTACGTGTCGTACCACCGTCCATGTACCCCCCCCACCCCTGTACGTGTCGTACCACCGTCAATGTACACCCCCCACCCCTGTACGTGTCGTACCACCGTCAATGTACACCCCTGTACGTTCGAGTCGTACCCCCACCCCTGTACGTGTCGTACCACCGTGTACCCAGTACGTTCCAGTCGTACCCCCACCCCTGTACGTGTCATACCCCCGTGTACCTACACCCCAGTACGTTCGAGTCCTACCCCCACCCCTGTACGTTCGAGTCGTACCCCCACCCCCGTACGTGTCGCACCACCGTCTATGTACCCCCCCCACCCCTGTACGTGTCGTACCACCGTCAATGTACACCCCCCAACCCCTGTACGTGTCGTACCACCGTGTACCTACACCCCAGTACGTTCGAGTCCTACCCCCACCCCTGTACGTTCGAGTCGTACCCCCACCCCCGTACGTGTCGCACCACCGTCCATGTACACCCCCCCACCCCTCTACGTGTCGTACCACCGTCAATGTACACCCCCCCACCCCTGTACGTGTCGTACCACCGTCAATGTACACCCCTGTACGTTCGAGTCGTACCCCCACCCCTGTACGTGTCGTACCACCGTCCATGTACACCCCCCCACCCCTGTACGTGTCGTACCACCGTCTATGTACACCCCCCCACCCCTGTACGTGTCGTACCACCGTCTATGTACACCCCCCCACCCCTGTACGTGTCGTACCACCGTCTATGTACCCCCCCCACCCCTGTACGTGTCGTACCACCGTCAATGTACACCCCCCCACCCCTGTACGTGTCGTACCACCGTCAATGTACACCCCTGTACGTTCGAGTCGTACCCCCACCCCTGTACGTGTCGCACCACCGTGTACCCAGTACGTTCCAGTCGTACCCCCACCCCTGTACGTGTCATACCCCGTGTACCTACACCCCAGTACGTTCGAGTCCTACCCCCACCCCTGTACGTTCGAGTCGTACCCCCACCCCCGTACGTGTCGCACCACCGTCCATGTACCCCCCCACCCCTGTACGTGTCGTACCACCGTCAATGTACACCCCCCCACCCCTGTACGTGTCGTACCACCGTCAATGTATACCCCCCCACCCCTGTACGTGTCGTACCACCGTCCATGTACCCCCCCCACCCCTGTACGTGTCGTACCACCGTCAATGTACACCCCCCCCACCCCTGTACGTGTCGTACCACCGTCTATGTACACCCCCCCACCCCTGTACGTGTCGTACCACCGTCTATGTACACCCCCCACCCCTGTACGTGTCGTACCACCGTCAATGTACACCCCCCCACCCCTGTACGTGTCGTACCACCGTCAATGTACACCCCTGTACGTTCGAGTCCTACCCCCACCCCTGTACGTTCGAGTCGTACCCCCACCCCCGTACGTGTCTCACCACCGTCCATGTACCCCCCCCACCCCTGTACGTGTCGTACCACCGTCAATGTACACCCCCCCACCCCTGTACGTGTCGTACCACCGTCAATGTACACCCCCCCACCCCTGTACGTGTCGTACCACCGTCTATGTACACCCCAGTAGTTCCTGGCGCACCCCCAACACAACCTCCTAAGTACGGAGCGCACCCCATGCCCCAACATCACAACCGCATGTACGAGTCGTACAAAGCCACACACAAGGACATCACCGTACAACCAAATGGCCCATGTACACACCGTACACACGCTCAAAACGCACGTACACAACCAGGACAAAACAAAACAACACAAGAATACACCATTCGAAAGGCACAAAGCCACTAAACATGGCCAACAACCACTAAAATAACACAATCACTGACCTGCAACTGCCAAAAACAAACAGAGGCCCAATACACCACCACTCCTTATAACACACCCACCCAAACTTCAAACACTGCCACACCCACCCATGGACCAATAAAAAGGGCCCACACACACAAACCATGAGCCTTTGCAACAGACTCACTGCTGCCAGACACCACAGAACCAGACTACAAGCTACACCACACCTTACACTTGCACACCTTCACACGACCACCCTCACAAACACCCTCTCATCACATTCACACACACACACAACCATCCACACCCCCCCCAACATCCACACACCCCCCACACCCACACCATCCCCACCCACACCCCTCACCATGCCCACTACCAAGAATCCAAAGTTCAGTCACCGAGAGTTGGAGGTCCTTGTTGATCAAATCCTCAGAGTCGAGCCACAGATCTTTGGAACATTGGTCAGAAGCACCAGCCTGGCAGCCAAAACAGCCATGTGGCAGACCATCGTCGATGCTGTGAATGCTGTTGCGGACACCAGGAGGACCAAGCAGGAATGCCAGAACAGGTGGTACGATCTGCGGAGGAGGGTCAGAGCCAAGAGGCAGGAGGAACACGACCAGGCCAACGCCACCGGAGGAGGGCCCTCCCGCAGACCCGTACAGTACCATCCCTGGGAGGAGAGGGTGATGGCCATACTGCCGGTGGAGGCAGTCGAAGGATTAGAAGGACTCCGAGACCCGGGTGAGTACACAAACAACGCACCTCACATGGGGGGAACTGCAACCACAACCAAAATCACTAACAGGCACGCAACCACCACAAGCCATCGCATGACTCAACCACACTCCATGAGCAGGCACATGCCACTGCTGCCACCATGCCCCATGCACCCAGCTGGACAATGTCAAGTCACAGGCCACAGAAGACAACAACACATGACACGGTAACCCGGATGGCGGGAGGCTGGGCACCAAAAATCACATAGTGCGACTCCAAAGCAGACAACAATGCCCTCTGCCCATATGGCCTAGGTCACAGCCAGACAAACAGTGTGTCCCAACACAGGAATGACTTGCCAGCAAATGCCGGACGCCTTGCATCAACACATGGGGGTGAAGGCACTGGTTTGCACATGACGGCAGCTAATGAACAGCCAACATTGTGAAAGAGTGGCAGCACACACCACCACAGCAGCAGCGCACAGACACACATCACACCAAATGGGTGCCTGGAGATCAGAAACAAACTCACATCAACAAGCCAAGGGCCACTCAAAGATCTGCTAACAGTGTGTGCCCAGGAAGCTGGTCCGAGGTGACAGAGGGTGACACACGGAGGGAGGGAGAGGGGGACACAGAGGGAGGGAGAGGGGGACTGAGAGGGAGGGAGAGGGGGACAGATATGGAGGGAGAGGGGGACAGAGATGGAGGGAGAGGGGGACTGAGAGGGAGGGAGAGGGGGACAGAGATGGAGGGAGAGGGGGACAGAGATGGAGGGAGACGGACAGAGGGAGGAGGCTGACACACGGAGGGAGGGAGAGGGGGACACAGAGGGAGGGAGAGGGGGACAGAGAGGGAGGGAGAGGGGGACAGATATGGAGGGAGAGGGGGACAGAGATGGAGGGAGACGGACAGAGGGAGGAGGCTGACACACGGAGGGAGGGAGAGGGGGACACAGAGGGAGGGAGAGGGGGACTGAGAGGGAGGGAGACACAGGGAGAGCAAATCAGCCGTGTGGCGTGTGCGAATGGCTGCTCGTCAGCAGGTAGACTGCGTGCATGTAGACAAGGGTGGCCAGTGCCAGAACCCCCCCCTCTTCACCATGCCAAAACGCAGGGCCATGTCACAACCTGTACACGAGCACAAGGACAGCTACCTGGATCATATAAGTGTGTGGATCCACTCCATGTGCACATGTACAGTGCTACAAGGAAGGCGCAAATGCATGGCTCGCCACACCTGCACACTCCACTGCTGACTGCAGTCACACTTGACGCAGCAAGTAAGACTGTGCCACACATAGTTAAAGGGGCCAAAGTGGTGGCCAAGGGACACACCCATGCACAAGTGCACTGTGAGTGGAATGCAAGACAGATCCTAATTCCAAGAGGAAATGTGTCAACTTTGAAAATGATGAAACATGGATGTTGCATGGACCAAAATTAACATTGTCTCTCTCACACACAGGTCAACGTCGTGGTGCACCCCCCAACACTGGGGGGAACACTCACAGGACCTGGATCTGCAGGAGCCCGATCCCACCGGCAGCGACCACTCTCACCACTCTGCGGACGACCACCACCCCCACTCCTGCCACATCCCAGGAGACACCCAGGATCCCTGCCCCAACACCACAATGCAGCCAGGCTCGCCAGGAGGGACATGGTGTCCCGGGCACCCAGGAGGAGGCAGGCGACAACGCCAATGCCACCCCTCAGGGGTCCCGGAGACCCCATGTGGCCACAGGGGCAGGCCAGGCGCAAGTGGGCAGGGGTGGTGGGAGTGGAGGACGACGGCGGAGGCGCGAGCCTGACCAGTTGGCTGGGGATCCAGCATTGTCCCATGTCCGTAACATCCTGGACACATACCGGGAGGACACCACGGGCATGGCCCAGGTTGTGTCCGTCCTCGAGGGGATCAAGGCACAGCAGGCCCAGCAACATGCCTGTCTACTGGAACACCAACGGAGGATGGAGGACAGACAGGCTGAGCAAGTGACGGCATTCGAGGGGATTCACGCTACACTCCGTCGGATGGCCGACATCATGGCCGACCCTCCCTGTGCCAGACGGCGGAGAACATCACCACCCACAGGGAGGGTCCAGGAGGAGGAGGAGGAAACATCCGACGGAGCATCCCAGACGTCGTCACAGGCTGCTGCTGAGGTTCCCCGCAGGAGGCCGGGTCGTCCACGGAAAGGACCGTGAGGGTCGGCGCGACATCACCATCTCCCAGGACACCTGGCCTGGCACCTGGCCCACTGGAGCGACAGCATCACAGCATCAAGAGACATTCCCTGCCACATGGCCCTGCTGGTCACTGGCTGACCAATGTTGACAAAGACTGTGGCAATCTGAGGATTTCCAATGGCAAGGACACCAACTCCCCTACTGAACTTTGGATTCCCTAATCCCGGAAAGCCCCTCACTTTGTCCACCCCCCCCAATAATAAATCACACTATTAAGAGTAGATGCCTGCTGGTAGCATTATTACCTAACATGTGTGTTGTAAAGTCAAAACATGCCTGAGTCATCTTTTCTCTTCAACCATACACACCCTGGGGCCAGAGTCTGGCACAGGACACATGGGTCACAGTTTATTAGGCAAGACAGACATGGGGCACCATACACACCCGTGATGGCCACAACCAGCTGAGGGGGTGGCCGAACAGCCGTGCTGACACACACATTGAGTACACCAACAGTCATGCGCACAGGTCAGGGATCCAGTCCAGTGTCCTGGGGGGCACCCAGGTATGTGTAGACAGGTGGCAGAACCATGTCCTGCAAGCTTGAGTCCGGTGGATGCAGAGAATGGGTGCCTGGCCAACGTTGGATGCATGGGGATGGCACATGTCACAATACCCACGCAGTCATGGACATCATGCCCAATACACAGTCTCAGGCCACACACACAGCGTGCATCTTGCCACTCGACACATTGACACATAGCCACAATCAGGGAATACCATGCCAGACATGCAGGATGCACCGTGCCAACACACCAGCATTGACTGAGAAGAGGCACCTTGGAGGCATAGGGACACCTTTATTAGTCATGTATTCGGGTTTGCAGAGCCAACTCGAAGTACAGATGAACACATCATGTGGAGTGACATGTGGGTCCAACACTGGCACCCCCCTTCTGCAGCACAAATGCGTGATAGCCATGGTACTGGCACACAAGCGTCGGCTAACAGCTAAATACCCACAGCTGCACACGGAGAGCCTGCCATACACCATAGATCCGCTGATGTGGAAGTCCCACGCCATGTCAAGCCAATGCTAACCGTATGTGTCCGAGGGCAGTGTCACACACATTGATGCCATCATCACAATCCACTATCCCATCACTGATGACTGTCAACCAGGCAGACCATCTATTCCGGTGTACCCAGCTGCATGTCGTGTCCCATGGGGATGCGACATGGCTGCAGAGGAACCAAACCCCGACAGGGGCAGTGTGCACACATCGTGAACAACTGCCACACCCAATACACCCCAGATGCATCCCTTACCCCATGGAGACTTCCAAACGTGTCCGTGCCTGTAACGCTGAGTCAGCCCACGATGCCATGTCCATGAGGAATAGCAGTGCCACAACAATGCAACCAGCAGATGGCATGCGCAGGTACCTGGGGAAGAGAGACACACAAGAAGTCAGCCACAAAAAGCACAGCCACTTGCATGTGCATTTGCTCGACACATGTATGGATGACAACATGCTAGGTCACAATTATGACTGGGGAAATACTACCATCACTGCCACCATCACTCCAGTGACACACCCACACACACCTCTGACTCACGTGCCATACATGCAGGTGGAGACACACATCACAACACATGCCACACGGGGACCAAGGCGTGCACACTCAGACACTGGTACTCACCACTAAGCAAAGAAGTCGCGTATGAGCCGAGTCCGGATGTCCTCTTGCGGCTCCACATCCTCCACATCACTAGCCCCATTGCCAAGCCCTTCGTCCTCCACGGGTGGATGGTCCTCGTCATGTTGATTCAGGATGAGTGGCACAGCTCTTTCAACTGCCATGTTGTGCAGCATGCAGCAGACCATGAAGATCTTGCAAACCTTCGCCGGGGCATATGGGAGTGCGCCGCCGGTCTTGTGGAGGCACCGGAATCGGCTCTTCAGCATGCCAAACGTCCTCTCTATCACTCGCCTTGTCCGGCCATGGGCGGTGTTGTAGCGGAGCTGGGCCGGCGTGATGGGGTTGCGGAGAGGTGTGAGCAGCCAAGGCATGTTGGGATAGCCAGCGTCCCCTACATGGAAAGCACATGGATATCGTTAGAACTGGCGAAGCGGTCGTGCTGGTCGGCTATACAGATTACAGGACAGACAGACTGTACCCACCAACAACACATGCCCGTTCGTTGCGCAGCTGCATCATCATATCAGGCATCCCGCTACGCCTCATGATGTAGGCATCGTGTGCTGATCCTGGGAAACGAGCACAGACATGTGAAATCACCATGTTGGACAGACACACCACAAGGGCATTGATGGAGTGGTAGTGCTTCCGATTGCGGTACGCCACCTCCCGTGCGTGTGGTGGTACCAAAGCTACATGTGTCCCATCTATGGACCCAATGACATGGGGCATCCCTCCCAGGGCATAGAATCCACGCTTGACCTCAGTCATCTGTTCAGGGGTTGGGAACTTGATGAAGTCATCCAGGTGAATCAACATGGCCTCCAAGAAATCATGCAGCACACCGCTGAACATGCTCTGGGACATGCCACCAACATGAGCTATGGTATATTGAAAGGTACCCGTGGCAAGAAAATGTAGGGCAGCCATTACCTTCAGCTGTGGTGTCAGTGCCGTAGGATACCTGTGCTGCGGTTGCAGGTGTGGTGCCAGTCTCGCCGTCAGCTCCAGAATCAACGGTTGGGTGAAGCGGTAGAGCCGGATCCTGTCATTCTCCTGCATGGCAGCCAAGTCTGGAATTATTCGGGCAAGAGGCGGCGCTCTGCAGTAATTTGGAAGTGACAAGGAAGAGTGAGTGCACTACGACAACAAATCATGTCTACTAAGCACATGTAAATCTGGCAAAACCCACAGGCCACATAGGGAGTCAGGTATGTGCTACATGCCCAGGACACGTATGGCTGCCAGGTGACCCTCCTACCAAGACCCAGCTACACACGGAGATTGAGAACCTCCCCATGCCACGCCATGGGAATAGCTGTGTCCCAGTGCAATTGAACAGCCAGACGCAAGACAGGAGTGACATACGCCCACACATCAGCAGCAGTAGGATGCCGATTGCAGAGACTGGTAGCGGAACACTGGAGCCACAGGTCACATGACATAACACTAGTCCAGCCCACACACCTTGCCATGAAGGTGCACATGTCATGACTCACCACACATTCCTTGTGAGGATGCTGACATGGCCTTGTCACGCTACTCCGTGTCCCATGCATACATGTGCACCTCACATCCGATAACACATGTGGCATGGTGTGCGGAACAGTGTGCAATGACAATCTACACACAGACACATGTTGGTTGCTGCAACGGCTGCAGCTTTTGAGGGTGCTACAACATCAACCTGATGAAAATCCCGGACACATAAATGACATAGTCACATTGTGCACTGTGGGTAGTGACAAGTCATGTGTCATGACCCCTGTACCGGGCATCATGGGACACTTCCGTGTGTTGGTGTCCGTGCCATGCCAGTGACGCTCACCCCAAGTGCGCAGTACGACATGCACACATGTCAAAGGAGTCAAGGGCATGCCTGGCACACATTGCACCGTCACACAGTACACCTAAACACATCTCATCATACATCTGGTGCCTTCTCCACTCAGGAGTCATGTTCCACATCACAGCCTGTCACACCTGTGCCCCACACATGTAGTAATGCACAGACGATGCCTTGATGTCCATTCCTGGACAAGTATGTCCATCCATGGACAAGTATGTCCATCCATGGACAAGTATGTCCGCCCTATTCCTACCTGTGTGTCGCCTATCACCACTGTGATGTGTAAAAACCGCCGTACTGCTGCTAAGAGGGCCTGTGTATGTTCCCAAATCACTGTGGGAGTGCTGCCGTATGTGTACCCATCGTGATGGCGAGCGTACAGGCATTTGTACGGTCCGTACCACTACGGGTACGCATACGCGTGCAGACCCATAGTGATAGTGAGCGTAGATGCGTGTGTACGGCCCTATCACTATGGGTCTGCACGCGTATGCGTACTCGTAGTGATAGTGAGCGTACATGCGAGTGTACGGCCCGTACCACTACGAGTACGCATACGCGTGCAGACCCATAGTGATAGTGAACGTAGGCATGCATGTACGGGCCGTTGCCATGCATTTGGGGTGCCCTAGGGCCCCGAAACGCACCGTACCTGTGTGTGATGCTCCAAATTACATAGGGGACAAGTATTAAGGCCTACATGCATGCTGGTTGTCATGGAGACCAAGTTCAAATTTCGAAATTGTTCTGGAAGGTGCACAGCAGAAGTCAGTTGGAATTCTTCTACTTTGTTGCAATGTGTTTGTGGGGCTGACATCATGCAGGAGAATGAAACCGATAGAGAACCCACAGACTGCTAGGTTTGAAGGGATTGGTGGAGACATAGGATGCAAATGTGAGTGACCAATCACTCTGTACTCCTGTGCATGAGACTGGGCAGAAGGGCACATATAAGGCAGCCAGGTCCCATGAGGGAGTACTTGCCTGCACATCTTTGCATTCGTCGACCCAGCTGCTGCTACTGATTCCCTGGAACCATGTCAAGGGCTGTGGAGAGGACACAGCCATTCACCCTGGAGGAGAACATGGCTCTGCTGGATGTGATCCTCCCACAGTACTCCATGCTGTATGGGCGACCAGGGTATCAGGTGAGTGCATAGGCCACTGGCACAGACTGTCCCTATGTTGTGACTGTGACTTCAGGCATTGTGTCATGGTGTGACACACATGCCATGTACTGTCGGGGGGGTACCAGGGGGGGGTTGCCTGATGTCTCCCAGCAGTGCCCTGAGACAGGAGGGGTGGGTGTGATGCACAGTGTGAGCCTTGATCATTGATTGTGACATTGCCATCATTCCACCTGTGTACCCACTATGGCACGTACTGCTTTTTCCCTCACCAGGGCATGATGTCCCTATGACAAAGGTGCAATGCGTTGGCTGCATGACATGCCTTGTTGTAACCAGCGAATTTGTACTCATATGTCTCTCTGTGACATGTGGCTGGTGTATTGATGTGGTGTCACTTGTTCTTCCTCACAGGTAGGCGCCACTGCCAAGGAGCAGATCTGGCTGACCGCCGTCAGTGCCGTGAGGGGTGTGGATGGTCGGAGGCGGAGCCTGCCCCAGGTGAGGAAACGCTGGCAGGATATCCGGTGCTGGACGCGGAGGATTGCACGGCTCCTGCTGGGGGACTCACCTGAGAGCCACAAGAACCGCGGCCGCCGCCGTCTGAACCACCTCCACAGGCGTGTGCTGCCGGTGGTCTTTCCAGACCTGGAGAGGCGCCTACAGGCGAAGCAGCAGCCGGAAGGGGGTAGGTTCATGTGTGTTTGTTGTGTGTCACCGGCATTTGTAAGGGCACAGTAGCATGAATTCACTGGCAGGGTTTAAAGGTGCTGTGCAGATCCTGTTTGCCCCAGTATAGCGCTGCGCCCCTGCCACCCTTCCCCTCCTTGCAATGTGTTCCCTGGTCTGTGTGTAGTCACTCCTTCACAAGGTAATGTAGGCTGGCGCTTTGTCCACGAGAACAATGACTGTAGCATCATGTGTGGGGGTGGTGTGTAACAGGTTGTGGGACCTTGCCTGTGCACTGTCAAGTTCACTGCATGTGGGTTCCATGTCAGTTGGCACTGATGCTGACTCCAGACATGGGAGTTGGTCTCTCATGTGTCATGCCTTACAGCGCGCATGTCCTATGTAGTGGCCTGTGACAAGATGTGCATGAGTGTGCGATACGCATAGTGCAGGGATGGTGACGTGTGTTGCAGTCATTACCATTCAGTAGCATGTAGTTGCGTGCCCACTACTGTCCCCTGGGGCACCTTTTCCTCAGTGTTGTATGTGTCATCATAAACGTGGACACTCTCACTGTCTACAGCGGAGGTTGTGCTCTGTGCCATTGTCCCCTGTCACCATGTATATAGACGTGCTATTATGTACAGGTGTCCACTGTGCAGCCTGACCTGATTGTCCTTCTTCATACTCACAGTTGCCAGTGCCTGTGTGTCTTGTTATACTCATCTGAGGATGGGCACTGGTACCTCATTATTTGTACAGGCGCACCTTGGCTGTTTGGCGTCCAATCTTGCTTTTTGCCTGCCCCTGTGTTTATCACCCAGACTATGAGATGTTGGTGCCACCTGTGTCTCAACAATTTGCCTCGTGTAGGGGTTTGTTGGGGCGGGCAATGCCTATGTGTCAAAAGCCGGATTTCTACTTGCTGGGTCTGGGCAGTGTGTGATGTTTCTGGACACACACGCAAGGTGCAGTGACCGAGTCATGTTGGGCATGTTTTCAGCATTACCTATGCAGCATGTGTCTCAAGTTCATGGATATGGTCCCTGGTCATCGGTATTTTCGCCAACGCTGTGTGGTGCAGATGCAGTGCTGGATTGTCCCCAGGGCCTGGGTGCTATGTCAGACTCCGTTTCCTGTCTTTAGCTATTGTCTCATGCTCTCCATGGTATTTCAGTGGCATGGTGGCTCAACCAACTGTGTGTTTCATGCCCTACATCGGTACCTTGTTTTGAAGATGTTACGGATCTTCCTTTTCAGGCTATGCAATGTTACCTATGTCGATTGGACTCATGTGACTGATGTGTACAGCTGTCTGATTAATTTCTGTCTCTCCACCCTGCCCACAGCATCGTCGGGGGACACAGAGGGAGACATGGACACAGGCAAGGCGGAGGGACCGAGCACCAGTGCCAGCCGTGACATCGGGGCTGGTACATCTAGTGGGACAGAGGTGGAGGATAGTGCTGCCGAGGACCTGTCGACTGGCACGTCAGAATACGAAGCTGACAGGTCCGAGGAGGAGTTCTCCGAGTGGGCGGTGGCTGCACCAGCAGCTGACAGCGGAACAACACCTTGCACCGCCCCCTCAGTTCCCATCAGCCGCCTCCCACTTGCTCGTGTCCCTTCCCAGCGTGCCCAGTCACCGCATGACTCCTTCCGGCCAGGCACCGCACCCCCTGCCCCTGTCTCCACTGCTGCCGCCAATGCTGAGTCTGTGGACATCCAGCGGCAACTGCAGGTTGGTCAGGCTGCGATCCTTAATGTCCTCCATGCCCACAGGAAAACCCTCACCAACATCGAGGCATTCTTGGAGGGCATTCATTCTTCGCAGGCTGACCAACGCAACTTGCTGAGGTCCATAGACTCCACACTGACTGCAGCAGTGGGTCTCCTGCAGCGCGACCTCCCCCCACCTACCCCTGCCCCATCCACACTTCCCACTTCCATGCCTGTCCCACGTACACTGTGGAAATATGGATTTTTCCGATCAGTTATGTCCCCTATCTTGGACCCCAACGGTTCTATGTGCATGTCACAAGTACATGTATGTTCCCTCCAGTTCCAGTTATGAAGACGCAAATACATGTGCGTCCACCGTCAACATGCCCTCTGTCAGATCCGCCATGAATAGGCCGGATATTCCATTCCTAAATATGAAAGGCCACCGGCTTTATATGGTTCACTTATGCCATTTTACAGTCCAGGCAAGTAGGCCCTGATTCTGTCATCAAACTCCTCTTGCTTTCTGCCTCTGAAAACTCCAGTTCGAGCCTGCATCTGTGACCATGAACTTTGTCTCATTCTCTGCGCGGCTCACGAAGCCTGACATCAGCCTATTCTCTGCCAAGAACTGTATTTCGCCTTCGAGTTATCTGCTTCCCCCTCAGCCGATGCATTCCTGTCTAGTAGTTTAAGTAAACATTCTTCCAGCTACCGAGCAAAAGGCTCGACTTCTCTGTCCTCGTGCAAGTAATTCATAGCCCTGTTACCATGGAATATTCCTACCCCCTCGCTTTCAGTGTAGACACTTAGACGCTTGTACACGCACGCACAGTCAGTATAGAATAGATTCTGTCCGAGAGTCCTTCTTTCGTGGATAACATAGTTCTTTAAACATAGGATGTTAGATATGATTTGGGATTAGGTTGACTTGACCCCCCAGACTTTTTGTCTCCACATGTAGAGCTAAATGTCAAGTCCCCTTCACCCCCTAGTTGCACGTCAATCACACGTCATACTGCTGCGCGCGCATCTATGCCAAGTATTATCTTATAGATCCACCTATATGTGACATCATAACCAATTATGTTCCTTTTTACTCCTTATTACACCCATTTTTTGGTTACGCAGATAAATCGTCATTTTCCTTATCAATTGTTACGCCTATTGCATTCGCTTCATTGTAATGTATGTACTATAAAGGTTACTTCTTGTCAATAAAGTATGTACTTCACTTCCTGAACCTCCGTGGTGATGGAACTTGGAGCAACCGATTATAATCGATCATTGGAATAAAGCCCATTCCGAACCTCTAATACCACGGATTCTGCCTCTCATTTTACTGAGCTATTTAATTATGTTTCTGTATCAAATTAAGTCCAGGTAAAGGAAAATTATTTACCACATGAATGGCGCCCGAACAGGGACACTTTCTCATCTCACGCGCCGGCGGTGAGTTGCAGGCCCGGTCTCCTGCCACAGCTGGACGGACAATAACGCGTACCAGCAGTATTTCCTGTATCTCCCTCCGGTCAAGCGGGGGCGACTGAGACTGCGATCAACACCCAGACGAGGCGGTGAGAAGTGCGAAGTATCCCGACCAGAGCCTAGCTGAGAGAGCAAGATCCGAGGTATACAGAGACCCACCAGTTCGAAGTCAAGCCCAGTGTCCGACGAGTCGAGTCGAGTCCAGTCCGGTTCAAGTTCAAGTTACCGAGGCCTTCCGTTTCCGAAGCTACCCGGTGAGTACCATTGCTGGGGAGGCATTTCTGATGTGCACATAGGTTGTGCCGGTCAAGACGGGTTTGGGTACACAAATCCGGTCTGCACTGTTTTAGCAGTGTATCTGTACTGTTTAGCAGTATATCAAGTATTCCGAAGTATCTAGTTATTGTCAAGAATTAAGCTTGGTGATTAGTTATGCAGACGATCATCATTGTTGGTTATTTTAAAGGTTAAAAATGTTTTAATGTTTAATGTTTAATGTGTTAAACGTCCTGCATATTGTGGTATGAATGGTTGTTCATTATTGTGCTTTTGTATTAAGTGTGTTCAAGATTAAGTATCGGATCAGTTGTCAATATGCCGCTCTTTTCGAAATTAAGACAGATCACTACTAGAAAAGGGGTTCTCGAAGAAGCCGTCCCTATTCCTCCTAGGGACACTCCAGGGCACTTCATGTATCACAAACATGGCTTAGACGCTATATTATTTCTTGATTTATGGGTAGACTACACCAAGGGATTACCAGAAAGTCAGAGGTGGCCCGCAGCGGGAACCTGGGATGCAGAGTGCATCATGAAAGTCGAAGAAGAGTTATGGAAAAGGAAAGTCAGACAGTCACAGAAAGACGCCGTTGAGTTATGGCGTAAAGAATCTCATAGACGCACAGAAAAAGCACGTAGACAGGAAGAAAAGAATAAAGAAAGTTCAAATAAAGTTCGAGAAAATCTATTAATTGAGGAAGGTATCCGAGTGAAATCAGAACAAGTAGACAGACAAAGAAACGCCCTTATGAATGGTATGTATCCCCTTCTGGCCGAAGGATTACCTAAGGCTACTCCAGAAATACCGAAAGACTTGCCACCCCCATTGTTCCCAATAAAGGTACATCCTAAGGGGCATCCTAGAACCGCAGAAGATGTTTTTCTTTCCTCATATTTAGATGACGCAGCTCCCGAATATGCTAATTCCGCCCCGCATAGACCGCATACCAGGGAGGTCCAACGCCAAGATCCAGCACCCGTATCCCTACAGCAACAAATCGAGTCACAAGTTCTGGCAAGCACATCTGTTTCTGCATCCGCTCCTACAGCTACTTCTATAGCTGTGTCCACACCTGTAGTTGCTGTGTCACGTTCGACGAATCCTTTCACACCCGACACCCCAGATGGGGCCACGGGAGGTGCTACCAATATCTTTTCTACGCCTACACGAAGAGAGATTAGAGGTAGACGAGTTCGAACAAAGCGAGGAAGAAGGGTCAGGACTGCCCACAGGACAGTCAGACACCATAGCCTATGTAGGTAGAGGAAGATCTTGTAATAATAATAGACGTCTTACTGACTCGATACGTCCGATATGTCCAGATAATAACAGGAATTTCCAAATACCTATAATTAATATAAGGTCTAACGAGCATTCGTTCCAAACCGCCGACAAACTACTCCGAGAACGAAGGGGTTATCATTTTCTCGATTCTATGGATGAACAAGATTTAGCCAGGGCAGCTGTCCATTGGGTGGACAGTCCCGGAAAATATAGTGATGATACAGTAGTACGCACATTTTTGAATCTTACCCCAGATGAACAGAGGTTAGCTGGGATTTATATGATTCAACAACTCATTATACTATATCGAAGTCAGCATTCGGACCCTGGTCCCTTACCTGACATACTGACTGAATTGCTTATGAATAAATGGAGAGGTGCAGGTACTAAATTAATTAAAGAAATTCTAGAATCAAGAAAGCAGTATATTCTTTTTGTATGCGCAGAGCATGTCTCATTGCCCGTCAAGGAAAGAACCACGTATCACATGGATAGACAGAATCCCTTACGAGAAGTGCACCCAATAAAAGGCGAGGACAACGAGTTCAAGCGCGTATTTGTATATACGCCCATATCGAAAATAGAATTGTTACAAATGAAGAAAGTGGTACCCAGTCATGACAAAGATCCAGCGGGTTTTCACCGAGAAATTAAAGACATGTTACTCATGGGAGAGTATACCTATCCCGACATTATGACAATATTAAAGGTATTGATGCCTGCTGGTATTTATGAGAAACTCAAGGAAAAAGAGTGGGAGGTAGGAGACCAAAAGATAGAATGGTCAGTGTTAGAAGCGGAAGAAAAGGCCCGAACTGCAGGAGCAGGACTTGGGGATAAAACTAAAGCACTGCCAGGTTTATTAGTACAGGTACTGCCACGTTTATTAACTACGAAAAAGGAAGATTGGGGTACAATTTCAGCCTGTAAACAGAAGCAAGATGAAGACACTAGTGATTACTATGCCCGATTTGAAAAATGTTTTGGTATAAATAGTGGCATAAAAGCAAGTAGCGAATCATACCCACATCTGTTTGTAACAAAATTAGTAGAAAATGCCCTGCCACCAGTAAAGAATAGAGTATTAAAATTCGAGAGTACCTGGCAAGGTAACACTCCATCACAAATGTTACAAATGTTACAGTACCATCACAATAGAATTAGAGAGGAACAAGAACATGAACACAGACGCATGAAAGACACGAAAATGAAAATGTTAGTTTCCCAGACAGTTCCAGCTGAAGGACATAAAAAGGGTATGACACATTCCGATTCAGCAGGACCTGTAAAAGGGACATGCAATTATTGTAAAAAGCCAGGTCATTATGTACACGATTGTCCAGTTTTAAAACATAATATCGCCATAGGTAAAACACAAGAAAGACCACGGCCATTTAGACAAGAGCAGAATGAACAAGGAGCTCTGCAGCATGCCCAGGCCATGCCAGCCGCACAACAGCCAATACAGTTTGTGCCAGCTGCACCACCGTTGCCTGTTGCTGCCACACAGACAACAACACGACAAATGTATCAGACCGCACAGTATGAATATCCTGAGTATCAGCGTTACGCATGAACTAGCCTAGAGAGGGAAGTTGATTTACCCCTTATCGAGATTCCTGTAGATCAAGAAGGACCTTATGTACATAGTGAATTATTAGGCCAAGATAGGAAATTTTTACTCGATACAGGGGCAAGTCGAACAACTATAAAACGTAGTGAAGTTCCAGGGGCACCCCTCTCAGGCTCACAGAATATTTCCCTTGGTTTTTCAGGAAAACCTATTGTTAATGAAGTGTCACAACCTCTGCCACTTACGATAGGACCTCTGACCCGAACTACAGATTTATTGCTTACTAAATCATGTCCAGAAAACTTGCTAGGAATAAAAACATTGAAAGCTCCAGGAGCCATAATATGTTGTTCTCCGGAAGGAGTAAGGTTGTTTTTACGTGATTTTAAAGGTCACTATGTGTCTAGAGACATGGATCCCCGACTGCAGACTTTACCTACACGTCTATGGGCACAAGGCCCTACTGATGTTGGTTGCATGAATATTACACCATATAGAGTCACATTAAAGGCAGGAGTGGTGCTACCACGAATGCGACAATACAAGTTACCACCAGATGCTGTAGTGGCTTTACTACAAATCATTGACGAGCTTATTGCCCAAGGAGTAGTTGTAGAAACAGACTCCAATGTATGTAATTCACCGATAATTCCGATTCTTAAACGAACAGATCCTAAGGCCCCGCCAGTATATCGATTGGTTATTGATCTGCGCGAGTTAAACAAATGCATTGTGCCACAATTTCCTGTGGTCCCAGATATCTCGTCATTACTGACAGCTATTGATTCCGAAGCAACATTCTTTACTGTAATTGATCTCAAGAATGCCTTTTTCAGCGTCCCAATAGATCCGGAAAGCCAATATTTGTTCGGATTTAGTTTAAATGGACGTAGCTTTAAATTCTCACGCGCACCTCAAGGATTTACAGAAAGCCCCAGCATCTATAGCCAAGCACTGAAACGAGAACTCGATAGTATCCACATGCCAGTTAACACTGCTCTGCTTCAATACGTCGATGATCTGCTGATCACCGCGAGAAGCGAACCGGAATGTGAAAAAGCATCACTGACAGTTTTACAATTTCTAGCCGAAAAGGGGCACAAGGTGTCCCCTTCTAAGCTGCAATTCTGTGTCCAGCGAGTTGTTTATCTTGGACACTCGCTGTCCAAGGAGGGAAGGCAGCTTACACCCGACCGCATTCAGTTAATAGCTAACATGCCAATACCCAAGACACAAAAGGAGGTACGGGCTTTCATAGGCCTCACTTCATATTGTAGGCAGTGGATCCCTCAGTATGCATTTCTAGCAAAACCACTCATTCAGTTGACAACACAGGAGGCAGCCACATCGACTGTTCTCCCTTGGACTCAAGAACATACACAAGCTTTTGAAAGCCTAAAGAAAGCTTTATGTCAAGCACCTGTTTTAGCAACACCATGTTACAGAAAACAGTTTACACTTTTTGTTACAGAACGCGAAGGTACTGCCTTGTCAGTACTCACACAGGAACAAGCAGGAGCACACAAACCATGTGCTTATTTTTCTAGTACATTAGATCCAGTAGCTCAGGCTTTGCCTGCATGCCTGAAATCAGTAGCAGCGACAGCTTTAGCAATCAGACAAAGCGATGCCATAGTGTTAGGACATCCATTGACAGTTCAAGTACCACACACAGTAGAGGTCCTTGTAAATAGAACGCAAACACAACACTTGACTATAGCGCGACTTACAGGGTATGAACTTACATTGTTTCAGCCACATATAGAAATCAGACGCTGTAACACATTGAATCCTGCCACACTTTTGCCAGTAACCGGAACAGACCCACTAGCTCATGACTGTATTGAAGTTATTACTATAACGACAAAACCCAGACAAGACTTGACAGATGTCCCATTGTCAGATCCAGACCTGACGTTGTATGTAGATGGTTCATGTATGAGAACAAGTACAGGAGAGTTAGTGGCTGCTTACGCAGTCACCACAGATACTGAAGTCATTGAAACTAATCGTATAAATACTTTGTCAGCTCAAGCCGCAGAGCTCATCGCTCTGACACAAGCCTGTATTCAAGCCACAAATAAAAAAGTCAACATATACACTGATTCACGTTATGCATTCGGAGTTGTACATGACTTCGGCGTGCTGTGGCGAGAGAGAGGTTATTTAACTTCCCACGGTGCCCACATTCAGCACGGACCCCTCATTCATGCCTTATTAGATGCAATACATCTACCCACTGCAATATCAATTATGAAATGTAAGGCTCATACGAAGGTTACTGATATCATTTCCCAAGGCAATGATCTAGCCGACAGAACAGCTAAACAGACTGCTCAAACTCAAACCCCCGACATGACAAAGACAATAGTCCCGACACCGACACATTGTATGACAATTAAAGATCCTACCCTTGACGTAATTGACATACAGACACATGCTACACCAGACGAAATAAAGAAATGGACTGAATTAGGAGGGATCCAAACGGACCAAGGATGGATGATGAAGGAAAAGTCTGTATGGTTCCTTCCTGATTCAATGGTCCATGTTATAATTAACACTATACATAGTCCAGCGTATCTAGGAGAAAAAGCTATGCTAGACAGCATTCAACACATTTGGTTCAATAAACATTTACGAGCAGCAGCCAAACAAAAGGTCCGTACCTGTATGATCTGTTGCCAGTTCAACCCAGGAAAAAGCGTTCCCGTAGAACAGGGTGGATTTCATCCTCCTGACCACCCTTTTGAAGTCCTCCAGATGGATTATATCCAGATGGAACGATGTCGAGGATTCAAATATGTTCTCGTAGTTGTCTGCGCTCTGTCCCGTTGGACGGAGGCATACCCGGTTTCAGATTACACTGCCCCGACTACTGCCAAACAGTTGGTTCGAGAATTCTTCCCACGATACGGTTTACCACGTGTTGTCTACTCAGATAACGGCCAGCCGTTCTCATCCGAATTAATGAAACATGTTTCACTTCTGCTAGGATATCAGTGGAAATTCCACTGTGTTCGACACCCCGAGGCAGCAGGTCTCGTAGAAAGACATAATCAGATACTGAAAATCAGACTGTCCAAAATATGCAGAGAGAAAGGTGTCGACTGGATAGTAGCATTACCTGTTGCACTCTTTTACATGAGAATGGTAGCACACTCTCGAACAGGGCTATCCCCGTATGAGGTGATCTTCGGCAGACCACCAAATATGTGGGGGACGCCCATACCACGCAAAATAACTGATATTGACTGTAATATGCTGACAGATTACTTGGCTTCCTTGATGTCTGCACTACAATCTTGTCGTTCACAGGTTGCTGCAGCATTTCCCGACAACACTGAGGTGAAACCCCATGACGTAGTTCCGGGTGATTTCGTGTTTGTGAAAAATTTCGACCGAAAGACTCAGCTGGAGCCCAGGTGGAAGACACCCAAGTTGGTTCTGCTGACCACAAGAACAGCCGTGAAGATCGAGGGCCGCAAGGGCTGGATTCATTCAAGTCATATCAAGAAATTTCATGGACAATCCTCGGATATAGACATTGTGCCCTGCACTCCCTCACAGACTGATTCAAAACTTCCTTTGGTTGAAAAGACTGAAACCGAACTCTATAAAGTTAAATTGAGGCCTAGAACGTCAGACGATTTGATTGTTTAAGTCCTCTCCTAGGTGAAGCGGTTGAATCTGTCTCTGACATGTATCCTCTAGACCTGAATCATGGACAGTCGCGAAAAATGATGAAACGACAGGCGTATTGTAAATCACTGCGTAGCCATTGCATAGTGACATTAATAATCTTGTTTTTCTTGAGTCTTTTAATAATTACTGCAAGCATATTGTTGCACATATATTACCCTATTTCTAGACATGTTTATAATGTTACTGCTGAACATTCTTTTAGTGACTTACCTCCGCATGAATTGTCTTATAGACTTGCGCTGCGCAATAACACTTTCATTAGTATGTTACATCATTCCCATCAGACTAGTAATGCCACTAATTGTTGGGTGTGTGGCCGACTCCCTCCCTATCAGAATTATGAAGGAGTCCTGCCTTTCTTTCCACATCCGTTTACACATAATGGATCCTGTGGAGCATGGTTTAGTTTAATCAATTCCATAGACTCAGACACAGCAGTTTACCAAGATCATTGGGTATGGGGAAATCTGAACCTAGTTTTACTCAAGGTCTGCTACCCTGACAAGGAGGGTCGCCCCAAGAGAACAGGAACTGATCTAGAAAATGAAGTATATGGATTAGGTAATTTTACACCTAATCTCATGATTCTAAATGTCGTATCCGAAGTTGAACTAGTCTTGCCCACCATGTCAGTATTCCCAGCGAAGGGTGAATTATGTGTAAGAAAGGTTGGTTCCATACATATGGGCCATAGTAAATGCACTACTATAGTAGAATTCAGTGATCGAGGCAAATCTTCATTTAGAGCTTATCGCCACTCCTACTTTATATGTGGTCAGACTGCATATATGCGTCTACCTCTAGACTGGGATGGTACCTGCTACATTGCATTCCTTTTGCCACCTGTTTTCCTAGCTCCTCCTGATTATTACAGAAATATTCATTTAGTACACAACAGAGAGCGGAGAGATCTCCCAATTGTCGATTACACTGAAACAGCATGGGAAAAATACACAGATTTCAATAAAGGCATCTTTCCTTATATAGGTACTGTTACTAATAGTAAGCTGATACGTAGGTTAACTAGAACCCTTGAAGCAGTAGTGAATGAAACTATTTCCGCCCTAGGCAATTTAACAGAAGAGCAATCTGCTATGCGGATTGTTGTGCTTCAAAATCGTCTTGTTCTTGACGTCATCCTGGCTGATAGGGGCGGAGCTTGTAGGGTCATCGGATCAAGCTGCTGCGTATTCATACCAGAAAATTCGCCATCTGTATATAAAGCCATCACTCGCTTTCATAAGATTGTAAACCAGATACACCAGAACCCAGGCACTTGGACTTGGTCCAGTTGGTTTTGGAGTGTGATATCAGCCTGGGGATGGAGAGTTTTATCCTTCCTAGGTATTGGCCTTCTCATACTATTCAGTTGCTGTCTATGTCTGCAATGTGGACCAGCGATTTGTGGTCTGTGTACCACATCGTGTATTCCACCACCAAGATTTCGTTCGTCCCGGAAGAACACGCACACACAGGGTGAGGTAGGCACACCCACTGGGTCGGGGGGCAAACGTGTGACACGCAGCCAGAGTGGGAGTCCGCATTCCACACAATCCACTCCCTCCAAATCCCCTCCCCTCAGCTCTCCTGGCCACATCTCCCCCAAGGACTCCTTCATGGCCGCTCTGTCCCTGAGCCCCACAGTTCCACCACCACGCAAGCGGTCAAGGAAGTCCTCGGTCAGGGTGGTTGAGTCTCCCCCCCTGTCTCCACCCTCCCCCGGTGGCGCTGCAACCCATCCCTCTGACCCCCCCCCCCTCCTTGGGGCCTGAGGTCACTTCGGGTGCAGGGGAGTCCCTGGAGGACCTTGCTAAGGTGTGTAGTGCCATCCTGGCCTCCGCCTTTGGCCATGACACACCCCCTGTGGTTGAGTCCTCCATCCCTGCACCCACAACGCCGCCCCTTTGCCCTGATGTCCCTGCGGTGCCTGTTGCTTCCCCCCCCTGATGCCCTCACCAGTATGGAAGACGATGCCATTTGACTGTGCAGGCAAGGTAGGGGACACACATCCCACTGTGTCCCCCATCCAGCTGGGACTCATTGACTGCCCTATGGGCTTTGTGAATATTGAACTGCCTGCGATCCACGGACATTGTGCTCATGCTGAATAAAGCTTAATTTTGTTTTCATTATCACACTACTGCTATGCTGGTATTGGTGTTGGTGGGGCTGCTACATGGTTTTGGGTGGTGTTTAAGGCTTTGGGTGTGTGGGATTTGTAGTAGTGTTCTGCTCATTGGGGGGACCCTGGGATCTGTGTGCCATCACAAGGTGTTGGCTAACTTCCTTAGGTCATGTCAGCAGTTACTGCATGGTGCAATTGTCCCAGGGTGTATTCCTTCCTCTGTGTACCCAGATTTCTTCCCTGCAGGGTGTTCCCAATGTTTAGCGCAGAGCAGTGTCTACATGAGCTGTGTGTGTGGCGGAGCCCTTCTACTTTGGCCATGCATGCATGGCCATGTCTCCACCTGCAACAATCGTGGCATCCTTGGTGATCACTGTACTTGTGTGTGGAGTCTGTTGACATGAGTTCATGGGGACATGTTCCCTTGTAGGCAGTATGGATGTGGGTAATTCCGGCCTCACACACATGTGTTACACCCCTCCTGTCTCAGGGCACTGCTGGGTGGACTCTGCACACACACCTCCTGTCTCAGGGCACTGCTGGGAGGACTCTGCACACACACCTCCTGCCTCTGGGCACTGCTGGGAGGACTCTGCACACACCCCTCCTGTGTCTGGGCACTGCTGGGAGTGATTGGCACCCACCCCTCCTGTCTCAGGGCACTGCTGGGTGGACTCTGCACACACACCTCCTATTTCTGGATATGTACGCTTGGAACATACACGGTGGGGGTGCGCTCCATGCATTCGAGGTGAGGGTACGAGTCTAGTTACACTGGTGTGGTGGGGGTACGGTCTGTGAGTCCGCGGGTGGGGGTACGGGTCGTACTTACACTGTTGGTGTGGGGGGTACGCTCCTTGCATAAGCGGGTGAGGGTACGGGTCGTACTTACACTGTTGGGGTAAGGGGTACGCTCCTTGCATACGCGGGTGGGGGTACGGGTCGTACTTACACTGTTGGGGTGGGGGGTACGCTCCTTGCATAAGCGGGTGAGGGTACGGGTCGTACTTACACTGTTGGGGTGGGGGGTACGCTCCTTGCATAAGCGGGTGAGGGTACGGGTCGTACTTACACTGTTGGGGTGGGGGGTACGCTCCTTGCATACGCGGGTGGGGGTACGGGTCGTACTTACACTGTTGGGGTGGGGGTACGGTCCGTGAGTCTGTGGGTGGGGGTACGGGTCGTACTTACACTGTTGGCAGGGGGGGTACGCTCCTTGCATACGCGGGTGAGGGTACGGGTCGTACTTACACTGTTGGGGTGGGGGGTACGCTCCTTGCATACGCGGGTGGGGGTACGGGTCGTACTTACACTGTTGGGGTGGGGGGTACGCTCCTTGCATACGCGGGTGGGGGTACGGGTCGTACTTACACTGTTGTGGTGGGGGTACGGTCCGTGAGTCCGCGGGTGGGGGTACGGGTCGTACTTACACTGTTGGCAGGGGGGGTACGCTCCTTGCATACGCGGGTGAGGGTACGGGTCGTACTTACACTGTTGGGGTGGGGGGTACGCTCCTTGCATAAGCGGGTGAGGGTACGGGTCGTACTTACACTGTTGGGGTGGGGGGTACGCTCCTTGCATACGCGGGTGGGGGTACGGGTCGTACTTACACTGTTGGGGTGGGGGTACGGTCCGTGAGTCCGCGGGTGGGGGTACGGGTCGTACTTACACTGTTGGGGTGGGGGTACGGTCCGTGAGTCCGCGGGTGGGGGTACGGGTCGTACTTACACTGTTGGCATGGGGGGTACGCTCCTTGCATACGCGGGTGAGGGTACGGGTCGTACTTGCACTGTTGGCATGGGGGGTACGCTCCTTGCATTCGCGGGTGTGGGTACGGGTCGTACTTACACTGTTGGGGTGGGGGTACGTTCCGTGCATACGGGGTGGGGGTAGGGTCCGTACATATGCGTCCCCACGCTATGTGATGCTTGTGCGGGCCGTACCCAGGCCTTTGCCACGTGGGTGCGATCCGTCCCGCCATTGTTGGGGTGACGTGTGTGTGGGCGTGGTACATCTCGTACCCATGCTCTTCAGGCGTGGGTACGGGACGTACCTGTCTGGTTGTGTTGCCGGTTCGCGTGGTGACGGACTTCCGTTGTGGCGGTCGCTGGCTTAGCTGGACACGCCCCCACCCCCTCGTAGTGACCAGGCCATGGGAATCAGGTATGTCCAGGCCATGTGTGCTGTGTGACTTTGGTGGGGGTTTTGTGGCCTGCCCTGGTCCTGCCACCCCCACCCCACCCCCACCCCACCCCACTTTCCCCCCTCCCTTAGTTATTCTGACCTTCTGCGGCGTCTGCGTCAGAACCTGTAGAGGAGGTGGACTGCTATGAGGGCAGGGATGACTCGTAGGTTCGGGTCCATGTCTGTCCGTCGCGTACTGGTACTCCTTGATCGCGTCGTCCTGTCGCGTACGGGTCCTCCTTGTTCGCGTCGTCCTGTGTGTCCGTCGCGTACTGGTGGTCCTTGTTCGCGTCGTCCTGATTTCCCGGCAGTTTTTGGCAGCCGGAAAATATTCACCGTGCGGGATGACGTCGGTGCGAATCGTGATTCCTGGGTCGTGAATGGCTGGCAGCGGGCGTCCCGACGTCAGGTCGGCGCTTTCCCGGATCGCATTGGTATGTTTTTTTTGTTCGGTCGGGCTTTTTTACGATTCGTACGGGAATGGTGTACCCGTGCGAATCGTAATTCCTTGTTTGTAAAAATTGACGACCGGGTACGCGTCGGACGGAGAATTTGCTCCGTCCGACGGTTCGTACCCGGTTTTTACCGGATCGTTATCGGCACCTCTGTGTTTCTGTAGGTCTGGAACAGGGTGAACCCAGAAGTCATAGGGTGTGTGCCCCTGCACCGCTGGGTCTAAAATACCCAGTACTTCAGTTTGGCGCCCAACTCGGGACGATTTCAGCGGTACCAGTCCAAGCCAGAGGTTCGTGAGGAGCTTCGTGTGGAAATTCCGGAGGAAGGCCGCCACTTCATCGACCCCTGCATGTCGACGTGGTCCGAAAGTCTTTTCTGCGAGGTTCTCCGCGTCCCGACGGCTACGAAGGACTGCTGCCCTGATTAATCGACCTGTTTTGGACCCTTGACGAGTTTTGAGAGAGCAAAACAATCGAGAGAGTCTTCTGGTGACGCCATCGATCAGCAATATTCAGTTAAGTATAAGTGGAGCGTCTCCCATTTGTTTTGGTATCCCTCGGGATCGTTTGATTTGGTAATTTGGAGTTTGCAAACGCCAAAGCCAGAGGACTCGTGTATTCACGAGACTATCGTAATTGATAATCCTTTGACGTTTGGATCTAGACTAGTGAGCAAAGATGCCTGGTTCTAGAATATTTGGTAGATTATTCTGTTTGGGTTGTGGAAAAGATTTCCAGCTGGAGGAATCATGCCCGGTTCCTCCGGTTGGAACTCCAACTTATGAGCTCTATGTAAAACATGGCGTAGGCCCCATTGCATATAACGAAGTATGGATCCACTACACCAGGAAAGACGGTGTTTTAAAATGGCCCCAAAATGGTAGTTTCGATACCGATATTTTAGATAATTTGGAAATTAAATTGTTCAAAAAGAAAGCCCGGCCGGCAATGTTTGACTCTTTCCGCTTATGGCGAAAGGAAGCCAAACAGAAGGAAATTAAGCTAGCGAAAAAGAATAAAAGGGAGAGAGGTATGACAGTAATGCAAGCAGCTGTACAATTTAAAGATAATGAGGAGGAGCAGATGAATGAGCAATTGCACAGGCAGCGTAAGTTAGGGATCGACAAATGTTACCCAGCTTTACCACACTCTAAGCAGAATGAGTTAGAAGAAAAGGAGAAAGATCCCCTGATGTCGCATTTGTTGAGTTCGCCACACCCGCATGCTCAAAATGCCACGGCACCTCCCCAGCTTGTGAATATGCCACCTCCAGTGAATATACTGCAAGCCTTGCCGCTACCGCCAGCTGCTGCGCAGCCGGCTCTTATCCATATAGCGCAGCCCTCTCAAGGGCCGCCAGTTGTGTTCCCGACTGCCCCCGCGCTTCCTGCGACTTTGCCTAATTCAGCAGCTGCCTCCCCTGACACTCTTCCTTGCACCACTCCAGTACCTGTTTCTGCATCCTCTTTTCTTCCCTCTGTTTTTCCCCCTGTTTTCGCCTCAGCTTCTCCTTCAGCGCGACAGCGCTTAGCTAATGTGGTTACTACATTAATGTCGCCTCTCTTTGAGTCATCTGGTGCGACTCCTGGTTTACAGCGTAAGCAACTGCGTAGTCAATTGCCTAACCCTGATGAGAAAAAGGTAATAGATAGCATGGCGCGTAGATGGATTTTTTTCCCTTCACTGTATGATGTGGAATCAGTTGTCAACGTTTTCCATCAGTGGGATGCCCCAAAACAGAGATATGTGTTTGAGAAAATGTGCGAAATTCTCTGTGAAGAATTGGAAGATAGTGGTAAAGACCCGAGCCCGCAGGAGTTGTGTAGAGTGAGGTTTGACTTTGGAACTGGTATAATTGTGGATCGCGAGGTAGATAAAGCAGTTGCGGTTGTATTGTCCTTCAGGAATGATGATTTTCAACAGTCGTTGTTTGAACCTGATGTCTCTGTGGGAAAGAGGGTAAAAGCACGCCAATATCCGATGCGTGAGGTTCCCCCAGTTTGGAGACCCGCTGATGCAAATGCTAATCCACCTGTCGTAGCACATTTCCAGCGTATTTGGGTACATGTTCCATGGAAAAGATCTGAGGTGTTAGCACTCAAGCAGTCATTGCCTGATCCCCGTAAAAACCCTACTGGTTATTATAAGGAGTTGTCACAGACTGCAGAATCTTGTGTAATGAATCTGGCTGATGTAGATATGCTGTTTGGGAATGTGGTTCCACAGCCTTTGTGGGGATCCATACGTAATACGGATAATGCTGCAGAACTAGGAGACACATGGGCTAATATCATCGCTGCTGATGCTAGACAAACTGGTGGCGTGAAACCTGAGCCTTTAAGAGCAGAATTGCCTGGTAGAATCATCACGTATATGAAGACAATAATGCCCGCGATGCGCGTAAATTGGGACAAGCTATCTGCATGCAAGCAGAAGAAAGATGAGACAGTGTCAGACTTCTTTACCAGGTTTGAAGAAAGGTTTGTTGACCACAGTGGGCAAGATATGAGTACTGAGGGTGGCCAACGGTTATTTGTGGATAAATTTGTGCAGAATTTACTTCCTGACCTGTGTAAAAAGTTAAAAGATTCAGAGAGTTCTTGGGCTGTTTCTTCTTCAGCGCAAATACTGGCTACTGCACAGTATTATGAAAACAGAGATAAAGACGAGAAAGATAGAACAGAAAAGAAAACGAAGGAACTAAAGACAAAGGTCCTTTTACAGCAGGCCTATCCACCACGTGGAGGTCAGAATAATTATAGGCAACCCCAAGGTGTTTATCACCAACCCCAACAGTTTCAGAACAATCAGCAAATGAACGGGTATTATCAACCACGTGTCCCTGTAGGTCCCAACCAATGTTCATACTGCAAAGAGGAAGGTCATTTTAAATATAGTTGCCCTAAATTAATGCAGCGGAACGGTAATGCGTATGGCGCAAGAGGTAGGGGTGGTCAGCAAACTCCTAGAGGCAGAGGGCGTGGAAGTGTTCCCCAGAACGCGCGTCCTCTTCCGCCCCAAAGCGCCATTAATAGCTTTGATCAGCAAGCCAATGCGACTAGTAATACGGCTCAGTATTATAATAATGATTATTATGCAGAGGACGGTGATGCAGAAAGTAATGATTACTAGGACAGCCGTAGACAGAGAGAGGGAGTTGTTTCAGTGCCAGTGGATCAGAGTGGACCGTATGTTAAGGTAACTACAGCAAATGTAACGGAGCCCTTTCTGCTAGACACTGGTGCTGCAAAGAGTTCAATCATGCATTCAAAACTCCCTGGCGCACCTTTGTCTGGCGATATAAATGTTTCAGTAGGTTTTTCTGGCGCCCCGGTTAGGAACCCGATTTCTAGTCCCATGTCACTTTCTATTGGGCCTTGCGAGCTGAAAGCACCCCTGATTCTGACAACAGGTTGTGGTGAAAATTTGCTGGGATTAGATTTGTTGAAAAGATTGCATGCTACATTGTATTGTTCTCCTTCAGGAGTACAACTTACATTAGGCAGGAAAGTGATTTCCCCGATGTACTTGTCTAAAAATACAATGCCACCTGAATTGTCATCCCTTCCGGATGCCCTTTGGGCTACTGGTCCCAATGATGTGGGCCTCTTGGAGATACCGCCATACGTGGTGACTTTAAAGGCTAATGTCAGACTGCCACGTATTCCCCAGTACAAGATCTCTAATGAAGGCCAGAAAGCATTGTTAGACATTGTCAGCGACTTGATTAATAAGGGTGTGATTGAAGAGACAAGAGGCAACGTTTGCAATAGTCCGATTTTACCTGTGTTAAAACGAACGGACCCTTCACAGCCACCTGTTTACAGATTTGTGATTGATCTTAGAGAGGTTAATAAGATTGTTGTGCCACAGTTTCCGGTTGTCCCTGATATAACTGCCTTGTTAACGATGATTCCAGCCTCTGCTGCATGGTTTTCAGTGATCGATTTAAAGAATGCTTTCTTTAGCATCCCAATTGCAAAGGAGAGCAGAGATATTTTTGGCTTTAGTCTGGGAGGCCGAAGCTTCCGCTTCAAACGCGCTCCCCAGGGCTACTGTGAGAGTCCATCCATATACAGTCAAGCTTTGAAAGCGCAGCTTGATGCACTTGTTTTACCTAGTGGCGCTATTCTGATTCAATACGTGGACGATTTACTAATCGCCGCGGATACTGAACAGATCTGTAAAGAAGCCACATTGTCATTGTTGCGCCATTTATCTGCTTTCCATCACAAAGTGTCTCTCTCTAAGCTGCAATATTGTCGACAAGAAGTGACCTACTTAGGTCATCTCTTGTCGAAGGAGGGAAGGAAACTGAACCCAGAAAGAATTCAAGCCATTGCACAGTTGAGTGTGCCAAGAACACAGAGAGAAGTACGTGCTTTCTTGGGCATTACCTCATACTGTAGGCATTGGATTCCTAATTTTTCCTTGTTGGCAAAACCTTTGTCAGCCTTAACATGCAAAGACACACCGAATCCTATCCCATGGTCTGAAGAGTGCCAGAAAAGTTTTGTGGAATTGCGCAATGCATTGTGTTCAGCTCCTGTGTTGGGTACCCCTGACTACAGTAAGCCTTTTACATTGTATGTTCACGAGAAAGATGGATGTGCGTTGTCAGTGTTAACACAGCCTTTTGGCGACAGACCGCGCCCGTGCGCATATTTTTCATCAACCTTGGACCCTGTAGCGAGGGCATTGCCAAGCTGTCTGAGAGCGACAGCTGCTGCAGCAATGTCTATCCGACAATCTGCTGGTTTGGTAATGGACAACACATTGATCGTTATGGTTCCACATGCTGTAGACACATTATTAAATAGGACCAAGACACAACACTTGACTAGTGCACGATTATCGGGCTATGAGCTTACACTGTTAGCAAATCACATACATATAAAGAGATGCAATACGCTGAATCCAGCTACGTTATTGCCAATTCCAGCAGACTCAGATGAGATTGAGCAACATGACTGTCTGTTCAGAACAGAGGAAGAGACGAAAGGGAGAGTAGATCTAAAAGATATTCCCCTGACTGAGTGTGATGGTACTTTATGGGTGGATGGTTCGTGTTTCAAGCTCCCTAATTGTGACACGACTGCTGCATATGCTATCACGACTTTACACACGGTCGTGGAAACTGCACGAGTGCCACATAATTCGGCCCAAGCAGCGGAATTAATCGCCCTCACAAGAGCATGCGTGTTGTCTGAAGGAATGAGAGTGAATATATACACAGATAGCCAGTACGCCTTTGGCGTGGCTCATAATTTTGGCCGACTGTGGAAAGAGCGTGGGTTTCTGACGTCGCATGGAGCTAAAATTCAGAATGGCAAGTTGGTGAATGATCTCCTTGAGTCACTGACCCTACCGTTGCAAGTTGCGATCATGAAATGCAGTGCGCACAGGAAAGTTACAGATGATGTTGGACGTGGGAATGCGTTTGCTGATGAGACCGCGAAAGAAACAGCACAGAATGTGAAGACTAGAATGTATGTTGCAGGCCCCGCAAGATGGGTAGATAATGTTGGAATGTGTGAGAACACAATAGAGAGTGTGAAGTCGCTTCAAGCTGAAGCCACAGAGAAAGAGTTAAGCAAGTGGAGAGAAAGTATGGGTAAGTTGGATGAGAATGGTTGTTGGATTGATCTGACAGAACACAGGCGATGGTTGTTACCTGACGCATATGTGCTTCCAGTGGTTACTATGGCACATGGAATGGCACATATCAGTACGAAAGGAATTTGTAAGTTGTTGGCTCCAGTATGGCAGAATGCTGGAATTCCCAAGTGTGCAGAGAATGTGGTCAAGAATTGCATGGTATGCTTGAAGTACAACCCTGGTAGGGGAACCCCAACTCCAGCTGGTCACTTTGCACCCCCATCATGTCCATTTGAAGTCTTGCAGCTGGACTTTATTCACATGGAAAGATGCAACAACCTGAAATATGTACTGGTGGTTGTTTGTGCTTTCTCAAAATGGATAGAGGCTTATCCTCTGAAAGATAACACTGCCCTATCCACAGCCAAAGCCCTTGTGAAAGAATTTTTCCCTAGGTTTGGGATGCCAAGAATGGTGTGGTGTGATAATGGAAGTGAGTTCGTGGGTAAAGTGATGAAGAATGTATGTGAAGGTTTAGGCATAAAGCAAAAGTTCCACGCTGCAAATCACCCCCAATCAGCTGGACTAGTAGAGCGCTACAATGGAGCCTTAAAGCTCAAACTGGCCAAAATCCAGGCGAGCACCGGTCTTAAATGGCCTGACGCTCTGCCTTTAGCACTCCTGTCCACCAGAATGACCGTACACTCACGAGTGGGACTTAGTCCTTATGAGGTCGTTTTTGGCCGCCCGGCTAATGTATGGGGCGTGCCACGACCGGCAAAATTTAGTGAGATTGAGCATCCAGTACTACTCGATTACCTGTATGATTTGACTGTTAAACTGCGTGTTTTGCACCAACAGGTACATGATACTCTTCCCCAAGCTTCTGAACCTCCTGGACACCCTATCAACCCTGGCTCGTGGGTCCTGGTCCGAAACTTCCAGCGCAAGAGCAACGACGAGCCTCGCTGGATCGGCCCTCACCTTGTGCTTTTATCAACGAGATCAGCGGTGCGAGTAAAAGGGAAGAAGCACTGGATCCATGGCACCCACTGCAAAGTAGTCCCCTTGCCTTTGCCATATGACCGGTGGGTCCAGGAGGGTATCGCCGACTCTGAGGCAGACATTGTACCTCGTTTTGTACCATTCAGTGACGCACGCATAAGAGGCACAGTTTCAGACCAAGAGAGTGACAATATTCTGCAAGAAGCTGTGCCACCATCAAATCGACTGGACACCACTGAGCCTGAACTTTTGTTCCAAGACCAAACAGCACCTGGCCGTCTCCGCTATAATTTGAGACCAAGGCCCATGGACAAATAAAGATTGCCTTACTATTTCCTTTTTGACATTTTGGCTCTCCCATCTGAAGGACTTTCTTGATTTTTTGTTTTTCGAACCACCATCCGGGTTCAGCCGCAGGGTCGCGGTGCCAAGACTTTGGGGTACAGGCCGAAGACGTTAGGTCAACGGTTCTGGTTGGTCTAGGGCGTTTCCCTGGATTGACAGGTGTACTCCTTAGCAGAAGAAACTCATCCGCCGCGAGCGGCCCGATTAGAGGATGGAGTTTTTTAAGATGGAGAGACCCGTTGAGGACATAAACTCTAAAGCGAGGATGTGTAGAATTGTAAAAAGTAAATGTTTCGTATTTTTGTGCCTATTTACACTGTGTAGTATAATAATGTTCATCATAGGATTTGTGTTTTTCTCCTCCCAAAAGACCATTGCGCCCACTGTACAGCCTATACCTCTTTCTACTGCCTCCTCTCACTCTTTTCACCCTCTGCCTGAGCACGAACAAACCAGACGATCCGAGTTCGTAAATAACTCGTTTATCCAGCTTTTGCACCAGCACCAACTAGTAATGAATACGACCAATTGCTGGGTGTGTGGGTTAATGCCACATACCATTAACAAGGGTATTCCCTATTTGGTGCTGCCATTTAGTTACAATGGATCGTCATGGGCATTCCAGACCATGTTTCTCTATGCTCTAGATACGTACTCCCCTCGCCAACCGCGTTCCATCAGACCTATCACCAATAATAAGGCTTTGATGAAAGGAGTTGCCGATATGAGTAGGGATATCGATGCATACTCATCCATTCCCAAGGAAGAATTGAGACCTTATGTAGGATGGAACGCGACGGGGTATAGTATTAGTCTGGGTGAAAGACAGCGAAAAATCTCATCCCCAATCTGGGTCGTACCCCACATAGGTCGGTTCTGCTTACAGGGTAATGGTCAGAATCCTAGAGCTCAACTGGGAAGAAGTGACTGTACTGAAACGTACACTTTCCCGTCACAGTTCTCCCCTGCGTTTTTGGCTGCCAAGGGCACATATTTCATCTGCAATGACCGAGCATATACATGGCTGCCCCCTGATTTCTCGGGCACATGTTATATTGCGAACTTGCTACCGCCTACATTTACTGCTGCCTCTGATTATCACAAGACCAGAGTTGTGAGAGGTGTGATTAGTAAGGAGGATACTGCCGGTCAAGAAGCGGGAGACTTCTTTTTGGGCTTCCTGCCGTTTTGGGGACCTATGGTGAATAGTAGGAACCTGAGACAACTGACACGTGTGGTTGAATCCACTGTAAATGTAACGGCTGGTGCCCTTGGTAATCTGACAGCTGAGCTCCAAGCGGATCGCCTTATGACTTTGCAGAACCGCATGGTTCTAGACGTTATTCTTGCAGACCGCGGTGGGGTATGTAAGGTTATCCAATCTAGTTGCTGCATTTTCATACCAGATAACGCTCCAACAGTGTATCAAGCCATCTCCAAACTCCATAAAATATCTGAATCCATACACGTGGATAAAGGAGATTGGTCACTGGTGGGGTGGTTCTGGGAATTGATATCTGCCTGGGGTTGGAAAGTTCTGATGGTCATTGGAATGATCTTAGCCATTCTTTTCCTGTTCTGTCTGTGCATACAGTGTGCTCCTGCGATATGTGGCCTCTGTGCTACCTTATGTGTAAGGAAACCTGTATCGAGGGACGAGCTAAGTAATAGGATGATGCTACAGCAACATCTCCATGACTTCGTGAACATCGACCTGGACTCGGATTAAGATGAGTATAGTGATTGCCTATGTAAGGGCAAAAGGAGGGTCTGTCGTACTTTAATCTCTGGCACCGCGTAGGGGACAGGGCCCTACCCCTGTTTATCTGGTATTAGCAAACCGCAAATGATTAATGCGGCATGTACGAGTGCTTTATATATCGTTCTAGCTATGAATGCACTGTGTACACGTTATTCTGCTTCACTACGCGGGTTCCATTTTGGAAGCGGTGGCCATCTTGTCATTGCCCTCACATAGGCTATAATGGAGCAAATACGGGCCTCGCAGTACATGTGCTTTCCCGTGACTTCTCTGTGACCTGGGCAGCTGGCTCTGCTGCCCCAGGTCAAACTGGTCTCACGAGCTCCCCTTCCTCCGTCCACCTGTGATTAGCATCAGGGCTTGAACCGTCATAATATACCCTTTCATTCTACACGAGCCTCCGGCTAATCTCTTTCACACCTGACTGTTCCTGCTTTATGACTTGTTTCCCAAAACAGGAGCTGCCCGTGTTTTATTGGGGCCTATTGATATCAAATGTGGGATCTGAACCTTACTGTGTAAATCATTGTGGGCTGGCCGAACTGGAATGTGGGATGGTCATCATGACTCTGCCTTTTCTTTGTAATGTACACTTGTTTATTACTGTATCATAAAACCTAGGAATGTATGCTTGAGGCAGGGAAAAGCGTATTTAAGATGAAGTCTGTTTCTATGATTTTCAGCAGTCTCCTGAGAACATACACGCTGTTGTACTTCTAGGATACCTGTAATTGGTCTGCAGCCAATAAACGATCTTTGACTTCACCCAGAAGACTCTGTGTTTCTGTAGGTCTGGAACAGGGTGAACCCAGAAGTCATAGGGTGTGTGCCCCTGCACCGCTGGGTCTAAAATACCCAGTACTTCACATCTACGTGAATAAAGTGCTGCCAATGGCTTGTGTCATTTGTTGTGCCTTGTTTGAGCTCTTCAGTACATTTTAGCAGTGGGTTTCCAGCAGAAGCAGTGGAAATCGGGGGGAGGGTGTTTCATTACCTTGATGACTTTCTGTTTGATGGCACGCGAGGGTCAGGGGACTATGTCAGGGTATCGCTCCATTTTGAGGCTTTAGCACAGGATTTCGGGGTGCCTTTGGCTCCTGTGAAGATGTATAGGCCAAGTGAGGCTTTGGCATCCCTGGGCATTTAGCTGGACTCAGTGGGGTGGGTGGCTTGTCTGGCGAGGGAGAAAGTGGATGAGATCCAGGTTTTTCTGGTGCATGTGATTGGGGAATGGAATATTGAGCTGAGGGCAGTGCAGAGATTGTTGGGCTTCCTGAACTTTGCATGCAGGGTGGTGAGATCAGGGAGGACGTTTTGCAGGCACAGCATGGCCATGTCAGGGGCGGTGCTGCCACACCAAATGGTGTGAATCTCCTTGGTGTACAAGTGGACCTTTGTGTTTAGCAGACTTTTCTGGGGGAGTTCAAAGGGGTGTCCTTGGATTTTGTGGGAGAATACGTTGTGGCAGGTCCAGATATTTATGGATGCGGAAGTTCTGAGTTTTGTTCTATGTTGCATTGCTAAAGGTTTGTCACCTGCGACTATTGCGGGCATTTTGGCCGGATTTTCATTCTTTGACACACTGTATCTGGGTTTTGGCTCTGCCAAGCATGAGATTATAGGAAAGGTTTTGAAGGGGTGGGACAGGGAGCAGGGTGGGGGAGGATGGCACCGTGGGAAGCTATCACATTCGAGTTGTTACAGGATTTGTTGGTGGTTCTGCCTCTGTGTTGTTACGATCCATTTAAGTTTGCGATTTTTCGACTCTGTATGACCTGGATGTTTTCTGGGGCGTTTGGGTTTCTGAACCTTTGGTAACGGATCACCAGGGAAGGGTTTTTGTATGAGGACATGCGTTTAGATCAGGGGAGGTTGGCTATCTGGCTGAGACAATCTAAGACGGATCAAGCATTCAGGGGGAGATGGGTGTGGCTGTGAGAAGGTGGTGCCAGTGAAATCTGCCCTGTCTGGTAATGGCACGCTTTCCTTTTGTTGGCCAGAAAATGTTTATCAGGCATGTTTTGTCAGGCAGAGGGTAGCAGGGTCACCACTTTTAAGTTGTTGGCAGTTTTGAGCATGGCCTTGAGCTGGTTTAGTAGGGACTCGACTAGTTTCAGCTCGCATTCCTTCCAGATTGGGGCAGCGATAGCGGCTGCACATTTAGGATGGTCATGGGGTAGGATTCATCAGATTGGCAGGTGGAGGTCGAGGTGGTGCGAGCGATATGTGTGAAAGTAGCAGGGTCTTCTCCTGGCGGGTTGGGCAATTTGTTAGGTTCATTGTCTCTTTCTGTGTGCTTGGTATCTCAAATGATATAATTACTTTCTTTAAGGCTTATTTTAAAAGGAGGCCCACTTTTAGATGCTTTTAAGAATAGTTTGAACGTTTTTAGAACTTTGTGCTGGCTTTTAGTATGAGGAGTGGGTGTTATATTCCCGAGCTAGGCCCATGTAGCAAAGCAGCTTATTTCTTACATTGTCCTCACAATAACATTTTCAGTATATCAAGCCCTAGCACACAAATGAACAATATCACATGTAAATGACTCATAGTAAGAGAACATGCATTGCAGATATGAACATTTTTAATATTTTCTTGTAGCGACTTAAGCCAACACGTGTTTCGTCGATCGAGACAAGAGACCCGCGACTTCCTCAGGGCTGGAAAACATATATAAAAAACAGAGTATAAGCCCATACATAAGGCCACAATTACTACATTCTTATTGCATGACTAACAATTCTTCCCAGCAAGTGGCATAGTATACATTATATGCCGCTCTATAAACGTGCACAAATTATTGTTCCGTGCAAATAGCTGAATGTGTGTCCATAACCCACATGGAAAACCATGGTGGTGGATAATGTACTGACATGGAGTATCAACCAATATTCATATCTCAAAATAGCTTGTAGGGTGGGATAGGTGAAGTGAGCAGTGGAATAGAAAAAGAAGTCCAGAAGCACACACAGGTTGGAAGTTCAGCGTGTGATAAGAAAAGTTAAATACTTGATACTGGAAGCGGGCCCAGGCCTACCTTATAATGTCTATGGTACGGTCTTGTAAGCCTATAGAATATGCAGAATAAATATGAAGTCCTTGTCGTATCTAACAGTAAACAATCTAGGCACCATCCATTAGGTCACAAACATACCTTCTGGCTGGTTATGTTTCCGTCCAAGCCTCAATACTGCTGGGAAAAGTAGGGATTCCAAGAGCGGTAATGACTTCTATCTTAGCAGGTCTGTAAGTTAAAGATTAGAATAGGCAATTCAGACCTAGTTCTGAGAAGGGGGCATATCGCACATACTGTTAAAGCAGTTAGAAAGCGTTGCCCGTATAGCACAAGTCATGCATTACAAAAGCGAACAGATGTAATGGAGCTGCATGTGGTCAAAACTTCAGTGTCTCAGTATAGTCATATTCAAAAGAAATGCATGGTGTCAAACCAAGTTAGTTAATTCGTACGACATTTCAAGTTCCAATCTAATAGTTCCCAAGGCGATCCTCTATGTGGAAAAGAGGCCGAAAGTACAACAGTACCATTATCAATTTTGCGTACTCGAAATATAATATCCGTTAAAAAAGCGAACATCGGTCCAAATATAAGCGCCACCCGAGTGATAAAACCAGGACAGAAATGTGCCTCCAAAGCTCGCCCACGCGATAACTATATTTAAAACTTACCAACTCGGCACGTATATTAATATTTATATGTTCAGTGCTCCAATATTAGACTATGTAGTACATCGATAAATGGTACGCTAAAAATAAAAGTAGTCTCACATCAGAAATTAACCTATCCCAGGTATAGTTTCACGCTCTTACATTCACTATTCTAAATACCTGTGTGTGGCAGCGTCCTCACTGAATCTAAATCCGGCACCTCAGTATGGCCATAGTATAAGGTGGCACCCAGAAGTGTTACATCTTAAGTAGTCCAGTAAGTTAGTACGTCCGCTGCTTAAGAAGTCCCTAAACGTAGTCGCCACACATAATCTGTCCATGTCGGGAGGGAGGTTGGGATTATAATCCATTTCTCGTGACTCCACAGTTTTCACCCAGTTCACTAGACCCCAAACTATGTGGGGTAGTTCTAATGGCATGGTGAAGACACTGCCCTTCTCCGGTAAATGCAACAATGTTGGTGGCCACGCAAACATTTCTATTATAATGTTTATTCTTAGCATGTTTAGGTAATGGTACTGCTGGGATTTAGATGTTGAGTATCCCATTTACACAGCTAAAATTGATCCACTGTAGCACATCTAGCAGTGGTGCCAGCCCAAACCAGTGAAGTGCCCCCCTTGCTGAGGGGGGCCCTGTCATTGTTATTTTTCATACATTCACTACATAAATCAGACCCTGTTTCAAAGCACTCTTAAGGTTTGCAGAAAAAAAGAGACTAATAGCATGATTAAATCATCACAACTGGGTGTTTTTCTTTGGGCTCTGGGGCCGCACGTGGCAATGGGGCAGTATCTGTGGTGGATACTGTTGTGTTCCATTGGTGTCCCTGGAACAAGACACTCTTTTATTCCAAGGGATCAAGAAGGTAAGGGTGAAAAGCTCTGGCATCATCTAGGAAGGAATGATAAAAACTTTAGCATTTGAACCAATTTATTGTAGCAACACATACAGGATAGATGAAAGTCTGATACGGCAATGGGAATCAAATCAGAAGCACTATTTGTAGCATTTAATATCTCACATAATTTTGCATATTGAATTTCCACATACCTTTTGCGCACTGTATCCTTGGTGCAGTGCACAGAGACCCTACATTGCCGCACGGAGTGATAAAAAATTAGAGGGAACATTGGTCTGGATGTGACTGAACTTTGCACCAAAACGAGCCCCGACATTGTTGATGAACCACTGCCTGACTCTGACCAAATCTGACCAAATCCTTTTTGTTGATGGTTCATGCTTAAGAGACAGTGAGGGTTATCTGAGAGCAGCTTTTCCTTTCTGTACCATTTCTGGAGACTGCTTGTTTACAAGAAGTAAGCTCTGCACAAGTAGCTGAAATAATTGCCTTGACCAGTGCATGCCTAGTTTCGTATCAGACCCGAGTAACCATCTAGTTAAACCAGATTGATCGCACACTGCTACACCTACCAGGCGTGTTCCCCCAATGAAAATGGTCCCTGAAGGTCAGCGTCGGCGGATACACCTATGCTCGAGTGTGAATGCAAGTATGCGTGGCTTGTGCCATCCCTGGACACGTGTCCAGGGATGACGAGCCCTGGTTCTGCACCTGCGCGCCATGAGAGGTATTTGACCTGTTTTAATTACATTTTGGCAGTCCACTCGGCACCCCTTTACATTGTCCTGCTCCCTGCTGACGAGAGGCAACTACCTCGAAACACGTGTCCAGGGATGGCTAAATGCAACACATACTTTTTTCTTTTTACACATCGTGGCATAGGCGTACCCGCCGTCGCCACTACATTCACCACAGTCCTTTGGGGCAACTTGCTGGTGTGACGAGCAGTGTGCGACCAACTTGTGTTCAAATTATTACGGCTCCCGCGAGCTATCGGGCTGACGAGCCCTGGTTCTGCACCTGCGCGCCATGAGAGGTATTTGACCTGTTTTAATTACATTTTGGCAGTCCACTCGGCACCCCTTTACATTGTCCTGCTCCCTGCTGACGAGAGGCAACTACCTCGAAACACGTGTCCAGGGATGGCTAAATGCAACACATACTTTTTTCTTTTTACACATCGTGGCATAGGCGTACCCGCCGTCGCCACTACATTCACCACAGTCCTTTGGGGCAACTTGCTGGTGTGACGAGCAGTGTGCGACCAACTTGTGTTCAAATTATTACGGCTCCCGCGAGCTATCGGGCTGACGAGCCCTGGTTCTGCACCTGCGCGCCATGAGAGGTATTTGACCTGTTTTAATTACATTTTGGCAGTCCACTCGGCACCCCTTTACATTGTCCTGCTCCCTGCTGACGAGAGGCAACTACCTCGAAACACGTGTCCAGGGATGGCTAAATGCAACACATACTTTTTTCTTTTTACACATCGTGGCATAGGCGTACCCGCCGTCGCCACTACATTCACCACAGTCCTTTGGGGCAACTTGCTGGTGTGACGAGCAGTGTGCGACCAACTTGTGTTCAAATTATTACGGCTCCCGCGAGCTATCGGGCTGACGAGCCCTGGTTCTGCACCTGCGCGCCATGAGAGGTATTTGACCTGTTTTAATTACATTTTGGCAGTCCACTCGGCACCCCTTTACATTGTCCTGCTCCCTGCTGACGAGAGGCAACTACCTCGAAACACGTGTCCAGGGATGGCTAAATGCAACACATACTTTTTTCTTTTTACACATCGTGGCATAGGCGTACCCGCCGTCGCCACTACATTCACCACAGTCCTTTGGGGCAACTTGCTGGTGTGACGAGCAGTGTGCGACCAACTTGTGTTCAAATTATTACGGCTCCCGCGAGCTATCGGGCTGACGAGCCCTGGTTCTGCACCTGCGCGCCATGAGAGGTATTTGACCTGTTTTAATTACATTTTGGCAGTCCACTCGGCACCCCTTTACATTGTCCTGCTCCCTGCTGACGAGAGGCAACTACCTCGAAACACGTGTCCAGGGATGGCTAAATGCAACACATACTTTTTTCTTTTTACACATCGTGGCATAGGCGTACCCGCCGTCGCCACTACATTCACCACAGTCCTTTGGGGCAACTTGCTGGTGTGACGAGCAGTGTGCGACCAACTTGTGTTCAAATTATTACGGCTCCCGCGAGCTATCGGGCTGACGAGCCCTGGTTCTGCACCTGCGCGCCATGAGAGGTATTTGACCTGTTTTAATTACATTTTGGCAGTCCACTCGGCACCCCTTTACATTGTCCTGCTCCCTGCTGACGAGAGGCAACTACCTCGAAACACGTGTCCAGGGATGGCTAAATGCAACACATACTTTTTTCTTTTTACACATCGTGGCATAGGCGTACCCGCCGTCGCCACTACATTCACCACAGTCCTTTGGGGCAACTTGCTGGTGTGACGAGCAGTGTGCGACCAACTTGTGTTCAAATTATTACGGCTCCCGCGAGCTATCGGGCTGACGAGCCCTGGTTCTGCACCTGCGCGCCATGAGAGGTATTTGACCTGTTTTAATTACATTTTGGCAGTCCACTCGGCACCCCTTTACATTGTCCTGCTCCCTGCTGACGAGAGGCAACTACCTCGAAACACGTGTCCAGGGATGGCTAAATGCAACACATACTTTTTTCTTTTTACACATCGTGGCATAGGCGTACCCGCCGTCGCCACTACATTCACCACAGTCCTTTGGGGCAACTTGCTGGTGTGACGAGCAGTGTGCGACCAACTTGTGTTCAAATTATTACGGCTCCCGCGAGCTATCGGGCTGACGAGCCCTGGTTCTGCACCTGCGCGCCATGAGAGGTATTTGACCTGTTTTAATTACATTTTGGCAGTCCACTCGGCACCCCTTTACATTGTCCTGCTCCCTGCTGACGAGAGGCAACTACCTCGAAACACGTGTCCAGGGATGGCTAAATGCAACACATACTTTTTTCTTTTTACACATCGTGGCATAGGCGTACCCGCCGTCGCCACTACATTCACCACAGTCCTTTGGGGCAACTTGCTGGTGTGACGAGCAGTGTGCGACCAACTTGTGTTCAAATTATTACGGCTCCCGCGAGCTATCGGGCTGACGAGCCCTGGTTCTGCACCTGCGCGCCATGAGAGGTATTTGACCTGTTTTAATTACATTTTGGCAGTCCACTCGGCACCCCTTTACATTGTCCTGCTCCCTGCTGACGAGAGGCAACTACCTCGAAACACGTGTCCAGGGATGGCTAAATGCAACACATACTTTTTTCTTTTTACACATCGTGGCATAGGCGTACCCGCCGTCGCCACTACATTCACCACAGTCCTTTGGGGCAACTTGCTGGTGTGACGAGCAGTGTGCGACCAACTTGTGTTCAAATTATTACGGCTCCCGCGAGCTATCGGGCTGACGAGCCCTGGTTCTGCACCTGCGCGCCATGAGAGGTATTTGACCTGTTTTAATTACATTTTGGCAGTCCACTCGGCACCCCTTTACATTGTCCTGCTCCCTGCTGACGAGAGGCAACTACCTCGAAACACGTGTCCAGGGATGGCTAAATGCAACACATACTTTTTTCTTTTTACACATCGTGGCATAGGCGTACCCGCCGTCGCCACTACATTCACCACAGTCCTTTGGGGCAACTTGCTGGTGTGACGAGCAGTGTGCGACCAACTTGTGTTCCGAGTAACCATCTATACCAATAGCCATTATGGTTTCAGGGTAGTTCATGACTTCAGACAGTTATGGTCACAGAGACGGTTCTTAACATCAACAGGATCTCCCATAGGAACGGGGAGTATGTGAGACAATTGTTGGAAGCCTTGCAGGGACCAAGGGAAGTGGCGGTCATGAAGGGGGTAGATTTTGTGACTGTGGGAAATCAACATGCGGATGAAGTCCCCTGCTTTTGTGCAACTCATGCATTTATTTTTAATGGGGGCTACTCAAGTGACAGCACAGAAAGAACTGAGCTCAGCATGATTCTAGCCATTGCAGATACCTGGGACGAGGTCAGACATCTGCAGGGAGACGCATCAGATCTAGAACAGGCTAATTGGATCAGAGCAGGTTGTGACAAGAGGGAAGATGATATTTGGGTTTCAACTGATGGTAGAGCTGTGTTGCCAGATTGTTTACTGAGTCCTATGGCGAGACAGATTCATGGAGAAGTCTATATCGGGAGAGATGCAATAGTGTGAGTGTTTAGACAAACATGATTTAACCCTAGATTTTGTATGGTTGCTGATGCAGTGTGCCATCGATGTGTCACGTGTCAACAGATGAATGCTGGAAAGAAAACTGTGGTTGCCTTGAGTCACATTGGAAGGTCGGGAGGTCCTTTCAACCAGATACAGATGGATTTTGTAGAGAAGCATAGGTTCAATGGCTTGAGGTACATTATGGTTGTAGTGTGTCTTTTCAGTGTGGGTGGAAGCATATCCAACTAGAAGATGTGAAAGCCTCACTGCAGCTAAGTTATTGCTAAGAGGGCTTATGCCACGGTTCGAGTTTCCAACTACATCGGAGTCAGATAGAGGAACTCACTTTCATAGTGAGATCATGAAGCTGTTGTGCACTTCCTTAAATATTGATCAGAGGCTGCATTGCAGCTACAGGCTAGAGGCATCAATGATGGTGGAACAGATAAATGGAACTCTAAAGATCAGAATAGCCAAGGTGTGCTCTTCAACATCTCTGAAATATGCTCCGGATGTGGCATCAAAAATACAAACAAAATCTTTCCTCTGTGTAAAACGCGAGACAAGCTTACCGAAATATGTCAGTGGCAGAACATAAAGCCTGTCGACCGTTGGTAAACGGCCAACCAGTGTACGTATGTTATTAATCAACGCTGTCTCCGATTTGTTCCAAATGAGGAAAATGTCATCGATATATCGACGGAAAAACACCAATCTATCTTGCCATGTGGAATCTGAGAAAATGAAATCATTTTCGAATTTGCCCATGAATGTATTAGCGTAGGCTGGTGTTCCTCGAAAGCCCATGGAAGTTCAGTTTAGCTATATATAAAATTTTTCTTTCCATTAGAAATAGATGTTCTGTAAACAAAATTCCAGTAATTGGAGAATAAAACTTTTGGGTGCGTTCAGATCATCTTGTCTTAATAAGGCCCATTCAACTGCTTCAAGTCTATTAGCATGCGGTATAGAGGTATAAAGTGCCACCACATCAATGGTACACAAGATCCAATTCTCAGTTGGTTCCTCATTGACAGTCTTTAAACTTCTTAGAAAGTCTGTTGTATCTTCTACATAAGTTCTCCAGTTTTGAACAAACGGTTGGAGGTAAGTGTCAATAAACCGCCCTGGTTTTTCAAAGATCAATTCACATCCAGAAACAATTGGTCTGAATGGAGGGTCAACCAAAATTTTGTGTATTTTAGGAAGTAGGTAAATTCTGGATCTCCGCGGGAATTGATTAGTGAGATATTTTTTAGTGGATGAATCAATCCAGTGTAATTCCTCTGCTTTTTCTAGGATTTGATTAAGGGCTTTCATAATTTCCATAGTAGGATCCTCTGATAGATGTCCGTAAATTGCCTCATTGTTGACATGTTCCAAAACGTTGCTTTCATAATAATCTGTGTCCATCATTACAAGACCACCCCCTTTATCTGCTTTTTGAAACGTGATACGTGTGTTTCTCGCTAATGTTGACAGTGCACTGTATTCTGCTCTGCTCAAATTTTTGAGTTTTTGGGAATATTGAATGGTTTTAAAGTCTTTTTTGACAAGTAGTTCGAAGGTATCCAAAGTTTTATGAGATACTGGTGCCATAAATGTACTCTTCGGTTTGAAGATGAATGGTGATGTGGGTTCTTTAGGACAAATGTTAGTGAAAAAATTCCGTAGTCTTAACGATCTCATGAATTTGTAAAATGGGACTTCTGTTTCTAATTAAGTTGTATTGTACGTACTCACGAACGATGTACCTTTATTCAATACTTTTTCTTCAAATTTTGTCAGTTGAACAGTAGAGATGTTAATTATGAGACTATGGTTTGACTCCTCAATACTTTCTTGCTTTTTTATTTTTCTTTGTCCTCTCCTCAGCGTTAATTAACATCACCAATGATTTGGTTCTTGACTACTGCAACGGATTGGTTGATGTGGTTCATTCTGTGTCTCACCAGGTTGAAGCTGCGACAGCATGGACTTCGGAGGACCTCTGCCATTACCTGGGCCCGGGGGATTGGGTCCTGGTCCAAAAACATGTGAGGAATTACTGTCTCAATGCAGTTCGATGAGGTCCATACCAGGTGATCTTGGGGATGAACACTGCTGTGAAGTAAGGAGGTTTGCGGAACTGAATACATGCCTCCCACACCCACAGAGTTTCAGGACCCTTAGAAGAAACAGCTCCTTTCCCTAAAGTGACTCCAGCCGTGGTTGCAAAACCACCGGAGAGGTCAAGCCAAGCTGTGGGGGTCTCTGAAGAGGCTGAATACCCACTGAGTCGAGCTGAGGGGGATTACACTACACAAGGCCCAGGTAAAGACTCTAAGCGAGACTGTAATGTTGCGAGTTGTATAGAGTCTGACTCAGCTGAAGATACTGTTGTGGAAAGTGGTTAGGTACTCCGAAAGAATGCTGAGATCGCAAGAGAATCATGGCCTCTGAGACAGAAAAGGCAGAATCTGAGACTTGCATCAGAAAGAGATCTTCCATATCGGAATCATCTGATCCAAGTGAGACAGAACAAGCTCAGGGGATCCTGAGGAGATCGAGGCGAGCCAGAGTACTGTGTCAGAGATACGCCTCTCTGGAGTGGACTTACCGTGTTATAAATGCCGGGGAGAGTGAGGTCCAGGACATCAGTGCTGATAATTGAGATTGAATTGCTAGTTCTAGGAGTAGAGTCAAATGGAAATCTGACATTGACTGTACCATATGTACCAAGATTGAGTGGCTTGCAGAGTTTGATTCTGGAAGATCTCACATTTCCAACCCTTGGGAATGTGGTACTGAAAATTCTGGACCCGTATTATAAACATCGTCGTATCATGACGATTTTGGTATCAGCGAACCGCAAATGATGAGTGCGGTATGCATGAGTGTTTTCGTTACACCGATGAATTGACTGTGTATTTGGAGATTTCGTTCTGAACCATGGGTTTCATTTTGTGCATAGCAGCCATTTTGTGGTTGCCCTCACATAGGCTGATGACTTTAGCTGACTTTTGAATGACCTGAGTGAACTGACCCTGTTGCCTGAAGCTGACCTTGTTGAGCCAGTTCCTTGTTAGGCAGCTGGTCAGATAGAGATCAAAGAACAGGAGATTGTAAAGTTTGGTATGCACATACACACCCCTTATCCTGCCTCTCATCTGTTTCTGTTCCTGCTTTTATGGTCTATTTACGATGGGGAGGTGACCATTTTTATTATGGGTTTATCCAGCTTGTCTAAAGAAGAATGTTGGTTTTGTCCGGCTTTTTACCTTTGTCAACTGTAACCTTTATGAAACTCTGTAATTATAATGTTGCCTCTCTAGCTTTTTCATTTGTTTAGGAATGTGACTGGTACAACTCCCTTGTATGCCTAGGGCATAATAAATGGTATAAAAGGTCTGAGCTAAGACCATTCTGGAGGCTGCCTCATTCAGTTGCTTTAGGTGCTCCTGGGCGACGTAGCCTCACTCATTTGAGTTTAATAAAGATGTCTTTTCATATTTCAGCTTCTTTGCCAAGTTCTTTGTTATATTACCCTGAGAATGAAATTTTTTAATACCACAGTTGGCCCCCAACAGTGGGCCTCATCAGAAGTGGCTATCTGGAGGAGTGATCTTGTCAGAGGACAGAAAACTACTGGGGAGAGCAGGACAGAAATCCACTAAGCAGGTATTGTGTGCACAGAGGTTCTGGGGGATTCTTCGTCTCTGCAGCCCAGTATATCTCTGATCTTTCTGACTTTGACTCTCCAAAAGATGTCACTCCTGACTGAGATCCTTTTTGGTGCAAGTATTTAAAAAAAAAAAAAAAAGACTGTTAGGTCATTTAGAACTTGGGAGGTAGAACTTGGCAATTAGAATTTGGACAACTATTTGTTTGGTATAGCTTTGATAGGTTTGTATAGGTTTGTATACGCGAATTGCAATTTGTGTAGGCAGGTAATGAAGAGACCTTTTCTCCATCTGCTTTAGTTGAAGTATAAGTGGGTCGCTCCCAGTCCTTAGTTCCTTGGTCCTTTGGTTCTTAGTTTTTGGTTCTTGGTTCTGCATTGGTTCTTAGTTTGGTTCTTTGGTCCTTAGTATTGGTTCTTAGTATTGGTCCTTAGTTTTATTTGAAGATTGCAATTTTCAAAAACCGAGGGTCTCGTACATTTGCAAGTGTATCGATAGAGATAGCCCCGTGAAGTTTGAAGCTCGGTTAGTGAGCGAAGATGCCTAATCGTAGCAAATTTGGTACTTGGTTTGGTTTTTGTTGCAACAGCGATTCCCGATTGGAGGATTCATGTCTGATACCTCCGATTGGAACTCCAACTTATGAGCTCTATTCTAAACACGGCGTGGGCCCCATCACGTTTAATAAAGAATGGGTCCGCTATTATTGGAAATAAAGGTCTGTGAGGCTATTTTTGCAGCTTTTTAGAAAACGATTGAAAAAAGTTTTTTTTTCTTGTAAATATGACTTACAACTAGTAACAAATGGTTTGGTTTAAGCACAGTCTGTAGGCTGTCCCTTGTTTCTGTCCTAAGTGTTGGCTTATGGGTTAAAATGTGTGTTTAAATGTCTATTTGGTTTGTGGGTTTTTTCCCATTTGTGTAACTTCTGTAAGTAAATTGCGACGGCGCTATTTATGAAAAATGGCTAAAGCGCGCTGTAGTTTGTGTCCTGAGTGGTTGACCCCTTTCTGTTTATGGCTGAAATGAGCTCAATGTGTGTTTGTGGGTCTTCATGATGTTTTCAGTCTGTGAAGTAAAATGTTGGTTAATTAATAGTAAGTAGAAACTTAAAAAAAATCTAGAAATGAACCGTGTGATGTGCTAAAATAGCTATATGTTGCTCTTTAATTTATAGAATGAGCAATTGTGCACATATACAAAACTGCCGTTAAATGCTTAAAGGATAAAATTAGAAACACATTCAATAGATATAAATAAGGCCCCAAAAACGAAATTATCTATTTTTGCAAAAGTAAATAAATTTACAGCATTTTCCTTAGATGCATTGTATTAGATGTTCACAGGCAAACCTTTCAGCTGCAGTATATTTGATAGGAATGTTCATTCAGCCAGCACTTTCCCAGTTAAACACGGGTGGAATTTTGCATATAACCGTCCTTTTAAATGAAAGTGGCGCAAAAATGTGACGCGTTTCAAGTTAGGCTTATGCGCTTAGGCTTGTGAGTTAATGTGTCCAAAATGATAGGCAAGGGATGCAGCTTGCTTTTATATGTGGAATTATCACAAAAACGAATAATTGTTTTTTTAGGAGAAAATTATTTTTTTTTAAAGAAAAATATTAATCATGGAAAAATGATTTTAAAAAAAATAAGTGCTTTTCAAAATCGTTTTTTAATATTTATAAAGCTTAATACTCATACTATGACCTCCTAGCATTAAAATTTGATTTAAGTTGTGTTGCATCACTAAAATGACAAGCATTCGTGTGTACAATTTTCCCTTGGCGCAGGCGCAAACAAGCTCATTTTTATAAAGTATAAGTTATCATTTCCAATGCCTGTCTCATGGGTTATGTAATAGACATTCTGGTAATGCATATTATGCAAGAAAATTGTAGGATATTCATTTTTTAATGCCTAAAATATCAAAGTCGAATTTGGGTAAAAGCACTGTTTAAACTGCATTTTCTTTCATTCAGAGTACTTTTTAAAGTGTCTCAGGCTTCAGTAAATGCATACATTTAGGTTTGATATATATTTACAGGTTGTGCCTTCTTATGATTCAATGAGTCAATGTGCCAGTACAAAGGCTTGTTTTAATATCAGGGTTGAAGGTTCTAACTTCAGCTGGGCCTACTGAGACGTTAATTCATTTAAGGTTGATGAAATGTGTACCATTGCATAGGATTGCAACAAGCATTTATTCTAAAAACTGGTATGTGTGTTATTAAGTTTTGTGAATTATTCACAGTAAATGTAGTTTAATAATCTGGGAATAGAGATAATTTTTTTAGCGCCTAAAAAGGAGAAATTATTTTTCAAAATAGAGTAAATTATTGCGAGTTAGGAGGAATTAGGAAGGCCTTCTGGCTTTGACAAATTCAGAGTGGCAGAAACTGGGGGCTAGGAGAGCTGCAGAGGCTGGCTCAAGTCGTGCTGCTGAGATGCTAGCTTTAGTTTTCCTGTAAACAATGGAGGAGGCTGTCATGTTGACACTTGTGACCTTTTAAATTAGGGCCTTGTCTCTGTGAAATGCAGAATGACCTTACGGGCCTCTAAAAGTGGGCTTTCTGGTTATTCCATAAGAATATCAATATAACTAAAGAACTTAATTCCAAAGGGAAAATATAGAAAAAGGGTTTCTTTGGAAGTCCAAACATTATGTTAAATGCTCTGCAGAACTGATACATTTGTGTCTCCGCTCAAAAAAATAATAATGCCTGCTAGTTGCTTTTATTTGACAGAAAACAAAGTATTGCATTAAGTTTTAGACAGAAAATAAGATGCAGCCCTTTTCTAAAACTTTGAAGGCTACATGCCTAAGTGAGAACGACTTGCCAATTAAGACTTATTTTTCACAGTGGAAATTGTAGGTGCCAAATTAATATGAAGTGTCAGTTTAACAATTTTTACTTTTAGAAAGGTAAAACTAAGGTGGCTTGATGTTGCGAGGTAACTGACAAGAGGGCAACAGTTAAGTAATGGAAATTTATTTTTGTGTATTTGGTCCTATCATGAATTGTTCTTGCTGGTCCTGTATGTTAGAAGAGAAACAGTAAAGTTATATTTGACAGCAGATTTCCATTGCCTGGTGATCTACTGTCAAAAGGAGGGTAAGGATTTTAAACCTGACAAATTAAACAGGCCCAAATATTGGGTTTAGGGCTGCAGGTTTACAGTGCATAAAGTACATGACATGGTGTTGTGTGTCACCGCTTATTCACATATGCTATTGTTTTGTCTGTGCTTTTTGTGCTTGATATACAGCAAGTATATCTGATGGCTTGACGTTGTGTGCGTTTTTCTTATTTTTTATTTTTATGCATGTTTTTTTTTTTTTGTTGCTGCTTTTTGATACTATTACAAGTTTACCTGTGTTGTGAGGGGATGGTCATGACGATGCCCATCGCTACGCAACAGTTGGTTGAACTTGTTCTGGTTACTAAATTCCACAGATAATGATATTTCATGCTGTGAACATGAGAGACAACACTTCACAGGTGCATGTCTATTTGGCTATAATGGTATTGAAGGAAAATAAAAAGAGATATACAGGATCAAAGTGTGTCACCTGCAGTTAGTCACGTTACTGCCCCTTCCCTTAAAGGAACAGGCAGCCTTACATTTATGTATCCTTGATTGGACCTAAGGATGAAATTATAGATCTGTGACTCAAGGTGGCCTAATTTTTATATTACATTAGTTAATGATGTTCTGTTTCCTAAGTAGCATATGGCTTTTGTTCCTTAAAAGAAAAACCAGGTTTTCATTTTTCCCTGAAGAAGGAACTGGAACATTACCTAGGATTACCGTATATGGTGTAGTCGCCAACGGTAGAGTTAAAATTTGTGTAACTTTGGCCTTTTGTGTATCACCCGTACTCTTGGTATTGTGTCACATGCCTGACTATCACCCAAGTAAAATTCTTGTTCTTCCTATAGATTTTTTTTCTTTTGTTGCTTCTTCCCTGACCGATGTCGCATCATGCTTAGTTATTGGGGATTTTTGTTGTATCCCAGTTCCAATTCCCTTTTCCATATTCTTTTCACCAGTCAGCCCATTTATTATTGTAGGTGTATTGTTCAGGTACACACTTCCAGACTGCAGTGATGTACCAGGGACCCCCATGTTATGTATAATTCCCTTTTGTATGACTAGACTGGTTTTCAAGAATTTGCCTTAGGCCTGCTTCAATGTTTTCCAGCCTGACTGTCAGGGTAGCGATAGACTGGTTAACTGACTCATTATTATAGTAAGACAAGTTTTCCATCTCAATAGGAGATATCTTACGTTTACCTTTTTGAACATGACGAATTTTCAATGTCTATTTTTAATGTGGTTTTTACCCTTTTGTTCCTGCTGCTTTAATTTTTGGTGGGATCAGATGTGTTCTAATCATGCAAATACAAGGACTCTCTAGTTCTTGTCTTTTGTTTCCACATCTTGATCATTAGCTTTTGTATTGCATAGTCCACCTGATGCATTAAAGGAAGGTATCTACATGTCTCTGATAAAATGTATCTTGTGATTTTTCTTTTGAGGTGTTCTAGATAAGGAATTTAGAAACACCTATATGTAATCATTGAGAAAAAAAAATGTGTTTGCCCCATTAGACAATGCCACCATATGTGAAGACATCCATTTAGATAGAATTTTCGTGTAGTTATCTACCCTTAGATGATGGAGGCTCTCACACGGAAACCCAATTGAAAAGTCTAGAGGCACTGTTTTGCCTACTGCCTTTATATTTGTATTGCTTTTTGAGAATGACAGTGTATTCTAGACCAAAATTGTCCCATGGCGTGTGGCCACTCCTTTGAAGATCGCAGGCCACCTGTTTGCAGTCCCCTTGTTATACAACGAACTGTTTAAAGCATCGCACTTGCTTCATCAGAAGGCGTTCAACATCAGAAAAGAAGGAGGAGCTGGTTTTGCCACAGAACCAGAATTTCAGTGCAAAAGAGCGCCTGTCATGTGCTGGTAACCTCTGACAGTGTGCAGTCCCTTGAGCCCCTTGGCCTGAGTTTTTGGCCACACACCCTCCCTTTTTCCTTTGCTCCAATGGAAGTGCAGTGCACCGGCGGATCCAAGATTGACAAAAGGCACTATATTCTGGTGCCCATGAAAGAGCAGCCTGAGCGTCCTCTGACACTGAATGATGAGTGTTGGAGCCTGAGAATGGTCCCGGGTCTGCACAAGATGATCTGTGCCCATGACCAATGAAGAGCATATTATTTGTAGTGTCTGCCGCAGAGGAGAGACACTGGTGCACTGCCTTGAGACATTGAGACTTTCGAGTGAGCTGTGGGTGTTTGCCAGGAGGGCACTCCAACTAAGCAGTACTTTTCTCATGAAAGGCTTGAATGAAGAGGCCCATGCGAAAGAAAACAACAAAAGAAGATTTGATGGACAATAGAAGCCTGCCAGAGAGGCTTTTTGAACGGACTCTGGGCATAGTTGGTTTCACAAGAGGTTTCCGTGTGATTGTATAGACTAGGTGTTAGGAGACTGATTGTTTTGCTGGCATTGTTTTAAAGTACTATTCTGTTTAGTAAAAGCAGAATAAAGTCCATTTTCTGTGGAAAGAGTACCCCCTTTTCACTTTAGAGCATTGATGAGGGTCACCACTGTGTCACCTGAACATACAAAAATTAATGAAATGCATAGGAGCCCTAAAAATGTTACTAGATAATTTTAGGATTTGCTTTTTGCTTAGGGTTGTGAAAAATTATTATTTCATTTGTAATAGTGGTCACTACTTTCTCCCGTTGTCTATATGTTCTTAATAACGTGTTTTCTAGTTTTTTTTTGTTTGTTTTTTTAAAACATGACGTTGTCATTTATGGGTGGGATGATTTTTCTCTACTCAATTGACTTCTGCACCCGCTTCCCAACCTATGTCTTTTCCTACTACTGTTTCTTTGCACTCTTTTCACCCTTTTCCTGAACATGAGCAGGTTAGAAGATCAGAATTCGTAAGCAATTCTTTTGTACAGCTTCTGCATCAACACTAGTTAGTAGTGAACATCACTAATTGTTGGGTGTGTGATCTTATGCCACCTACTACAGATAGAGGTATTCCTTATTTTGTCCTGCCATATGTGGCCTTTGTGCTACTACATGTGTAAGGAGACGTGTCCCGAGAGAGTTGCAAAGTAATGGGATTATGCTCCAGCAACATCTTGATGATCTGATGAATATAGACCTGGATTCAGATTGACATGAGTTTAGGTTATTGCCTATGTAAGGGCAAAAGGAGGGTCTGTGGTACTGAAAATTCTGGACCCGTATTATAAACATCGTCGTATCATGACGATTTTGGTATCAGCGAACCGCAAATGATGAGTGCGGTATGCATGAGTGTTTTCGTCATGTTACACCGATGGATTCACTGTGTACTTGGAGATTTCGTTCTGAACCATGGGTTCCATTTTGTGCATAGCAGCCATTTTGTGGTTGCCCTCACATAGGCTGATGACTTTAGCTGACTTTTGAATGACCTGAGTGAACTGACTCTGTTGCCTGAAGCTGACCTCGTTCAGCCAGTTCCTTGTTAGGCAGCTGGTCAGATAGAGATCAAAGAACAGGAGATTGTAAAGTTTGGTATGCACATACACACCCCTTATCCTGCCTCTCATCTGTTTCTGTTCCTGCTTTTATGGTCTATTTACGATGGGGAGGTGACCATTTTTATTATGGGTTTATCCAGCTTGTCTAAAGAAGAATGTTGGTTTTGTCCGGCTTTTTACCTTTGTCAACTGTAACCGTTATGAAACTCTGTAATTATAATGTTGCCTCTCTAGCTTTTTCATTTGTTTAGGAATGTGACTGGTACAACTCCCTTGTATGCCTAGGGCATAACAAAATGGTATAAAAGGTCTGAGCTAAGACCATTCTGGAGGCTGCCTCATTCAGTTGCTTTAGGTGCTCCTGGGCGACGTAGCCTCACTCATTTGAGTTTAATAAAGATGTCTTTTCATATTTCAGCTTCTTTGCCAAGTTCTTTGTTATATTACCCTGAGAATGTCATTTTTGAATACCACAGGAATCAGCCATCAGCACAGAAGATTGCACCATTTCGCATTGAACTTTTACAGCATGTCATTGATGAAGTTGGTTGTATCTCACAAGGGATGTAAATTGAACTTTGAATGAAAAATAAAAATCTTTTGCTCAGAAAGAAGATAACCTAGGCCCAAGTGGAAAAAGAATAAAAATAAGGATGTTACTGTAGAAGAAAAAAGAGGGCTCAGTAAGTCTTTCAAGCTGTGTAAATATTGTGCAATGCACTGATAACCGTTTCCACAATTTCAAGAACCATTTACTAACTTTATTGTGCAATAGTGAGAGGCACAGAAAGAGACTTTGCATTGATCTTCTTACAGCCACAATCTGAACTCAGTTGAAAATGGAGTCTGGAAATTCAAACCAGAATGAAGTGACCGATTAGGGTTACCTCGGTCACTCGCGACCACCTCTCAGCCTTCCACACAAATGAAGAGTCGGTCAGACAGTAGAGAATACAAACCAAGTATATTCATTCAGGTACACTTGAGAGGAGTCCCGTCTGACCAGCCTCCTGGGATTGCTGCAGAGGGACTGACTTCAGCAAACATGGTGATACATTATGTACAATTCAGAACCAATGGAGACATGCCCTGACTGGAAATTTCCAGTTAGAGGCAGCTAGATAAAGAAGTTACGGAAGATCCTGAGACCGGGCACACGCTATCTTACTGCCAAGGTCGTTCTGCCTGTGCCCGCTGCTCTAAAGGTGGGAGCAGGCCTCTATCTAGTGGGAAAGGTATGCGCTAATAAGAACAGTGTATTCATTAGTACAGCAAGGCCCAACCTTGGAGAAACGATAACTACCGCAGCAGCTTTCAGCAGAGACAGAGAGGAAAATTAGTTGCGATCATTGCTCAAAATGGCGGCTAAACATAAAATAGAGCTGTGAATGCTAACTTAAGACGTACAATACATAAACAGCACAGCTAAAACACTTTTATTCCAACAGACCCTCCTTTTAGCATTCGCTAACAACCTTTATGTTACTACCAGAAACAAATAACAAATTGCAAGGATGAGACTCATCACTTTAAGCTGGTGCACACATAATCAGTCTGCGAAGATACCATCGTCAATTTGCATAATTTCATCAATATGTTTTTGCAACATGATCGCAGCATTAGTATCATGAATGGATATTTTTCGTTTAGGTGTCAGAGCACTTACACAATAGGTGCAACAAGCTGGGAGACAGTGTATGCAGAGGCAACATGTAAAGATGATACCGGCAACTACAACCAAAAAGATAAGGATCTTCCAACCCCATGTTGTTAGCATATTCCAGAACCACCCGATAGTGTCCAAGTACTTGTCTCTTGGTGTATGTCTGATGAAAGTCTATGCAATTTTTTTATAGCTGTATACACACTGGGGGCTTGGTCAGGTATGTAACCGCAACAGCTGCTGCTACTGATGTGACAGGCCCCTCCCCGATCAGCGAGGGTGACATCTACCACCATCCTGTTCTGTAAGGTAACTTACCTCGTAGGCTGGAGCTTAGCAGTGATGTTTGTCAGTATCCCAGCTGTTGAATTAATAACCCCTTCCAAAACTCTTCTTAGCCGACGAAGCTGAAGACTATTAGCCATGGGGCCCCAGATAGATAAAAGACCCCATACAGTATCAAACTGTTGCCAGGTGGTATTTGTCTGATCTATATCCTTAGTGTCAACAACCCTTCTGACTCCGGGCAAGTATGTACTCCTACGTTGTAGCTGATGATCTTTAAGGTAATTGGACGGGGGAAGAAGGAAAGAGAGGTAAAATCTGCCAGGCAACCCCCTTTGGAAGCCAGACATGAGCTTGGGATCCACAGACAAAATAGACATTCCGGGGTAGGATTAAGGGTGGCTATTAATCGTCCTCAGTCTGTAGGTGAAATTGTATTTACTTCCCCCCTGATTCACCTCCACTGTCCCCTGGACACAGGAATTAGCTGTTGTTTTGACCACGGACACCGGCATCGGTTTGTCCTTAGTAACATTACGATCTTGTAAAGATTGGAAATATTCAGAGATGTTGAACATTTGGAAATCAGCCATTTCCATCCTAAGACATGTTTTGTTCTTCATTTTATCACAGATTCTTATAAAGGATTTTGGGGGCAATGTACTGGAGGTCCCATTTCCCGCCTTTCCTATGGGAGTAAATCTGTGATGAAAACTTGAATACTCTACCACAGTGCGAGAGTCAGCGGATGTCATAACCTGAGTAGAGAGTTGGAAATGGTAGTGTTGAACATTGCAAGCACTCACCCCCAGTCAACTGATCTGGGTTTAATCCATCACCGTTCTTTAGCCCACTATGCCACCCCAGTTCAGACATGGCCATATGCAAATCAGTCTGACCCTGTGCCTCATGGGAACAGCCCAGCCCGAACTGCCAAGCCATGTCTTCCCTGGACCGGAAACAAGTTTCCTAGGACCGGTTTCTGGCATTTCAGCCGTCTTCAGCCAGGCTTGCTTGAATCCAGTGGCAAAGTGAGCAAGGGACTCATGTCTGAGCATACCCTGCCAACTTATGGCGAACAAAGCAAAAACCAAAGGAAATGATGGACGGAGTGTTGAACATTGCAAGCACTCACCCCCAGTCAACTGATCTGGGTTTAATCCATCACCGTTCTTTAGCCCACTCTGCCACCCCAGTTCAGACATGGCCATATGCAAATCAGTCTGACCCTGTGCCTCATGGGAACAGTCCAGCCCGAACTGCCAAGCCATGTCTTCCCTGGACCGGAAACAAGTTTCCTAGGACCGGTTTCTGGCATTTCAGCCGTCTTCAGCCAGGCTTGCTTGAATCCAGTGGCAAAGTGAGCAAGGGACTCACGTCTGAGCATACCCTGCCAACTTATGGCGAACAAAGCAAAAACCAAAGGAAATGATGGACGGAGTGTTGAACATTGCAAGCACTCACCCCCAGTCAACTGATCTGGGTTTAATCCATCACCGTTCTTTAGCCCACTCTGCCACCCCAGTTCAGACATGGCCATATGCAAATCAGTCTGACCCTGTGCCTCATGGGAACAGTCCAGCCCGAACGGCCAAGCCATGTCTTCCCTGGACCGGAAACAAGTTTCCTAGGACCGGTTTCTGGCATTTCAGCCGTCTTCAGCCAGGCTTGCTTGAATCCAGTGGCAAAGTGAGCAAGGGACTCACGTCTGAGCATACCCTGCCAACTTATGGCGAACAAAGCAAAAACCAAAGGAAATGATGGACGGAGTGTTGAACATTGCAAGCACTCACCCCCAGTCAACTGATCTGGGTTTAATCCATCACCGTTCTTTAGCCCACTCTGCCACCCCAGTTCAGACATGGCCATATGCAAATCAGTCTGACCCTGTGCCTCATGGGAACAGTCCAGCCCGAACTGCCAAGCCATGTCTTCCCTGGACCGGAAACAAGTTTCCTAGGACCGGTTTCTGGCATTTCAGCCGTCTTCAGCCAGGCTTGCTTGAATCCAGTGGCAAAGTGAGCAAGGGACTCACGTCTGAGCATACCCTGCCAACTTATGGCGAACAAAGCAAAAACCAAAGGAAATGATGGACGGAGTGTTGAACATTGCAAGCACTCACCCCCAGTCAACTGATCTGGGTTTAATCCATCACCGTTCTTTAGCCCACTCTGCCACCCCAGTTCAGACATGGCCATATGCAAATCAGTCTGACCCTGTGCCTCATGGGAACAGTCCAGCCCGAACTGCCAAGCCATGTCTTCCCTGGACCGGAAACAAGTTTCCTAGGACCGGTTTCTGGCATTTCAGCCGTCTTCAGCCAGGCTTGCTTGAATCCAGTGGCAAAGTGAGCAAGGGACTCACGTCTGAGCATACCCTGCCAACTTATGGCGAACAAAGCAAAAACCAAAGGAAATGATGGACGGAGTGTTGAACATTGCAAGCACTCACCCCCAGTCAACTGATCTGGGTTTAATCCATCACCGTTCTTTAGCCCACTCTGCCACCCCAGTTCAGACATGGCCATATGCAAATCAGTTTGACCCTGTGCCTCATGGGAACAGTCCAGCCCGAACTGCCAAGCCATGTCTTCCCTGGACCGGAAACAAGTTTCCTAGGACCGGTTTCTGGCATTTCAGCCGTCTTCAGCCAAGCTTGCTTGAATCCAGTGGCAAAGTGAGCAAGGGACTCACGTCTGAGCATACCCTGCCAACCTATGGCGAACAAAGCAAAAACAAAAGGAAATGATGGACGGAGTGTTGAACATTGCAAGCACTCACCCCCAGTCAACTGATCTGGGTTTAATCCATCACCGTTCTTTAGCCCACTATGCCACCCCAGTTCAGACATTGCCATATGCAAATCAGTCTGACCCTGTGCCTCATGGGAACAGTCCAGCCCGAACTGCCAAGCCATGTCTTCCCTGGACCGGAAACAAGTTTCCTAGGACCGGTTTCTGGCATTTCAGCCGTCTTCAGCCAGGCTTGCTTGAATCCAGTGGCAAAGTGAGCAAGGGACTCACGTCTGAGCATACCCTGCCAACTTATGGCGAACAAAGCAAAAACCAAAGGAAATGATGGACGGAGTGTTGAACATTGCAAGCACTCACCCCCAGTCAACTGATCTGGGTTTAATCCATCACCGTTCTTTAGCCCACTCTGCCACCCCAGTTCAGACATGGCCATATGCAAATCAGTCTGACCCTGTGCCTCATGGGAACAGTCCAGCCCGAACTGCCAAGCCATGTCCTACCTGGACCGGAAACAAGTTTCCTAGGACCGGTTTCTGGCATTTCAGCCGTCTTCAGCCAGGCTTGCTTGAATCCAGTGGCAAAGTGAGCAAGGGACTCACGTCTGAGCATACCCTCCCAACTTATGGCGAACAAAGCAAAAACCAAATGAAATGATGGACGGAGTGTTGACCATTGCAAGCACTCACCCCCAGTCAACTGATCTGGGTTTAATCCATCACCGTTCTTTAGCCCACTCTGCCACCCCAGTTCAGACATTGCCATAAGCAAATCAGTCTGACCCTGTGCCTCATGGGAACAGTCCAGCCCGAACTGCCAAACAAGTCTGACTTCTCCTTTGGTGCACTATTCGTCAGCCGAGGGCGCAAAGTGTACTTGGTGACTCCAGCCAGAGAGGGGTCGACAAATAATGGTTCCTTAATTGCTCAGATCTCCGGTGGGACCGCTGCATTTAGCACGTCATCATTCTCTGCATCCGTTTGGGTCCATGTAAGCTTTGTGTCACCAAAAGGGAAGAACTGAGGCACTTTCTCACCCTCAGCATCCCCAATGCCGTCCCTCACCCATTGATCATAGGGTAAGGGTATCCTGCGGCAATGGCTGAAATGAATCCAATTCTTTCGGCCAGCGACTTTCACAGCAGTCTGAGTTACAAGGAGGACTTGCTCAGGTCCCTCCCACCGGGGCTCCAAGCTCTTTTTCCTCTGAAAATATTGCAGCAGAATCCAGTCCTCAGGCTGAATGTTGTGATCAGGCCCCTCTGGTATGGGTGGGAGTGACTCTGAATCTGTTGGTGAATAGAATGCAAACTTTCAGTTAACTTGCATTTGTAGTCTGTCAATAAAGGGTACTCAATATCAGAAAACCTTTGCAGGTGCGGGACACCCCAGACATTTGCAGGGCATCCAAACATGACCTCGCAGGGTGACAATCCTGTCCTAGAATGTGCTGTAATTCTTGTTGACAAAAGAGCTAATAGTTAAGCATCTGGCCACTGTAACCCTGTAGTCTCCTGAATCTTTTCCAATTTCAGTTTGAGAGTATCATTTTATTTCTCAACCAAACCTGCTGACGGGGGTGATTTGCAGCATGAAACTTCTGCTTTATGTGCAAACCATTGCAAACTCACAGGATAACCTTGGCATTAAAGTGTCTTCCGTTATCACTCCAGATCGAACAGGGCAAGCTGAAGCGAGGAAACAACTCCTTTAGGAGTACCTTTGCAGTCGTAATGGCTGTATTATCTTTAGTAGGGTAAGCCTCAACCCATTCACTGAATGGACAAACAACCACCAACACATACTTCAAATGATGACCCTTTCCATCTCTATGTAGTCCATCTGGAGGACCCCAAAAGGGAAAGTGTGAGATGCAAAATTACTGGGTGGTGTAGGGGTACCATTGCCAGGATTGTGCATCGTGCACACCATGCAGTACTTTACTAAATGTGCAACTGTCTTATAAATGTTGTCATTTTGCCATACGAGGTCTAATAACTTGCAAATACCCTCAGCACTGATATGGGCTGGGCCATGAGCCATCGTGACTACAAGAAGAACATATGCATCTGACAACATCCATCTTTGCTTCCCTGACTTGTCAATACAACATCCCTCATTGTTCAATTGCACTGTACTTTCTTGCCACACCTTTAATTCTTCCACTTTCACCTCACTCTGAATTTCCTTCACATTCTCAAGTGTATCCTCAAACATGGTGACCTCGGGCACCCACCTGGCGAGACCTGCTACAAACGTACTTTTCATCTTAGTTCGGGCTGTTTCCTTAGCTGTCTGATCTGCAAAAAGCATTCCCCTCACCCATATCGTCAAAAACTTTCCTATGAGCGCAGCACTTCACTATGGCAAATTTCTTAGGGAGTGTCAGAGCCGAAAGAAGCCTATATATGAGAGGACCATGCTGAATTCTTGTCCCATGGGAAGTAAGGAACCCTCTCTCTGCCCAGAGCCGTCCAAAGTTTTGGGCGACTCCAAAGGCGTACTGACTGTCAGTATAGATATTGAGAACTAGTCCCTCACTCAATTCACAGGCTGGAATAAAGACAACAAGCTCTACAGCTCCGGCCAACTGAAAGGGAACATTTGATGTCTCAACTTCTGTACACAGTGTAGTAATGGCGTATGCAGTAGTTGTAGTGCCATCTGGTAACTTAAAGCAAGAGCCATCGACATATAGTTCCCCTTGGGGGGCAGATAAGGGAACATCAGTCAGGTCTACCCTTCCTTTCATCTCTTCTTCCGTCCAGAAGATACAATCATGTATATCAATCTCCTCATTCTCAGAAGGGAGGGGTAGTAACGTGGCTGGATTCAGACTGATACAACGTTTGATCTTAATGTGCTTCGCAAAGAGCGTTAGCTCGTAACCTGTCAGATGTGCACTGGTGAGGTGCTGTATCCTTGTTTTATTCAAGTGTATCCACAGCCTGGGGTACCATAACTGTGAGGTCAGTATCAAGTATGAGTCCAGCCAATTGTCTTATGGAGACAGCCACAGTCGTGACTGCTCTTAGACAGCTTGGAAGGGCGTGTGCGACAGGGTCAAGCACAGAAGAGAAATAAGCACACGGTTGTTGCTTATCCCCAATTTCTTTGTTAAAACAGAAAGCGCACAACCACCCATCTCATGGACATCCAATACGAAGCATTTAGCATAGTTAGGGGTACCAAGCACTGGAACCGAGCAAATGGCAGTTTTTAATTATTCAAAAGACTGCTGACACTCATGCATCCAAGGCAGGGGTTCATGGACATATTTTAGTGTTAGCGCAAGCAGAGCTTTAATAAGCAGTGAATAGCCAGGTATCAACTGCTTGCAATAGGAAGTGATACCTATGAAAGCACGCACATCTTTCTGAGTTTGCAGAATAGGCATTTTATCAATGGTACTGATGCGCTCAGGGGTCAATCTCCTACCCTCCTTCGACTGTAGGTGACCTAAGTAGGTGACCTCCCGGCGACAATACTGAAATTTGGAAAGGGATACTTTATGGCCATGTTAAGTTAAATGTAGCTTATATCAACATCAAAGAGGGGGAGGTAGAAGGAGCTGCGATCCATTTGGCTTCCTTGTAGTCATCTATTATCAATGGGGAATGGATCACTTGTACCTTTTTAACAGCTCCACGTATGTACTGACCTATGACTTACAATTTGGTGAGCAAAAAGTTACTCACCTTGGCTGTGACACTATTCAGCCTTAACATTGACGACTCTAGGTCCTGAAGAAGGCCCCCCCCAACCCGTCCAGGCAATTCATGGGGCTAAACCATGTCAACCGCTTACATGGACAACTAAGTGCGTAAGACTAGAAACTTGTCTACTCACGCACATCAGTGTTTTTACTCTCCTCCATTGCTGAACTGAATAAAGTTACAGTTCAGGAAATGTAAGGATTTTTTAACTGACCTCACTTGAGCACCCCCACTTTTTGTCACTGATCACTACTGCTAAAACCAGTGGTTCCTCCAGGTGGAGGATAGCATATCAAAAGAAACCCAATGATGATGCTGTCACATTTTTAATAAGGAGGAGACTCAAGATATACCGCCTGACAGCCTTTGTACGTGAATTAGGGTTTTTTAGGAAAAGATGGCAAGAATACCTAACCCTGGTTACACAGGTACAAGTGATCCATTCCCCATTGATAATAGAGAGATAAATGTAGCAGAAATTTAACCGTACTGTCTCTTCAACCTTGTTCCTTATCCGAGGCGATGGGCAGGTCATCGACATATTGGAGCAATACATTACCTGTGGGGAGTGACAAGGATTCCAGCTGACCTTTCAATGCCTGACTATAGATACTCGGACTCTCTGTATAGCCTTGAGGAGCGCATCAGAATCTAAAGCTCCTACCAGCTAGGGTAAAGTCGTGGCATGCAGTTTCTTCAACAAACTCAAACCCATCAAATTTTCTCCACAAATAGACGTCAACAAGAATGGTGAATCCACAGTAAAGGGACCAATAGTCAGCACAAGGCATTTTGAAATGGGACTCACAACCGGTACGCCAGAAAGACCTACCAAAACATTATTATGGCCAGACAGAGTCACCGCAGAGAGAATGAGAAATAGAATTTTTTGTTGCACCTGTATCCATCAAGAGCTCCTTAGTCGAACCATGCACATCCACACTGACGTACGGACCACGTTGATCTACAGGTATCTGAACTGGTCCCTCACTCTATCCCTGGCTGTCCTGGCTATAAGACATCCCTGTCACCTCATCTGTATCATAATCATCATGATAATACTGTGCACACAGAGCATCATCAAAATAGTTCTGATCAGAGCGACCCTGTGAGGCCACAGCATTTTGAACCCTTTCTTGGCCAACAGCTCCACGACCTCGTCCATGAGTACCTTGTCCTCTCGGGACTGCCATCTTCTGCGCCAGTGTCCCCTCCTCTTTACAGTACGCACACTAATTCACCACTAAAGGCACCGTATTTGCGGGTCTGCTAGTGCGTGAAAGCTGTTGGGCAAACCACCACGGCCTCTACCATTCCCCCTAGAAGCCTGTTGCAACAACACCTTTGTCTTCAAATCCTTGTGCTTCTTCTCTGACCTCTCCTTATCCTCATTTTCTCTGTGCTCATAGTACTGGGCCTTATTCAAGATAACAGAAGGGGAGGAAGTGGACCAGGTGCTCCTGGAAGCCTGCAATCGGGTAGCAATTTCAGGAAGCAAATTGGAAACAAATCTGTTAACAAACAGTCGCACACCACCTTCGATTGACAAATCCTGTCCACTATAATCTAGAAACACACCTTCAAACCGAGTGAAAAAATTAGACACACTCTCATCTTTCTTCTGATGACAAGCCGATAACTTGTCCCAATCAACTTTTCTCAGAGGAATAAGAGAATGCATATATGTAATGATACGGACGGGCAAAGCAAGTATCTCCGCTCTAGGCTTATCACCTGGCTTCCGTTCCTGATCCCATGCTTTTCTTTGATCCCAGTTACCACCCATTTCCGCAGCGTGATCCTGTGTGTGTACTTGTCACCAAATATCGACCTGAACTAGTGAACCAAAAAACATTTCAATATCCGCAAGAGTCATTACTGTTAAAGAGGCTGCTTCAGTGAATTCCTTATAATAAGCGGTAGGATGTTTTCTATGGTCAGGTAACTGAGTCTTAAGAAACAAAACTTCTTTCTTTTTAACCGGAGTATAAACCCATTGTTCTTAGAAATGGGCCTCTACCCTTGGCTATTAACATGATCATGCTGATCCCTTAGCTCTGGTATTTCAGGATGGTAGATAGGCGGAACCTCCCGCATCGGAAACTGAGAGACCGGGGTGGGGCTCTTTTCAGACAGCCTCCACCGATAAGCAACCAGCGTCGCAACATTACCAAAGACATGAGCAGACTCCATATCAGTAATATACACATGATCCCTAATATCGTATATAATCTGCGGTGCTGCACCATTGAAGCACTGCTCCCAAAGAGCAATCAAAGTAGCTGACATATGCTTAAGGGCATGTTGCTGTACAAAAGGCTCATACTCTTTCATCACACTCCACACATTTTCCACACTATAAATGGGGTTTCGGGCCCACTGCGCAGCCTGATTAGCCACTGCCTTCTTCTCTTCATTTCTCATATCAGATCTGACTAACGTCTGCCCCATACGCTCTTTAAATTTCATCCAGTCTCTATCCTTAAATCCACGTACTGGTGTCCCACTACTCTGCAATGTCGGAGAATGGAAGGACACAGTGGGAATGACGACAGAGGCAGTAGGTACTAACGTTGCTGCTGGCTGTGTCACGGGTGTAAGAATTGGCGAAAGAGATGCCAAAGCAATAGGTGTTACAGGAGTACTAACAGTCATAGTTGCCACAGACGGCAAGAACAAAGAAAGGGCAGGGGGTGCTGTGGCCAAGGCAGTCTGATCAACAGTAACAGAAGTAGAAATAGTGGAGAAAGAAAAACCGGGTAGCTGGTCCTGTGAGAGAAGAGAAGGATATATCCTCTGTGGGGCATACGGTGGGGGAGGTCGAGTATCTAACAATTGTTCCACAAACGTATCATTTTCTTGGTAACCGGAATCTCCTATCTTCACGCTCAATCCCTATCTCTTGTTTCACCCTATCATGGGCTACAGCTTTTGAGTCAATGTTTGCATTCTCCCCTTCCGGGCCTCTTTCTCTGCTTTCATTCGCCTCTGTTTAGCCTCTTTTTGCCATGTTCTGAGGGAATCAAACATAGACTGTCTACTTCTTCTTGCAAACAACTTCTCCTGTAAAAACCCACTTTGTTGTTCATCAAAAGTGTCCATAAAACGCAACTGCAACTTGGCATTGTCCCTCTTATATTTGTGCCATAGCGTACTAAACATATAGGGCTAAGACCATTCTTCACATACATATCAAAATTCGGAGTGCCTTCCAGAGGCGCTGCCTGACTTTCTTCCAGTCGAGCATCAACAGAACAACAACAACAACATGAAACCAAAAACTGGTTGATCCCAGGCATTTACAAAAGTAAGCCAAATTTGTTATGTTGCCTAGCAAAGTGTTCACAAACACTTTGTGTCCAAATCGGTCCCCAGACCGTACCAAATGCAAACCAAAATCGGTCCTCAGGTCGTACCAAAGAAAAAACAAAATGGTACCAAATCCACAAAGAGCCAAAACAAACTCACCTGGTGCACACATGTCAAATGAATTTATTCTCCACTGCTGACTCTTCGGACCAAATGGTCAGATCCAAGGGTTTCGCCGTTCAGGCCCCTAACCGGAATGACCGCTGGGCGAGGAACAGACGGGGCAGCTGCGAGTTCAGGAACTCTCTTGTGCAGGGATCCTTGGTCTGCTCGTCCGACCTGACCATGACCCTGGCCTCCCCACCCATCCGTGGGCAAGGATGGGTCACCTGATGGAATCCCTGTTTGAGTGTCAACTGAGCAAGTGACCCGATTAGGGCCACCCGGGTCACTCGCCACCACCTCTCAGCCTTCCACACAAATGGAGTCGGTCAGACAGTAGAGAATACAAACCAAGTATATTTATTCAGGTACACTCAAGAGGAGTTCAGTCTGACCAGCCTCCTGGGATTGCGGCAGAGGGTCTGACTTCAGCAAACATGGTGATACATTATGTACAATTCAGAACCAATGAAGACACACCCTGACTGGAAATTTCCAGTTAGAGGCAGCTAGACAAAGAAGGTACAGAAGGATGAGTTTCGATCCTGAGACCGAGCACACGCTATCTTACTACCAAGGTTGTTCTGTATGTGCCCGCGTCACTAAAGGTGGGAGCAGGCCTCTATCTAGTGGGAAAGGTATGTGCTAATAAGAACAGTGTATTCATTAGTACAGCAAGGCCCAACCTTGGAGAAACAATAATTACCGCAGCTGCTTTCAGCTGAGACAGAGAGGAAGATTAGTTACGAACCTGGCTCAAAATTATGGCTAAACATAAAATGGTGCTGCGAACATTAACTTAAGACATACAATACATAAACCGCACAGCGAAAACATTTTTATTCCAACAAACCGTCGACACAAATGTAAAATAGGTACACTGATGGTAGGGTAAATTATAGTAATAGCTGTAGTCATCATTATGTCCACTAGAAGTTCACACAAAGCTGAGGTTAAGGGTGTGGGGATATATGGGACATCCACACCTACCACCTCTAGCATGAAAGAGGGTACCTTAGGAGCTTACAATGCTTTAATAGAACAGAATAGTCGCTTGTTGCATGTAGGTTTGTCCATCAGTGATTAAACATTTAATGCTTATGCAAAATTGCTGTATGAGTATGGAAATACCATGGATGTGAGAGATTGTTATGTGTGTATGTGATTGCCTGCCTCCGTTGAGGCAGGTATTAGGTATCATCACATTCCCTTGACATATGGCTTTAGTTGTAGTTTGCTTCTTAGTATGTTTCAAGGAAAAGGTCATTACGAGTAGGGGTGGGCGGAATTTGCGTAGTCTCGCTACGCAAAGCTCCGCGAAACAGTAGAAAATCCCCTCGAGCGTGCAACAGTTCTGCAAACACGCGGAATTGCTTGTTCCGCCCGTTTGCGATGCTTTTTTCCTGTTCGCGAATGCTGTTTGCGTGCTCGGGGAGAAATATCTTGCAAACACGCATTTTTAATGTGCGAACAAGCAAAAAATTCCACAAAGCCACAGATCGTGGTATTTTTGGCAATTCCACGTTCTCCACGGAATGCGCAATGATTCAAATTCCACAAATTCCACGAGCGGAACGGAATCTTACCGCCCAGGCCTAATTTCGAGTACTAATTTTCAATTATGATTTGATGCTTTCAGAAATTCCAGTCTATAAGCATCTGAACAAATATGACTATGACAGCAAGAAGAGAGAATGGAAAAGTATTTTGTATCTACTGTTACTTTAGACACTGCTGCTTATGCACACAGACACAACTTAACTTATACACTAACTGAGATAGAAAAGTAGTTTGTAGATCAGGTAGAAGATAGATTAACTGTTACACTTGATAGTAGGGAGGAGGTTTTCAAATGGACCAAGGAAGAATTATCTCAAGGCTACAGGAAGTTAAGGTCCAATAGATTTAGATTGGGAACAGTGAGGAAAGCTTTGTATTCGACAAGTACAGACGTATTATGATACCATTTTTGTGGGACAGAGTACATGTGAACACACATGCTTGATTGATACTTCTTCGGAGAGGTTTTTGCAGGATGCAGTGCAAGTGATACCAATTGTGTACTTTGCTTGTGGGAGAAATGCGTATGTACGATTGCCGAACAATTGGTATGGTATTTGTTACGTGGCTGTTGTGTTCCCTAAGACGTGGAGAACTTGAAGAGTCTGTAAGGAAAGTCATCACATAGAGAGAAACGTGGTACGAGTGTGGGAGAGATCGAAGGGGATGTGTTTGGAGCAATGATACCTAGCTTTGGAGTGGTCTTAAATTGTCAAGGTTAGAAGGTTGTCAACTATAGTAGATAAGTTGTCAGTCAATACAGCTCAGTCATTGTTACTTGTAGATGGAGAGATGCTCTTGATAAGAGCTATGTTTATGCAAAACTGTCTTGGTTTAGACGTATTATTAGCAAAAGAGGGCAGAGTCTGTAAAATGCTGAGGGTTCAACAGTGCTGTACTTCTATCCCAGACCATAGTAAGGATTTGAGGAAGTACATAAGTACCATCACTGAGCTACACCATGAGATACATGACTTGGCAATTGAGGGAATTTGGAATAAAGTTGGAAAATGGTTTGGAAGTTAGTTTGCGAGTCTTGGGAAAGGAATCATTGGTTATATCTTGAAGCCAATTGTAATAGTTGTGATCTGTGTCACCCTGTTGTTGGTAACAGTAAAGGCCAACAAGTGGCATCAGTCTAGATGAGCTGAAAATTCTCTTGGAGAATGAGAAAGGAGAATGGAGAATGGAAAGATTGCAGGACAGTCACTATGAGAATCTTAAGGGCTTAGAGAGGTTTTGACAGCGGAGACTGGCTACAACGTCTGTTTAGGTTGGTTTTTTCTACAGGGAGTTATTTTGTGGGTGTGATAACGCTTGTCATCTGAGGGGGGACTGATGTAGCGGAAAAATTGTAGGGGTGCATCATAATCATGGGTAGTAGGCACCCACATATAATCCTTTGTCGTATTAACCTGGGATATTCGAACATGAACTGTAATAATGTGAAAGGTGATGTGTTAGTGATATTTTTCAATGTAGACATGTAGAAATTAACATTGCAACTACATATGTTTATTTAAAGACATTAACGTGTAGAATTCGTACATGCTGCTGACAATTATTCAATGTGCTTTTGTGAAGTGTTAATTCAGAAGTTTTCAGAAAATAATTTAAGGCCTGTGTGATATTTCCTTCTGCTGGCTGATTTCTGAAGGCCTGAAATGCAATTTCCCTGGCAGCTCTCGCATTAGATTTAAAAGCTGAATTTCATGTGCATGTTGGATTTGTTCTTACGTTTCTGTTGCAGGTGGAGAATTCATCTTTGTTATTATTAGTTAGGCTCAAGGAGAGGAGGATACATTGATTGTTGATACTGAAAATGGAGAACTGTTGTACTTTCTCATTGGTGCAAGCCTGGGAATCAAGGTCATCTCGCCAAGGCCTGGGAGCATCGCTGACCAATGGAAAATCACCTACGAGGAGGTGGTTTGACTACATGGTGTGATGCTGTAATGCGTCTTGGGATACTACCTGTGGTATTGATGTATCGAAGTTAGGAACAATGTCCCGGGACTTCTGCTTGCCATGAGAAACAGAGCATCTGAGAACGAGCACTATAGCTTTATGCTACCTGACCCATCTGATGTGAAGAGACTTCTTAGGAAGACTTCACATGCTTACACCTTAATGAATCTTGGCTAGGGGACGTTTTATGTAGGGATGTCACACTAGTGGTAGTGTAAGGATATATTAATGCTTTACACCTATGAACTTCCAATGAAGGAGAATCTGAATGTCTGCACTGTTATTTTCTGTATCCTGAGTCTTGAACTGCTGCACCGCCTTAACTTCATCTGTAGATTTGGCTTTGTGTTAGTTCCAATGGATTTCTACACCCACACCTTGAGGTGCTTGTACGTTCAGCTGTTTTTGGCTATGTAATAAACTGTTGTGTAGTTACTAGGACCCCCAGGACCTGCACGTTTTGGATGACCTAAACTGAGGGCTTGGTGTGCAGACAGACTCTGGATACCCCCACAGGATGAGTCAGCCATTAGACCAGATAGCTCTTTGGTGCCACTACCACCCCATGTATTCTACAGTGATATGTGTAGTTTCTGGCAACCACAGAACATGACAACCCTGATTACGCAGGTATCGTGGAAGCAATACAGTATCTCTTGCTCAGTCACTCATGCTTGCTTTTCTCAGGACACTCATAGAATAGCGATTGGAACAGTTTAAGTAAGTACGTATTGCTCAAGCATCAGTCTAGTGTGAAACATGTTAGCTGCGACAATCAAAAGAGAGGAGAAGACAAAAACGATCGCTAGTACCAATATCGTAAATAGCAGATACATTTCTATCATATTGCTAATAAGATGAATAAAAGCAGATTATATAAAACAATAGCATTGGCATACTCCTACGATGCTTAGCCTACCTAAATGTACCTAGCCTAGATATATAGGTGAATCATATGTATGTAAATGTCAGGATAGATCCTAATGAAGCCAAGAATCCCCCAGGGAAGTACAAACCCCTCACATGATGGTTTAGAATGAAGGACCCCGTCTCTGCGTCGAGGATGGCAACCCGCAGGGGGTGTCAGGTATCTGCTTATCGGAGGATCAGCCTGCAGAGTCTCGGTCCAGCCTGGAAGGAATTCTCCTCTGATTTTGTATAGGGGAGTGAGGGTCTTTTATACTGAAGTGGTCACTCCGGGGGTTTTCTAGAATCAATATCTTTTGAAAACATTCACTAATCCCTCTAATTCTTTTCTAAACAACATACTCATGCACAGCTGGCTGCTGGCCATCGATGGAAAAAAAAGTGTTGACCCTTATACAGAATAAATCTGCTGTGCCTGAGGACATGTTTATTCACGTCAGGTACAGGGATTAGGATAGGATGCTGAGAGCCCGTTGTCGAAAAGAGAGAAGGAAGCTACTAGGTAAAAGGTCACCTATGTAGAACCGTTATGGTGTGTGGAACGGACAAAATGTATGTAATTGGTATGTAGGACATTTCACCCACTCCTCATCAAAAGGTCAACAAGGTCAGCTAGGTAATGCTAAAATAAATGCTATAAAAATGCATTACAAATTCTGCATATTTAAAACATACTACAAGAACTTAAAAAAGTCTTAAAAAATATTGTTCATATAAGCAAAAAACACATTTTCTTAAAAGAGTTCTAAAAAAGGTCCTTTATATATGTTATTGCCTAGTTTCTCTGAGTACCTTGAAAGTCACTACGCTCAGACAGAGCAGAGAAAAAAGGAAGGATAAAATCAAAGTCAATTCGACCTTCAATTTGGAAGCTGTTTTAAACACTTGCCAAACGTTCCCAGCACAGGAGAGGCCAGATTGTTTAAGAAGGAGGCAGTCCTGGTCATCTCTGGTTCACACTGCAGCCATCGGGCAAGATTTAGATGCCTGTGTGCCTGAGACTGATGCCTGTACATCTGTGGTGGAGCCAATCTCTGTTCCAACAGGAGCTGAAGCATCCCTTGGAGGATCTAGGAGCACCATCATGAACATGGGAATAAGCTGTGGACAACTCTGCACGTTGGCCCACAAAGGCACCAGGAGCATGTCTATGTCCTGCAGCGTAACCGATGGAAGTGTCAGACAGAGGTCCAACATGCTTTCAAATCCGCAAAAGAGGCAGCAAAAGACTGGTATAATGCAGTCAAGCCAGCCCGTTCTGAAAGACAGGAACCAATGTCCACTCAACTCTCGAAACCGAGGTATAGCAACAAAGAACACCAAACTCTCACGACAAAGTCGTTCCAGCAGTGTTCTCTCCATGTCTCGAGTGATGTTGGCATCCATTGTGAAGCAAAAGGGTTCAAATCAGGATGCCCGCTACTGAAAACGGGACCAAAGGAAGCCCTCCAAAAACGCTTCCACGCTTCCTAGTACAGAGTGTATAATTTATGGAATTATTCCGAAGATGGTTTGAAAGGTGGTTAGCAGGCCTGATTGAATGCTCTTAAATACGTGTACTATCCCCCGCGTATCAGACATGTTAAAGACACCCTGAACCATTTCTCTAAAATGGAGTGGGAAGTTCGTGCGGACCAGCGCCTATATCTCTGCCGAGGACCTTGCAACATGGAGATCAGCGACCTCTCAGGCAGACGTTAAGGCCAAGTTTTGCTGAAAAAGCATGGCTTTCAGTCTGCTGAGAGAATCAAACCCTATGTTGGATACATTCAGTGAAGGACACAGTGGAGCCTCCCTAACTGTACGAGCCGGGGGAAATAATACTTGCTTACAACAAACAATCCCGGAATTGACGGTCACTAGATAAGCAATGCTGGGCGTCATACCACAGCAGCCTTGGTCATTCAATGTTAAATAAGTCCCATTCAAAAGTAACTCAAAAACTGCCTGAATTGCCGCAGCTGGGGACCCCTTCAAGAAGCAGGACAAGTTTGCTATTGACGCATTACACGCTCCGTGCAACGATACTTCTTTACACACTAAAGAACCACTCAAAGCCTTTTCACAGTTGGAACCACTCAAAAAAAGTCCCTGTCCTTATTCCTGCACCTATATGTGTATGTCAACTTCCAGGTTTCTCATATGTACCCTTCGACCAATGCTTCATACCTGGCTACTGGGCAATATTTTAGGCAGTACTGAAATTGGAATGTCATGATTGGCAGTGTGAAATAGCTATGGATTAACCATTCTGTAGATGGTGACTCTGCTACAGTAAAAAGTTTTTACTCAAATTTTTCAATGAGCAGCATGGTGTACTTTGATTCTCTGCGTGCCATGGTCAGTTGTCTGTTAGTCAGATTGTAAGCCGAGAACAGATTTATGTCTTTAATGCATCGCCATGGAATGTGGCCAGAACACAATGATTGAAGCGTCACGCTTAGAAGCATATTAGCACGTAGCTGTGATTGCCCATGTTGTACAATAGACAAATCTTGTTCCATTATATCGATAGCTGAGGACACAATGTTGCCCAGTCAATAAATACGAGATGAGAGTGTGGTTATGCCATTGTCTACAACAACTAAGGCGTTTCGTAGGTTAATCCTATCTATTTCACGAAGACTTTCCAAACCTCATTATAGATGGCATATAAGAAGCATTTCCTACGTGGTTTCTTGGGACCTAACAAGAAATCTCTAAGATCCATGTTGTCTGATAGAAGGGACAAGTGTTGTTTCACCTGTGATAGTGTTGAGGTCTTTAGTCAATCTAGGCACAACATCCCGACACTATAGGAAGTCACTACCCCTGGGTCTTATAAGTGTAGATAGCGTGGGTCAGTCCTATGGACACTAAACCCTTCGGTGGTACCCTTGAATCTTGAGTTACACATATTTGGGTCAACAGGCTAAACCAACCAACTCTTCCAATTGGGAGATGATGAATTGTATGTACCATGTGTCCCTTCACTTGCTAGTGTGTTATTTGAGATGCCTTTAAAAGGTGTGGGTGAAGGGATGCCGTTATTTTCAAGTCCTTGATTTTTGCAAACCCATTACAGGTAGTTTGTGGCACTGTTCTGTTCAGGAAAATCATCTGCAATGGTATGAGGCAAGCTCTAAATAGAGCCACAGTTCCCTGAACCTGCCACTCTCTTGTCCTCCAGATGGATTTTTTGTCTATGGTGTCTCTTCAGTAGTCGAAAGCCTGTATAGACAGTTGGGAGATAAAAGGTGCTGAATATATCAGCTTAGTATGTGTCAGCATAATTGTCTTCGCTGTTGCATTAGTGTCTGCAAGTTTGCAATAAAACTATTTAGGGTCTGATTGAACCCGGAAAAATATGCAAATTTTGATGTGAATGTGCAGAACTACCTTTTGGTGGTGTTGGGCAATGTTCCCATTGATGGTAAATGTTAGCAGTGTGTGGTACGCTTGCCCTATGCAAAAAATGATGACCATAATGCTGGTAACAACACATGGTATTGTAATTAGTTGTATCCTCATACAATTCCCTGTATGAAAATGCAGCAGACTGTTATAAATCTGTGAGCATAGTATTTAGTGTCTCAATGTCCCAATCATCAGAGAGTGTACTGGGGGTAATGAAGTAATTTAAAGACATTTTAAACAAATGTGGTATTTTCAAATGTTTAGTGGGGCCATATGGGAAACAGCGTTTACAACGCTGTCATTACATCGCAGTGCTATTACAATGTGGTTGTTACAACGACCGCGTTGTTAGTACACGATATCTTCACAACGCAAGTCATTCGAATAACTTGCTGTAGGGGTGCTAAGGTATTGGAAACAAATTCAAACAGCTTCCCTACTCTTGCGCAAGCTGAAGTAGGAATAGTAAATAATACTATTCCTAAGTCCAGCGCACCCCCTGCAGCAAGTCATTCGAATGACTTGGGATGTAAAGGTATTGTGTACTAACCACGCGGTCGTTGGAACAACCGCCTTGTAAAAGCACGCGATATAATAGCATGAGTTGTGACATGCTATATTTTCGGCCATATACATCATAAGAAACTATATCTCTAACCATACCATCCGGTATTGGAATTGCTGTAATGTTCACCAGGGACAAGTCTCTTTGTTCACGGCAAGATGACGTATGTGGTTTCAGGATCAGGTTCACTGATTGTACTGCAGAGCGTTCTGGGAGATAATGTCCATTCAGAAGCAGAAAATAGACAGTCACTGTGTCAATCCAAATTAACAGATATACTACCCCTGTCGCAAACAAAATGTTCAGCTAAGTTAGCACTAAGTAATTCTTTTTAAACAAAAGATAGAATTGTAGAAATTTCTCTCTCTTTGAAATGGGTGGCGTTTGATCAGGTTCACATGGATCTGAAGAGAAATCATCAAAGTTGATGAAGTAAACAGACACAGTTTGATCTATCTTTTGTAGAACTGGCAGATGTGTTGTTTGAAGGCACATTATTATAGACATCATTGTTGGGCCAAATTGCAACTTGCATTTTTGTTTCTTCTTGATGCTTTTCAATTTCAACTGGCATGATGTGTGCTCCTTTATTTGGTACTCCTTCACTTGGTGTAGCGGAGTCTTGAAAGGTTATTAGTCGTTCCATCTGAACTTCCTGTATAGTAGCTAGAGGAGGTCTACACCTACTCAGGACCCCAAACGGCCTACTGTTGAGAATAGGCCACATGATGTGGTTTGATCAGATCAATGGAGACAAATCTTTTTTGCTGGCTAGAGGCGGAAGTAGTACTGTTTTTGTTCCCACTACTGCTATGACAGGTACAGCTGTTCTGTATGATGGCCCAAACTCTCTTCTGTCCACGATCTTCTCCCAGACCAGGTCCCCAATCTTCGGGACCCAAGCAGGTCTTGCCAGAACTGGTTTCACTTCCCCAGTTGTGGTGCGTTTGACTTGCATGTTGCTCTGCAATGCTCAGAATTCATTGAGGTCCTGTAAAACAGCCAAACAGTCATTCAGTTCAAATGGTTTTGCATCCACCACTGTGCTGGGAAAATCGAGATCAGGGACCAACATTCTTGTCCCAAACAGTATTTCATAAGGGGTATGACCTCCCAAGGATTTTCTAGGCAGATTGTTTAGTACCCTCTGGACCCCATATAGGTGATTGACCTAACTACCACCCATGCCTAATACTCTAGCTGCTAAGGATTGCTTTAGGTCCCGGTTTTTACTTTCCACTACAGCATTTCCCTCGGGATGGTAGGTTGAGGAGTACCACAAGGCCACACCCATACATTCCATGGCTTCCTTGCAAGCCCTAGAGCTAAACGCAGGACCACGGTCGGAATGTAACATGCCAATTGCTTATGTCCTGATGAAGACTCGCAAATCCTTTATAACAGTTTGAGCGTCAGCAGACCGCTGGTGCCAAACCCACAGGAATCTAGAGCATGAATCCACTGCCACCAAGAAATACTAGTAAACCCCGTCTGAATTTAAGGGGCCGCAGTGGTCTAAATAGACACAAGCGAGGGGTGTGTCTTAAATCAGTAATGGTGTTTATGGTGGCCTGTAAATGGTGGAATTCTTCATCTGCTGGCAAATATTGCATGCCAGGACATAGTCCTTAGTTTGTTTTGTTAACCCTGACCACCAGTAACGCTGCTTTAATAATGAAATTGTTGCAGCGACTCCTGCGTGTGCTGAGCCCAGACCCTCGTGTGCAGCAAGGATTAAACCTAATCTGTGATTTTTGTTTGGTATTACTCTATCCCCCACTCCTTGAATTTGAGCATACAGTGTGTTGTGCACATCTAACTTGCAGGAGTACTTGAGTGGAAAGCCTTTTAGCAAGACTGTAGAGCTGTTCATTGTGTCATTGATAGCTACGAGTATATCTCCGTCTATTCTCGTGTGTGAACGAGTGATTGCGGCAACCTCAGCAGTTTGCACTGTCGCCTTGGCGGCTTCATCAGCCAGTGAATTTCCTTCAACGTGTGTGCCAACACGCTGATGACTCAAGGTATGAATAACTTGAGCCCGTGGCAGGCATACTTTCAGCTTTGCCACTTGTTCTCATAACAATTTAGGTTTTATTGTGCAACCCTTGGAGTCTCTTGCCCCATTCTGGCCCCAGTAGTGAAGATATTCATCATAAGATTGCACACAGTAAAATGGATCGCACACAATCAGTGTGGAGAATTCCCGATCCGTATACTGTAGTGTTAGTATCAGGGCTTTTAGTTCTTCCAGCTGCGCTTTACAATCTCCTAGAGATTGTGTCGTTGTTTTGCTGGGCTGGAACTTGCCATCCCACATACACCCTTTCACTATAGCACAGGCGGCGCTAAATTGCCATTTACTTCCTTGAGCAGGCTGAGCAGATCAGTTACTTCAAATAATGTATTCATACTGATCTTGAGGCAAGATTTCATTCGGGAGAGGATATTCTTGTTTGTACAGCAGAAATGCTTGCGTGTGCAGTGTAGGATCGTATCTGTATTCTACATTTGTTGCAGTGAGAGAATTAGCCCATTGTATCCAACACTGATGCAATACCTTCGCATTTGGAATGCTACCCTTTGTTACTGCTTCTAAAGTCGTTATAGGGGTTACAACAATGATGCGTTTCCCCTGTGCTATTGCTCTTTCTCTCCCTACAGCAGTCTGTACTGCCGTCAGAATTTTTTCTGTTGCTGCAAATCGATTTTCAGCATTCGTGTACAAATGAGATTTGTACGCGATTTTCACTGTGTGACCTTCATTGAATGTGCTATAAGTGTACCCTGATAACCCAGGGATGGCCTGCATTACCAGGTTGCGTACATTTACTTGTGTCTTCAAATGTTTTGGAGCTATCATGTCATCTTAAACTGAATGTAGAGTGGCAGTATGTTTTTGAGTCCACTTTTTTTATTTGAAATCTGGTCTGATTAGATTGTAGAAAGGTTTTACTCTTTCTGTGTAATCTTGAAAGTATGTTCTGCCAAAATTTAGAAATCCTAAAATGGATTGTAAACCTTTCAGAGTCTTTGGCGGCTGGATTAGCGTGCACTTTTCTAAAAGGTTTGTGGCAAAGCTTTTGCCTTCACTCAACAGCTCATATCCCAAAAACAGGACGCTGAGATGGGCAATTTTTGAAGTTACATTTGTTGCCCAAATTGGCAAAGCCAACAATTATGCTGTTCACCCTGCTCAAGTGTTCAAGTAATTCATCATCCATAAAATAAATATCATCTACGTAGGACATTGCCTCTTCATCGCAAGTTTGTAATAGCGCTGACACTCTTGCCAAGACTAACCCAGGGCTGTTCTTATAGGCTTGGGGCAGATGACAAAGTTGACGCTGAGTGCCAAGGGCAGAAAATCCGGTCAAATACCTGGTTTCAGAACTTCCTAATTCCCAAAGGGTTTGGTCCTAGTACGATTCTAAGTGTCCCTAATCTTTAAAAATCTAACCGCGACTTTCCCCATAGAAGCTAAGGGGAGCTCGCGGCTGTGATCTCACATTGCAAACAGCCCCGTGGGTCCCCTGTGTCACTACCTTGGGTGGGTTCTTGGGGTCCCAGCGATTCTACAGGCTCTAGGCCTTGTGTCTAGTTAAGTTGTGGTTCTTATACCACTATTTTAGTATATGGTTGGCTCGCCCCTAGGGCCTGACGTGTATTTGTGCTTATTACTGTCATATTTGAAGTGTAACTTATGTGTTTTGACCTCTAGCCTCTTAAGGAGACTAGAAGGGTGGGTTTAGAAATAAATTCATATATTTTATATATATCCCTGGTGTGATTGTCTTTCATTTAGCGATTCAAGAGATTATAGACTGGTAAAACAAGCTGCTTTACATTCCTTCAAGACTTAGCCTGAAGGCTGCTCTCCATAGCTACCACTAGGATAGCTTTCAATAGAGGTTGTCATTAACCTATAACCAATAAGGGGTTGATTGGACTGGTACAAGGTGCCCACTATAACTAGTGGACAGCATATACCAGGCCAACTTCTCACACCCTTTTCAACATGGGTTTGTCCCGGGAAGGGGCACGACTGAACATATTCGGTGTATAATCACGCTATTTGATTATGCAAAGGTTTCAGGAGGCCCTATGGCTGTAATACTACTCAATGCCGAAAAAGCGTTTGATAGGGTCTCCTGGCCCTTTTAATGGGCAATTATGGAAAGGAAAGGACTGGGCAAGGGTTTTATTGGAGCTATCAGATGTATGTATCAGGAACCCGTGGCTAGAATTGCTATGATGGGTTTCACATCTGATCTCATTAAAATTACTCGAGGAACACGGCAAGGGTGCGCATGCTCCCCGCTTTTATTTGCACTTTATATAGATCCTTTAATTTAAAAAATTGCAGAGAATGACAAGATGCAGGCCATCCATTCTATTGGAGGAGATACTAAGATTCTAGCATATGCAGATCTTGCTATAATTACAGCTAACCCATTAAAGGCTATTAATTAGGTTGAAAGGAAAGCAAAAGATTTTTGTGAAATTTCAGGATATTATCTTAATGAGAATAAGACGATGATTATCAAAAACTCTAGAATAGACTTAGATGATACACGAGTAATGGAAAATGCTAGATATCTGGGGGTTGAGATATGTGCCAATACTGACAAAATTGTACAAATGAATCTGGAGCCTCTATTGCAAAAGACTAAAGCTGATTTTAACACAATGACTGGCTTGTACCTTAGACTCCTAGGGAGGTGTAATGTTATTAAGATGTTATTCTTGCCCAAAGTTTTACACTTTTTCAGGGATATTCCAGTTGAAATAAACAAGTTCTGGTTCTCTGCTTTTAATCAATTAATCTTGAAATTTCTGTGGGCAAGGAAGCGTCTCCGTAGAGCATTAAGATTTATGACTTTACCCAGAGATCGGGGGGGGGGGCTGGTCTGTTCCGAACCTCCAGGTTTATTATTGGGCAGCAGCTTTACAACAGATGGTTGATTTATTGGGAAAAGATATGATAGTAACAGAAGAAGCATCCAATACTTCTATATATAGGCTTGTAATTGGGGTGGAGGCCAATGGCTGTCTCATGCGTCATATAGATTTAGCTTATTTTAAAAGAGTGAAATTTAAAATTTTGCTGGGAGCATTTAAGGTTTGTACGGCAGTTAGGAAGAAATTTAAAATAAGCAAGATACACAGATATACCACCGTAATGATCTATTGCCTGAAATTTCTCGAGATGGATATATGAAAATATGGATTGACAGGGGCGTAAGGTATATTGGCGATCTTATGGAGGATAATAAAACATATTCCTTTGATACAATCAAGAGGAAATATGGGATAGGAAATAATCATTTTTTTTAAATATTTACAAGTAAGGGATTGTCTATATAAGAAGGCAATCAGTTGTCATAGAGTTCCCTTACTGGATCCATCACCAATATCAAAATTTTATAAATTATTTAGCAATATAATGGGGGATTATTTCATGAAACATACCAATCATTGGCAGGATTTGGTGCACGCTGGGGTATGGGAATGCGAGGACTATTTACTGTTGAGTCAGACTGCATTTTTTTCAGCCAATTTACAAGTACAATGCTTCAAAACCTGGCTTAACTTGTACATTACTCTGTAGTGTATTTCCTATTTCCCTTATAGACTCTGCGTATTGGAATAATCTACACTATAGTTTTTGCATAGGACTAAGGTCAGTATGCCTCTATCGAGTACATTAAACTTAAGTACTTGTGTACCAGCTAACTCAGAGGTCACTAGAAACTTCTCGAATAAACAAGAAAGGAGTAGATTCTGACAAACCCATAAACATGACAACTTTGTTTCCCTTAGAATCGTAACGTGTCTCAGAATCGTGGAAACAATAGATAACAGTTTCACTCAGTCAATCGTGCATGCTTAGTTTCTTCAGAGTTACACAGAAATAGATAGACGGGGGTTTCAATAAGAGGATTTATTAAACAGTCTTGTTTCTTGTATAAGAGATATGAGCTGTTACAATCATTAGACAGTAAGCAAGATATAATACGTACAGCGTAAGCAGTAAGAAGAAATAATACTGCTATAGCATTGTCTTTTAGCTATGACATATATTCATATAGTAGGAAAAAAGGGGTACAAAGTTCCTCAGGTCAGTTGAGAAAAAGTAGTGATTTCAGCAAATTGTGTCGTTTGTCATGAAAAAAAGGGGGGGAAACCCTTTAGTTGGAACTAGGGCCCTCACACACCCAGCAAGCTAGGTGTCATGCTTCATCATTTGAGCCTGCCCCTCGTCAGGTCGGCGCTGCAATTCCTGACGGGCTCCCAATATTGGGGCTCTTTGGCGGGGATCTTCTGTTCCTGCCGAAGGGTGCTGTGGGGGTAAGGGGCCCTAGAATGTGTAGATGTGGTGTACGGATAAAATAGGTACTGTTAGTCCACAAAAAAATGTGTTTAATAAAGTGGTAAACAGCCTAGTTAAAAAGAAAATGAGGTGGGGATAGCTACTAGTGATTATGATGCTAGTTGTGTATGCCCTACTCTCAGGAGGATCAACATGTTTCTTGCCCTTTAAGCCAGTAATTGGTCACGGCAATTCATCAGGATCAGGAAAACATAAACTATCTACAACAAGGTATGTGTGTTCTACATACCCAAAAGGTGCTCAGGAGTCACCTGTGGAAAGATTGGAGACAGAAAACACATGACAAAACTGTAAGGAAAAACAATACATACATAACAACTTCAGCTGAAATCATCGAGAGTCTCATGGGGTGAAGCTCTCAGGGTGAGTATTGGAGGGTCTCGAGGACAGAATCAATAAAAATTATAAAAAGAGATAGGACTAGGGGCTGAGACAGAGCGGAGGTTGTAAACTCACCTCTTGCGTGAGCAAGGCAATCTTGCAGCAGTCTCCGGCGGATAAAAAGGACTCCTAATGTGGGTCCTGAAGTAAAAACCGGGAGGAGCAAGTAAGAAACAAGGTCGGGACGAAAATAAAATATAAAGTGACATGGTCAGCCCGGCAATCCATGTGGTAAGGGCAGTGTCAGAGGGTAATGACAGCCTTGAGTGTCAAAAAGTGCTGACATGAGCGATTAAGTGTGCAGCCATGGTGACCATCATGCTCAGGGGCCAGGGCGTATCGCCGCCAAAAAGAGGTCAATGAGGTCAATAACGGGTTGCCACGAGAGACTCAAGAGCAAAAGTAGGGGGCGACCGCCATCGCCCCTGGTAGCGGATGGGTCAGAGCAGGACGTACTCGCTCAAGCTGCCAATGAAGTCATGGAGGCGTCATGAATCCCCCTTTAAAAATACCCAAACTCACCTAATGGAAGACGGCGTGGATGAGCCCTGATGCACTCACCTGCGTCAGGCGACGCGTGGGATGGAAGACCTACCCCTACCGCCGGACCTGGGATGGATAGCCCCTAGCCCGCAAATTGGATGCTAATAACTTAGCTTCTGAGTTATAGTCTGTTAGCTGAGTGCAATTACGTCTGATGCGTAGGAATTGCCCAACGGGCAGGTTGTCCCTCAATGCTTTAGGGTGGTGGCTATCATAACGTAAAAGACTATTGCGGTCAGTGGGTTTCTTGTACAGTGTGGTGGTTAGGGTGCCTTCAGAAAGAGTGATGTTCAGGTCCAGGAATGGTACCGAATGTTCTGATATAGTGTGGGAGAACTTCAGGAACTCATTCTGCTCATTAATCCACTGTATGAAATTCATACACTCAGTATGTGTGCCATGCCAAAAGACGAGTATATCGTCTATAAACCGTTTCCAAAGAAAGATGTTGTCATGGAAAGGGTTAGATGTGCAAGAGATCACATTCTTCTCGAAATCAGCCATATAGAGGCACGCTACACTGGGAGCAAAGGTACTACCCATAGATGTGCCTTGGCTCTGGTGGTATAGTTGTTTGTTAAATTCAAAGAAGTTTTCAGTAAGAGCCAAGGTAGCACAATCAATGATGAAGGTGACTGGTGTGGGTGATGACCAGTCTAGTGCCCGCAGTGTTGACTCAATAACAGCCAGGGAGGCCCTCTGGGGGATGTTGGTGTAGAGGGCCTCCACATCCAATGTCAACAAATAGTTAATGGTACTAGTGTCTGGAAGGTCATCAATGATTTTGAGGACATCAGTGGTGTCCTTGATGAATGAGGGTATGTCACGTACCAGAGGTTGCAAAAAGTGATCACAAAATTTTGACAGAGGTTCGAGGAGCGAGCCAATGCCAGATACAATCGGTCATCCTGGGACCGGAGTCGTGCCCTTATGTATTTTCGGGAGGGTATAGAAAAAGGGAATCCTAGGTTCCCGAGTTATCAGGAAATCTGCCTCTTTGTGGGTGATCCAGCCATTGGCTTCTGCTTCATAGACCATAGTGCAGATGGTGGTCTCGAGACGGGGGGTTGGGTCAGACGCTATGGGAGTATAGTATCTCTCATTTGTGAGTTGGCGTCTGCATTCAATCTCGTAGTCTGTTGTAGACTGGATTACGATCGCACCGCCCTTGTCCGCCTGTTTAATAGTAATCGTGGAGTCCTCAGAGAGGTTTTTTAAGAGCACGGTTTCATGCCTAGTCAAATTATGGTAAGGCGCCTCCCTGTGGGGTGAATTTAGCTCTTTCAACACCGCTTTCTCAAATGTAAGAATCTCCACAGGAACCATGCTATTTTGTGGAGTGAATGTGGAGGGGTTTCTTAGTCCAGAGTCTATAACCTCATTGTGAGGTTGGTCCTGAAAGAAGGCTTTGAGGCGTATCTTCCGAAAAAGACTGTGGATTTCGCAGTGATCCCTGAATCTGTCTACCCTTGGGGTGGGGACAAAACCAAGGCCTTTCTGTAGTAGTGACTTCTCAGGAGCATTGAGGACCCTTACTTCCCGAGTCACACCGGACATGGATGGTCGCTCTCTCCACCTGTTGCAACATGGCCGACCCGTAATACACTCCTCGACCAATGGGCTTGCGACTACCTTAGTCATGTGATACATCCCAGACCTCCGATATCCTTATCTGGCGAACTCCGACTCCGTTCGGAACCCATCCCAGGTCCGGCGGTAGGGGTAGGTCTTCCATCCCACGCGTCGCCTGACGCAGGTGAGTGCATCAGGGCTCATCCACGCCGTCTTCCATTAGGTGAGTTTGGGTATTTTTAAAGGGGGATTCATGACGCCTCCATGACTTCATTGGCAGCTTGAGCGAGTACGTCCTGCTCTGACCCATCCGCTACCAGGGGCGATGGCGGTCGCCCCCTACTTTTGCTCTTGAGTCTCTCGTGGCAACCCGTTATTGACCTCATTGACCTCTTTTTGGCGGCGATACGCCCTGGCCCCTGAGCATGATGGTCACCATGGCTGCACACTTAATCGCTCATGTCAGCACTTTTTGACACTCAAGGCTGTCATTACCCTCTGACACTGCCCTTACCACATGGATTGCCGGGCTGACCATGTCACTTTATATTTTATTTTCGTCCCGACCTTGTTTCTTACTTGCTCCTCCCGGTTTTTACTTCAGGACCCACATTAGGAGTCCTTTTTATCCGCCGGAGACTGCTGCAAGATTGCCTTGCTCACGCAAGAGGTGAGTTTACAACCTCCGCTCTGTCTCAGCCCCTAGTCCTATCTCTTTTTATAATTTTTATTGATTCTGTCCTTCGAGACCCTCCAATACTCACCCTGAGAGCTTCACCCCATAAGACTCTCGATGATTTCAGCTGAAGTTGTTATGTATGTATTGTTTTTCCTTACAGTTTTGTCATGTGTTTTCTGTCTCCAATCTTTCCACAGGTGACTCCTGAGCACCTTTTGGGTATGTAGAACACACATACCTTGTTGTAGATAGTTTATGTTTTCCTGATCCTGATGAATTGTCGTGACCAATTACTGGCTTAAAGGGCAAGAAACATGTTGATCCTCCTGAGAGTAGGGCATACACAACTAGCATCATAATCACTAGTAGCTATCCCCACCTCATTTTCTTTTTAACTAGGCTGTTTACCACTTTATTAAACACATTTTTTTGTGGACTAACAGTACCTATTTTATCCGTACACCACATCTACACATTCTAGGGCCCCTTACCCCCACAGCACCCTTCGGCAGGAACAGAAGATCCCCGCCAAAGAGCCCCAATATTGGGAGCCCGTCAGGAATTGCAGCGCCGACCTGACGAGGGGCAGGCTCAAATGATGAAGCATGACACCTAGCTTGCTGGGTGTGTGAGGGCCCTAGTTCCAACTAAAGGGTTTCCCCCCCTTTTTTTCATGACAAACGACACAATTTGCTGAAATCACTACTTTTTCTCAACTGACCTGAGGAACTTTGTACCCCTTTTTTCCTACTAGTTGCTTGGGTATGTACACTGGACCTCGTTAAACTTACCCATCTATCCCTCCTTTTGTTGACATATATTCATATATACATACATAAATAAAAACAGGCTAAAAAGTGAATACTCGTCTAACCTAAGTGTAGTACAAGGTAAGAAGTAGATGCTGTTTTCTATAGTATGGTATATCCTAAGTTTATATGCTAAGAGTCCCTCTAGGTTCTAGTCAACTCCATATCTTAGAATGAGAGAGGTGGGAATCTCTTTCCGAATCTCAAACTCCAACACCTCAACAAGGGAGTCAGAACACTGGAAGCTGGATTCTCTGCGAGCAGGAATTACAGCGTCTAGTCAGTGCATCAGGCGGGGACTCGAATTCCTTCCGAACTTGCCGTGGCGGACCGTATCGAGCTGAGCCGAGCCGTGGTTTGCCATGGTAAGGGAAGGTATATTTATACCTGGAAGGTACTTAGGAATGCTAGCATTGACGTAAAGTCGGACAGAGGAAGACGTCATGATTGAACCCCTAAGGAATAGTACTTCATGTATAATAGATGACTTCTTGGAGAAATCAATAATCCTAGCTAGGGAAAGTCCCGATAGCTTAAGTGTCTGGTTTCTAAGAACTTGTGATGTGGGATGGGCGGATATAGGTGACCATGCCTGTATTTGGTTAGCATGGCTAATGCCTAAATAAGGACTGGGATTCTATGCCTAAATAAGGGCATTGCGAATTGTGCCTATATAAGGACATGATTCAGGGAAGCCTATGTACGGGCATCTAAATTGAAACACAACACCCACTCCATTGACGAATTATCGATATTACTAAATGCTAAACATGCTAAACACATAAAATTGAGTATCACATGTTCGCTAAAAACTTTTGTAAAAGCATACTTAAAAAATAAGTTAATGTTAAAAACTCTCAGGTAAACATGGAATGCAAAGGTGCTGTACATACCTAAAGTAATGTTTCATCTGAAGCATATGTTTACAATGGATGCTAAATGCATGCACAGACATATACACATATACAATGAAATGGTCCATTTTTACAGAAAGGAACAAAATAGATTAAGCCGTTCCATGTCATGATTACATAAATGCGAAGAAAAGGTGGCAATGTGTCCCTGGAAGTGTTCAAAGAAGTCTGTTCTCTATGAATAGTTCTACTGTAAGCAGAGTTGTTTTAGCCATCAAAGAAAAAGGTTCCAAAATGTGTCTTTTGTTTTGAAAAATGAAGGCCAAATTCATATTTTATCCGGTACACTGTGAGCCAAATCAAAAGTCAGTGTAAGATGCCAGTGAAAACATGAAATCCTCTATTCCTGTAGACAAAAAAATTTCTACCGATGTCAGTAATAGGTCGATTACCTTGTTTAGAAGACTAACTGCACATAGATGTGACGCATCGTCAGTCGCAGTGTTCGTTATCGATGTTACCTGTGTGCCTGTTGATCCATCTCGTACTTCAGCAGTAGCATGTTGCATCTGTGAGATCTCAATGAATGCCGTCATCAGGATCGGTAGCCTCTGGGGACAACACAGAGCATGGGCCGTTATCGTGTCCAGCAGAGTATCGCTATCCGTTAGCATGACTGATGGGAGTGTTAGACAGATATCTAGCACGCATTCTTCACCACAAAGCAGGTAGCGTAGAACACGTAAGATGCAACCTTGCCAGATTGGTCTGAATGACAGAAACCATGTGGTATTTAGTTCTCGTAGACGAGGTAAACCCAATAGCTGTACTATGCGTTCACAACACTTCCTCTCCAGGAGAGCTTTCTCCAAGTCGCATAGAGTGATGCTGGTGGATTGGCTTGCCATAGCGTAGTAATAGGAATAAAAACAGCATTCCTGCTACGAGTGCTAGAATTAGTGGCAGACCACCAAACACCGAGTGCACGAAGTTTGGAATGATTCAGAGGACTGCTTGAAAAGGTGTTAACAGTCTTGAACATATGGTCTTAAATACATGCACAATACGGCTCGTATCAGACATGTTTAAGATACGTCCCAAAATTTCTGTGAAATGCGTAGGGCAGTTTGTCCTTAACAGAGCCTGTATCTCAGTCGAAGTCCTAGAAACTTGTAGATCATAGGTTTCTTTGGCCGAGGTCAAAGGCACAGTTTGTTGTAAAAGAATGGCTTTTATTCTGCTTAAAGTATCAATTCGTATAGAAGAGATGTTCAGTGAAGGCCATAAAGGAGACTCCCTGACTGTGTCTATTTAGGGGAACAAGACTTGCATACATCAAGTGACCCTGGAACTAACTGTTACTAGATATGGGATACTTGGCAACATGCCACAACAGCTCTGATCATTCAACATGAGGTAACTCCCATTTGAAAGTTGGCCAAACGTTGGATAAATCACAGCGGCCGGTGAATCTTGCAGGTGGCAGGACAAATTTGCAGTAGAACCACTACAGGCCCCGTGTAAACTAATATCCCGACATATGAGTGAACCGCTCAGTACATTTTCAGTTTTCACAGTGTGTACCGCTAAGAAACACTAAACGCCCCCCACTCCAACATCTGTGTGTGTAAGGTAAATCTCAGGATGTCCTGATGTGTTCTTTATCCAACCTTTCATATTTGCCTGCTGGCATGTGTTTGAGGCAATACCGAAAATGGAAAGTTGTAACAGGCAGAGTTATTTTGCCATGAATTATCCATTTTGAAGCCGGTTTTTGTGCTACCGTAAATGGCAATTTTTCCAGTTTTTCAATGCTCAGCACTGTATACTTTGCTCCCCTTTGTGCCAGTTCGATCTGTTTATCAGCGAGATTGTATTCAGAAAAGAGAGAAGACATGTTGATGAAATGCCATGGCACATAGCCTGCACGCAAGTTTTATAGCGTTCAGCATAATAACAGAATAGAACGTAATTGAGACTGGCCTTGTCGCAGCAGGACCAAATCTTGTTCTACAATAACTAAAGCAGAGGATACAATGTTGCCCAATGGATATATCCTGGATGACAGAGTCGTTAACCCATTGTCGACCACAGCGAGAGATTTCTCTAAATTAATACAATCAATTTCTCGTATTCTTTATGCGGCGTCTGCTTGGGTAACCTTCCATATTTCATTATAAGCAGCATAGATGCCGGCATATATGAAACGTTTTTGACGTGGTTTTCTTGGACCTAGCAAGAAATCCCTGAGGTCTGCATCTTCTTTAAGTAAGGATAAGTGTTGTTTCACATCCTCTAGTGTAGATGTCTGTAGCCACTCAAGGCAGAATTTTCCTACACTGTGGTGCCAATTACGATCCTGTAAAAAAATTCCCCGTGCGACTCGTATCCGGTCTTTTTACCGTACGAATCGTACAAGTGCCGTACGAACTGGCAATCACGATTCACATGGTAAAAAGTCCATACGAACCGCCTTGGGAATTATTCCCCACACGTCCTTGGGTCGGAAAATGTGTCCGACACGTCCTCGGACGATTTACCGTACAAATGTGAAAAGTGAAGTCCGACCGAGGAATCACGATCCTACCCGTGCGTCCGATCTCACAACCGTATGGTAAAAACCCCGTCCGCACCGAACTCCCATTGCAACCATGGAGACATGTGCCCGCATACGCGCCCAACACTCCCCCCAGCCCCCGTACGTTCGAGTTGTACCCCCCCCAGCCCCCGTACGTTCGAGTCGTACCCCCACCCGTGTAGGTACACCCCTGTACGTGTCGGACTCCCCCGTGTATGTACACCCGTGTACGTGTCGAACCCCCACCCGTGTATGTACACCCCTGTACGTTCGAGTCGTACCCCCACCCCTGTACGTGTTGTACCACCGTCTATGTACACCCCAGTACGTTCGAGTCGTACCCCCACCCGTGTACGTGTCGTACCACCGTCTATGTACACCCCTGTACGTTCGAGTCGTACCCCCACCCCTGTACGTGTCGTACCACCGTCTATGTACACCCCCCCACCCCTGTACGTGTCGTACCACCGTCTATGTACACCCCCCCACCCCTGTACGTGTCGTACCACCGTCAATGTACACCCCTGTACGTTCGAGTCGTACCCCCACCCCTGTACGTGTCGTACCACCGTCTATGTACACCCCTGTACGTTCGAGTCGTACCCCCACCCCTGTACGTGTCGTACCACCGTCTATGTACACCCCCCCATCCCTGTACGTGTCGTACCACCGTCTATGTACACCCCCCCACCCCTGTACGTGTCGTACCACCGTCTATGTACACCCCCCCACACCTGTACGTGTCGTACCACCGTCCATGTACACCCCAGTACGTTCGAGTCGTACCCCCACCCCTGTACGTGTCGTACCACCGTCAATGTACACCCCTGTACGTTCGAGTCATACCCCCACCCCTGTACGTGTCGTACCACCGTCTATGTACACCCCCCCACCCCTGTACGTGTCGTACCACCGTCTATGTACACCCCCCCACCCCTGTACGTGTCGTACCACCGTCTATGTACACCCCCCCACCCCTGTACGTGTCGTACCACCGTCAATGTACACCCCTGTACGTTCGAGTCGTACCCCCACCCCTGTACGTGTCGTACCACCGTCTATGTACACCCCCCCACCCCTGTACGTGTCGTACCACCATCTATGTACACCCCCCCACCCCTGTACGTGTCGTACCACCGTCTATGTACACCCCCCCACCCCTGTACGTGTCGTACCACCATCAATGTACACCCCTGTACGTTCCAGTCGCACCCCCAACACAACCTCCTAAGTACGGAGCGCACCCCAGGCCCCAACATCACAACCGCATGTACGAGTCGTACCAAGCCACACACAAGGACAGCACCGTACAACCAAATGGCCCATGTACACACCGTACACACGCTAAAAACACACGTACACAACCAGGACAAACCAAAACTACACAAGAATACACCATTCGAATGGCACAAAGCCACTAAACATGTCCAACAACCACTAAAATAACACATTCACTGACCTGCAACTGCCAAAACCAAACAGAGGCCCAATACACCACCACTCCTTATAACACACCCACCCAAACTTCAAACACAGCCACCAATGGACCTATAAAAAGGGCCCACACACACAAACCATGAGCCTTTGCAACAGACTCACTGCTGCCAGACACCACAGGACCATACTACAAGCTACACCACACCTTACACTTGCACACCTTCACACAACCACCTTCACAAACACCTCCTCATCACATTCATACACACACCTGCACAACCACACCCACACACCCACAACCATCCATACCCCCCCCACCATCCACACCCCTCACCATGCCCACTACCAAGAATCCAAAGTTCAGTAACCGAGAGTTGGAGGTTCTGAAATCCTCAGAGTCGAGCCACAGCTCTTTGGAACATTGGTCAGAAACACCAGCATGGCAGCTAAAACAGCCATGTGGCAGACCATCATCGATGCTGTGAATGCTGTTGGGGACACCAGAAGGACCAGGCAGGAATGCCAATCCAGGTGGTACGATCTGCGGAGGAGGGTCCGAGCCAAGATGCAGGAGGAACACAACCAGGCCAACGCCACTGGAGGAGGGCCCTCCCGCAGACCCGTACACTACCAGCCCTGGGAGGAGAGGGTGATGGCCATACTGCTGGTGGAGGCAGTGGACGGATTAGAAGGACTCCGAGACCCGGGTGAGTACACTAACAACGCACCTCACATGGGGGAAACGTCATCCACAACCAAAATCACTAACAGGCACGCAACCACCCCAAGCTATCGCATGACTCAACCACACTCCATGAACACGCACATGCCACTGCTGCCACCATGCCCCATGCACCCAGCTGGACAATGTCAAGTCACAGGCCACAGAAGACACCAACACATGACACGGTAACCCGGATGGCGGGAGGGTGGGCCCCAAAAATCACATAGTGCAACTCAGAAGCAGACAACAATGCCCTCTGCCCATATGGCCTAGTTCACAGCCAGACAAACACTGTGTCCCCACACAGGAAAGACTAGCCAGCAAATGGCGGACGCCTTGCATCAACACATGGGGGTGAAGGCACTGTTTTGCACATGTCAGCAGCTAATGAACAGCCAACATTGTGAAAGAGTGGCAGCACACACCACCACAGCAGCAGCGCACACACAGACACTACACCCAATGGGTGCCTGGAGATCAGAAACAAACTCACTTCAACAAGCCAAGGGCCATTCAATGATCTGCTAACAGTGTGTGCCCAGGAAGCTGGCCTGAGGTGACAGAGGGTGACACACAGAGGGAGGGAGAGGGGGACACAGAGGGAGGGAGAGGGGGACAGAGAGGGAGGGAGAGGGGGACAGAGGGAGGAGGCTGACACACGGAGGGAGGGAGAGGGGGACAGAGAGGGAGGGAGAGGGGGACAGAGAGGGTGGGAGACACAGGGACACAGACAGAGGGAGGAGGCTGACACACGGAGGGAGGGAGAGGGGGACAGAGAGGGAGGGAGAGGGTGACAGAGAGGGTGGGAGACACAGGGACACGGACAGAGGGAGGAGGCTGACACACGGAGGGAGGGAGAGGGGGACAGAGAGGGAGGGAGAGGGGGACAGAGAGGGAGCGTGACACAGGGAGAGCAAATCAGCCGTGTGGCGTGTGGGAATGTCTGCTCGTCAGCAGGTAGACTGCGTGCATGTAGCCAAGGGTGGCCAGTGCCAGAACCCCCCCTCTTCTCCATGGCAAAACACAGGGCCATGTCACAACCTGTTCACGAGCACAACGACAGCTACCTGCATCATATAAGTGTGTGGATCCACTCCATGTGCACATGTACAGTGCTACACGGAAGGCGCCAATGCATGGCCGCCACACCTGCCCACTCCACTGCTGACTGCAGTCACACTTGACGCAGCAAGTGAGACTGTGCCACACATAGCTAAAGGGGCCAAAGTGGTGCCCAAGGGACACACCCATGCACAAGTGCACTGTGAGTGGAATGCAAGACAGATCCTAATTCCAAGAGGAAAAGTGCCAACTTTGAAACTGATGAAACATGGATGTTGCATGGACCAAAATTAACATTGTCTCTCTCACACACAGGTCAATGTCGTGGATCACCCCCCAACACTGGGGGGGAAGACTCACAGGACCCGGATCTGCAGGAGCCCGATCCCACCGGCAGCGACCACTCTCACCACTCTGTGGACGAGCCCAACCAACCTGGCCCCTCTGGTGTCCAACCACCTGCAGCACCTGCGTCAGGTACAACTGTGCCAACCACCACCCCCACTCCTGCCACATCCCAGGAGACACCCAGGATCCCTGCCCCACCACCACAATGCAGCCAGGCTGGCCAGGAGGGACACGGTGTCCCGGGCACACAGGAGGAGGCAGGCGACAACGCCAATGCCACCCCTCAGGGGTCCCGGAGACCCGATGTACCCACAAGGGCAGGCCAGGTGCAAGTGGGCAGGGGTGGTGGGAGTGGAGGACGGTGGAGGCGCGAGCAACATCCTGGACACATACCGGCAGGACACCACGGGCCTGGCCCAGGTTGTGTCTGTCCTCGAGGGGATCAAGACCCAGCAGGCCCAGCAACATGCGGAGCTACATGCCTGTCTACTGCAACACCAACGGAGGATGGAGGACGGACAGGCTGAGCTCGTGACGGCGTACACGGGAATTCACGATACACTCCGTCGGATGGCCGACAACATGGCCGACCCTCCCTGTGCCAGAAGGCGGAGAACATCACCACCCACAGGGAGGGATCAGGAGGAGGAGGAGGAAACATCCGATGGAGCATCCCAGACGTCGTCACGGCCTGCTTCTGAGGGTCCCCGCAGGAGGGCGGGTCGTCCACGGAAAAGACCGTGAGGGTCGGCGCAACATCACCATCTCCCAGGACACCTGGCCTGGCACCTGGCCCACTGGAGCAACAGCATCACAGCATCACGAGACATTCTCTGCCACATGGCCCTGCTGGTCACTGTCTGACCAATGTTGACAAAGACTGTGGCATGGACTATGAGGACTTCCAATGGCAAGGACACCAACTCCCCTACTGAACTTTGGATTCCAAACTGCCGGAAAGCCCCTCACGTTATACCCCCCCCCCCCCCCCCCCCCACAAAAATAAAAAATCACACCATGAAGAGAAGATGCCTGCTGGTTGCATTATTACCTTACATGTGTCTTGTAAAGTCTAAACATGCCTGAGTTCTCTTTTGACTTCAACCATCCACACCCTGGGGCCTGAGTCTGGCACAGGACACACGGGTCACAGTGTATTAGGCAAGACAGACATGGAGCACCATACACACCCGTGATGGGCCCAACCAGCTGAGGGGGTGGCCGCACAACCGTGCTGACAGACACATTGAGTACAGCAACAGTCATGCGCAGAGGTCAGGGATCATGTGGAGTGTCCTGGGGGACACCCAGGTATGTGTAGACAGGTGGCAGAACCATGTCTTGCAAGCTTGAGTCCGGTGGATGCAGAGAATGGGGGCCTGGCCAACGTTGGATGCATGGGGATGGCACATGTCACAATACCCACACAGTCATGGACATCATGTCCACTACACAGTCTCAGCCCACACACACAGCTTGCATCTTGCTACTCGACACATTGACACATAGCCACAATCAGGGAATACCATGCCAGACATGCTGGATGCACCGTGGCAACACACCAGCATTGACTGAGAAGAGGCACCTTGAAGTACACATGAACACATCTTGTGGAGTAACATGTGGGTCCTACACTGGCACCCTCCTTCTGCAGCACTAATGCGTGATAGCCATGGAACTGGCACACAAGCGTCGGCTAACAGCTCAACCCCCACAGCTGCTCACGGAGAGCCTGCCATACACCATAGATCCGCTGATGTGGAAGTCCCACACCATGTCAAGCCAATGCTAACCGTATGTGTCCGAGGGCAGTGTCACACACATTGATGCCATCATCACAATCCACTATCCCATCACTGATAACATAACATAACACATGTATTTGTAAAGCGCACGTTCACCACTACGGGTATCTTGGCGCTGAATAACAGATGTTTATTGTTACCCAACTCAATGGTACTCATTTTATCGACCTCAGATGGATGAAAGGCTGAGTGGACCCGCCGGGATTTGAACCTGTGACCATGAGGTCGAACACAGGCCCCTGCAGCAGACGCATTAGTCCACTGAGCCACCAGACCCGACTGATGACTGTCAACAAGTCTGACCATCTATTCAGGTGTACACAGCTGCATGTTATGTGTACCATGTTGATGCTACATGTCTGCAGAGGAACCAAACATCAACAGGGGCAGTGTGCATACATCGTGAACAACTGCCACACCCAATACACCCCTGATGCATCCCTTACCCTATGGAGACTTCTAAACGTGTCCGTGCCTGTAACGCTGAGTCAGCCCACGATGACGTGTCCATGAGGAATAGCAGTGCCGCAACAATGCAACCAGCAGACGGCATGCGCAAGTACCTGGGGAAGAGAGACACACAAGAAGTCAGCCACAAAAAGCACAGCCACTTGCATGTGCATTTACTCGACACATGTATGGATGACAACATGCTAGGTCACAATTATGACTGGGGAAATACAACCATCACTGCCACCATCACTCCAGTGACACCCCTCACACACCTCTGACTCATGTGCCATACATGCAGGTGGACACACACATCACAACACATGCCACACGGGGACAAATGCGTGCACACTCAGACACTGGTACTCACCACTAAGCAAAGAAGTCGCGAATGAGCCGAGTCCGGATGTCCTCCTGCGGCTCCACATCCTCCACATCACTAGCCCCATTGCCAAGGCCTTCGTCCTCCACGGGTGGATGGTCCTCGTCATGATGATCCAGGATGAGTGACACAGCTTTCTCAACTGCCATGTTGTGCAGCATACAGCAGACCATGAAGATTTTGCAGACCTTCGCTGGGGCATATGGGAGGGCGCCGCCGGTCTTGTGGAGGCACCGAAAGCGGCTCTTCAGCAGGCCAAACGTCCTCTCTATCACTCGCCTTGTCCGGCCATGGGCGGTGTTGTAGCGGAGCTGGGCCGGCGTGATGGGGTTGCGGAGAGGTGTGAGCAGCCAAGGCATGTTGGGATAGCCAGCGTCCCCTACATGGGAAGCACATGGACATCGTTAGAACTGGTGAAGCGGTCGTGCTGGTAGGCTATGCAAAATACAGGACAGACAGACTGTACCCACCAACAACACATGCTCTTTTGTTGCGCAGCTGCATCATCATTTCAGGCATCCTGCTACACCTCATGATGTAGGCATCGTGTGCTGATCCTGGAAAACGAGCACAGACATGTGAAATCACCATGTTGGACAGACACACCACAAGGGCATTGATGGAGTGGTAGTGCTTCCGATTGCGGTACGCTACCTCCCGTGCATGTGGTGGTACCAAAGCTACATGTGCCCCATCTATGGACCCAATGACATGGGGCATCCCTCCCAGGGCATAGAATCCACGCTTGACCGCAGTCAACTGTTCAGGGGTTGGGAACTTGATGAAGTCATCCAGGTGAATCAACATGGCCTCTAAGAAATCATGCAGCACAGGGCAGAACATGATCTGGGACATGCCACCAACATGAGCTATGGTATATTGAAAGGTACCCGTGGCAAGAAAATGTAGGGCAGCCATTACCTTCAGCTGGGGTGTCAGTGCCGTAGGATACCTGTGCTGCGGTTGCAGGTGTGGTGCCAGTCTCGCCGTCAACTCCAGAATCAACCGTCGTGGGAAGCGGTAGCACCGGATCCGATCATTCTCCCGCATGTCAGCCAAGTCCGGCATTGCTCGGGGAAGAGGCGGCGCTCTGCAGTAATTTGGAAGTGACAAGGAAGAGTGAGTGCACCACAACAACAAATCATTTGTACTGAGCACATGTTAATCTGTCAATACACATATGCTACATACGGAGTCAGGTATGTGCCACATGCCCAGGACAGGTATGGCTGCCAGGTGACACTCCTACCAAGACCCAGCTACACACGGAGATTGAGAACCGCCCCATGCCATGCCATGGGAATAGCTGTGTCCCATTGCAAGTGAACATCCAGACGCAACACAGGAGAGACATACGCCCACACATCAGCAGAAGTAGGATGCCGATTGCAGAGACTGGTAGCGGAACACTAGAGCCACAGGTCACATGACATTACACTAGGACAGCCCACACACCTTGCCATGAAGGTGCACATGTCATGACTCACCACACAATCATTGTGAGGATGCAGACATGTCCTTGTCACGCTACTCCGTGTCCCATGCATACATGTGCACCTCACATCCGATACCACATGTGGCATGGTGTGCGGAACAGTGTGCAATGTCTATCTACACACAGACATATGTTGGTTGCTGCAACAGCTGCAGCTTTTGAGGGTGCTCCAACATCAACCTGATGGGAAGCCCCCACACATACATGACATAGTCACATTGTGCACCGTGGGTAGTGTCAAGGCAGGTGTGGTAACCCCTGTACCGGGCATCAGGGGACACTTCCGTGTGTTGGTGTCCGTGCCATGCCAGTGACGCTCACCCCAAGTGTGCAGTACGACATGCACACATGTCAAAGGAGTCAAGGGCATGCCTGGCACACATTGCACCGTCACACAGTACACCTGTACACATCTCATCATACATCTGGTGCCTTCTCCACTCAGGAGTTATGTTCCACATCACAGCCTGTCACACCTGTGCCCCACACATGTAGTAATGCACAGACAATGCCTTGATGTCCATTCCTGGACAAGTATGTCCATCCATGGACAAGTATGTCCATCCATGGACAAGTATGTCTGCCCTATTCCTACCTGTGTGCCGCCTATCACCACTGTGATGTGTGAAAACCGCCGTACTGCTGCTAAGAGGGCCTGTGTACGTTCCCAAATCACTATGGGAGTGCTGCCGTATGTGTACCCATCGTGATGGCGAGCGTACATGCGTCTGTACGGCCCGTACCACTACGAGTACGCATACGCGAGGACACCCATAGTGATAGGGCCGTACGCACGCCTGTACGCTCCCTATCACTATGGGTGTCCTCGCGTATGCGTACTCGTAGTGGTACGGGCCGTACACACGCCTGTACGTTCCCTATCACTATGGGTGTCCTCGCGTATGCGTACTCGTAGTGGTAGGGCCATACGCACGCCTGTACGCTCCCTATCACTATGGGTGTCCTCGCGTATGCGTACTCGTAGTGGTACGGGCCGTACACACGCCTGTACACTCCCTATCACTATGGGTGTCCTCGCGTATGCGTACTCGTAGTGGTACGGGCCGTACACACGCCTGTACGCTCCCTATCACTATGGGTGTCCTCGCGTATGCGTACTCGTAGTGGTAGGGCCGTACGCACGCCTGTACGCTCCCAATCACTATGGGTGTCCTCGCGTATGCGTACTCGTAGTGGTACGGGCCGTACACACGCCTGTACGCTCCCTATCACTATGGGTGTCCTCGCGTATGCGTACTCGTAGTGGTAGGGCCGTACGCACGCCTGTACGCTCCCTATCACTATGGGTGTCCTCGCGTATGCGTACTCGTAGTGGTACGGGCCGTACACACGCCTGTACGCTCCCTATCACTATGGGTGTCCTCGCGTATGCGTACTCGTAGTGGTACGGGCCGTACACACGCCTGTACGCTCCCTATCACTATGGGTGTCCTCGCGTATGCGTACTCGTAGTGATAGTGAGCGTACATGCGTGTGTACGGCCCGTACCACTACGAGTACGCGTACGCGAGGACACCCATAGTGATAGGGAGCGTACAGGCGTGCGTACGGCCCTACCACTACGAGTACGCATACGCGAGGACACCCATAGTGATAGTGAACGTAGGCACGCGTGTACGGGCCGTTGCAATGCATTTGGGGTGCCCTAGGGCCTCGAAACACACCGTACCTGTGTGTGACGCTCCAAATTACATAGGGGACACATGAGGGACAAGTATTAAGGCCTACATGCATGCTGGTTGTCATGGAGACCAAGTTCAAATTTCGAAATTGTTCTGGAAGGTGCACAGCAGAAGTCAGTTGGAATTCTTCTACTTTGTTGCAATGTGTTTGTGGGGCTGACATCATGCAGGAGAATGAAACCGATAGAGAACCCACAGACTGCTATGTTTGAAGGGATTGGAGGAAACATAGGATGCAAATGTGAGTGACCAATCACTCTGTACTCCTGTGCATGAGATGGGCCAGCAAGGCAGATATAAGGCAGCCAGGTCCCATGAGGGAGCACTTGCCTGCACATCTCTGTATTCCACGACCCAGCTGCTGCTACTGATTCCCTGGAACCATGTCAAGGGCTGTGGAGAGGTTACAGCCATTCACCCTGGAGGAGAACATGGCTTTGGTGGATGTGATCCTCCCACGGTACCCCATGCTGTATGGGCGACCAGGTTATCAGGTGAGTGCAGTGTCCACTGCCACAGACTGTGTCCCTTTTTTGTGACTGTGATTTCTGCCATTGTGTTCTGGTGTGACACACATGCCATGTACTGTAGGGGGGGTCCCAAGGGGGGGGGGGAATGCCTGATGTCTCCCAGCAGTGCCCTGAGACAGGAGGGGTGGGTGCAGAGTCCTCCCAGCAGTGCCCTGAGACAGGAGGGGTGGGTGCAGAGTCCTCCCAGCAGTGCCCTGAGACAGGAGGGGTGGGGGCCTATCACTCCCAGCAGTGCCCTGAGACAGGAGGGGTGGGGGCCTATCACTCCCAGCAGTGCCCTGAGACAGGAGGGGTGGGGGCCTATCACTCCCAGCAGTGCCCTGAGACAGGAGGGGTGTGTGCAGAGTCCTCCCAGCAGTGCCCTGAGACAGGAGGGGTGGGGGCCTATCACTCCCAGCAGTGCCCTGAGACAGGAGGGGTGTGTGCAGAGTCCTCCCAGCAGTGCCCTGAGACAGGAGGGGTGGGGGCATATCACTCCCAGCAGTGCCCTGAGACAGGAGGGGTGGGGGCCTATCACTCCCAGCAGTGCCCTGAAACAGGAGGGGTGTGTGCAGAGTCCTCCCAGCAGTGCCCTGAGACAGGAGGGGTGGGTGTGATGCACAGTGTGAGCCTGGATCATTGATTGTGTAGTTGCCCTCATTCCACCTGTGTCCTTTCAATGGCACGTACTGCTTTTGCCCTTCCCCAGAGGATCATGTCCCTATGACAAAGGTGCAATGCGTTGGATGCATACTATGCATTGTTGTAAACAGCGAATGTGTTCTAATCTGTGTCCCTGTGACATGTGCCAGGTGTATTGATGTAGTGTCACTTGTCCATCCTCACAGGTAGACGCCTCTGCCAAGGAGCAGATATGGCTGGACGCCGTCAGCGCCGTGAGGAGTGCGGAAGGTCGGAGGCGGCGCATGTCCCAGGTGAGGAAACGCTGGCAGGATATCCGGTGCTGGATGCGGAGGATCGCACGGGTCCTGCTGGGGGACTCACCTGAGAGCCACAAGAACCGCGGACGCCGCCGTCTCTCCCACATCCAGAAACGTGTGCTGGCGGTGGTCTTTCCTGACTTGGACAGGCGTCTACAGGACATGCAGCAGCCGGAAGGGGGTAGGTACATGTGTGTGTTTGTTGTGTTTCACCAGCATTTGTAAGTACAATGTTCCATGGATACACTTCCAGGGTTTATGGTGCTGTGCAGATCCTATTCCCCACAGAATTGCAGTGCTCTCCTGCCTCCCTTCCCCTCCTTGCAATGTGTTCCCTGGTCTGTGTGTAGTCGCTCCATCACAAGGTCATGTAGCCTGACACCTTCTACAAGTGTACAATGCCTGCAGCATCATGTGTGGGGGTGGTGTGTAACAGGATTTGGGACCTTGCCTGTGCCCTGTCCAGTTCTGGACTTGTGGGTTCCATGTCAGTTGGCACTAATGCTGAGTCCAGACATGGGAGTTAGTCTCTCAAGTGTGAGGCCTTACAGCATGCATGTCCTATGTGGTGGCCTGTGACATGATGTGCATGAGTGTGCGGTACGCATAGTGCAGGGATGATAGCGTGTGTTGCAGTCATTCCCATTCAGGAGCATGGAGTTGTGTGGCCACTACTGTCCCCAGGGGCATATTTTCCTAGGTATCATGTGTGTAATCCGAATATGTCGACAATCTCTGTGTCTACAGCATAGGTTGTGCTCTGGGCCATTGTCCCCTGGCACCATGTTTATTGACGTGAGATGTATTACAAGTGTCCACTGTACAGCCTGACCTGATTTTCCTATTACATACTCACGGTGGCCATTGCCTTTGTGTCTTGTTGCAATCATCTGATGCTGCCCATTTGTACATGATAATTTGCACAGCCGCACCTCGGGTATTTTGTGTGCAATATAGTAGTTTTGCATCCCATGTGTATTTCACCCAGACTAAGAGATGTACGTGCTTCCTGTGTCTCCATAGATTTGTCTCATGTAGGGGGTGGGTGGTGCGGGCATGGCCGACATGTCAAGACCTGATATCTCCTTGCTAGGACTGGCCAGTGTGTGATGTTTGCCTGGACATACACTCAAGGTGCAGTGTGCCAGTCAGGGTGGGCATGTTATCAGTATTACCTATGCTGCATGTGCCTGTGGTTCCTGCCTATGGTCCCTGCTCATCCCTATTTGCTGCCACGCTGTGTGGTGCAGATGCAGTGCTGGATTGTCCCCAGGGCCTTGCTCCTCAGTCAAAATTCCATATCATCTCATTTGCTAGTGTGTCATGCTCTCCATAGTTTTTCCATGGCATGGTGGGTCGAAAAACTGTGTCTTGCATGCCCTACATATGTACCTTGTTTTGTAGATGTAACTCTTCCTTTGTTTCAGGGTATGCACTGTAACCTACGTAGATTTGACTCATGTGACATATGTATACAGGTGTATGATTACTTTCTGTCTCTTCACCCTGCCCACAGCATCGTCGGGGGACACGGAGGGAGACATGGACACAGACGGCGCGGAGGGACGGAGCACCAGTGCCAGCGGTGACATCGGGGCTGGCACTTCGAGTGGGACTGAGGCGGTGGAGAGTGAACCCGGGGACCTGTCGACTGGCACAACAGAGTATGAAGCCGACGGGTCCGAGGAGGATCACTCCGAGTGGGCGGTGGCTGCACCACCATCTGACAGCAGCCCTACATCTGGCACCGCCCCCTCCATTGGCATCAGCCGCCTCCCACGTGCTCGTGTCCCTTCCCAGCGTGCCCGGTCCCCACATGTCTCCTTCCTGCCAGGCACCGCACCCCCTGCCCCTGTCTCCACTGCTGCCGCCAATGCTGAGTCTGTGGACATCCAGCGGCAGTTGCAGATTGGTCAGACTGCGATCCTTAATGTCCTCCATGGCCACAGCCAGGTCCTCAACAACATGGAGGCATACTTGGAGGGTATTCATTCATTGCAGGCTGACCAATGCAACTTGCTGAGGTCCATAGACTCCACACTGACTGCAGCAGTGGGTCTCCTGCAGCGCTACGTCCCACCCCCTACCCCTGCTCCTTCCACAATTCCCACTCCCATGCCTGTCCCACATACACCCAGACATAAGCATGCACCCACCACAACAGACACAGGCACCACACCAGCAGGGAAGGTCCGCCGCACACCTCCTGACACGCACACACAGGGTGCAGTAGGCACACCCACTGGGTCGGGGGGCAAACGTGTGACACGCAGCCAGAGTGGGAGTCCGCATTCCACCCAATCCACTCCCTCCAAATCCCCTCCCCTCAGCTCTCCTGGCCACATCTCCCCCAAAGACTGTTCATGGCCGCTCTGTCCCTGAGCCCCACATTGACACCACCCCGCAAGCGGTCAAGGAAGTCCCCGGTCAGGGTGCTTGAGTCCCCCCCCCTGTCCACAACCACCCCCAGTGGCGCTGCGACCCATCCCTCTGACCCCCCCCTCCTTGGGGCCTGTGGTTCCTTCGGGTGCAGGGGAGTCCCTGGAGGACCTTGCCAAGGTGTGCAGCGAGATCCTAGAATCCACCTTTGGCCCTGCCCCACCCCCTGTGGTGGAGTCCTCCATCCCTGCACCCAATTCGCCTACCCTTTGCCCTCCTGTCCCTGCGGTGCCTGTTCCTTCCCCCCCACATGATGCCCTCACCCCTGTGGAAGACGACGACTTGTAACTGTGCAGGCAAGCTAGGGGACACGCATCCCACTGTGTCCCCCATCCAGCTGGGACTCCTGGACTGCCCTATGGCCTTTGTTATTATTGGACTTACGTCATACTAGTTTTTTGCGCATGCTGAATAAAGCTATTTATTTTTTGCCCTTGGAACACTCCTGCATTGCTGGCATTGCTGTTGGTGGGGCTGCTACATGGTTGTGGGTGTTGGTCATGTGTTGGGTGTGTGGGAAATGTAGTAGTGTGCTGCTCATAGGGGGGACCCTGGGATCAGTGTGCCTCACACGGTGTTAGCTACCTTTCTCCATTCATGTAAGCAGTTGCTGCATGTTGCAATTTTTTCCAAGGTGTTTTCCTTCCTCTGTGTACTCTGACTTCTTCCCTGCAGGGTGTTCCCAATATTTAGTGCAGAGCTGTGTGTACATTAGCTGGGTGTGTGACGGACTCCTTCAACTTTGCACATGCATGCTGAGCCATTCTCCACCTGCATCATTCGTGGCATCCTTGGTAGTCATTGTACTTGTGTATGTGGACTATTGACATGACTTCATGTGTAAATGTTTTGTTTTTGGCCCTATGCATGCGTATACTTCCAGCCTCGCACACATGTGGTACATGTACTGCAGGGTCTTTGTGCACCTGACTGACATTTGTGGGCATGGTATATGTGACTACTCCACCCTTTGCGTTCCATGGGCACTGCTGGGAGTGATAGGCACCCACCCCTCCTGCGTCTGGGCACTGCTGGGAGGACTCTGCACATACCCCTCCTGTCTCAGGGCACTGCTGGGAGGACTCTGCACACACCCCTCCTGTCTCAGGGCACTGCTATGAGTGATAGGCACACACCCCTCCTGTCTCAGGGCACTGCTGGGAGGACTCTGCACACACCCCTCCTGTCTCAGGGCACTGCTGGGAGGACTCTGCACACACCCCTCCTGTCTCAGGGCACTGCTAGGAGTGATAGGCACACACCCCTCCTGTCTCAGGGCACTGCTGGGAGGACTCTGCACACAACCCTCCTGTGTCTGGGCACTGCTGGGAGGTCTCTGCACACACACCCCTCCTGTCTCAGGGCACTGCTGGGAGGACTCTGCACACACCCCTCCTGTCTCAGGGCACTGCTGGGAGTGATAGGCACCCACCCCTCCTGCATCTGGGCACTGCTGGGAGGACTCTGCACACACACCTCCTGTGTTTGGGCACTGCTGGGAGGACTCTGCACACACCCCTCCTGTGTCTGGGCACTGCTGGGAGGACTCTGCACACACCCCTCCTGTCTCAGGGCACTGCTGGGAGGTCTCTGCACACCCCCCTCCTGTCTCAGGGCACTGCTGGGAGTGATAGGCCCCCACCCCTCCTGTCTCAGGGCACTGCTGGGAGGACTCTGCACCCACCTCTCCAATTTCACAATATGTACGCTCATGACATGCACGGATGTGGGTACGCTCCATGCATTCGAGGTGGGGGTACGTGTCGTACTTACACTGTTGGGGTGGGGGTACGCTCCATGCATTCGAGGTGAGGGTACGGGTTGTACTTACACTGTTGGGGTGGGGGTACGCTCCATACGTACGCGGCTGAGGGTAGGGGTCGTACTTACACTGTTGGGGTGGGGGTACGCTCCATGCATTCGAGGTGAGGGTACGTGTCGTACTTACACTGTTGGGGTGGGGGTACGCTCCATGCATTCGAGGTGAGGGTACGTGTCGTACTTACACTGTTGGGGTGGGGGTACGCTCCATACGTACGCGGCTGAGGGTAGGGGTCGTACTTACACTGTTGGGGTGGGGGTACGCTCCATACGTACGCGGCTGAGGGTAGGGGTCGTACTTACACTGTTGGGGTGGGGGTACGCTCCATGCATTCGAGGTGAGGGTACGTGTCGTACATACACTGTTGGGGTGGGGGTACGCTCCATACGTACGCGGGTGTGGGTACGTGTCGTACTTACACTGTTGGGGTGGGGGTACGCTCCATACGTACGCGGGTGTGGGTACGGGTCGTACTTACACTGTTGGGGTGGGGGTACGCTCCATACGTACGCGGGTGTGGGTACGGGTCGTACTTACACTGTTGGGGTGGGGGTACGCTCCATACGTATGCGGGTGTGGGTACGGGTCGTACTTACACTGTTGGGGTGGGGGTACGCTCCATACGTACGCGGGTGTGGGTACGGGTCATACTTACACTGTTGGGGTGGGGTACGCTCCATACGTACGCGGGTGGGGGTAGGGTCCGTACATATCCGTCCCCACGCTAGGTGATGCTTGTGCGGCCCGTACCCAGGGCTTTGCCACGTGGGTACGAGCCGTCCCGCCATTGTTGGGGTGACGTGGGTGTGGGCATGGTACGACTCGTACCCACACTCTTCAGGCGTGGGTACGGGACGTACATGTCTGGTTGTGTTGCCGGTTCGCGTCGTGACGGACTTCCGTTGTGGCGGTCGCTGGCTTAGCTGGACACACCCCACCCCCTCGTAGTGACCAGGGCCTGGGAGTCAGGTATGTCCAGGGCATGTGTGCTGTGTGACTTTGGTGGGGGGTTTGTGGCCTGCCCTGGTCCTGCCACCCCACTTTCCCCCCTCCCTTAGTTGTTCTGACCTTCTGCGGCGTCTGTGTCGGAACCTGTAGAGGAGGTCGACTGCTATGAGGGCCGGGATGACACGTAGGTTCGGGTCCATGTCTGTCCGTCGCGTACGGGTCCTCCTTGTTCGCGTCGTCCTGTCTGTCCGTCCCGTACTGGTCCTCCTTGTTCGCGTCGTCCTGTGTGTCCGTCGCGTCCTGGTCCTCCTTGTTCGCGTCGTCCTGTGTGTCCGTCGCGTACTGGTCCTCCTTGTTCGCGTCGTCCTGTCTGTCCGTCGCGTACTGGTGGTCCTTGTTCGCATTGTCCTGATTTCCCGGCAGGTTTTGGCAGCCGGAAAATATTCACCGTGCGGGATGACGTCGGTGCGAATCGTAATTCCTGGTTCGTGAATGGCAGGCTGCGAGCGTCCCGACGTCAGGTCGGCGCTTTCCCGGATCGCATTTGTATGTTTATTTTGTTCGGTCGGGGTTTTTTACGATTCGTACGGAAATGGTGTTCCCGTGCGAATCGTAATTCCATGTTTGTATTTTTTTACGACCGGGTACGCGTCGGACGGAGAATATGCTCCGTCCGACGGTTCGTACCCGGTTTTTCCAGGATCGTAATTCGCACCTGTATGTTGTTACTACCCCTGGATGCTGTCTTTGAACATAGCATGGGTCTGGCCTATTAATAGTAAAACCCTGTATTTTCTTCAGGAATCTTTCTTGACAGATGTTTGTGTCTGTGGGCCAGATCAACCATTTTTTCCATTCGGAATCTGATCTGTTGTTTTGTAAAAGTGTGTCTACTGTCACCACTTCCTGTTCAGTGCTATTACTAGCTGGAGTTGCTACAGAAGGTGTGTTCATGTCTTTGATCTTGGCTAACCCAAGGCAAGACGTTTGGTGGACAGTGTCATTCAAAAACATTATTTGCTGTGGGATGATGCAGGCTCTAAACAAAGCTTCAATTCTCTGCACTTGCCAATCTTTTGTACCCCAGACAGATTTTGTGTCAATTGTGTTTTTCCCAAACTCAAAACCCTGTCTAGACAGTTGGGCAATAAAGGCTGCAGAATAAATCTGTTTCGTATTGGTTAACACACTTATCGTTCCTGCTTTGTTCATATTTTTAAAGTAAAACTTTTCTGGATTGGAGGGATTGTACCCTGAAAAATATGGAAACTTTATTGCAAACGTTTTTTAGCTAGCCCTTGGTGGTGTAGGACAATGTACTCATTGGTTATACATTAATACATTTCTAGGTGTTGCAAATTTATGCAAGAAATGATGACCATAATGGTTATAATAAAAAAGCTGTCCATAGTCTGTTAAACCCTCTAAGTATTCGTGGTTAGAGAATGCAGCAGATCTTTCTAGATCAGACATCATGTTCTTAACAGTCTCAAAATCCCAATCATCAGAATACGTACTGGAGGTAATAAAGTCACTTAATGATATCTTAAATAAGTGTGAAATCTTCAAAAGTTCCGACAGGCCGAATATATCATAATCCGTTTTGTCCCAAACTATACCATCTTGTATAGGAACAGCTGTGATGTTCACTGCTGGCAAGTCTCTTGCTTCACGATGGGATGATTTGTGTGGTTTCAAAAGTAAGTTCACATTTTTACTTTCTGTGTCCAAGTGAATATATCTTGCATCTATCAGCATGCTCATTACTAAAGCTAGCCAAAGCAGAAAGAAAAGTATTCCAGAAATGATCCATAGTTTAATCCATGGTGAAACCAGATAAGTCTTTTTCACGTGATGAAAGAAGTCTTGTGCTTGTTCTATGAAAATTCTTTTGACTGGCGTCATTTCAGGCTCACTTGGATCCTCAGAAAATGAATCAAAGTTAATGAAATAGCCAGAGGCAGTTCTGTCAATGCTTGAAATTGCATCAGGATTCCTTGAAATCGCTTGAACCAGTTGATTACTTGCTACGTTGGTGTAGACAGGTGTTTCAGGACGAACTGTTATTTAGATTGCAAGAGGAATGAGTTCCATAGCATTGTTGCTTAGTCCTTCATTTCTTACTGTTGAACTCTCAATGGTGATGAGTCTTTTATTTTGAACCTTTTGGATAGTAGCTAGAGAAGTGCGTCTGCTACTTGGTCAGAGTCCACATGACGTACTGCTTAGTACTGCTTAGAGGTCGATGGTCATATATATTGTTGGACCCGGCCTCGTAGAATGGCCCTACGTGCCCCCGCACCACCGAAACCTGGTACCTGCAGCCCAAGCACACGGCCCAGCCGACCCTCCCCACCAGGACACACGCACCGACCCGGACGTCCCCGTCCATGGCCTCTCTCCTTTCGGCCACCCCGGGCCCGCGTGCCCACTTCATGCACCAAGATGGCCCCAGCGCGACCCGGGCCTAGAGGCGCCACTCCGGCTGGAGGACATCACGCTTCCAGGGGATGAGAGAGGGAGGAGCAGTTTCTATCGCACCTCTGAACTCCCCTGGGACGATGGGTTTCGATCGGCCCTCCGGCCTCCCTGAGGGCTGGCTCCGTGCCTGCTGGGTGTCTGGGACTCCTCCCGACCTGGCCCCGAAAGGATCAAAAGACAATAGCAGGAAATCCCGACAACCGATCCCCAGGTGACAAGACCCCTGCCTGCACAGACTCCGGACATCAAAGAGGGGTCGACCTATAACAGGGGGTGCTCTGGGTCTGTCCGGCAGATTCGATGCTGGAACAACGAGAGCCTGCCAACGTGGTCGCGGCTCCTGGAACTTGGACCCTCCTGAGCCCTGCTGAGTGACTCGCGGCTCCCTGAAGAACGTAAGACCTCCGAACTTGTACCTGAGCCTGCTGAGTGACTCGCGGCTCCCTGAAGATCGTAAGACCTCCGAACTTGTACCTGAGCCTGCTGAGTGACTCGCGGCTCCCTGAAACTCGTAAGACCTCCGAACTTGTGCCTGAGCTTGCTGAGTGACTCGCGGCTCCTTGAACCTCGTAAGACCTCCGAACCTGCACCTGAGCCCGCTGAGTGACTCGCGGCTCCAACGGACTCTCACGGTCCCGCCGGACCCCGACTACAACCACGTATCCCCCAGCTCGAGGATTGTGAGCTGTGCGCTGGATACGTCCCTGCCTTGAACCTTTAACCAGAGACTGTCCCGCTACCCCCTACCCCTTCCGAGACTCATTGAGCCCGTGCTCACCTTGTACATATTTGCAGTGATAACCTACTTGATAAAGATTAATTTCTAAGAATACCCGGTGTGGTCACTCTGTGTCGTGTGGTGCCAGAAGTACGATCCTAGATACGAGATTCCTCCCCCTGGGGAGTCTCCCGCCAGTGCCCGGCTACGATACTTCGAGGGTGGGTCTCAGGGTAGTCAGGACCTCCTTCCAGGCTCCTCTGAGGTCGCCGTCTAACATTGGTGGCAGCGGTGGGATTCGGGCCCATCACCTAGAGATCGTACCGTGAACAACGGAAGCACTACCGACAAAGATGGCAGAAGGAAGCACCATGAGCCCCGCAGAAACCAACGCCAACAGGGTGTTCCAGGTGGAGCATCTAGAAGAATATACACACAAAGAGCTAAAGCAATTTTGCAAAGAATTTAAAATTGCTACCACTGGTCTCAACACTAAGGAAGATTTGCAGAAAGCACTGAAAACTTGGGTGGAGACCGGGGCCTCCCGCCCAGAAGGCACGGGGGAGCGCCCCGACGAAGCCGAACCCCCCCAGAGTGAAAGCAGCAGCAATCAGGTGCGAGGCATCGTACCAGACGGGGGCCTATCCCCGGAAGAGCTCGCGGACAGAGAGAGAAGTCGCAATCATGAACTCGAGTTAGCCAAACTCAAAATCGAGGGCGAATTAAAGTTAGCGGAGAAAAAGCTAGCAGTAGAACAAATGCGTGTACAAGGCGAACTAGAAGAAAAGAAGCTCCAACGGGAGCACGAAGGAAGGAAGCTCCAACTGGAGCACGAACGCAGCTTGAAGGAACTCGAGCTCAAGGCCAGAAATGAGGAAGGGAGGCCCCCGGGAAACCGAGAGACGGCCTCCCCAGCGGAACAGAAGGTCCACATCCCCAAGGATGTGGTCAAGGAGTATTATAAAAACGATGACATTCAGCAATGGTTCAGGGCCTACGAGGTCGCCATGACCTCCCATCGGATCCCTCAGAAGGACTGGGGGGCGGGGTTGTGGGGGCGGTTTCTGAGCGAAGGATGGGACACCCTGCTCGACCTACCCCTCTCCCTGCAGACCTCCTACAGCCACATGAAAGAGGCTCTACTCACAAGATACGGCCTCACCCCAGAAATGTACCGTCAGCGATTCCGGGACTGCAGGAAGATCCCGGGCACCACCTGGGTGGAGTATGTAAACTTTTTCAGTCGGGCCTTCGATGGGTGGATCAAGGGCAGCAAAGTCACCACCCTTGCCGAACTCACTGACCTCATGTTGTGGGAACACCTGGCTGCGAACTGCTTCATAGAACTACGTCAGCATCTGCTTGACAGCAAGCTCACTGTGGAGGCCGACCGCTGGACCAACACCCGGGTCTCCCGGGGCATGGTAGGAGAGTACCCCCGAGCCAGTCAGGGACCACCCCGCCAGAGAGGGGGAGGGAACCAGGGAGGGCCGAGAGAATCCCAGCCTAGCCCCCCGAAGACACAACCTCCACCTTTCCCGGCGCCCCCCCCACCAGTGACAGGGCCCCCTGGGAGACGGGGACACCGGGTGACCGTCACATGTTTCCGTTGCCAGAAACCCGGGCACTACGCCAATGACCCAGAGTGCCCCACGGCCACCCAAGTCTCCCCTACCACCCCTGCGAGACAGATAGCCAACGTAGCCCTGGGGGAGGAGGTTGAGGAAGCCGAGGAGTGGGAACCCGCAGCGATGGCCCTAATATCCCTGGGAGATAGGGAGATGATCCCTGGTAGCCTCCTACCCTCCAACACACAGAAATACGGGCAGCTCGTCAAGATCAATGGCCACCAAGTCGAGGCCCTGCGGGACACCGGGGCCAGTATCACCGGTGTCCTCAGGCACCTAGTCCCCGAAGAGCAAATCCTCCCCAACGTCTTTTGCCCCGTAATATCCGCAGACAATAGAGAAAGTATGTGTCAGGTAGCCCTGGTACCGTTTGAGTGGGGAGGGGTGATAGGTAAACTCAAGGTGGCCGTAAGAACCTCCCAGCCGGTCGACTGCCTCTTAGGGAACGACCTGGAGAGTTCTCCCTGGAAGCACGTCGAGCGCAAGGCCCACCTAGGAATGATGGGACTCCCCGAGTGGGTGTGCGCCACCACCCGATCTATGTCAGCCCGACTCACTCCCCAGAGAGAAGTCGAAAGCACCCCGATCGAAGAGACCAGAACAGTCCCCGCCGAGGGTCCTCCCGTCCCCCCATCAGAAGGGTCCGTCGCCCGCGACGAACCCGCACCATCCGACCCTGCCCCGGTCCCCGAGTTGGGAGATCTACCCGAGTTGGCCCAGTGGCGCCACGAGGGGGGGCCCACCCGGGAAGAATTTTGCCGGGAGCAAGCCACTTGTCCTTCCCTGGACGGGCTGCGGCGCCAGGCCGAGGGCCAAGCCGCAGGGGACCAGACCGGGACGCACCGAATCTATTGGGAAAACAGCATCTTGTACAGTGAGCAGAAGTCGGTGGAGCTGGGATCCGGACGGGTATTGGTGGTACCCCTCCGCTTCCGAGACTTCCTCCTGGGCTTAGCCCACGACGTCCCCCTCGCCGGCCACCTGGGTCAGGACAAGACCTACAGCCGTCTCGTGACCCATTTTTACTGGCCTAGAATGAGAGCAGCGGTAGAAGCCCACTGCAAGTCCTGCCCCATGTGCCAGGCTAGTGGGAAGAGCGGGGGGAAGCGCAAGGCTCCCCTCCAACCCTTCCCGGTCGTCAGTACCCCTTTTGAACGAGTCGGAATCGACGTCGTGGGACCACTGGACCCCCCCACCTCCCAAGGTCACCGTTTCATCTTGGTCCTAGTGGACCACGCCACCCGCTATCCTGAGGCTATTCCCCTACGCACCATTACGGCCCCCGTGGTGGGCCGGGCCCTGATGGGGATCTTTTCCAGGGTGGGTTTTCCCCGCGAGGCCGTGAGCGATCGCGGCACTAATTTTATCTCCAAATATATGACGTCCCTGTGGCAACAATGTGGGGTGTCCTATAAGTTCACCACCCCGTACCATCCCCAGGGGAACGGCCTAGTAGAAAGGTTTAATAGGACTTTGAAAGGGATGATCGCTGGCCTAGAAGAGCCCCTCCGGCGTAAGTGGGACGTCCTGCTCCCCTGCCTCTTGTTCGCTTACCGGGAGGTCCCCCAGAAGTCCTTAGGGTTCAGCCCGTTTGAATTACTCTATGGACACCCCGTCCGAGGTCCCCTCAGTTTGGTTAAGGAAGGGTGGGAGGCAGCACCCCAGACCACCCCCCAAGATGTGTTCCAATACGTCCTGGCCCTCCGGAACCAGACCAGGAAGTTCCGAGAACTGGCCGAGGCCAACCTGGAGGCGAGTCAAGAAGAAATGAAGCGCTGGTACGACCAGAATGCCACTCTGGTCGAGTTCCAGCCGGGCCAGCAGGTGTGGGTCATGGCCCCCGTGAAGCCTGGCGCCCTCCAGGACCGATGGACTGGGCCCTACAAAGTGGTTGAGAGGAAGAGTCAAGTCACATACTTGGTGGACGTCCAGTCGCCTTGGGATCCCCTCCGGGTCCTGCACGTGAACCGCCTCAAGCCTCACTTCGTGCGGACAGAACTGAGCCTCCTGCTGGCCACCGATGACGGGGCCGAAGATGAGTCGGATCCCCTCCCGGACCTCCTGTGTGTCAAGGAGCAGGATGGCTCCGTGGAGGGAGTGAACCTCTCCCCAGCCCTCACTGCCCAGCAACAAGCGGACTGCCGCCAGCTCCTAAGACAATTTTCCGACCTCTTCTCCCTGACCCCCCGGGTCACCAACTGGTGTGTTCACGATGTGGACACCGGGGACAGCCCGCCGGTGAGACACCGAGCCTACCGGGTTCCTGACCGGGTCCGGTCCTGCATTCAAGCTGAAGTCTCGAAGATGTTGACCCTGGGGGTGATCGAGCCCTCTGACAGTCCCTGGGCCAGCCCCGTGGTCCTGGTCCCGAAGGCAGCGGCCCCCGGTGTCGCCCCCGAACTCCGATTCTGCGTGGACTACCGGGGGCTCAATGACGTTACCCGAGCCGATGCCCACCCCATCCCACGAGCCGACGAACTCATTGACCGACTAGGGGCAGCCCGGTTCCTCAGCACCTTCGACCTCACCTGCGGATACTGGCAGATTGCGCTCACCGAAGGGGCCAAGGAGCGGTCCGCTTTCTCCACCCCCGATGGGCACTACCGCTTCCGCGTAATGCCCTTCGGGATGAAAAATGCCCCGGCCACTTTCCAGCGACTGGTGAATAGGGTCCTGGCCGGGCTAGAGCAGTTCAGCGCGGCATATCTGGACGACATCGCTGTTTTCAGTTCAGAATGGAGTGAGCACCTCCAGCACCTCCGGAGGGTGCTAACCGCCCTGCGCCAGGCAGGCCTCACAGTAAAAGCCAGCAAGTGCCAGATCGGGCAAGGATCCGTAGTCTACCTGGGGCACCAGGTCGGGAGCGGCCAGGTCGCCCCTCTACAGCCAAAGATCGACGCCATCCTGGCCTGGGAACCACCCATCACCCAAACGGAGGTCCGAGCCTTTCTGGGACTCACTGGCTACTACCGAAGATTCATTCGGGGGTATGGCAGCCTTGTCGGCCCTCTCACAGAACTCACGTCTAAACGACAGCCAAAGAAAGTGCAGTGGACGGCTGCCTGCCAAGAAGCTTTCGATGCCCTAAAAAAGGCCATGTGTACTGCCCCCGTCCTCCAGGCTCCCGACTACACCAAGGAGTTCATAGTCCAGACCGATGCCTCCGAGCATGGCATTGGGGCCGTCCTGTCCCAAGTGAATGACCAAGGCCTAGACCAGCCCGTCGCCTTCCTCAGTCGGCGACTGTTGCCCCGAGAACAGAGATGGAGCACCATAGAGCGCGAAGCCTTTGCCGTGGTCTGGGCACTCAAAAAGCTACGACCCTACCTGTTCGGCACCCATTTCAGAGTCCAAACTGACCATCGGCCCTTGCGATGGCTCATGCAGATGCGAGGAGAAAACCCCAAGCTACTGCGGTGGTCAATCTCCCTCCAGGGGATGGATTTCACCGTAGAACACCGCCCTGGCACGGACCACGCCAACGCTGACGGCCTCTCCCGGTTCTTCCGCCTCAGCGAAGAGAACCCCCCAAGATGATGGGCAGTTCTCTCCGGCTTTCAGCTGGGGGGGACGCGTGTTGGACCCGGCCTCGTAGAATGGCCCTACGTGCCCCCGCACCACCGAAACCTGGTACCTGCAGCCCAAGCACACGGCCCAGCCGACCCTGCCCACCAGGACACACGCACCGACCCGGACGTCCCCGTCCATGGCCTCTCTCCTTTCGGCCACCCCGGGCCCGCGTGCCCACTTCATGCACCAAGATGGCCGCCCGGCCCCAGCGCGACCCGGGCCTAGAGGCGCCACTCCGGCTGGAGGACATCACGCTTCTAGGGGATGAGAGAGGGAGGAGTAGTTTCTATCGCACCTCTGAACTCCCCTGGGACGATGGGTTTCGATCGGCCCTCCGGCCTCCCTGAGGGCTGGCTCCGTGCCTGCTGGGTGTCTGGGACTCCTCCCGACCTGGCCCCGAAAGGATCAAAAGACAATAGCAGGAAATCCCGACAAGCGATCCCCAGGTGACAAGACCCCTGCCTGCACAGACTCCGGACATCAAAGAGGGGTCGACCTATAACAGGGGGTGCTCTGGGTCTGTCCGGCAGATTCGACGCTGGAACAACGAGAGCCTGCCGACGTGGTCGCGGCTCCTGGAACTTGGACCCTCCTGAGCCCTGCTGAGTGACTCGCGGCTCCCTGAAGAACGTAAGACCTCCGAACTTGTACCTGAGCCTGCTGAGTGACTCGCGGCTCCCTGAAGATCGTAAGACCTCCGAATTTGTACCTGAGCCTGCTGAGTGACTCGCGGCTCCCTGAAACTCGTAAGACCTCCGAACTTGTGCCTGAGCCTGCTGAGTGACTCGCGGCTCCTTGAACCTCGTAAGACCTCCGAACCTGCACCTGAGCCCGCTGAGTGACTCGCGGCTCCAACGGACTCTCACGGTCCCGCCGGACCCCGACTACAACCACGTATCCCCCAGCTCGAGGATTGTGAGCTGTGCGCCGGATACGTCCCTGCCTTGAACCTTTAACCTTTAACCAGAGACTGTCCCGCTACCCCCTACCCCTTCCGAGACTCATTGAGCCCGTGCTCACCTTGTAAATATTTGCAGTGATAACCTACTTGATAAAGATTAATTTCTAAGAATACCCGGTGTGGTCACTCTGTGTCGTGTGGTGCCAGAAGTACGATCCTAGATACGAGATTCCTCCCCCTGGGGAGTCTCCCGCCAGTGCCCGGCTACGATACTTCGAGGGTGGGTCTCAGGGTAGTCAGAACCCCCTTCCAGGCTCCTCTGAGGTCGCCGTCTAACAAATATATTCTCCTTTTTACCAGCAAGGGGCGGCAGAAGTACTGTTCTTGTCCCATGAATGGCTAGGACAGGTACTGGTTGTCTGTAAGAAGGCCCAAATTCCTTCTTGTCCGCGATCTTCTCTCTGACTAAATCCCCAAGCTTTGGGATCCAGACAGGCCTTGCTGGGATGGCTGGATTTTCCCCAGTGGTGGTTGGCTTCAGGAACAAGTTGTTTTGTTTCGATCTTAGTTCATTTAAGTCCTGTAAGACAGCCAAACGATCTTTGATATCAAATGGTTTATTTTCCACCACTGTGCCTTTACATTCGAGATCAGGAACCCACATTCTTGCCCCAAATAGGACCTCATATGGAGTGACCCCCCCTAGAGAACTTCTTGTCAAAGTGTTTAATGAGCGTTTGACCCCATAAAGATGTTTGACACACCCATCACCCAAACCTTATACTCTAGCTGTTATAGACCGCTTTATGTCCCGGGTTTTTCCTTTCCACAACAGAATTTCCCTCAGGATGGAATGGAGAGGAGTACCGCAATGCAACGCCCAAACTGCCCATGGCGTCTTTGTAAGCCCAAGAGCTAAATGCAAGGCCCTGGTCAGAGTGTAGCGTGCCTATTGCGTATGTGCCGATAAAGACTCGCAAATCTTTTATAACAGTTTGAGCGTCAGCCGAGCGCTGAGGCCACATCCATAGGAACCTTGAGAACGAATCCACTGCGACCAAGATATATTTATAGTTGCCATCCCTTTGCAAGGGACCGCAGTGATCCAGGTAAACACAAACTAATGGTTTATCTGAGATTAACAAGGGCGTCTGCGCAGGACGTTTTACTGTAGAGACTTTCATCTTTTGGCATATTTCACATTCCAAAACATCGTTTTTGGTCTGTTTCCTAATGCCGGGAAAGCAATATCTCTGTTTTAATAACGATACTGTGGGGGAAACACCTGCATGGGCAGAGGCTATCCCTTCATGTGCTGCTAGGATTAGCCCTAATCTACGTTCCATGTTTGGAATTACCCTATTCCCCACTCCAGGGATTCGAGCAAAGGGAACGTTGTTCGCATCAATTCTATACGAGTATGCCTCTGCTTGAAGCATTGACAGCCAACAATATCTCACTGTCTATTTTAGTTTTTGAACGAGTGATCGCAGCTATGGAAGCCGTTTGCACAGCCCCCTTTGCGGCTTCGTCAGCCAATGAATTCCCTGCAACGTGAACGCCATCACATTGATGACTCAGTGTGTGTATCACGTGAGTGTTTTGTAGTCCATTTCACAACTGAACTACTTGTTCCCAAAGTGTTTTATGCTTTATTGTGCCACCTTTTGCATCTTTAAAACCATTTTGAAGCCAATTCTGTAAATATTCATTATATGATTGAACACAGTAAAAGGAATCGCACACTATGAGTGTGGGGAATTCGCAATCCGTATTTTCAAGTGCCAATTTGAATGCTTGTAGTTCAGCTCGCTGAGCTGTACAATCTCCTAGAGATTGTGATTTAGTCACCATCGGTCGGAAATTACCATTGCGCAAACAACCTTTAACGATCGCGCATGCTGCACTGTAAGCTTGCTTACTTTTCTTAGCGGGTTGTGCTGATCCGTCAGTATAAATTATAAATTCATACTGGTCAAAAGGGAGAATCTCAATAGGCAGAGGACATTCGTGTTCGTATTGCAGGAATGCTTGTGTTTTTAAATTAAGATCAAAAACGTATTCAACATCTGTTGCAGCAAGAGAATTAACCCATTGTATCCATCTTGGATGTAGAGCTTTTGCATTTGGAATGCTCGCTTTTGTAACCACCTCTAAGGCTGGTACCGGAGTCACGACAATAACGCGTTTCCCCTGAGCTAGAGCTCTTTCTTTTGCTACAGCATTTTGAACTGCTGTCAGAATTTTTTCTGCCGAAGCGTAACGCATTTCCGCTTGTGTATACAAATGTGATTTGTATGCAATTGGTACCTTTTCATCTTCATTAAAAGTTAAGTATGTGAATCCGCATTGACCCGAAGTTATGCTGATCAGTAAATTGCAAGTATTTACGCGTGCTTGTAAGTGATTTGTTGCTAACATGTCAGCTTGTAGTGAATGCAGGATATCTGTGGGTTCCTGTGTCCAATTTTTGTTTTTAAAATCAGGTTTGATTAATTCGTAGAGAGGTTTAACCCTTTCTGCGTATTTTAGAATGTAAGTTATTCCAAAATTTAGGAAACCTAGAATCGATTGTAAGTTTTTCAGCGTTTTTTGAGGTTGGAGCAGCGCACACCTTTCTAAAAATTTAGCTGCCAGGCTTTTTCCTTCACTTGAAAGCTCATATCCTAGAAAAAGGACATTGAGATGGGCAATTCTTGATTTTTTTAAATTGAATTTGTAGCCCTCAGAGGCAAAGCCCAGTATAATGGTATTTACCCAGTTCAAGTACCTATCCAGGTCATCGTCTGTCAGATAGATATCATCGACATATGACAATGCCTCAACATCATAAATTTGTAGAAACTCTGTTACTCTTGCTGAGAATAACCCCGGGCTGTTCTTGAACCCTTGTGTGAGACGACAAAAGTGACGCTGGGTCCCCATTACTGAGAAAGCTGTCAAGTACCTACTTTCAGGTGCTATGTTTTGACAAAAGAAACCATTTGAAATACCTAATGTGGTTTTATAGTTTGTACGCACAATTTAATTCAATAATGCTGTACTGTGTGCATTTTGCACAGCAAGGTGCCGATTCCGATCGGGGAAAAAAAGCTTCCTGTACGACTCGTATCCGTATTTTTTTACGTACGAGTCGTACAAGTCCCGTACAACAGCGAAGTACGATTCGTACCATAAATTTACATACGAATTGCCTCGGGAAGAGTCTACGAGACATCCCCGGACAGATTTACACACAAGTCCGATCCGTACCGGCGTCCCAAATACGCAAGCGTATGGAAAACATCCCGTACGAAGCGAACTTTGTACGACCACTACCCCGGGTACACTCAGGCCCGGGGTACGAGTCGTACGGACCCCCCACCCCACCCACGCATGCACGCACCATACCCCAGTACCCGTGTATGTACGCGCTGGACCCCCCCACCTCAGCACCCGCTCATGTACGCGCCGTACCCCAGCACCCGCGTATGTAAGTGCTGTACCCCCACCACAGCACCCGCGTATGGACACGCCGTGCCCCCCCACCCCAGCACCTGCGCATGTACGCGCCGTACCCCAGCACCCGTGTATGACTGCGCCGTACGCCCCCACCCCAGCACCCGCATATGTACGCACCGTACCCCAGCACACGCGTATGTCCGCGCCGTACTCCCCACCACAGCACCCGCGTATGTACGCGCCATACCCTAGCACACGCGCATGTAAGCGCCGTACCCCCCACCACAGCACCCGCATATGTACGCCCCGTACCCCCCACCCCAGCCCCGTACTTGGATGCACCGTACCCCAACACCGTACCCCAGCATCGCGTATGTACGAGTCGTACAACACCATTGCACATGTGATCACTGTACAACAACATAGCCATGGACGCACCTTACCTATGCGAAAAAGACTCGTACTGAACCAGGACACTGTAAAACAGCACAAGGACCGTCAATTCGACTCGCACAACACCACAAAACAAGTCTACAGGACAAAAAACAACTAAAAGACTGACCTGGCACATCCAAACAGTCAAACAGAGGCCCAAACTCACAACCACCTCTTATAACACACCCACCAAAAGTTCAAACACAGCCACACCCACACCCACAAATGGACCAATAAAAAGGGCCCACAATCACAAACCATGAGCCTTTGCAACAGACCCATTGCTGACAGACATCACACACAAACAACTGCACCCATACACCTTAACTTACACACCTTCACACAACCTCCTTCACACAGACCCCCTCTACACATACACACACACCTACACATTCACACCCACAACCATCCACACCCACATCCCACACCATGCCCACAGACAAAAATGGAACATTGGTCAGACAGACCAGCATATCCCAAAAAACTAGCCAGTGGCAGAGGATCGTCGATTGGGTGAATGCTGTTGCGCCCATCAGAAGGACCAGGAATGAATGTCAAGCCAGGTGGTACGATCTGCGCAGGGCAGTCAAGCGCAAAATGAAAGAGGAATACGCCCAGAGTAACATCACAGGAGGTGGGCTGCCCCGCAGACCGGTACATTACCATCCCTGGGAGGAGAAGGTGATGGCCCTGCTTCCGCCGGTGGGAGTGCACAGAGTCGAAGGAGTTCGAGAGCCTGGTGAGTACACAAACAACTCACGTAACATGGGGGGAGTGGCATCCACACCCCAACTACAACAAATGTACTCACCTACCCCCAAGCCCTCACCTGACACAACCACACTCTAAACAACGCTCAGGCCACTAACATGAGTATGCCCCATTTACAAAGCAAGGCCATGCCATGTCCCAGCCTACACAAACCACAAACCCAAGACAGGATGTCCGGGATGCTGGGAGGGTGGGGATCACTAAACATATTTTACAACTCAGAAACAGACACCATTGCCCTCAGCCCGTATGGCCCAGGTACATACCCATGCACCATGCGCAATGCACAGGGACTGGCAAAGTACTGACAAGGTAGCTGACACTTGGCCCTGCTGTAGGCAGCACAAGGCCCTCCTGTGACAACTGCAAAATCTAACACAAACACAACCAGCTCAGATATCTAGGACAGGAACTCACACTCACTGACATGGCAGCATGCTCCATGGGGGGACAGATACATCACCTGGGAGACCAACTGCCAAATCACACTACACCCACCAGCAGGCACAGTCAATCAATTGATCAGGGTACTTGTAAGGCATGCTACTTACCTGTGAGGGTCTCAAGGCGCTGAGGGGGGGGGGGGGTTCCAATACTGCTCGAAGAGCCAGGTCTTGAGGAGTCATCTGAAGGCAAGTAGGTCTTGGGTCAGTCGTAGGTGGGTTGGGAGGGTGTTCCAGGTCTTGGCGGCGAGGTAGGAGAAGGATCTGCTGCAGGCAGGCGTACGTTGGATGCGGGGGACAGCTGCGAGGGCGAGGATGACGGAGCCGAGCTGGCGGGTGGGGCTGTAGAAGCTGAGTTTGATGTGCAGGTAGGCTTGTCCGGCGGTGTGGAGTGCCTTGTGTGCGTGGCTGAGGAGCCTACAGGTGATCCTCTTGTCGATGTGGACCCAGTGCAGGTCTCTCAGGAGGGGGGTGATGTGGCTGTGGCGGGGGGTGTTGACGATCACTTGTGCCTAGGCGTTTCAGAAGCGTAGTAGCCGCCGTTGGTGTGTGGATGGGAGTCCTGCATAGAGTGCAGTGGCGTAGTCCAGTCAGCTGCTGACGAGGGCCTGTGTCACTGTTCTACTTGTTTAAGTCGGGATAAACCAGTAGATCCGGCAGAGCGTGCGTAGGGTGTCGTAGCAGGAGGAGGGGACGCCGTTGACCTGCTTGGACATGGAGAGGGAGGATGCGAGGATCAATCCTAGGTTGCATGCGTGTTTGGTGGGTGTCGGTGATGTCCCCAGAGCGATTGGTCAACAGGAGTTGTCCCAGGGTGAGGGTGTGGGTCCCAGGATGAGGACCTCCGTCTTGTCCGAGTTCAGTTTCAGATGGCCACTCCGCATCCAGTCGTCGATGGCGCTCAGACCCTCGTGGAAGTTTGTCTTGGCGGTGTGAGGGTCCTTGGTGAGGGAGAGGATGAGCTGGGTGTCGTCGGCGTAGGAGATTTATTAGAGGTTGTGGTGGAGGGCCACTTGTGTGAGGGGGGCCATGTGGATGTTGAACAGTGATGATCACTCACCCCTCACACAAGCACACTCCCCCGGGGCAACCAAGGGAGTCACACACTCTCACAATGGACATGTGACACAACAAGATCAAGCCACAGGCAAAAAAGCATCCAAGGGCAAATGCGACGTGTCAAAGACCCTGGATAACATTTCAATCAGTCCCCTGCAACATACCCATCCACAAGTGAACATTGATGTGAATGCTAGGCACATACCACTACCTGGAGGAACTGTGGCAACCAGAACATGTATGAAACATGGATGTCGCATGAAACAGCATTAACATTGTCTCTCTCTCACACACAGGGCAACATCATGGATCTCCCCCAACACTGGGGGGGAACAATCACAGGCCCAGGCTTGGCAGGAAGATGATCCCACCGGCAGCGACGACTCTCAGCACTCTGTGGATGACCCCAACCAACCTGGACCCTCTGGTGCCAAAGCCCCTGCAGCGCCTGCGTCAGGTACATCTGTGCCAACCACCACCCCAATTCTTGCCACATCCCAGGAGACATCCAGGAGCCCTGCCCGCACAGAACAATGGAGCCAGTCTGACCTGGAGGGACAAGGTTCTCTGGCCACCCAGGAGAAGGCAGACAACCCTGCAAATGCCATCCCTCAGGGGACCGGTAGACCCGATGTGCCCACAACGGCAGGCCAGGCCCGTGTGGGCAGGGGTGGTGGGAGTGGAGGTCGGCGGAGGCGCGAACCTGACCAGCCAGCTGAGGGAACTGGTATGTCACACATATGCCACATCTTGGAGACATACCGGCATGACACCAGAGGCATCAGCCAGGTAGTGGGGACCCTCAACGAGATTAAGAACCAGCAGGCCGAGCAACACGCCAGTCAACAACAACACCAAGGATGGATGGAGGCAAGACTGGATGAGCTCCTGGTGGTGCAAACGGACATAAACCGTTTACTCCGTCGGATCGCCGACAACATGGGCAACGCTCCCTGTGCCACTAGGCGAAGACCACCACCAGCCGCAGGGAGGGAGGAGGAGGAGGATTCGTCCGACGGAGCGGCCCAAGCATCGTCAAGGCCTGCATCTGAGGGTCCCGCAAGGAAGGTGGGTCGTCCACAGCAAATGACCGTGAGAGGCAGCGGACCATCCACATCTCCCAGGTCACCTGGCCTGGCACCTGGCCCTCTGGTGCAACAGCAGCACCTCATCCAATGACATTCTCTGCCACATGGACTTGCTGGTCACAGTCGGGAAACAGCCTTTACAACGCAGGCATAACAACGCACAACCATTACAACGCAACTTTTAAAACGCAAGATCTATTACAACGCAAGCTATTACAACGCTTGCTATTACAACGCAGATGCTATTACAACGCAGATCCTATTACAACGCATGCCAATACAACGTAAGTATGGGTAAGTAAATTATTAAAAAAATTACCTTACCCTGTAAGTTTAAACATTTTAAACTATTTACTTACCCTACACAAACACACACAAAGGAGTAACAATAGTAAAAATTATCCCTAAACTATCCAGCACTTAACATATTGAAGCACTCACCCAGGAGTAACAATAGTAATTAGTACCCCAACACTAATTAGAACCCCTACACTATCCAATAATTACCCTACACAAGCACCCACCCAGGAGTAACAATAGTAAATAGTACCCCAACACTAATTAGTTCCCCTACACTAACCAATACTTAACCTACACAAGCACCAACCCAGGAGTTAAAATAGAAATTAATACACCTACACTAACAAGCACTTACCCTACTGATGCATACCCCCTGGAGTAAGAATAGTAATTAGTACCCCTACACTATCCAAAACTTACCCTACTGATGCACACCCCCTGGAGTAAGAATAGTAATTATTACTCCTACACTATCCATTACTTACCCTTAAGAATAAGAATTATTAGGAGTAAGAATAGAAATGTTGTACCCCTACACTATCCAATACTTACCCTACTGATGCACACCCCTGGAGTAAGAATAGTAATTATTACCCCTACACTATCCAGCCCTTATCCTAAAGAAGCACACCCCCAGGAGTAAGAATAGAAATTACTACCCCTACACTATCCAGCACTTACCCTAATGTAGCACCCACCCTGGAGTAAGAATAGAAATTAGTACCCCTACACTATCCAATACTTACCCTACTGATGCACACCCCCTGGAGAACAAATAGTAATTAGTACCCCTACACTATCCAAAACTTACCCTACTGATGCACACCCCCTGGAGTAAGAATAGTAATTAGTACCTATACACTATCCAAAACTTACCCTACTGATGCACACCCCCTGGAGTAAGAATAGTAATTATTACCCCTACACTATCCAGCACTTACCCTACTGATGCAAACCCCCTGGAGTAAGAATAGTAATTATTACCCCTACACTATCCAAAACTTACCCTACTGATGCACACCCCCTGGAGTAAGAATAGTAATTATTACCCCTAAACTATCCAGCACTTACCCTACTGATGCACACTCCCTGGAGTAAGAATAGTAATTAGTACCTATACACTATCCATCACTTACCCTACTGATACACACCCCCTGGAGTAAGAATAGTAATGAGTACCCCTACACTATCCAAAACTTACCCTACTGATGCACACCCCTGGAGTAAGAATACTAATTAATACCCCTACACTATCCAGCACTCACCCTACTGATGCACACCTCCTGGAGTAAGAATAGTAATTAATACCCCTACACTAACAAGCACTTACCCTACTGATACACACCCCCTGGGGTAATAATAGTAATTATTACAAATACACTATCCAGCACTTACCCTACTGATGCACACCCCCTGGAGTAAGAATATTAATTAGTACCCCTACACTATCCAGCACTTACCCTACTGATGTACACCCCCTGGAGTAAGAATAGTAATTAGTACCCCTACACTATCCAAAACTTACTCTACTGATGCACACCCCCTGGAGTAAGAATAGTAATTAATACCCCTACACTAACATGCACTTACCCTACTGATACACACCCCCTGGAGTAAGAATAGTAATTAGTACCTATACACTATCCCAAACTTACCCTACTGATGCACACCCCCTGGAGTAGGAATAGTAATTATTACCCCTACACTATCAAGCACTTACCCTACTGATGCACACCCCCTGGAGTAAGAATAGTAATTAGTACCCCTACACTATCCAAAACTTACCCTACTGATGCACACCCCCTGGAGTAAGAATAGTAATTATTACCCATACACTATCCAGCCCTTACCCTAAAGATGCACCCACCCTGGAGAAAGAATAGTAATTAGTACCCCTACACTATCCAATACTTGCCATACTGATGCACACCCCCTGGAGTAAGAATAGTAATTAGTACCCCTGCACTATCCAAAACTTACCCTACTGATGCACACCCCCTGGAGTAAGAATAGTAATTAGTACCCCTACACTATCCAAAACTTACCCTACTGATGCACACCCCTGGAGTAAGAATAGTAATTAGTACCCCTACACTATCCAGCACTTACCCTACTGATGCACACCCCCTAGAGTAAGAATAGTAATTAATACCCCTACACTAACAAGTACCTACCCTACTGATACACAACCCCTGGAGTAAGAATAGTAATTATTACAAATACACTATCCAGCACTTACCCTACTGATGCACACCCCCTGGAGTAAGAATAGTAATTAGTACCCCTACACTATCCAGCACTTACCCTACTGATGTACACCCCCTGGAGTAAGAATAGCAATTAGTACCCCTACACTATCCAAAACTTACCCTACTCATGCACACCCCATGGAGTAAGAATAGTAATTAGTACCCCTACACTATCCAAAACTTACCCTACTGATGCACACCCCCTGGAGTAAAAATAGTAAATAATACCCTTTGAGTATACAGCACTAACCATAATAATGTACACTCCTGGAGTTAAATTAGAAATTAATCCAGTTTTAAAATGTTTATAAATTTAAATAAAAAAAGTTAGACAATCATTTAAACATTTTTAAATAAATTTAAAAATATAAACAATGTTTTATATATATTTTTAAATTAATGGAAACATTTAAAAAAATTAATCAATGTAATTTAGAGAAACATTCCCACGCTTTGCCATTAAAGTGAATGGAAAGAATGGTCCTTCTTTTATTTCACTAGTTTACATTGAGACTGCCGCATCAATGAAATTGAAGATCATTTGAAGAGGATTGCGGGAGAGAATCAAAGCAAGAATGAATAGAGAAACGGTAAGTAATTATTTTAATGGATAATGTAATGTAAAAAAAGTAGTAGTTTATTAAAAAGAAATACATTAAAAATTATTCAATAAATGCGAGACTGCGATGTTTATTTAAATATTTATTAATTTTTATAAAAAATCATTTTAATATTAAAATAAAGAAAATGCATTTAAAACAAAGAAATTAAATAAAATGCATATAATTAATTTAAACAGCAATAATAAATATATAACGATATAACATTGAAAAGACCGTTTTTGTTGCTCCAGATGACGTTGACGCGTAAACGTGAAACTTGAAGGCAGCCATTTTCAGTAGCGTCGGAGGACATAGCAGAAGCTTGGGAGATCTGCGCTCAGGTAAGAAAATTTAAATAACATATATACAAGTAGATGATTGTTTATTATTGCAAGGAGAGTAGAGGGAGGTTTGTTAATGTAATAAATTAAATTACTTTGTATAATCGTAACTTGTCACAAAGTATGTTAAAAGAGTATGGCCATGTCGGGTCACGTGTTTACCATCCGAAATTGTTTTCTATTATTAAATAGGCTCAAGAATGGTTTTAGATATTCGAAAAAGAGAAGAAAAGAAAAAAAGAGAAAATTTTTAGAAGAAAAAAAGATTGGAAGAAAAAAGAACGATTTTCGACATTTGGATTTTTTGCAGATTCCGGATGGACATTGCTTATTTTTGGGGGGTTTACATCTATGAAGATATACCGAAGGATTTCCACATTGAAAATCAACCATTTTACCTTTCGTACAATTTCTATTGGATTATTGCTTGGTGTTACTACTATTTTTCAAAAGTATTCATATATTTAAAGAAGGCTTCGTACTTATGAAAAAGTACTTTGCAGAAGAATGATAGTTTGGAAGAAAAAGATATTGTCATTTTTTAATTTTTGGGGAAATTAACAAAATGGGATCTTTGCCAGAGGTTTTGTGTTGGAAAAAAAGTCAAACATGGAGAAAAAATGTTGCATTGCAAAGATGAAGAATAGAAAATAGAAAACATCAAAGGTAAGGTGAACCGACTTAATAATTTTGAAAATGTTTAGAAAAATGCCAACTAAAGAAGAGAGGAGAGATATTTTAGGGTAAAACAGGAAAGTAAAAGTCTAGTTTTCATTAGTAATGTAGTATGTGTGCAACATTATCAAGGTAGTCTGAAGCCACACACAACGAAAATTGTTGTAAAGTTCCCAATAGTCTTTCAGACATTTCCTTTGATTTTTTGCTAATACGTGGGTTTAGGCTACCTGTTAATGCTTGTGACATTCTCATTTCTTGGTAATTTTGCTCCTTCCTCAAAGTTTCCAAAAAATGAAAAAACATTGGGTGTGATTTGCCAATTGAATGATTGAAGGAGTTGTGCCATCCCTCTATGGCATTGTTTGTCTTTGCTCCTCCTTCTAAGCAGGTCGAGTAGCAGTTCCACCACTCCACGTGGCTTCCTCCTGCGACCAGACCTGCTTAGATGCCCAATCCATGTGTCTTCGAAATAATTTAGTAAGGGAGCCAACTTTTCTTCATTTGTGGCATAAAAGTCTGATTCTGTAATTGCAGTGTAGTATTCGTCTACACTATCAGGAGGAACAAAGCAAAGTGCAGTAAGTTTTTTGAGTTCAAATTGAAGTTTGCTATCCGATACGTAATCCACAACTAAGGATGTTTTTTGTATCTTACGCCAAAATGCCTGGGAAAAGTGGAAAAAACATCCTTGAATTTGGGTATCCCCGTAAGTTTTACAAATCACATTAATCATTGCAAATTCGAAATCCATTATAATTTTCCTAGGACTTTTGTTGGATGTTTTTGATTTTACCACTGTTAAAACTTCAGTGTAAGTTGTGGATTGTTTATCAGGTAGCAAAGTGTATACCAAGGGGACTACAGTATAGTTAATTTTAGCATGAATGGTGTATATTTGGGTGAAAGGATGGGGCGTGCTTTTGAACGTGCCATCCATCATCCAAACATCACTATTCTCTAGCTTAACTAGATTACGGGGTGTGCTAAAAATAAGGATTCTTTTCAGAGGGTTTTTGTCGTCATGCAGTAAAAAAGGTTCGTTAGAAACAGAAAGTGAGAGTTCAGGAGGAATTAGAATGTCAGAGAAGGTTTGTGGTGTAACTCTTTGTGGGTTACTTGCCTGTTTTTTGCATTGTATAATTCGTCTCAGATTGGGTATAATGGGCATACTGCTGGCAACATGAGTTGGGACATGTCGTGCAACCTCCCTCAAAATGGAACCACAGGAGTCATTGGAGGTGCATGCAATTTCCTTCATTTCATTAATTGTTTCTCTCACCTCAATCTCCATTGCAGAGGCAGAGTGGTTATGGCCTGTGGTTTTTAAGACACAGTTACCCAGAGTAACCGCTCTGCCTGTGCAATGGGTTGAGTAGTATTGCACACACCTCCAATGACACCTTGGTTCTGTTAGTCGCTCCTTGCAATAAATGTACCCTGCATGCTTTAGAAGGCGGTTTCCCTTCCTTGATTTAATGTAATTTACTGTCTTATTTGTTGACATTATCTGAAATGAAAAGAAAATATAGGAAAATATTGTAACTTTAAATTTAGTAGTCGAAATTTTTTGATTAAACATTTATTTAAGAAATCTCTTCTAAAATAATTTCTAAAAGATTAACTGCTTTGCTTGTTTAAATTTTAACATTTTTATTTCTTCCTGTTTTTACATAAAAACAGAAAATAATTTGATTCTGTAGAAAATACCATTTCGATTGTTTCAATTTGCTTCAAGTTTGAATTTTTAGAACGTTAAGATGATATTTGCAATGTTGATTATTCTAAGCAGAAAGAGAAAAGGAAATAGCTTTGGTATATATTTATTCATTATTTGGTGTGTTGGTCGTTTTGGAAAAAAGAAAGGTTATTTACATTGAATATATCGTTTAAAAAAGAATTTACCTGTACAATTATTTGTTGTCGTTGAGAAGATGCTTTTTCTTTTCTTTTGAAGGTCTGGCAAAGCTGGTTTTTTTATGGGTTAAGTGTGAGCTCTTTACTGACTGTTGATATCTGTTTAAAGTTAAATGATATAACAGTTAAATTCCTTTTTAAAATAGATATCACATTTAAAATACATATTTCATTTTTTTGGGGAAAAAAGTTACACAATGCTATCATTATGCAATTATTTATAGATATTATAGAAAACAAAATTTCAGTAAATACATTCGACTTGTGAGTTTTCCATACAGTTTCAGTTTGGTTCTACATTTTAAGATAAATCTTTTCACTATTTTCTCTCTTTGATACAGTATTTACTTTTAGAGACAGGGGGACATCTTTAATGTTATGAACTTTGCACATGGTTATGAAATTATTTATTTTCAAAGTGGTATCTCTTCTGTATTCTGCATCTAATTTAAGTGAGAAGTACATTCCTTCTTAAAAAAAAAAAATTACTAAGTCATCATTTTGAGAAGACATTTTCCTGCAAAAGAAAAAAGTATTTAAATTAAGTATTTTCGATTTTAGAATGTTACCTTTTTAAAATAATTTCACTTCCTTCTTCGTATCAAGTGTGGATTTATTCTTTACTTCTCCTGCAGTAATAAAAAAAAATATATAAACATTTCAATTATTTAAAACTATTTTATTTTTCCTCGTAATGATTTTGGATTTAAATGAACTCACCTCTAAAACTTCTGTGGTAATTTGGAGAAGGTTAAATGGATTTTGGATGGTTTTTTTTCTCAATAAAATAATTTGTTTTCTGAATTTTTTCTATGAAGGAATAAGTATGATTAGAAATGGTTAGGAATTTAATTTAAAACGTTTATTTTAAATTGATTCAGTTTTCAACCTCGTTTAAAATTATTTTCCATTGTATGCACCAGTTTAAATTTATATTTCTTATTAGTCAAACAATATATATCTATTTTTGCAAAACAAATATCAGTCAAGTTTAAAAAAACATCACAGTCCTCCTTTAAACCCCTATTTTGACAATTTTTGATTTATTAAAAATTAATGCTAAGTAAGACAAGTCTGGTATATCACAGGTTTGCTATTTCTTCAAATAAGTTCAAATTATTTATTAAACTCATTTTTATATCGTCATTTTTTCAGTCACTATGTAATTAGTACCCCTACACTATCCAGCACTTACCCTAATGATGCACCCCCACCCGGGAGTAACAATAGTAATTATTAGCCCTACACTATCCAGCACTTACCCTAAAGAAGCACCCCCCTTGGAGTAAGAATAGTAATTAGTACCCCTAGACTATACAATACTTACCCTAATGATGCACACCCCCTGGAGTAAGTTTACTAATTATTACCCCTACACTATCCATCTCTTATCCTAATGAAACAACCACCCTGGAGTAAGAATAGAAATTATTACCCCTACACTATCAAGCACTTACTCTACTGATGCACAACCCACTTGGAGTAAGAATAGTAATTATTAAACATTTAAAGAACATTTTATTTTCTTCACCTCTATATGGATTTTCAAAAGAGGGTGGCTTATTTAACATTTCATATTATTATAATACATATTTTTACATACACATCGTTCAATGATTTGGAAATTATTTCAATAAAGTATTTTATTAATTGTCTTACTTTCGTCTTGAGTATGCGAAATCCAATATTTACCACGTTTCAAGACATTCACAAGAAAGGTATTCGAAAAACTGTAAAATAATGAACATTTATTAAATTCATGTTCTGTGGATTAAATAATGTGAGTAAGTTAATCATTTGTTATATTTGAAGTTACTTACTTGCTTGATTGGAGAGGCTGTTATGTGATGTCAAACTGGAATTGACTTTGAGACAGAGTGAGGCAGTGAAAAAAGCGTGTGCTCTCGCTGGTAGTCAGTCGACAACTGTTTGCAAAATGGTGGACGTCTTCTTTTTATACTTTTTTTGATGTACCACCATTTTTTTTCGAAAAAATATGTATTGTGATTATCTGTTTTTTCTTGTTTTGTTCATGTGGAAACATATATTTTAAAAATCAATTTAATGTATGCCCGTTTATATGGATTGTGTCTGTTTTAAACTCCATTTTGTTTGCTTGACGCTGTAGTTTATATCATTGAAACTGTTGTAGGACTTGTGTTCGAGATAAGAGATAAGGACATAAAATGGTGGTCCGCTTGTTTTCTTTTCACTCGACTTGATTTTAAACTGTGTTAATTTTGTAATTATATTTTTAAAATTATATCAAGTTAATTCACAATTGTTCCGTTTAAAAGAAATATTTTTAATATTTTTAAATTGCTTGCGTTATTTTAATACTCGAGAAATACTCGAGTATTAAAATTAATACCTGAGCATTAATTTTGTAATAGAATATTTACACCAAAATATGTGTACATTTTTGCTCCACATTTTAATACACTTACCCCCCCAAAACCCCTATTTTCCCTACATCCCGTGCCAGGTTTTATCTTACAAATTTAAAAAAAATATATTTTTGCATTGTAATGGTATGCGTTGTATTGTTTTGCTAAGTTATGGCTCTTTTAATGTATTTAATACATTATGGTGCCGATTCTGATCCGGGGAAAAACCGGGTACGAACCGTCGGTCGGAGCATTTTCTCCGTCCGACTTGTACCCGGGAAAAAAACATTACAAACATGGAAGTACGATTCGCACGGAAACACCATTTCCGTACGAGTCGTACAAAACACCGACCGACGAAAATATACATACAAATGTGATCCGGGGAAAGCGCCGTGATGTCGGGACGCTTTCAGGCAACGTTTCACGAACCAGGAAGTACGAAACGCACCGACGTCACCCCGTACGGATAAAATTCTCCGGCTGCCAAAAACTGCCGGGAAATCAGGACGACGCGCGCAAGGAGCACCTGTACGCGACGGACAGCCATGGACCCGAACCTACGTGTCATCCCAGCCCTCATAGCAGTCCACCTGCTCTACAGGAACCGACGCAGACGCCGCAGAAGGTCAGAACAACACCCAGGGGCAAAGGGGGGGGGCAAAGGGGGGGGCAGGGGCAGGACACAAAACCCCCACCCAAGTCACAAATCATACATGCCCTGGACATACCTGACCTTCAGGGCCTGGTCACTTCGAGGGGGTGGGGGCGTGTCCAGCAACGGAAGTGGATGTACACGCGAACCGGCAACACAACAAGTCCGGTACGTACCGTACCCACGCCTTAAGAGCGTGGGTACGAGTCGTACCACGCCCACCCCTACGTCACCCCAATAATGGCGGTACGGCCCGTACCCATGTTCCAAAGGCATGGGTACGGGCCGCACCCCCACCCGTGCATGTAGGGACCGTACCCACACCCGCGTACGTATGGAGCGTACCCCCACCCCAACAGTGTTTGTACGGACCGTACCCCCACCCGTATATGCATGGAGCGTACCCCCACCCCAACAGTGTATGTACGGACCGTACCCCCACCCGTGTACGTAGGAACTGTACCCACACCCGTATACGTATGGAGAGTACCCCCACGCCAACAGTGTATGTACAGACCGTACCCACACCCGCGTACGTATGGAGCGTACCCCCACCCCAACAGTGTATGTATGGAGCGTACCCCCACCCCAACAGTGTATGTACGGACCATACCCACACCCGCGTACATATGGAGCGTACCCCCACCCCAACAGTGTATGTATGGAGCGTACCCCCACCCCAACAGTGTATGTACGGACCGTACCCACACCCGCGTACGTATGGAGCATACCCCCACCCCAACAGTGTATGTATGGAGCGTACCCCCACCCCAACAGTGTATGTACGGACCGTACCCACACCCGCGTGTGTATGGAGCGTACCCCCACCCCAACAGTGCATGAATGGAGCATACCCCCACCCCACCTGTGTATGTACGGACCGTACCCCCACCCGTGTATGCATGGAGCGTACCCCCACCCCAACAGTGTATGTACGACCGTACCGCCACCCGTGTATGAATGGAGCGTACCCCCACCCCACCAGTGTATGTACGGACCGTACCCACACCCGTGTATGTATGGAGTGTACATGGCCAGACACAGGAGGGGTGTGTGCAGAGTCCTCCCAGCAGTGCCCAGACACAGGAGGGGTGTGTGCAGAGTCCTCCCAGCAGTGCCCAGACGCAGGAGGGGTGGTTGCAGAGTCCTCCCAGCAGTGCCCAGACACAGGAGGGGTGGTTGCAGAGACCGCCCAGCAGTGCCCAGACATAGGAGGGGTGGTTGCAGAGTCCTCCCAGCAGTGCCCAGACACAGGAGGGGTGGTTGCAGAGTCCTCCCAGCAGTGCCCAGACACAGGAGGGGTGGTTGTAGAGTCCTCCCAGCAGTGCCCAGACACAGGAGGGGTGGTTGCAGAGTCCTCCCAGCAGTGCCCAGACATAGGAGGAGTGGTTGCAGAGTCCTCCCAGCAGTGCCCAGACACAGGAGGGGTGGGTGCCTATCACTCCCAGCAGTGCCCAGACGAAGGAGGGGTGGTTGCAGAGTCCTCCCAGCAGGGCCCAGACACAGGAGGGGTGGTTGCAGAGTCCTCCGAGCAGTGCCCAGACATAGGAGGGGTGGTTGCAGAGTCCTCCCAGCAGGGCCCAGACACAGGAGAGGTGGTTGCAGAGTCCTCCCAGCAGTGCTCAGACATAGGAGGGGTGGTTGCAGAGTCCTCCCAGCAGTGCCCAGACACAGGAGGGGTGGGTGCCTATCACTCCCAGCAGTGCCCAGACGCAGGAGGGGTGATTGCAGAGTCCTCCCAGCAGTGCCCAGACACAGGAGGGGTGGGTGCCTATCACTCCCAGCAGTGCCCAGACGCAGGAGTGGTGGTTGCAGAGTCCTCCCAGCAGTGCCCAGACACAGGAGGGGTGGGTGCAGAGTCCTCCCAGCAGTGCCCAGACATAGGAGGGGTGGTTGCAGAGTCCTCCCAGCAGTGCCAGCCCCAGACACAGGAGGGGTGGGTGCCTATCACTCCCAGCAGTTCCCAGACATAGGAGGGGTGTGTGCAGAGTCCTCCCAGCAGTGCCCAGACACAGGAGGGGTGGTTGCAGAGTCCTCCCAGCAGTGCCCAGACATAGGAGGGGTGGTTGCAGAGTCCTCCCAGCAGTGGCCAGACGCAGGAGGGGTGGGTACCTATCACTCCCAGCAGTGCCCAGACGCAGGAGGGGTGGGTGCAGAGTCCTCCCAGCAGTGCCCAGACACAGTAGGGGCGTGTGCAGCGGCCCCCAGCAGTGCCCATGGAAAGAAAAAGGTTGGAGTACCCCCAGATCCAATGGCCACAATTGTCAGTCAGGTGCACAAAGACCCTGCAGTACATGTAACACATGTGTGCGAGGCTGGGAGTACACACATGCATACTGCCTAAAAGGGAACATGTCCACATGAAATCATGTCAACAGTCCACATACACAAGTACAGTGATCACCAAGGATGCCACGAAGGATGCAGGTGGAGACACAGGAGGGGTGGTTGCAGAGTCCGCCCAGCAGTGCCCAGACATAGGAGGGGTGGTTGCAGAGTCCTCCCAGCAGTGCCCAGACACAGGAGGGGTGGTTGCAGAGTCCTCCCAGCAGTGCCCAGACACAGGAGGGGTGGTTGTAGAGTCCTCCCAGCAGTGCCCAGACACAGGAGGGGTGGTTGCAGAGTCCTCCCAGCAGTGCCCAGACATAGGAGGGGTGGTTGCAGAGTCCTCCCAGCAGTGCCCAGACACAGGAGGGGTGGGTGCCTATCACTCCCAGCAGTGCCCAGACGCAGGAGGGGTGGTTGCAGAGTCCTCCCAGCAGGGCCCAGACACAGGAGGGGTGGTTGCAGAGTCCTCCGAGCAGTGCCCAGACATAGGAGGGGTGGTTGCAGAGTCCTCCCAGCAGGGCCCAGACACAGGAGAGGTGGTTGCAGAGTCCTCCCAGCAGTGCTCAGACATAGGAGGGGTGGTTGCAGAGTCCTCCCAGCAGTGCCCAGACACAGGAGGGGTGGGTGCCTATCACTCCCAGCAGTGCCCAGACGCAGGGGTGGTTGCAGAGTCCTCCCAGCAGGGCCCAGACACAGGAGAGGTGGTTGCAGAGTCCTCCCAGCAGTGCTCAGACATAGGAGGGGTGATTGCAGAGTCCTCCCAGCAGTGCCCAGACACAGGAGGGGTGGGTGCCTATCACTCCCAGCAGTGCCCAGACGCAGGAGTGGTGGTTGCAGAGTCCTCCCAGCAGTGCCCAGACACAGGAGGGGTGGGTGCAGAGTCCTCCCAGCAGTGCCCAGACATAGGAGGGGTGGTTGCAGAGTCCTCCCAGCAGTGCCAGCCCCAGACACAGGAGGGGTGGGTGCCTATCACTCCCAGCAGTTCCCAGACATAGGAGGGGTGTGTGCAGAGTCCTCCCAGCAGTGCCCAGACACAGGAGGGGTGGTTGCAGAGTCCTCCCAGCAGTGCCCAGACATAGGAGGGGTGGTTGCAGAGTCCTCCCAGCAGTGCCCAGACACAGGAGGGGTGGGTACCTATCACTCCCAGCAGTGCCCAGACGCAGGAGGGGTGGGTGCAGAGTCCTCCCAGCAGTGCCCAGACACAGTAGGGGCGTGTGCAGCGGCCCCCAGCAGTGCCCATGGAAAGAAAAAGGTTGGAGTACCCCCAGATCCAATGGCCACAATTGTCAGTCAGGTGCACAAAGACCCTGCAGTACATGTAACACATGTGTGCGAGGCTGGGAGTACACACATGCATACTGCCTAAAAGGGAACATGTCCACATGAAGTCATGTCAACAGTCCACATACACAAGTACAGTGATCACCAAGGATGCCACGAAGGATGCAGGTGGAGACATCGCTCTGCATGCATGGCCAAAGTTGAAGGGGTCCGTCACACACCCAGCTAATGTACACACAGCTCAGCACAACACATTGGAAACACCCTGCAGGGAAGATGTCAGGGTACACAGAGGAAGGAACACACCTTGGGACAATTTCACCATGCAGTAACTGCTTACATGAACAAAGAAACTTAGCTAACACCTTGTGATGGCACACAGATACCAGGGTCCCCCCTATGACCAGCACACTACTACATTTCCCACACACCCAATACATGATCACCACCCAAAATCATGTAGCAGCCCCACCAACAGCAATATCAGAAAAGCAGTAGTGTTCAAAGGAAACAAAAATGACTTTAATCAGCATGATCAAAAATTGTTTGTTCGTAGAAAGTTCAATATTTACAAAGCCCATAGGGCAGTCCATGAGTCACAGCTGGATAGGGGGACACAGTGGGACGCGTGTCCCCTAGCTTGCCTGCACAGTTCAGACCACCCTGTCTTCCACGGGGGGGCATCATGTGGGGGGGAAGGACCAGGCACCGCAGGGACAGGAGGGGCAAGGGCAGGTGTTGTGGGTGCAGGGACGGAGGACTCCACCACAGGGGGTGGGGCAGCACCAAAGGAGGCGGTGAGGATGGCGCTGCACACGGTTGCAAGGTCCCCCAGCGTCTCCCCTGCACCCGAAGGAACCACAGGCCCCAAGGAGGGGGGGGGCGGATGAATGGGTCGCAGCGCCACTGGGGGAGGGTGTGGACAGGGGGGGGCACTCAACTACCCTGACCGGGGACTCCTTTGCCCGCTTGCGGGGTGGTGACACAGTTGGGCTCAGGGACAGAGCGGCCATGAAGGAATCCTTGCTGGATTCGTGGCCAGATGAACTGAGGGGAGTGGATTTGGAGGGAGTGGATTTTGCAGAATGCGGACTCCCACTCTGGCTGCGTGACTTACGTTTGCCCCCCGACCCAGTGGGTGTGCCTACCTCACCCTGTGTGTGCATGCCAGGAGGTGTGCGCTTGCCCTGCCCTGCTGGTGTGGTGCCTGTGTCTGGTGGGGTGCGTGCATGCTGATGTCTGGGTGTACGTGGGACAGGCATGGGAGTGGGAAGTGTGGATGGGGCAGGGGTAGGGGGTGGGATGTAGCGCTGCAGGAGACCCACTGCTGCAGTCAGTGTCGAGTCTATGGACCTCAGCAAGTTGCGTTGGTCAGAATGTGCGGCTGAAATGCCCTCCAAGTATGCCTCCATCTGGTTCAGCACTTGGCTGTGGCCATGGAGGACATTAAGCGTCGCAGTCTGACCAACCCGCAACTGCCGCAGGATGTCCACAGACTCGGCATTGGTGGCAGCAGTGGAGACAGGGGCAGGGGGTGCGGTGCCTGGCAAGAAGGAGACACGTGCTGACCGAGCACGGCGGGAGGGGACACGAGCAAGTGGGAGGCCGGTGATTGGAATGGAGGGGGCGGGTGGTGATGGAGTGCTGGTGTCAGCTGTGGCACCAGCCACCGCCCCCTCGGAGTGCTCAGCCTCGGACCAGTCTGGTCACTCAGATTCCCTATTCGGAAGGACCCAGGCAGCATCGAGTGCATTGCCACCCTGCCTCCATCCGGTGGTTATTCTCCCCTCGGACCTCAATCATCATCCTGTCCATTGTACAGGTCTTATTAAGCCTCCCTCGAGCTTAAATACAATTTTCTTCATCTCATTCTCCCCGTAATCCTTCCTCCAAGACCACAAGTCCACACCGGATTCAATTGGCAATTTCTTATGCTCAGGCCAGAAATATAATTTGTCCTGAAGATTGTTAGACGGCGACCTCAGAGGAGCCCGGAAAGGGGGTCCTGACTACCCTGAGACCCACCCTCTAGTATCGTAGCCGGGCACTGGCGGGAGACTCCTCAGGAGGAGAAGTCTCGTATCGAGGATCGTACTTCTGGCACCACACGACACAGAAACACCACACCGTGCGTTCTCAGGAACCAATCTTTATCAAACAGGTTAGCACTGCAAATATGTACAAGGAGAGCGCGGGCTCAATGAGTCTCGGAAGGGATAGGGGGTAGCGGGACAGTCTCTGGCAAAAAGGTTCAAGGCAAGGATGTACCCGGCGCACAGCTCACAATCCTCGAGCTGGGGGGTAGGCTGGTTGTCGTGGGGTCCGGCGGGACCAGTGGAGTCTGTGGAAGCCGCGAGTCACTCAGCGGGCTCAGGTACAAGTTCGGAGGTCTTACGATCTTCAGGGAGCCGCGAGTCACTCAGCAGGCTCAAGTACAAGTTCGGAGGTCTTACGATCTTCGGGGAGCCGTGAGTCACTCAGCAGGGCTCAGGTACAAGTTCGGAGGTCTTACGATCTTCAGGGAGCCGCGAGTCACTCAGCAGGGCTCAGGTACAGTTCAGAGGTCTTACGATCTTCAGGGAGCCGCGAGTCACTCAGCAGGGCTCAGGTGGTTCTAAGTTCCAGGAGCCGCGACCGCGTCAGCAGGCTCTCGTTGTTCCAGCGTCAAATCTGCCGGACAGTCCCAGAGCACCCCTTGTTATAGGTCGACCCCTCTTTGATGTCCGGAGTCTGTGCAGGCAGGGGTCTTGTCACCTGGGGGTCGCTTGTCGGGGTTTCCTGCCATTGTCTTTTGATCCTTTCAGGGCCGGGTCGGGAGGAGTCCCAGACACCCAGCAGGCGTGGAGCCAGCCCTCAGGGAGGCCGGAGGGCCGATCGAAACCCATCGTCCCAGGGGAGTTCAGAGGTGCGATAGAAACTGCTCCTCCCTCTCTCATCCCCTGGAAGCGTGATGTCCTCCAGCCGGAGTGGCGCCTCTAGGCCCGGGTCGCGCTGGGGCCGGGCGGCCATCTTGGTGCATGAAGTGGGCACGCGGGCCCGCGGTGGCCGAAAGGAGAGAGGCCATGGACGAGGATGTCCGGGTCGAGTGCGTGTGTTCTGGTGGAAAGGCTTGGTGAGGCCGGGGGATTGGGGCTGCCGGTACCAGGTTAGGTGGTGTGGGGACCAGTAGAGCCATGTTATGAGGCCGGGTCCAACACGCGTCCACCCCAGCTGAAAGCCGGAGAGAACTGCCCATCATCTTGGGGGGTTCTCTTCGCTGAGGCGGAAGAACCGGGAGAGGCCATCGGCGTTGGCGTGGTCCGTCCCAGGGCGGTGTTCCACGGTGAAATCCATCCCCTGAAGGGAGATTGACCACCGCAGTAGCTTGGGGTTTTCTCCCCGCATCTGCATGAGCCATCGCAAGGGCCGATGGTCGGTTTGGACTTTGAAATGTGTGCCGAACAGGTAAGGGCGTAGTTTCTTGAGTGCCCAGACCACGGCAAAGGCTTCGCGCTCAATGGTACTCCATCGCTGTTCTCTGGGCAACAGCCGCCGACTGAGGAAGGCGACGGGCTGGTCCAGGCCTTGGTCATTCATCTGGGACAGGACGGCCCCAATGCCATGCTCGGAGGCATCGGTCTGGACTACAAACTCCTTGGAGTAGTCGGGAGCCTGGAGGACGGGGGCCGTGCACATGGCCTTCTTTAGGGCATCGAACGCCTCCTGGCAGGCGGTTGTCCACTGAACCTTTTTTGGCTGTTTTTTGGATGTGAGTTCTGTGAGGGGGCCGACAAGGCTGCCATACCCCTTGATGAATCTGCGGTAGTAGCCAGTGAGGCCCAGAAAGGCTCGGACCTCCGTTTGGGTGGTGGGGGGTTCCCAGGCCACGATGGCGTCGATCTTTGGTTGTAGAGGGGCGACCTGGCCACTCCCGACCTGGTGCCCCAGGTAGACTACTGATCCTTGCCCAATTTGGCACTTGCTGGCTTTTACTGTCAGGCCTGCCTGGCGCAGGGCGGTTAGCACCCTCCGGAGGTGCTGGAGGTGCTCACTCCATCCGGAACTGAAAACGGCGATGTCGTCCAGATAGGCCGCGCTGAACTGTTCTAGCCCGGCCAGGACTCTATTCACCAGTCGCTGGAAGGTGGCCGGGGCATTTTTCATTCCGAAGGGCATTACGCGGAAGCGGTAATGCCCATCTGGGGTGGAGAAGGCAGACCGCTCCTTGGCCCCCTCGGTGAGCGCAATCTGCCAGTATCCGCAGGTGAGGTCGAAGGTGCTGAGGAACCGTGCTGCCCCGAGTCGGTCAATGAGCTCGTCGGCTCGTGGAATGGGGTGGGCATCGGCTGGGGTGACGTCATTGAGCTCCCGGTAGTCCACACAGAACCGGAGCTCGGGGGCGACACCGGGGGCCGCTGCCTTCGGGACCAGGACCACTGGGCTGGCCCAGGGACTGTCAGATGGCTCGATCACCCCCATGGTCAACATCTTTGAGACTTCAGCTTGAATGCAGGACCGGACCCGGTCGGGGACCCGGTAGGCTCGGTGTCTCACCGGCGGGCTGTTTCCGGTGTCCACGTCATGGACACACCAGTCGGTGACTCGGGGGATCAGGGAGAAGAGGTCGGCAAATTGTCCTAGTAGCTGGCGGCAGTCCTCTTGTTGCTGGGCAGTGAGAGCTGGGGAGAGGTTCACTCCCTCCACGGAGCCATCCTGCTCCTTGACACACAGGAGGTCCGGGAGGGGATCGGACTCATCTTCGGCCCCGTCATCGGTGGCCAGCAGGAGGCTCAGTTCTGTCCGCACGAAGTGAGGCTTGAGGCGGTTCACGTGAAGGACCCGGAGGGGATCCCGAGGCGACTGGACGTCCACCAAGTATGTGACTGGACTCTTCCGCTCAATCACTTTGTAGGGCCCGGTCCACCTGTCCTGGAGGGCGCCTGGCTTCACGGGAGCCATGACCCATACTTGTTGGCCCGGCTGGAACTCGACCAGAGTGGCATTCTGGTCGTACCAGCGCTTCATCTCTTCTTGGCTTGTCTCTAGGTTGGCCTCGGCCAGTGCTCGGAACTTCCTGGTCTGGTTCCGGAGGGTCAGAACATAGTGGAACACATCTCGTGGGGTGGTCTGAGGTGCCGCCTCCCACCCGTCCTTAACCAAGCTGAGGGGACCTCGGACGGGGTGTCCATAGAGCAACTCAAACGGGCTGAACCCTAGGGACTTCTGGGGGACCTCTCGGTAAGCGAACAAGAGGCAGGGGAGCAGGACGTCCGACTTACGCCGGAGGGGCTCTTCTAGGCCGGTGATCATCCCTTTCAGAGTCCGGTTAAACCTCTCTACTAGGCCGTTCCCTTGGGGATGGTACGGGGTAGTGAATTTGTAGGACACTCCACATTGTTGCCACAGGGACGTCATGTACCTCGAGATAAAATTAGTGCCGCGATCGCTCACGACCTCGCGGGGGAACCCTACCCGGGAAAAGATCCCCATCAGGGCCCGGCCCACTACGGGGGCCGTGACGGTGCGTAGGGGGATCGCCTCAGGGTATCGGGTGGCGTGATCCACCAGGACCAGGATGAAACGGTGACCTTGGGAGGTGGGGGGGTCCAGGGGCCCCACGATGTCGATCCCGACTCGTTCAAAGGGGGTACTGACGACCGGGAAGGGTTGGAGGGGAGCCTTGCGCTTCCCCCCACTCTTCCCGCTAGCTTGGCACGTGGGACAGGACTTGCAGTGGGCTTCTACGGCTGCTCTCATCTTAGGCCAGTAAAAATGGGTCACGAGACGGCTGTAGGTCTTGTCTTGACCCAGGTGGCCGGCAAGGGGGACGTCGTGGGCTAAGCCCAGGAGGAAGTCTCGGAAGCGGAGGGGTACCACCAGCACCCGTCCGGATCCCAGCTCCACCGACTTCTGCTCACTATACAAAATGCTATTCTCCCAATAAATTCGGTGCGTGCCAGTTTGGTCGCCTGCGGCTTGGCCCTCGGCCTGGCGCCGCAGTCCGACCAGGGAAGGACAGGTGGCTTGCTCCCGGCAAAACTCCTCCCGGGTGGGCCCGCCCTCGTGGCGCCATTGGGCCAACTCGGGTAGATCGCCTATCTCAGGGACCGGGGCGGTGTCGGACAGGGAGGGCTCGTCGCTGGCGACGGGCCCCTCCGATGGGGGGACGGGAGGACCCTCGGGGGTTACTGCTCTGACTTCTTCGGTCGGGGTGTCTTCGACTTCTCCCAGGGGGGGAAGTCGAGCTGACATGGATCGGGTGGTGGCGCACACCCACTCGGGGAGCCCCATCATCTCTAGGTGGGCCTTGCGTTCGACGTGCTTCCAGGGAGAACTCTCCAGGTCGTTCCCTAGGAGGCAGTCGACCGGCTGGGAGGTTCTTACGGCAACCCTCAGTTTACCTATCACTCCACCCCACTCAAACGGCACCAGAGCTACCCGACACATACTCTCTCTACTATCGGCGGAAATGACTGGGCAAAAGACGTTGGGGAGGATCTGCTCCTCGGGGATTAAGTGCCTGAGGACACCGGTGATGCTGGCCCCGGTGTCCCGCAGGGCCTCTATTTGGTGGCCATTGATCTTGACGAGCTGCCCGTATTTCTTCGTGTTGGAGGGCAGGAGGCTACCAGGGACCATCTCCCTATCTCCCAGGGATACTAGGGCCATGGCTGCGGGTTCCCACTCCCCGGTTTCCTCAACCTCCTCCCCCAGAGCTATGTTGGCTATCTGTCTTGCAGGGGTGTTTTGGGTGGCCATGGGGCATTCTGGGTCATTGGCGTAGTGCCCGGGCTTCTGGCAACGGAAACAAGTGACGGTTACCCTGTGTCCCCGTCTCCCGGGGGGTCCGGTTACTGGTGGGGGGGCGCTGGGAAAGGTGGAGATTGGGTCTTCGGGGGACTAGGCTGGGACTCTCTCTGGCCTCCCTGGTTCCCCCCTCCTCTCTGGCGGGGTGGTCCCTGACTGGCTCGGGGGTATTCTCCTACCATGCCCCGGGTGACCCGGGTGTTGGTCCAGCGGTCTGCTTCCACCGCCAGCTTCCTGGGATCGGTGAGTTTGCTGTCAAGCAGATGCTGGCGTAGTTCCACAAAGCAGTTTGCAGCCAGGTGTTCCCACAATAGGAGGTCGGTGAGTTCCTCAAGGGTGGTGACTTTGCTGCCCTTGACCCACCCATCGAAGGCCCGACTAAAAAAGTTTACATATTCCACCCAGGTGGTGCCCGGGATTTTCCTGCAGTCCCGGAATCGCTGACGGTACATCTCGGGGGTGAGACCGTACCTTGTGAGTAGAGCCTCTTTCATGTGGCTGTAGGAGGTCTGCAGAGAGAGGGGTAGGTCGAGCAGGGTGTCTCTTCCTTCGCTCAGAAACCGTCCCCACAACCCTGCCCCCCAGTCCTTCTGCGGGACCCGATGGGAGGTCATGGCGACCTCGTAGGCCCTGAACCATTGCTGAATGTCATCGTTTTTATAATATTCCTTGACCACATCCTTGGGGATGTGGACCTTCTGCTCCGCTGGGGAGGTCGCCTCTCGGTTTCCCGGGGGCCTCCCTTCCTCGCTCCTGGCCTTGAGCTCGATTTCTTTCAAGCTGCGTTCGTGCTCCAGTTGGAGCTTCCTTCCTTCGTGTTCCCGTTGGAGCTTCTTCTATTCTAGCTCGCCTTGCACGCGCATTTGCTCTACTGCTAGCTTTTTCTCTGCTAACTTTAATTCGCCTTCGATTTTGAGTTTAGCTAACTCGAGTTCGTGATTGCGGCTTCTCTCTCTGTCCGCGAGTTCCTCCGGGGATAGGCCCCCGTCTGGTACGATGCTTCGCACCTGATTGCTGCTGCTTTCGCCTTGGGGGGGTTCGGCCTCGTCGGGGCGCTCCCCCGTGTCTTCCGGGCGGGAGGCCCCGGTATCCACCCAGGCTTTCAGTGCTTTCTGCAAATCTTCCTTGGTGTTGAGACCGGTGGTAGCGATTCTAAGTTCTTTGCAGAATTGCTTTAGTTCTTTGTGTGTGTATTCTTCTAGTTGTTCCACCTGGAACACCCTGTTGGCGTTGATTTCTGCGGGGATCATGGTGTTTCCTTCTGCCATCTTTGTTGGTAGTGCGTCCGTCGTTCACGGTACGATCTCTCGGTGATGGGCCCGAATCCCGTCGCTTGCCACCAATGTTAGACGGCGACCTCAGAGGAGCCCGGAAAGGGGGTCCTGACTACCCTGAGACCCACCCTCAAGTATCGTAGCCGGGCACTGGCGGGAGACTCCTCAGGAGGAGAAGTCTCGTATCGAGGATCGTACTTCTGGCACCACACGACACAGAAACACCACACCGTGCGTTCTCAGGAACCAATCTTTATCAAACAGGTTAGCACTGCAAATATGTACAAGGAGAGCGCGGGCTCAATGAGTCTCGGAAGGGATAGGGGGTAGCGGGACAGTCTCTGGCAAAAAGGTTCAAGGCAAGGATGTACCCGGCGCACAGCTCACAATCCTCGAGCTGGGGGGTAGGCTGGTTGTCGTGGGGTCCGGCGGGACCAGTGGAGTCTGTGGAAGCCGCGAGTCACTCAGCGGGCTCAGGTACAATTTCGGAGGTCTTACGATCTTCAGGGAGCCGCGAGTCACTCAGCAGGCTCAAGTACAAGTTCGGAGGTCTTACGATCTTCGGGGAGCCGCGAGTCACTCAGCAGGGCTCAGGTACAAGTTCGGAGGTCTTACGATCTTCAGGGAGCCGCGAGTCACTCAGCAGGGCTCAGGTACAGTTCGGAGGTCTTACGATCTTCAGGAAGCCGCGAGTCACTCAGCAGGGCTCAGGTGGTTCTAAGTTCCAGGAGCCGCGACCGCGTCAGCAGGCTCTCGTTGTTCCAGCGTCGAATCTGCCGGACAGTCCCAGAGCACCCCTTGTTATAGGTCGACCCCTCTTTGATGTCCGGAGTCTGTGCAGGCAGGGGTCTTGTCACCTGGGGGTCGCTTGTCGGGGTTTCCTGCCATTGTCTTGTGATCCTTTCAGGGCTGGGTCGGGAGGAGTCCCAGACACCCAGCAGGCGTGGAGCCAGCCCTCAGGGAGGCCGGAGGGCCGATCGAAACCCATCGTCCCAGGGGAGTTCAGAGGTGCGATAGAAACTGCTCCTCCCTCACTCATCCCCTGGAAGCGTGATGTCCTCCAGCCGGAGAGGCGCCTCTAGGCCCGGGTCGCGCTGGGGCCGGGCGGCCATCTTGGTGCATGAAGTGGGCACGCGGGCCCGGGGTGGCCGAAAGGAGAGAGGCCATGGACGAGGATGTCCGGGTCGAGTGCGTGTGTTCTGGTGGAAAGGCTTGGTGAGGCCGGGGGATTGGGGCTGCCGGTACCAGGTTAGGTGGTGTGGGGACCAGTAGAGCCATGTTATGAGGCCGGGTCCAACAAAGATGATCCTAGTATTTCACAACAGGATCGAAACGTCGTCGACCTAAGCAAACAACGTGCACATTACTCCATTGTGTTAAAAGAGTGCATCTGTTGTTTTACAAAAGCTTCCAACACTGGATAATGTACATAAGCTCTGTCCTTCTTGCCTGAAATGCCTCTCTGTTTATTTGTATGTAATTGATTTGTATGTGTTGTCAGTTCTCCCTGGTGGATACAGGACTGTGTCCCACAAAAAGTATGTTCTTTTATTTGTGAATATTGCATTGAAGAATTAAAAAGGGTTTGTCCGGCTGGACATTCCCCCAATATAGTATCGATTCTGGACTATATTTATCCCTCCAATACCCTTACTGTTCTAAGGACCAATGTTTCTTTAAAATCGGACCAGTCTGCGTCATAGTCGGTGGTGGATTGACTGGACAGGTCCTCCGCTGCACTCCCGTCGGCCTCCGTGCCACTCGATGTGCCAGACAACTCTGCACTGCTGGCACTGGTGCTCGCTCCCTCCTCACGGTCCGTGCCAGTGTCTCCCTCGGTGTCCCCCGACGATGCTGTGAGCAAGGTGAAGAGACAGGAAATAATCAGACACCTGTATACATATGTCACATGAGTCAAATCCACATAGGTCACAGTGCATAGCCTGAAAAGCAACATGAGTAACATCTACAATACAAGGCACATATGTAGGCCCTGCAACACACAGTTGGTTGACCCACCATGCCACTGACCAACTATGGAGAGCATGACACAATAGCAAATAACATGATATGGATTTGGACAGAGGAGCCAGGCACTGGGGACAATCCAGCACAGCATCTGCAGCACACAGCGTTGGCGTAAAAAGGGATGAGCAGGAACCATGTCTATTAACTGTAGGCACATGCTGCAAAGGCAATACTTAAAAACATGCCCAACATTAATGGGTCACTGCACCTTGAGTGTATGTCCAGACAAACATCACACACTGGTCAGACCTAGCAAGGAGACTTCAGGTCTAGACATGTAGGCCTTGCCCGCACCAACCACCCCCTACATGAGACAATTTATTGAGACACAGGAAGCACTTACATCTCTTAGTCTGGAATAAAAACACATGGCCTGCAAGAAATCCTGATTAGACACCAAATACCCCTGGTGCGCCGGTAAAAATACATCATCTACAAATGGCCATCATCAGATCATTTTACCAAGACACACAGGCACTGGCCCCCGTGAGTATGAACAAGGGACATTTGGTCAGCCTGTACAGTGGACACAAGTAGCAGAGTTTACGTAGACACAAATGGTGCCAGGGTACAATGGCACAGAGCACAACCTATGCTGTAGACACAGAGATTGTCGACATTTTTGGATTACACACATGATACCTAGGAAAAGATGTCCCAGGGGACAGTAGTGGCCACACTACTCCATGGTCCTGAATGGTAATGACTGCAACACAAGCCACCATCCCTGCACTCTGCATATCTCACACTCATGCACATCATGTCACAGGCCACAAAATAGGACATGATGCTGTAAAGCAATACACTTTAGAGACACACTCCTATGTCTGGACTCAGCATCAGTGACAACTGACATGGACCCCACAAGTACTGAACTGGACAGGGCACAGGCAAGGTCCCAAAACCTGTTACACACCACCCCCACACATGAAGCTGCAAGCATTGGGCACATCGATAAACTGGCAGCCTAGATAACCTTGTGCAAGTGTGACTACACACAGACCAGGGTACTCATGCCAAGGAGGGAAAGGGAGGAAGGACAGCACCGCTACACTTTGGGGACCAGGAACTGCACTGCACATGTACACCCTGGCAGTGTATCCATGCAACTGTGCACTTACAAATGCTGGTGACACACAACAAACACACATGTACCTACCCCCTTCCTGCTGCTGCTTTTCCCGTAAGCGCCTGTCCATGTCAGGGAAGACGACCGCCAGCACACGCTTGTGGATGTGGGTCAGACGGCGGCGCCCATGGTTCTTTTGGCTCACAGGTGAGTCCCCCAGCAGGACCCGTGCGATCCTCCGTGTCCAGCACCGGATATCCTGCCAGCGTTTCCTCACCTGGGCTAGGCGCCGCTTCCGACCATCCGTCTGTCTCACGGCACTGACGGCGTCCTTCCAGATCTGCTCCTTGGCACAGGCGCCTACCTGTGAGGATGAAAAAGTGAGACAACATCAATACACCTGCGACATGTCACAGAGACACACATTAGAACAATTTGGCTGGTTTTAACAGGGCATAGAATGCATCAAACTCATTACACCTGTGTCATAGGGACACTCTCCTCTGTGGAAGGCAAAAAGCACTAGGTGGCATTGTAGAGTACACAGGTGGCATGAGGGGTACGACACAATCAATCATCCAGGCTCACACTGTGCATCACAAGCGACACCAGGATTATGTGCAGCACCTCAAAGCAGTCACATGCCACAGGCCACTGAGGCGCCCTCAGCAGAGTACACAGACACACACAGCCACAGGACAATCACCTGCCTTTGACAACTGCAGCTACACACCTCACTCTGCACATGTGCCACTAGACTGGGGGGTGTCATAGGTGTGGGGCTGGCCCCTCACCGCACTGCTCCCTGCTCACATCAGATGGGCAGGGTATATCCATCCCTCATTCAGCTGGGGTGCTACACTCCACATATGCACTCACCCACATGACAGGGGACTTACACACACACACCAATGTCCAGGGGACAAACACATCATTTGGACACTCTCAGCACATGTACACTAAACAAACACACATCTGTGGGTACTGCCACCTGTCACACTGGGGGGACCACAGATTCACATAAGGACTGTAGTAACAACATTCCCAGGAGGATTAGACAGGCAGAATGTGTAATGCCACATGCAGTGATTGTCACAGTACACACAATGCAAGTGAGGAGAGCAGACATGCACCACAGCATGCTCTGGCTGGGAGACATTAGGCATTCCCCCACCCAGGACCCACCCTACAGTACATTGCATGTGTGTTACACCTGGACACAATGGCAGAAGTCACAGTGACAAAAAAGGGGCACAGTCTTTGCTAGTGGACTCAGCACTCACCTGAACCCCTGGTCAACCATACAGCATGGGGTAATGTGGGAGGATCACATCCAGCAGGGCTTGGTTCTCCTCCTGGGTGAAAGGCTGGGCCCTCTCCACAGACCTGGACATGGTGCCAGAGGATTCACGAGCAGCAGCAGTGTAGTTGAATCAAAGGATGTGCAGGCAAGTGCTCTCTCATGGGACCTGGCTGTCTTATATCTACCTTGCTGCCCTGTTTCATTCACAGGAGTACAGAGGGATTGGTCACTCACATTTGCATCCTATGTTTCCTCCAATCCCTTTAAACCTACCACAGTCAGTGGCTTTGCTCTTTTTTTTTTATTGAGCATGATGTCAACTCAACAACCACTTTGCAACAATGTAGATTCTTTCAAACCGACTTTAGCTGGGCACCTGATGAAAAAAATTCAAACTTTAAACTCGGTCTCCATGACAACCAGCATGCATGTAGGGCTTTATACTTGTCCCTCATGTGTCCCCTATGTAATTTGGACATTCACACACAGGTACGGTGAGTTCCAGGGCCCTAGGGCACCCCAAATGCATAGAAACGACCCGTACACGCGCGTGTACGGGGCGTATCACTATGGGTATGCTGTTGTTGTAGTACTTTATTCGACATATAAAAACATCATAAAAGTGCAGTGCAATGTGTGATAAAAACAGATTAAATTATACTACAACAAATGGCTTCAGTCCATGCATAATAAAAAAGACTAAAAAACAGCGTGTATATACACGTATCAATTCCACATATCCCCTGTAATTAATAGAGTGAACAATAATAGTCACAGGGTCAGGGGAGTGGGTGGTTAACTTGGCGGTGGTGCGCCTTGAGCAGCCTGCGTCTTAATCTCCAAGCCCATCCCAGGTATTTGGCAGTCCCACAGATTACACTAGGGACAGTTGTGTCGTAGGTCAGAATACGCAGTGCCACCCTAGCGGACCTTACACCCAGATTATTGCAAACAGGTTTAAGCCACCTTAGTCTTGGTTGCCTGTACGCCTGGCAGGCAAACATGAAGTGTCCAATAGACTCTGTGGGCGAGGCACACCCTGGGCAGCCTTTTGGGTGTGTGATGACCTTACTCCAGCGGGTTTGAAAATCATAGAGTGGGAGCGTGCCATATCTCAATTTGAGATATAGGGATCTGTCTTCAGGTGATTCAATGAGGTCCATAAAGGATTCCAGGCTGGGAGCTGGTTTTGTGTCCAGGAAGTTTACAGTAAGCACACCCTCCTGGTTTCTTAGGGTATCGGCCGTGACCCAATCCCAATAGATTTGTTTTATCGTAAGTTTGGGAGGGGGAACCTGGCTCGCCCAGGCTTCTTCCAGGCCAATCGTCTGCAGAAGTTTTTTCAAGTTTGATACCCATGGAATCTTATAATCTGCTCCCAGATTTAGTAACTCATCCAGGGCAGAGGCAAAGTGGTGGAGTTCAGGGGATCTTCTGATCCTTGCCCAGTATAGTATAGGGCGCAACCTTGCCATGTTACTGATGTTTTGTCTGCCGAGGTCGTTACGGAGTGGAACCAGCGGGGTGGACAGGGGAAGCGAGACTAAGTCCCTAAAGAACTTGTTCTCGGATCTGAGTAGCTCTGCCAGATTTTCGAAACCCCACAATTCCGCCCCGTAGAGCGCTGCAGACAGTGCCTTCCCCTCATAGACTTTAACAGCCGCCGCTATCGGCCTGCTGTATGAGAGCCTCTGATGTCTCGATATTGCACCTGCAGCTCTTTTGTGGGCAAGGAGCATTTTTGAGAGGTGCGGGGCCCATTTAAGCTTGTTATTTACCCTCACTCCGAGATAATCAAAAGCGTCCACTAGCTCAAGAGGTGTACCATTGAGCTTGATGTTGTTCTTAAAGTTTTTAGAGGGAGATAGCGCCATCAGTTTAGTTTTCAGCGTGTTTATTTGCAGCCCCCTGGAGTCGCAGCACTCTGAGAAGCGGGACAACAGTCTTTGTAAGCCCATAGGGCTTTTCGAGATTAAGAGAGTGTCGTCAGCAAAGAGTAGGGTAGATATTTTTTCCCCGCACAGGGTTGGGGCATCGACCCTGTCGTCTCTCAAATAGTCTGCCACACCATTTATGTAGAGAGAAAACAGGGTCGGGGCCAAAACACAGCCCTGGCGCACACCTTTCTCGACGGAGATCCTCTCTGTGAGCTGCCCCTGTTGTCCCCACCTGACTTTAGCAAAATTGCCTACGTGGAGACGTTTCAGGAGTCCTATGGGTATGCATACGCGAGCAAAGCCATAGTGAAACGGCCCGTACACGCGCGTGTACGGGGCGTTTCACTATGGGTACGCATACGCGAGCAAAGCCATAGTGAAACGGCCCGTACACGCGCGTGTACGGGCCGTTTCACTATGGCTTTGCTCGCGTATGCGTACCCATAGTGATACGCCCCGTACACACGCGTGTACGGGCCGTTTCTCTATGGGTAGGCCTACGGCAGCACTCTCATAGTGATGGGGAACGTACACACGCCCTCAGAGCTCATGTACGGTGCATTCCACACCTGACAGTGGTGACAGGCAGCACACAGAAAGGAATAGAGCTGACCTACTTGTCCAAGGCTGGACATCAAGGCATTGTCTGTGCAGTACTACATGTGTGGGGCACAGGTGTGTCAGGCTGTAATGTGGCACATTACTCCTGAGTTGTGAAGGCAATAGATGTATGATGAGATGTGTACAGATGTCATGTGTGATGGTGGACTATGTGCCAGACATCCCCTTCACTCCTTTGAGATGTGTGCATGTAGTACAGAACATTTGTGAAAAGCGTCACTGCCATGGCACAGTCAACAGCACACGCAAATGTCCCCTGATGCCAGCTACAGGGGTTTTCACACCTGACATGTGACTACCCGCGTTGCACGATGTGACTATGTCATGTATGTGTCGTGTGTTCCCATTAGCTTGCTGTAGGTGTTTGGTCAAAGGCATCTGCAGTTGCTGCAACCAACATGTGTCTTTGTGTAGATGGCCATGGCACAGTGTTACGCATACCACGCCACATGTGGAATCCGACGTAAGGTGTGTGTGTATGCATCGACACGGAGTTTCAAAACAAGGACATATCTGCATACTCTCAATGTATGTGGGATCATTCTTGAAATGTAATCCTTCATGGCAAGGTGTGTGGTCTGTCCTTTTTCTATTACATGTGACCTGTGCCTCTAGTGTTCCGCAACCTGTCTGTACAATAAACATCCTTCCTCTGCACATATTTGGTTGTCTGTAACTCCTTTAATGCGTCTGCCTGCTCACTTACACTGGCCCACAGCTAGTTTCATGGCAGGGCATTATGAGGTTGAGAATAAACGTTTGGAGCTGTCTCTTGGTAGGAGTGTCACATGGCTGCCATACGTGTCCAGGGCATATTGCACAGACCTGACTCTGTATGTAGCATATGTGTATTGCCTGTTGACCATGTGCTCAGTACATTGACATTGGTGGTGTACTGTACTCACTCTTCGTTGTCTTTTCTAATTCACTGCAGGGCTCCGCCTCTCCCTCGAGCAATTCCGGACTTGGCTGACATGCGGGAAAATGACTGTATACGCCGCTACCGCTTCCCCCAATGTTTGATTGAGGACTTGACGACACGGCTGGCAGCACACCTCCAACCGCTACACAGGTGTCCTGGTGCACTGACACCCAAGGTGAAGGTGATGGCAGCCCTACATTTCTTGGCCACGGGTACCTTTCAGCATACCATTGCCCATGTGGGTGGGATGTCCCAAACCATGTTAAGCCGTGTTCTGCATGATTTTTTAGAGGCCATGTTGGAGCACCTTGATGAGTTCATAAAATTCCCAACTCCTGAGCAGTTGACAGCTGTCAAGCGTGAGTTCTATGCCCTGGGAGGGATGCCCCATGTCATTGGGTCCATAGATGGAACACATGTGGCTTTGGTACCACCACAGGCACAGGAGGTTGCCTTCCGTAACCGCAAGCATTACCACTCCATTAATGCCCTTGCGGTGTGTCTTGCCAACATGGTGATTTCACATGTCTGTTCTCGTTTTCCAGGATCAGCACACGATGCGTACATCATGAGGCGTAGCAGGTTGCCTGAAATGATGCTGCAGCTGCGCAACGAACGAGCATGCATTGTTGGTGGGTATACTCTGCCAGTCCTGTATTTAACGTCATCTTCCTGTCTTACTGCTTCTCTGACCCACTCTTGTCCATGATGTTTCCATGTAGGGGACGCTGGCTATCCCAACATGCCATGGCTGATCACGCCTCTCCGCAACCCCAGAACGGCAGCCGATCACCGCTACAACAACGCCCATGGGCAGACCAGGCGAGTGATAGAGAGGACGTTTGGCCTCCTGAAGAGCCGATTCCGATGCCTCCACAAGACCGTTGGCGCACTCCCATATGCACCGGTGAAGGTCTGCAAGATATTCCTCGTGTGCTGCATGCTGCACAACATGGCAGTGGAGAAAGCTGTGCCACTCATCCTGGATCCAGATGAGCAGGACCATCCACCCGTGAAGGATGAAGGGCTTGGGCACGAGGCAAGTGATGTGGAGGAGGAGGAGGCGGTGGAGGACATGCGGAGTCGGCTCATACCCGACTTCTTTGCTTAGTGGTGAGTTCCAGTGTCTGAGTGTGCACGCATTGGGCTGTGTGTGGCATATGTTGCAATGTGTGTGTCCATCTGCATGTCTTCCAAGTGAGTCTAAGGTGTGTTTGGATGTGTCACTCGAGTGATGGTGCAATAGAAGAATGTCTTTCCTGAGTCATCATTGTCACCTAGCATGTTGACAACCTTATACGTGTCGAGTACATGCACATGCATTCGGATGTACTTCTTTTGGCTGACTTCTGGTGTGTCTCCCATCCACAGGTACTTGCGCATGCTGTCTGCTGGTGGCATTGTTGTTCTCCTGCTATTCCTCATGATCACAGCAACATGTGCTGATTCAGCGTTACATGCACGGACAAGTTCGAAAATCTCCTTCGGGTAAGGGATGCAGCACGGCTTTTTGGGAGTGGTATTTGTTTGGAATGTGTGTGCACTGCTCCTGTTCATGTTTGGTTACTTGGCATACATGTAGAATCACCATGGGACACATGACCTGGAGCAGAATTCACCTGAATTGATGGTCAGACTTGGTGACAGTCATCTGTAATGGGATTGTGGATTGTGATGAAGCCATCAATGTGTGTAACACTGGCCTCGGAAACATACGGGTTGCACCGGGTTGACATGGTGTGTGAATTCCCCATTAGGGGCTCAATGGTGTAGGCTCTCCGTGAGCAGCAGGGGGTGTTTAGCTGTCACCCGTCACTTGTGTGCCAGTGCCATGGATTTCCAGCATCTGTGGTGCTAAGGGGGGTGCCAGTGTTGGTCCCACATCTTCATCCACATGACCTGTGTATGTGTAGACAGAGTTGCTTTGGCATACCGACACACATGAGTAATAAAGGTGTCCCTCTGCCTCCAAGGTGCCTCATCTCTGTCAATGGTGGTCTGTTGCCAATGTGCATGCGGCATGTCTGGCATTGTTCTCAGAGATGGTGCATATGAGTCTATGTGTAGAGTAGCAAGATGCAAGCTGTTTGTCAGGGATTAGATTCTGTATTGTGCATGATGTCCATGGCTGTGTAGGTTTTGTGGCCTGTCAGTCTCCACGACGGCCACTGTGCCGCATGTGAATCCATTGTGTGTGTGTGTGCCATGTTGAACCAGACATTCCTTCCTTGACATGCACCTTTTGCATGGTTCCTTCCTGAGATCCTTGTCTTTGTGTGCTACTTGTGGCATTGTTTCCTTGACATGGCGCATGCTGCTGCAGGCCCTGCTGCAAGGGCACCCAGTGTCCACGCAAACGAGCTGGTGTCCATCATGGATTGCTTGCTGACATGTGCTATGCTGATCAGCAGCATCTGTGCCTCATGCGGCAGCACACTCTGCATCATGCAATAGATCCCCAGTTCCATCCACCTCTAGGCAAAAGGGAGAGCATCCCCCAGGTCAACTATGACATCCGTGTCTACTCCTATCCCTGACTCTACGGACATGTCCGTTAGAAATCCCATGATACTTGTCCATATCCAGGGTGCATCTGCACAGCTCTGCTACTACATCCGGCGACCAGGCCACATCAACGTCAAACAGAGATGGGGGGAGTGGATCACTGCCAGCTGCAGGATGACCTTCTCAATCCACGCACACCCTCAGGATGCAGCCCACACCCACAACACAACCTTTTGGCACTGTGATCCAACACCCTATTGTGCCATCTCCATGCATCCAACCTTGGCTGGCCCACCATTCGCCACATCCACCTGACTCAAGCATGCAGGACATGGTTCTGCCACGTGTCTACACATGCCTGGGACTCCCAGCACAGGACACTCCACATGATCCCTGACCTCTGCGCATGACTGTTGCTCTTCTAAATAGGTCTGTGGGCACAGTTGTGCGGGCACCCCCTCAGCTGGTTGGGCCCATCACGGGTGAGTATGGTGCTCCATGTCTGTCTTGGATGGTACGTTGTGACCCATGTGTGTCCTGTGCCAGACTCAGACCCCAGGGTATGGTGGTTCGGAGTTAATTCAGGAATCAGGCATGATTTGACTTTACAACACACACATGTAGTGGAATAATGCAAAATGGAGGCATCATCTTGTGATTGTGATGAATTTAATTAGTGCTGGGGTACGTGTTTGGGGGGGTGACAAGAGGTGCTTGGCAGGAGTGTTGAATCCAAAGTTCACAGGGGGAGTTGGTGTCCTTGCCATTGACAGTCATCAGAGTCTGTGCCACAGTCTTTGTCAACATTGGTCAGACAGTGACCAGCAAGGCCATGTGGCAGAGAATGTCCTTTGCAGCTGTGCTGTTGTTGGGCCATAGGGCCAGGTGCCAGGCCAGATGACCTGGGAGATGGTGATGTTCCGTTGACTCTCACGTTTTCTTGCATGGACGACCCACCTTCCTGCGGGGACCCTCAGACGCCTGGCTTGACGGTGCAAGGGACGCTCCGTCAGATGATTCCTCCTCCTCCTCCCTCCCTGGGGCTGGTGCTGCTCTACGCCTGCTGGCACAGGGAGGGTTTGCCAGGCTTTGGGCGACCTGACGGAGGGATTGGCTCAGGTCCCTCTGCACCGCCAAGTGCTCTGCATGTCTTGCCTCCATCCTGGCATGATGCTCAACCTGCAGGGCCTTCATCTCATTGAGGGTCTCCACTACCTGGGCGATGCCTCTGGAGTCACGCCGGTATGCATCCAGGATGGTTCTGTCGGATGTCAATGGCATATACATGTGATGAGCCACTAACCTCTGAGGATCGTCAGCGGGAACAATGATGTGCAGAGTATCCTCCCTCGTCCCCAAAGCACAGTGGCGCATAGGGTATGTACAACTCCCAAGCGACCCTGCACCCCGGGGAAAGGGGAAGTGGATAAAACAAAAAAGGATGCTGCCAGCTGTTCTCCTTCTCCTGTTCTCCCTCTATGGCCCTGGGTGGACGTGCAGATGTCGTGGGAACAGGATGAGACTGTATGCACACAAGAGAGAGAGTAAGCGATTAGTACAAGTAGTATTACGTACCCTCTACTACTATTCTATGTCTGCAGTTACTCACTAAGAACCGTGACAGGCGAATCTGAGAACAGTGTAGTCCATACGGGAGGTCCAGGAAGGCTACGCTGAATCCGGATACCAAATCCCGGTAAATGATGCGAGTCCCAAAAACAAAGCAGCGCTACAGCACTTAAATCCAAAGTGAAGTTTTTAACCTAAATACCTGAATAATCCGAGGATGTTCAAGGTGAAAGAAGTCTCCCGCGGAGACCAAGGAAAAGTGGCTCACGGAGCTACAGCAGTCCTGCGGGGAATACCATCCGCTCTGCCTGACTCCGGACCACCACGTGTTTTATGTACGGTGATTCTGAGGTCCCCACTGCAGGTAGTAATTGATCAAGGAGGCGAAATGGCAGCGGCAGCCGTACTTGAAGTATGAACCGAGGAAGTTAGGGCAGCGGAAAAGCGGCTTGACACATCCGCGACGAGGCTGCAAACAGGAACGGCAGAGACTACTCAGAGGCAGGGAAACTCGGCAGAGAACAGGAACGGCTGGAACCTGGCTCCAAGGCTCATTGCAAAGCCCCGCGCTGAACCAGGGGCGGGGCTTTGTAGCGTCTCTCTCGGCCGAAATGCGAGCTTCCCCTTCCGGTGATTCCGCTGTGGGGCTTATGGGAGTTGTAGTGTCCTGCGACCTGAGGGATCATAACTTGTTCCATGTCGCCCACCCTGCCTCTTCCTGGCACTCCATCTAAGGGAATGCAGGTATGGCCACCTGCACCATGTCGAGATGCCAGTGAGCGCTACAGAACCCCCTCTCAATAACCGCCGTCTCGGTGGTTGACCCGGTTTCCCGGGATTCTCCGCATGAAACCTGTTCAACAAGAGAGGGCAATGCAGATTATCCACTGGTTCCCAGGTTCGATCCTCTACTCCAAACCCTTTCCAATCTACCAGGTACTGCACTTTTCCCCTGACCATGCGAGAGTCCAGAAGTTTGTGTACTTTGTATTCTTTCTCCCCATCTATGTCAATGGGAACGGGTTTAGGGGGTAGTCTTGTAGAAATCGGACAAGGCAGAAGTAGAGACACGTGAAAGACAGGATGGATGTGCCATGACGCGGGAAGAGATAAGCGCATCGCTACAGGATTGATTACTTTCTCAATGGTGTAGGGACCGATGTATTTGGGAGCTAATTAACCCACCCCTTTAAGATGGAGGTTCTTTGTGGCCAACCAAACCTTATCCCCTACTGCATATGAAGGTGCGGGTGCCCTTTTTGTGTCTGCATGTCGTTTTTGAGCGGTTTGGGCCAAGACCAATTGGTGTTTGGCGTTGATGAGCACCGCTCGTAGGTGAGCGTGATGTTCTTGTATGCTGGGATGATTGGATAAGACAGGCCAGTCAAAGGGGAGCATGTTTGGATGTGAACCATACATACAGAAGAAAGGGGAGCAACCCAGGGTGGAGTGTTCGGCATTGTTGTAGGCGAATTCAGCCATCCAGATAAGGGGAAACCAATCAGAGGTGTTTTGGAGTGTGAAGCATCTAAGGTATTGTTCTAGGGTTTGATTAAGCCGCTCCGTCTTACCATCCGTTTGAGGGTGATAACTGGAAGATAAACGGGCTTCTATGTTTAAAGTGCTACACAGCTCTTTCCAAAACCGTGAAGTGAATTGAGTTCCCCTGTCTGTGATAAGTGCTCTGGGGATTCCATGGGCCCTGATGACATGTTGCAAGAACAGAAGAGCAAGTTCGTGGGAAGTGGGAAGACGTGTGAGTGGAATGAAATGTCCCATCTTTGTTAAATGATCGACTATCACTAATACTGTGGTATACCCTTTGCACGGCGGCATTTCCACTATGAAGTCCATAGATACTGTATGCCATGGAGAAGGGGGAATCGGAATGGGTTGTAACAAGCCAGCCGGTTTGGTGTGTTTGGCCTTTCCTTGAACACAGATGGCACAATTCTTGACATAGTCTCTGGTATCTTTCCTCAACGTGGGCCACCAAAAATGTCTTTCCATCAAGGCGATGGTTTTTGTTTCTCCCAAATGTCCCCCTAGCGAAGAATCATGAGCCCAGGCCAGTACTTGTTGTTGCAGCGATGTGAGGGGTACATACAAAGCGTGATCGTGGTACGCTAAATCTCCGGTCGTGCTCCGTTGGTCTGGATTGTTTTGAATCCATGAAGGGACATCCAGGGTTGTTAGAGCACCCTTTACCTTGTCGAGGAACTCCTGTGAAAGAATGGTTACCAGCACTTGTGCAGGGAAGGCAGAGACAGGAATAATGGCTGGTGGTTCCTTCAGGTCTTCCTCCGGTGGATCTCCAGATTTGTGTCTCCGGGATAGGGCATCTGCCTTCCCATTTTGTGGTCCGGGTCTGTACTTAATGACAAAATCATAGTCAGAAAAGAATAACGACCAACGTAACTGGCGAGGAGTTAAAGCTTTTGCTGTCTTGAGAAAAAGGAGATTGCGGTGATCAGTGTAAATTTCCACGGTGTGAAGTGCTCCCAAGAGATAATGGCGCCATTCCTCACAGGCCCGTTTAATGGCCAGCAATTCTTTATCTGTGATGGAGTAGTTTATCTCACAAGGTGTGAGTTTCTTTGAAAAGAAAGCAATCGGATGTAGTTGACCGGTTGTAGGATGTCGCTGGGATAGAACTCCTCCTAAGGCGTACTGTGAAGCGTCGGTTTCTACTACAAAGGGTACCCCAGGATCAGGGTGACGTAAGATGGGGGCCTGGGTGAACCGTTCTTTTAACTTTTCGAACGCATGGTCGGCTTCCTTGGACCACACAAACGGGGTGTTTTTCTTCAGCAGACTAGAAATAGGCTGTATGATTTTTGAAAACTCTTTTATGAACCGCCTATAGTAATTGGCGAATCCCAAAAATCTTTGTACAGTTTTGACGTTCCAAGGAGCCTTCCATTCCGTGATAGCTGTCACCTTGTTGTTGTCCATTTGGAAACCTTCGGCATTGATGATATAGCCCAGGAAGGCAACTTCATCGACGTGGAACAGGCATTTTTCCAACTTGGCGAACAAAGAGTGTTGTTGTAATCGCTTCAATACCTTCTTCACATGGATTATGTGCTCCTGACGGTTAGCAGAGTAAATAAGAATATCGTCAATATAGACAATACAAATGGTGTCCAATAAGCCCCTTAGCACTTCATCCATAAAAAATTGAAACGCCGCAGGGGCGTTACATAAACCAAAAGGCATTACTTGGTATTCATATAATCCAAATTTTGTCCTGAACGCTGTTTTCCACTCGTCCCCAGCTTTGACCCGTACTAGGTGGTAGGCGCCTCGGAGGTCCAACTTGGTAAAGATACGAGCTCCTTTTAGTTGGTCCAGCAACACCGGAATCAAAGGTAATGGGTACCGATTTTTAATGGTTACTTTATTTATGGCTCTGTAGTCAATGCATGTTCTGAGCTCATCGCAGTCCTTCTTAGAAATAAAAAAAAGGGGAGATGAAGCCGGAGAAGATGAGTGGCGGATGAACCCAGAGGCAAGGTTTTCTTGAGATAACGTGTTTCGGGTTCCGTGAGAGCGTATACCCGACTGCACGGAATGTCGGCACCGGGAATGAGATCTATTCGGCAATCGTAGGGTCTGTGAGGTGGTAACTGTGTAGCCTTCTGTTTGTCAAATACCTCCTGGTAATCAGTATACTCCACAGGTAGGGAGATGGAGCAGCAGAACTTCTTCTCTTCACATCCGGTGGACAGCAACCCAGCTTGGGATGTCATGGTGTTATCCTGCACCTGGGGTCTCCTATAACAATGCTCTTGACAGAACGGAGAAGTCAAAGAAACAGTGCGATCCGTCCATCTGATAACAGGGTCGTGCAGGGTTAACCAGGGCATTCCCAGTATGAGGCGAAAATCCGGGGCGTCTATCAAATCGAATTGAATGAGTTCATAATGGTCCATGCCCACTTGTATTTCCAAAGGGGTAGTATGAAAACGTACTGGACCTGAAGTCAATGTCTTGCCGTCTACTGCTTTAACTACTTCTGGGATGGTTTTACGTTCACACAATACTCCTATATGTTGGGCGTATTGTTGATCAATGAAGTTCCCCGTGGCTTCGGAGTCAATCAATGCAGAGACACATATCGCTTTATCGGTGGCAACCCAAACAGTTACGTTCACATTGATGTGTGCCACAGAGGGCTGAATGGTGTTAGCTAGCAGAGATGGGATCTGGTGTGATCCATAACCCAAGGAGGAGATCCCGTCCATACTTGGGTTCATTAGTTTTCCGTCTTCTGAAGGGCAGATTTCTGAGGCTTGGCCTCCGTTCCACGGTCGGGTCCTCTGGCTCGGGCTCTACAGTCCCTGATAAAATGGCCGCTTTTGCCACAATAGAGACAGAGCTTTTGTTGGCGCCTCTTCTCCCTCTCTTCTGGCGTAAGGGGGCCACTGATCCCCCCAATCTGCATAGGCTCTGCTCCATTTGCCGTCTTCGCCTGTTCTTCCGGAAATGCACGGGCCCTGGGGGCAGGGAAACGGGAGTCCCCACGGCCTCGATCCCCCTTCCTCTCTTGCAGCCGATGATCTAATTGGACGGCTAACTCTATCATTTCTTCACACGTATTGGGTAGTCGTACCACTTGGGAGAGGACGTCTTTCATCTCACTCCGCAGCCCCTGATAGAATAGAGTGGTTCTTTTCTCTAGTGGCCAATCGGTTTCAACAACAAGACGATTGAAGGTGGTAATATAAGTGAGCAAGTCCTGAGACCCTTGTCGGAGGGTAATCAGTTCTTTGTCTAAGGCCATCATGTGCGTCTTTCTATCAAAGAGCTTTCGCATCTCGTTACAAAATTCAGGAAAGTTATGGAGCACAGGGTCATTCCGCTCCATTAATGGGATGGTCCAACTTGCCGCATGTTAGACGGCGACCTCAGAGGAGCCTGGAAGGGGTCCTGACTACCCTGAGACCCACCCTCGAAGTATCGTAGCCGGGCACTGGCGGGAGACTCCCCAGGGGGAGGAATCTCGTATCTAGGATCGTACTTCTGGCACCACACGACACAGAGTGACCACACCGGGTATTCTTAGAAATCAATCTTTATCAAGTAGGTTATCACTTCAAATATGTACAAGGTGAGCACGGGCTCAATGAGTCTCGGAAGGGGTAGGGGGTAGCGGGACAGTCTCTGGTAAAGGTTCAAGGCAGGGACGTATCCGGCGCACAGCTCACAATCCTCGAGCTGGGGGATACGTGGTGGTAGTCGGGGTCCGGCGGGACCGTGAGAGTCCGTTGGAGCCGCGAGTCACTCAGCGGGCTCAGGTGCAGGTTCGGAGGTCTTACGAGGTTCAAGGAGCCGCGAGTCACTCAGCAGGCTCAGGCACAAGTTCGGAGGTCTTACGATCTTCAGGGAGCCGCGAGTCACTCAGCAGGCTCAGGTACAAGTTCGGAGGTCTTACGATCTTCAGGGAGCCGCGAGTCACTCAGCAGGCTCAGGTACAAGTTCGGAGGTCTTACGATCTTCAGGGAGCCGCGAGTCACTCAGCAGGGCTCAGGAGGGTCCAAGTTCCAGGAGCCGCGACCACGTCGGCAGGCTCTCGTTGTTCCAGCGTCGAATCTGCCGGACAGACCCAGAGCACCCCCTGTTATAGGTCGACCCCTCTTTGATGTCCGGAGTCTGTGCAGGCAGGGGTCTTGTCACCTGGGGGTCGCTTGTCGGGATTTCCTGCTATTGTCTTTTGATCCTTTCGGGGCTGGGTCGGGAGGAGTCCCAGACACCCAGCAGGCACGGAGCCAGCCCTCAGGGAGGCCGGAGGGCCGATCGAAACCCATCGTCCCAGGGGAGTTCAGAGGTGCGATAGAAACTGCTCCTCCCTCTCTCATCCCCTGGAAGCGTGATGTCCTCCAGCCGGAGTGGCGCCTCTAGGCCCGGGTCGTGCTGGGGCCGGGCGGCCATCTTGGTGCATGAAGTGGGCACGCGGGCCCGGGGTGGCCGAAAGGAGAGAGGCCATGGACGGGGACGTCCGGGTCGGTGCGTGTGTCCTGGTGGGGAGGGTCGGCTGGGCCGTGTGCTTGGGCTGCAGGTACCAGGTTTCGGTGGTGCGGGGGCACTTAGGGCCATTCTACGAGGCCGGGTCCAACACGCGTCCCCCCCAGCTGAAAGCCAGAGAGAACTGCCCATCATCTTGGGGGGTTCTCTTCGCTGAGGCGGAAGAACCGGGAGAGGCCGTCAGCGTTGGCGTGGTCCGTACCAGGGCGGTGTTCTATGGTGAAATCCATCCCCTGGAGGGAGATTGACCACCGCAGTAGCTTGGGGTTTTCTCCTCGCATCTGCATGAGCCATCGCAAGGGCCGATGGTCAGTTTGGACTCTGAAATGGGTGCCGAAGAGGTAGGGTCGTAGCTTTTTGAGTGCCCAGACCACGGCAAAGGCTTCGCGCTCTATGGTGCTCCATCTCTGTTCTCGGGGCAACAGTCGCCGACTGAGGAAGGCGACGGGCTGGTCTAGGCCTTGGTCATTCACTTGGGACAGGACGGCCCCAATGCCATGCTCGGAGGCATCGCTCTGGACTATGAACTCCTTGGTGTAGTCGGGAGCCTGGAGGACGGGGGCAGTACACATGGCCTTTTTTAGGGCATCGAAAGCTTCTTGGCAGGCAGCCGTCCACTGCACTTTCTTTGGCTGTCGTTTAGACGTGAGTTCTGTGAGAGGGCCGACAAGGCTGCCATACCCCCGAATGAATCTTCGGTAGTAGCCAGTGAGTCCCAGAAAGGCTCGGACCTCCGTTTGGGTGATGGGTGGTTCCCAGGCCAGGATGGCGTCGATCTTTGGCTGTAGAGGTGCGACCTGGCCGCTCCCGACCTGGTGCCCCAGGTAGACTACGGATCCTTGCCCGATCTGGCACTTGCTGGCTTTTACTGTGAGGCCTGCCTGGCGCAGGGCGGTTAGCACCCTCCGGAGGTGCTGGAGGTGCTCACTCCATTCTGAACTGAAAACAGCGATGTCGTCCAGATATGCCGCGCTGAACTGCTCTAGCCCGGCCAGGACCCTATTCACCAGTCGCTGGAAAGTGGCCGGGGCATTTTTCATCTCGAAGGGCATTACGCGGAAGCGGTAGTGCCCATCGGGGGTGGAGAAAGCGGACCGCTCCTTGGCCCCTTCGGTGAGCGCAATCTGCCAGTATCCGCAGGTGAGGTCGAAGGTGCTGAGGAACCGGGCTGCCCCTAGTCGGTCAATGAGTTCGTCGGCTCGTGGAATGGGGTGGGCATCGGCTCGGGTAACGTCATTGAGCCCCCGGTAGTCCACGCAGAATCGGAGCTCGGGGGCGACACCGGGGGCCGCTGCCTTCGGGACCAGGACCACGGGGCTGGCCCAGGGACTGTCAGAGGGCTTGATCACCCCCAGGGTCAACATCTTCGAGACTTCAGCTTGAATGCAGGACCGGACCCGGTCAGGAACCCGGTAGGCTCGGTGTCTCACCGGCGGGCTGTCCCCGGTGTCCACGTCGTGAACACACCAGTTGGTGACCCGGGGGGTCAGGGAGAAGAGGTCGGAAAATTGTCTTAGGAGCTGGCGGCAGTCCGCTTGTTGCTGGGCAGTGAGGGCTGGGGAGAGGTTCACTCCCTCCACGGAGCCATCCTGCTCCTTGACACACAGGAGGTCCGGGAGGGGATCCGACTCATCTTCGGCCCCGTCATCGGTGGCCAGCAGGAGGCTCAGTTCTGTCCGCACGAAGTGAGGCTTGAGGCGGTTCACGTGCAGGACCCGGAGGGGATCCCGAGGCGACTGGACGTCCACCAAGTATGTGACTTGACTCTTCCTCTCAACCACTTTGTAGGGCCCAGTCCATCGGTCCTGGAGGGCGCCAGGCTTCACGGGGGCCATGACCCACACCTGCTGGCCCGGCTGGAACTCGACCAGCGTGGCATTCTGGTCGTACCAGCGCTTCATTTCTTCTTGACTCGCCTCCAGGTTGGCCTCGGCCAGTTCTCGGAACTTCCTGGTCTGGTTCCGGAGGGCCAGGACGTATTGGAACACATCTCGGGGGGTGGTCTGGGGTGCTGCCTCCCACCCTTCCTTAACCAAACTGAGGAGACCTCGGACGGGGTGTCCATAGAGTAATTCAAACGGGCTGAACCCTAAGGACTTCTGGGGGACCTCCCGGTAAGCGAACAAGAGGCAGGGGAGCAGGACGTCCCACTTACGTCGGAGGGGCTCTTCTAGGCCAGCGATCATCCCTTTCAAAGTCCTATTAAACCTTTCTACTAGGCCGTTCCCCTGGGGATGGTACGGGGTGGTGAACTTATAGGACACCCCACATTGTTGCCACAGGGACGTCATATATTTTGAGATAAAATTAGTTCCGCGATCGCTCACGACCTCGCGGGGAAAACCCACCCTGGAAAAGATCCCCATCAGGGCCCGGCCCACCACGGGGGCCGTAATGGTGCGTAGGGGAATAGCCTCAGGATAGCGGGTGGCGTGGTCCACTAGGACCAAGATGAAACGGTGACCTTGGGAGGTGGGGGGGTCCAGTGGTCCCACGACGTCGATTCCGACTCGTTCAAAAGGGGTACTGACGACCGGGAAGGGTTGGAGGGGAGCCTTGCGCTTCCCCCCGCTCTTCCCACTAGCCTGGCACGTGGGGCAGGACTTGCAGTGGGCTTCTACCGCTGCTCTCATTCTAGGCCAGTAAAAATGGGTCACGAGACGGCTGTAGGTCTTGTCCTGACCCAGGTGGCCGGCGAGGGGGACGTCGTGGGCTAAGCCCAGGAGGAAGTCTCGGAAGCGGAGGGGTACCACCAATACCCGTCCGGATCCCAGCTCCACCGACTTCTGCTCACTGTACAAGATGTTATTTTCCCAATAGATTCGGTGCGTCCCGGTCTGGTCCCCTGCGGCTTGGCCCTCGGCCTGGCGCCACAGCCCGACCAGGGAAGGACAAGTGGCTTGCTCTCGGCAAAATTCTTCCCGGGTGGGCCCCCCCTCGTGGCGCCACTGGGCCAACTCGGGTAGATCTCCCAACTCGGGGACCGGGGCGGGGTCGGATGGTGCGGGTTCGTCGCGGCCGACGGACCCTTCTGATGGGGGGACGGGAGGACCCTCGGCGGGGACTGTTCTGGTCTCTTCGATCGGGGTGTTGTCGACTTCTCTCCGGGGAGTGAGTCGGGCTGACATAGATCGGGTGGTGGCGCACACCCACTCGGGGAGTCCCATCATTCCTAGGTGGGCCTTGCGCTCGACGTGCTTCCAGGGAGAACTCTCCAGGTCGTTCCCTAAGAGGCAGTCGACCGGCTGGGAGGTTCTTACGGCCACCTTGAGTTTACCTATCACCCCTCCCCACTCAAACGGCACTAGGGCTACCTGACACATACTTTCTCTATTGTCTGCGGATATTACGGGGCAAAAGACGTTGGGGAGGATTTGCTCCTCGGGGACTAGGTGCCTGAGGACACCGGTGATACTGGCCCCGGTGTCCCGCAGGGCCTCGACTTGGTGGCCATTGATCTTGACGAGCTGCCCGTATTTCTGTGTGTTGGAGGGTAGGAGGCTACCAGGGATCATCTCCCTATCTCCCAGGGATACTAGGGCCATCGCTGCGGGTTCCCACTCCTCGGCTTCCTCAACCTCCTCCCCCAGGGCTACGTTGGCTATCTGTCTCGCAGGGGTGGTAGGGGAGACTTGGGTGGCCATGGGGCACTCTGGGTCATTGGCGTAGTGCCCGGGTTTCTGGCAACGGAAACATGTGACGGTCACCCGGTGTCCCCGTCTCCCAGGGGGCCCTGTCACTGGTGGGGGGGGCGCCGGGAAAGGTGGAGGTTGTGTCTTCGGGGGGCTAGGCTGGGATTCTCTCGGCCCTCCCTGGTTCCCTCCCCCTCTCTGGCGGGGTGGTCCCTGACTGGCTCGGGGGTACTCTCCTACCATGCCCCGGGAGACCCGGGTGTTGGTCCAGCGGTCGGCCTCCACAGCCAGCTTCCGGGGGTCTGTGAGCTTGCTGTCAAGCAGATGCTGACGTAGTTCTATGAAGCAGTTCGCAGCCAGGTGTTCCCACAACATGAGGTCAGTGAGTTCGGCAAGGGTGGTGACTTTGCTACCCTTGATCCACCCATCGAAGGCCCGACTGAAAAAGTTTACATACTCCACCCAGGTGGTGCCCGGGATCTTCCTGCAGTCCCGGAATCGCTGACGATACATTTCTGGGGTGAGGCCGTATCTTGTGAGTAGAGCCTCTTTCATGTGGCTGTAGGAGGTCTGCAGGGAGAGGGGTAGGTCGAGCAGGGTGTCCCTTCCTTCGCTCAGAAACCGCCCCCACAACCCCGCCCCCCAGTCCTTCTGCGGGATCCGATGGGAGGTCATGGCGACCTCGTAGGCCCTGAACCATTGCTGAATGTCATCGTTTTTATAATATTCCTTGACCACATCCTTGGGGATGTGGACCTTCTGTTCCGCTGGGGAGGCCGTCTCTCGGTTTCCCGGGGGCCTCCCTTCCTCATTTCTGGCCTTGAGCTCGAGTTCCTTCAAGCTGCGTTCGTGCTCCAGTTGGAGCTTCCTTCCTTCGTGCTCCCGTTGGAGCTTCTTTTCTTCTAGTTCGCCTTGTACACGCATTTGTTCTACTGCTAGCTTTTTTTCCGCTAACTTTAATTCGCCCTCGATTTTGAGTTTGGCTAACTCGAGTTCATGATTGCGACTTCTCTCTCTGTCCGCGAGCTCTTCCGGGGATAGGCCCCCGTCTGGTACGATGCCTCGCACCTGATTGCTGCTGCTTTCACTCTGGGGGGGTTCGGTTTCGTCGGGGCGCTCCCCCTTGCCTTCCGGGCGGGAGGCCCCGGTCTCCACCCAAGTTTTCAGTGCTTTCTGCAAATCTTCTTTAGTGTTGAGACCAGTGGTAGCGATTTTAAGTTCTTTGTAAAATTGCTTTAGCTCTTTGTGTGTATATTCTTCTAGATGCTCCACCTGGAACACCCTGTTGGCGTTGGTTTCTGCGGGGCTCACGGTGCTTCCTTCTGCCATCTTTGTCGGTAGTGCTTCCGTTGTTCACGGTACGATCTCTAGGTGATGGGCCCGAATCCCGTCGCTTGCCACCAATGTTAGACGGCGACCTCAGAGGAGCCTGGAAGGGGTCCTGACTACCCTGAGACCCACCCTCGAAGTATCGTAGCCGGGCACTGGCGGGAGACTCCCCAGGGGGAGGAATCTCGTATCTAGGATCGTACTTCTGGCACCACACGACACAGAGTGACCACACCGGGTATTCTTAGAAATCAATCTTTATCAAGTAGGTTATCACTGCAAATATGTACAAGGTGAGCACGGGCTCAATGAGTCTCGGAAGGGGTAGGGGGTAGCGGGACAGTCTCTGGTAAAGGTTCAAGGCAGGGACGTATCCGGCGCACAGCTCACAATCCTCGAGCTGGGGGATACGTGGTGGTAGTCGGGGTCCGGCGGGACCGTGAGAGTCCGTTGGAGCTGCGAGTCACTCAGCGGGCTCAGGTGCAGGTTCGGAGGTCTTACGAGGTTCAAGGAGCCGCGAGTCACTCAGCAGGCTCAGGCACAAGTTCGGAGGTCTTACGATCTTCAGGGAGCCGCGAGTCACTCAGCAGGCTCAGGTACAAGTTCGGAGGTCTTACGATCTTCAGGGAGCCGCGAGTCACTCAGCAGGCTCAGGTACAAGTTCGGAGGTCTTACGATCTTCAGGGAGCCGCGAGTCACTCAGCAGGGCTCAGGAGGGTCCAATTTCCAGGAGCCGCGACCACGTCGGCAGGCTCTCGTTGTTCCAGCGTCGAATCTGCCGGACAGACCCAGAGCACCCCCTGTTATAGGTCGACCCCTCTTTGATGTCCGGAGTCTGTGCAGGCAGGGGTCTTGTCACCTGGGGGTCGCTTGTCGGGATTTCCTGCTATTGTCTTTTGATCCTTTCGGGGCTGGGTCGGGAGGAGTCCCAGACACCCAGCAGGCACGGAGCCAGCCCTCAGGGAGGCCGGAGGGCCGATCGAAACCCATCGTCCCAGGGGAGTTCAGAGGTGCGATAGAAACTGCTCCTCCCTCTCTCATCCCCTGGAAGCGTGATGTCCTCCAGCCGGAGTGGCGCCTCTAGGCCCGGGTCGCGCTGGGGCCGGGCGGCCATCTTGGTGCATGAAGTGGGCACGCGGGCCCGGGGTGGCCGAAAGGAGAGAGGCCATGGACGGGGACGTCCGGGTCGGTGCGTGTGTCCTGGTGGGGAGGGTCGGCTGGGCCGTGTGCTTGGGCTGCAGGTACCAGGTTTCGGTGGTGCGGGGGCACGTAGGGCCATTCTACGAGGCCGGGGCCAACACCGCATTACCCCCCATGTAGGACATCATGAACGACGTTTTAGATGCATCGTCTTGTAAGATGACCGGTTTACACAAAAAAAGAAGTCTACAGTGATTGAGAAATATCTCAAATTTTTTCGGATCTCCATAATAACGTTCAGGGGGTGCTAACGGAATACCGGGGTTCTGCACTATGTGTACGGTGGGTGAAGTGCCCTGGGCAGGGGGTAGTGACGTTGGGTCGGGTAGAAAACTAGCTCCCTGTGACGGGACCCCCATAGAAGATGAAGGAGGTGTAAGAGTACTTTCCTTGATATAGGGACATTTACCAAAGGCATATGTTTTCCCTGCTCTAGAAATACCCGCTACCTCTCTTCTTAATGATCCTACCTCGCTTTTCAACTCATGGGTTTCTGCCCGGGAAGTGTGTAATTCCTGTTGGAGAGCGGTAAGGCTCTCCAGCAAGGATGCGAGAACCACATTGGTATCCATTGTTCAGGCTGACCCGTTAACGTGGGCTTTGCAATCTGTCGGATGTCAATGGCATATACATGTGATGAGCCACTAACCTCTGAGGATCGTCAGCGGGAACAATGATGTGCAGAGTATCCTCCCTCGTCCCCAAAGCACAGTGGCGCATAGGGTATGTACAACTCCCAAGCGACCCTGCACCCCGGGGAAAGGGGAAGTGGATAAAACAAAAAAGGATGCTGCCAGCTGTTCTCCTTCTCCTGTTCTCCCTCTATGGCCCTGGGTGGACGTGCAGATGTCGTGGGAACAGGATGAGACTGTATGCACACAAGAGAGAGAGTAAGCGATTAGTACAAGTAGTATTACGTACCCTCTACTACTATTCTATGTCTGCAGTTACTCACTAAGAACCGTGACAGGCGAATCTGAGAACAGTGTAGTCCATACGGGAGGTCCAGGAAGGCTACGCTGAATCCGGATACCAAATCCCTGTAAATGATGCGAGTCCCAAAAACAATGCAGCGCTACAGCGCTTAAATCCAAAGTGAAGTTTTTAACCTAAATACCTGAATAATCCGAGGATGTTCAAGGTGAAAGAAGTCTCCCGCGGAGACCAAGGAAAAGTGGCTCACGGAGCTACAGCAGTCCTGCGGGGAATACCATCCGCTCTGCCTGACTCCGTACCACCACGTGTTTTATGTACGGTGATTCTGAGGTCCCCACTGCAGGTAGTAATTGATCAAGGAGGCGAAATGGCAGCGGCAGCCGTACTTGAAGTATGAACCGAGGAAGTTAGGGCAGCGGAAAAGCGGCTTGACACATCCGCGACGAGGCTGCAAACAGGAACGGCAGAGACTACTCAGAGGCAGGGAAACTCGGCAGAGAACAGGAACGGCTGGAACCTGGCTCCAAGGCTCATTGCAAAGCCCCGCGCTGAACCAGGGGCGGGGCTTTGTAGCGTCTCTCTCGGCCGAAATGCGAGCTTCCCCTTCCGGTGATTCCGCTGTGGGGCTCATGGGAGTTGTAGTGTCCTGCGACCTGAGGGATCATAACTTGTTCCATGTCGCCCACCCTGCCTCTTCCTGGCACTCCATCTAAGGGAACGCAGGTATGGCCACCTGCACCATGTCGAGATGCCAGTGAGCGCTACAGAACCCCCTCTCAATAACCGCCGTCTCGGTGGTTGACCCGGTTTCCCGGGATTCTCCGCATGAAACCTGTTCAACAAGAGAGGGCAATGCAGATTATCCACTGGTTCCCAGGTTCGATCCTCTACTCCAAACCCTTTCCAATCTACCAGGTACTGCACTTTTCCCCTGACCATGCGAGAGTCCAGAAGTTTGTGTACTTCGTATTCTTTCTCCCCATCTATGTCAATGGGAACGGGTTTAGGGGGTAGTCTTGTAGAAATCGGACAAGGCAGAAGTAGAGACACGTGAAAGACAGGATGGATGTGCCATGACGCGGGAAGAGATAAGCGCATCGCTACAGGATTGATTACTATCTCAATGGTGTAGGGACCGATGTATTTGGGAGCTAATTTACCCACCCCTTTAAGATGGAGGTTCTTTGTGGCCAACCAAACCTTATCCCCTACTGCATATGAAGGTGCGGGTGCCCTTTTTGTGTCTGCATGTCGTTTTTGAGCGGTTTGGGCCAAGACCAATTGGTGTTTGGCGTCGATGAGCACCGCTCGTAGGTGAGCGTGATGTTCTTGTATGCTGGGATGATTGGATAAGACAGGCCAGTCAAAGGGGAGCATGTTTGGATGTGAACCATACATACAGAAGAAAGGGGAGCAACCCAGGGTGGAGTGTTCGGCATTGTTGTAGGCGAATTCAGCCATCCAGATAAGGGGAAACCAATCAGAGGTGTTTTGGAGTGTGAAGCATCTAAGGTATTGTTCTAGGGTTTGATTAAGCCGCTCCGTCTTACCATCCGTTTGAGGGTGATAACTGGAAGATAAACGGGCTTCTATGTTTAAAGTGCTACACAGCTCTTTCCAAAACCGTGAAGTGAATTGAGTTCCCCTGTCTGTGATAAGTGCTCTGGGGATTCCATGGGCCCTGATGACATGTTGCAAGAACAGAAGAGCAAGTTCGTGGGAAGTGGGAAGACGTGTGAGTGGAATGAAATGTCCCATCTTTGTTAAATGATCGACTATCACTAATACTGTGGTATACCCTTTGCACGGCGGCATTTCCACTATGAAGTCCATAGATACTGTATGCCATGGAGAAGGGGGAATCGGAATGGGTTGTAACAAGCCAGCCGGTTTGGTGTGTTTGGCCTTTCCTTGAACACAGATGGCACAATTCTTGACATAGTCTCTGGTATCTTTCCTCAACGTGGGCCACCAAAAATGTCTTTCCATCAAGGCGATGGTTTTTGTTTCTCCCAAATGTCCCCCTAGCGAAGAATCTTGAGCCCAGGCCAGTACTTGTTGTTGCAGCGATGTGAGGGGTACATACAAAGCGTGATCGTGGTACGCTAAATCTCCGGTCATGCTCCGTTGGTCTGGATTGTTTTGAATCCATGAAGGGACATCCAGGGTTGTTAGAGCACCCTTTACCTTGTCGAGGAACTCCTGTGAAAGAATGGTTACCAACACTTGTGCAGGGAAGGCAGAGACAGGAATAATGGCTGGTGGTTCCTTCAGGTCTTCCTCCGGTGGATCTCCAGATTTGTGTCTCCGGGATAGGGCATCTGCCTTCCCATTTTGTGGTCCGGGTCTGTACTTAATGACAAAATCGTAGTCAGAAAAGAATAACGACCAACGTAACTGGCGAGGAGTTGAAGCTTTTGCTGTCTTGAGAAAAAGGAGATTGCGGTGATCAGTGTAAATTTCCACGGTGTGAAGTGCTCCCAAGAGATAATGGCGCCATTCCTCACAGGCCCGTTTAATGGCCAGCAATTCTTTATCTGTGATGGAGTAGTTTATCTCACAAGGTGTGAGTTTCTTTGAAAAGAAAGCAATCGGATGTAGTTGACCGGTTGTAGGATGTCGCTGGGATAGAACTCCTCCTAAGGCGTACTGTGAAGCGTCGGTTTCTACTACAAAGGGTACCCCAGGATCAGGGTGACGTAAGATGGGGGCCTGGGTGAACCGTTCTTTTAACTTTTCGAACGCATGGTCGGCTTCCTTGGACCACACAAACGGGGTGTTTTTCTTCAGCAGACTAGAAATAGGCTGTATGATTTTTGAAAACTCTTTTATGAACCGCCTATAGTAATTGGCGAATCCCAAAAATCTTTGTACAGTTTTGACGTTCCAAGGAGCCTTCCATTCCGTGATAGCTGTCACCTTGTTGTTGTCCATTTGGAAACCTTCGGCATTGATGATATAGCCCAGGAAGGCAACTTCATCGACGTGGAACAGGCATTTTTCCAACTTGGCGAACAAAGAGTGTTGTTGTAATCGCTTCAATACCTTCTTCACATGGATTATGTGCTCCTGACGGTTAGCAGAGTAAATAAGAATATCGTCAATATAGACAATACAAATGGTGTCCAATAAGCCCCTTAGCACTTCATCCATAAAAAATTGAAACGCCGCAGGGGCGTTACATAAACCAAAAGGCATTACTTGGTATTCATATAATCCAAATTTTGTCCTGAACGCTGTTTTCCACTCGTCCCCAGCTTTGACCCGTACTAGGTGGTAGGCGCCTCGGAGGTCCAACTTGGTAAAGATACGAGCTCCTTTTAGTTGGTCCAGCAACACCGGAATCAAAGGTAATGGGTACCGATTTTTAATGGTTACTTTATTTATGGCTCTGTAGTCAATGCATGTTCTGAGCTCATCGCAGTCCTTCTTAGAAATAAAAAAAAGGGGAGATGAAGCCGGAGAAGATGAGTGGCGGATGAAGCCAGAGGCAAGGTTTTCTTCGAGGTATGACTTGAGATAACGTGCTTCGGGTTCCGTGAGAGCGTATACCCGACTGCACGGAATGTCGGCACCGGGAATGAGATCTATTCGGCAATCGTAGGGTCTGTGAGGTGGTAACTGTGTAGCCTTCTGTTTGTCAAATACCTCCTGGTAATCAGTATACTCCACAGGTAGGGAGATGGAGCAGCAGAACTTCTTCTCTTCACATCCGGTGGACAGCAACCCAGCTTGGGATGTCATGGTGTTATCCTGCACCTGGGGTCTCCTATAACAATGCTCTTGACAGAACGGAGAAGTCAAAGAAACAGTGCGATCCGTCCATCTGATAACAGGGTCGTGCAGGGTTAACCAGGGCATTCCCAGTATGAGGCGAAAATCCGGGGCGTCTATCAAATCGAATTGAATGAGTTCATAATGGTCCATGCCCACTTGTATTTCCAAAGGGGTAGTATGAAAACGTACTGGACCTGAAGTCAATGTCTTGCCGTCTACTGCTTTAACTACTTCTGGGATGGTTTTACGTTCACACAATACTCCTATATGTTGGGCGTATTGTTGATCAATGAAGTTCCCCGTGGCTCCGGAGTCAATCAATGCAGAGACACATATCGCTTTATCGGTGGCAACCCAAACAGTTACGTTCACATTGATGTGTGCCACAGAGGGCTGAATGGTGTTAGCTAGCAGAGATGGGATCTGGTGTGATCCATAACCCAAGGAGGAGATCCCGTCCATACTTGGGTTCATTAGTTTTCCGTCTTCTGAAGGGCAGATTTCTGAGGCTTGGCCTCCGTTCCACGGTCGGGTCCTCTGGCTCGGGCTCTACAGTCCCTGATAAAATGGCCGCTTTTGCCACAATAGAGACAGAGCTTTTGTTGGCGCCTCTTCTCCCTCTCTTCTGGCGTAAGGGGGCCCCTGATCCCCCCAATCTGCATAGGCTCTGCTCCATTTGCCGTCTTCGCCTGTTCTTCCGGAAATGCACGGGCCCTGGGGGCAGGGAAACGGGAGTCCCCACGGCCTCGATCCCCCTTCCTCTCTTGCAGCCGATGATCTAATTGGACGGCTAACTCTATCATTTCTTCACACGTATTGGGTAGTCGTACCACTTGGGAGAGGACGTCTTTCATCTCACTCCGCAGCCCCTGATAGAATAGAGTGGTTCTTTTCTCTAGTGGCCAATCGGTTTCAACAACAAGACGATTGAAGGTGGTAATATAAGTGAGCAAGTCCTGAGACCCTTGTCGGAGGGTAATCAGTTCTTTGTCTAAGGCCATCATGTGCGTCTTTCTATCAAAGAGCTTTCGCATCTCGTTACAAAATTCAGGAAAGTTATGGAGCACAGGGTCATTCCGCTCCATTAATGGGATGGTCCAACTTGCCGCATTACCCCCCATGTAGGACATCATGAACGACGTTTTAGATGCATCGTCTTGTAAGATGACCGGTTTACACAAAAAATGAAGTCTACAGTGATTGAGAAATATCTCAAATTTTTTCGGATCTCCATAATAACGTTCAGGGGGTGCTAACGGAATACCGGGGTTCTGCACTATGTGTACGGTGGGTGAAGTGCCCTGGGCAGGGGGTAGTGACGTTGGGTCGGGTAGAAAACTAGCTCCCTGTGACGGGACCCCCATAGAAGATGAAGGAGGTGTAAGAGTACTTTCCTTGATATAGGGACATTTACCAAAGGCATATGTTTTCCCTGCTCTAGAAATACCCGCTACCTCTCTTCTTAATGATCCTACCTCGCTTTTCAACTCATGGGTTTCTGCCCAGGAAGTGTGTAATTCCTGTTGGAGAGCGGTAAGGCTCTCCAGCAAGGATGCGAGAACCACATTGGTATCCATTGTTCAGGCTGACCCGTTAACGTGGGCTTTGCAATCTGTCGGATGTCAATGGCATATACATGTGATGAGCCAATAACCTCTGAGGATCGTCAGCGGGAACAATGATGTGCAGAGTATCCTCCCTCGTCCCCAAAGCACAGTGGCGCATAGGGTATGTACAACTCCCAAGCGACCCTGCACCCCGGGGAAAGGGGAAGTGGATAAAACAAAAAAGGATGCTGCCAGCTGTTCTCCTTCTCCTGTTCTCCCTCTATGGCCCTGGGTGGACGTGCAGATGTCGTGGGAACAGGATGAGACTGTATGCACACAAGAGAGAGAGTAAGCGATTAGTACAAGTAGTATTACGTACCCTCTACTACTATTCTATGTCTGCAGTGACTCACTAAGAACCGTGACAGGCGAATCTGAGAACAGTGTAGTCCATACGGGAGGTCCAGGAAGGCTACGCTGAATCCGGATACCAAATCCCGGTAAATGATGCGAGTCCCAAAAACAAAGCAGCGCTACAGCCCTTAAATCCAAAGTGAAGTTTTTAACCTAAATACCTGAATAATCCGAGGATGTTCAAGGTGAAAGAAGTCTCCCGCGGAGACCAAGGAAAAGTGGCTCACGGAGCTACAGCAGTCCTGCGGGGAATACCATCCGCTCTGCCTGACTCCGGACCACCACGTGTTTTATGTACGGTGATTCTGAGGTCCCCACTGCAGGTAGTAATTGATCAAGGAGGCGAAATGGCAGCGGCAGCCGTACTTGAAGTATGAACCGAGGAAGTTAGGGCAGCGGAAAAGCGGCTTGACACATCCGCGACGAGGCTGCAAACAGGAACGGCAGAGACTACTCAGAGGCAGGGAAACTCGGCAGAGAACAGGAACGGCTGGAACCTGGCTCCAAGGCTCATTGCAAAGCCCCGCGCTGAACCAGGGGCGGGGCTTTGTAGCGTCTCTCTCGGCCGAAATGCGAGCTTCCCCTTCCGGTGATTCCGCTGTGGGGCTTATGGGAGTTGTAGTGTCCTGCGACCTGAGGGATCATAACTTGTTCCATGTCGCCCACCCTGCCTCTTCCTGGCACTCCATCTAAGGGAACGCAGGTATGGCCACCTGCACCATGTCGAGATGCCAGTGAGCGCTACAGGTTCTGACGTGTGCCATAGCCAGGTCCTGAGCCAACTGGGCAGGTTCGGGCCTCCGCCGTCCTCCACTCCCACCACCCCTGCCCACTTGCGCCTGGCCTGCCGTTGTGGGCACATCGAGTCTCCGGGACCCCTGAGGGATGGCATTTGTGGTGTCGCCTGCCTCCTCCTGGGTGCCCGAAGAACCTTGTCCCTCCTGGACAGACTGGCTGTGTTGTTGTGTGCGGGCAGGGCTCCTGGGTGTCTCCTGGGATGTGGCAGGAATGGGGGTGGTGGTTGGCACAGTTGTACCTGATGCAGGTGCTGCAGGTGGTTGGACACCAGAGGGGCCAGGTTGGTCTGGGTCATCCACCGAGTGGTGAGAGTCGTCGCTGGCGTTGGGGTCCTCTTCACGTAGAGCCTGGTCCTGTGAGTCTTCCCCCCCAGTGTTGGGGGGAGATCGACGACGTTGACCTGTGTGTGAGAGAGACAGTGTTAATTGTGTTACATGCGACATCCATGTTTCATTATTTTTTGATTTGGCACAGTTCCTCTGGGTGGTTGGATTTGGCTAGCATTCCTCACACAGTGCACTTGTGCATGGGTATGTCCCTTGGCCACAGCTTTCGACACCTGACCTATGTGTGACACAATCTTAGTTGATGCATATTTTGTGAACGCAGTCAGCAGTGTAGTGAGCGGGCGTAGCAAGCCATGCAGAGCCGCCTTACGTGTTGCACTGTACGTAGCCAAATGGTGTTTTTTCAATGCTATTTGAGAATGCAGGTAGGTAACTTAACAATTTGTGACAGGGTTCTGACGAACACAGTGGGTAGGTATACTGGGTGTACGGTTCTGTTTGTGCCTGCAGCACGGATGTACTCGTGCACAGATTGACACATGGCCTAGTGTTTATCAAAGGTTGCAGAGGGGGTTAAGGCACTGCCAAACCTTGTCTACATGCACACAGTCCACCTGCTGACGAGCGGACATGGCCACACCACCCAAGGGTGATTTGGTCTCCCTCTGTCTCCCTTACTCCCTCCCTCTGTCAGCCTCCTCCCACTGTCCGTCTCCCTCTATCTCCCTTTCTCCCTCCCTCTATCAGCCTCCTCCCTCTGTCCATCTCCCTTTACTCCCTCCCTCTGTCAGCCTCCTCCCTCTGTCCCTCTCCCTTTCTCCCTCCCTCTGTCAGCCTCCTCCCTCTGTCCGTCTCCCTTTCTCCCTCCCTCTGTCAGCCTCGTCCCTCCCTCTGTCTGTCTCCCTGTGTCCACCTCTGTCTCTGTCCCTCTCTCTGCCCCTCTCCCTCCCTCTGTGTGTCACCCTCTGTCACCTCAGCCCAGCTTCCTGGGCACACAGAGTTTGCAGGTCTTGCAAAGGCCATTGGCTTGTTCATGTGGCTTTGTTTCTTCTCTGCGGGCACCCATTGGGTGGAGTGTGTGAGTCTGCACTGCTGCTGTGGCGGTGTGTGCTGACACTCTTTCAGTGTGCTGCGTCTTCATTGGCTGCTGTTATGTGCAAATTGTGCCTTCATACCCATGTCGTCCTGCAACGCGGCCACCATTAGCAGGCAAAACAGTACTGTGTGGGGACACACTGTTGGTATGGCTGTGCCCTAAGCCATATGGGCTGAGGGCATTGTTGTGTGCTTCAGAGTTGCTCTATGTTAGTTTTGAGGCCCACCCTCCCGGCATCGGGGACATCCTGTCTTGTGTTTGTGTTTTGTGTGGCCTGTGACTTGGCCTGGCCTTGCTTGGGGCATGGTGCATGGAGGCGCTAGTGGCATGTGTGTGTTTTTGGAGTGTGGTTGTGTCCGGTGCTGGCTTTGTGGGGGTTGCGTGCATGATTGGTATTTGAGTTGTATATGGCGTTCCCCCCATGTGAGGTGAGTTGACTGTGTACTCACCAGGCTCTCGGAGTCCTTCTAGTCCGTCACATGCCAACGGCTCCAGCGTGACAACAAACAATTGATGGACGGAATGCTGACAATGCAAACATTCTCCCCCAGTCAAGAGATCTGGGTTAAATCCATCGTTATTTTGCCCACTACACCATCCCAGTTTAGACATGGCCATATGCAAATCAGTCTTGACCCTGTGCCTCATGGGAACAGTCCAGCCCGAACTGCCAAGCCATGTCTTCCCTGGACCGGAATCAAGCATCCTAGGACCAGTTTCTGGCTATCAGCCGTCATCAGCCAGGATAGCTTGACTCCAGTGGCGTAGTGAGCACGGGTCCCACGTCTGGGAATACCCATCCCACTTAGGGCAAAAAGCGTTACAACAAACAATTGATGGACGGAATGCTGACAATGCAAACATTCTCCCCCAGTCAAGAGATCTGGGTTAAATCCATCGTTATTTTGCCCACTACACCATCCCAGTTTAGACATGGCCATATGCAAATCAGTCTTGACCCTGTGCCTCATGGGAACAGTCCAGCCCGAACTGCCAAGCCATGTCTTCCCTGGACCGGAAACAAGCATACTAGGACCAGTTTCTGGCTATCAGCCGTCATCAGCCAGGATAGCTTGACTCCAGTGGCGTAGTGAGCACGGGTCCCACGTCTGGGATTACCCGTCCAACTTAGGGCGAAAAGCGTTACAACAAACAATTGATGGACGGAATGCTGACAATGCAAACATTCTCCCCCAGTCAAGAGATCTGGGTTAAATCCATCGTTATTTTGCCCACTACACCATCCCAGTTTAGACATGGCCATATGCAAATCAGTCTTGACCCTGTGCCTCATGGGAACAGTCCAGCCCGAACTGCCAAGCCATGTCTTCCCTGGACCGGAATCAAGCATCCTAGGACCAGTTTCTGGCTATCAGCCGTCATCAGCCAGGATAGCTTGACTCCAGTGGCGTGGTGAGCACGGGTCCCACGTCTGGGAATACCCATCCCACTTAGGGCGAAAAGCGTTACAACAAACAATTGATGGACGGAATGCTGACAATGCAAACATTCTCCCCCAGTCAAGAGATCTGGGTTAAATCCATCGTTATTTTGCCCACTACACCATCCCAGTTTAGACATGGCCATATGCAAATCAGTCTTGACCCTGTGCCTCATGGGAACAGTCCAGCCCGAACTGCCAAGCCATGTCTTCCCTGGACCGGAATCAAGCATCCTAGGACCAGTTTCTGGCTATCAGCCGTCATCAGCCAGGATAGCTTGACTCCAGTGGCGTAGTGAGCACGGGTCCCACGTCTGGGAATACCCATCCCACTTAGGGCGAAAAGCGTTACAACAAACAATTGATGGACGGAATGCTGACAATGCAAACATTCTCCCCCAGTCAAGAGATCTGGGTTAAATCCATCGTTATTTTGCCCACTACACCATCCCAGTTTAGACATGGCCATATGCAAATCAGTCTTGACCCTGTGCCTCATGGGAACAGTCCAGCCCGAACTGCCAAGCCATGTCTTTCCTGGACCGGAATCAAGCATCCTAGGACCAGTTTCTGGCTATCAGCCGTCATCAGCCAGGATAGCTTGACTCCAGTGGCGTAGTGAGCACGGGTCCCACGTCTGGGAATACCCATCCCACTTAGGGCGAAAAGCGTTACAACAAACAATTGATGGACGGAATGCTGATAATGCAGACATTCTCGCCCTAAGTGGGATGGGTATTCCGGTCCAGGTAAGACATGTCTTGGCAGTTCGGGCTGGACTGTTCACATGAGGCACAGGGTCAAGACTGGTTTGCATATGGCCATGTCTGAACTGGGGTGGCGTAGTGGGCAAAAGAACGATGGATTTAACCCAGATCTCTTGACTGGGGGAGAATGTCTGCATTGTCAGCATTCCGTCCATCATTTGTTTGTTGTAACACTTTTCGCCCTAAGTGGGATGGGTATTCCCAGACTTGGGACCCGTGCTCACTACGCCACTGGAGTCAAGCTATCCTGGCTGATGACGGCTGAGAGCCAGAAACCGGTCCTAGGATGCTTGATTCCGGTCCAGGGAAGACATGGCTTGGCAGTTCAGGCTGGACTGTTCCCATGAGGCACAGGGTCAAGACTGATTTGCATATGGCCATGTCTGAACTGGGGTGGCGTAGTGGGCAAAAGAACGATGGATTTAACCCAGATCTCTTGACTGGGGGAGAATGTCTGCATTGTCAGCATTCCGTCCATCATTTGTTTGTTGTAACGCTCCAGCGTGGTCATCACCTTCTCCTCCCAGGGATGGTAGTGTACCGGTCTGCGGGATGGCCCCCCTCCAGTGATGTTGGCCTGGTTGTGCTCGTCTGTCATTTTGCGGCGGACCGTCCTCCGCAGATCGTACCACCTGGCTTGGCACTCATGCCTGGTCCTTCTGGTGGACCCAACAGCATTCACGGAATTGACTATCCTCTCCCACATGGCAGTTTTTTCTGATATGCTGGTCCGTCTGATCAATGTTCCGAAGAGCTGTGGCTCGACTCTGATGATTTCGTCGACAAGGGACTCCAGCTCGTCCTTTGTGAACTTTGGATTCTTGTTGGTGGGCATGGTGTGGGGTGTGGGTGTGGATGGTTGTGGGGGTGGGGGTGTGGATGGGTGTGGGTGTGGATGGTTGTGGGTGTGCAGGTATGTGTGTGAATGTGATGAGGGTGTGTTTGTGATGGTGGTTGTGTGAAGGAGTGCAAGTGTAAGATGTATTGATGGTTGAAGTATGGTGCAGTGCGTTGTCTCTGGGGTCTGGCAGCAGTGGATCTGTTGCAAAGGATCATGGTTTGTGTGTGTTGGGCCTTTTTATTGGTCCATTTGTGGGTGTGGCTGTGTTTGAACTTTGGGTGGGTGTGTTATAAGGAGTGGTAGTGGTTTGGGCCTCTGTTTCTCTGTTTGTCAGTTGCAGGTCAGTGTATAGGATGTATTTGGCCTTGTTTGATATGTTTTGTGGTGTTGTGTGCCTCGGATTGACTGTCCTTGTGTTTTTTTGGTTAGTTATGGTTCAGTTGGAGTGTTTTTGGCGTCTGTACGGTGCGTACATGGGCCATGTTGTTGTACAGTGCTGTCCTTTTCTATGGCTTAGTACGACTCGTACATGCCCGATGTTGGGTGAGGGTGCTGGTGTGTGGGCCTGGGGTAGGGTGCGTACGAACACGGGTGGGGTGGGGGTTCGGTCCGTACATACACTGGTGGGGTGGGGGTACGGTCCGTACATACACTGGTGGGGTGGGGGTACGGTCCGTACATACACGGGTGGGGGGTGCGGTCCGTACATACACAGGTAGGGTGTTGGTATGCTCCATTCATACACGGGTGGGGGTACGGTCCGTACATACACTGGTGGGGTGGGGGTACGGTCCGTACATACACGGGGTGGGGGTACGGTCCGTACATACACGGGTGGGGGGTGCGGTCCGTACATACACTGGTGGGCTGTTGGTACGCTCCATTCATACACGGGTGGGGGGTACGGTCCGTACATACACTGGTGGGGTGTTGGTACACTCCATTCATTCACGGGTGGGGGTACGGTCCATACGTACACTGGTGGGGTGGGGGTATGGTCCGTACATACACGGGTGAGGGGTGCGGTCCGTACATACACTGGTGGGGTGTTGGTACGCTCCATTCATACATGGGTGGGGGTACGGTCCGTACATACATTGGTACACTGGTGGGGTGGGGGTACGGTCCGTACATGCACGGGTGCGGTGGGGGTTCGGCGCGTACATCCGCGGCCGGGGGGCATTTTACGCGTACATGCGGGGTCTGTGGTGGGGTGTGCGGCGCGTAAAAAAATACGGATGTGAGTCGTACGGTATTTTATTTTTCCGAATCGGAATCGGCACCTATGCGTTGTAAAGGTTCTCGTTGTAAAAACATTCGTTGTAACAGACTATGCGTTGTAAAAAATGCGTTGTAAAAGCATGCGTTGTAATACCGTGCGTTGTATCATCATACATCCGTCACACTCTGACCAATGATGACCAACACTGTGGTCTGGACTCTGATGACGCCAACTGACAAGGATGCCATCTCCCCCTGTGAACTTTCCATTCCAAGCACCTATTTGTCCACACTAAACAGGCCCCCCACCGAGAATAAATCTCTTTTTCTACAATTACATGTTGCATTCATTTTGCATGAGTACACAACTTACGTGTGGGGAAATTTCAAACTACGCATGAGTGTTGAACTAAATCTATACCCTGGAATCGGAGTCTGGGACAGGACACACATGGGTCACAATGTATCATACTATACAGACATGGAACACAATACTCACACGTGATGGCCTCAATCTGCTGAGGGGGGGCATGCATTACTGTGCGCACAGACCAATTGGGAAGAGTATCCTGAAGGCGTAGAGGTCATGGCTCATGTGGATGTTGCCGAGGAGGGAGTGGGAGTAGAAGGTATGTCTTGCCAGGTGGGAGAACTATGTCCTGCATGCTGGAGTACGGTGGATGTGAGGAATGGTGGCCAGGGCAAGGTTGGATGCATGGAGTTGGCACAACGGGGTCTCGGAATACTGACGGCCAAGGTTGGTGTGGGGTCTGGGTTTGTGGCCTGCCTCCTGAGTGTGGGTGAGGAGTCTGAAGGTCATCCTGCAGCACACAGTGATACATTGCAGCTATCTCTGGTGGACGGTGATGTGGCTAGGGCACAGGATGTTGAAGCTGAGGTGTGCACATGCAGCCTGGATGTGGACGGGTTTCCCGGGAGTTAGGATGTACTTGCTCCGTAGAGAGCGGGGCAGTAGTTGACACGGCTGGTGTCGTGGGCCTGGGGCATGGTCTGTCTTTCCCTGGAGTGGATCTATCTGTTGATCATGTGCATCATGCAGAGGGTGTTACACCCTGAGGTACAGATGCTTGTGATTAGCATGGCAAATGTGAGTGACAAATCCATGATGCACACCATCTTGTGTGCGTGGCCACTGGGTGCATGTGCAGGGCTCTTGCGGGTGGGACACAAGCAGTTGACCCACCTGTAAGGGGACAATCCTCAGATGATTACCTCAGTCCTGTACAAGTCCAGCCTCAGGTGGCTGATGTTCAGCCATTCATCAATGGATCTCATGCCTTCTTGAATGTTGGAACTGCCAATGGCTGCTTCTTTGGTGAGGGTGAGGAGCACCTGGCTGTCAATGGCATACGAGCTGATGAAGAGGTGCTGTGTGCATGTGATGCCGGTGAGGGGGACCTGGACACATTGAAGATTGACACGCTGAGAGATGATACCTGGGCCATGTGCCAGATTATGCCACTATACTACATGCTGAAGGTTTGAGTCCCACTCCCATGGCCTTTTTGGTGTACGGAGCCGGTGGGGAGTAGGAGGGACAATACCTGGTTGGTGTGACAGGGCCTGGAAGGCGGGGCAGCGCTGTTTAGGCAGTTGGAGTTGCACAATCATCATGCAAAGGTGTCGTGTGTGCGCCTAGGGTATGCCTGAGAGCAGGCAGTAGCTCCTTGGATGGACAATGCTTGGAGGGTGGCTGCAACATCAGACTGTAGTGTGATGTGGGTCATGTAAGGACATGAGGTTCGTGCAATGTGCACGTTGCATGCGCTGACGGTCCAGCCTTTGGCACCGCGTGGGCGCAACAGTGGCACAGACAAGCTGATGCCAGCCAAATGAATGGGTGGAGGGAGGAAGGGAGGAGCATCTTTGAGGTGTGTGTGTTGCCGAATCTGTAAACTCTCTGTGCCCTTGCTGCAGGGGCCGCAGCAGCAGGCGGCATGACCTGGAAACTATGCCACTAGTTGCACACAAAGACAAGGATGTCAGAAAGGACTACTGCAACAGGCGTATGTAAAGGAAGGAGTGTCCGGTTTCCCATGGCACACCCAGAGACAATGGATGCACAATCACCAAAGATGACTGACACCGGATCATTAAACTGAAGCACGAGCTGTGCACAGGATACACACCCTCTGCAGGTGTTGACGGTCTGTTGTGGTCACCAACATGCCCAAATACATACACAACCATGGACATCATGCACAATGGATATTCAAATCCCTGAAGAACAGCATGCATGTTGCTAAACTACACATAGACTCATATGCACAATCTTTGACAACTATGCCAGAGATGCCGCATGCAAAGTGGCAAGAGACCTGCATTGACAGAGATGAGGCACCTTGGAGGGTGAGGCACACCTTTATTACTCAGGTTCACACCTAGGGAAATGCATCAATATGAACAGACTCACAGGTCATTTGGCAGAACATGTGGGACCTACACTGGACACCCCCTTCACAACACAGATGCTGTAAATCCATAGAACTGGCACACAAGTGAAGGGTGTGAGCCAAACACCCCCTGCTGCAGACGGAGGGGCTGCAATTACCCATTTATCCTCTAATGGGGATGTCCCACACTATGTCTACCCGTAGCATCCCGTATATTTCAGAGGGAAGTTGTACACACATTGATGCCTTCATCAGAATCCACAGTCCCATCACAGATGACTGCTACGAAGGGTGGCTATCAATACATGGGAGTCATGCAACATGTCATGTGCCCCATGGTGAGTCAACATGTATGTATAGTAACACAACATGCACAGGAGCAGTGCCCACACATTACAAACACCTACCAACACCAAAATGCCGTGCAGCAATCCTTAACTAAATAGACTTTTCCCCATGTCTGTGCATGGGACGCTGATTCAGCACACGTTGCAATACTCATGAGGAATAGCGGGAGGCCAACGATGACACGAGCAGACAGCATGCAAAACTACCAGGGGATGACAGACACACAAGAAGTCAGGGAAGAGATTGCCATCCGCATGCATGGTCATTTACTCTACAGGAATAAGTGTGTCACCATGCTATATTAAAATTGAGTGTCTAAGCTAAAATGTGTGGAAGGACATCATCACTCGAGTGACACATCTGAACACACATCTAAGTCACTTAGCATACAGTCAGCTGGACACACACATTGCAACACATGCCACACAAGGCTCCAGGCGTGCACACTCAGACCCATGGACTCACCATTATGAGAAGTTGCGTATGAGCTGACTCCGGATGTCGTCCTCCTACTCCTCCTCATCCTCACTGGCCTCGTGACCAAGCCCTTCATCCTCCACGGGTGGATGTTCCTGCTCATCCGGATCCAGGATGAGTGGCACAGCCTTCTCCACTGCCATGTTGTGCAGCATGCAGCACACAAGGAAGATCTTGCCGGCCTTCACCGGTGCATATGGGAGGGACCCGCCTGTCTTGGGAAGGCACCGAAATCTGCTCTTCAGGAGGCCAAACGTCCTCTCAATCACTCGCCTGGTCTGCCCATGTGTGTTGCTGTAACGGTGATCTGCAGCTGTTCTGGGGTTGCGGAGGGGCGTCATCAGCCATGGCATGTTGGGATATCCAGAGTCCCCTACATGGAAACATCATGTAAAGAAGTGGGTCAGGAGATGCTGTAAGATACAAAAATAGCGCTAAACAAAGGACAAACAGAGTATGCCCACCAACAAGACATTGTTAGACGGCGACCTCAGAGGAGCCCGGAAAGGGGGTCCTGACTACCCTGAGACCCACCCTCAAAGTATCGTAGCCGGGCACTGGCGGGAGACTCCTCAGGAGGAGGAATCTCGTATCGAGGATCATACTTCTGGCACCACACGACACAGAAACACCACACCGTGCGTTCTTAGGAATCAATCTTTATCAAATAGGTTAGCACTGCAAATATGTACAAGGAGAGCACGGGCTCAATGAGTCTCGGAAGGGATAGGGGGTAGCGGGACAGTCTCTGGTAAAAGGTTCAAGGCAAGGACGTACCCGGCGCACAGCTCACAATCCTCGAGCTGGGGGGTAGGCTTGTTGTCGTTGGGGTCCGGCGGGACCGGTGAAGCCTGTGGAAGCCGCGAGTCACTCAGCGGGCTCAGGTACAAGTTCGGAGGTCTTACGATCTTCAGGGAGCCGCGAGTCACTCAGCAGGGCTCAGGTACAAGTTCGGAGGTCTTACGATCTTCGGGGAGCCGCGAGTCACTCAGCAGGGCTCAGGTACAAGTTCGGAGGTCTTACGATCTTCAGGGAGCCGCGAGTCACTCAGCAGGGCTCAGGTACAGTTCGGAGGTCTTACGATCTTCAGGGAGCCGCGAGTCACTCAGCAGGGCTCAGGTGGTTCTAAGTTCCAGGAGCCGCGACCGCGTCGGCCGGCTCTCGTTGTTCCAGCGTCGAATCTGCCGGACAGTCCCAGAGCACCCCTTGTTATAGGTCGACCCCTCTTTGATGTCCGGAGTCTGTGCAGGCAGGGGTCTTGTCACCTGGGGGTCGCTTGTCGGGGTTTCCTGCCATTGTCTTGTGATCCTTTCAGGGCTGGGTCGGGAGGAGTCCCAGACACCCAGCAGGCGTGGAGCCAGCCCTCAGGGAGGCCGGAGGGCCGATCGAAACCCATCGTCCCAGGGGAGTTCAGAGGTGCGATAGAAACTGCTCCTCCCTCTCTCATCCCCTGGAAGCGCGATGTCCTCCAGCCGGAGTGGCGCCTCTAGGCCCGGGTCGCGCTGGGGCCGGGCGGCCATCTTGGTGCATGAAGTGGGCACGCTGGCCCGGGGTGGCCGGAAGGAGAGAGGCCATGGACGAGGATGTCCGGGTCGGGTGCGTGTGTTCTGGTGGGAAGGATCGGCTAGGCCGTGGGCTTGGGGCTGCAGGTACCAGGTTAGGTGGTGCGGGGACAAGTAGAGCCATGTTACGAGGCCGGGTCCAACACGCGTCCCCCCCAGCTGAAAGCCGGAGAGAACTGCCCATCATCTTGGGCGGTTCTCTTCGCTGAGGCGGAAGAACCGGGAGAGGCCATCAGCGTTGGCGTGGTCCGTACCAGGGCGATGTTCTACGGTGAAATCCATCCCCTGGAGGGAGATTGACCACCGCAGTAGCTTGGGGTTTTCTCCCCGCATCTGCATGAGCCATCGCAAGGGCCGATGGTCGGTTTGGACTTTGAAATGGGTGCCGAACAGGTAGGGGCGTAGTTTCTTGAGTGCCCAGACCACGGCAAAGGCTTCGCGCTCAATGGTGCTCCATCGCTGTTCTCTGGGCAACAGCCGCCGGCTGAGGAAGGCGATGGGCTGGTCTAGGCCTTGGTCATTCACCTGGGACAGGACGGCCCCAATGCCATGCTCGGAGGCATCGGTTTGGACTACAAACTCCTTGGAGTAGTCGGGAGCCTGGAGGACGGGGGCCGTGCACATGGCCTTCTTTAGGGCATCGAACGCCTCCTGGCAGGCGGTCGTCCACTGCACCTTCTTTGGCTGTTTTTTGGATGTGAGTTCTGTGAGGGGGCCGACAAGGCTGCCATACCCCCTGATGAATCTTCGGTAGTAGCCAGTGAGACCCAGAAAGGCTCGGACCTCCGTTTGGGTGGTGGGGGGTTCCCAGGCCACGATGGCGTCGATCTTCGGCTGTAGAGGGGCGACCTGGCCACTCCCGACCTGGTGCCCCAGGTAGACTACCGATCCTTGCCCAATTTGGCACTTGCTGGCTTTTACTGTGAGGCCTGCCTGGCGCAGGGCGGTTAGCACCCTCCGGAGGTGCTGGAGGTGCTCACTCCATTCGGAACTGAAAACGGCGATGTCGTCTAGATAGGCCGCGCTGAACTGTTCCAGCCCGGCCAGGACTCTATTCACCAGTCGCTGGAAGGTGGCCGGGGCATTTTTCATTCCGAAGGGCATTACGCGGAAGCGGTAATGCCCATCTGGGGTGGAGAAGGCGGACCGCTCCTTGGCTCCCTCGGTGAGCGCAATCTGCCAGTATCCGCAGGTGAGGTCGAAGGTGCTGAGGAACCGGGCTGCCCCGAGTCGGTCAATGAGCTCGTCGGCTCGTGGAATGGGGTGGGCATCGGCTCGGGTGACATCATTGAGCCCCCGGTAGTCCACACAGAACCGGAGCTCGGGGGCGACACCGGGGGCCGCTGCCTTCGGGACCAGGACCACGGGGCTGGCCCAGGGACTGTCAGATGGCTCGATCACCCCCATGGTCAACATCTTCGAGACTTCAGCTTGAATGCAGGACCGGACCCGGTCAGGGACCCGGTATGCTCGGTGCCTCACCGACGGGCTGTCCCCGGTGTCCACGTCATGGACACACCAGTCGGTGACTCGGGGGATCAGGGAGAAGAGGTCGGCAAATTGTCCTAGGAGCTGGCGGCAGTCCTCTTGTTGCTGGGCAGTGAGAGCTGGGGAGAGGTTCACTCCCTCCACGGAGCCATCCTGCTCCTTGACACACAGGAGGTCCGGGAGGGGATCGGACTCATCTTCGGCCCCGTCATCGGTGGCCAGCAGGAGGCTCAGTTCTGTCCGCACGAAGTGAGGCTTGAGGCGGTTCACGTGAAGGACCCGAAGGGGATCCCGAGGCGACTGGACGTCCACCAAGTAGGTGACTTGACTCTTCCGCTCGATCACTTTGTAGGGCCCGGTCCACCTGTCCTGGAGGGCGCCTGGCTTCACGGGGGCCATGACCCATACTTGTTGGCCCGGCTGGAACTCGACCAGAGTGGCATTCTGGTCGTACCAGCGCTTCATTTCTTCTTGGCTTGTCTCTAGGTTGGCCTCGGCCAGTGCTCGGAACTTCCTGGTCTGGTTCCGGAGGGTCAGAACATAGTGGAACACATCTCGTGGGGTGGTCTGAGGTGCCGCCTCCCACCCGTCCTTAACCAAGCTGAGGGGACCTCGGACGGGGTGTCCATAGAGTAACTCAAACGGGCTGAACCCTAGGGACTTCTGGGGGACCTCTCGGTAAGCGAACAAGAGGCAGGGGAGCAGGACGTCCCACTTACGCCGGAGGGGCTCTTCTAGGCCGGTGATCATCCCTTTCAGAGTCCTGTTAAACCTCTCTACTAGGCCGTTCCCTTGGGGATGGTACGGGGTGGTAAACTTGTAGGACACTCCACATTGTTGCCACAGGGACGTCATGTACTTCGAGATAAAATTAGTGCAGCAATCGCTCACGACCTCGCGGGGAAAACCTACCCGGGAAAAGATCCCCATCAGGGCCCGGCCCACTACGGGGGCCGTGACGGTGCGTAGGGGGATCGCCTCAGGGTATCGGGTGGCGTGATCCACCAGGACCAGGATGAAACGGTGACCTTGGGAGGTGGGGGGGTCCAGGGGCCCCACGATGTCGATCCCGACTCGTTCGAAGGGGGTACTGACGACCGGGAAGGGTTGGAGAGGAGCCTTGTGCTTCCCCCCACTCTTCCCACTAGCTTGGCACGTGGGACAGGACTTGCAGTGGGCTTCTACAGCTGCTTTCATTCTAGGCCAGTAAAAATGGGTCACGAGACGGCTGTAGGTCTTGTCTTGACCCAGGTGGCCGGCGAGGGGGACGTCGTGGGCTAAGCCTAGGAGGAAGTCTCGGAAGCGGAGGGGTACCACCAGCACCCGTCCGGATCCCAGCTCCACCGACTTCTGCTCACTGTACAAAATGTTATTCTCCCAGTAAATTCGGTGCGTTCCAGTTTGGTCGCCTGCGGCTTGGCCCTCGGCCTGGCGCCGTAGTCCGACCAGGGAAGGACAAGTGGCTTGCTCCCGGCAAAACTCCTCCCGGGTGGGCCCGCCCTCGTGGCGCCATTGGGCCAATTCGGGTAGATCGCCCAACTCGGGGACCGGGGCGGTGTCGGACAGTGAGGGTTCGTCGCTGGCGACGGGCCCCTCCGATGGGGGGACGGGAGGACCCTCGGTGGTGACTGCTCTGACTTCTTTGGTCGGGGCGTCTTCGACTTCTCCCAGGGGGGGAAGTCGAGCTGACATAGATCGGGTGGTGGCGCACACCCACTCGGGGAGCCCCATCATTTCTAGGTGGGCCTTGCGCTCGACGTGCTTCCAGGGAGAACTCTCCAGGTCGTTCCCTAAGAGGCAGGCGACCGGCTGGGAGGTTCTTACGGCAACCCTCAGTTTACCTGTCACCCCACCCCACTCAAACGGCACCAGGGCTACCTGACACATACTCTCTCTATTATCTGCGGAAATTACCGGGCAAAAGACGTTGGGGAGGATCTGCTCCTCGGGGACTAAGTGCCTGAGGACACCGGTGATGCTGGCCCCGGTGTCCCGCAGGGCCTCTATTTGGTGGCCATTGATCTTGACGAGCTGCCCGTATTTCTTCGTGTTGGAGGGCAGGAGGCTACCAGGGACCATCTCCCTATCTCCCAGGGATACTAGGGCCATGGCTGCGGGTTCCCACTCCCCGGTTTCCTCAACCTCCTCCCCCAGAGCTATGTTGGCTATCTGTCTTGCAGGGGTGTTTTGGGTGGCCATGGGGCATTCTGGGTCATTGGCGTAGTGCCCGGGCTTCTGGCAGCGGAAGCAAGTGATGGTTACCCGGTGTCCCCGTCTCCCGGGGGGTCCGGTGACTGGTGGGGGGGGTGCTGGAAAAGGTGGAGGTTGGGTTTTTGGGGGGCTAGGCTGGGACTCTCGCTGCCCTCCCTGGTTCCCTCCTCCTCTCTGGCGGGGTGGTCCCTGACTGGTTCGGGGGTATTCTCCTACCATGCCCCGGGGGACCCGGGTGTTGGTCCAGCGGACTGCTTCCACCGCCAGCTTCCTGGGATCGGTGAGTTTGCTGTCAAGCAGATGCTGGCGTAGTTCCACAAAGCAGTTCGCAGCCAGGTGTTCCCACAACAGGAGGTCGGTGAGTTCCTCAAGGGTGGTGACTTTGCTGCCCTTGACCCACCCATCGAAGGCCCGACTGAAAAAGTTTACATATTCCACCCAGGTGGTGCCCGGGATTTTCCTGCAGTCCCGGAATCGCTGACGGTACATCTCGGGGGTGAGACCGTACCTTGTGAGTAGAGCCTCTTTCATGTGGCTGTAGGACGTCTGCAGAGAGATGGGTAGGTCGAGCAGGGTGTCTCTTCCTTCGCTCAGAAACCGTCCCCACAAACCTGCCCCCCAGTCCTTCTGCGGGACCCGATGGGAGGTCATGGCGACCTCGTAGGCCCGGAACCATTGTTGAATGTCATCGTTTTTATAATATTCTTTGACCACGTCCTTGGGGATGTGGACCTTCTGCTCCGCTGGGGAGGTCGCCTCTCGGTTTCCCGGGGGCCTCCCTTCCTCGCTTCTGGCCTTGAGCTCGATTTCTTTCAAGCTGCGTTCGTGCTCTAGTTGGAGCTTCCTTCCTTCGTGTTCCCGTTGGAGCTTCTTCTCCTCTAGCTCGCCTTGCACGCGCATTTGCTCTACTGCAAGCTTTTTCTCCGCTAACTTTAATTCGCCTTCGATTTTGAGTTTGGCTAACTCGAGTTCGTGATTGCGGCTTCTCTCTCTGTCCGCGAGTTCTTCCGGGGATAGGCCCCCGTCTGGTACGATGCCTCGCACCTGATTGCTGCTGCTTTCGCCTTGGGGGTGTTCGGCCTCGTCGGGGCGCTCCCCCGTGTCTTCCGGGCGGGAGGCCCCGGCATCCACCCAGGCTTTCAGTGCTTTCTGCAAATCTTCCTTGGTGTTGAGACCGGTGGTAGCGATTCTAAGTTCTTTGCAGAATTGCTTTAGTTCTTTGTGCGTGTATTCTTCTAGTTGTTCCACCTGGAACACCCTGTTGGCGTTGGTTTCTGCGGGGATCATGGCGTTTCCTTCTGCCATCTCTGTCGGTAGTGCGTCCGTCGTTCACGGTACGATCTCTCGGTGATGGGCCCGAATCCCGTCGCTTGCCACCAATGTTAGACGGCGACCTCAGAGGAGCCCGGAAAGGGGGTCCTGACTACCCTGAGACCCACCCTCAAAGTATCGTAGCCGGGCACTGGCGGGAGACTCCTCAGGAGGAGGAATCTCGTATCGAGGATCATACTTCTGGCACCACACGACACAGAAACACCACACCGTGCGTTCTTAGGAATCAATCTTTATCAAATAGGTTAGCACTGCAATTATGTACAAGGAGAGCACGGGCTCAATGAGTCTCGGAAGGGATAGGGGGTAGCGGGACAGTCTCTGGTAAAAGGTTTAAGGCAAGGACGTACCCGGCGCACAGCTCACAATCCTCGAGCTGGGGGGTAGGCTTGTTGTCGTTGGGGTCCGGCGGGACCGGTGAAGCCTGTGGAAGCCGCGAGTCACTCAGCGGGCTCAGGTACAAGTTCGGAGGTCTTACGATCTGCAGGGAGCCGCGAGTCACTCAGCAGGGCTCAGGTACAAGTTCGGAGGTCTTACGATCTTCGGGGAGCTGCGAGTCACTCAGCAGGGCTCAGGTACAAGTTCGGAGGTCTTACGATCTTCAGGGAGCCGCGAGGCACTCAGCAGGGCTCAGGTACAGTTCGGAGGTCTTACGATCTTCAGGGAGCCGCGAGTCACTCAGCAGGGCTCAGGTGGTTCTAAGTTCCAGGAGCCGCGACCGCGTCAGCCGGCTCTCGTTGTTCCAGCGTCGAATCTGCCGGACAGTCCCAGAGCACCCCTTGTTATAGGTCGACCCCTCTTTGATGTCCGGAGTCTGTGCAGGGAGGGGTCTTGTCACCTGGGGGTCGCTTGTCGGGGTTTCCTGCCATTGTCTTGTGATCCTTTCAGGGCTGGGTCGGGAGGAGTCCCAGACACCCAGCAGGCGTGGAGCCAGCCCTCAGGGAGGCCGGAGGGCCGATCGAAACCCATCGTCCCAGGGGAGTTCAGAGGTGCGATAGAAACTGCTCCTCCCTCTCTCATCCCCTGGAAGCGCGATGTCCTCCAGCCGGAGTGGCGCCTCTAGGCCCGGGTCGCGCTGGGGCCGGGCGGCCATCTTGGTGCATGAAGTGGGCACGCGGGCCCGGGGTGGCCGGAAGGAGAGAGGCCATGGACGAGGATGTCCGGGTCGGGTGCGTGTGTTCTGGTGGGAAGGATCGGCTAGGCCGTGGGCTTGGGGCTGCAGGTACCAGGTTAGGTGGTGCGGGGACAAGTAGAGCCATGTTACGAGGCCGGGTCCAACAGACATGCTCGTTCGTTGTGCAGCCCCAGCATCATTTCTGGCACCCTGCTACGCCTCATGATGTAGGCATCGTGTGCTGACCCTGGAAAACGTGCATAGACATGGGAAATCAGCATGTTAGCAAGACACACCACAAGGGCATTTATAGAGTGGTAATGTTTACGGTTGCGACAGGCGACCTCCTGTGCCTGTGGTGGTACTAAAGCCACATGTGTCCCATCAATAGACCCAATTACATGGGGCATCCCTCCCAGGGCATAGAACTCACCCTTGACACCTGTCAACTGCTCAAGAGTTGGAAAATGGATGAATTCATCCAGGTGCTCCAACATGGCTTCTAAAAAATCATGCAGGTCACGGCTGAACATGGTCTGTGACATGCCACCCACATCAGCTATGGTGAATTGAAACGTACCGGTGGCAAAAAAATGTAGGGCTGCCATCACCTTCATCTTGGGGGTCAGCGCAGTAGGATACCTGTGTCGCGGTAGGAGGTGTTGTTCAAGCTTTGCGGTCAAGTTCTCAATAAACTGTTGCGAGAAGCGGTAATGTCTTATGCAGTCACGTTCCCTCATGGCACCCAAGTCTGGCATTGGTCGGGGGAGAGGCGGTGCCCTGCAGAAAATTGGAAGGAATAACGAACAGTTAGTACATAACAACATCAATGTCAATGAAATGAGCACAAGCTCAACTGCTACTACACATCTGCTAAATACAGAGTCAGGTCTGTGCAATACATCCAGGATGCCTATGCCAGCCAGGTGATACTCCTACGACAAGCCAGCTACACCCGTTGATAGTCAAGTTCTACATGACATGCCCCGAAACTAGCTGTGGGCCAGTGTAAGTGAACAGCCAGAGACATCACAGGAGTGACATACATCCACATATCTGCATTTGAAGGATGTCATCTCATACAGACTGCTGGCGGCAAGCTAGACGCACAGGTCACATGTCATTGGAAATGTACAGATCATACACATATCGATGAAGGGGTACACGTGAAAAAAGAAAACACAGACATGGATACGACGCAGATATGTCCTAATGTCATAAAATCATCTTTGAAGCATCCAGACACACGTAAAGTGTGAATCCACATGTGGCATGGTGTGCGTATATGTGTGCCATGCCCACCTACACACAGACACATGTTGGATGCAGCAACAGCAGATGCAGTTGACGGAACACCAACAGCAAGCTCATGGGAACGAACACATGACACACACAGGACATAGTCACATCGGGGCACGCTGGTACTTAGATGTCAGGTGTTAGTGTCCCTGTCCCTGGCATCAGGGGACATTTGCGGGTGTTGGTGACTGTGCCATACCAGTGATGCAGTGCTTGACACGTTTGTACTACATGCACACATGTGCAAAGTGGGAAGGGGAAGTGTGCCACGTACTGCCCCATCACACATGACATGTGTACACAGGTCATCACACACCTATTGTGCTAAAACATGAGGAGACATGTGCCATATCACTGCCTGACACACCTTGGCCCTGCACATGAAGGACTGCAATGACTATGACTTGATGTACAGCCATGCACGAGTATGACACCTCCATTCCATTCGTGTGCGCCTCCTATCACCTGTATAAGCTGTGAAACGCACCGTACACATGCTCTGAGGGCGTGTGAACGGTCCGTATCATCACATTGGTGTTCCAGTCGGAGTACGGGTGTGTGTATGGACCGTACACACGTACATGTACTACCAGTGTGTACACGTACGTGTACGACCAGTGTGTACACTGCTGTAGTACACGTAGGTGTACACACTGGTCGTACCCGTACGTGTACGACCGTAGTCCACGTACGTGTACACACTGGTAGTCCACGTACGTGGACTACCAGTGTGTACACGTACGTGGACTACCAGTGTGTACACGTACACACGTGGACTACGGTCGTACACGTACGTGTACAACCAGTGTGTACACCTAGGTGTACTACCATTGTGTACACGTACGTGTACTACGGTCATACACGTACGTGTACGACCAGTGTGTACACGTACGTGTACTACCAGTGTGTAAACGTACATGGACTACCAGTGTGTACACGTACGTGGACTACGGTCGTACACATACGTGTATGACCATAGTCCACGTACGTGTACACACTGGTAGTACACGTACACACTGCTCGTACACCTACGTGTATGACCAGTGTGTACACCATGTACGTGGACTACCAGTGTGTACACGTACGTGGACTACCAGTGTGTACACGTACGTGGACTACGGTCGTACATGTACGTGTACGACCAGTGTGTACACGTACGTGGACTACTAGTGTGCACACCTACATGTACGACCAGTGTGTACACTGCCATAGTACACGTAGGTGTACACACTGGTTGTACACATACGTGTACACACTGCTCGTACACGTACGTGTACGACCAGTGTGTACACGTACGTGGACTACCAGTGTGTACACGTACGTGGACTACGGTTGTACACGTACGGGTATAACCATAGTCCACGTACGTGTACACACTGGTAGTCCACGTACGTGGACTACCAGTGTGTACACGTACGTGTCAAACGCACTGTGCAACTGGTGCGGTAGGGGTACGTGTGAAAAGCACCGTACCTGTGTGAGGATAGCTAAATTACATAGGGACACATGAGGGACAAGTATTAGGGCCTAAATGCATGCTGGTTGTCATGGATACCGATTTTCAAGTTCAAATTTTCAATCATGTGGCCTGGAATAGGCAGTTGGCAACTAAATACAATGTTGCAAAGTGGTGTTGACTTCAGATTATGCTCAAATTTTGAACCATGCAAAGGTCCTCACTGGGGTATGTTTAAAGGGATTGGAGGAAACGTAGGATGCAAATGAGACTGACCAATCACTCTGTACTCCTGTAAATGAAACAGCCCAGCAAGGCAGATATAAGTCAGCCAGAACCCATGAGAGGGCACTTGCCTGTACTACCTTTCACTCGACACCACTGCTGCTGCTTGTGCTTCCTGACGGCTGAAATGCCAGAAACCGGTTCTAGGAACCTTGTTTCCAGTCCAGGGAAGGCGTGGCTTGGCAGTTCGGGCTATACTGTTCCCATGAGGCACAGGGTCAGACTGATTTGCATATGGCCTCGTATGAACTGGGGTGGCAGAGTGGGCTAAAGAACGGTGATGGATCAACCCAGATCTGTTGACTGGGTGTGAGTGTTTGATTGGTTCTGATGCTCCGTCCATCACCACCCCCTTTTGTACCGCTTTGTTCGCCATAAGTTGGCAGGGTATGCTCAGACGTGAGTCCCTTGCTCACTTTGCCACTGGATTCAAGCAAGCCTGGCTGAAGACGGCTGAAATGCCAGAAACCGGTCCTAGGAAGCTTGTTTCCGGTCCAGGGAAGGCATGGCTTGGCAGTTCGGGCTGGACTGTTCCCATGAGGCACAGGGTCAGACTGATTTGCTTATGGCCATGTATGAACTGGGGTGGCAGAGTGGGCTAAAGAACGGTGATGGATCAACCCAGATCTGTTGACTGGGTGTGAGTGTTTGATTGGTTCTGATGCTCCGTCCATGACCACCCCCTTTTGTACCGCTTTGTTTGCCATAAGTTGGCAGGGTATGCTCAGACGTGAGTCCCTTGCTCACTTTGCCACTGGATTCAAGCAAGCCTGGCTGAAGACGGCTGAAATGCCAGAAACCGGTCCTAGGAAGCTTGTTTCCGGTCCAGAGAAGGCATGGCTTGGCAGTTCGGGCTGGACTGTTCCCATGAGGCACAGGGTCAGACTGATTTGCATATGGCCATGTATGAACTGGGGTGGCAGAGTGGGCTAAAGAACGGTGATGGATCAACCCAGATCTGTTGACTGGGTGTGAGTGTTTGATTGGTTCTGATGCTCCGTCCATCACCACCCCCTTTTGTACCGCTTTGTTCGCCATAAGTTGGCAGGGTATGCTCAGACGTGAGTCCCTTGCTCACTTTGCCACTGGTTTCAAGCAAGCCTGGCTGAAGACGGCTGAAATGCCAGAAACCGGTCCTAGGAAGCTTGTTTCCGGTCCAGGGAAGGCGTGGCTTGGCAGTTCGGGCTGGACTGTTCCCATGAGGCACAGGGTCAGACTGATTTGCATATGGCCATGTATGAACTGGGGTGGCAGAGTGGGATAAAGAACGGTGATGGATCAACCCAGATCTGTTGACTGGGTGTGAGTGTTTGATTGGTTCTGATGCTCCGTCCATCACCACCCCCTTTTGTACCGCTTTGTTCGCCATAAGTTGGCAGGGTATGCTCAGACGTGAGTCCCTTGCTCACTTTGCCACTGGATTCAAGCAAGCCTGGCTGAAGACGGCTGAAATGCCAGAAACCGGTCCTAGGAAGCTTGTTTCCGGTCCAGGGAAGGCATGGCTTGGCAGTTCGGGCTGGACTGTTCCCATAAGGTACAGGGTCAGACTGATTTGCATATGGCCATGTATGAACTGGGGTGGCAGAGTGGGCTAAAGAACGGTGATGGATCAACCCAGATCTGTTGACTGGGTGTGAGTGTTTGATTGGTTCTGATGCTCCGTCCATCACCACCCCCTTTTGTACCGCTTGTGCTTCCTGTGGCACCATGTCAAGGTCTGTGGAGAGAGCCCAGCCTTTCACCCATGAGGAGAATGAAACATTGCTTGATGTCATCATCCCACAGTACCCCAGCCTGTATGGGAGACCAGGGGAGCAGGTGATTGCTGACTCCACAAGCTTTGACTGTGCACCTTTTTTGTGAGTGTCACTTCTGGCATTGTGTCCAGGTGTGACAGACATGCAATGTTATTTAGCGTGGGTCCCGGGGGGGGGGGATGGCTTATGTCTCCCATGCAGAGCATGATGTAGTTCCTGTGTGCACTCCTCACTTGCATTGTGCTTACTGTGACATTCACTGCATAGTGCATGACACATTCACCCTGGCTAATCCTTAGGGCAATTTTTGTCCTATTGTCCAGAGGTGATTCCCTGGCCCCCCCGGTGTGACAAGTGACTGTACCCACAGATGTGTGTGAGTTGAGTGGAGCTGTGGTGAGAGTGTCCAAATGAAGTGTACGCCTGTTGGACCCGGCCTCGTAGAATGGCCCTCCGTGCCCCCGCACCACCGAAACCTGGTACCTACAGCCCAAGCACACGGCCCAGCCGAACCTCCCCACCAGGACACACGCACCGGCCCGGACATCCCCGTCCCTGGCCTCTCTCCTGTCGGCCACCCCGGGCCCGCGTGCCCACTTCATGCACCAAGATGGCCGCCCGGCCCCAGCGCGACCCGGGCCTAGAGGCGCCACTCCGGCTGGAGGACATCACGCGTCCAGGGGATGAGAGAGGGAGGAGTAGTTTCTATCGCACCTCTGAACTCCCCCGGGACAATGGGTTTCGATCGGCCCTCCGGCCTCCCTGAGGGCTGGCTCCATGCCTGCTGGGTGTCTGGGACTCCTCTCGACCCGGCCCTGAAAGGATCAAAAGACAATAGCAGGAAATCCCGACAAGCGACGCCCAGGTGACAAGACCCCTGCCTGCACAGACTCCGGACATCAAAGAGGGGTCGACCTATAACAAGGGGTGCTCTGGGTCTGTCCGGCAGATTCGACGCTGGAACAACGAGAGCCTGCCGACGTGGTCGCGGCTCCTGGAACTTGGACCCCCCTGAGCCCTGCTGAGTGACTCGCGGCTCCCTGAAGATCGTAAAACCTCCGAACTTGTACCTGAGCCCTGCTGAGTGACTCGCGGCTCCCTGAAGATCGTAAGACCTCCGAACTTGTACCTGAGCCCGCTGAGTGACTCGCGGCTCCCTGAAGATCGTAAAACCTCCGAACTTGTACCTGAGCCCTGCTGAGTGACTCGCGGCTCCCTGAAGATCGTAAGACCTCCGAACTTGTACCTGAGCCCGCTGAGTGACTCGCGGCTCCAACCGACTCTCACGGTCCCGCAGAACCCCGACTGCAACATCGTATCCCCCAGCTCGAGGATTGTGAGCTGTGCACCAGATACGTCCCTGCTTGAACCTTTACCAGAGACTGTCCCGCTACCCCCTACCCCTTCCGAGACTCTTGAGCCCGTGCTCACCTTGTACATATTTGCAGTGATAACCTCCTTGATAAAGATTGTTTTCTCAGAATACCCAGTGTGGTCACTCTGTGTCGTGTGGTACCAGAAGTACGATCCTAGATACGAGATTCCTCCCCCTGGGGAGTCTCCCGCCAGTGCCCGGCTACGATACCTTGAGGGTGGGACTCAGGGTAGTCAGGACCCCTTCCAGGCTCCTCTGAGGTCGCCGTCTAACATTGGTGGCAAGCGACGGGATTCGGGCCCATCACCTAGAGATCGTACCGTGAACAACGGAAGCACTACCGACAAAGATGGCAGAAGGAAGCGCCGTGAGCCCCGCAGAATCCGGCGCCAACAGGGTGTTCCAGGTGGAGCAGCTAGAAGAATACACACACAAGGAGCTAAAGCAATTTTGCAAAGAACTTAAAATCGCTACCACTGGTCTCAACACTAAAGAGGATTTGCAGAAGGCACTGAAAACTTGGGTGGAGACCGGGGCCTCCCGCCCGGAAGGCACGGGGGAGCGCCCCGACGAAGCCGAACCCCCCCAAAGTGGAAGCAGTAGCAATCAGGTGCGAGGCACCGTACCAGACGGGGGCCTATCCCCGGAAGAGCTCGCGGACAGAGAGAGAAGCCGCAATCATGAACTCGAGTTAGCCAAACTCAAAATCGAGGGCGAATTGAAGTTAGCGGAAAAAAAGCTAGCAGTAGAGCAAATGCGTGTACAAGGCGAACTAGAAGAAAAGAAGCTCCAACGGGAGCACGAAGGAAGGAAGCTCCAACTAGAGCAAGAACGCAGCTTGAAAGAAATCGAGCTCAAGGCCAGAAGCGAGGAAGGAAGGACAGCCTCCCCAGTGGAACAGAAGGTCCACATCCCCAAGGATGTGGTCAAGGAATATTATAAAAACGATGACATTCAGCAATGGTTCAGGGCCTACGAGGTCGCCATGACCTCCCATCGGATCCCGCAGAAGGACTGGGGGGCGGGGTTGTGGGGGCGGTTTCTGAGCGAAGGAAGGGACACCCTGCTCGACCTACCCCTCTCCCTGCAGACCTCCTACAGCCACATGAAAGAGGCTCTACTCACAAGATACGGCCTCACCCCAGAAATGTACCGTCAGCGATTCCGGGACTGCCGGAAGATCCCGGGCACCACCTGGGTGGAATATGTAAACTTTTTCAGTCGGGCCTTCGATGGGTGGATCAACGGAAGCAAAGTCACCACCCTTGCCGAACTCACTGACCTCATGTTGTGGGAACATCTGGCTGCGAACTGCTTCATAGAACTACGTCAGCATCTGCTTGACAGCAAGCTCACAGATCCCCGGAAGCTGGCTGTGGAGGCCGACCGCTGGACCAACACCCGGGTCTCCCGGGGCATGGTAGGAGAGTACCCCCGAGCCGGTCAGGGACCACCCCGCCAGAGAGGGGGAGGGAACCAGGGAGGGCCGAGAGAGTCCCAGCCTAGCCCCCCGAAGACACAACCTCCACCTTTCCCGGCGCCCCCCCCACCGGTGACAGGGCCCCCTGGGAGACGGGGACACCGGGTGACCGTCACATGTTTCCGTTGCCAGAAACCCGGGCACTACGCCAATGACCCAGAGTGCCCCATGGCCCCCCAAGTCTCCCCTACCACCCCTGCGAGACAGATAGCCAACGTAGCTCTGGGGGAGGAGGTTGAGGAAGCCGAGGAGTGGGAACCCGCAGCAATGGCCCTAGTATCCCTGGGAGATAGAGAGATGATCCCTGGTAGCCTCCTACCCTCCAACACACAGAAATACGGGCAGCTCGTCAAGATCAATGGCCACCAGGTAGAGGCCCTGCGGGACACCGGGGCCAGTATCACCGGTGTCCTCAGGCACCTAGTCCCCGAGGAGCAGATCCTCCCCAACGTCTTTTGCCCCGTAATATCCGCAGACAATAGAGAAAGCATGTGTCAGGTAGCCCTGGTGCCGTTTGAGTGGGGAGGGGTGATAGGGAAACTCAAGGTGGCCGTAAGAACCTCCCAGCCGGTCGACTGCCTCTTAGGGAACGACCTAGAGAGTTCTCCCTGGAAGCACGTCGAGCGCAAGGCCCACCTAGGAATGATGGGACTCCCCGAGTGGGTGTGCGCCACCACCCGATCTATGTCAGCCCGGCTCACTCCCCGGAGAGAAGTCGAGAACACCCCGATCGAAGAGACCAGTACCGTCCCCGCCGAGGGTCCTCCCGTCCCCCCAGCAGAAGGGTCCGTCGCCCGCGACGAACCCGCACCATCCGACCCCGCCCCGGTCCCCGAGTTGGGAGATCTACCCGAGTTGGCCCACTGGCGCCACGAGGGCGGGCCCACTCGGGAAGAGTTTTGCCGGGAGCAAGCCACTTGTCCTTCCCTGGTCGGACTGCGGCGCCAGGCCGAGGGCCAAGCCGCAGGTGACCAGACCGGGACACACCGAATCTATTGGGAAAATAGCATCTTGTACAGTGAGCAGAAGTCGGTGGAGCTGGGATCCGGGCGGGTACTGGTGGTACCCCTCCGCTTCCGAGATTTCCTCCTGGGCTTAGCCCACGACGTCCCCCTCGCCGGCCACCTGGGTCAGGACAAGACCTACAGCCGACTCGTGACCCATTTTTTCTGGCCTAGAATGAGAGCAGCGGTAGAAGCCCACTGCAAGTCCTGCCCCACGTGCCAGGCTAGTGGGAAGAGTGGGGGGAAGTGCAAGGCTCCCCTCCAACCCTTCCCGGTCGTCAGTACCCCTTTTGAACGAGTCGGAATCGACATCGTGGGACCACTGGACCCCCCCACCTCCCAAGGCCACCGTTTCATCTTGGTCCTCGTGGACCACGCCACCCGCTATCCTGAGGCTATTCCCCTACGCACCATTACGGCCCCCGTGGTGGGCCGGGCCCTGATGGGGATCTTTTCCAGGGTGGGTTTTCCCCGCGAGGTCGTGAGTGATCGCGGCACTAATTTTATCTCGAAGTATATGACGTCCCTGTGGCAACAATGTGGGGTGTCCTATAAGTTCACCACCCCGTACCATCCCCAAGGGAACGGCCTAGTAGAAAGGTGTAATAGGACTTTGAAAGGGATGATCGCTGGCCTAGAGGAGCCCCTCCGGCGTAAGTGGGACATCCTGCTCCCCTGCCTCTTGTTCGCTTACCGGGAGGTCCCCCAGAAGTCCTTAGGATTCCGCCCGTTTGAATTACTCTATGGACACCCCGTCCGAGGTCCCCTCAGTTTGGTTAAGGAAGGGTGGGAGGCAGCACCCCAGACCACCCCCCGAGATGTGTTCCAATACGTCCTGGCCCTCCGAAACCAGACCAGGAAGTTCCGAGAACTGGCTGAGGCCAACCTGGAGGCAAGTCAAGAGGAGATGAAGCGCTGGTACGACCAGAATGCCACTCTGGTCGAGTTCCAGCCGGGCCAGCAGGTGTGGGTCATGGCCCCCGTGAAGCCTGGCGCCCTCCAGGACCGATGGACTGGGCCCTACAAGGTGGTCGAGCGGAAGAGCGAAGTCACATACTTGGTGGACGTCCAGTCACCTCGGGATCCCCTCCGGGTCCTGCACGTGAACCGCCTCAAGCCTCACTTCCAGCGGACAGAACTGAGCCTCCTGCTGGCCACCGATGACGGGGCCGAAGATGAGTCGGATCCCCTCCCGGACCTCCTGTGTGTCAAGGAGCAGGATGGCTCCGTGGAAGGAGTGAACCTCTCCCCAGCCCTCACTGCCCAGCAACAAGCGGACTGCCGCCAGCTCCTAGGACAATTTTCCGACCTCTTCTCCCTGACCCCCCGGGTCACCAGCTGGTGTGTTCATGACGTGGACACCGGGGACAGCCCGCCGGTGAGACACCGAGCCTACCGGGTTCCTGACCGGGTCCGGTCCTGCATTCAAGTGGAAGTCTCGAAGATGTTGACCCTGGGGGTGATCGAGCCCTCTGACAGTCCCTGGGCCAGCCCCGTGGTCCTGGTCCCGAAGGCAGCGGCCCCCGGTGTCACCCCCGAGCTCCGATTCTGCGTGGACTACCGGGGGCTCAATGACGTTACCCGAGCCGATGCCCACCCCATTCCACGAGCCGACGAACTCATTGACCGACTAGGGGCAGCCCGGTTCCTCAGCACATTCGACCTCACCTGCGGATACTGGCAGATTGCGCTCACCGAAGGGGCCAAGGAACGGTCCGCTTTCTCCACCCCGGATGGGCACTACCGCTTCCGCGTAATGCCCTTCGGGATGAAAAATGCCCCGGCCACTTTCCAGCGACTGGTGAATAGGGTCCTAGCCGGGCTAGAACCGTTCAGCGCGGCATATCTGGACGACATCGCTGTCTTCAGTTCAGAGTGGAGTGAGCACCTCCAGCACCTCCGGAGGGTGCTAACCACCCTGCGCCAGGCAGGCCTCACAGTAAAAGCCAGCAAGTGCCAGATCGGGCAAGGATCCGTGGTCTACTTGGGGCACCAGGTCGGGAGTGGCCAGGTCGCCCCCCTACAGCCCAAGATCGACGCCATCCTGGCCTGGGAACCACCCATCACCCAGACGGAGGTCCGAGCCTTTCTGGGACTCACGGGCTACTACCGAAGATTCATTCGGGGGTATGGCAGCCTTGTCGGCCCTCTCACAGAACTCACGTCTAAAAGACAGCCAAAGAAAGTGCAGTGGACGGCTGCCTGCCAGGAAGCTTTCGATGCCCTAAAAAAGGCCATGTGTACTGCCCCCGTCCTCCAGGCTCCCGACTACGCCAAGGAGTTCATAGTCCAGACCGATGCCTCCGAGCATGGCATTGGGGCCGTCCTGTCCCAAGTAAATGGCCAAGGCCTAGACCAGCCCGTCGCCTTCCTCAGTCGGCGGCTGTTGCCCCGAGAACAGAGATGGAGCACCATAGAGCGCGAAGCCTTTGCCGTGGTCTGGGCACTCAAAAAGCTCCGACCCTACCTGTTCGGCACCCATTTCAGAGTCCAAACTGACCATCGGCCCTTGCGATGGCTCATGCAGATGCGAGGAGAAAACCCCAAGCTACTGCGGTGGTCAATCTCCCTCCAGGGGATGGATTTCACCGTGGAACACCGCCCTGGTACGGACCACGCCAATGCTGACGGCCTCTCCCGGTTCTTCCGCCTCAGCGAAGAGAACCCCCCAAGCTGATGGGCAGTTCTCTCCGGCTTTCAGCTGGGGGGGACGCGTGTTGGACCCGGCCTCGTAGAATGGCCCTCCGTGCCCCCGCACCACCGAAACCTGGTACCTACAGCCCAAGCACACGGCCCAGCCGAACCTCCCCACCAGGACACACGCACCGGCCCGGACATCCCCGTCCCTGGCCTCTCTCCTGTCGGCCACCCCGGGCCCGCGTGCCCACTTCATGCACCAAGATGGCCGCCCGGCCCCAGCGCGACCCGGGCCTAGAGGCGCCACTCCGGCTGGAGGACATCACGCGTCCAGGGGATGAGAGAGGGAGGAGCAGTTTCTATCGCACCTCTGAACTCCCCCGGGACGATGGGTTTCGATCGGCCCTCCGGCCTCCCTGAGGGCTGGCTCCATGCCTGCTGGGTGTCTGGGACTCCTCCCGACCCGGCCCTGAAAGGATCAAAAGACAATAGCAGGAAATCCCGACAAGCGACCCCCAGGTGACAAGACCCCTGCCTGCACAGACTCCGGACATCAAAGAGGGGTCGACCTATAACAAGGGGTGCTCTGAGTCTGTCCGGCAGATTCGACGCTGGAACAACGAGAGCCTGCCGACGTGGTCGCGGCTCCTGGAACTTGGACCCCCCCTGAGCCCTGCTGAGTGACTCGCGGCTCCCTGAAGATCGTAAAACCTCCGAACTTGTACCTGAGCCCTGCTGAGTGACTCGCGGCTCCCTGAAGATCGTAAGACCTCCGAACTTGTACCTGAGCCCGCTGAGTGACTCGCGGCTCCCTGAAGATCGTAAAACCTCCGAACTTGTACCTGAGCCCTGCTGAGTGACTCGCGGCTCCCTGAAGATCGTAAGACCTCCGAACTTGTACCTGAGCCCGCTGAGTGACTCGCGGCTCCAACCGACTCTCACGGTCCCGCAGAACCCCGACTGCAACATCGTATCCCCCAGCTCGAGGATTGTGAGCTGTGCACCAGATACGTCCCTGCTTGAACCTTTACCAGAGACTGTCCCGCTACCCCCTACCCCTTCCGAGACTCTTGAGCCCGTGCTCACCTTGTACATATTTGCAGTGATAACCTCCTTGATAAAGATTGTTTTCTCAGAATACCCAGTGTGGTCACTCTGTGTCGTGTTGTACCAGAAGTACGATCCTAGATACGAGATTCCTCCCCCTGGGGAGTCTCCCGCCAGTGCCCGGCTACGATACCTTGAGGGTGGGACTCAGGGTAGTCAGGACCCCTTCCAGGCTCCTCTGAGGTCGCCGTCTAACAACGCCCCCTGGACATTGATGTGTGTGAATGTTCCTTGTCATGTGGGTGAGTGTCTATGTGGAGTGTTGCACCCCAGCTGCATGGAGGAGGCAACCATCTGATGTGAGAAGTAAGCCGTGCAGAGTGTCTGACTTGCTGAGCTAGCACCACACCTGTGACACCCCACAGGCACAGGCACATGTGCAGAGTGAGGTTTGTATCCGCTGTTGCCAATGACAGGTGATTGATCTGTGCCTGTGTTTGTCTGTGTACTCTGCTGAGGTTGCGTCAGTGGCCTGGGGCATGTGACTGCTTGGAGGTGCTGTCCATCAGCCTGGTGTTGCATGTGATGCACAGCGTGTGCCATGGTCAGGGAGTGTGTTGCACCCCTCATGCCACCTGTGTACTTTCAATGCCATGTAGTGCATTGGGGCTTCCACATAGGCTAATGTCCCTATGACAAAGGTGCTATTTGTTGCCAGCATACTATGCCCTGTTCAACATATCAAAGATGTTCAAATGTGTGTCTCTGTGACATGGAGCAGGTGTAGTGATGTTGTCTCACTTTGTCATCCTCACAGGTAACTGCCTACGCCAAGGGGGAGATATGGAAGCGGGCCGTCAGGGCCGTGAGATCGGTGGTGGGTCGCAGTCGGCGCCTCGCCCAGGTGAGGAAATGCTGGCAGGACATCCGGTGCTGGACCTGGAGGATCGCCCGGTGGCAGCTGAAGGACTCACCTCCACACAAGCACGGCGGGGGCCGACGACTGACCCACCAGATGAAGCGTGTCCTTGTTGTGTGTCACCAGATTTTGGAAGTGCTCAGTCGCCTGGATACACAGCGAGGGTTAATTTGTGCAGTGCATATCCTGTTCCCCAAAGTCAAACAGTGCTGTTCTTCCTCCCTTCCCCTCCTTGACATGTGTTCCCTGGTCTGTGTGTAATCACTATTGCACATGGTCATCTAGGCTGGCAGTTAATCCAAGTGCACATTGCTTTCTGCATCATGTGGGGGGGGGGGTCTGAGACATGTGTTGTTACCTTGCCTGTGCCCTGTCCTGTTCAGTCATTTGGGGGTCCATATTAGTTGGCAATGATGCTGAGTCTCAACATAGGAGTGTGAGTTTTCAAATTAACAGACCTGCAGCATGCATGACCGATGTTGTGGCCTCAGACATAATGTGCATGAGTGGGAGATATGCATAGTGCCGGGACAGTACCTCATGTTACAGTCAGATAATTCCAGGACCATGGAGCAGTGTTCCCACTACAGTCCCCTAAGACACCCTTGCCTGGGAATCATGTGTGTCATCCAACACTGTGCCCATTCTCTGTGTGTTCAGTATAGTTTGGCCTCTGTGGCATAGTTCCCTGGCCTCATTTGTATTTATCTAAAGTGTGCTACATGTGCCCATTGTACAGGCTGACCCCATTTTGCTTGTGCATCCTCAAACTGGGCAGTGCCTGTGTGTCTATGTACAACTATCTGTTGATGGTTGTTGGTCACAAATATGTGTTGTCAGCCTCACGAGGTGATGTGGAGTACATTTAGGAATTCTTGATGCACATTTGAGTAAACCCAGATTGAGGTGTAACTTCTGGATCTGTCTCATTGACATTGTCTCAGGTATGGGGGGTTTGTGCGGGCTAGGCCTACATGTCTAAACCTTATATCTCCTTGCCGGGTCTGACCTGTGTGTGATAATTGTCTGGACAGACACTCAACATGCAGTGACCCAGTCATGTTGTGCTGGGTTTAATGTTTGTGCTTTGCAGCATGTGTCAAAAATGCAAATACATGGCTCATGCTCATCCATTTTTGCCACCAGTGTGTGGTCGAGATGCTACGTAGTTTGGTCTGTGTGTGCTGACATCTGTGTGGACATTCTTTCTTGCCATGAGGGTGTCTCCTCAGTGCAGGTGCTCCTTATCCCGACACATTTCAGGCTTATTAGCTAATGCATTGTCCTGTGTTTGGGCATGTGTGCCACTCCACATGACAGGCAGTGGGTCAGATGTGTTGCCAACTGTGTCATCATGGTACGGATGTCCATGTGACAGGTGGTATGATTCAAGTTTTTAGTCAATAAGTATTGTACCTTGGCACTCGCTACACTTGTCAACATGTCTCAATTTTTCATATGCTTCATTTTGCTAGTTGGTTGTGAAGGACAATGATGTGCCTGCATGACAGATGTCTCCCAGGGAAGTGCAAAATAAAGTACTTTTACACTTTCCGTGGACACGCTGGCAAATTTTACTGGAAGGCACCGTTTGATTACCACTTGTGTTCTGATTATACATATCCATGTTCACACAGTATGTTTGCATGTGTGTAAGTCCTTGGTTGTTGCTGATACCAACTTACGAGTGTCAAGTCATCCAGACCACCGTGGTGCCATGTATATGTACTTACTGATACCCCATTTCTTCTTTACAATGGCTTATTAGAATTCGGCTGCCAGCTCATACAATGACTGTGTAAATGTATTTTTGTGTGCACATCACTGTATGGCTTCTGTCATACAGGCAGATGTGTCTTCTGTTCACAAAGTGGCACATTCACACATTCTAAACATGTACATTGTGTAAAGTGTTGTGAGTCCCAAGGGATTGCAATGTTTTTGGCTATGGTTTCCAAAGTACTCACAGGTCTCAGAGTGTGGGGACACCTTCAGCATTGAGGTGTGTTATTTGGCCTTGGGTGCACCAATACTGTTTCGTTCACAGTGATCAAGAGGTGGCATGGCTTCATAGTCTTGCTGTGCTCAACTGTCCCCAGACACTAGCTTCTCAGTATAATTCGATATCAAATTATTTGCTGTTGTATCATGATCTCCATTGTTTCCAAGTGTCATGGTGGGTCAACCAACTGGGGAGTGCAGGGTTACATATGTGCGGACTATTCTAGATGTTACTCATGATGCATTTCCTGATATGCACTGTGACATTTTGGTTTGGACTCATGTGTCTGTTGTATACAGGTGACTGATTATTTTCTGTCTCTTCACCTTGCCCACAGCATCATCGAAGGACACAGAGGGAGACACCTGCACGGACGTGGAGGAGGGATCCAGCACTGCTGCCACCACTGCTGCCGAGTCTGCGGGAGCAAGTGGCACGGAGGGCGAGGGGAGTCAGGCGGAGGACCTGTCTATTGACAACACTGACTACGATGCTGACGGATCTGAGGCTGACCTCCTCGAGGGGGCGGAGGCTGCTACGACACCTGGCAGCAGCACTACATCTGTCACCGCCCCCTCCATTGCCATCACCGCCCTCCCAGTTGCTCCGGTCCCTTTTGTCCGTGCTAGGCAACACCGTGTCTCCTTCGTGCCAGGCACCGCACCCCATGCCCCTGTCCACCCTGCTGCCCTCACTGCAGAGTCTGTGGACATTCTGCGGCAGTTGCAGGTTGGCCAGACATCGATGCTGAATGTCCTCCATGGCCACACCCTATTGATGACACAGATGGTGTCATACATGGAGGGCATGTCATCAGCGATGTCTGACCAACGGATGTTGCTGAGGTCCATGGACTCTTCACTGACAGCAGCAGTGAGTCTCCTGCAGCGCTTCGTCCCCCCCTACCCCTGCACCATCCACACTTCCCACTCCCATACCTGTCCCAAGCACACACAGACATTCCCAAGCACGCACCCCACCAGACACAGGCAGCACACCACCACGTAAGGGCAAGCGCACTCCTCCTGGCACGCACACTCAGGGGGATGATGGCACAGCCACTGGGTCTGGGGCACACAGGCATACACGCAGCCACAGTCCGAGGCCGCATGGCGCACTACCCAGTCCCTCCAAAGGCACTCCCCTCGGCTCCCCTACCACACATCCTGAAAAAGAGGCCTACTTGGCTGTGCTGGGCCTCAGCCCCTCTGGCTCTCCAGCCCGCAAATGGGAACGGCACTCCACGGATAGGGGAATTGAGTCCACTCCCCTGTCCCCCCCTCCCCCAGTAGCGCTGCACCTCATCACTCCGACCCCCCCTCCTTTGAGGCTGTGTTTTCTTCGGGTGAGGGGGAGACGCTGGACGACCTGGTAGCAGTGTGCAGCGCCGAGCTGACCTCCACCTTTGGCGCTGCCCCGCCCCCTGTGGTGGAGGCGTCCGTCCCTGCACCCACCACACCTACCTATACACCTCCTGTCCCTGCGGTGCCTGGTCCTTCCCCACATGATGCCCCCCCCCCAGTCGACGAACCTGAGGGTTCTAATGTGCAGGCAAGCTAGGGGAGACGCGTGGCCATGTGTCCCCCACAAGGACTTCTGATCTGGACTGGCCATGTGCCTTTGTAAATAGTGTCCTTAAATACATTTTCATTTAATGCTGAATAAAGCATTTTCTTTTCAGTTTGAACACATTTGCATTTCAGGTATTGATGTGGGTGCTGATGGTCCCGGGGTTGGGGTGGTGGTAATGTGTTATGTTTCAGGAAAAAGTTGTAGTCTGATGCTAATGGGGTGGACCATGGTATCTGCGTGCCATCACAATGTCTCTGCAAAGTATATTTGGTCGTGTGTGCTATTTGTGGTTGGAGACATTGTACCAAGGACTGTTCCTCCCTCTGTGGCACCTGACATCTACCCTGCAGGGAGTTGCACTTTTGTTGTGCTGACCTTTGTCTACATTTCCTTTGTTGGTGACGGATCCCTTCAACTATGGCCATGCCTGCTCAGCAATGTCTCCGGCTGCATTGTCTGTGCCATCCTTGCTAGTCACTGTACTTGTGTATTGAGTATGTTGTCATGCCTTAATGGCGACATTCAGCATTTTCCGCACTATGCATGTGTGTTCTCCCAGCCTAGCACACATTTGGTACTTGTTCTGCAGGGTATTTGAGCACCTGACAATTGTGGGCATTGTATCTGTGGGAAGTCCACCCTATTCCTTCCATGAGAGGCAAGATCTTGGTGCCTGTCCCAGTACCTGTACATTCCTATCAGTCCTGGGATGTGCGTGACAGTGTGTGTTAACTTTGGCTCTCTTGGTGTAGTGGCCATTGACATGAGTATACAGTCTTGTGGCATGATCTCTGTGTGTGTATTGTTCTGCATCCGCCAGGGGTGGGTATGCATGTGTCATTTGTCCTCACACCCACATGCGTTGTGTCATGCAGTGGGGGAAGGACATCCATCCTCTTGGGAGTGGGACACTGCTGGCAGTGATGTGTTGTTATGGCACTATCAACATAGTCGAACATTAGGGATGCGTACATACACCCATGGAGTTGTGCTCATCTGATCATGATGTACACACCCCCATGACTCTGTCCACTGCTGGTATTCCTCTGCACCCACCCCTCACATGTCTCTGTCCACTGCTGGGAGTGATAGGCACCCACACCTCACATGTTTCTGTCCACTGCTGGTGTTCCTCTGCACCCACCCCTCACATGTCTCTGTCCACTTCTGGGAGTGATAGGCACCCACCCCTCACATGTCTCTGTCCACTGCTGGTATTCCTCTGCACCCACCCCTCACATGTCTCTGTCCACTGCTGGGAGTGATAGGCACCCACCCATCACATGTCTCTGTCCACTGCTGGTATTTCTCTGCACCCACCCCTCACATGTCTCTGTCCACTGCTGGGAGTGTTAGGCACCCACCCATCACATGTCTCTGTCCACTGCTGGGAGTGATAGGCACCCACACCTCACATGTCTCTGTCCACTACTGGTGTTCCTCTGCACCCACCCCTCACATGTCTCTGTCCACTGCTGGTGTTCCTCTGCACCCACCCCTCACATGTCTCTGTCCACTGCTGGGAGTGATAGGCACCCACCCCTCACATGTCTCTGTCCACTGCTGGGAGTGATAGGCACCCACCCCTCACATGTCTCTGTCCACTGCTGGAAGTGATAGGCACCCACCCCTCACATGTCTCTGCCCACTGCTGGTATTCCTCTGCACCCACCCCTCACATGTCTCTGTCCACTGCTGGGAGTGATAGGCACCCACCCCTCACATGTCTCTGTCCACTGCTGGTATTCCTCTGCACCCACCCCTCACATGTCTCTGTCCACTGCTGGTGTTCCTCTGCACCCACCCCTCACATGTCTCTGTCCACTGCTGGGAGTGATAGGCACCCACCCCTCACATGTCTCTGTCCACTGCTGGGAGTGATAGGCACCCACCCCTCACATGTCTCTGTCCACTGCTGGAAGTGATAGGCACCCACCCCTCACATTTCTCTGTCCACTGCTGGGAGTGATAGGCACCCACCCCTCACATGTCTCTGTCCACTGCTGTGTGTGATAGGCACCCACCCCTCACATGTCTCTGTTGTTAGACGGCGACCTCAGAGGAGCCCGGAAAGGGGTCCTGACTACCCTGAGACCCACCCTCAAAGTATCGTAGCCGGGCACTGGCGGGAGATTCCCCAGGGGGAGGACTCTCGCAACTAGGATCGTACTTCTGGCACCACACGACACAGAGGGACCACACTGGGTATTCTCAGAACAAGCTTTATCAAACAGGTATCACTGCAAATATGTACAAGGTGAGCACGGGCTCAAGAGTCTCGGAAAGGTAGGGGGTAGCGGGACTGTCTCTGGTAACGGTTCAAAGCAGGGACGTACCCGGCGCACAGCTCACAATCCTCGAGCTGGGGGATACGTGGTCGGAGTTGGGGTCCGGCGGGACCGTGAGAGTCTGGGGGAGCCGCGAGTCACTCAGCAGGGCTCAGGTACAAGTTCGGAGGTCTTACGATCTTCAGGGAGCCGCGAGTCACTCAGCAGGGCTCAGGTACAAGTTCGGAGGTCTTACGATCTTCAGGGAGCCGCGAGTCACTCAGCAGGGCTCAGGTACAAGTTCGGAGGTCTTACGATCTTCAGGGAGCCGCGAGTCACTCAGCAGGGCTCAGGTACAAGTTTGGAGGTCTTACGATCTTCAGGGAGCCGCGAGTCACTCAGCAGGGCTCAGGTACAAGTTCGGAGGTCTTACGATCTTCAGGGAGCCGCGAGTCACTCAGCAGGGCTCAGGTGAGTTCCAGTTCCAGGAGCCGCGACCACGTCAGCAGGCTCTCGTTGTTCCAGCGTCGAATCTGCCGGACAGCCCCAGAGCACCCCTTGTTATAGTTCGACCCCTCTTTGATGTCCGGAGTCTGTGCAGGCAGGGGTCTTGTCACCTGGGGGTCGCTTGTCGGGATTTCCTGCTATAGTCTTTTGATCCTTTCAGGGCCGGGTCGGGAGGAGTCCCAGACACCCAGCAGGCGTGGAGCCAGCCCTCAGGGAGGCCGGAGGGCCGATCGAAACCCATCGTCCCGGGGGAGTTCAGAGGTGCGATAGAAACTGCTCCTCCCTCTCTCATCCCCTGGAAGCGTGATGTCCTCCAGCCGGAGTGGCGCCTCTATGCCCGGGTCGCGCTGGGGCCGGGCGGCCATCTTGGTGCATGAAGTGGGCACGCGGGCCCGGGGTGGCCGAAAGGGGAGAGGCCAGGGACGGGGATGTCCGGGTCGGTGCATGTGTCCTGGTGGGGAGGTTCGGCCGGGCCGGGGGCTTGGGCTGTAGGTACCAGGTTTCGGTGGTGCGGGGGCACGGAGGGCCATTCTACAAGGCCGGGTCCAACACGCGTCCCCCCCAGCTGAAAGCCGGAGAGAACTGCCCATCAGCTTGGGGGGTTCTCTTCGCTGAGGCGGAAGAACCGGGAGAGGCCGTCAGCATTGGCGTGGTCCGTACCAGGGCGGTGTTCCGCGGTGAAATCCCTCCCCTGGAGGGAGATTGACTACCGCAGTAGCTTGGGGTTTTCTCCTCGCATCTGCATGAGCCAACGTAAGGGCCGATGGTCAGTTTGGACTCTGAAATGGGTGCCAAACAGGTAGGGTCGTAGCTTTTTGAGTGCCCAGACCACGGCAAAGGCTTCGCGCTCTATGGTGCTCCATCTTTGTTCTCGGGGCAACAGCCGCCGACTGAGGAAGGCGACGGGCTGGTCTAGGCCTTGGTCATTTACTTGGGACAGGACGGCCCCAATGCCATGCTCGGAGGCATCGGTTTGGACTATGAACTCCTTGGCGTAGTCGGGAGCCTGGAGGACGGGTGCAGTACACATGGCCCTTTTTAGGGCATCGAAAGCTTCCTGGCAGGCAGCCGTCCACTGCACTTTCTTTGGCTGTTTTTTAGACGTGAGTTCTGTGAGAGGGCCGACAAGGCTGCCCTACCCCCGAACGAATCTTCGGTAGTAGCCCGGGAGTCCCAGAAAGGCTCGGACCTCCGTCTGGGTGATGGGTGGTTCCCAGGCCAGGATGGCGTCGATCTTTGGCTGTAGCGGGGCGACCTGGCCACTCCCGACCTGGTGCCCCAAGTAGACCACGGATCCTTGCCCGATCTGGCACTTGCTGGCTTTTACTGTGAGGCCTGCCTGGCGCAGGGCGATTAGCACCCTTCGGAGGTGCTGGAGGTGCTCACTCCACTCTGAACTGAAGACAGCGATGTCGTCCAGGTATGCCGCGCTGAACTGTTCTAGCCCGGCCAGGACTCTATTCACCAGTCGCTGGAAAGTGGCCGGGGCATTTTTCATCCCGAAGGGCATTACGCGGAAGCGGTAGTGCCCATCGGGGGTGGAGAAAGCGGACCGCTCTTTGGCCCCTTCGGTGAGCGCAATCTGCCAGTATCCGCAGGTGAGGTCGAATGTGCTGAGGAACCGGGCTGCCCCTAGTCGGTCAATGAGTTCGTCGGCTCGTGGAATGGGGTGGGCATCGGCTCGGGTAACATCATTGAGCCCCCGGTAGTCCACGCAGAATCGGAGCTCGGGGGCGACACCGGGGGCCGCTGCCTTCGGGACCAGGACCACGGGGCTGGCCCAGGGACTGTCAGAGGGCTCGATCACCCCCAGGGTCAATATCTTCGAGACTTCCGCTTGAATGCAGGACCGGACCCGGTCAGGAACCCGGTAGGCTCGGTGTCTCACCGGCGGGCTGTCCCCGGTGTCCACATCATGAACACACCAGTTGGTGACCCGGGGGGTCAGGGAGAAGAGGTCAGAAAATTGTCTTAGGAGCTGGCGGCAGTCCGCTTGTTGCTGGGCAGTGAGGGCTGGGGAGAGGTTCACTCCTTCCACGGAGCCATCCTGCTCCTTGATACACAGGAGGTCCGGGAGGGGATCCGACTCATCTTCGGCCCCGTCATCGGTGGCCAGCAGGAGGCTCAGTTCTGTCCGCTGGAAGTGAGGCTTGAGGCGGTTCACGTGCAGGACCCGGAGGGGATCCCGAGGCGACTGGACGTCCACCAAGTAGGTGACTTGGCTCTTCTTCTCGACCACTTTGTAGGGCCCAGTCCATCGGTCCTGGAGAGCGCCAGGCTTCACGGGGGCCATGACCCACACCTGCTGGCCCGGCTGGAACTCGACCAGAGTAGCATTCTGGTCGTACCAGCGCTTCATTTCTTCTTGACTCGCCTCCAGGTTGGCCTCAGCCAGTTCTCGGAACCTCCTGGTCTGGTTCCGGAGGGCCAGGACATATTGGAACACATCTCGGGGGGTGGTCTGGGGTGCTGCCTCCCACCCTTCCTTAACTAAACTGAGGGGACCTCGGACGGGGTGCCCATAGAGTAATTCCAACGGGCTGAACCCCAAGGACTTCTGGGGGACCTCCCGGTAAGCGAACAAGAGGCAGGGGAGCAGGACGTCCCACTTACGCCGGAGGGGCTCTTCTAGGCCAGCGATCATCCCTTTCAAAGTCCTATTAAACCTCTCTACTAGGCCGTTCCCTTGGGGATGGTACGGGGTGGTGAACTTATAGGACACCCCACATTGTTGCCACAGGGACGTCATATACCTGGATATAAAATTAGTGCCGCGATCGCTCACGACCTCGCGGGGGAAACCCACCCTGGAGAAGATCCCCATCAGGGCCCAGCCCACCACGGGGGCCGTAATGGTGCGTAGGGGAATAGCCTCTGGGTAGCGGGTGGCGTGGTCCACTAGGACCAAGATGAAACGGTGACCTTGGGAGGTGGGGGGGTCCAGTGGCCCCACGATGTCGATCCCGACTCGTTCGAAGGGGGTACTGACGACCGGGAAGGGTTGGAGGGGAGCCTTGCGCTTCCCCCCACTCTTCCCACTGGCTTGGCACGTGGGGCAGGACTTGCAGTGGGCCTCTACCGCTGCTTTCATCTTAGGCCAATAAAAATGGGTCACGAGACGGCTGTAGGTCTTGTCCTGACCCAGGTGACCGGCGAGGGGGACATCGTGGGCTAAGCCCAGGAGGAAATCCCGGAAGCGGAGAGGTACCACCAGTACCCGTCCGGATCCCAGCTCCACTGATTTCTGCTCACTATACAGGACGTTATTCTCCCAATAGATTCGGTGCGTTCCGGTCTGGTCACCTGCGGCTTGGCCCTCGGCCTGGCGCCGCAGCCCGACCAGGGAAGGACAGGTGGCTTGCTCCCGGCAAAATTCTTCTCGGGTGGGCCCGCCCTCGTGGCGCCAATGGGCCAACTCGTGTAGATCCCCCAACTCGGGGACCGGGGCGGGGTCGGATGGTGCGGGTTCGTCGCTGGCGACGGACCCTTCCGATGGGGGAACGGGAGGACCCTCGGCGGGGACGGTGCTGGCTACTTCGACCGGGGTGCTCTCGATTTCTCTCCGGGGAGTGAGTCGGGCTGTCATAGATCGGGTGGTGGCACACACCCACTCGGGGAGTCCCATCATTCCTAGGTGGGCCTTGCGCTCTACGTGCTTCCAGGGAGAACTCTCCAGGTCGTTCCCTAAGAGGCAGTCGACCGGCTGGGAGGTTCTTACGGCCACCTTGAGTTTGCCTATCACCCCTCCCCACTCAAATGGCACCAGGGCCACCTGACACATACTTTCCCTATTGTCTGCAGATATTACGGGGCAAAAGACATTGGGGAGGATCTGCTCCTCGGGAACTAGGTGCCTGAGGACACCGGTGATACTGGCCCCGGTGTCCCGCAGGGCCTCTACCTGGTGGCCATTGATCTTGACGAGCTGCCCATATTTCTGTGTGTTGGACGGTAGGAGGCTACCAGGGATCATTTCCCTATCTCCCAGGGATACTAGGGCCATCGCGGCTGGTTCCCACTCCTCGGCTTCCTCAACCTCCTCCCCTAGGGCTACGTTGGCTATCTGTCTCGCAGGGGTGACTTGGGTGGCCATGGGGCACTCTGGGTCATTGGCGTAGTGCCCGGGTTTCTGGCAGCGGAAACATGTGACGGTCACCCGGTGTCCCCGTCTCCCAGGGGGCCCTGTTACTGGTGGGGGGGGCGCCGGGAAAGGTGGAGGTGGTGTCTTCGGGGGGCTAGGCTGGGACTCCCTCGGCCCTCCCTGGTTCCCTCCCCCTCTCTGGCGGGGTGGTCCCTGACTGGTTCGGGGGTACTCTCCTACCATGCCCCGGGAGACCCGGGTGTTGGTCCAGCGGTCGGCCTCCACGGCCAGCTTCCGGGGATCTGTGAGCTTGCTATCCAGCAGATGTTGACGTAGCTCTACGAAGCAGTTCGCAGCCAGATGTTCCCATAACATGAGGTCAGTGAGTTCGGCAAGGGTGGTGACATTGCTGCCCTTGACCCACCCATCGAAGGCCCGACTAAAAAAGTTTACATACTCCACCCAGGTGGTGCCCGGGATCTTCCTGCAGTCCCGGAACCGTTGGCGGTACATTTCTGGGGTGAGGCCGTATCTTGTGAGGAGAGCCTCTTTCATGTGGCTGTAGGAGGTCTGCAGGGAGAGGGGTAGGTCGAGCAGGGTGTCCCTTCCTTCGCTCAGAAACCGTCCCCACAACCCCGCCCCCCAGTCCTTCTGTGGAATCCGATGGGAGGTCATGGCGACCTCGTAGGCCCGAAACCATTGCTGAATGTCATCGTTTTTATAATATTCTTTGACCACATCCTTGGGGATGTGGACCTTCTGTTCCGCTGGGGGGGCCGTCTCTCGGTTCCCCGAGGGCCTCCCGTCCTCATTTCGGGCCTTGAGCTCGAGTTCCTTTAAGCTCCGTTCGTGCTCCAGTTGGAGCTTTCTTCCTTCGTGCTCCCGTTGGAGCTTCTTTTCTTCCAGTTCGCCTTGTACACGCATTTGCTCTACTGCTAGCTTCTTCTCCGCTAACTTCAATTCGCCCTCGATTTTGAGTTTGGCTAACTCGAGTTCATGACTGCGGCTTCTCTCTCTGTCCGCGAGCTCTTCCGGGGATAGGCCCCCGTCTGGTACGATGCCTCGCACCTGATTGCTACTGCTTTCATTTTGGGGGGGTTCGGCTTCGTCGGGGCGCTCCCCCGTGCCTTCCGGGCGGGAGGCCCCGGTCTCCACCCAAGGTTTCAGTGCTTTCTGCAAGTCTTCTTTAGTGTTGAGGCCAGTGGTAGCGATTTTAAGTTCTTTGCAAAATTGTTTTAGCTCTTTGTGTGTGTATTCTTCCAGATGCTCCACCTGGAACACTCTGTTGGCGTTGGTTTCTGCGGAGCTCGTGGCGCTTCCTTCTGCCATCTTTGTTGGTCGTGCGTCCGTCGTTTACTGTACGATCTCTAGGTGATGGGCCCGAATCCCGTCGCTTGCCACCAATGTTAGACGGCGACCTCAGAGGAGCCCGGAAAGGGGTCCTGACTACCCTGAGACCCACCCTCAAAGTATCGTAGCCGGGCACTGGCGGGAGATTCCCCAGGGGGAGGACTCTCGCAACTAGGATCGTACTTCTGGCACCACACGACACAGAGGGACCACACTGGGTATTCTCAGAACAAGCTTTATCAAACAGGTATCACTGCAAATATGTACAAGGTGAGCACGGGCTCAAGAGTCTCGGAAAGGTAGGGGGTAGCGGGACTGTCTCTGGTAACGGTTCAAAGCAGGGACGTACCCGGCGCACAGCTCACAATCCTCGAGCTGGGGGATACGTGGTCGGAGTTGGGGTCCGGCGGGACCGTGAGAGTCTGGGGGAGCCGCGAGTCACTCAGCAGGGCTCAGGTACAAGTTCGGAGGTCTTACGATCTTCAGGGAGCCGCGAGTCACTCAGCAGGGCTCAGGTACAAGTTCGGAGGTCTTACGATCTTCAGGGAGCCGCGAGTCACTCAGCAGGGCTCAGGTACAAGTTCGGAGGTCTTACGATCTTCAGGGAGCCGCGAGTCACTCAGCAGGGCTCAGGTACAAGTTCGGAGGTCTTACGATCTTCAGGGAGCCGCGAGTCACTCAGCAGGGCTCAGGTACAAGTTCGGAGGTCTTACGATCTTCAGGGAGCCGCGAGTCACTCAGCAGGGCTCAGGTGAGTTCCAGTTCCAGGAGCCGCGACCACGTCAGCAGGCTCTCGTTGTTCCAGCGTCGAATCTGCCGGACAGCCCCAGAGCACCCCTTGTTATAGTTCGACCCCTCTTTGATGTCCGGAGTCTGTGCAGGCAGGGGTCTTGTCACCTGGGGGTCGCTTGTCGGGATTTCCTGCTATAGTCTTTTGATCCTTTCAGGGCCGGGTCGGGAGGAGTCCCAGACACCCAGCAGGCGTGGAGCCAGCCCTCAGGGAGGCCGGAGGGCCGATCGAAACCCATCGTCCCGGGGGAGTTCAGAGGTGCGATAGAAACTGCTCCTCCCTCTCTCATCCCCTGGAAGCGTGATGTCCTCCAGCCGGAGTGGCGCCTCTATGCCCGGGTCGCGCTGGGGCCGGGTGGCCATCTTGGTGCATGAAGTGGGCACGCGGGCCCGGGGTGGCCGAAAGGGGAGAGGCCAGGGACGGGGATGTCCGGGTCGGTGCGTGTGTCCTGGTGGGGAGGTTCGGCCGGGCCGGGGGCTTGGGCTGTAGGTACCAGGTTTCGGTGGTGCGGGGGCACGGAGGGCCATTCTACGAGGCCGGGTCCAACATCTGTCCACTGCTGGGAGTGATTGGCACCCACCCCTCACATGTCTCTGTCCACTGCTGGTATTCCTCTGCACCCACCCTCACATGTCCCTGTCCACTGCTGGTGTTCCTCTGCACCCACCCCTCACATGTCTCTGTCCACTGCTGGGAGTGATAGGCACCCACCCCTCACATGTCTCTGTCCACTGCTGGGAGTGATAGGCACCCACCCCTCACATGTCTCTGTCCACTGCTGGTATTCCTCTGCACCCACCCCTCACATGTCTCTGTCCACTGCTGGTGTTCATCTGCACCCACCCCTCACACATCTCTGTCCACTGCTATGAGTGATAGGCACCCACCCCTCACATGTCTCTGTCCACTGCTGGGAGTGATAGGCACCCACCCCTCACATGTCTCTGTCCACTGCTGGGAATGATTGGCACCCACCCCTCACATGTCTCTGTCCACTGCTGGTATTCCTCTGCACCCACCCCTCACATGTCTCTGTCCACTGCTGGGAGTGATAGGCACTCACCCCTCACATGTATCTGTCCACTGCTGGGAGTGATAGGTACCCACCCCTCACATGTCTCTGTCCACTGCTGGTATTCCTCCGCACCCACCCCTCACATGTCTCTGTCCACTGCTGGTGTTCCTCTGCACCCACCCCTCACATGTCTCTGTCCACTGCTGGGAGTGATAGGCTCCCACCCCTCACATGTCTCTGTCCACTGCTGGTATTCCTCTGCCCCCACCCCTCACATGTATCTGTCCACTGCTGGGAGTGATAGGCACCCACCCCTCACATGTCTCTGTCCACTGCTGGGAGTGATAGGCACCCACCCCTCACATGTCTCTGTCCACTGCTGGGAGTGATAGGCACCCACCCCTCACATGTCTCTGTCCACTGCTGGGAGTGATAGGCACCCACCCCTCACATGTCTCTGTCCACTGCTGGGAGTGATTGGCACCCACCCCTCACATGTCTCTGTCCACTGCTGGTATTCCTCTGCACCCACCCCTCACATGTCTCTGTCCACTGCTGGGAGTGATAGGCACCCACCCCTCACATGTCTCTGTCCACTGCTGTGAGTGATAGGCACCCACCCCTCACATGTCTCCGTCCACTGCTGGTATTCCTCTGCACCCACCCCTCACATGTCTCTGTCCACTGCTGGTGTTCCTCTGCACCCACCCCTCACATGTCTCTGTCCACTGCTGGGAGTGATAGGCACCCACCCCTCACATGTCTCTGTCCACTGCTGGGAGTGATAGGCACCCACCCCTCACATGTCTCTGTCCACTGCTGGTATTCCTCTGCACCCACCCCTCACATGTCTCTGTCCACTGCTGGTGTTCATCTGCACCCACCCCTCACACATCTCTGTCCACTGCTATGAGTGATAGGCACCCACCCCTCACATGTCTCTGTCCACTGCTGGGAGTGATAGGCACCCACCCCTCACATGTCTCTGTCCACTGCTGGGAATGATTGGCGCCCACCCCTCACATGTCTCTGTCCACTGCTGGTATTCCTCTGCACCCACCCCTCACATGTCTCTGTCCACTGCTGGGAGTGATAGGCACCCACCCCTCACATGTATCTGTCCACTGCTGGGAGTGATAGGTACCCACCCCTCTCATGTCTCTGTCCACTGCTGGTATTCCTCTGCACCCACCCCTCACATGTCTCTGTCCACTGCTGGTGTTCCTCTGCACCCACCCCTCACATGTCTCTGTCCACTGCTGGGAGTGATAGGCTCCCACCCCTCACATGTCTCTGTCCACTGCTGGTATTCCTCTGCACCCACCCCTCACATGTCTCTGTCCACTGCTGGGAGTGATAGGCACCCACCCCTCACATGTCTCTGTCCACTGCTGGGAGTGATAGGCACCCACCCCTCACATGTCTCTGTCCACTGCTGGGAGTGATAGGCACCCACCCTTCACATGTCTCTGTCCACTGCTGGGAGTGATAGGCACCCACCCCTCACATGTCTCTGTCCACTGCTGGGAGTGATAGGCACCCACCCCTCACATGTCTCTGTCCACTGCTGGTATTCCTCTGCACCCACCCCTCACATGTCTCTGTCCACTGCTGGGAGTGATAGGCACTCACCCCTCACATGTCTCTGTCCACTGCTGGGAGTGATAGGTACCCACACCTCACATGTCTCTGTCCACTGCTGGTATTCCTCTGCACCCACCCCTCACATGTCTCCATCCACTGCTGGGAGTGATAGGCACCCACCCCTCACATGTCTCTGTCCACTGCTGGGACTCCTTGGCAGACACCCACCCACCCACCCGCACCCTTGGTGCTGTACACTGCTGTCCTGGCCATGAACACACCCCAATATACTGGTTATATGCTGCACCAGGCCCTAAGCCAACATTTGTGGCGTGTGTACGCCTTGTATCACTAATGTACTGGTGCCCTAGAGGTACAGGTGATGCGGTCCGTACCCCCGCTCTGAGGGCATGGGTACGGCCCGTACCACCATTGTAGTGGTGATGTAGGTGTACGCGCCGTACCCACGCCCTCAGAGCGTGGGTACGGGCCGTACCACCATAGGAGTGGTGATGTAGGGGCACGCGCAGTACCCACGCCCTCCGAGCGTGGGTACGGCCCGTACCACCATTGGAGTGGTGATGTAGGGGTACGCGTGGTTCGGGCCGTACCCACGCTCTGAGGGCGTGGGTACGGCACGTACACCTACATCACCACTACAATGGTGGTACGGGCCGTACCCACGCTCTGAGGGCGTGGTTACGGGCCGTACCACCATTGGAGTGGTGATGTAGGGGTACGCGTGGTACGGGCCGTACCCACACTCTGAGGGCGTGGGTACGGCGCGTACACCTACATCACCACTACAATGGTGGTACGGGCCATACCCACACTCGGAGGGCGTGGTTACGGGCCGTACCACCATTGGAGTGGTGATGTAGGTGTACGCATGGTACGGGCCGTACCCACGCTCTGAGGGCTTGGGTACGGCACGTACCCCTACATCACCAATCCAATGGTGGTATGGGCCGTACCCACGCTCTGAGGGCGTGGTTACGGGCCGTACCACCATTGGAGTGGTGATGTAGGGGTACGCGTGGTACGGCCGTACCCACGCTCTGAGGGCGTGGGTACGGCACGTACCCCTACATCACCACTCCAATGGTGGTATGGGCCGTACCCACACTCTGAGGGCGTGGTTACGGGCCGTACCACCATTGGAGTGGTGATGTAGGGGTACGCGTGGTACGGGCCATACCCACGCTCTGAGGGCGTGGTTACGGACGTACCACCATTGTAGTGGTGACGGGTACGCGTACGCGGGGATTGGTGGACACGCCCCCCGAAGTGACCAGACCCTGGAGGTAATGTATGGGCAGTATATGGTATTTTTAAAATTAGGTAGCAGCTATGTTTCCGGCCCCTCCCCCCCCTTTGTCCATGGGTGTTGTGCTGACCTTCTGCGGCGTGCGCGGTGGTTTTGGTGCACCAGGTCGTAGGCTAGGAGGGCCGGGATTACACGTAGGATGGGGTCCATGGCTGTCCGTCGCGTACCGCTGCTCCTTCTTCGTGTCGTCCTCAATTTCCCGGGAGTTTTTGGCTGCCGTCAAAAATGATCCTTGCGGAGTGACGTAGGCACGAATCGTACTTGCTGGTCCATAGAACGCTGCCTGACTCCGTCCGGACGTCACGTACTCGATGTCCCGGATCGGAATTGTGGGTATTTTTTCGTCGCACGTAGTTTTTTATGATTCGTACGGAAATGGTATTTCTGTACGAATCGTACTTGCTGGTTTGTAAGGTGCATTTCCCGGGTACGAGTCGTATGGAGCATACGCTCCGTACGACCATTCGTACCCGGGTTTTACAGGATCGGAATCGGCACCCAAATGTTTTTGAACAAGTGTTCAGGTGTCTAATCCAAAACTAGACGATATGTGTTGTCTGGTTTGGAAACAGGAAACAAAGGATTGTTCATTGATGAGGTGCATTTTTCAATCACCCCTTGGTATTCAAGTTGATCTAAGATCTCCCTCACTTGTTTTTTAGCCTCTTGCTTAATTGGGTACTGTCTTTGTGCAGTAGCTTGACATTTTAATTGGATTTTATGGTGAGGTGAGTCCTCATCCCATCCTATATGATTTATGTATAATGCTGGGGCCTGGGCTACTGCCCATTTCCTAGCAAAAGTATATTTTAAATTTATAGGAACATGGTTGGAGAAGGCTGGCATAATGATGTCTTCGCCATGTGGGCACTTCCTGACAAATTCTGGTGGCCAGTCCATTTTTGCTAGAAGTATGTCATAACCCCTTGAAAGTTTTTTCCAAAAGAGTGTTTTCACTTTTGTTGTGGAGAACTAACCCTATTGTCTACAGTCTCAACTGTGATGTACTCATTCAAGTCCACTATCTCCAGAGGTTCTTTCAGGTTCTGGCAAGCTATTGTTACTTCTGCTGCACTGTCCTCAGGCTAAAAAGTGAATACTCGTCTGATGCTTCTAAATAGTTCTACCCCAGTGTCCCTAACCTAAGTGTAGTACAAGGTAAGAAGTAGGTGCTGTTTTCTATAGTATGGTATATACTAAGTTTATATGCCAAGAGTCCCTCTATGTTCTAGTCGACTCCATACCTTAGAATGAAAGAGGTGGAAATCTCTTTCCGAATCTCAAACTCCAAAACCCCGCAAAGGGTGTCAGAACACTGGAAGCTGGATTCTCTGCGAGCAGGGATGACAGCGTCTGGTCAGTGCGTCAGGCGGGGACTCGAATTAAATCCGAACTTGCCGTGGCGAGCCGTATCGAGCTGAGCCGAGCCGTGGTTTGCCATGGTAAGGGAAGGTATCTTTATACCTGGAAGGTACTTAGGAATGCTAGTATTGACGTAAAGTTGGGCAGAGGAAGACAACATGAATGAACCCCTAAGGAATAGTAGTTCATGCATAATAGATGAGTTCTTGGAGAAATCAATAATCCTAGCTAGGGAAAGTCCGGATGGCTTAAGGGTCTGGTTTCTAAGAACTCGTTATGAGGTGGGATGGACGGATGTAGGTGACCATGTCTGTATTTGGATAGTATGGCTAACGCCTAAATAAGGACTGGGATTCTTTTCCTAAATAAGGGCAATGCGAATTGTGCCTATATAAGGACATGATTCAGGGAAACCTATGTACCGGCATCTAAATCGAAACACAACAACCCCAGCACGGTCGTAATGGGGTCCATGGCTGTCCGTCGCGTACCGCTGCTCCTTCTTCGTGTCGTCCTCAACTTCCCGGGAGTTTTTGGCTGCCGTCAAAAATGATCCTTGCGGAGTGACATAGGCACGAATCGTACTTGCTGGTCCATAGAACGCTGCCTGACTCCGTCCGGACGTCACATACTCGATGTCCTGGATCGGAATTGTGGGTATTTTTTCGTCGCACGTAGTTTTTTACGATTCGTACGGAAATGGTATTTCTATACGAATCGTACTTGCTGGTTTGTAAGGTGCATTTCCCGGGTACGAGTCGTATGGAGCATACGCTCCGTACGACCATTCGTACCCGGGTTTTACAGGATCGGAATCGGCACCCAAATGTTTTTGAACAAGTGTTCAGGTGTCTAATCCAAAACTAGACGATATGTGTTGTCTGGTTTGGAAACAGGAAACAAAGGATTGTTCATTGATGAGGTGCATTTTTCAATCACCCCTTGTTATTCAAGTTGATCTAAGATCTCCCTCACTTGTTTTTTAGCCTCTTGCTTAATTGGGTACTGTCTTTGTGCAGTAGGTTGACATTTTAATTGGATTTTTTGGTGAGGTGAGTCCTCATCCCATCCTATATGATTTTTGTATAATGCTGGGGCCTGGGCTACTGCCCATTTCCTAGCATAAGTATATTTTAAATTTATAGGAACATGGTTGGAGAAGGCTGGCATAATGATGGCTTCGCCATGTGGGCACTCCGTGACAAATTCTGGTGGCCAGTCCCTTTTTGCTAGAAGTATGTCATAACCCCTTGAAAGTTTTTTCCAAAAGAGTGTTTTCACTTTTCTTGGTATGTATCCCTCCATCCGGAGTGTTATTTCATATAACTTTTGTGGAGAACTAACCCTATTGTCTACAGTCTCAATTGTGATGTACTCATTCAAGTCCACTATCTCCAGAGGTTCTTTCAGGTTCTGGCGAGCTATTGTTACTTCTGCTGCACTGTCCTCAGGCTAAAAAGTGAATACTCGTCTGATGCTTTTAAATCAGGGGTCTCCAACCTTTTCAGTAGCAAGAGCTACTTGAGTTCAATGGAAATCTCTTTGAGCTAACAATATTATTAGAGATACAGTAGTAATTACATTTGACATGATTATATTAGTTGCCACCATATGCAAGATTTTGTGCAGTGATCACCTCTGTTGTTTAGGGATGGTTACTAGCAGTAATGTAAAAGATGTTTTGTAAATGTGGGATGCCGCTACACCCATGGCAAAGTGTGGCTAGCAGCACATTAATAATATTAGTAACAGTCTCCCCAACATTGTTTGATATTTACCAGCTTTAAATATATTTTGGAAATTCAGCCGTTTTTTACAAACCTGAGTTTATGAATTCTGAACATGCACTCATTTTTGTTTCAAATGCACGCTTTTCAATTTTTGCAAACATAGATTTCATTCAACCAAACAAAAGCTTCTAATTTATTTAATTGTGGTGAACACAGGAGAGCTACTTACAGGTAGCTGGAGAGCTACCGGTAGCTCACGAGCTACTCGTTGGAGAAGCCTGTTCTAAATAGTTCTACCCGAGCTTTTTAAATGGAGAGGCTCTACAGGCTTACATTGCTCTCAATGCGGATGTCTTTCTGCAGATAGCGTACATATGTTTGCAACTAGCCCACGTATACTATCCTTGGTTGCCGAGGTGGGTAACTATATCAAGCTTATGTTGGGGTTTGAGGTGGATCTTACGTCACAAGTAATTGTGTTGGGGGTAAGCAACAAAGCAATGAAGGAACCAAACCGGGTCTTACTTTTTGCAGCTATGGCAGTGTTTAGGTTATGCCTGGCTACTGTTTGGTTAGATAAAGAACCTCCTTCAGTACATTGTTGGCTGGGGAAATTGCTAGCTACTTACCGCTGGGAGAAAGGGGTATATAAACAAAGGGGTCTAAAATCCAAAAAAAGAGGGCTTGAAATTTGGTTACCAATAACTAACTGGACTAATGAGGTTACGACATGATCTGATTTAATATATCTGATTTATTGACATAAGACTTAGTGGGACTAACTGAGATACTAAAGAGAGACTGAAATGAGATTCTACTATGTACCAAACTCTAAATTTTAGGGCACATCAAGGTTTAACCCAAAACTAAGATTCCTTTGGATTCGAAGGGAGGAGGGAAGTGGTTGGGGGTGGGGTGGGTAGGTTAAGGGGTGGTGTAATTTAGAAGGAGGGGAGGGTGTAAAAACAAATACCTGACATCCTGTACATACGTATTGAAATGTATATTGTTTAAATGTATCTATTGCAAATATATTGTGTGTGTTGGATGTTTAAAATAAGAATTTAAAAAAAAGAAATCAATAAAAGTCAGTTAAAAAAAAAAAATCAACAAACAAAAAAAATGGATTTGCCAAAGGTTACACCCCAGACTGCAGACAAACTCATGTGATGTATGTACTGACGCGGTAGGTGCTTAAGATTTCAAAGGCACGATATGCACCTGCACCCAGAAGAACTCTCAAAGATTCGGCCGTATGTCACACTGCTCTCAGAGCCGCAACTAACTGGCTCAGGAGTTAATGTCTGGGTTATTTACTGGGGAGGCGGCGGAACTGGGAATCTGGGGCCAAGACTGTAGGTCCTTCACCCCCGCACTAGCCATTGGATGTTTGTACACTTCGGAAGTGTTTGGATGGGAACTAGTTTATCAGTACCTGTCCTGGGGAGTAGAAGTTGGGGGTTTTCTTTCGGTTGGGAAATGTTGAGGGGGGCCAGGCATGTCACAGGTGGAGGTTTTCTATTAATGCATGCAGTAAATTCCTACAACAATGGGATCTCTACTAGCTTTAAAATGTATTTCCTGGAACGTGAGGGGGACGCACTCAATGGTACGACATCATAAAATACACTCATATTTGGTTCGCAGAGGTATTCAGATCGCATTGCTTCAGGAAACGCACATAATAGCGAAAGAAGGCACGGCATTGCAGCATCGCTGGAGGGGTCAAGCATACTACACCACTTACTCCGCGTATGCACGAGGGTCCGCATATGGGTAAGGGCGGGGGTACCTTTTCCGTGCACAAAACAGATAATAGATCCAGAAGGCAGGTATGTGGTAATATCGGGAAGGTTGGATGGTAGGGACTTAGTACTAGGTAGTATATATGCGCCTAATTCAAAGCAACCAGCATTTTTCTCACATCTTTCTAGGAAACTGGTGACTGTCCTTACGAGTTCAGTAATTTTGGGGGGCGACTTTAACTGCACCTCGGATGTCAACCTAGATCGCTCTCATCCCCCACTTCCTGATGCTCATGCACACAAATTGGCAGAGGCACTCTGCGATTGACAACAGAAATTGGGTTTGATAGACTCCTGGAGGGCACAGCACCCTGCGACCCGGGATTATTCATTTTTCTCAGCCCTACATGAATTGCGTGTCCGATTAGAGGCCATATTGTGCTCCCCTCATGTCCATGAGGGGATTTACAGCAGTGAGTACCTCACTAGGATGCTCTCGGACCATTATCCCAAACTAGGAAGTTTACAATGGTCCGGCGTGCGACCCAAGATCCCTACCCGGCGTTTGCGATCTGAGGCTTTGGATGATACAGTATTTCATGCCACGATAGGAACAGCTATTATTAACAACTTCCAAGATAATGCTAACACTGCAACATCCTTATAAGTGGTGTGGGATGCATGTAAAGCAGTCATTAGAGGGCGTTGTATCTCTGAAATGATGGATGTACGGAAGGTGCTCCTTAAGGAAATAGGGAGAGATGACCAGCGGCTGCGAGACCTGGAAAAAGATAGACCTGAGAACCCGGCCAAGCAGAAGGAGCTTTTGGAGGCTAGGGAGGCAGTGGCAGTGGCAGTGCAAGTGGAGAGTCTGCGTTGCTTCAACTATAAAAAATACATCACCCGTGCTCACTCTGAAAGAGACAAGTCGGGAGCCCTTCTGACTTGGTTGGCTAACCCCGCCAGGAGAGGCACAATGATCTTGCCGCTAGGTATAACCTGCGGGGCATCAATGACTTGTTCCTGGCCTATTATACGGACCTCTACCGGAGTTAAATGACTTCAGTGGAGGAGAACTTGCACAAGTTCACACGGGACATGAAACTACCAGCCCTAGATGAGGACAGTGCAGAGGTACTAGGGTGGGAGATATAGCTTGGAGAAGTGAGAGGAGCCATTAAGAACATGGCTCGCAATAAAACTCCTGGCACGGATGGCATGCCAATTGAATTCTACCTAGCATACATTTATTTATTGGGTTCCAGGCTGGTACAGTTAGATAATGACGCAAAGTGGTTGGCCACTTACCTGCGACCCCTAGAGAGGCGATCATCATACCGTTACTCAAACCGGGGAAGCCGCCATGGGATAAGACTGCATATCACCCGTTGTCTATGCTTAATTTAGACTATAAAATACTAAGTAGGGTTTTGGCTACTCGCTTGCTTCCCCACATGACCGCCCTGATACACAGAGATCAATCCGGGTTTATCTGTTGAAGATTACATTAATCTCTTAGCATGAGCTGAAAGCCATTTTGTACTTGGCAGCCATTTTAGTTAGCTATGTGCTGGACATTTGCTGTTTCCCTCTCCCAGAGTCTTGAACATGCGCAGATGTGCTTAGCTAGTAGAGTGCACCTGTTCCTAGTATAGAACTGTCAGGCTGTTCTAACTGATGTCAGCAACTTATTACTCCTCCTACTTGTTGACTGTGCAGTTTCTGTATGACCATCTATGTGCATAACTCTTCTCATGTGTACTTGTACCGTCTTTTTCAGCCCCTGTGTGGGTTTAAAAGGACCATGCTTCTTCTGTTCAGTGTGCTACTTCACTCAACACCGAAGGGTGCTGTGTGAATGTAGTTCCACCTCATGAGGTGTTAGACGGCGACCTCAGAGGAGCCCGGAAGGGGTCCTGACTACCCTGAGACCCACCCTCGAAGTATCGTAGCCGGGCACTGGCGGGAGACTCCCCAGGGGGAGGAATCTCGTATCTAGGATCGTACTTCTGGCACCACACGACACAGAGTGACCACACCGGGTATTCTTAGAAATCAATCTTTATCAAGTAGGTTATCACTGCAAATATGTACAAGGTGAGCACGGGCTCACTGAGTCTCGGAAGGGGTAGGGGGTAGCGGGACAGTCTCTGGTAAAGGTTCAAGGCAGGGACGTATCCGGCGCACAGCTCACAATCCTCGAGCTGGGGGATACGTTGTTGTAGTCGGGGTCCGGCGGGACCGTGAGAGTCTGTTGGAGCCGCGAGTCACTCAGCGGGCTCAGGTACAGGTTCGGAGGTCTTACGATCTTCAAGGAGCCGCGAGTCACTCAGCAGGCTCAGGTACAAGTTCGGGGGTCGTACGATCTTCAGGGAGCCGCGAGTCACTCAGCAGGCTCAGGTACAAGTTCGGAGGTCTTACGATCTTCAGGGAGCCGCGAGTCACTCAGCAGGCTCAGGTACAAGTTCGGAGGTCTTACGATCTTCAGGGAGCCGCGAGTCACTCAGCAGGCTCAGGTACAAGTTCGGAGGTCTTACGATCTTCAGGGAGCCGCGAGTCACTCAGCAGGGCTCAGGAGGGTCCAAGTTCCAGGAGCCGCGACCACGTCGGCAGGCTCTCGTTGTTCCAGCGTCGAATCTGCCGGACAGACCCAGAGCACCCCTTGTTATAGGTCGATCCCTCTTTGATGTCCGGAGTCTGTGCAGGCAGGGGTCTTGTCACCTGGGGGTCGCTTGTCGGGATTTCCTGTCATTGTCTTTTGATCCTTTCAGGGCCGGGTCGGGAGGAGTCCCAGACACCCAGCAGGCACGGAGCCAGCCCTCAGGGAGGCCGGAGGGCCGATCGAAACCCATCGTCCCAGGGGAGTTCAGAGGTGCGATAGAAACTGCTCCTCCCTCTCTCATCCCCTGGAAGCGTGATGTCCTCCAGCCGGAGTGGCGCCTCTAGGCCCGGGTCGCGCTGGGGCCGGGCGGCCATCTTGGTGCATGAAGTGGGCACGCGGGCCCGGGGTGGCCGAAAGGAGAGAGGCCATGGACGGGGATGTCCGGGTCGGGTGCGTGTGTCCTGGTGGGAGGGTCGGCTGGGCCGTGTGCTTGGGCTGCAGGTACCAGGTTTCGGTGGTGCGGGGGCACGTAGGGCCATTCTACGAGGCCGGGTCCAACATGAGGTTTATTAAACTTTGTATTTTCTATTCCAGTTTCTGTGCCAACTTCTTCCTATTGGTCTAGATACTGACTCTCATAGTGTAGACGAGGCGGCGATCTTCGCCGTTGATATAGAAAAAACTTTTGACAGCCTGGAATGGCCTTATTTGTTTCATGTGATGAGGAAAATGGGGCTGGGTGACGATTTCGTGGGTTGGACGACTCTCCTTTATTCTGACTCTACTGCCAGAGTTAAAACTGGTGGACTAATATCAGATGCCTGTATTGTGTGAAGGGGGACACGCCAGGGGTGCCCCCTTTCTCCCCTGCTGATTGCCCTGGCGATGGAGCCAGATCAGGACGGGCTTATCAGGAACTAACTGTGCATGGGCAGATCCATCACATCGCACTATACACTGATGACCTTTTGCTCTTTCTAGCTGATAGAGAGGCCCTTGTGGGAACGAAAAACTTGCTACAGGACCTCAGCAGAGTTGCAGGGTTAAAAGTGAAGTGGGCGAAGTCTTGCCTGTTTCCTGCACGAAGAGGCTGAATAGGCCCACGAGACACAAAGTGTTAAGAGTGGGAGGAAGCACAAGGCTCCTCTCCAACCTTTCCCTGTGTTCAACACCCCCTTTGAAAGGGTGGGCATTGACATTAGTAAGTCGCCAGTGCCAGTGACTTACTGACGGACGGGCAGGTACAGTGCGTCGAGAGGGGCAAGCGAATATACTGGCCCTCATAACCACAGTGCACGCCGACGTGGCTCACCATTCTGAATCTAGGGGCTGGGTATAGGAACGCAAACTACACGTTCCTTTTCGCGCAGAGACCCATCAACACCTGATTATAGGTACAGCAGGAATACAGGGCGTCTTTTCCCTGATTCCTGAGCACTTTTTCTTGTATTTTTCACTTCACGGTCCTGACGAAGCAGCCCTGGATCCCTTATGGACCACCATTAAGCGGGAAACATGTTGACCCTATTTCCCTTTCTCACACACTCACACGTATTCTGAGAGCAGCAGGATGACATTCATTTCCCCTCTACATTTGTTTCAAAGAGGTGCTCCATATCCCGTTTGTTTTTAGCCTTACCTTCCAGACCCCCGAATAAAACTTGGTTCTGGGTACCGCTAAGGTAATTTTAACTCACTCACTCACTCACTGTCCAAGGCTCACACACCCACATGCACAACTGCGGCATGGAGGACAGCAGCACCACCCCCACGAGGAGCAACGCCCGATGATGAACATGACACTCGCAACGGTGTGTGAGGGCACTATATTCAAAAGGAGTAATTCCCTTACCATTTTTATACAACCCAACTATATCTGGAGAGACTACTCTGACAACTCTTCTTCAACCACAATAGGTTGCTCTTTTCTCTGCTTTTAGGAACAGTTAACCCTTAGTGCATACTACGTTAGTCTTTGGGAGCAATGGTACTGGACCTTCAATTTTTTTAATAGCTCCCTGTCCCCCCTCTTTACAGTGTGTTGTGTGACAGCTCCCTGACCTGTTCTCCCTGACCCCGGTGTCACTCAATGGTGTGTCCATGATGTGAACACTGGGGACAGTCCACCAGTAAGACATAAAATGTACAGAGTTACTGACAGGGTCAGAGCTTGCATCAAGGAGAAGGTCTCAAAGATGTTGGCACTAGGGGGGATTGAGCCCTCAGACAGCCCTTGGGCCAGACCAGTGGTCTTGGTCCTGAAGGCTGCCGCACCTGGTGCCACACCAGAACTCCGGTTCTGTGTGGAGTACTGTGGGCTCAATTTAGTCACCAGGACTGATGCACACCCTATCCCCACAGCTGATGAGCTCATTGATCGGTTGGGGGCTGCCAAGTACCTCAGTACATTTGACTTTACGTCTTGGTACTGGCAGATCGCGTTGACTGATGGGGCCAGAGAGAGGTCAGCATTCTTCACACCAGATGGGCACTACCAATTCCAGGTGATGCCCTTTGGGATGAAGAATGCCCCTGCCACCTTTCAGAGGTTGGTCAACCAGGTGTTGGCTGTACTCGAGGATTTTAGTGCCGCCTACCTGGATGACACTGCAGTGTTCAGTGTCACTTTGAAGGAACATCTGCACACCTCTGGAAAGTGTTGAAGGAGCTGCGGAGAGCAGGCCTCATGATCAAGGTGAGTAAGTGCCACATCAGGCAGGGTTCTGTGGTGTACTTGGGACACCAAGTTGGGAGCGGCCAGGTGGCGCCCCTACAGCCCAGGATTGATACCATCCTGGCTTGGTAACCCTCCAAAACCCAGACAGAGGTGAAAGCCTTTTTAGGACTCACAGGGTATTACAGGAAGTTTGTCAAGGGGTATGGAAGCATTGTTGCACCCTTGACAGAGCTGACTTCCAGGAAGCAGCCGAAGAAAATGAACTAGACTGATGCCTGCCAGAAAGCTTTTGATGCCCAGAAATCTGCCGTGTGCATGGCGCCCATGCTTCAGGCGCCCAACTTCTTGAGGGAATTCATTGTGCAGACAGATGCTTCAGAGCATGGTGTGGGGACTGTGCTCTCACAGTTGAATGGAGAGGGTCTAGACCAACCTGTAGCCTTCATTGGTAGGAGGTTACTTCCCCGGGAACAGAAGTGAAGTGCAAATGAGCGTGAGGCATTTGCTGTGGTATGGGCACTGAAGAAGTTGAGACTATACTTGTTTGGGACTCACTTCTGGGTTCAGACAGACCACAAGGCCCCTCAGATGGTTGATACAGATGAGGGGTTAGAATCCAAAACTGTTGAGGTTGTCCATTTCCCTACAGTGGATGGACTTCACGGTGGAACACCGCCCTGGTACAGAACACGTCAATGTTGATGGTCTGTCCAGATTTTTCTGCCTTAGTGAAGAGAAATCCCAAGTGGGTGGGTAGTTCTCCCCACATTTCAGCTGGAGGGGACATGTTTTAGACTTGGAACCATTGGCATGAGTCTCCTTTCCATTTTTCCGCTGTTGCCTCATCTGTTTTTGCTCGTCTAGATGCTTTGGGCACTTTGCCACTGCTGTTCAGTGCCAAAGTGCAAGTCCTCCCTTTGCAAATTGTGTTATGGGTTAGTGATTCCATGATTGGCTGATTTGATTTACTTGTCAGACCCTAGTACACTGCACTATGTGTGCTCAGGGCCTGTAAATCAAATACTGCTGGTGGGCTTGCACCACTGATTGTACCACCAACAGAAGCAACTTGTAAAACGTGGGCTCAGGCCTGCCAATGCAGAGCCTGTGTGCAGTCTGGGACTGCCATGTCGACTTGGCAAGTGCACCCACTTCCCAGTCCCCAAACCTTCGTTTTCTGCATGTTAGTTACCTCTAAGGTAGGCCCAGGGTACCTCTGTGGACAGGGTGCATTGTATGTGATAGGTAGGACATGCTCTGATGTGAGTGGCATGTCCTGATAATGAAATACTGCCAATTTTGTTTTTCACTTTTGCAAGGCTATCTGTTCCCATAGGCCAGAATGGGCAGTTAGTTTATAACATCTTATAAACATAACTGGCCTTAGGAACAAGATAGGAAAATAAAGTTTAGTATGCCTAAACTCAGAATGTTAATGGGCATATTTTAGTGAGGGTGATTTTTACATTCTGTTTGAAAATACCACTTTTAGAAAGTGGGTATTTTCTTTCCTAACCATCCAGTATGCCTCTGCTATGTTTGTTTATTGCATGTCTGGCTTGTGAGTGACAAGAGCTGGGAGAGGGCAGTGGCTCCGGCAGTATGATGAGTCAGGGCTGGGCTGAATGGGACCTGGGTTGAATTTAGAGTAGGGGGAGGAGATTTCCTTTCACCTGCCTGGAAGTGGTCTGCCTACAACAATGCTCTCTCCACCTCCTGCCAGGAAGCTGCACCAGTGAGGACAGACCTGGTTTTGGTTGGGTACAGACACTCTGTACCTTCAGAGATCAAAGGATTTTGCAGTATAAATATTGGGGCCCAGACCCCAGAACTTTAGATCACTTCTGGGAATCAAGACGAACCTTTGCTAAGGAGAGAAACCAAGAAAACTGAAGGAGGAGACTGCCCTGTGCTTGTTGCTGTTTGAGGTTGGCCTGCAGTGGTTACTTATTGCCAAGGAAAGAAGAAAAGGAACTTTGCGTGTACTTTTACTATCTTGAGGAAGATCTCCAAGGGCTTGAAGCTGAGCTTGCCTCCTGTTCTGAAATCTCAGGGATACCAAGTCTTCACCACCAGCTCCCCTGAACATCCTTGCTGGGAATTCTAACCTGCAAAGAGGTTCTTGCTGCTGTTTAGGACCTCTAGAAACTGTTTGTCGCTGGGAGCTGGAAGATCGACACAACGAGAAGAAGCGTGTCACATCCTCACCGATTCCCGACGCTTAGCCGACCTACGGGGAAGAAGTGTGTTGCATCCACACTTGCGGGCTCATTACCATGGCAGAAAAAAGCCACCCCCGTGCCGGCGGTGGTGATCGTTCCGCCAATCGTCATGAGATTTACCCCCGCCACATTATGATGGCTGTGGGTACCGCTTTATACAATGGAAAAATGGTATAAAGGAATCAATACTAAACAGTTTTATGAGTAGTGCGCGTTTAATTACCCTCTCAGCAATAGTTAATATTCATAGCGAATATATCAAAATCAGTTTATAACACACACAGGCAATGGCACCTATTCAAGGAGAAACAAATGACATATATCACAATATATATTACATTACAATGAAAACAAATATAAAACAAATAACAATAACCCTAAAAGAAATTATTCACACTAGTGTCCCCCTTATACTTGTAACCACTTAGAGGTAGTCAAAAGTGAAACACTAAAAGGCTTATATACTAGTTGGCCTAGCTCTAGTGTAACACAACATAATTCCAAGAATCACTATCAATCCAGTGACTCGTCCTTCAAAGTGTCGTTCTGCCATCGTCATGAGATTTACCCCCCCGCCACATTATGATAGCTGTGGCTACCGCGGCGGACGGAAAGTCCTTCTGCCGCTTTTCCACCGGTGGTGGAGCGGTCAGCAAGCTCACAATGGCGATGGAGCCTAGCAGGTTCTGCCGGCACAATTATGATGCCGGCGGAAGCCAGCCTTTCCATGGTGGTTCAACCGCCATTGAAAGCCAGGCTAGAAATGCCTTCATGGGCCTGTTGCTGGCCCCCCTTGTGTTGGGGGGAGGTGTGGGTGCAATGGGTGCACTGGGTGCGTCTGTACTCACAATTTCCTATCTGCTCCTTTTTTTTAAAAAGCGTAACTCCGCCTATTTGCATCGGAATCGCCGCTCTCACTTCCTGCTTTGCAGAGCGAGCGCGCTGATTGGTTGGCTCTTAGCCAATCAGTAAGCAGCCCGGGTGGAGTCTGTCTAAGCCCCCGTGGCATTTAATGGGCGCCGCTGCAGTGAGAAATTTGGGCATTCTGCTTGACAAAGATCTTTCCTTTGAGACACACGCCAAATCAGTGGCAGAGAAATGTTTGGGGCTGCTAAGCGGCCTTAAACCAATACTTGGCCTTTTTAATGCCCAAAATCAGCAGATGATCATCCAAGCTTCCATATTGGCTCAATTAGATTACTGTAACGTGCTTCTTCTTGGCTCTAATAAGGCTGTTGTGAACCAATTGCAGCGGGTTCAGAACGCGGCAGCACGGGCCATCTTTTCTCTCCCCAAGTACAGTCATGCTTTAAATCTTCTCTCTCATCTGCATTGGCTGCCCCTTGCACATCGAGTACATTTCAAGACACTCTGTATCGTGCATAAGATTCTGACTGGTATTGGCCCAGAGATTCTGAGTGACTTGTGCTCCCTCTACTCTCCACCACGTGCACTTCGCTCAGCTAATCTTATGCTCGCTCATATTCCAGGCATTCGAAGAGCCAGATCTGGTGGCCGTTCTTTTAGGCGATTGGCCCCATCTTTATGGAACTCCCTTCCTGTACACATACGTAGTATCTCTGACCACCTAGTCTTCAGACGGCTTGTGAAGACATGGCTCTTCTCTCAACTCTAATCCCTAGGCTGTAACCCTCTCATTTTGCTTCAGCGCAGGGACGCCTCTTTGCCGAGGCAGCCATGCGCTTCACAAATATTCTAATCTAATCTAATCTAATCTTTACTTAACAATATTAATAAATCATTATTTTGTTAATTATAAAATGTTACAAACATAATAAAATGTTGAAATACATATATATATATATGTATAAACCTGTAAGATAAATATAAAAATAAATTAAATATAATAAAATAAAATATTACAATAAATATTTATCTTTAAAACAACATTTTACACTGCATTAAATAAAACAGTGAAAAACATTGAATAGCATAGGGCATTAAATTACAATTCCCACTCCAAGGAGTGCAACAGTAGAGAAAGTGTTGGATAGCGGAGAGGAATAATTTACTATTCCCACTCCAGCAAGTGCAACAGTAAGGAAAGTGTTGGATAGCGGAGGGGAATAATTTACTATTCCCACTCTACTCAGTGCAACAGTAGTTAAAATGTTGGATAGCGGAGGAGATAAAATTACTATTCCCACTCCAGCGAGTGCAACAGTAGGGAAAGTGTTGGATAGCGGAGGGGAATAATTTACTATTCCCACTCCAGCAAGTTCAACAGTAGGGAAAGTGTTGGATAGCGGATGGGAATAATTTACTGTTCCCACTCCATCGAGTTCAACAGTAGGGGAAGTGTTTGATAGCGGAGGGGAATAATTTACTATTCTAATTCCAGCAATTGCAACAGTTGGGAAAGTGTTGGATAGCGGAGGGGAATAATTTACTATTCCCACTCCAGCAAGTGCAATAGTAGGGAAAGAATTGGATAGCGGATAGGAATAATTTACTATTCCCATTCCAGGGAATACAACAGTAGGGAAAGTGTTGGATTGCAGAGGGGAATAATTCACTATTCCCACTCCAGCAACTGCAACACTAGGGAAAGTATTGGATAGTGGAGGGGATAAAATTACTATTCCCACTCCAACTAATGCAACAGTAGGGAAAGTGTTGGAGAGCGAAGGGGATAAAATTCCTATTACCACTCCAGCAAGTGCAACAGTAGGGAAAGTGTTGGATAGTGGAGGGGGAAAATTTACTATTCCAAATCCAGGGAGTACAACAGTAGGGAAAGTGTTGGATAGTGGAGGGGAAAAATGTAGTCTTCCCACTCCAGTGAGTGCAACATTAGGGAAAGTGCTGGATAGCGGAGGGGATAACATTACTATTTCCACTGCAGCAAGTGCAACAGTAGGGAAAGTGTTGGATAGTGGAGGGGAATAATTTACTATTCCAACTCCAGGGAGTGCAACAGTAAGGAAAGTGTTGGATAGCGGAGGGAAATAATTTACTATTCCCACTCCACGGAGTGCAACAGTAGTTAAAGTGTTGGATAGCGGAGGAGATAAAATTACTATTCCCACTCCAGCGAGTGCAACAGTAGGGAAAGTGTTGGATAGCAGAGGGGAATAATTTACTATTCCCACTCCAGCAAGTCCAACAGTAGGGAAAGTGTTGGATAGCGGATGGGAATAATTTACTATTCCCACTCCATTGAGTTCAACAGTAGGGGAAGTGTTTGATAGTGGAGGGGAATAATTTACTATTCTAATTCCAGCAATTGCAACAGTAGGGAAAGTGTTGGATAGCGGAGGGGAATAATTTACTATTCCCACTCCAGCAAGTGCAAGAGTAGGGAAAGTATTGGATAGCGGATGGGAATAATTTACTATTCCCACTCCAGGGAATGCAACAGTAGAGAAAGTGTTGGATAGTAGAGGGGAATAATTTACTATTCCCACTCCAGCAACTGCAACACTAGAGAAAGTGTTGGATAGTGGAGGGGATACAATTCATATTACCACTCCAGCAAGTGCAACAGTAGGGAAAGTGTTGGATGGCAGAGGGGAATAATTTACTATTCCAAATCCAGGGAGTACAACAGTAGGGAAAGTGTTGGATAGTGGAGGAGAATAATTTAGTATTCCCACTCCAGTGAGTGCAACATTAGGGAAAGTGCTGGATAGCAGAGGGGATAAAATTACTATTTCCACTGCAGCAACTGCAACAGTGGGGAAAGTGTTGGATAGGGGAGGGGAATAATTTACTATTCCAACTCCAGGGAGTGCAACAGTAAGGAAAGTGTTCCCTCCGGAGGCTGAGGCCCTTGGTAGGGACATCGAGCCGGGTGAAGTGCGCAGCGCTATAAAGCACATGGCCGAGGAACAAAACGCCGGGAACGGATGGGTTGCCAGTGGAATTTTATGCTGCCTATGCTGATGAGCTGGTTCCCTGCCTGGTGGCACTATATAATAGAGCGTGTCTTGAGGGCGTCCTCCCTGCTTCTATGCGTGAAGCTATCATAGTCCCCCTTCTCAAGCTGGGTAAACCCGCTTGGGATCGCTCCTCGTACAGACCCCTCGCGATGCTTAACCTAGATTAGAAAATCTAAAGTCGAATATTGGCCAGTCGGTTGCTGCCCCATATGCCGACCTTGGTTCACAGGGATCAGGCCGGATTCATTCCATCCCGGAATACTGCAATGAATGTACGTAGACTCATGCGCATCCTGGGATCCAACACGTATAATAAAGAGGAGGCCTGCATTTTTGCGGTCGATATCGAAAAGGCCTTTGATAGCCTAGAGTGGCCCTATCTCTTTAAAGTATTGCAGGAATTTGGTCTGGGGGAGAGGTTTGTACGGTGGACAATGCTGTTGTACAGTGCCTCCACTGCCAGAGTTCGGACGGGGGGTTTAATCTGTGCTGCCTGCGAGGTTGCTTGGGGGACTAGGCAGGGGTGCCCGCGTTCCCCACTGCTGTTTGCTCTGGAGGTGGACCCATGGCTGCTCATGCCAGGATGGGGAGATTCTATCCTGGGCTGCTATTGGAGGGGCAGATGCAGCATATAGCGTTGTATGATGATGATCTGCTTATGTTCCTGCTGGATTCTGGGGATGCGCTTCGTGGCGCGAAGGGCTTGTTGGAGAGCTTGGGGAGTGTGGCGGGGCTCCGTGTGAATTGGGCCAAATCATGTTTGTTCCCCACCAGGTCGGGCAGGCTGAATTTACAAAGTGCAGAAGGAGTCCTATGGGAATCCAGCTACTTGCCATACCTAGGGACCCGAATTTATTACCACAGTGGCGACCTGTTAGAGGGCAACCCCTGGGCAAGCATTGCACGGCGCCAAAACTTGTTTCGAATTTTGGGGGACTCTTCCACTATCTGTTGCGGGTAGGGTCGCCTTGGTGAAAATGGTCACATTACCAAGGTTCCTCTATTACTTTGGGACGCTTCCCGTTTGGATCCTGGGTAAGTTTTTTGCGCAGCTTAATACTTTAATTACAGGATTCTTGTGGGGGTCTGGGAGCCGGAGGGTGGCCCTGACTACTATGTACAGACCTCGGGCGGAGGGAGGCTTTGCGTTGCCGGACTTTGAGGCTTACTACCACGCTGCGCAACTTCAATGGTTCACGAAATGGATAGCGGGTCACATCAGGCATCCGGAAGGCCTGGGGGGTCGGATCCGAGTTGGCGTCTTTTGTCCTGTGTACTGTTGTGGGTGTCACTGCTGGGGGAGTCAGTGCCTCCAGGCTTGCGCGTAGTGCACCAGTGCTCGGCGCGCATGGCCCGGAAGGTGCATATCGGAGTACTATACGTGCCTGAGATTCCGTTGACAATGTGTTAGGTGCTACCCCATTATCGTGACTGGAGCAAGCTGCAGTCCTGGGAGAAAGCGGTAGTCCTTACACTAGGTGACCTCTATGAGGATGGTAACCTCCTCGCTTTCAATGATCTTAGGGAGCGGCATGAGCTTCCGTGAGGGGATTTCCTATTTCATGCGGCCCTGGCGGTGGTTGTTAGAAAGCTTGGAAAGCATTGGCGGAAAGGACTGGAGGAACCGGCCACGTTCCTCGCCTGTCAATATGCGGTGCTGGCAGCGGGGACTTTTTAAAGCGGTAACCTGCCTGTATCGGCGAATTACTCAGGACTTATGCCAACCCTTGACAGCGCTCCGACTCAAATGGGAGGCAGACTTGGGGGAACCCATTGAAGAAAAACCTTGGAGGGCAATAGTCGGGAGGGCGTGGAAAAGCTCCCGGAATGCGCGCCTTCAACTAATCCAATTTTATGTTTTACATAGGGCATACTTAACACCTGTTAAAATCAACAAATATTTTGGAGCGTCGTCCGCGTGTCCCCTTTGTAATCTGGAGGTGGCACAGTTTTTACACATGTTCTGTTGGCGAGGAGTGGTGTCTGCCCTGGCGGATGTGAGGGAAAGGGAGATAGCCCTAACACCAAGGGTTTGCTTGCTGCACGGATTTCCACACACGGCTAAGACCAAAGTCACCAGCAAGTTTATTGACCTGGGGTTAGTCCCTGCAAAAAGAGAGCTTACTACCCATTGGAAGGCAAGGCAGGGACCTGCGCTTGGCCGCTGGCATTGGGAGGTCGTGAAATGGGCGGAGAGTGAAGGGAACTATAGGCTGGTCATGGCTAGGCGGAATGGGAGCGAGAAATCAATGGAAATGGCTCGGGCGTGTGTGGCACTGCTGGAATTGACTAAGCATCCTCCTGACGATGACGAAGGGGCTCTTGATGAGATGGAGGGGGCACAGGCCACCTGAAGGGGCTGACTTTTGCTGAGGGAGGGGCATGGAGAGGCTGGGGAGTGCCTGGAAGGGTCTCCCCCCGATGTTCCCGGTCTGTCCTATATTGTGGTCGGAGAGGCAAGGATGCTGGTGGGAGGTTCTGGAGGGTTGGGAGACTCCCTGGATATTACTAGAGGCTAGCGGCATGCTTGGGTGGGTGGGGGGTATTGTTGGGGTGTCTAGGTACAGGGGGTTGTGTGGGTATTGGGAGTTTCTTGTTTGAGCTGGTAGTTTAGACTGTTACAGATATGGTGACAAACGGACCTGTATGTGAGAGTAACTGGAGGGGAGTGGTGGGGATCCAGTAGTTTGTTCCGGGGGACTCAGGCAAGACTTGTGCTTGTGACCAATTGGGACGACCGCAGGGATGCTACTGATTATAATTGTACCGCATATTGCTTGTCCCACTACTCTGCTTTGATGCCCATGAGACTGTTTGTATTGATGTATCTGAAAACCAATAAAAGTCTGTTTAAAAAAAATAATAAACTGTAGGGAAAGTGCTGGATAGCGGAGGGGAATAATTTACTATTCCCACTCAACAGAGTGCAACAGTAGGGAAAGTTTTGGATAGTGGAGGGGATAAAATTACTATTCCCACTCCAACAATTGCAAAAATAGGGAAAGTGTTGGATAGCGGTGGTGAATGATTTGCCACTCCCACTCCAGCAAAATAATAAACATTAATTAACAAATACTTAAATAATAAAAAATAATTTATGTCCCACCAAATACCCCTATAAATAACACCACCACTATTGTAAAACATGACACAATTAACATAACTGCTCAACAACTAATTATTTAACTAATAACAATATACATAAAAATAAAAACAATGAGTGAGAAAATAATTCATACTATTAAGACTATAAAATAACAATACATAAATATTATCTGAAAAAATCCAAAATTATAATAATGTTTAATTACTTGCCACACTACTCCCTTCTAAATACATAACTCACGCATAAAAATGGACACAATGTACATATTTACCAATTAATTGTTAATAAATGATAACCAATTAATAATTATTAAATACATTATTTAACACAATTAAAAATATAAAATATCGAAAACACAAATAGTAATTAATTAAAAATGATTAATTAATGAATTATGATTACATTACTTCCCACCCTACTCCCCTATAAACCCACAACCAGCTCTTAAAAAAAGAAAACAATTAAGATATTTACAAATTAATTATTAATAATTAATATCCAATTAATAACTAATTAATAACAAACTATGTAACACAATTAACTTTAAATACATGAATATTAATACAATTATTAATTAATTAATTATAATTAAATTGCTTCCCACCCTACTCCCCTAATAACCCACAACCCGCTCCTAAAAAATAACACAGTTAACATATTTACCAATTAATTATTAATAATTAATGACCATTTATTAACTAATTAATAACAAATTAACACAATTAACAATATAAATTATTAAATACAAAAATATTAATTACGATTATTAATTAATTAATTTTTATTAAATTATTCCAACCCTATTCCCCTATAAACCCACAACACTTTACAGAACTAAAACGCAATATTGAATTTCTTAAAAAATTAATAATTTCTAAAAATGTATTATTAAATATATTATAATTAAATTATTTCCCACCCTATTCCCCTATACACCCACAACCCGCTATGGAACTAAAATACGCAAAAATTACTTAACATAAAATTCATTACTCCTAAAAATTTCAAACATACATTCGAAAAATAAACTATACCTTTAACACATACACTAAAATACACAACACTAAAATAAATTTCGATATTATTAACAACGATATTTTGACTAACGATATTACTAACTTCGATATTAACAAAAACGATATTTCTTACCTGCATGTCGATATTCTGGTCGACGATATTCTTGCAGGTCGATATTGTGTCACATCGATATTTAAACATCGATATTATGGCATATCGATATTTAAACATTGATATTATGACTCTATACTGGAACTGACGCATCACCTCCCCTGCGCTGCAGTAAGGAATCTGACGCTTCACCTCCCCCGAAGCAAGGAACTGACGCATCACCTTCCCTGCGACCCTGTTGTTTGTTTTGCGTGACACATCTAAGGAAATTTGTGAGAAAAGTGTCGCATTTACAAAACCCCTTCTATTCTGGGTCAGATTGTGGTCCACTAATGAATTGTCAGCCTACAAAGAGTGTGTGAAAGATCTTATGACTCTTGATAGAAATCTGTGAACACTATGGCTGAAACACATTAAAGATCTTTCATATAGAATAGGAATGAGGGATTTATGGACCGCTCCGGAATCAATAGTAAAAGGTGATGCCCAAAAAATAAAAGTGCCTTACTGGGCAGCAATCCTAACACAAACTTGTGAAATCCATTTGACTGATTCTGTCATTGGTAAATTTTGTAACCACAAATGCACGCCTATGTTTGAACCCTATTTGGGCAAAATGTTTCGCGACCAACTAAAATGTCTATATGTGCAATATAGGTGTGGGGTTTTGCCTTTGAGAGTGTAGACATCCAAATGAGCCAATGCTACATCACAGGCGGACTGCTGCCCAAACTGCTCGTGTACAGTGGAGTCCCATTTTATGTTATTCTGTCCAGCATATAGTAACGTCTGCAAAAAATGGCTGGTGTCTGTATGTAAAAATCTGGGCGTGAGGCACTATTGGGAAGCGGAGAGACTTTTCAAAAGTGACACTAGACATCTCCTAGCCTTTGCAGTTTCAAAGTACCTGTATATTTCTTGGGCGTTAAGAAAAAAAAGGCAATCGGCAAACCTGAATCTTGACAGTGATCCGTTTTACCCTTTTTTATGAATATTAAGTTTATTTGAGATGTTGTACACATATACCCTGTTTGTCTTCCCCCTTGTATTTTCCAAATGTTTACTATTTTGCACACTTCTAGTCATGTTTAATCGAATATTTTGAGAACGACCAGGAAACACATAAACGAATTGCAAAATTAGTTATAATCTTAGGCCTAGCCTTTTTTATCTGTCTAACTTAACCAAATGTTCTTTTTAATGTCTTTTTTAACCTAGATTTTTATATTCTGCTGTATCACGCTTTTTATTGGCTGATTCCTTTTTAAGTATTTAAAATGTATTTATTTATGGACTTTATGTGTTTTTCTGGGCAGTGCCAAAACAAAACAATTATATATATACAACTTGCATTGAGCTGAACTATTTCTACCATTTAAAAGTCTTATTTTTACTACTGTATTGTGGATTTTTGTTGTTTGGTCTTGTTTAGATAAAGAATACTTATTTTTCTAAACTAGTGTGGTGTCCATTTGTAGTGTTTTCACTGTGTTATTGTATGTGTTCACAAATGCTTTGCACACTGCCTCTGAGATAAGCTACCAAGGGGGTGAACAGGGGTTATTTTTGGAGTGTATCCCCCCTTACCCTGCCTAGAAGCAAGGGCCCCTATTTGGACAAAGGTACCTACCTCTGCCAACTAGAGACCTCCATTTCTAACAATATTGTATGATGCCCACATGGAACTAGTTTGGGCAAATAGTGAGTCCTCTCGGCAGGACCCCCTGCGCTGTCACTTACCCCCACAGCTACTCAGAAACCCCGTGGACACGAAGGAGATACGAAATGCAATTGTAGAATACTTTGAGCTAAACGCCTTCTCAGACATTCCTCCCCATATACTCTTGGATGGGTTCAAGGCCTTGATCAGTGGTGTAATGTGGTCCATTTTTATCGCCAGAGCAAGGGAATCCCCATTAATAGAGGTAAGTCTCACAGCAGAGATTAAAGGTCTTGAACAAATCGATCAGACTACTCCAACCAGAAGCAATAAACGTTAGCTCGCTATCCTACAAGGACAGCTATGAACTCACAGGACTAATGAAGCTGAGGGTTCTCTCCTAGCCCTGAAACAGAAATACTATGGGGTGGCAGAGTAGGCTCACTACTGGCTTGTAAATTGCACCATCACCACTCCTATAAAATACGAATGGGAGACCCGACCTGGGCAACCACCGAAGGGGCCAAACAACAAGCGTTTCATAACAATTGCCAAACAATGTACACACAGGACAAGACCCCTCAGGCCCTGATAGATGCTTAAACGAGCAAATACGATTGGGCTCCAATTGACCCTCATCATGCTGAACTACTAGATGCACCCATCACCTTAGCAGAGCCCCAACCGGCCTTCAAGGAGCTGCCCATCGGAAAAAATCCAGGTCCGATGATCTGCCTGTCTTCTTTTACAGAATGTTCCTCCCCAGCCTCCAAAATCGCATGCTAATACTGTTTTACTCACTCAACCAGGAAACTGGTCTCACTCCTACCATGGCCACCATAGACATTACACGTATATGCAAGTCGGGCAAAAACTACAAACTATGTTCATCATACCACCCCATAGCTCTTTTAAACTCAGATACCAAATTATTCAGGAAAACCTTGACTGATCCACTTGAACTGCATCTCTCCAGTCTTCCCGACCCGTACCATGTTGGATTCATTTGTAATCAGCAGGGTACAGATATTATTCGATTGTCGGCATACTTGGTTGAAAAGTCCCATTGTCACAACATCCCGACCTTTTGCTAGACACGGAGAAGGCATATGACAGGGTATGCTGGAACTTTCTCCGTGCATTTCTGGGCAGGATTGGTCTAGACCCTGGCATCTCACATAGCCCCAACAGCTTCCATTCATCTCAACGGATAGTGCACACGGCCCCTCATACTCACCAGGGGCACCCATCAGGAGTGCTCACTATCACACCTGCTCTTCGCTCTGGTAGTGGAACCTTTAGCCATCGCTATCTGCCAAACAGCTGCCATCGCTGATATCCCTTTTGGTGGTCAGTCCCACAGTCAGCCTCTTTGTGTACGATCTGTTATTTACTCTCACACAGCCTGCTACCTCTCTACCTGCAGTGGTCTAATGCCTTGCTGTCTTTGAAGCAGTGTCAGGTTTTAAAATAAACATGAGGAAAGCCTACGCACTGAACCTTACTTTCTTCAAGAAGGAACTGCCCATGCTGCAATCTCTTGCCCCCTATCAAAGGGTATCATGCTCAAAGCGATACATAGGCCTTAACTTAACCCCCACATTGCATCCCTGGACACAGGCCAACTGGCCAGAGTACTGGTGATCCATCATCGCTGGAAGCCACTACACATCTTGTGGATGGATCATAACAAAGTTATTAAAATAAATGTCTTCCCAAGAATATTTTACCCTGATTTCATCATGCACTTACAATGGGATATCCGCACATTCATTTGGGGAGGTAAATGACCCAAGATCTCCAAATCTTTGCTTATGCTTTCAAGAGATAGGGGGACTTGCCTGAAATAGCATTCTTAAATACTACTGGTCGACTCTTCTCCCCTTTATCTTTGAATTGGTTGTTCATGAAAGTGTCAAACACTGGCTTCATATGGACCGCGCAGTGATTTGTCATCCTCTGTGGGATTTAGCCTGGTTCCCCAAACAGCCAGCCTAGAAGGGAATAAATTGCTACCCCCACAAGAACCATCCTTCAGATCTGGGATAAACTTGCGCTTACGAGGGGCCTCACTACATTCCCATCTCCCAACATGCAGATTGCCCGAAAACCGAACTTCACTTCAGCCCCTCAACCCTACACCTTTTTACTATTGGGAAACTGGTGAGGTACAACCATGCCTGACCCTTTTTGCAGGTGACACCATTAGGCCATTTGAGCAATGCAAACAAGATTTTAAGATCCCTGAAGCTTCCCGTCTGCAATACTTCTAACTGCGACATTGCGCATTCCACCCCTTGAATGAACAAGGAGCCATGTGGGCTTACACACCCATTGAGAAACTAGTAAGGTCCTTTTTTGGATCCAGGGATCGGATTTCTAAAACTTATCAAGTCATTCAAAATTCAGTGCTGCTCTGCACCCACCTTTATCAAACGCAATGACACTCTTGTACTTTTGAGGGTATCATGCAAAAGCAATGGGAAACACTCTGACTCGACATTCCCAAGACATATAAAAGTATACCTCACTGATAAACTGCTTATAAAATTATGGTACAATGGTACAACACTATGATGCGTCTGCATGCAATATTCCCCACGACTCCTGCTACTTGTTGCCATTTTGGACTGGAACCAGGTGACTTCCAACACATTTGGTGGTTTTACTCCCTTATATTCATATCCTGAAAGGAAATCATTGGGCATATAAAATGCACTGTAGGACTCTAATCCCTGCATTCTATCTTAATGTCATGTTAGGCATACAACCACTTACACTTGAGGCTATGCCCAATGCAGACTGTCAACTCATTGGTCACAAGTTAGGGGCCGCAAACAGCTCATAGCCCAATCATGGAAGAAACCCACAACCACTTTTATAGCCCTTTGGTTTATGTGCTTGCAATGGAGCAATTATCCCACAAACTGGAGCACACTGATAAATATTTCACACATGTCTGGCAGCGTTAGTTGACTACCTTTCCTGAACCAAAAATATCCGCTTCACCCCACTCAACCTTAAAGCACTACAACACTTTAAATAAGGGGTCCACTCTTCAATACAACTGGGACTATTGTATTGGACCTCCATCCTTTGCCTATTCCCATAGATGATTTTGACTCACATCTCCCAGATGGAGTAGTGTAATCCTGCCCCTCCAGAGGTTGTATTATGATCTTGTACTTGTTGACCCTTTTGTTTTGTTGTTATCGGTTCTGTGATATGTCCTTCTGCAGGTTACTCATACCTGCAACAGCTATCTCTAACCAAGTATAGTAACATTCCTGTTGCTCTGCTTACCAATATGCTCTGGTGTGTAAAACCGTTGAGGTTTTGACTCTAAAAACATGTCTTGTTTTACTTCATGATAAAAACTTTAATAAACAGATTACTGGTAAAAAGTGGCTCCTGAAATGATTCAAAAACTTGTGGAAAACCTTTTGCTGCTTTGTTTGAACTTGTAGAAAACGTTGCCAACTAATCCAAACTTTATCAAACTCTCCACCGCTTCTTTGGAAAGTTTCTTTGAAGAAATGACTCTGGACTTCGACAAAGTCCACAGAAAAATACCTTTTGGGAGCAAGAACTTCTTTTCTAGTGTCCAACTATGCAGGTTCCCAGAGGTCTTAATTAACATCAACAGGTGTGTGGTGTAGGAAGCTGGCTCTATATATACTATTCCAAAATTAGGTATAGTGAGCACAGAGTCCAGTGGAACCCAAAGGTAGGCAGAGATAGCACCTTACTCTCTTTTGCGGTAGTGTGGGCGAGCAGTAAGGCTTTAACAGAGGGTAGTGTTAAACATTTGTTGTACACACTCAATCAGCAAATTAAATCACACCAATTTGATATGTATAACAATATTATTTACTTGTATTTACTCCTAGAACCAAGCTAGCCTGGCACAGGTAAGTGTATTTGTTACAGGTTTGCAAATGCTTTCAATACAGTGGGAATTACTGCTAGATTACTTCCAATTACTTTGCAGATTAGTTTTTCGACTCAGTGTGATACACCTAGATATCACACTGGGACATTTCCTAGAGAAAAGGTAAGTAAGCAATTTGTAGTTCTTTTGCAGTATTTTGATTTTGGAGTTGGTATTCTGGGGTTAGAACCAGGTTTCCCCCAGGGTCAAGGATGCACACTTTAAACACCCTTAGCGGCACTAGGGCAGCCGGGTGCAGAGTGCTGAGGCCCAATGTTACCCAATTGGGGATAGGTGACCTCCGGTTGGTGGCGGCTCACGAGCAGGCCACAAGGTTGTGGGAGCAAAGCTCCTGGGGTTTAGCTCAGGGCAAAGGGGGATCCAAGTTAGCACCCAAAGTACACCCGCAGCGGCGCAGGGGCAGCTGGGTTCCGGGTGCTGTTTTGGCGTCGGGTGCCCTGTTGTTTTCAGTAAAGATTGCCAGTTTTAGTTTTTAGCTGCAGGCTCGGCCGGGAAGACTTTCAGGAGGAACCTACAGCTGGGCAGGTAGGTTGGAGGGCTCGAGGATGTAGGTGCACCTCGGGTTCTTTTCTCCAGGGTTCCAGGCCGGTATATGCAGGGGTGTCTTCTGAGGTCGGATTTAACCTTACCGGGCCACTTTCGGTTGGAGGGGGAGCCACGTGCAGATGCTGCAGGCGACTTAGAGAAGTTCTGAAGGGGTCCACCCATGGTGGACTCAGACCCTAGAGCGCTGGGGGACCTCACTGGGACCGCCAGGCCACTCGGACTAGGGCCGTAATCCTCGGGTGCAGTGGTGGTTCCAGGCATCGGGTTTCTTTGTCCTCAGCATGCTCTGAGTCCTTCTTGGCTATTTCTTTTGAACAGAGCTACTGTTCACAGGAGATATGGTCTTTGTTGAAGGCACTCAGTCCTCCCATGGTTCTGCAGGTAATTGGCTGCAGGACAATTTGACATTTGGGCGCAGGATCTCTGGATGCTGCAAACGGGCCTGTAGCGCTGGGGGCAAGTCAGTTGTTCTCTGCAGTCTCCTCTGCTGGGCATCTTCTTTCGTCCTTCTCCTTCATAGGTTGCGGGAATCTGTCTTCTTGGTTCAGGGCTGCTCCCTAAATACTGTATTTAGGGGGCGTTTTAGGGGTCTCAAGGTCAGTAGCCAATGGGCTACTGACCTTAGGGTGACCACACCCTTTGTGTGCTCACCCCACATAGGGGAGGGGACACAATCCCTATTCCTGATTGGGGAGTGCCTGCCATCTGCAAGATGGTGGGCAATGAAGAGTGGCCTTCACCTCGCCTTCCCCACCTGAGGGGTAGGGTTGGCAGAGGTGGGCACACCTACTGGGCTGGCTAATTTGTCCCACCTGTCTTCCCACTGAAAAGGAGTGGAGACAGGAAGGAGGGCTGCTTCTGATAGCAGGAGAGGCTGGTGGTCGAATTACAAAGGCAGCAAGGCCTTTGAAGCTCCCCTACCTCAGATGGCTGTTCCTGGCCTGGGTGAGGTGTGAACACCTCCGCCCAGGAAAGGCTTTGTTTCTCGGCTCAGAGAGCAAAGGGTCCCACCCCAAGGGTCCAGAAACATGTTTCATGGTGGCAGGCTGGTGTGTACCAGTCAAGGAACCCACCAGAGGCCGGTCGTTTTTCAAGGGGCCCCTCTAAGATGCCCTCTGAGTGCATTTTCCATGAAATCCCACACTGGCATCAATGTGGGTTTAATGTCCTGAGAAGTTTGATACCACACTTCCCAATTTTCAGTAAAGCTATTATGGTGCTGTGGAGTTCATAATGACAAACTCCCAGCACCATATACTCTTAATAGCATTACTGCACTTACAGTGTCTAAGAATTGGTCTAGACACTGTAGGGGTACAAGGCTCATGCACCTGCACCCTCACCACTGGTATAGTGCACCTAGCTAGAGGGATGGCTGACCTATGCCAGGGCAGTGGGTTGAAGGCATGGCACACAGGGATGTGTGCCATGTCGACTCTTCACTTTGTTCTGCACCAAAACAAGGAGCCTGCAATGGCAGTGTGTGTATGTGTATAAAGTTACGGGGTCTCTAAGGGTGGCACAATAAGTGCTGCAGCCCTTAGATGCCTTCCCCGGCTAGCGTGCCCTTGGTACCCGTGGTACCTTTTAGGGGCTGACATGTGGCCAGAGAGGTGCCAATTGGGGGTACAAGGTCCAGGTTTTGGGAAAGAACACAGGCCCTGGAAACCTGATTGGCAGGGACCCAGGGCACATCAAGTCAAAGTGCATCAGTAGTTTGGCAAAATGTGGGGGGGTTACTGGAACAGAAACCCAGTTTCTTACACAAGCTCCCCCCCGCCCCAGCCCAAAGCTCAGGTGACTCAGCGAAACCTGGGAGACTCTTTCTAAACTTTCAGGCAAGGAAGAGTAGAGGAAGTGGTTTGAAAGTTTCAGGGCCTACTATGCCTTACATCCTTCTGTCCAGGCCAGTCCCTTTGGGGAGCTGGCCTCCCTCGACAGTTTCAGGACCTGATTCTCACTGCTCCTTTCCTAGCTCTTTAGTGTCTTTACCACATCTTTTTACTTTGGGTTCAGAGGTGCCTACCTCTGCAAATTTTAACTTAGCTAGGGCAAAGCTCAGCTTACCCACAGAGGTTACCCACAGATTGAGTAGCCCAACCATGACCAATAGCTCTGCCACCATGCCAAGGACAGTATTGCCATGAAGGCTAACACACAGCAGAGGCTACTGACAGCTGTCAGTGCCCAGAACCACACCTTTATCTCTTCACTGGTAGATGAAGTGGCTACCTTACAAGCTTATTTGGCTTCGGGTGACCTGTCTGCTATTTTAGGGTAGGGAGCCACCACACTTTTTTTGTTTAACTTTATTTTATCATTTTGTTACAGTGGTAGCATGATATATAATGTTCTACACAGTCAATGCCAACAGTCAAGGAGGAATTTGTACATATATAGATTGGTTTGGTTATGAAAGACACAACAGAGAGTGCAGCCCAATGTCTATGCAACATTCGATGTTTAGAGGACAATATCCTCAGAAGCAAGTCACATCTTAGTCCATACTGAAATCTCCACTTCCCAAACAAATGCAGCAACACTGTATATACGGTAAAGGATACAGAGGACACTTAGGAAGCCGAACAGTGCAGTGCTTAGAGTGTGATAGAGGTCTCCACTAACCGACCCCTGTGGGGACTATGCCCTGTTCCAAATGAGAGGTAGGGTGGTGCCGCAGAGACGCTAGGTAGGCTTTGAAAGGTCCCCATAAGTCCCTGGGCCGTAATGCAGCTGGTACTGTGGTGGCATACACCTCACTCCTTGTGGTGCAAGATGCTTTCCAACCAACCCCTAACTGTAGGTGCTGTCCTACTGCCCCAGTAAATGGCCACCTCTCTCTTTGCCAATTGAAGACAAATGGCCGCAAGTTTTCAAACTTTTTGGGGAAAGTTAACTAGGTATCCTAAGAGTGCAATTTCGGGTAATGGGTCTATTGGCAAATTAATCATGCCCCCCAATGTTTTATGGACTGTTTCCCAGAAGGATTGTATACGCGGGCAGGTCCAAGCTATGTGAGCAAAGTTTGCGTGTGGGGCTTCACATTTAGGGCAGTCATGGGGTCTGGAGGGGTCTATTTCGTGGACTCTGGCTGGGGTAATGTATATTCTGTGTAGAAATTTGAAGTGTATTAACTCGTGTCGGCTATTCAGGGAGACATTCTTCGTGACTGCGCAGCAGGCTGCCAATTGTTTGTCTGTTATTGAACTACCCAAATCTTCCTCGCAGTCACTGCGGACCTTGTCATCGTTGAGTGGGACGAGGGTCGCACAAGGTTTGTATAGTTTGGAGATGAGGTGGACACCCCGGTCGCTTTCAATGGCTAGAGAGAGAGGAGTGAATGATTGTGGTTCAAGGGGAAAGTCAGGAAATGTGGGGCGTATAGCAGAGCGGATTCGCCCCAATATAAACCTGTCCATAAAGGTGGTGTTAGGGAACCGAGATTCGTCACCTATTCCTAAAGCGTGGCTGTTAGAAAATAGGTCACCAGTTTTTGTGATGTCGAATTTAGTTAAGGTGCGTTGTACCAGTCGCTCACCTGTGATCGGCAGCCAGCGGGTATTAGGGAGTGGCAAGGCGGTAGAGTATAGGGTGGCCGTATCAGTGACCCGCCGGAGTTTTTCCCAGGCCCAACTAGTCGTGGAGACTGCTTGAATATCGTTCGGATCACGAGGGAGACCTTTGGGGAGGATAGCTGCTAAATGCTCGGGAAGAATAAGGTCAGCCTCTGGACGTAGAAAAGGGATTCAGGCATCAGGGTGATACCAGGCATGTGCATAGCTGCACTGGGAAACTAAGTAATATAAATGTAAGTCGGGCACACCATATCCCCCTCTTTCATAGGGAAGAGTCATGACCTGCCAGTGAACTCAAACCCGTTTGTTCCCCCAGACCCGACATATTAAGTGTGAGCGGAGCGTCAAAAAGAAACTATTTGGGAGGGGAACGGGAATGTTGTGAAAAAGATATAAAAATTTAGGGAGAACAATCATTTTGATAAGTGCCGGCGATGGACAGCGGTAATCTGAGCCACTTGTCAATCTGTGTTTCAAGAGGGTGGACTGCCTGTCCATAGTTGAGGCGGACGATCTGTGTGCTTAGCAATACACACACCCCGTATGTACGCTTGGAATCCCTCCCAGAGAACCGCCGCAGTCTCCACCGAGGCGGTGGTTATGGCAAAATAATCCTCGATTGCTTCCCGGATGTTGAAATCGGTCATCCTCTAGAGCACTGCTGGGGAAGCTCCATTGCCTCTCAAAACCCCCAGGATGGGGGATCTTGAGCAGCAACAGCACGGGGCAGTGGTCGGAGTATGTCCGAGGGAGAGTCAGGACCGAGTGACACCATCTGAAGATACAAGGGGACGTCAACCAGAAGTCAATCCTGGTCCAGGTGTCATGACAGCTAGTGTAGTGAGTGAAGTCCGTGTGTTGGGTTGCGTGCGCGCCCTACGTCCAGTATGGATAGCTGTTCGCATAGGGACAGGAGTGCCCGGCGTGCGCGTGGTTTGGGATCAGGGGCGCTCAAGGGGCTATCTAGGGTCTGGTCCAGGGCAAAATTGAAGTCTCCGCCAACCAGGAAGGTCACGGGGCCAAGTTTTAGGAGAGGAGGGAGTGGTAAAAGTCAGGGGAGTCAGTGTTCGGGCCATACACACACACACTAATGCAACCCTATGCCCCATCAATGTTCCAACTACAATGATGTATCTGCCTTCTTTGTTGCTGGCAGTCGTGTGCAGGCTAAATGGGACTCTTTTGTGAATGAAAATGGCAGTGCCTCTAGCATAGCTCCTAAAGTTCGCAAAATATCTGTGCACGCCTGTTAGACTTGGGGGACTCTAGTTAGCACAGGTAGGCACTTGTGAGTTGTGACAAATAGGGACCCTTGCCTCTAGTCAGGGTAATGGGGTACACTCAGGCTTATCTCAGAGGCAGTGTGTAAAGCATTTGTGATCACATACAGTAATCAAGTGACAACACTACAGATGGACACCACACAGGTTTTATATCAAAAATATGTATTCTTTATATAGATTTACCACAAGACCATTAAACGACAAAAATACACAATACTGTTACTTTAGATGGTAGAATTTTGCTTAGTTCTCTTTAGTTCATAAATGCTACACTTTAAGTCAATGTACCTTTTAGATGCGACACGCAGGGCAACAAAAGTGTTGCAACGATGTTGCTGCGTTGAAGATTTTGGTGCAAAGAAATAAAGACGTGAAGATCTTCCAGATGCGGCACGCTTCTCCGATGTTGGGAGGAGACTCGATTCGATGCTTCAGCTGCAGCGATGACAGCGGCCTTGGCAGCGACACTCTTCTCCGACGTTGCGAGACGCTTCCGCTCGATGCGATGCTGCAGCGGCTACACCCCTTTACGCGATGTGACGACAACAGCTCCGGGGGCAGCACCCTTTTCCGTGGATGCGAGGCGCTTTTCTTGATGCGGTGCAATGCGACAACTAGAATGGCGACACACTTCTTCCTCGATGCGAGACTCTTCTCTTGATGCGGTGCAATGCCCCAGCTACGATGGCTGCGATGGTGACACGCTTCTTCGGCGTTGCGAGACACTTCCTGGATGATGCGAGATGCATCCGCTCGATGCGACAGCTGCAGCGGCGACACACTTTACGCGATGCGATGACAACAGCTCTGACGGCGGCACTCTTCTCCTTCTTGAGTCGCGCTTCCAGCTCCTTGCGACACGCAGTCCCTCAGAAGGCCCAACAACAGCAGCCGGCACTTCCAAAGAACTCTAGGGAGGTGGGGGGGGAAGTCTGTTGTTCCAGAGACTTCAGCAGGAGGCAAGCTCTTTTCCAAGCCCTTGGAGATCCTTCACAAGTTGAGCAAAAGTACACACAAAGTTCCTTTCTCCTCTCTTTGGTAGTAGGCAACCCCTGCAGGCCGATCCCCCAGTTTCAGGGATAGGCTCTCCTCAGTTTCTTCTTGGTTCCTCTCCTCAGCAGAGTTTATTCTTGTTTCCCAAAGTGATCTAAATTCTTGGGATCAGGGTCCCAATACTTATACCCCAAAATCATTTGTCCTCCGAGGGCAGAGGGGCCTTTGCCTTGTTCAAACCGGTTCTGGTCAGTCCTGGAGCCCTTTGTTTACCTGATTCGTTCTGTCCTTTCAGTTGGAGGGCAGAGACATCAGACGCACCACAGGAGGTGGAGCCAGCATTGTGGAGGGAAGGCACAGCCCTATTCAGGTCCCAGGTGCAACTCCTCCCACCCATCTAGATGCAGATCTCTCTATTCACCACTGGTACACCTCACCCTGTCTCCTGGAATTCCCCAGCCCTGTCACTCCAACTCCAGACAGGGAATACACAGCCTAGCAGAGGCAGGTTTGAATGGTTAGACAAGAAAATGCCTACTTTCTAAAAGTGGCATTTTCAAACACAGAATATTAAAACCAACTTCACTAAAAGATGTATTTTATCATTCTGAGTTCAGGCATACTAAATTCGAATTTCTACAATGTTCCCTGAGTCAGTTAAGATTATAAGATGTAATAACCTAACTGCCCATTCTGGCCTATGGAGAACAGGTAGCCTTGCAATAGTGAAAAACGAAAATGGCTGTAATTCACTATTATAACATGCAACACCCACCAGGGCATGTCCTACCTTATCCTTACAATGCACCCTGCCCTTGGGCCTACCATAGGGGTGTCTGATATGAAGAAAAGGGAAGGTTTAGGGACTGGCAAGTGGGTGCACTTGCCCAGTCAGCATGACAGTACCAGACTGCACGCAGGTTCTGCAATGGCAGACCTTAGACACATTTTTACAGGCTGCTTCTGTGGGTGGCACAACCAGTGCTGCAAGCCCACCAGCAGCATTTGTATTCACAAGCCCTGGACACTCCTGGTGCTGTACTACGGTCTGACAGGTAAACCAAACCAACCAATCATGGAATCACAAATTGTACATCAATTTACAATAGGGAGCACTTGCACTGTGGCACTGGGCAGCAGTGGCACAGTGCCGTGAGCAACTAACACCAGCAAAAACACATGAGGCAACAGCGAAAAATGGAAGGGAGACCCACGCCAATGTGCCAGGTCTAACAGCGCCCCAGCTAGAGGTGAAGTGAGCAGGATCAGATGTGGGCAAGTGAGTCTTTTGTAGGAAGGCGATGTCCACTCTATGGCGAAGCAAATAGTGTAGGACGTGGCATTTCTTGCGTTTATCATTCAGGCCTCGGACATTCCATGTCATCAGTGACAGGTCTGAGGGGTCATCAATGTGACCTAGTTGGGCCATATGTGGATTAGAATGTGAGGGCTGAAAGTGTGCCATCGTACAACAATGCAGCTTATGACTGTGTTTAAACATGCAAGCAACCAATTGTGACTCAATAATAACAATTGTCGCCCCCCTCCCACCACCCAGCCTCACTACCCAACAAGAGAGGCAAAACCAACATTGTCAAAGAAACACATAGTACCAATTGCTGTAACAAGGAGATGCGAAAAGTCCAGAAAAGGTACATTTGTAAATTAGAAAACAAATTCACAGTATACACCAGCTGGGGGTGGCAAGGCCTTTGCAGTCGATCTGCGATCCTGGATGATGCATGGATAAGTAAGATATCCTAATGTTCTCAGAAAGCAATAGGATGAAGGGGCATCAGAGTGAGTTCAAACAGGGCCTGTCCAAGAGAAAAGTTCCATGCTGGCATCCGAGCCACTGTGGGACGGGAAAGGTCTGCGGCCGTCCCCTGTCTGCTGAGTGGTCTGTTTGTGAGTGCGGCAATACTCCTGCACCTCTGTGGGACTGTCAAAGACGCGGGCTCGGCCATTGATCTCCACTCGCAGTCGTGCAGGATAGAGCATGCCATATTTCAGGCCGAGGTTCCTGAGTATGACTTTGACGCCGTTATACTTGCGGCGGGCCTCTTGGACCATGACGGCAAAGTCTGGATAGAGGGACAGTTTGGAACCTTGCCATATGGTTTCGCCGCGCTCACGTGCAAGGCGGAGAGCAGAGTCACGGTCTCTAAAGTTCATGAGGCGGGCGATGATGGGTCTCGGTGGGCATCCAGGATTGGGTCGGGCAAATCTTAATTTTTGATGGCAACGTCTTTGAGGATGTGTTCCACGCGTTCAAGTCATTTGAGGAATTGCGCCGTCACGTCTGTGAGAAGTTGGCCTGGTATATGCTGTCTGTGAGAAGTTGGCCTGATATGTAGTGCTCACTATTCTAGTGATCACTGTGTATCATTCCAAACGACCCTTATTGATGATTGGTTGTAAGTCAACCTTTTAGACCAGCTATCCTAGTAGCGTGGATACGAGCAGTCTTTAGGCTAAACTCTAGAGGGCGTGTTAAGCCAGCTGTTTACCATCACATATACCCCTTGAACGTCAAGTGAAAGGACACCATACAAGTTGTTATGAAAATAAAGGATATTTATTTATAACAAGACTACCCTGGCTCTTTATGAGTCAGGGAGCTAAGCACACTACAAAACTCTTAGAAAATACTTCAGTTGCACAATTTACACAAATGCCCGAAGGGCACGAGAAACCATCTACGCTAACAGTGAAATGCGAGTGGTTAGAGTCTGGAGTTACTGATTCCGGAGTGATCCGATCAGTGGGACTAAACGAAAAGGAACTGGACACTTGTAGAGCGAACCTGCGATGGAGCACCGAAATGCTCGAGTTACCTAGCCCAGAGGCTGCGGCTGCGTGAGGTTCGGCAAGATGTCGAGAATCCTCGTTGTAGTCTCAGGAGCCTGAAAGAAGAAGTTGCTGGCAGGCGACCAGTGTCGATGTTTCAGCGAGATCCAAGCCTGGATCGGTGTTGAAGGAAACCTGAAAGCAGAGGGGACTCAGTTCTCAACCGCTAGCCAGCGATCGTGTGGGTACCAGGAAGGTACCGGCTGAAGTCACCTCGACCAGGTGAGTGGATGACGTCGGACTCGGCTGTTCCTCGGACCAGGAGGCGCGGCGGCGACCAGGATGGAGGGCGAGCTGTCCCACGAAGGTGTCTGCTGTCGATGATGCTGGGCCCGGGAGTGGGGCAGCAGGTCTTGGCAGTGGCAAACCCACGCGGGGGAGTCAAGATGGCGTCTGGAGTGGACCAGGAGGGTCCGAGGTACTCCTCTGTTGAAGGGGAGCTAGGGCCAGTCTGGAGCAACCAGACCAGTGATGAAAACAAACTATCGTGGTGCGTCGTGAAGAGGGCCACAAGCCGGTCGGCGAGTGGTCGGACAACGCGGTGAACAGCAAGGAGCAGAAGGGCCCCCACGCAGATCTCATGGATGCTGGGGAGGCGGACTTCGGTGCTGGAGCCGCTCAGGGTTAGGGCTTCTCAAACCCTAGGTACACTCACTCGAGGGTCCCTCGGTGGGCGTGTTAGATAAGCGTCGTGCAGGTTCTGAAGATGGCCGGTCCCGCAGGTCTCGTCACACCTACGAATCTCAGCTGGGCCGACGATGTAGGTAGAGGTCAGAGATGGCAGGGAACCCGGGTCTCGTCGAGCTGGGCAGTCTTGATCCGTGGGAGTGACGTACAGCAAACCGCAAGCGCTTAGTTGGTGCCTGCTGGTGCAGGGTGGCTACTCCTTAGCCACAAGGGAGAGTCTTCAGAAAAGTCAAGAGTTCCTTTCGTGGAAAGTAGTTCAAGATTCAGAATTATCCAATTTGGGAAGGGGACCCGCTCCCACCTTTATTCTAGGAAAAAGGGGCTGGCTCGTGACTAGGTCCTACCTATGGGTTGGACCAGGAGGGGGGTGGTTACACCCCTATCCTTTGTCCGGCTTCACCCCAGCTCAGGGGCTGGTGTGCCCCCGAAACTGGTTTGAGCCGGGCTATGCACAGTGAGCACCGGGGTGCCACTTGCAATCACCTTCCTTTCAGCCCTGCCTACCTGGGATACACAAACCCTGTCTGGGATGGTGCTAACACTGCCCTCGACAGGAAACCCTTTGTCCAAGCTCCCCTCGCTGGAAGGTGTCCCAGCAGCAGGAGGTCAGACTTGTGTCTGGTGGCAGCATCCATTTTGTGATGCTGAGGCTTGAGTCAACTTTAACCGGGGTTCAAGGTTACTTCCATGTCGTGTCCCTCTAGAAGGGTGGAATGCTAACCCCGTCGCCAGAACTGGCGAGGGGTTCGTATTCCATTTCGTATGACACCTTACTCGACATGTTTGGGTGATGCGATGCCAAAGTTAGCAAATAACCGCAAGGATTATAATGCACTTTAAGGTAGTTGGCCCGCGTCACCATGGAACGGCTATTTAGGATTTGGTTCCGCAAGCCGTCGACGGGCTCAGCTCGCGCCAGAGCACCATCTCACATGATTCCCAGCACTCTGCCTTCAGGATTGTTAAGGCCTGCCATAGGAGTGACTGACAGGAATCCATGCGTCCATTTTAGGGTTAGGTATAGGAATACTACACCTACAGCAACGGGTGATTACACCACCTTGCCCCAGCTGTCGTGCAGCCAGTTGTGTCAGATTTGGGCGGCCATCCAGGGGTAGCATAATACATGCTGCAGCCCCTGGTAGGCCCTGGGTACACCGATGCCCTGGATACCTGTGGTATGCTGAGACAGGGACTGACAAGGCGGCCCAGTTCCAATTAGTGGATGCACCTAATGTACATGTGTGTTAATTTCGAGAGAGAACAGCTAGGCTGTGGGTCTGATTGGCAGGCCCACAGCCAGGGAAAGTCGTAAACCAATGAAGCAAAAGCAAAAAAATCTGGGTGATCATAGGATTGCAGACCCTACTCTCCTACATGACCCCCCCCCCAAACTTTGGGACAATAAGCTAAACTTGACCAGGTGAGTCTTCTTGCTCTAAGTGGAAATACCTGGAGAGCCCATCTGCATTGCCATGATCAGTGCCAGGTCTATGCTCCACTGTGAAGTCCATCCCCTGTAGGGAAATGGACCACCTAAGTAGTTTGGGGTTTTCACCCTTCATTTGATTTAGCCACAAGAGGGGCTTATGGTCGGTCTGAATCTTGAAGTGAGTGCCAAACAAGTATGGCCTCAACTTCTTCAGGGCCCAAACCACAGCAAAGGCCTCCCTCTCAATAGCTGACCAATTCTTCTCTCTGGGGGTCAGCCTCCTGCTAATAAAAGCTATGGGCTGGTCATGACCATCAAAATTCAGCTGAGATAGAACAGCTCCCACACCCAACTCCAAAGCGTCTGTTTGGACAATGAATGGTTTGGAGTAGTCTGGACTCTTTAGGATAGGTGCTGTGCACATGGCCTGCTTTAGGTCATCGAATGCCTTCTGACAGCTTGCTGTCCACTGAACTTTTTTTGGCATCTTTTTACTTGTCAGATCGTTTAGCGGGGTCACAATGGATCCATAATTTCTGACAATTTTCCGGTAATAACCAGTCAGGCCCAAGAAAGCTCGAACCTGAGTCTGGGTGGTTGGAGGAGCCCAGTCCTGGATGGCCTGTATTTTGCTCTCCAATGGCTGAACCTGGCCTCCACCTACAAGGTGGCCCAGGTATACAACCTGTGTCTGCCCTATCTGGCACTTAGTGGCCTTGATAGTGAGGCCTGCCTTTTGCAGGGCCTCTAACACTTTCCTCAGGTGGACCAGGTGATCCTCCCAGGTGGAGCTAAAGACAGCGATATCGTCCAGATACGCCGCACAGAAGTCGTCCAACCCAGTGAGAACTCGATTCACCAGCCTTTGGAAGGTGGCAGGTGCATTTTTCAAACCAAAGTGCATTACCACGAACTGATAATGCCCACCCGGGGTAGAAAATGCTGTTTTGGGTTTGGCCTCCTCAGCTAACCTGATTTGCCAATACCCAGCTGTCAGGTCAAACGTACTTAAGTAGTTGGCCGAAGCCAACCGGTCTATAAGTTCGTCTGCTCTTGGTATTGGGTGGGCGTCAGTCTTAGTGACTGCATTGAGGCCTCTGTAGTCCACGCAAAACCTCATCTCTTTCTTACCGCCCTGGGTGTGAGGTTTCGGCACGAGAACTACGGGACTAGCCCAGGGGCTGTCCGAGGGCTCAATGACTCCCAGCTCCAACATTTTCTGCACCTCTGTCTTGATGCAGTCTCTGACATGATCAGGCTGTCGATAGATTTTACTCTTTACGGGCAGACTGTCCCTAGTGTCGACCTCATGGGTACACCAATTGGTCTGACTGGGTGTCAGAGAGAACATATGTCGAAAGGATTGAAGAACCTGTTTACAATCCTTTTGTTGATGTCCAGAGAGGCTGCCGCAAAAGACAACACCATCTACTGACCCATCGTCAGGGTTCTGAGAGAGCAGGTCCGGGAGAGGGTCACTCTCCTCCTCCTGTCCCTCATCTGTGGCCATGAGCAAGCCCATGCCCTCCCTGTCGACATATGCCTTGAGCCTGTTTACATGGAGCACCCGGTGGGGGCTCCGGGGAGTTCCCAGGTCTACCAAGTAGGTGACCTCTCCCTTTTGCTCAATGACCGTGTGGGGCCCAGACCATTTGTCTTTGAGTGCTGCTGGGGCCACTGGCTCCAGCACCCACACCTTCTGTCCAGGCTGGTACACAGTCAGGACAGCCTTTTGGTCGTGCCAAGCTTTCTGTAATTCTTGGCTCGCCTCAAGGTTTTTAGATGCCTTTTCCATGTACTCCGCCATCCGCGAGCGGAGGCCGAGCACATAGTCCACAATGTTTGATGCCGGCTTTCTGAGAGGTCTCTCCCGTCCTTCCTTTACCAAACAAAGGGGTCCCCTTACAGGATGTCCGAACAGAAGCTCAAAAGGGCTGTAGCCAACCCCCTTCTGCGGGACCTCTGTGTAGGCGAACAAGAGGCAGGGTATCAGGACATCCCATCTCCGCCGAAGCTTTTCAGGTAGTCCGTGAATCATCCCTTTTAGGGTCCTGTTGGATCTCTCAACAAGCCCATTGCATTGCGGGTGATAGGGTGTGGTGAACTTGTAGTTGACACCGCACTCCTTCCACATTGCAGTCAGATATCCCGACATGAAGTTTGCACCTCTGTCTGAGACAACCTCCTTAGGGAAGCCCACTCTGGAGAACACTCCAACTAGGGCCCGTGCCACCACAGGGGCTGTAGTGGTCCTAAGGGGAATAGCTTCAGGATACCTGGTGGCGTGGTCCACCACCACCAGTATAAACTTGTGCCCTGATGCTGTCTGGGGTTCCATTGGTCCGACAATGTCGATCCCCACTCGTTCAAAGGGCACCCCCACCACCAGTAGTGGTATGAGGGGGGCCTTTGTCGTGCCACCTGACTTACCACTGGCTTGGCAAGTGACACAGGAGCGGCAAAACTCCTTCGTATCTTCGGACATGTGGGGCCAGTGAAAGTGTGGAACAATTCTGTCCCAAGTCTTATTCTGGCCTAAGTGACCTGCAAGGGGAATCTCGTGGGCCAAGGTAAGAAGGAAACCTCTCAGAGACAAGGGGATGACCAGCCTCCTGGTCGCGCCAGGTTTGGGGTCTCTTGCCTCGGAGTACAGGAGTCCATCGTCCCAGTACACTTTGTGGGTACCTGTGGCGTTCCCTGCAGCCGCAGCAGCAGCCTGCTGTCTGAGGGGTTCAAGTGAGGGGCAGTCTAACTGTGCCTTCCCCAGGTCTTCCCTGGAGGGTCCCCCTGAGCCCAGAAACTCAACCTGACCAGGTTCAAGCTCTTTCGGCTCAGTTTCCCTCAGTTCGTTAAGGTCAGCCTCCTCAGAGACTTGATCCACGACCTGGGGCAAGGGGGAAGGCGAAGCCTTACCCTTACTGCTCCTTTTCTTGGAAGGTGTCTGGTCCGTTCTTCCAGGATCCAGCACCGGTTCAGTGGGGCATCTTTTGGCCTGTGACCTGGTCACAGCAAGGACATGTGCTGGCAAGCCTAACATCTCCATGTGAGTCCTCTGCTCCACTTCTGACCATTGTGACGTTTCCAAATCATTGCCCAACAGACATTCTACGGGGAGGTCTGAACTAACCACAACCTTTTTCGGGCCACTTACCCCTCCCCAGGAGAAATCAACAACTGCCATACTGTGATTGGTAGTGACATTGCTGGCATTGGTCACTAGGTAATCGGTACCTAGCATGATCTGTCCAGGGTCCACAAAGTTAGGCGTCACCATGGTGACACTGGCACAAGTGTCCCTGTAGGCCTGAGCCACTTTTCCATTGATCAAAGGTGTCTGTCTGTATTTGCCCAAAGTATTGGGACTGGCATCAGGGGACATATCCATATCCCCTGTACAGACAAGGACGGCCTGAGTGAGCGTGCTGACTAAGTCGTCACTCCCCTCTGTTCCCAAGGTTAACCCAACTAATGCCTTGGGAGGCGCACTACCACTGCTGACTGTACTAGGGGGTGCAGGTGCCTTAGGGGCTGCAGTGGCAGGAGTTTGCCCTCCTTTCTTGGGGCACTCACTAAACCAGTGAGTCTTACTTTTACAGTATTGGCACCACCTTTTTGACTGGCCATCTTGAGTCTTCTTCTTCTGTGAAGCCTGACCCCCACCCTCTTTGGTTTGTTGGGGACCTGTCGAAGACTTCTGGTCATTTTGTTCGTTCTTGTTACTACCCTTTTGGTCTGCTTTCTTCTGACCACCCTGGTTCTGAGTCTGGTTCTGCTTGACCCTTGTTCTGACCCATCTGTCTGCCTTCTTTCCCAATTCTTGGGGAGAGGTCAGATCCGAGTCGACAAGGTGCTGATGCAACAATTGGTTCTGACAGTTGTTTAAAATCTGTTCTCTCATGATAAGATTGTACAATCCTGTGTAATTAGTAACCTTGCTACCCAGCAACCAGCCCTCCAAAGCCTTAGTGGCACAATCGACAAAGTCAGTCTAATCCTGAGACTGAATTTTCTGGGTGTCCCTGAACAGCAACCTGTACTGTTCCGTGGTTAAGCCAAACCCATCAATCAGTGTATTCTTCAGGACTTGGTAGTTGTTTGCATCCTCAGCTCTAGTAGTGAGGAGCTTGTCTCGACCTTTACCTTCAAAGGAGAGCCACAGTATAGCTGCCCACTGACTTTGGGGGACGCACTGGACAGTGCAGGCCCGCTCCAAAGCAGTTATCCACTTGTGGATGTCGTCCCCTTGCTTAAAGGGGGGCACTATTTTACTCAGGTGTCTAGTGTCTATACCCCTGTCTTTCTCTCTAATGTGAATGCTGCCACCAGTGGGATCTAACCCACTTAATTTCTGCTCTCGGGCTAAGGCAAGTCTTTCTTTGGCGAGGGCAAGTTCTTCCCGCTCGATCCTCAGATTGACTTCCTTCATCTTCGCTTCATGCTCCCTTCTCTGAGGGGACGTCATTCCTCTCTGAGAAGATGCCTGAGAGACATGTGTTCGAACAGATCTGTTAGAGCCTCTGGAGAGAGACCTAGCTCGTCCGTTCCCAATGTTAGGCCTGCTTGAGCGAGGGCCCGGGGCTCCCCCAGTTCCATTCTCATGCCTGCTTAAGTTGGTCCTCGTAAGCCTGCCGACTACCACTGGACCTTTGTTTGCCTCGTCTCCTGATAACTCCTCCTCGTCTTCCTCCTCTGTATGGAGGTCGAGGTCTGGGTCACCAAGGGTTCCCTCTAAGGGAGGCATGTTCCCATCAGCATGGGGGGACCTGTGTTAGAGGACCTCCTGGCATCGTACGTCTCTAAGAGACCTATCAGAAATGCGATGGTAGGGTTAGAACCCTGGTTTAGCTTCCTGGAGGCACACAGTTGTCTCATCTCCTTGAAGCTAAGAGCTGCATATCGTGACACGACCTGTGGAGGGTCACTGACCACTAAGGGAGTCTCCGCAGACTCTCTGTGGACCGACATGCTTCTAGTGAGGTGTAAGTGATGCACCTACCTACACTATTTGTTTACCTACTGATCCCTTGCTAAGAGTTGTAGTCAGGGTGTGCTAAGCCCTGTTACACTACAACAGCTGGTTCAGTAGAACTCAGAGTATTCTAAGTTAAGTTATATGTACCTGGGTACTTATGTGATCTTTCACTTTGATATTCTTAGGATACGTGTGTGGTAAAACAACAGCAAGCTCAAATCCCAACCGCTGCTCACCAATGTGAGAAGTTGGCCTGATATGTAGTGCTCACTATTCTAGTGATCACTGTGTATCATTCCAAACGACCCTTATTGATGATTGGTTGTAAGTCAACCTTTTAGACCAGCTATCCTAGTAGCGTGGATACGAGCAGTCTTTAGGCTAAACTCTAGAGGGCGTGTTAAGCCAGCTATTTACCATCACATATACCCCTTGAACGTCAAGTGAAAGGACACCACACAAGTTGTTATGAAAATAAAGGATATTTATTTATAACAAGACTACCCTGGCTCTTTATGAGTCAGGGAGCTAAGCACACTACAAAACTCTTAGAAAATACTTCAGTTGCACAATTTACACAAATGCCCGAAGGGCACGAGAAACCATCTACGCTAACAGTGAAATGCGAGTGGTTAGAGTCTGGAGTTACTGATTCCGGAGTGATCCGATCAGTGGGATTAAACGAAAAGGAACTGGACACTTGTAGAGCGAACCTGCGATGGAGCACCGAAATGCTCGAGTTACCTAGCCCAGAGGCTGCGGCTGCGTGAGGTTCGGCAAGATGTCGAGAATCCTCGTTGTAGTCTCAGGAGCCTGAAAGAAGAAGTTGCTGGCAGGCGACCAGTGTCGATGTTTCAGCGAGATCCAAGCCTGGATCGGTGTTGAAGGAAACCTGAAAGCAGAGGGGACTCAGTTCTCAACCGCTAGCCAGCGATCGTGTGGGTACCAGGAAGGTACCGGCTGAAGTCACCTCGACCAGGTGAGTGGATGACGTCGGACTCGGCTGTTCCTCGGACCAGGAGGCGTGGCGGCGACCAGGATGGAGGGCGAGCTGTCCCACGAAGGTGTCTGCTGTCGATGATGCTGGGCCCGGGAGTGGGGCAGCAGGTCTTGGCAGTGGCAAACCCACGCGGGGGAGTCAAGATGGCGTCTGGAGTGGACCAGGAGGGTCCGAGGTACTCCTCTGTTGAAGGGGAGCTAGGGCCAGTCTGGAGCAACCAGACCAGTGATGAAAACAAACTATCGTGGTGCGTCGTGAAGAGGGCCACAAGCCGGTCGGCGAGTGGTCGGACAACGCGGTGAACAGCAAGGAGCAGAAGGGCCCCCACGCAGATCTCGTGGATGCTGGGGAGGCGGACTTCGGTGCTGAAGCCGCTCAGGGTTAGGGCTTCTCAAACCCTAGGTACACTCACTCGAGGGTCCCTCGGTGGGCGTGTTAGATAAGCGTCGTGCAGGTTCTGAAGATGGCCGGTCCCGCAGGTCTCGTCACACCTACGAATCTCAGCTGGGCTGACGATGTAGGTAGAGGTCAGAGATGGCAGGGAACCCGGGTCTCGTCGAGCTGGGCAGTCTTGATCCGTGGGAGTGACGTACAGCAAACTGCAAGCGCTTAGTTGGTGCCTGCCGGTGCAGGGTGGCTACTCCTTAGCCACAAGGGAGAGTCTTCAGAAAAGTCAAGAGTTCCTTTCGTGGAAAGTAGTTCAAGATTCAGAATTATCCAATTTGGGAAGGGGACCCGCTCCCACCTTTATTCTAGGAAAAAGGGGCTGGCCCGTGACTAGGTCCTACCTATGGGTGGGACCAGGAGGGGGGTGGTTACACCCCTATCCTTTGCCCGGCTTCGCCCCAGCTCAGGGGCTGGTGTGCCCCCGAAACTGGTTTGAGCCGGGCTATGCACAGTGAGCACCGGGGTGCCACTTGCAATCACCTTCCTTTCAGCCCTGCCTACCTGGGATACACAAACCCTGTCTGGGATGGTGCTAACACCGCCCTCGACAGGAAACCCTTTGTCCAAGCTCCCCTCGCTGGAAGGTCTCCCAGCAGCAGGAGGTCAGACTTGTGTCTGGTGGCAGCATCCATTTTGTGATGCTGAGGCTTGAGTCAACTTTAACCGGGGTTCAAGGTTACTTCCATGTCGTGTCCCTCTAGAAGGGTGGAATGCTAACCCCGTCGCCAGAACTGGCGAGGGGTTCGTATTCAAATTCGTATGACACCTTACTCGACATGTTTGGGTGATGCGATGCCAAAGTTAGCAAATAACCGCGAGGATTATAATGCACTTTAAGGTAGTTGGCCCGCGTCACCATGGAACGGCTATTTAGGATTTGGTTCCGCAAGCCGTCGACGGGCTCAGCTCGCGCCAGAGCACCATCTCACATGATTCCCAGCACTCTGCCTTCAGGATTGTTAAGGCCTGCCATAGGAGTGACTGACAGGAATCCATGCGTCCATTTTAGGGTTAGGTATAGGAATACTACACCTACAGCAACGGGTGATTACACCACCTTGCCCCAGCTGTCGTGCAGCCAGTTGTGTCAGATTTGGGCGGCCATCTAGGGGTGGCATAATACATGCTGCAGCCCCTGGTAGGCCCTGGGTACACCGATGCCCTGGATACCTGTGGTATGCTGAGACAGGGACTGACAAGGCGGCCCAGTTCCAATTAGTGGATGCACCTAATGTACATGTGTGTTAATTTCGAGAGAGAACAGCTAGGCTGTGGGTCTGATTGGCAGGCCCACAGCCAGGGAAAGTCGTAAACCAATGAAGCAAAAGCAAAAAAATCTGGGTGATCATAGGATTGCAGACCCTACTCTCCTACACTGTCCACTAGTTATAGTGGGCACCTTGCACCAGTCCAAACAACCCCTTTCTGATGACAGGTTAAAGACAACCTTTATTGAAAGCTATCCTAGTTGTAGCTACGGAGAGCAGCATTGAAGGAATGTAAAGCAGCTTGTTTTACCAGTCTATAATCTCTTGAATGACCAAATGAAAGGGGACCACTCCAGGTATATATATAAAATATATGCATTTATTACTAAACACACCCCTCTAGTCTCTTTATGAGGCTAAAAGCAAAAGCACATATGTTACACTTCAAATATTGCAGTAAAATAGCACAAATACACGTCAGGCCCTAGGGGCAAGCCAAACCATATACTAAAATAGTGGTATAAGAACCACGACTTAACTAGACACAAGGCCTAGAGCCTGTAGAATTGCTAGGACCCCAAGGAACCAACCGTGTGCAGTGTGAGAACACAGCCGTGAGCTCCCGTTAGCTTCTATGGGGAAAGTCGCTGTTAGATTTTTAAAGATTAGGGACACTTAGAGAACGACTAGGACCAAACCCTTTTGGACTCAGGCAGTTCCACGGTCAACACCCACGGGAGCACTGGAGTACTCAAGTTACCTCACCCAGGGAAGCCGGGTGCATAGGTGTCAAATGGTGTCGGGTCGCGTCTTTTTTAATGGAAGCTGGCGAAGAAGTGCTGCTGCCGGGAAGATGCAAAGTGTCTGAAGAGATCCAAGCCTGGATCGAAGATGTGAAGAACCTGAAAGCAGAGGGGACAGTGTCTGGGTCACTTGCCAGTGACCAGGGGCACGATAGACGAATGCCCACCGATGTTGGGTGTTTCAGGTGAAGAAGGTGAAGCTTGACTCTTCAGCCACGAGGACCAGGAGGTGTTGAGGACAACCAGGAGCTGGATTCGAGCTGTCCCATGAAGGATGTCGAGTGCTGCAGCGTCAGTGCCCGGATTGGACACAACAAGCCTTGGCAACAGCAACCCATGCAGAAAGGAGAAAGATGCTTCGTTGCAGACCAGCAAGGTCTGAGGGACTCACCACGTGGTGGGGAGTCAGGGCACGTCTGGAGCAACCAGGGAAGCCCAAGGAAAATCAGAGTTACCTTCACAGGGACCCATCAATCGACGGACCAAGGATCGCGAAGGGACATCGAGAGGAATCACAAAATGGCAGCCCACGGGTCACTCGGGGGTGACTAGGCCGACAATCTTCAGTGGATTCTTTGCTCGGGATATGAGCTACAAGTAACCCAATGCACAGCCTCAGGAGTCGTCGAGGAGCTGATGCACTTGCAATTGTGCACGATGTCCAGGGGTTCTGGTTCCACGCAGGGCCGGACTGGCCGTAGCGGGCACCGGGCGTTTCCCCGGTGGGCCGCTAGGGTGGGGGCCGATTTTGGGCCCCTAGGGGCCGTTTTTGTTACAGGGCCGCTGCAAAATCGGCCCTGTAATAAAATCGGCCGAAATGAAATGAAATGAAATGAAATGAAATCCAATTTATAAAGCGCTACTAAGCCCAATGGGCGTCAAGGCGCCTAACCCAAAAATGCTAGTTGAAACAGATGGACGTGCTTACGGGTAGGCCTTAATGAAACACCACGTTTTGAGCGCTTTTTTAAAGAGGGCTAATAAAGGTTGGGCCTTAATCTCCGAGGGAAGGGCATTCCATAAACGAGGGGCCACATTGGAAAAAGCCCTGCTGCCCCATCTGACTTTCTTGAAGCGGGGGACTACAAGAAGATTCATCTCAGAGGAGCGGAGACACCTGCCTGGGATATAACAGGTTAGTAATGAACCTAAGGCATCCGAGGAGCCAGCCAAAAGGGCTCTATACACCAAGCACAGAAGTTTGAACGAGATCCTGTGCTGGATTGGAAGCCAATGCAAACTTTTCCTAGCCAAAGTAGCCGAAGAGGTGTTAGTTGCAGCTAGAACAAATCTTGCTGCCGCATTCTGCACAACCTGAAGGCAATAGATGAGACCCTTGTTAATATCTGCATACAGTGCATTACAATAATCCAACCTTGAACCCACTAGTGCAACCACTGTCTGTCTACGGGCCTGGGGGGAAAGATAATGAACAATTCTCCGAAGAATCTTAATAACCCCCCAGCAAGTGGCCACCGTTCTATTAACCTGGAGAGTCATGGTCAGTGAGGTGTCAAATATAACGCCAAGGTTCCTAGCAGAGTGGGACGGAATGGGGCAGGTTCCCAAAGATGGGGGCCACCCCTCACTGGACCAGATATCCTGATTATTACCAAAAATCAAGACCTCTGTTTTATCACCGTTCAACTTTAGGGAGTTTTGGATCATCCATTCAGAAACTGCTTGCATGCAGTTTCTAAAGTTGAACGCGGATGTACTAACCGAGTGAGTCAGGGACACCATGATCTGGGTGTCATCGGCGTATGACACAACCTCCATCCCCTTAGATTTCACCAGCCTCGCAAGTGGGGCCACGTAAATGTTAAACAGGGTCGGACTCAAGGCCGACCCCTGAGGGACCCCACATTGCAAGGATTTGGCAGGGGAGAGGAACTCTCCAAGCTTGACCCTCTGCTCTCTTAGATCTAAAAAAGAGGATAGAAGGCTCAAGGCCGGGCCTGCTACTCCTGCCTCCCTCAGATGAGATGTTAGAGTCGAGGGAGACAGGGTATCAAATGCTGCCGTTAGATCAAGAAGGACCAGGAGAGTCGTCTGACCTTGATCCACCTTCGTTCGAATATTATTCACCACCATAGTAAGTGCAGATTCCGTACTATGGAATTTCCTGAATCCATGCTGGGAGCTGTCCAAATACCCAGAGGAATCCAGGAAGGCAGACAGATGGAAATTGAGGTGGGATTCGAGCATTTTGGCTGGGGCCGGCAGCAAAGATATAGGTCGAACGTTTTTGAGCATTGCTGGGTCCAGAGTAGACTTTTTGAGCAAGGGCTTAACTATAGCCTTTTTCCAGGCTGCTGGAAAAGTACCCTGAATCATAGCACCATTCATCACCTCCAACAGAGGCGGTAACAGTGTATCCCGGCATGTTTTCAACACTTTCAGGGGACAGGGATCCAAGGGAGAGGCTGACTTAGTCCTGTCCACCAGAAGATCCAACTGCGTAAGCGAAAGCGGCGGGAAATGGGTGAGGGTCTTAGAGGGATCTCTGGTCCAGGACTCCAATTGAACAAGGGCCAAGGGGGAATAGGTCCCCAAGGTACTTCTCTGTGTTTCCAGAGCAAGATAGATATCCTCGATTTTATGGTGGAAGAACTCTGAGATATTATTACACAGCTCCTGCGAACCTACCACAGGATCAGGCACTTGTAGGGAACAAAGGGAGTCCACAATCTTAAAAAGTTCCTTGGATGAAGTAAGGAATGTGGTAAGTTTAGAAAAGAACTCCTGCTTTTCCTTTATCACCCTAACCTTGTATTCTCGCAGCAGACGTTTGTGTGCCTCTCCTTCAATGGGGTTCCAGAGTTTGCGCCAACTTCTCTCCTGTCTCCTACAGCTCTGCCTCAAGAGCCTTAACGGCTCGGTGAACCAGGGAGCTGAAGGTTGGCGCCTTGCTGAATACCGGAGGGATGCAGCGGCTAGCACATCTACAGCTCTAGTGATAGAGATAGCGAGCTCTTGTGCCGCTTCACCAGCTTCCCTAGTAGAAGAGTACCAGGTTCCCCTTATGAAAGGAGCAAGGACTTCGTTGGTAATTTTCCTATAGCTCCTTTTAGTTTCTCTATTAGTGGAATTCAGCTTAGGCGCCCCTAAGGGGGAAGATGCCAATTCTAGAGGCACAGCCAAGTGGTCAGACCAGACCAGAGGCATGGGGGAAGTAACCGAGAGTCTCGGATCGTTGGTAAACACCCCGTCTAATATATGACCGGCTCGGTGGGTTGGACTATTCACCAATTGAGTAAAGCCACACGCGTCTAGCGAGTCTACCAGGGAAAGCGTATCCTTAGACCCCCGGTCATCCAAATGAAAGTTTAGGTCCCCAAGTATGGTGAGATGGGATTTGCCAAAATAGGGTTCCAAAATTCTAAAAAGCTCACAGCTAAAGTTGGATCTAGGTCCAGGAGGTCTATAAAGAAGAATGCCTGTGAAGGATAACGATGGAGAACAGGAGATAGAAAAGTACATGGCCTCGAAGGAATCCGAGGACTCGGACAAGGCTCTAGTACTACAGGCAAAAGAAACTTTATAAAGAATTGCCAGCCCGCCCCCCCTACACCTAGTTTTATCAAGTCTATGTAGTGCATATCCTTCAGGAATTGCCATCAGTAGATCATGACCGGATGAGTCCGAGGCCCAGGTTTCTGTCACGAACACCCAGGAGGGATTCCTAGCAGTCACAAAATCATGAAAGGCGACATTATTTTTAATAAGTGACCTAGCATTGACTAGGAAGCCCTTACTGAATTGGGTATGATTCAGTGGAACTGACGAGGAGAGTATTGACCTAATAATAGAGCAGGAGGGCCGTGGAACCTCGTAACAGGTATGGCATTTAGAGGAATGTAAAATGCCCTCAGGCGTAAAGCTATGATGACAGGCTTGTGGAGGAGGCTTTAACGCAGTCATCTCCTGAAAGGAGTACGAACATATTACCTGTGGGGCAGAATGAATGTCCTCTGTTCCCGGCCCATCCCGCAACCCGTCCTCAGCGTGGACGGGCGCAGACGGGATGAACTCAGGCGTAACTCCGGCGGAAATCCGGCGATCCCGCTGCACGAATCCGCTGCGCGTCTGCATGACCCCCTTAAATAGAGGTCTAGAGTCCTTGTGACGACTAGAACGTCCGAGCTCCAAAATGGCGCCGCCAGGCGTCCCAGAGTGCACCCAATATGGCCGCCAAACTTTCGAATTCGCCAGGAAAAGGGCCCGCCCAACAGCGGTGATAACCAATATTTTATCGTGCAGGTAAGATGGCGCGAATTAAAATCAGGGGGAAATACAAAATGAAATGCAACCAAAATATACAACGGGATATTTTAAAAATACCAAGGGTAAGCAATATAGCAGGCAAAGAATTGCGCAGCGCGCTCTAGACGCTTTCAGCTAGCAGGGCTCTCCGCCTAATTTACCCCCCTTAAATAGACGTCTAGCGTCCTTGTGACGACTAGAACGTCCGAGCTCCAAAATGGCGCCGCCAGGCGTCCCAGAGTGCACCCAATATGGCTGCCAAACTTTCGAATTCGCCAGGAAAAGGGCCCGCCCAACAGCGGTGATAACCAATATGCAGGTTAAAGGACCCTGGCAAATGGCTCGGCCACTCCCAGGGGGGCCAGCCGAGCTCTTTGCCAGGGCCGGTTTTGGTTCCCAGTCCGGCCCTGGTTCCACGTCACTTACGAGGGCTGCGGGTCTCAGCTTTGCTGGAGACTCGGGTCGGCCTCTGAGAAGTCTGGAAATCCACCTCTGGTGTTGCAAAGTCTTCGGCTTCCGGTGGGAGCTTCGGAGATGCAGACCGGACAGATGCATCTTTGGTGCCTGCCAAACAGGGGAGTCACTCTTTTACCCCAAGGGAGATCTAGTCTTGAGAAGTTCCAGGATTCAGTTGCAGAGTTTCATCCAGGGATATCTAAAGTCCTGTTGCCAGGGGTTCCTTACTTATACCTAAGAAAGGGGTTGGACTAATTCAGGGGACCCACCTATGGAAGGGTTTGGAAAGAGAGGTGGCTACACCCATTTCCTTTGTCCAGTTTCGCGCCAGAGCAGGGGCTGGCAGCCCCTGCAACCGATTTGAACTGGACTATGCACAGGGACACCAAATGTGCCCCCTGTGCAGACTTCAAAGCACTCTTGGAGTGCTCCCACCCAGCCCCAATACACTAAAGCCTGTCTGGGAGGTGGTTACACCTCCCTGTGACAGGAAACCTATTGTCCTAGCCTTCCCTGCCGGAGTTTCGGTCAGCAGCAGGAGGCCAGACTCGTGTCTGTGGCTGCTGCATCCATTTTGTGATGCCAGGGCTCTTAAGTTGGAACCGGGTATACATGTGCTGTCATGTCTCTCCCTCTAGAAGGGTGGGATCATACTCCCACACCAGTTACTGGTGTGGGGGTATGATTCCAAGGTGTTTGCCACCAAACACGACATGTTTCCATGCAGCCAGTCCAAAGTTAGCATTTACCGTTTGTTTATAATGCACTTAAGAGTATATGGTCAGGCTACATCACAGACAACCCCGGAGAAGAAATTCCGAAGGCTGCAGAGGGGCTCTGCTCATGCATGGGCACCCTCTCACACAAAACCAAGCACCCTGCCTTCAGGATTGATAATATTCTAAATAACAAGAGCAATCCTTATGTCCTTGTGAACCGGGTAGGTACGAAGCACAAAACAATATTCACAAGGAACTCATTTGAAAACATAAATTCACAATTTGCGACTTAATTTGTCACTCTGAATTAATCACAACCTATTATCAACAATATGACTTTTCTTCACAAAAACCATATCAATTCAGTTATAAATCAACATTCATAATAAGCCCACACAAAAGAAAAACCCGGTATCTAGAGTGGGTCGAAACGTCGTCGACTACATATAAAAGAGACAGTTCTTACTAAACCATTTATAATTGTTAAAGTCTGTCCTTTTGTAATTTCCTAATAACCTTTTAATTCTTTGTTGTTTCACTTCGTCACACATAAGCATTGTAATGGGTTATGGTTTTTCACTTGGGGTCACGCATCACTGTAAATGTTAAGAGCAATTTAAACTGTATATATATGTAATTGATAAAAGGCTGTGATACAAACGAACCTTAGATTAAATTACACCTACCTCGGCTGAGGTTAGGTATATATTAAAAAGGAAATAGGTTTTTCTTTTGTGTGGGCCTATTATGAATGTTGATTTATAACTGAATTGCTATGGTTTTTGTGAAGAAAAGTCATATTGTTGATAATAGGTTGTGATTAATTCAGAGTGACAAATTAAGTCGCAAATTGTGAATTTATGTTTTCAAATGAGTTCCTTGTGAATATTGTTTTGTGCTTCAGGATTGATAAGGCCTGCCATAGGGGTGACTGATAGGTTTCTATGTGCAGTGAGATATAGTGAACCTATATCTCTGTAAGGGGTGCATGCACCACCTTACCCAGGCTGTCATTTTGGAGGGCTTCCCAGGGGTGGCATAATACATGCTTCAGTCCCTGGTAGACCTCTGGGGTATCTATGCCCTGGTTACATAGTATACCATATACTAGGGACTTATAAGGGCACCTCAGAATCCAATCTGTTATGTACCTAGGGTACATGGAATAAATTTAGAGAGGAAGCAGCTAGGTTGGGGTCCTGAATAGCAGGGCCCCAGCCAGACCAAGGTAGAAAAACAGTGAAACATTAGCAAAAAGTGGGGGTAATCATAAGAGGCAGATCCTACTCTCCTACACCGTCTTCGATGTCATATATACGGGATTCCGCTACGTCGAGGCGCCTGTCATGCACCTAGATCTTCGCATCAAGATCAGCGAGATTTTGTCTAGGGCATCAAATCTACCGTTTAGAGCCTTAAATCCTGCTCTCATCTCCTGTAATAGTGAGCTGCTTTGCCCTGCAGCATCGTCGAGGCGCCCTGCACCCTGTCCGCCCTCAGCCATGGTCGAGGAGTCGTTCGGGGCAGTCTCTGTCAGTTTTTCAAAAGGAAGGATCCTTTGTTTCAGATCTTTGCGGCCCATGCCCCTGTTCTGGCGAGCAGGACAGGCGATGGCAGGAGTGCCTATGGCGAATAATCAACCAAAGATGGGAGCTGGTGTCAGCGGTTAGTGAAAGGGACCCAGAGTCACCAGGGATCCAGCACTGTTATCACTGCCAGATGGTGGGAAGCATTAGCCAGTAGCTCGAAAGCAATTATTTCCCCCCCCCGTGGGGGATGTCAAGAGTAGCGCGCCCTGTGCGCCCAGTGCTGGTGCTGTGAGAATGGCTGAATCAGGCGCCAGATGGAGGAACGGTTCGCCAGAAAATCAAGTTGGGGAGTGAAATCTGGTAGAAGTGGGGGCCCAATGATAAACGGAGGTCAAGTAGGTCCGAGTGATGGGACGACGGCCTGGAGAACCATGGCGAGAAGGGCGAGGTGTCCCCCCGGACCGGGAGGAAGCGCCTGGTAGGAGCAGACCCGGGGGGGGGGGGGGGGGGGGGGAGGCAACCGGGCGCGAGCCAAACTACCACGATGTCATCCCCAGTGATCGATCACCGTGAGCATGCAATTGACCGGAAGGCCGCAAGTGGGAGGAACACGCAGGTCCTGTCCCCGGGGTTCCCAGTGAATCGCAGGGAGGAGCTCACCACACGGTGCACAGGCGGCCAAATGGGCCATGGTGCTGTAAGGGATACAATCAGTGTGGGAGATGCACACAATTATCTGGCCCTGCGCCTTATGCACTCACCGCCTCCTCGCCGCACCACCCACGGCACATGAAGCTGTGTGACATCCTCTGACTCAGCGATCACACGCCGCAGGTCCATGACGCCGCTATTACGCAGATCTCGCCAGACCCAACGCCAGTCGGGTATCACTGGAACCACTGCTCCGATCTGCTAGTTGCGAGGTTCGCTGTGCTCAGTTACCGCTCATGTGTTCTGCGGTGATCACTTCCCGGCTGATGGCCCCATGGAAATAGGGGATATTCAATGTATTGCTGGAATTGCCGGCTGAGCTTCAGAGCCATGCGGCCATCTTGGTCCGCGGCTTTGCCACGCCCCCTCAGGGGGCCACCACACTTTGTAGTGAACACCCTTCTTTCTCAAATGTTCTATCAGCTGAGGAACCACCAACTCAGGCTGGACAGTTGCCTAACTAGTCAGGTCTATTTGTTGGCTAGGGAGGACTTCACCAGTGCCAATTTTGTAGTTCTCCATTACTGGGATAGAATCTCCCTGGCCCACTGGAATGGTGGCTAATAGTTGTCCACCTTTCCTACGCTGTCTCTTCTTTTTCTTTTGGGGCTTATCTGAATTAACTGCAGTTTCAGCCCCCCCCAGGTTCCTTGGATGAGGTCTGGCACTGGATCAGTACCTCTCTTTGGCACAGACTAACTTCTGGGTGGTCATTCCCAAGGAGACCTTCAATGGGGATCTCTTTATTATCTACCACCATTCTCAAACTAAGGGACCCAGCTATTTCTAGGGGCACTACAGCCAAAGACATAACAGTGAACTCCCCCCTGGTGTAGCCCTTATTTTTTTTGGTTTCCCTTGGCATATACTCGTTTGAGAGTACCAACCTGTCATGCACCACAGTGTGACTGGCACAGGTATCACTCATGGCAGTGGCTAGGATTACATTCACCAGCAGGTGGTGGAAGTGTCTACTCTCCTCTGAAATCTCCATCTCACCTTTGGTGCCCATATTTCAGTTGAAGTCTAGGAGGACTTCCTCATCTGAGGAACCACCCTCAAACGCTACACTGGCAACCCCTGGAGCTACACTAAGGGCTGTATTTTTAGGACAGCTAGGATCCTTGGTGTGGTGTCCTGTTTTCAGCACAGTTGCCACACTATACCTTGTTGGGATATCAACTCTTACCTTGGTACCCAGTTCTAGATTGTGAGGTGTCTTCGGGACCACCCTAATGGACAGGTTTCTGGGGGTCTATCTGGCACTCCTTACTATTATACATAGGTGGTTCACTGTCTTTTCTCTGGGAAGGTTTTGTAACCCCTTTCTTCTGGTCACTCCCAGTGGACGTCCTGGTCACCCTTGTTTTGACCCAGTGGTCCGCTTTCTTTCCCAATTCTTGGGGAGAAATTGGACCTAGGTCTACCAGATGCTGAAGCAACTACTTAATATGTGTTCTTTCATAAACAAATTATAAAGACCATCATAATCTTGCATTATACTTCCAGTCAACCAGCCACCCAGTGTTTTCATTGAGTAGTCTACAAATCCCCCCCATGGCCGACTATGGGTTTTCTGAGACCCCTGAATCTAATTCTATACTCCTCAGTAGTGAGTCCAAATCCATCAATCAGGGTCCCCTTCATGAGTTCATAGGACTCTGCCTCTGCCCCACTAAGGGTCAGAAATCTGTCTCTGCACTTATCAGAGAACAATTCCCAAAGGAGTGCCATCCAGTGACTTTTCTTAACTTTTCTGGCTTCACAAGCCCTCTCAAAGGCTGTGAGCCACTTGGTGATATCATCACCATCCTCAAATTGATGGGACAATGCCTTTGGGGCTTTTAGGATCATAGGATACTTCTTTTTTTACATTTTTTAAATTGCTGACACTATTGATGGGTCCTAGGCTCATCTCTGATCTTTCTTTTTCTAGAGCCAAGATTCTGGTCTCTAGCTCTACTCTTTTGGTCAACCTGGCTAGCAGAATGTCCTCCTCATTGAGGCAGTCCTCAATGTCATCAGTAGCACCTGATCCACCTGTTTGGGCTCTAGGTACTGAGATGTTTACTCTTGGAGCCAGGGTCACTAAGGCCCTTCTCTCCCTATGAAGTGGGGGTAGTAGTTATCCTCATCCCCTCCCTCTACTTCTTCATCTGAGAGGTCTTCACCATTCTCAGAAGGATGGTCCTTAGCATACCCTGGCAACAGCTCCTGGATCTTTTGTTTGGAGGGATGGGACCCCATAACTATATGTTTAAGTTTGCTTAGAGACCTTAACTCCATAAATCCTAAGTGGAGATAAGATGTGAGGTCGAGCTCCTCAACCTGGTTCTCGATGCCATTGTGGTTTTCTTCACAAACAGCTGGGTTTTTTCCAAATTACTAAAAGTCTTGTTAGGGCCTTTGTTAAGTGCCTTTAGAATTAAAAAGAAAATAAAGGTTCACTTTAGTTAGGGGTAAGAGAGGTTAGAAGTTTTCTAAGTTTTCTAACAATTATGAGACATTGTTGGTGGGCACGCCTTCTGAGCTGGTTAATTTTTCCCGCCTGTCTTCCCACCGAAAAGGAGTGGAGACAGGAAGGGGGACTGCTCCTGATAGCAGGAGAAGCTGGGGATTGCATTACAGAGGCAGCACGGCTTTTGAAGCTCCCCTGCCACAGATGGCTCTTCCTGGCCTGGGGGAGGTGTGAATACCTCCACGCAGGAAAGGCTTTGTTTCTGGACTCAGCGAGCAAAGGCTCCCACCCCGGGGGTCCAAAAATATGTCTCATGGTGGCAGGCTGGTGTGTACCAGTTAAGGAACCCACCAGAGGCTGGTCGTTTTTCAGGGGCCATCTCTAAGATGCCCTCGGAGTGCATTTTTCATTAAATCCCACACTGGCATCAGTGTGGGTTTAATGTGCTGAGAAGTCTGATACCAAACTTCCCAATTTTCAGTAAAGCCATTATGGTGCTGTGAAGTTCATAATGACACACTCCCAGAACCATATACTCTTAATGGCAATACTGAACTTACAGTGTCTAACAATAGGTCTAGACACTGTGGGGTACAAGGCTCATGCACCTACACCCTCACCACTGGTATAGTCAACCCAGTTAGAGGGGTGGCTGACCTATACCAGGTCAGTGGGTTGTAGACATGGCACACAGGGATGTGTGTCATGTTGACTCTTTACTTTGTTTTGCCCCAAAACATGCAGCCTGCAATAGCAGTGTGCGTGTGTGTGTATAGGTCCAGCACCTCTAAGGGTGGCACAATACGTGCGGTAGCTCTTAAAGGCCTTTCGCGGCCACAGTGCCCTTGGTACCCATGGTACTTTTTTAAGGGACTGGCATGTCGCCAGAGAGGTGCCAATTGGGGGTACAAGGTCCAGTTTTAGGGGAAGGACACAGTTCCTGGGAAGCTGATTGACAGGGACACAGGGCACATCAAGTCAAAGTGCATCAGCAGTCTGGGAAAAAGTGGAGGGTTACTGCAACAGAAACCCAGCTTCCTACATATGGTACAACTAAACAAAAGTTCTGGATACTATCACTAAGCACCAATGTGGGCAAATGGGGTGTATTACATGGTGTGGTAGTGCAACCTCACCGTGTAATACACTTCCCAACCCCTTTAGGACCCTTGGGTTTTATCTGTCAAACCCTCAGCTCAATCCTGGGTAGCTGTGACACAACACTCAAGAAATCTGAGGCCAATTTATAAAACATTTGTTTAATTTTTATATTAATTTAGACACTGGGACAAAAAAGATCCACCAGGGATTTCCAGAGATATGGATTTCACCAGAAATAATAAACCATTGCAATTTCACTCAACCACAAACAAGCCTTGACAAAGTCAATGAATTGGACGCTTTGAAACTTCTTATAAGAAAACTTGGGTGTCAATACGGTTGGTTAGAAGTACTTGGGGTGACCAACTCTGGCAGGGAGCTTGTTAATGGGACCAGTAAGGTCCTCAAGAACAGTTACCTCCACAGGAGAAGCCGCCCTTTAACAGTTCCTGGCACAATATCTGCATTGCAATGGATTCCTATGGAGTGGTCCTGATGCTAGGGATGGAGAATGCTGAAAATGCCTTAAGGATGCTGTGGATGTGATGTGGTCAATGGGGGTCTTCTTGCAGGGATTCCTCGGTCCACAAAGTTGATGAGGGGGTCCTGGTTGTAGGGTCAACAACCCAGAAAGTTCTTTCCAGTGTGGCTGAAGTCCAGTTGCCCCTGGACTGTCAGTTAGCCGTTGTTTGGTCACAGGCCTATCCTTCCTGAGTCAATAATTTCTCTTCTGAGGGTCCCAGCAACTCTTCAACAGCACTACTGGGCCCAGAAAACTCAGGTGAAACTCTGTGCTTCAGGTCTTAGTCCTCAGTGCTCCACAGAGGTGATGGTAACGGTTTGAGATCTTTGGTCTAGTAACTTGCCCCACAAGATTTTTCAGCTGTTTTGTCCCTGTGCTGCTAATAGGAGGCCGGTCAGTTGGTCCTTGGAATTCTCCTGTCTTGACTGGGCTCTGGAGACAGGTTCTTCCTAAGCAGGTCATGGTAGGCACAGCCCCTCACTACGCTAGCCACCAAGTGCAGCAGGTGAAGTCCTTGTTGGTACAGCCTCTCTTTGCTGTTCCTTCAGTGCAGCCGGGCAGTCCTTCTTCCGAGTTGGTCGAGATCTGAAGACTGGGTACCAGGGGTGCCCCTCTTATGCTCAGAAAGAGCCCTCAGGGCAGGATGTGGTTGGTAGCCAATGTGCTACCAGGTTCCTTCCCACTTAGTGACAACTTCCTGTGGAGTGTGGCATCTAGCTATACAAGGATGCACCATTCTGCCCACTCCACAACAGGAAGATCGTTCTCTTGGTGTACAGACTTCACTAACACCCCCCCGCCCCCGCCCCCGATTGTGGCTTCCTCAAGGCTACACGCACCTGGGGAAACCAGATTGGCAACTGGTTTCCCCTTGTTGCCCTCCATGCCAGCTTGTCAACCTCAACAATTCGGCAGCTCTTCTCCTTGTGTCCCACAACTGCTCTTCAAAGCAGCTTCACATTTGAAGCCTGCCTTTTGGAGCTAACACCCAAGTGGCTTCCTTCAGGAGGGAGGTGACACCTCCATGGCCAGCAATCTCTCGTTCTTCTCTCTCCTGGGAGTTGTAAGCACGTCTCTCCAGGAGGGCAGAACGCTGTCTTGTGAAGCAGGCTCAATGTTTGCCTGGGAAGGCACAGGAGTTTTAAAAGCAATAAAGTTGCAGCTTTTCTAAAGCTTCACACTGAAACAAGTTACATTAAGTTAGACTCGAGATGTAAGTCAGACTCAATGTAATAAATTGTTTGATGCCTTTGAATACCCACTTTGGTTGCACGACTGCTCTACAAGTCCGAGGTGGCCACCTGGGGGACTTGTTTTACTTGGGGGACCTCCAGGGTGGCACAATCAGTGCTGCAAGCCCTGTGGTACCACTCTAACTGACATCCCATGGGTACAGAGTACTATTAACTAGGGGCTCATGGGTAAGTTATCAATTTCCAATTGGGTACAGCCAGTTCGACATATACTTTAAGGTCGGGGCACGGGCACTGAGGTCTGTTTAACTGGCCTCAGTCCACTCTCAAAGTAAAAAACCCATCAGCATCAATTCGGAAACTTGGGGATGACCATACAAAAAGAGGCATTTCCTTACAGCTAATGTGTTAAACAGTTGAAAGTTTATTTTGAAAAAAAATTTATGGCATTACATGTAAAATGCATTTCTGAGCATTATGTACAAATGTGGATTAACCTCACACCCTTTTCTTCTTCCACCCTCAAAGCCATGTAGTGCTTCCTAGCAACGGGGCTCAATTTGGTAAACTGTGTGGGTTCAAATAAATTTAGCTTAAGACAGCTCAGTGTGTGACTCATATGGCTTTCAGTGGAGCCTAATCACTAGGGATCCCTCCCATCCTTCCTCAACCACAGGCAGCTCGAAATGGTACTCCCTGCAGGCCCCAGTTTGGAGTAGTGCCGTACTACAGAAGACGGATCTACAAACTTCCCCTGCCTGATTCTGAGCAAGTAGGTAAGCTCTAAATGTGCTTTGTTTCATAATGCCATCTAGGGCATCTGTGCTAAACAATATGGAATTTATTTTGATCAAAAAAAGATTATATTTGATGGGACTGTGATGGACATGTGTTTCTAGACATTTTGTACAGCTTTGGATCAACGTCACCCCATTTTCTCACTCCAAGCCAAGTAGTGTTACCTAGCAATGGAGCTTCACTTGGTAAGCATGTAAATTAGGTAATGCCAGCCCGATCTTGAGAGATTAGCAGGAACACAAGAAACATGTGTTTTCATAGCGCCACCTAAGTTTTATGAGCTAAACAATTTGGTGTTTACTGCGACCCAAAACAGTTTATATTTGATGGCATTTTGTTTAAAATGCTTTTGGTATAGATTTGGATCAATGTCTCTGCCTTTTCACGCGGTCCCTTCCCTACCAATGGGTGTACGCATGTAAAGGGTTCAAATTGGGCCCAGCTTTAGGCTGCCAAGTCGTTGACCATAGAGCTGCCTTTTGAGCCAGGCTACCTGACAATTAGGGCTTTCTCTCCTAACTAAACGGATCCTTTAGGGTATCCAGCCTGGATGTCTAGGTAAAGGGTGTCAAATTAAGGTTGGGGCATGTTTGGGCCATGGAACGGTCTAGAACCAGCAACACTGCCCCTCTACCTCCAGACTACAAGGTGAGCAGCGACTCACCACTGCAAGGGATAATGGATATTGAACACTAGAGGGGACGCGCGCACTAATCTCGAAAGCACCAGCACTTTCCCGGTGGACTCGAAAGCACCAGCACTTTCCCTGTGGACTCAATCACCCAGGAGGCCACGTTCCCAGGAGGGAGGTGACAGCTTCCGACATCGCGCTCAAAAGCGCAGAGGAACATCGCGGTGCGGGACGCGCGCACTAATCTCGAAAGCACCAGCACTTTACCTGTGGACTCAATCACCCAGGAGGCCACGTTCCCAGGAGGGAGGTGACAGCTTCCGACATCGCGCTCAAAAGCGCAGAGGAACATCGCGGCGCTGGACGCGCGCACTAATCTCGAAAGCACCAGCACTTTACCTGTGGACTCAATCACCCAGGAGGCCACACTCCCAGGAGGGAGGTGACAGCTTCCGACATCGCGCTCAAAAGCGCAGAGGAATATTGCGGCGCGGGACGCGCCCGGGACGCACCCGGGCAAAGCCCGGGCCAAGGGCAGGCCCGTCCTTGCCCGTCATCGCCAGTAAGAGTCAGGGCAGGGTCACCGCCCTAACGTGTAGGCCCCCGCGCTCAAACTCGGATTGATGTGCAAGGTACTGTGGTCATTTCCTTTTCTTTTTGTTGTTTCCTCTTCGCGAGCGCTTCTTTACTTCTCAGTAGCCAAAGACTGTATCCTGATTTATACCGGTTTGATCGGACCAAATTGCAACCTGCAATATAAGAACTCTTGCTGCTAATCTTGTCGGACCCTTTACGCTTTGGGTATATGTATGTCAAATTGTCTTATCTAACCCGTTTTTAATACTGATACCCTAAGAAAGAGTGGAGGCTATTTGTAAATTCTACGGGTTATATAAGTATTGTTTCCATCCGGAGTATGTTGATAGTATGTTGATATTTTTACAAAGGATAAAAACTCTGTATTCTATGCTTTAGTAGCGTTGAGCAAGCGCTCAGCCAGTGTACCAGCGGGGCATTTACTTACCTCCTTGAGACTTCTCGAAACCATAACCCTATAAATATTGCAGGCAAATAAATAGATTGCCATGGGGAAAAGGAAGCAGGCTGCGAGTCACTCGCCGAAAGCACCAAGTAAACACAGGAAGGTCAATATGACCCTACTGAATTATTTAACAGGGGCCGTCGGGGACATTGAAAGACAGATAATTTCTGTGGAGGAAACCTTAAACAGTGATACAATAGACCCATTATTATTACAACAAAAGACAACGTATAATATTGTGTCAGGTGATGTAGGGGTGGCAAAGAAAGATCTCCCTGATAATTCTATCCATGTCCAACAAAATAATTGGGTGTGTACAGGAGATTAATGATGTTGTCCTCGAAGGGACTGCAGATAGTGATCGCCCTCCTCCACTAAATAAAACATGCAAACTACCACATTCAAAAATAGTAAATGATATCTTAGATGATGTAGTTGTAATTCACCCAATTCCCACCTCCATTCCTAGACAAACCAAAACTCATCCAAAAAAGTGTCAGGGGAAATTGCCACGTGCCAAGACCAAATTGCAGAAGGAAGTGGGCACTGCAAGCGTTCCGAGGGGGAAAAAGTCTTGTAGTGAATCCAGATGCGAATCGGTAAATCTATATACAGCCATCAAAGATCTAAAGGAGTTCGTTACGCAATCAATAAACACCCTTTCTAGTAGGCTGGATAAAATGGAAAAATGCCTGGATAAAGTGCTAGCGGCCCAGCTCAGTACCATACAAGTGGTGGGTACAGTAAACCAGAAGTCACTAGGTGTCTGTGAACAAGCAGAAAAGGCAGCGTCAAGAAAAGCAACTCCCCGGTCCGACAGAAGAGTACTAGTAGTTGAACAGGATGGTTGCCCGGATCCGTACCAAAACGTACCTGTGGTCACATCTAGTAGCACTATACTAGACGGTAAGACATCCAGGCACAAAGAGCCGGGCGTGGTAGGTCTTAAATCCTCTGATAAACGGAAGGGCGGGGAAAGAATAAATATGATGGTGGACAACAGAACTCAAACACTTAACCTTCCTCCGGCTGCCACACCATATACAATCATCTTAGCTAATGTTCCCAAATTAGATTCAGCAGCAATCGAAACCTGGCCTGCCCTAAGAAATAAAACTCTAAACTGGCTGGGAAATAGGACAGGCCTAACAAACGTACTTTTTAGGGAATTCAAGATGGTGAGGAGAGTTGATTGGGTAGGTAATAGCAGTAAACTTTATGAGGGATCCTGCATAGAGCTTTCATTAGGATCACCGGTTCTGGTTAGAGAAATTCTATCGAGAATATACCACTCTAACCTAACCTGTACTAGGATTCAAGTTCGCCAACTAGATTTCTTCTATCGCTCGCCAACTAATTACATCTTTGAAAACCAAGGCTCCCATAGCTGGAATAGGGATGGCTCCTGCTATAATGTAACACTGTCAAACAGATTTGGGCCCCTAACTGCCTTAGACGAGAATGAATGACTATTAACTAATAGATTTCCACCTTGGAGGACGCATCTCTTTTACACTAAAAAACTAGGCGCATTATCCCCGCAGGATCAGACCTTGGTTGAGCAAGCGGACGAAGGAGAAAGTAGCCAAATAAGGAATAATGCCACTAAGAGGATTCCTGTGGTCACAACTGTCCATCGGGCAGGGTCTTGTAGCATTTGCTTTTGGAATGTTGCAGGTCTAAAGAATAAAGCAAATTACCCGGCTTGGTTGAATTTTATCAGTAATTTTCATGTGTTGTGTTTACAAGAGACTTGGGTAATTGATATAGTCCATATTAATGGATTTAAAACATATCATATACCCGAATTCAATCACCCAGTGGAAGGTCGAAAGGGGGGCTATGTGTCTATGTCTCAAACCTGCTGGGGGCACGCAACATATTGATGGTGAGCACAGAAATATACTATCAACTTGTTCTAATATACATGGATTAGAATAGCATATTGGCTCTGATTAATTTTTACAATAATGTGGAAAAGGACCCGTTGGGAGCTCTACTAGAGAAGCTTAGTAAGGATATTAATAACTTAAAACTAAAGGGTGATATAACTTTAATCCCTATCTGGGGTGGCGATTTTAATACTAGCCTGTGCACACTTGCTGATCTAGGGAAGTGTGGCTTAACCCTGGATAAGGAAGATCCCCCGGCCCATTTCCAACATTCAGACAAAGGCGAGCTGTTTAATGAGTTTATGTTTAAACACGACTACGGATTTTCAAACTGTTTATGTACGCCTAAGGTGGATTTTGGCCATACATTCATAGGTAGAGGTGCCAAATCAACTATTGATTTTATCCTCATGGCAAACCGCCATGCAATTCACGCAAAAGGGTATAAAATTCATCAAAACATTATGAGCGACCATTTGGCAATTAGCGTGAACATAGCTCTCTCAAACAGTGTATTACGGAAATCATGTAATAATACTGCATGGGAAGGAAGAACGGCTATGCTATTCGCTGGGCAAGCCGGGACCCTGCTGAGCTAAACAAATAAATAGTTAGTAAGGCATTAGACCCTATCTTAACATGTTTAAGCAATAGCCCAACACACGACGACGTTTTAACAGCGTTTAACAGTATTACCGAGGTAGTGAAAAGTACGTTGTCTGTGGAATGTAAAGGCACAGGCAACCTTAGGAAGGGATGGTTTGAAAAAAATTGTACTAGATGCTACTCAAAATTAAAGAGCGCATTGCACAGAGCTGTAAGAGATAGCAGCGAGATTAGGGCCTGTAGAAAGCTGTATAATGCAGCCAGGAAAACTAGGATGAACGAGCTGAAAGATAATGTATGGAAGAACCTTTGTGAGGCTGCCAAGAGTAAAGATAGTTTGAAATTTTGGTCGGCAGTGAATGCCCCATTCCTAAATAATAACTTGGATGTACCGTCAATTGAGGTGGCCATCGAGGAAAGCATCTGGATAGATTTCTTCACAGATGTCTATTCGAAAAAGGGAGGCATGGAGGAAATAGATCAGAGTCAAGCTATAGAAAGGGTAAAGCAGAAATTCATTCCTATCCATCTCCATATTTCACTTCAAGATGTTAACATGGCAGTGAAGGCAAGTAGGGGAGGTAGGGCTGCGGGCCCGGATGGGATACCAATAGATCTTTATAAGTCAAATATGGAGCTATGGGGCCCCATTTTAACTAGGGTTTTACAAGCTTGCTGTGAAAATGGTTTTATAGGCACCTGGTCCGAATCGATTATAGTTCCCATTTTTAAAAAGGATGACCGGGAGAATCCTGCATGCTACCGCCCAATATCCTTGTTGGATTCTCTAAAGAAGGTAGCCGGCAGGATTGTTTTAGATCAATTACAAGCATGGACTGAAGAGAACAGTATTTTAAGTGATGTTCAATATGGTTTTAAAGCTGGCCTAGGAACAAATGAGCAGATCTTGAATCTTAGCATTTTAATTGGCAAATATACACAGGCAAAGCCAGGGAAACTATATTTGGCTTTTGTTGATCTCACAGCTGCTTTTGATTGTGTAATACATAACAAGCTGTGGGAAGTACTTAATGTATTAAAAGTCGACCCTGTTTTAATACAGTTTTTAAGGCAGTTATACACTGGTGCCAGCGCAAAAGTCCGCTGTGGAACAAAGGGCGAGTGCACTGCGTCATTCAGGGTGGAGAGGGGCGTAAGGCAAGGTTGTGTCTTGGCACCACTCCTGTTCTCATTATATACCGACTCCTTGGAACAGGAGTTGGTGTCGCACACCAGGGATCCCCCGATAGTAAATGAGCGCCCGATAGCCTCTCTCCTCTATGCTGATGACGCAGTGCTTATGGCCCGCACACAGGTTGGCCTACAGAGGGCGCTCTCTTTTTATACCCGTTTCATGGATAGGCTTGGTTTAAAACTGAATGCAAAGAAAAGCTTTGTTATGGCTTGTGGGGGGAAAAAAAATACCCTTAGAAGCCACCAGTTTGTTCAGTTATTTGGGCGTCCTTTTTAACAGAACTGGCTCATGGACTGCAGCAGTTAAGGCCAGGAGCTTACTCTTTATGAAGTCCATTGCAGCCTTAATAAACTTTTTGAAAAAGCTGGGGAAAAGGCCACCCGAAATTTTATTAAAAATCTATCAAGCAAAATGCGTGCGTATAGCAGTTTACGGGGCAGCCATTTGGGGCTCCCAAGAGTGTATATCTATTCAACGCATTGAAAATGGTTTTTTAAGGTTCATCCTGGGAGTTCCAGTTACTGCCCCAGTCTTTAATTGCCACAGCGAATTAGGAATTGCCTATATCTCTGATTTAATCAAAGCCCAACAGATTCTGCTGTGGCATAGAATCTATACCTCGGCCAGTACTGGCCTTAACAGGGAAGTAATAATGGATGCCATGAGATTGGATAATGCGGGCAAAATATCTTGGCTTAGATACGTAAAAAAAATTTGCAGGACATTGGACGCCCAGAGTTTTTTACCTCACCCGAAAACATGAACCTTATTAATCGAAAGGACTTCAAAAAAGCTTGCATGACCCACCTAGAAGAAATTAGGTTAACCCTCGAGCTGAACAAAATTATGGTGGTTAATCACCAAATAATCACCATAACATGCGAAATCCAACCATATTTATTATGTGTTGCAGGAAGATTTGATAGATACCTGCTAACAAGATTTAGATTTGGGACTTTCCACCGCCTGATTACTCACCCAGACACCAATGACTGGTCAAGGGAACTTTGCTGTTGTCCCTGTGATAATACCTCACCACAAACCACATAACACGCAATCTTATTTTGTAAATTTTATATTAATGAAAGGCGCAGATGGCTAATTCCTTTATTAAAACAAGGAGGATGGAGGCAATGCCGTCCTGCCCTAGTGCACCTTCAGATGTTGGGAAACTTTTATTGTATTGGTTCAGTGGTGGGTTTTTTAAAAAGTGTCTTGCGGACCAGGAAATGCCTAAATAACTAAATCACAAAACATGTTACAGGTTGGAAACATCTAGGGCGTTATGGCTAGTCCCAGAAATTTTACATTGTTTATATGTATTTTGCAATTTTCTTCTCGCTCCCAGAAATGTATTCTTATATGGTGTGGAATGATGAACTATATATGTAACTTACGTTGACATTTTTACTACTTTTTAACATGTCTGCGTTTATGATTTTTAACTCCTAAAATCGAATAAAGCTTGTTTTGATTTGATTTGAGTACAAACCTTCATATACCATCACACAGTGAGGATTGCTGATACTGGGCTCTATTGAACTATCACCTCTGTGTACAGCCCATCTACTGGGCATTAAGTGAGAATCACTGCAGGCTACAGCTCTCCTACTTGGTCCTAACTGATGATCACTCATGATGAAAGCTGGCCTTCTAGGTTATAAGAGCCTATCACCTTAGGACAGCTCACCAGTATATTACCTAGGCAGGTAGCCTTCCCAGGTATAACTTCCCTCAGATTCTAGAGAGAATACAGTTACCCCTGCGACATCGACTCCATTGTCGTACACTAGCACCAGGATCATCCCACTATACCTCTAACCATAAGATAGAGGACAGTAACTCCAGTTTTTCTAACAGTTTTTCAATCTGATGTAATCTCTCACTTATACCAATTCACTACCGAATCATTCATCTTCAACAGGACAGGCATTTAATATAAGAAGGGTCCAGTGGCACATTGATGGCAACTGGAGGATACAAATGCACGCTATGCAAGCCCACTAACCACCCAGTTCTAAACAGACAGGTTTTCAAAGGCTAGAGGGCTATGCAACACATTGCTGGTCACTGGACGAGTCTAACATAGTCCGTTCTGCAGGTTCCAAATCACGGCCAGGCTGGGAACAGAAGCAGGTCTCATTACTGCCGCTTTTGTTACAAGGGGCTGATATTGCAGCTATGCTGCAAAACCTGCCCCTGAAACAAAAATGGCCCCCCAGGGGTCCAAAACTGGCCCCACCCTGGTGGCCCACCGGGGAAACGCCCGGTGCCCCTCACAGCCAGTCCGGCCCTGTTCCAAATAGGTATATATCCGGAACACCAACATCCTGCTATAATAAAAAGATGTTTATGACAGTGCATTTTTGGCCATTCTCCATAGTTAACATCTCAAAATGGGAATCATATAATGGAGACCTGTAATATAGTTTATTCTTTCTACAGTTATGCATCCTTAGGTTGCATGCTATCTCAAAAAGCTGACTCGCGATATATTCTTAAAACCATGCACGAAACATTCCCCTTGACTTAAAACAATTGATTACTTTCCTCACCTTTCTTTCTGTTAAATGACCCTCTCCTTACCGTCAATCCGTTGCATGCCAACTCTCCTGAGTATAACCTACTTTAAGTTGCATGATTATCTGCCTCACTCTCTTTTATTGTATTTTTGCAGATTGGCACACCTCATGTCATAGATCACAACTTTTTCATTGACACTATATCCCAGCAAACTAACAATGCTTAATCTACTCTTGCCTAGTCTTTCACCCCACCAACCTTCCGCACAAACTCACATAACTCCACCTCCCCTTACTAATGGTCGTATTTAATTCCTATTACTTTGATCTACCACAAGAAAACTGGAGTAAAAACATGGAAGAGTTTCCTTGAGAGCGGAAAATGAATAACAAGAACCAATAATTACTAATAACCACCAGAATAACAATTAACCGTGGGTTCGAGAGTAGCCTGCTACTCACCACAAAGCACTTCAATGGCCCATCAGGGGTAGTAAGCACTACATATATTCAATTACGATTGTGAATCATGCCCTGTCTTTATTTAAAGCTTTATCGAACTTAAACTGTCTTAATCTCTATGCAAGTCAATAGGGAAAATAAATTGTCCTGCCCCTTTTTTCAAAATCACCAACTTCCTGTTCTTTAATGTTAGCGTGTATGGGTTGCTGTTCTTTATGACTCAAACCACCATTTTTCCAGAACCAGTACTTAAATCATGCCAGTGGTTGCTGGCAGTAGGCACTAGCATACAGTGACCAATATACAAAACAGAGGAGAGACCCCCCCACCCACCGGTATATGCGGCTCCAGGGATCACGCCAGTACAACACAGAGCCCTGACTTGCGTGTGGGTGCCTGACCATAAGATGGCCACCTCTGGGGACATCTGACACCAGTTTTCTAATAATGGCCACCATGAGTGGGCCCCTTTCCAAAGCACTCCTCCCCTTGTTGGGGAGGGATCCAGCATTTATGACCTGGATTCTCAGAGACTCCTCTGAGAGAGTCCACAGCGACAAAGGAGTCTCACACAGTGGAGGCCTGGGTTTTTTATCCCATTACCGCTGGGAGCATACTACCGTACACCGTCACCGGTGCGTTCGATGGAACTTTTGACTATGCCCCCCCTAGGTGGAAACTATAACTGTTCTGTATGTACTGCAGTGCCCAAGCAACTTTTGGCCGATGACCAGTGGAGCTGTCCCACGCAGCTATTGAGGAGTTTGGCTCTGATTCACCCCACGGCCGTCACCTACACAGCCGGACGTCGGACATTGTTTTTCCTCGTCTCCCCGCTGTGCCTCCTGCACCCTCCCTCTCTTCTTCCCTCCATTATTCTCCCTCTACCTTCCCTATTCCTTCCCTCGCTCCCCTAATCTCTCCCTCTGCCTATTTTTTCCTCATGTTTATGCTATGCTTTTGTGCTCTTGTAATTCCTATAACTACGCTCCAGTAACTGATGTAACTTTGTAACCATGTTCAGAAGCAATGTTTATTCCTCATGTAAAGCGCTCTGATACCTCCGGGTCTAGCCAGCGCTATATAAAACTCAATAAATAAATAAATGAATAAAATAAATGTTTGATCACCAGGGCTTATTTTTTATCATCAGTCTTGCATCAAGGGAGAGAAAAGTAGGAAATAGAGCAAAAGAGGATGTAACAGAAAGAATGGATAACTGCGACAATGGCAGAAAGCAGACACCAAAAACATCCCACCTTAGTGATATGAAGAAATGGAAGGTGTAGGGTGAGGAAGGAAAGAGGCATGAGGTATAATCAAGGCTTTTCAACTGTTATATTTAGCAACCCCGGTGTTTGGCCACACTGGTCATGGGTTCCTCATAAAAATATTTGGATCTCTCCACTTACTAATATTAGTATGTGATGTTTTTAAAAATTAACCACTGCATAGAACATGATAATAAATAGGTGTCTGAGAGGAACGTATTAGATCTACCCGAAGAGGTCAATCTGAACCCAGACAGATAACCTGCAACCCAGCATCACACACACATTGCATAGAAATAGCCACTGCTCCAACACTTGTGAGCCAGAGTAAAAAGACAGGCTGGATTTGACAATACAAGCACAGTTAAGAATTGTAACCTTTATTATTCAATAAATAGGCAGCTAGAAGAGATCTTTTTACATTGCGTTGTTGTTTGGCATCGTCTTATGAAGCCTGTCTTTTATCATGAACGGTTTTTCCATTTTTGCGATTTGTTTTTTTAGAAAAAAAAGAAAATTCACAAAACATTGCATCACGCCCACCCTGCAGGATTCTGCTTGATATATTGGATGCAGAGCAGGGCGTTTAAGAGACCGGTGCATAATGGGATGGATTCTTTTCTGGGCCACTAGGCCAGACACAGGCTGATTATGTGGGACGGAGAACCAGAGGAAATGGGTGGGGAGGGGCAAGTAACAGAGAGGAAACAAACCAGGTTTTGGGAGGTTTGACGTTAGACAGACTCGCAGCTCAAAATAATTTACAAAAGCAGAATAAAAGAAATATAAAATGTGATAACCTCCTAAGATTGATTGAGGGAGCCCCAGCAAAGATCCTTATGAAACCACAGGGCCTTAAGGCGAAAGAACCCTTCCCACATGCCTGAGAAACATCCAGGGTTCTGAGGGGCGGGCTGCCTCTTCCAGTGTCATCTGGGAAAACTCCAAGTAGATAAACCAGAGCCCTCCCCCTTAGTGAACTTCCCTGAACATACCTAGGGGCCAAAACTGCAGCGCCCCTTCCGGCATCCTTATGGAAAGGAAAATAATCAGGGGCCCTTTGCTACTGTCCCAGGGAACGCCCCCATGGTGGAGGCCATCAAGCAAGGGAGTCACTGTACTTGTCGTAGGTCAGACAGCAATGTGGTGAGACTTGCGTTGGGTCTGTAGAGGATGGGTGAGAAGTAGGGGACCTAGGGACAGGTGAAGGGTCGGGATATGATTGTAGTCTGTACTTCGGGCGGTAACGTGGATTCCTGGATTGTGCAGGTATTTATAGTTGTTTACCTAAAGACAGAGAGAGAGAAAAAGAGATGTTAGGGCCAGTGGGTTATGAGAGAAGCATGTGTGCAGACAATATTTTTGTAATAAGAATGAATTTGGATCCTCAATTGAAACTCTTTAAAAGTATAAAAATATTGCTGCCTATACAAGAGAATGCCTATGTAGACAGCTATCTTCGGGTTACAAGGATCTCACAGGATCATGCTTGAGATTGCAGACATTCTGGTATACAGATCTTACAGGTTTCAGAACTCAGTCAGCACAGCTATCAATTAGGTTAAACGATCAAACAATTTCATGCTGAGAAAGCGAATTTGTCCCTCCGATATCATGGACATACACTCTCAGTCCCTAAACAGCAGCACTAGCTTTCAGATTGCATTAATCCTATTGGTTACGTAACTTAAATAAGTGTACATAGGGTACCAGAGGGCTTTACATTTGAGGCTTATATGGATGAATACGCTTACCTCCTTGTTACTGATTCTCATACATATAACTTTAGCAATCTGTATGGGACTAACACTCATGAGATACACGTTGTACGGCCCATTCAACACAGCGCCAGAAAAGGTGGCACTAGCCTTCAACTGTCCTGAAAACAAGACACTGTCAAAGAAAGCTAATGTGCTTTAAAAGTGATGCATTTTGACCATCTTCACTCATACACTCCACAGGCAATGTCGGCAATGGAAACTGGCAAGGATAACTAGCCATGACAAGATCCGCTGTCACATAGGTGGCTTCAAGACCACAAACTGAATTCTTGGAAACAATCAACAGAACTGGCAAGAGCAACAGAAGACCAGCAACACACAGAAACGAATGTGATGCTGGACATCCTGCCCTCACAGACAACAGAGATGCCAATGCATGGTTCTCAATATATCTAGAGTAGAAGGGGAGAGCTGGCAGGAACGTGGGCAGAGCTGCATCTTCTGGCCACTGCAACATCTTCAGCAGGATACCTTTTCTCTAATGGGGCTTGAGCAAAGGGCTTTCCTCATAGCTGCATAAAGCGGTACTATGTGGTATGTCAGGTTATAGATTAGTATTTCAGCACAAGCTAAAGATAAGATCGCTTGACCTGGATGGCTTCTTTTTAGGCTGGATGTACTCTTGTAAGCTACAGGGGATCATTAAATTTCACCTTTCTAGTAAAACGTCAAAAAGTGCTACAGAGACTAGCACACATTGGTTGACTCATTAGAAAGAAGCATGGTCATTTACTCTGAACATTTTTATCTGGTGACACTAGTGCTATGATGTTCTACTATCACTGATTAAATGGTCCTGAGAGCTATTCCTTAACAACCAACGATCAGTAGCCGCTCACATATGCAGAGATTACGGCCCAAATAAATTAGGCGATGGTAAAAGAAAAGAAAGAGGTAGAATATTCTCTGGGTAGCATATGTTGAATCATGTCTCAATTCACATTAGATGAGAAACCATCAAGGCTGCACTTTGGATTGAGGAGACACAGGAAGGTGAGGCATTGGCGTAAAGCAGCGTTTCTGAAACTTTGGGCCGTAAGCAGCTTTTTGGTGGGTGATGAAAGTTCTCGTATATGTCACATTTGAGGATTGAAATTGATTTGTAACTCACTGCTACCCAGCCCTTATGGTCAAAATACTTTGTTCTCAAAGGAAAAGTAACATGACAGCGGCGCATAGGCTCGCTCGTGTTCCCAGTGATGTGTGTGTTCTTGTCCTATTTGATGAATAGATGTTGAAATATGCCAGTGGTTAATCTGCTGCTACATGATTTACATAGGACGTCACTGTGCCATTCCGCAACTCCTTGACAATGCCCACAGCTTCCCTGTGCGCCAGATTGCAGGAGTTGTAAAGGTAGGCAGCAGATATCTTTCTTTACAGTAAAAAATCCCCTTCCACCCTATGTCCAATAAAGATAGGTGGATCATGAAAGTCAGGCGTTCTTAAAATTGGGTTGCAATCCTAAAACGTTTGGAAAGCACTGGAGTAAAGGGATATAGTAAGTGATTGAAAAAAGAGTATTGGGCATGCACTGCAGGTCTCGAAAGATGCCAGAAGTGGACTGCACAGATAACAAGCATTGGAAATGCAATAGGTCTCACATTTGTTGGAGTTGGAGCTATTAGCATTGTAAATGGCAATGTTTTGTACTTATGCTATAGGTCTTGTATTAGTTGGAGCTATTCGCATTGCAAATGGCAATGTTTTGTACTTATGTTATGGAGTGTATGTATGTGGTGTGTTGTGGAATTATGTGGGTTGGGTTGGATTACTTAGTTGTGTAATTGTGTGCAGTGGAACTGTGTGGTGTGTAGTGGATTAGTGTATTGGAAGTTTGTGGCATGGTGTGTTGTGGGATTATGTGGATAGTAATTATGTAGTATTGAATGTATTGAAATTATGTGGAGTGGGATTCTGTGTTTTGGAGAGTTATTATGTGGAATGGTATTTTGTGGTGTGGAGTGGCATGTAGTGGAGTTTAAGGATGTGGTGTGCTGTTGAGGGCTGCCTTCCATAGTACAGAAACACCTATAATTAATATTTATAAAATTACATAATACATGATGTAAACAGCTACACATTATTGCACTTGGTAAGGATATACCTTTCCAGCCTTAATAAAATAAAAGAACTGTGTTGTGTGTGTTTTTTTGTAGAACTTTGCACAATATGCTTATTACTAAGTAAGTCACATAGCGCTGCCCGAAAGGAAGTTCACTGTATCAGTTCAGCACTTTAAAATAATGCTGTGTAGCATAATGCCATACTCAGCACAAATGTACTTCACTTTGAGATCTTACATGTGGCACCATTGCACTGCAGTTAGACGTGTTATAAGTGCCATTGCGCACTGCACTTTGATATGTCACATGAACAACCAGTGTACTGCAGTCAGATGTTCTAGGTACCACAGTGCAGAGTGTTTCTGCCTTTATAAATGTCACAAGCACCCACAAACTGACACAATGTGATCACTACACTAATTTTAGTTGCTGTGACCCCACTCCTACTGTCCTACAATCTCAGGCATTCTTGTGAAACCTTACGCTATGTCCAAGCACGGTTGGGAAGATGCGCTTAACTGTTTGTGTAGCCACTGCCTTGAAGTGATAATTCCCCAGAATGGCTGCCCTTCTGACACTCTCTGTACTAGCGGTATCAACACTTCCCCCTTGCTGGTGCCGGTACATTGGTCTGTGTTTGAAAGGCTACATGCCTTCCTTAAGACAAAGCCAGCAATCTTTGGGATGGTGGGCCTGCCTGCTTCACCTCTGTGGCTACTCCTTGTTTTGGTAATAAGCTATGTGCACACGCATACTGCCTCAGTGCCCCGTGCCATTCTTGGGGGACTCTTATCTGGCTTCGAAATCATTCATGTGTAAAAAGGTTAGTGTTTTTCTCCTTTTGTTCCCCATCAGTCAAAAACGATGTTGCATTAAACAAAGGGCAGTGATTGTAAAGGAAGACCATAACTGGGCTATGGGTGAATCAGCTTTTATTCTGGTAAAACATGTTAATAGGTTCAAATAAAAGTGTGCTAGTGTCGCCTGTATATTCTAAACCCCTGGCATGTAAATAGCCTTTATAAAAAAAAAAAAAATACCCAGGTCATCATTAACAAGAGAAAGAAATGTCAGAAAGTCCTAGAAAATGATGACCTTCCTAGTTTGCCTGGCAACCCTACCAAACACTGTGAGCTTTGGGTCTGGAAGGATGGCAGGGAACTCAAATATGTCACAGATACTGAAAAAAACAACTAGCAGATATTCAAAGGTTCCCTCACAGCCCCTTAAAAGTGTAGCTGAGCTCAACCCGGTACAGAAAGAAAATAGCGCTTTCCGGCTGGAGTTTTGACGAATCACAGGCCTGGCGCTCGGCACTCAATCTGAAATAGTAACAAGACCAGTGACACTTTTCGATGCGCAATCTGACACTTATGCATGGACTGACACTCTGTCGCTTACACAATTAAACATAGACTTGTGTATAGTGTCCGACACCAAATGCACAATTGGTAAAGTGTCCACATATAAACAACATGACTCACTTGTTCTCAAATACAGGATGTCAAATGCAGACTCAAGCATACATGTATCCAACACACAATCATGCAAACTGGGACAAGCGCGCTGAAAACATGGTACGCGTGCACAATCTGACACTCTCACGCACAAGAACTCACCTACACAAACACCACACACACATCACGTACTCGCACTCATACACGTATATGACCTTCAATTACCATGGTGAGGAAGCAGTAGCGGAGCTGGGGAGAGCTCCACTCACTCGGCGGCTGTGACCTCCGCACTGGCTCTGGTCACCTCTACGGGTGAAGGAGAGAACCGGCACCGGCACTGAATGATTCTTTGAAACTGATGATAGGCTTGGGAGTATAAAAGTACAGTTCCTGTCCTTCCTCTTTTCCGATATAGTGTGCGTTGGCAGTTAAAGAAAATGCAAAGCAGCTCTTTCTCCAGTTCTTCGACTGCAGACGCACACTAAATCAGAAATGAGGACGGTTAATACAATCAACTGTGTCTTCAGTTTGAAACCCTGAGGTGCCTCAAAAAGACGTCATCACCCAAAAGGGGGGAGGGGGGGGGGGGGGGACAGGGACTTGGCGACCCATAGCGTGCTGGGAGATGTAGTGTTTTGATTGCCATCGGAGTGTTATCTATCAAGGTTATGTAGATTACAAAAGTAAAATGGAAGTAAACAGCATCAACGAGAATTCGGAAATAAGCCTTTACTTTAACAAATGTGTGTGGTTTGAAACCTTCATTAGCTCGGCAGGGTGTTGTGTGATTCTTTCTTAGCTGCCAATCAATAAAGTTCACATGTGTGAAGAAACGAAAGCTGTACGGGGAGAGGGAGGAAGCTGCAGTGTGGGTCAGGCTGGGAGGGGGTGAACAGCCCTGCCAGTGCCTCCTCATAATCAGTGACACACAAGCTCCTGGGAAGTCTACCTCCCCCATCTGATGTGAAGGGGGTCGAATATTCCCCAACAGCTCTTGTCCGCTGCATGGCCCCTCCAGTAGCAGCACAAGGACCTCCTGGTCGACAAGACCCCTTGAAAGTAGGCGCGTCTTTGCATCTGACACCACTGAAAAGTTTGCTCTCTCTTCACGCCCCTGCTGCTGGCTGCGAAGAGAAGTTGCTGTCTCGGTGGATCCTTTGTCAGACTCTGCCTGCACAAATGAGGCTCAATATGTTCAAAGAGGTAATTATAGAATTTTCCGATTTTCTGTATTTTGGGAAATTGTCAATCCCTTCTTAATGTTAGAAAGTTGAAAAGGCAGTGTCTAAAAGGAGAAACAGTAAGATAAAGGCACGCACCAGCTGCCAACTTACGCGCCGCTGCTTGCGCCCGTGGCAATACTCCATGGGTGTGAGCTTTTACAAAAAGGTGGGACATACAGACACCATTAGCCATTTACAGGCTTTTAAAAGACACTCACAAAAGCCAGTCCAAGGCGTTGGAGGAGTCATACCTCCACAAAGTACCTACAATAGATCACCTGACAGGGCAAGCGCTGTGTAGACTTGACATGAAAAGGCCTAGCATAACTCGCAGGTGACCACTATCTAGAGGGTCTCACCATCACTTGGTATTCGTTAATCGTCAGCAATTACTATTTTCCAGCAGTGTCTCTCCAACTGATTCCTTCAGTCTAATACACATTTCAAATTGTACTAGCATTTGGTGTAAACTACTTTCTAGAAGGGGCAAGCCTGCAGAGTTTAATAATGTGTGTGGGAAGACATTGGAGGATTAGCTGGTGAGTGTTAAGATGCTAGAAAAAGATCACAGTTGATCAGCCACCAAAAATGGATGGCATACGAATTTCATGTGAATGTGAAATTGAAGGAGGACGTGGGACGCCGATATCATGGATGCTTAAAAATACCATAGCTGGTGGAAATGCTATAGGTGTGGTTGTCGGCACCGTGAAAGATTGGGCTGTTTAGTTCCCATTACCATGTCTCGAAATTTGAAGGTTGAATCCCTGATATTGGATCTTTTATTCACTTTGGACCAAAAAGACAATTTGTTCATCATTGTTAGGATATACCCATTCCTTCAGGAATTACGCTCTCTAGTGAAAAAGTGAAGGGCAATTTCCCACACACTATTCACGTAAATATCACAGCAGCATTGGTATCTAGCATTACAAGCCCCCAACACTTAACTGAGCAACAGAATAAAAAAGTCTCACATAAGTAATTGAGGACCATATTACAACAACCAGCCTCTTTCGTTCATCAGTGTGCTTAACCTTTATAGAAATAGCCATACACTGCATTTACGTTTAGAGGGATATCATTATTTTTGTTGTCCTGAAGAAGGTGGTCCTACACTGTTTATCCATCGAAACGTGTCGACGCCCCCTCTGTTGTTTTGTTAAATTTGAACAATGAATTATAAGTGGAATAATACCTAAATTCTCTTGTTTTATTGATTTTCTTCAAATTAACACAGTTGCAATGACAAATGTGTATGTCTTGGTTGTTGTCTCTCTCGATATAACGGTTTTGTGAAATTATGTGCAACATTTTATCAGAAACTCAGATTGTGTTTTTTAGACAGTTTTTTTAACACATGGATTTTATATAATTGTACAATTGCTTTTTATTGACTGTTTCACAAAATGGATTTTTATAAGTGCCTTTTGGGTCCCCTCTTAGACAGATACTAAGGAGTGTTTGACTGTGAAGAGAGTGGAGTGTGAGATATATGTTTGTGTCGATTTCTCCAAGAGATCTTTTCTGTTGACACATTGACTGTATAAGGAACCCTGTCTCCTGGAGAAGTGGGGCCGCTCTCCTTTAATGAGACAGGAATTTCACTAACAGAACATGGCAGTACCATAGCAATGGAACAGGCTGTACAAAAAAAGAACAGGAAATGTGTGGCACAAGAACAAGCGGTACTCGTAACAATAACTGAAAACGAAAGTGCATGGGCAATGAATGGTGAACAATGCAAAGGGAAAAGCACATACATGCAGACGCGGTACATAACGTACACAAGGAGTCATGCATCTCAGACTTTTAGTAGCAGGATATGGGATACCTGTGTGAGACGGGAGCAAGGAGGCATGGAGGGGTAAACACTTATGCTACATTGGAGAAAATGAAAATGAATTGTTATTGTCAGAATAAAAAAGTGATTGTTAGAAATGACTACAAGACACAGGAATAAATATAAAATCATGAATGAAATCCATATTTGGTATGTCTCAGCTGGCTCATCCCCTACACCACCAATTAGCTCAGGTCATGACGTGAAACAAGTTAATCCTGGAACCATCATTAATGAAGAACTTTAATGGTTTCCCAAAGCCTGCCAACCCCTCTCGGACGTGACTAAGCACAAGCTAAAGAATGTGGTAATCCAGAAGACTACTGAATATATTTGATTGGTTTGTCCCCAGAGCAATTTTACAGCTGAATCCTGAATTTTCCATATGGAAATGACTGATAATGTGAGGAACCAGAGTTACCACACTTAAATGACTCACATTTTCACTAACTGCGACCCTTTTTCCCAATGTAAACGTCAAAAGACACTATTAAGAGACATGCACATAGTGGAAATCGTGTGTGTGATATTAATGCACACATAAATAGACCAGAATAGGTTACAAACACTGTTTGGGCCATATACTGGTTTTTGTGTAACAATTAGAATGAGGGCGTAAGAAGCTCATGAGGTGAAACTGTATTATGAATTATTTATAGGGACATGAATGTGCAGATCACATAACACACTAATGGCCTCATTTATAGGGTTTTGACGTAGGACAGCGCAGCAAGTCACCTTTCCGTGCTGCCCTATGTCAAAGTGAAAGGGCAGGAATGCACCGCATTTATCCAATATGGTGCATTCCTGTCCTTTCCCTCAGCGATGGCGTCATTTCAGCAGCCTAGCGCCAACGCATACACTCTTGTACCATGTGCAAGGGTGCCTGTGTTGTCAGCAGGATTGTTTTTGTGCAGGAAGGAACACCTACCTGCACAAAAACAATCCTGAGAGTTTTCCTCTATCTATGTATGATGCAGAATGCAACACATGGAAAGAGGAATAAAAATAGAGAAATCAAGTTATTTCTCCTCATTACTCCTCACCTCGGGAGGCGTAAGGTTTTGACTCATCCCCGGTTTAAATGGTTTTGTAAATCTGGGGAAGCATCAAAATCCATGGGTGATGCGTGTGAACAAACACCCACGGAATGCCTCCCGAGCGAAGAGTAAGGCAACGCAGCAATTTGCGCTGCCTTGCCTTAATCCATATCTATGAGGCCATTCCAAACCATGCAAAGTGGCTTTGTGGGGCCTCATAAATATGATTTCAAGATTTGCGCCACCGCTGAGTCACAAAAAGTGATGCTCTGGCGGCGCAAGGGGCTCATAAACATACCCCTAAGGTCTCTCCTTTAGAATGCATGTGCACTTGCAACCCACTCCTCTCTGTCTTCTTCTAGTTAAGAATAGATTTATCTGCTCAGAAGCAGACTGCTGACAAAGAAATCCAGTTTTTTTGTAACAGCCACCTCTCCCCTCTGACATCTCAAGTGTTGTTAAGCTAAAATAGGGTAGATTCAAGCACAAGACAACTTTAGTTCTCATTATAAGTTTTGGAGGACTCCTGATCCATTAATACCACACATGCAGTGATTTCTATGTGTGGTATTACCACACCAGAGCGATATTGCCTAGTTTTCAACACCAATGTCTACATGTTTTTCAGCATTCTGTTCTGTTTTCTAAGGGCAAATAATCTGCTAGGTTTTCCCTGAAAACATGTGCTCTTGGAAAAACCTGAGGTTCCAAAACCACCACATATTTATTGTTCGCAATTTGAGTGGAAATTCCAATTTCTCCCCAGATCTGGATTGAAGCATTTGGGTTTTGTTAAGATTAGACATGATGTTAAGAGAGTTTACAGTTAATGTGACATCTAGCATATTAAACACATTTCTGGTTAGAGCGCAGTTAAGCTGCCATTCAAGAATGGTGTGCAAGGGACTCTGGCAAGGACACACTCTGCTCAAAAGTCCAGGCAAGGATTTAGGATTAACAATCTCTTCAAACGTCTATAGGAATATACAAGGAAGTCTTTTTTTCCAAGAACCTCAAAGAAAGAGAAAATTGAGAGGGGACAAATAGAAAGAGAGAGACAGACAGACAGACAAACAGACTGAACACAACTCACCTTCAAGGTAATTACGAGCAATGAACTTCAGAAGTTCATCCAGGAGGATGACAGGAATGGAAATCTTAACGACAACCAACCACTGTGTAACGTCCAGAGGGGTGAGCTTAAAGATCATCTATAAGAACATTAAGGAAGAGAAACAATGAGTCTTGGCAAAAAGAGACACAGCCAGAGCAGAGTAGAAGACAGATGGCAACTACCTAGCAGAACACAAAGTGAGAAGGGGATAAGAATTGAGATAGTATACCTGCTGGCCCCTACTGGTGATCAAAAGCCAATGGAGACTTAAAAAAACAACAGATGCGTGTCTACCTGCTGTGAGAGTCACAGTCAAGAGTATATCAATGGGGTGAAGGCTTATCACCAAGGAGAAAAAGATAGCAATCAGATGGGTGGTTGAATGCGGTTTGGTTGAAAAAAGAATCTCATTCTATAGGAATGGCAACACAGCAATTTGACAAGCTTAGAAATAAGATTGTACTCCAGAACATAATCTAATGCCACGTCCCTGAATGCCTGTATTATGTAAAACAAAAATCCACTCAATTGGGCCAGTTGCAGAGATGACACAATTTTAGTTAAGTCACAAACAATGTCATATGTAACTAGTGCAATTTAATCATAATATTTATTAATCAACTATTGTAGGAAAGACAACTCAGCCTCTATGAAGGAAGCCTGCCACTTTTTTTAATAGAGGAATCGAACCAATCCAAAACCACACCAAGTACCAGATTTACAAAGGATTGTGTTGCCTTTGTGTCACGTAAGGTGACACAAAGGAAATGCAAGCCTTAAATAAGATTTACAATGCCACATAGAGCCATCTTGCTCTACTCATCCACCCATGGATTTTGGTGCATCCCCAGATTAACTACCAATAGGTAACCTTTGAATTTGTCAAACAGGTACACCTTCCCATGAGAGGTACAAAGAGAAGAAATAACTTTATCATTCTTGTTTTTTCCTCTATCTGTATGTGCTGCATTCTACAGCACACACAGAAAGAGGATAAAGCCTGTAAGGATTGTTTTTGAGCAGGAAGGTGCCCCTTCCTGAACACAACCAATCCTACCTGTGCCTGCATTGGCTCTAGGCTGCACTATGTGCTCTAGCGCAGGGAGAGAGCAGGAATGTGCCATATCTGAGTAGATATGGGGCATTCCTGCCATGTCAATGTGGCGCAGCGTAGCAAGTTGTCCTGCTATATTGCGCAGCATCACATCTTTGTAAACCTGGCCCCATGTGACCACATTTGCATCTAAAGGATGATCGGAGAGGCTATGCATTTGGAGATATTTGTACTCTGGCTCTCACATCACCTAAACATAGCCCTCTCATAAGACTATCAGATGGTCTGTGTCACAAATTGTAAGCTCTCTGCAGGACCATCTTCTAGTGTGAGAGGTGAATTTTGGCACCTAATGGGCTACCTGTGACACTTTGCTATACCAAGCTGGTGAAGGGAAGTGGGATTAGTTTGCTGTTAGGCTGGACTCTATGGTTAGCCGGTACTTACAGGCAGAGGATCGACGTAGAGGATCAGGAAGTGGAGGGACATGGAGAGACAGATGGAGCCCAGGAGCCAGATGTTTACCCATGGTGGCATCCTAATTAGAGACTGGTTCTCTGATAAGCTGTTAGAGAGAAAGGAAAAGAAGGGCAGTAAGACAGAGTTAGAACCGCCTGCAGTACCTAACACAATCCTGCTACCCACAGCATGCATGTTAAGCTGGTAGAATCATGTTCTCGTGCCCTCACAGTGACTTAACGGGCGTCGGTGACTGTATAAGACATTATTAGGGCAACGGTAGACAACAAGTCCTTGCAGACTGCAGTTTCAGAAAGGTGAGATGGGCAGAAAACCTCTGTAAAGCTATCAAGGGTAGGTGAACTGTAAGTTTCATTTCGGTAACAAGCTAGAAGAATTACATGTGCTAAACCAGTTTCTCCCCAAGTATTTGTGTGCACAAAATATCTGTTACGGCGAAATGCACATTCAGAAATGGAGAGTGAGCGATGGGAGGAAGGTGGTCTCTTCATAGGCAAGAATATGAAGCAGGCAAAAGAGGAGACTGCTTACCTGTTGAGGGCGTTGCACATCTCAATGGTGACCAATACGGACAGAGCCATGGTCATTGGGACAGGAGACTCGAAAATCTCACATTCCAGCCCTTCGAATTCGGGGTTGTCCTCTGTGCACTGCATGAAGTGGGACTGACAAGAGGAAACGTGGGTTAGAGCCGCAGAAATGGCTAAACAGGCCTCGTCAAATGTTTGGCTACAAACAGATAATCCCCAGAACACATCACATCAGTGGCCACCAAAGTTCACAACAGGTGCTAACTGGAGTTTAGAGAGAGATCAACAGGCTCTACTGCGAATTAAAAGATTAATGAGGAGGCTTCACAATTTACAAGCATGTACGATTGTTAAATACCCATTTTCTGAATTATAACTAGATATACTTTATAATTTCATCTCAGGCCGAGCTGAGAACTCCTGGATCATGCTAACGCTAGACAATCACATTAATTTCTCCGCGGACAGGAGCTGTCTGTCTGGTGAGAACATATGTATATCTGTGACACAATATCCAAAAGCCACATTGCGCGGTCTTACCAGCTGATAGAAGGTGACTTGCGGTCCCTCTTCGGAGCACATGAACCACCAGGCAGCTGCACCAACTGTGGCTGCACCGACATATCCTGTGGGGAGAGAACGCCATCAGTGTCGATAACAAGGCAACCATAGCATACAGCCGCCTCAGAACTCAGAAATGAATCAACCTTGCCCGGTTCTGACACAAAGAAGTGGACCTCACCAGCTATGCCATATGGCAGAAGTCACGCCCTGAAATAGAAGGAAAAACTGCCAATGACGCAGCTAAGCAGAATGTATTTACTGCCAAATGGACTCGCCCACCTTGTCACACAACAGGAGCACCATTTTCTAACAAAAGAGCGAACCAAACTTCAGGTAGTGGCAGCTCCACCACACAATTCCTGCACTACTAGTCACCCACAATATTACAGCAGCCATACAAGGCTCAGGTCCGCACAATGTCAGCGCCAGTGCACCAAAGCGACACAACTCACTAATTAAGCAGCCACACAAGGTTTAAAGAATACCTGCTGTACCAGTCATTAGAAGCACAACTTGACAAACAATCAGGAATACAGAATTCACACAACAGTTGGCCTTGGCACCTAAATAATGAAATAGCACCTGCTGCCTGCAGATGAAGCATCAATAAAAACGGTCTATCCATTTCAGACGCACTGTGCACCACCCACACTATTCACCAGCTACAGAAGCCTACAACAAAGTAACCTACCAGTAGTTACAGACTGAAAATGGGACTTGGGAGCTACATACATCCCGTAGCCTAACATTGCGACAACAAAGCCGTGCAATAACACAATCAGCTGGTGAAACAGAATTTTGAGATTCGCACGGTGCCAACAGCCATGTCGGTATGACCAGTATCAGTATGATCAGAATGATAAGAAATGCTCAGAGATGGACAGACCTTAAGGAAAATCCTGACTTTCAGTGGGGAAAACTCCCTAACTGCATAGAGTTTGGCTGCCTATGGACAATCTTATGAATGAGCAAACCAGATTCAAGATGCCAGCCTCCCAAATGCCCGATCATCTATAACAATGAATCATATTATCAGGCCTGGGCTCTGAATGGTAGAGGGTATTTGGCATAAACATACAGGGAGCAAGATGCTGGAAATGGAAATACCATCAGCTCAGTGACAAGGAGGTTTAAGGTGCCCTCAGTACTTAGAGGCAATTTGTGTACAACTATCTGTTAGTGCCTCCTAAATGTCTTATGAAACAAAGATGGCGATAGATCCCTTGTGGTCATTGCGAGTAACTAGTGTGTAATGCCTTGCCCGATGTACTGAGACTGTTAATTCAGTTGATACCCTTTTGGAAATAATTAAAAGCTCCTCTGATTGGCTAAGTATGTATGTCTGTTTGATTGAGCATCCAATTGTACGGTGGGTGTTTGGTACCATAACAAATTTGCAGTTTGTTGTGTTTGTGTGAGGCCCTCGGCGAGAAAATCTTGTTGCAGGAGGTGAGAAAATCTTATTGCCATGTGGGGTCATCATTAGAAATTCTAATTTGCGCACCAGGCTTGCACAGTTATCTGTTCTGTGCATGAGACATTTGCGTGAACTGCAATCTGTGGTCTGGGCATCTCTAGTGGGTGCAGGGTCTGTGATCAGCAGGCCTCTTGTGTGCTGGTAGTTCCTGCGAGAATCTTATGCAATAGTTCCATTTTAAGAAGAGCTTTGAAGCCCCTGAAGTCCATGGTAGAAAGAGCTTGTTTGTGTGTAAAGGTAGATAACCTTCTTGGATTCACGGGGGAGCCCTTGCCATTGGCTTGCTACAGCCATTTTGTAGATGCCAATGTCAGAAGATTCAAAGTGAAACTTCTTGTGTTTCAGTGAGTGTTCTGAAGCAGATCCTCACGTGCTTCCACCTCACCAATGAAGGTTTTGATTAGATCAAAAATGAAGATCAGTGCCTACAACGGAAGGATATATTGTTAGTTTTCTGTAACCGTCCAGCATTATCTTACCTCCAATAGCCAGATAACGGAAGAAGAGCCAACCACTAATGAGGGGCTCCTTGGGGCTACGAGGGGGCCTGCCCATGATGTCCAAGTCAGGGGGGTTGAAGCCCAGAGCAGTAGCGGGCAGACCATCAGTCACCAAGTTCACCCAGAGCAGCTGGACAGGGATAAGAGCTTCTGGCAGCCCCAGAGCAGCAGTCAAGAAGATACTGGAGGCATAAAGAGAAAGGTAGACAAAGAGCGCAGAAAAGTGAGAAAAGGAAGCAAGAAATGGGCAGCAACTCAGATTAAGAAGCAGACAGATCAAAGGTTTAAGGGGGTTATGTATGAGAGCCTGCATCACATTCACACCATGTAAAGGGATACATGTGTGCCACAGGCCTCTCATAAGCCACACAAAGTCACCCTGAGTGGCTTTCAGTGGCCTCATAAATCATGAGTAACGCGACACAGCACAAATCGCTGCTTTGCCTTACTCTGCGTCCCACAGGCTTTCCATGGGCGATGCAGTCGGTTTTCCAACGCAACACCTATGGAATTATGATGCTGCCCCAGATTTACAAAAGCATATAAACCTGTGGAAGCACCAAATCCATACGCCTCCAGAGGGGAGGTGTAACAATGAGAAATAACTTCATTTCTCCTCGTTTTTTACTCTTTCCAGGGTAAAGCGCCTGTTAGGATTGTTTTTGTGCAGGAAGGTTCCCCTTCCTGCACAAAAACAATCCTACCAAAAACGGAGGCACCCTTGCACCATGATGCAAGGGTGCCAGCACTAGTGTTGGGCTGCCAAAAGGGCACCAGCGGCGGGGGAAAAGGCAGGAATGCACCGCATTGCCATAAATATGGCGCATTCCGGCCATTTCACTTTGGCGGAAGGCAGCACCTTGATGCGCTACCTTAAGCCAAAATGCCATAAATGAGGCTCTACGTGTCTAGAAAAAAGAATGAAAAAGCCATAAAACATGGACTAGAAGTGCACGTGAAAACGAGTCTAGACAGGGGTGTACTGTAATGAGCTTGATCGAAATCTAACATGAGACTTGACTGACAGAGGTGTGAAGCTCCCCAACAATCCAGTGATTGGTAAGAGCAGCACTCACCAGACCACTTCACCGACGTTGGAGGAGATCAGGTAGCGGATAAACTGCTTCATGTTGTTGTAGATGGCGCGCCCTTCCTCTACGGCAGACACAATGGATGAAAAGTTATCATCAGCCAGCACCATCTCAGAGGCAGACTTGGCGACTGCTGTGCCGGAACCCATGGCAATACCAATCTCAGCTTTCTTTAAGGCTGGGGCATCATTCACACCATCACCAGTCTAGAGGATAGAGAGAAGGTAGAGACATTTAGGTGGTTGCTCCTTGTACCAACAGGGTCTTTTCTTGAAGTATCCCATTTCCCACCCTCCGTAAACCATGCTTATTAATACAGACTTCCTGTGACCTGTGGTCGCTGTACAAGGCTGCACTTTACACTCAAATGCTTCGAAATATAGGTAAGCTCCGCACACAGACTTCCAGTTAAATGGCTAGATCCAATTAAATAACAAAAGCTAATTGTATCCCTCTTTGATTTCCTAAAAAATGAAACTCCGTGTTATGTCTTTATTTGAGAACGTCAGAGGCTGATTAATGGCACAATAATTGAGGGACAGGTGATAATTGGTAAAATAACGGACAGAGGCACTATTACTAACAGAATAATTAATGAAATTATTTTAATTGGATGGAAATATATTTGCTTCTAAAAGAAATATGACTGCTGTCAAACTTACACGTATGGGGAAGTTACCAACAAAATAAATGATGGTCTGTAATAACTTCTAGAATACCACCTTCTGGGGCATTGTTACTGAATACAACCTTTTTTTGGCCAAATAACTGATGGAGCATGAGGTATTCTCCTAGGATACCCAATTAGCACTGTAACTGCAGGAAGGCCCTTTAATCTGTGAGACATTCATGTTAATAAAATCTGAAAAATTGCTGTGGTAAATCATTTTCCGTAGCACCACCAAGTGATCGATCACCTACAGAAATTCTGCACAGACACGCATGGTCTTTCATACCCCCTGCGGTCCTATTATGTATAGGGCGCACTTTCCCTGTTTGCTTCACAGCACAGTTTCAAACAGGTATGCTCTACGCAAACAGGGAAATTGCGCTCTATTGGTTGAATACACTGCCCTCAGGGCAGCCCCGACCATGTGCTGCCCTGGATGCAGCGCAATCATGTGAAATACAGAACCACTGCTTCGAAGCCGCTCCATGTTTCACTGTGCAGGCAGCACCCAGGACCGAACTGGCCGTAGCGGGCACTGGGTGTTTCTCCGGTGGGACGCCATTGTGGGGGGCAGTTTTGGACCCCTGGAGAGCCGTTTTTGTTACCGGGGCTGTTTTTGCAGCATAGTTGCAATATCGGCCCACTGTGACAAAAGCAGCTGCAGTGTAATCACCTAAACCCCCCCCCCCCGGCCGTGGCCAGTCCGACTCAATTGCCAGGGCCAGTTCGAGTTCCTAGTCTGGCCTTGGCAGCACCTGCTTGCACTTTATCCCCCTGTGGGAGGGTGTAGTGAGTGGCTGGGGGCCTCTTCTCAGCTTCTTTACCTCTGCACCTGCTTCCATAGTATGGCATGGGCACAGGGGTACAGAGATTTCCTCATTTGCATGGAACCACGCCCCCATACAAATGAGGAAAGCACTCTTGAGATAGCACTGGCGCAGCATATGCGCCAGCGCTGTCTGTATTACAGATGTGGCCGCACAAGCGTCTGCCGCCCTTTCTGTAATACCAAATTGCCCTGGTGGCATAGACTCACCATGGCTGTGATTTCATCAAAGGACTGCAAGAACTCGACAATCTTGGACTTGTGAGCAGGCTCCACACGAGCAAAGCAAGAGGCGCGTTTGCAGGCTTCGCGTTGCTCGGCAGGTGGCAGGTCATCAAACTCACGCCCGGTGTAGGCCCGGTTGGAGACCTCCTCGTCCTCAGTGAAGATGCCAATACGCCTGCAGATGGCGATGGCAGTACCCTTGTTGTCTCCAGTGATCATAATGACACGGATTCCAGCATCTCTGCAGAGCTGGATGGACCCAGTGACTTCCTTACGGGGAGGGTCCAACATGCCCACAACACCAACGAAGGTCAGATCAGCCTGTAGGAAAAAGAAAGAGGACAAAGTTCAAATTTCATTACAGGAGGTAGAGCCTTAGATATACATTAAGAACACTCTGTGGGGACCCAAGTTCACTAGGGTGCAATGACCTCAAAATTGAAAGCCTAAAGAATCCTGGTTATTCTCAATTTCCTGTTTTCGGAATTGGCCCTTATGCACTGGCTTTGTTTTATTTATTTTATGCCAGGTTGTTTGCAGCATCTTGATTGTGCACTACTTTCTCGCATGAGTTTTATTGTAACTTAATTCAAAACCTTGCACTGTGACTCACTGAAGGTTTAGCTGCCTTCCAAGGATGTCATGCAGCCCTTTTGGACATGTTCAATGGGAATATCTCCACCCTGGAATTTCAGAGAAACAACTAATGGAAAAATGGTGCTGGTAATGGGGGTTAACAGCTGTTAGACAGTAAGGAAACGTATTTGATGATGTTGGCCACAGATGTGGAAGCGGCAGGGATGAAGGAAAGGGGTATGAATTGTGGTAAAGGTATCCAACTTACCTCATACTGGACAAACTTGGTGGAGTCTTCCAGTACCATTTCCTCTCTCTTGGGGGGTGTGTCACGGGTAGCCAGTGCCAAACATCTAAGGGTATCTCTGCCTGTACCCCACTCTTTGATAACTGTCATGATTTTGTCTTTGACTGCAGCGGTGAGGGGAACGCGGGTAGTTCCGACACGGACATAGTTGCAACGATCAATGACACCCTCAGGCGCACCCTGGAAGAAACAGTGACATTTTCAAATATTATTATTTCAGCAATGCTGCAGATGTGTTGACACAATACATTTTGACACAAGGACACACTGCGGAACACCTCTAGGTACAAAGCTATGTTTAGTGGCCATAGAGATGTATCTGTGCACATATATGGTGACAAAAACACTGAGGCATTCAGACTAGCTTAAACGTAGACCTACAGTAACACATCAGTGCATATGAATCAGCATTTGTGCACATATTCAGCATCGCCCACACACACAAGAACACAAAAATTCACTATTCACTAGGAAGTATTCACATATGACTGCCCCCTGATGAGACAGAGTCTGGCTGAGTCTGCGGGAGCCAAGGACCCACCTTGACAAACATCTTGTTTCCAACTGCAGCTCTGGATGCCTTGGCAGGCGAGCAATACACAGACATGGACTTCCTGTCTCTGGAGAATTCTAGAGTAAATTCCTTCTTCATCAGCTGTTTGATGACCTGTGAGAAGATGAAGAGGGTGAGGTATTAGAGACATAATAATAAGGAAGTACATCTGACCATGCTCATTAGCCAAAGCAGGGACTGGAAAACACCCCAAATCAACCACCGCACATGCACCCATCACTACCAATATAGCACACCATAAATCCAAATTGACACATACATCCTTACAGTCCAATCATCAAATTCAACCTGTAACAGTAGCAGGATACCATCATAACCTAAACTCCCATCCATCCATCTAACCATACCATTGTACCTTTCCAAACCCATATAATACACTATCCAACTACCACAAAGAGGATTCTCCCAGAAAGCAACCCATGATCCAACCAATACCACCTAGATACAAACGCAAATCAAAGTACTGCCTACAAAATTACCCCAGAGTACTACCAAAAACAAGCCCAACATCTAAATAAGACTACATTACAAGATGACCACCCCAACAGAACTACTGTGCAGCCAACAGTGCCCGAATGCAATCTCAAAAACAACCTATTATCAAACCAACCCAACCAAGATACAAACCCCAGCCAAACTACTATTCTTGCAACATTGCTAAAATTATTTTCAAAGCAATTCCACCTACAAGGATACCACACAAGCCAACCCATTATTCAACCACTCATGACAGGTTTTTCATTGCAGCCAACACATCTTCGACCAAAACCACCCAAACAGAATAAGCAATCAATCCGCCATCAAACTAACATCAGAAGGCTACTTTCATAAAAGCAATCTCCCAACCAAACAACATCACTCAGGATAACACCTTAGAAAACACTAGTCAAAAAACACTGCAAGAACTAGTGAATACGTTGATGCATAGCTGGTGACAAGAGGAATGAGTATGGAGACACCCCCATTGGTTCAGGACAATCTGAAGACACCCTGAGACCAAGGAACACTCTCCATGTTGCATTTATACTAAGACATACTTACAGAGTTGCAGGCATTGGCACGCTCCACCTTGGACAGGCTACGCACGTCGGTGTTGAACACATTCATTTTTTCCACTAAGGTGGTCAGGGCAGTCTCTGTGGCTTCACCAACCTTCTCGAAAACTCCTTTAGACTGTAACGAAAAGATGGAATCATCAGGTGAGTAACAGTAATGCCTGTTTAAAAGGATTATTCTTACTGAGTAAAGGAGTTTCATGTGATATATGTGTTGTGCCTCGTCTAACAACACATATATTATTTATTATTTATATACCATAATTCACCATGCAAGCTGATTGAAATCACCCACATTATTTTTAGCTCATATTCTAACAATGTTTTATCAAATTTCCTATAAATTCAAAATTTGGGATATACCTTGGTGTGTGCTTGATCCCCTACTCTTTTCCAGTTTCAGGTTTCCTCTTTCGGTTATGAACTTTTCATTTTTTCTGCCTTATCTCTTTTAGCCAGACGATTCTCAGATCTACATCTTCCTACCCTCCAGCTATTCCCCTTTTCATCCCACTCATTTCAAACTGCCTATCAGCTAGTTATTCATGGATGTCTTCTCCTTCATATGAGGCATTCTAGAATGAACACCTACTTTTTTGCGTCCCTAACTCTTACTGCTATGATTGTCTTTCCATTTCCCATGTTATCCCAAAACATTTTTGTTATATTTGACCACCCTATGACCATTTCTCAACAAGTCTCACCTTTTTACTTTAGGGCATTTGTAAGTTATGTTCCCTTATTGCCCTCAACACAGCTATAGCTCTCATTCTTATCCTGAATTTCTCACTCCTTGACTACTGCTCCTTTAGATGTCTTTAACTCTTTACCTTTAAGTCTTTGTCAGAACCCCTATCAGAGGGCCCGGGGCAATAGGGGCTACTAGACCAAATCCTGGTGGTTCGGGACTTTTACGCCTGATGTTCAGGGGCCCGACTTACAATGGGTCCAGCGCAACTACGCCATGTCCCCTCCTACCCTTGACTCTCAGTGGTAGCTGTGATCGAACAGTCAAGGATCCCTTGGGGGGGGGGGGGGGGGGGTGTTGATACAGGTCAATAAACTGGATCATAACTCAAAGTGCAATCAATGTCAAGCCCTATACTTGATTTTATAGAATAAAAGAGTATTTTATTTCTAACTCTACACATGCAAAGGTATACGACATTCACAAGCAATAACACAATCCCCTTTGAGGTTGGGCTCTAGTAGTTGTCAGGCAAATCATTGTCCCACCCTCCTTCATGTAACGTGTTTTGGTTTATTGCCCTTTTACTGGTGACTGCATCCAGGGAAAGCAAGCTATTAAGCTGTACTCAAGAGTTCTCTCTTTGTCTCTTGAGAAATTAGTCAAAAGTGTCAATGGTGCCTCAGCACCGTTAGGCGCACGTTCCCAGGGCCCCAAAGGCACATTTCCAGTCTTCCCGACTCTGGTGGTATGACAGTGTTCAGAGGTGCAGCAAGTGCCCTCTCCTTGAGCATTCACAAGTCCAGATCATGTACAGCAAAGTTGGGTCGCTTGCAATGAACACAGCACCTCCTGGCGATGCAGTTTCTCTCTGTCGAGCAGCACGGCTGGTGGCCCTGTTCCTGCTCAGTAGACACAGTGGTAAGTTGCTCTTCCCTTAGGCGGGGAGGGGTGTGGGTGCTTGTGTGATCCTCCAACAAGTGTACAATATTTTCTGTGTCATTTTAGTAATACTCTGGGAATCCATCAGATGAAGATCACAGCATGCAGACTTGACCTGCCGATCACAGCAGTATTTCTTCGGTCCAGATAATGACCCAGACCCTGGCCAAAGTGGTACCAAAAAGTCCAGGGGTTGCCACAGTACTCATGATCTGGGCGCAGACTTCCCTTATGCGATTGCCCTCACTAAGGTGGCCTCTACTGGCATACAGGGTCGCTCTTGGGCCAAACTTAGTTCACTGGTGACCCCTTGTGGCATACAATGCCACTGTAGCATGGCTGTGCAGCATTGTGCTCCCCGCACAGAACAAGGTGGCCCTCTTCTTACATACCAGGGTCCCAGAGCCGACACTGCACAGGGCAACGCCTGATCGATGCACAGCCTAACATCTCACTCAGGAAATCCTTATGCAGGGCCCCCGACTGGACCTCACTCCCTTCAACGCTCTCCTCTCCCTCACAGGGCACACTGGTCTTGGCAAGCAGGCAGGCAACGGAGCTACAGTGCAGGTGATCTTGGTGTCCTGGGTGATGTCCTCTCACCCAACAGGGAGACTAGCACGTCCTCAGTCCTGGCCACAGGCAAAAGTCTCGCAGAGCTTCCCTTTCTTACACAGCCAGTCTGGCTGCTAAGCAGACAAAACATTTTTAGCGGCTCAAACTCCTTTTCTAACAGTCCTTTTCCAAATACCAAATGTGACTATTTGGAGTTTTATGTTGGGGCTCTGCTTCTTTTGACATGGACACCTCTCTTTCTTCTTTCCTCATGAAAAATATCTGTCATAGCAGGTAAGACTCCGAAGCTGATTGTCCCACATCATCATTTATGGGAGTGTTCAGAGTTCACACCTGGATGTCAGTCACTGTGATATGTGCATCAAAAGCTAATCCCAGACCCCAGCCCTACTTTTTATGATTCCCTTATCAGCCCCATCTCTCTTCTGAGATGTGTCCAGGCCCCTTCATTGTGAGCTCTCACTGAATCAAAGAGCCATATTTTGAATTTTAAAGGGATTCTTCTTTTTCCTCCAGTGTGTGTCCCACCCAGATCCCAGGAATGCAGCAATACACAATCTTTCTGGGGTGGGGGGGGGGGGGGGGGGGGGGGGTTTCCTCTCCTCCTCATGTATTCTTCAGGCAGGCCTGGGATTCCCAAAATGGAACCCAGGGTTCTCCATTTAATGTACCATTGTGGGCACAATTACCCAGTGTGCATTCGCAGCACACTTACTTTCCAACACTAGTACCTCCATGCATTGTACTATTACATGTACACATGCATTTAGTACTGTGTGCACTGTTGAGCACTAAATCTTTTCTATATTTAACCAGGGTGTGTTATTGACAAACACACACAGTGCCAGCACACACACTCACCATGTGTGCACTGTACAACACTTGACCCTTCATGAATTGTACTTCACACAAGCACACATACACCCGGCACATGTTTTCATTGCACACACACTGCTCAGCACAACATGTTTCATGCCATGTCTTCCTCACAGGCATACATACACTCAGCACACACTCAGCACATCCACTAATTTGACATGTCTTGCACAGTACTGTTCTATGCCTATATTATACCCTTCCCAGGCACACATACAACCAACGCAGAGTCACTAGCCCTGTGCTATGCAGCTCTCCACATCTACCTGATGTAGGCCAAGGGTGAGTTAAGCACACAGCAGCAGAACTTTAAAAAAGGTGAGTGAGTCTATAGGCCACACTTAAGGAACAATGGTCAATGCCAGTAAACTCTGCCCCTCGGAAACACTAACGCCGTTCCAATCCAGACGTCAGTCGTCAGCGCAAGGTGCTCAAAGCTCTCGTCTCACTGCCCCTGCTGATTCCTCTGCTTCTCTGATGCCCCTCCCCGTGGAGGCAGTCCGGCAAGGAGAAGATCGGGTGAGGCTTGTGGGGGGTCCTTGCCCCGCTGCGGTCCCTCTGTCGACCCGCTGACCTGCTACCACGCTTTGAGGCCCCGGAGGGCCTTCAGTCTCTTTCTTTGTGTCCCCCCCCCACGGAGGCAGCAGAGTAGAGCCTGGCCTTCCCCTTGCCTCTGGTCAGCCAGGAGCAGCGCTAGTAGCACCAGAACCAGCCAACAGTAGCACCAGCCCCAGTGGGAGTCCACTGGGAACATCCTGAATCTAGCGCTAAATGCAGGGCAGAGAGAGAAAGGGGATGCAGCACGCAGAGAGCAGGGAGCATAGAGCCGCAGCCAATCCGAGTCGATTTGAGTGGACCAGAACTCAAGCAGCAGCAGGACCAACACACCCAGCCCCAGCCATTCTCTCCGGCAAGTTCAGCACAGGCGTTGACACCGCGCTGGTTGGAGGGGGGGGCTAATTTGGAGGGGTGGACTGAAGACTGCTGACGGCGGGGTTCTCAGGCTCCACTTTCAATCACAAAAGCCAAGAAAAGCCAGGAAAAAGCAAGTGCAGTGGCCGTAGCTGGCCGCTACAGAGTGTGTTCCATTAACCCCTTCAGTGCCACGCCCTTTCCCCCTCCTGTGCCGGGCGTTGCACTAGTGGGTGGGGTTCATGACGAGATAGTCTCGTCATGGGCACAGCGCAACCGTGCTCCATGAAGAGACTATCTCGTCATGGGCACTGAAGAGGTTAAGGATCCATGGAAGCAGCCTGGCTAGGTGCGGCTTGTGGGACTCCTAGGTGTGAACCACTCGCAGTTGGTGACAAACAGGGACCCCCCTGCAGGAAGGCCACAGCTTGAATCTGCAGTACTCCACCTCGGCATTACCGTCACAAGAATGAATGTAAATATTTGAAGAGTATGGAGCAGCGCTAAACAGACATTTTCTTATCTCTCTCAATGTGGATTGGGAACCAGACTATAGCAGCCTAGAGCACCAAGGCAGCCTACGACCCAAAACAGTCTAAAACCCTTAAAAGTCTTTGGACTGAGGCACTTGCAGGCACAAAGGGCATCCCTTTCAAAAAGCAGTGGCAGCAACCGCAAACGCAACTGATAGCCTAACCAATCCCCAATTAAAAGTGTACTAACTTTGGCCAAAAGACACGGACAGTCACAGCCTATTAAAGATAATACCAACGAGGGAGACATCTTACCACAACCCCAGGACTCCAGCATTCACCCCACTCTTAGCTTTAAAGGGAGGAAAAGAGGCATTTGAAGTGGATCTAAGAGACTGTGCAAAGATCACTCAGGATCACAGGCACAGAAGGGCTAAGAACATCTTAAGGAAAAGACAGAGCTGCTGCTTTACCAATGGTTGGAAGATAGTCCACAGAGTTTTCCTACAAAGGAGAGCAGCGTCAATGGTGAAAGTGAATAAATGAAGCTACAAACAAGAAACCAAAAAAATACGGTAGCAGCCCTACAAAGCGAGGATGCCTCCACAAACTCAAAGGACAGCAAGGTCCATCAACAAAGACCAATACATGCATGAAAGGTATATCAGAACATAAATCCCCAGATGAGGTTGTCTTTACTAACACAAAGGCCAGTGTGTGCCCATCAATGAAGATCAACACACAGACAGAAAGGACAACAGAATACAAGTCCCTAGCCACTCCCACATCAAACAGAAATATCCGGTCATTGGAAAAAATGGAGGGCCGACTGGGGCAGAAGCACAAGACACTGACTGAATACTTTCTAACTGTATCCACTTTTTACAGAGGAGGTCTTCCACCTGGCCTAACAGCGACTACACCCATAATAGACATGAACACAGATGAGAATCAACTCAGTTGCATCAGAATTCAAAATTACACAACAAAGAGCAGGGCGACCCCCAGCCCCTTCGACCAGCACAACATCTTCGAATAAGCTATCCCCCATTCCAATCTCCAGGCCAAGATTTTCACTTAAGAGAGGGAATGGCGGAGAGCAGCAAGAGCTTGGGCCAGGAGCAATAGAGAACAAAAGCACACAGCAGAAAATAACAGAACCAATACTGCTGGAGCGGGTGTACATGCACACACCATTGTCAGGGGCCAGCTGGAAAACAATTCAGCAACAACAAGTGTAGGTGACCCTGAAAGCCAGGATCTGCCACACTGGGGACTGGGGGCAAGGTCATACCAGTAAGTACTTAGTCCAAGCTCCCTGATCTTTGCGTTCTTGCGTCGGATAAATCATACAGCACCCCCTTACATGATAATTCTGCTTCAAGTTTGGATCTTATCAAAGGCCAAGATAAGCTGTTGTCATCAATAAACACGACTCTCATCGCGGCAACCAATGCACTCACATGGCAAACATATAAATTGTAAATCCAAATGGACATAATTCAAACAATAGCCCTAGGGATTTCCAAAATTTTAGCCAAACTTGACAACATTGAGAAGGGTCTTAAAGCCAGGTAGTGCCATTGTACTGACATTGTAGGCAAAATAACGACACTCCCGGAAGTGCTGCTAACAATGATAAAAGACCTAAGTGATTTTAAGCTGCCCTGCCTGCAAAATCCGATCAATGTCAAAACAAGACCTGTCCCTATAGGACCTGACTCGACAAAGGGCCGCAGATTACAAACTCAGAACTCTCCAGGCAAGGGAGAAGAAGAAGCAATAAGGGACTTCCCAAAACCTGAACCATCAAATAAGCGCCTCTGGGCCGCAAAGACAGACAATATGACAGTCATCAATATAGGCATGAGTCAGGAAACTTCAAGTGTTTTTAAACAAGAAAACACTGCAAATACGCTGTCAAGGCATGCTAAAAAAGCTTAGGAAAAAGTAGAAATGTCAAAAAAAGACACAAGTCAGAAGGAGCTGGGGACAGCACCCCCATGCCCCAGCACAACCGACAGGACAGAAAACCTCGAATGAGGAAGTGTCAGGAACCAAGAAGCCATACCCAATATTTACAAATAACCCTAAGCAACTCAGGGCACTTAGAGGCTCTAATACAGAGGGAGTAAACTCACCCTTACAATCACCATCGCAGAGGCGAACCCCATGCGGTCTCAGCCATATTAAAAAAAATGTCAAACTGGGAAGTCAGAGCATGGAGAGGGCAGCAGAAAGAAATACCACTACAATCATGATGAGCACACAACTGCTAGACAACAAACCTCAACAAAAACCAAAATAAAAAGCCCCCCTTGAGGTCCATTTGATGATAAAGCTCAGTAAACAACAACATACTTGCAGGTTGCTAAGGAAAATAGATCAAATCCGGCCCAAAGAAGCAACATATAGAAGACCATATTTCAGCCTCAGTACACATCAAAGGGCAGGCATGACATACTCAATATGGCAAACCTAGTGAGGCTTTTCCAACACATACCCTCACTAATGAGAATAACAAGTGAAGACAAGGTCAGTATACAATTTGAAACAAGAGACAAAAATAATAGTCAAGATGACACCATAGTCCCATGGAACAATTCCTCCTCTGCAGAAATGGTTCTCCGAGAAAAAGAAAACTTTGAAAATTGAGCATAGCAATACGAGAGGTAAAGCAAGAAAAATACCCCCACATGCTAACCCAGCCAACATACCCTCAAAGAGGTTCAGGTAACTGCAGAGAAACTTCGCAAAGCGTACTGAGAGGAACCACAAAGAGCCAATCGTTTTAGAATTTCAAGAATGTGAGTATATTTTTAAGACCTCAAGAAGTTTCGACCGAAAAAGAAGAACAATAATGCCCGACACATTTCAAGGTGCTAAAAGGAGAACATCACCATCGGAGAGGCAGCGAGACAGAGAATGTCAATAACTACTCCTAACTTCAGGGAGGATCCCTCAGAGCAGCGTGACAACAACCCAGTAAGCGACGGGGGAAAGGAGACCAGAAAGCTACCAACGCCAAACAATCTGGCATCAAAATTATATCCTGGAACATTGCCGGAATTCAGAGAGCTCTAAAGCATGAATCTGACAGGAAGATGCTGCAGGAGGGGGACATCGTCTGCCTACAAGATTCCTGGGCAACCAAGGCTACACATATGGAGGGTTTTGCAAACCAGCGACCAAAAATCAATAGTATGGCATACCATCTGGTGGAATCTCGACATACATAAAACATGCAACAGATTTCACAGCAAAAAAAAACAAGATAGACTCGGAAATGCTGCAGGCGTTCATAGTGGAAAATAACAAGGACAAGGAAGGAAGATCCTCGCTCTTAATGTGTACCTTAACGTCCAGGGTCAGGCAAACTGGAAGCAACAAGATCTGCGATCATCACAATAGGGGAAATCCAGTGCACATATTCATCTATCGCCAAGGTGATTACAGGAGACTTCAGTCTCGATCACCTTGGGAACGACACAAGCAGAACATCGCATTTAGCACAGTCGGAAAAAATCTTCAATAGCTTCTTGCAAAACTACAGTCCAAAACCTTCCAAAAATTCTTTCATACAACAATCGCACAACCATCGACTACTTTTTTCTTTGCGGCAGTCTTATCCCAAACATGGAACATTTTGCAATGATGGTGCATGAAACAAGTGATCATGCAATCCTCCAAACGGATCTAAGGATACATAGCAAATAACGCGAACAAACTCTTTACCTCGCCCACACAAGGGGTAATAAGAAATGCTCACTAATCAGAAGGATCAGATGGAATGAACAAAATGTAGTAAATCTAACAGCATAGAAAATACCACAGGAAGGCAGAGACAATTGCACAACCCCCGAATACACTATCAAAAACTGGGGGAACTTGGACATTGGGCCCCCAAACAACCCTCCAGGGAAGAATAAGGAAAAGCTCTTTCGAAAAAAACCCAGTATAATTGCAAATCTGGCATGACAACATGACACTGAGGAGTCCACTAGTAACCCAAGACGGGCAAAAAGGAATCATTCGAATACTGGCACACAAGTCTCCAAGCAAAAGTGGAGAGAACTTCACTTGGAATGAAAACACCTCACATGGAAATTAAAACAGAAGCAACTTGAGGAGGAATGGATCAAAATCCACAAGCATTCAAAGAGCCACAAACATAGGCAGTTTTGGGAATATATAGCCCCGCTAGAAAACGACAAAGTGGACCGATGCAACTCCATCCCAGCTGAAGCATAGCCACAATCTACGTAGAAATTCAAGTGTGGCCCGTGCAGGCCAACATAGAAGACTTCCCGGTTGAGAGAGCAGACAGAGATGGTTCTCCCAGGGCAGAAGATGGAGGAATAGACCAAAATGCTCCAGCTGTCAGGGAGATGATAAAAAAGATAAGAAGAGACAGGACTCCAGGCCCAAAAAGCCTCCTGGCGGGAATGTTTAAGGACAGCCCGAGTCTTATCCACCTTGTTCACTGTATGCAGATTGCAAGCCGATGTCCCTGAGTCATGGCGTGGCTCCTTTCTACAGCCAATTTTCTTGAAGGGAGATAATACAGATTCAAAAAACTACAAACTGATCGACCTTCTGGACATTGAAGGGAAAGCAGACGCCGGCACTCTGTTAGTAGACCTGAACAGATGGATCGAGGATAAAGAGATTCTCCCCACAAATCAAACTGGGTTCTGCACAGGTGGGTCGACAGTCGACAACATAATGGCACTATCTTATCTGGGCCAGCAAGCACACATCAAAACCAAAAAACCATTCTTTGCTTGCTTCGTCGAATAATCTGCAGCGTGCGACTGGGTCTCCCGCCATAATCTTTGGAACAAGCTAAGGAAATGGGGCATCCCAGAAGGCCTCTTGAACACAGTCATTGCCCTATTAAAAAAAACCTGGGTAAGAATCAAATAAGCATTAAACACGATTTCAAAAAAACGTTATACAGACCGCGGCATAAAACAGGGCTGTGCCCTTGCCCCAACTCTTGTCAATTTATACACAGCAGATCTGGGGAAGACGCTCCAAAATGCAAACTTTGCAATCCCTTAAATCGGCTCCAACAGATTCGGAATATTACAATATGCAGACAACCTGGTAATTATGGGTCACAACAACATTGGTTTACAAATTGGAACTGAACGCTCTTAAAAACTACAATGAAAGTAATGAACTGTTTGTAAACCCAAACAAGACCAAAGTAATGGTTTTTGGGCCTTGTACGAAAAAAGCCTTACCCAAATGGGGAGTGGGTGACCAGATAAACTCCACCACAAAAACATACAAATACCTGGGGGCACACTTTAGCGACACTGGGAAGGAGACTACACACCAACAAAGAATGACGTCGACAATTTACGCCTTAAGCAAACTCCACAGGAAACTGCACAGTCCAACGAAGGTACCAATTAGAAGGGTCATGCAATGCAAAATAATGGCAATAGCGGGCGATGCACAACAGGTGTTCCCTGGCCAAATGGACAGACTGCTTAGAAAATCTCAATGCCAAATGTACAAAAGCATTTTTAATTGAGCAAAATACACCCGCAACAACCTGATCCACCTGGAGTTTGGCCTGGTCCAGCAAAACTATGAATGCTTGGGAACACAGGCGAAATACTACTACCAAGTACTTGAAGCACCCGCTAGAAGCTGAAAAAACATGCTCAAACTCATTTATGAACGGACGGCCAACCCATGGAACACGTACATGAAAAAAGCTGTGGCAGTACTTGGGCTAGCAATGCAAAATTGGTGCCTGGAAGGAAGAAGTTATGTGGCAATTAAAAACGCATTAAACAAACAAATCCAGCAACTATCACAAGAAGCAGATATACTACACTACTTAACCAGGGGCAGCCAGCCTGGATTAATTACATCATATGAGGAACATAGAATACAGCAGTATCTGAACCAAGCACTGGGAAGGAACTGCTTAAATGACATTCAATGGGCCAGGCTTCTGTCCCTGCCAGTAAAAGAGCTAAATACTAGCTGGAAATGTCTGGCCCATACAACCAAATGCAGAATTTGCAAGTACAAAGAAGAGTCCCTGCTGCATCTGTTGTTTTGTTGCGCAGGTCTGCTACTGCAATGTCGAAAGCTGTTAAACCCGATGTGCCTCTCCAAAAGAGTCTGGACATACAAAGAAGCAGGATCTGCTTTGTTCTCTTGCACCACACCAATGGAACTGGGCAAATTTGGGAAATGTATGGCAGAGGTGCGTGGCCGGCAATCTGAACAAGAAGGGCTTGACGATACGACTGGGGATAGCACGAACTACAAGTAAGCACGTAGTGAAGAGTCCTGTCAGGCAGCTACAACACAATCTTCATTATGCTATTAAAGGCACTCCGGCACTATAAGCTTTGAGTCTGTTAGCTAATACGGTGTTACGAATGGATGCTACCAGCCCTTTTCTTTCTTGCTTCCTGGGAGCATCAAGACTGGAAACCAACACTAACTTTTAAATTAACGGCTGCGAAGAGATATTTTTATGGGATTCAGACACGCAAAAGCCCCTTTGGAAGAACAGGCACTATTCATATTTTTAAAGTGCGAACTCTGACGAATTTTAACAATTGTTTTATTTATTCAGGACATATTGCAAATGATTTTAAGTAATTGTGCAATAAAAAAATCCTTTCATTTCATTTCAAAGGGTAAATAGGCCCTTTTGTACTACCATTTTTGCTAGATACAGTGGTGAAACATAAATGATTGGTACATAAAAATGCACAAATAAGTACATAAACAAACTAAGCTATCACATATGCTTTGAAGTGCCCTTCTCATATTACAAAAAATACTACTATTTGATTAGCCTGGTATATAGCACTTAGTACCTGTCTCATATCACACCATTCTCCATCACTTCTTTGCTCTTGTACTTCTCAAGACAGATATTGTACACATAGTGGTCATCTGACATAAGATCATGAGTCGGATCATGTTTCTGGCCAGATATCGCACACATAGTGCTAGTCACTTATATCACTCCTTCAGTCTGATATTACACGTGTAATAACCAACTGACAAATGTCATATGTTTGATCTCATGCAACACAAAAAGTGTTGGCATACTATTAAACCCCATGACTGTCCTATTGAAAAATATAAACAAACTAAAAAGTTGTACCTCGCATGCCCTGATGGACTATGTATAAATATATGCAATGAACAAATATCAAGGGATGTGTTCCTCCAGTGTTTTTTATGGTCTTTGCAAACAATGGAAATGTGTTTGGCATGTGAGTGCCTAGACATTCTGGCAGATTTACAAATATGCAACAATATCTCAACCGGATTCATTCAAGATAATTATGCTTGTATGTGCAAGACATTACAATAGACGAACAAAGATGAGAGACTCCAAGTTATTTGCTAAATGTGCTCTTTAGGCATCATATATGTAGAGGATTGAAATACACATAACAGTTATACCAGCCCTGTTGAGCATGTATGCAGTGGCAACCCAAAAGAAGTGCACATTGTGCTCGTGATAAAACGTGACGGCGCAAGTGACAACGTGAGAAAAACACAGCGCAGGGCGCAAGGTGAAGAATAAAATATAATATGTACAAAATTATTGGTTCACACCATGATTATTTCAAAAAGATCGGCTATGATTTTCAGCAATTCCGAGAACCAAAGTACGGTGTACGCCAAAGGATTTTTGCTGATGTGGGAGGGTCGACGGCGTTTCGATCCTTTCAAGCTAGGATCATCATCAGGACCGGGTGGCCAAATTGATGAGTGCTGTGGCACGAAGAAATCAGTGCGCGCGGGAAGAAGGGCCAATTTAGGATGCCAGGAAGGCGTCTTGGGACGTCAGCTGTACAGCGCTGATCGTGTGAGTGAAATCTGAAATTAGACGTAGGGCGCGATAAGGGTAAGCACAGTCTGGGGGAAAAACCAAGGGGGGGCGTGGAAGGAAACTCACCATCCGGTGGAGGAGAAGGGGGGTGTTTTAAGGAAATAGAAATGTAGTTATTTAGTTGCAGGGTCGGAGCCCCGATCTGCTGCACAGGATCCGGGAGGAATCCTCGGTAGGGTGTTTCTGGGTGAGGGAATGAATCCAAGGAACTGCGGTGGACGAGTATCGCCGGGCCTCCACACCGGCTGAATCCCACACACTTTGGTGGCGGCCCGGCGATACTCGTCCACCGCAGTTCCTTGGATTCATTCCCTCGCCCAGAAACACCCTACCGAGGATACCTCCCGGATCCTGTGCAGCGGATCGGGGCACCGACCCTGCAACTAAATAACTAAATTTCTATTTCCTTAAACCCCCCCCCTTCTCCTCCACCAGATGGTGAGTTTCCTTCCACGCCCCCACTTGGTTTTTCCCCCAGACTGTGCTTACCCTTATTGCGCCCTACGTCTTATTTCAGATTTCACTCGCACGGTCAGCGCTGTACAGCTGACATCCCAAGACGCCTTCCTGGCATCCTAAATCGGCCCTTCTTCCAGCGCGCACTGATTTCTTCGTGCCACAGCACTCATCAATTTGGCCACCCGGTCCTGATGATGATCCTAACTTGAAAAGATCGAAACGCCATCGACCCTCCCACATCAGCAAAAATCCTTTGGCGCACACCGTACTTTGGTTCTCGGAATCGCTGAAAATCATAGCCTATCCTTTCGAATTAATCATGATGTGAACCAATAATTTTGTACATATTGTATTTTATTCTTCACCTTGCGCCCTGCGCTGTGTTTTTCTCACGTTGTCACTTGCACCGTCACGTTTTATCACGAGCACAATGTGCACTTCTTTTGGGTTGCCACTGCATACATGCTCAACAGTGCTGGTATAACTGTTATGTGTATTTCAATCCTCTAAATATATGATGCCTAAAGAGCACATTTAGCAAATAACTTGGAGTCTCTCATCTTTGTTCTTCTATTGTAATGTCTTGCACATACAAGCATAATTATCTTGAAGGAATCCGGTTGAGATATTGTTGCATATTTGTAAATCTACCTACCCAGATCTCAACTAGGTTTATGGGTTATACTCCTGTTGTTTTTCCCTAGACATTCTGGCACTCACAGAGCTCAAAATGAGGTATAATAGGGCACACCTTGGAGGTATGATAACACGGCCTGTATTCAGCCCCTAATATAAAGATGCACATAATCTGAGCATGTCTCAAGGAAGGAGATAGGAAGGTAGAAAAAGGAGAATTTAAGAGCACACGTTCTCTTTTTACCTCATTGAAATCCAGGGAGGAATCGTTGCACAGAGCACAGATAGTGGCCAATTCAACTAAACCATCATACTGACCGCTGTTCACTTGTTTATCGTTCTTCAGACTGAGGAAGAATAGAAAAATTGGAGCAAGGGAAAGGGAGAGGGAGTTAGAAATAAGCACTGAGGAAGAGATAGAGCAGTTAAGAACAGACAGAAGACTGCAGAGGTATGGTGTAAAAATCACTATAGAGCAGAGAGAAAAGAGGACCAGCAAAGAGATAAAGATGGACAGAGGATCGGCGAGAGTAAAGCAATGAAAAAACAGTGAATAAAGCAATGGGAAAAGAGGCGCACAAGTAGAAAGAAAGGAGCTCATAGCAACAGAGAGAATAGCAGATATGTAAAGCGCCACAAGAACAGTGATTATACGAAAAATAAATTGAAACTAGAGATAAAAGCATACAAGATCATAAAAAGATAAACAAGAATGAATAGAGGAAGAAAAGTGCATACTCCGGTGCTAAAAACAAAAAAAGCAAAACATAGAGTGATGAGCATGAGAGGAAAGTTAGTGAAGAAAGAGAAAACATTGAAAAGGATAGCTATAAGAGCAGTGGAGACTAGAGAGAAAATACAAAATAGGTTGAAAAATATTGAGAAACAGAAAGGGAAATGTACTATCTAACAGTTAGAAAAAGGCAGAGAAAAAGAGAAAAACATTAAGCAACGGAGATGGCAAAGCAATGTAAAATAGAGAAAATCATGACCTAGACATATGTGAAAAAACAAAGGAAAGATCAAAAACATTGAGGAATAAAGTGGAAAGCACTAACAAATATAAAGAAAATCTCAAGGAGATGACGAGAGAAAGAACTGAGAACCAAAAGGGCATATTTACTGGGAGATATCGCCACCAGAATGTCACTTTTAGCGACCTTCTGGTGGCAATAGCCCCTTCTCCTTAAAGTGGCTTAACGCCGCCTTGTAAATAAGGCTCCTTTTAATGCTTCACTTAGCGTGAAAGGAGCATGCAGTGGGTGTTGCAATGGGTGTTGCAGTGGGCGTTCTGCCGCAACACCCATTCCTTTTTGACGCAACCCCATATTTACATGCTTGGGGCAGCGCCTAAACTAAGACCAAGAAATACCTTGTCTTAGACTGGCAATACGATGAGAAATTATTTCTCCTAGCTTTTTGCTCTTTCCACGTGTGCTGCATTCTGCAGCACACATAGAAAGAGCAATTGGAAAATATTGATTGTTTATGTGCAGGTAAGTGTCCCTTCATGCACATAAACAATCACCCCTGCAGCGTAGGCCCACTTGCAACATGGTGCAAGGGTGCCTTCTCTGGCGCAAGGCAGCTTTATAAGCACCAGCCCTAGAGTAATCAGAGGGGTGAGCCTTTTTTTGTAAATATGGCGCATTCCTGCGTTTTAGAAAAGTCGGAGCACAGCGTTACCTATTGTGGTGAAACACAGCGCACCGAAATTTTTTTGTAAACCTCCCCCAAAGAGTGGAAAAGAGGTTAGTAACAGGCGATGTGGGGCAAAGAGTAAAGCACCAAGGGACAAAAGAAAAGCACTAAAGGTTGGAGAGTAAATCAATGAGGAACAGAGAAGAAGCACAAAAGAATAGCAAGAAGCAGAGAGACGAAGTGTAACAGAAGAACTCAGGCAGCAGTACTTACACCTCTCCCTCTGGTGCGTAAGTGGAGCCAGTGATGCTGAATTCGTTCAGGGTGCAGACATCTCCGTCAACTTTATCCAGAACGAACATCTGCAGAGAAGACATGATCTGTCAGAGCCAGTAATCAAGGAGACCTGGGCTCTCATAGCTTGGTATGGGATCTGATGGTGGGCAGGCTGTGCAGACTGTTCCAACACTGCCTTTTGGTTTCCAGTTGTATATGGATGTACTGAAGAGCATAGATTCTGATGCATTGCATTGATGTTTCAGGCACCAGTTTGGTGCATGGATGTATAGCTGTTGAGCACCAGTTGGATCTTAGTTACGTGCTTGAAGAAAATATGGGCTGGGTGTTAGGTTATATGTTTTCAGGGATGTTAGTCATAGCTTTGCAGGAATGTTATCCATGTATTAGATTGGTAGCTATGTATTAGCATGTTGTTTTTTTTCTGCAGAGTTTTATATAGTGCGAACTTGACCCGAATCCAATCAGGTATCAGAGCGCTTTACATAGCACCAGTTACGTTACATGAGGACACACATTCATTCTTTGTTAGGCACGGGGAGATTAAGTGATTTGCCCAGAATCATGTGACTAGTGTGTTCTATGTTGGTTGTTTTTAGAATGTGGTTTTGACAGTTGCTTGTGGTACCTGGCTTTGGGTGTCGCAGGGTTTGATGCAGAATAAACTTCACTACAATCAAGATCTTCAAGTGTCCAGGAGTGTTCATTACATGATTGCCAGTGGACTATTTGGTGAGTGCTGGCTGGTTACAAGTTAGGTACGCATTGAATGCCAATTGCAAGGCAACTGGACACCACCAATTGGGCATTTCTACCTTGTGTTTCTAGCTTGCAGTCGGATGTGAATAATCTTTTTAGGAGAGCTGTTAAAATGTAGGTGTTCTGAAGCAGGAACCAGTCTACAGAGATTCTGAAACAAATACTGGCTTGGCCATATAATTTTTGACTGGGGGTGTCATGGGGTATGGATAAATCTGTTGCTTTGGTGCAGCATAAAGGCACTTGTTTTGGGATGTCTCTCCAGAAGTGGCGCATTAGAGTAAGGACTAGTCCACACAGATGCTGGACTGCACAAGTTTAGTGGTGTTACTTCAGAACAAAGGTGTCATAGGGCAGGCGCTGTGCTTTTGAGAGCCTCAATTAGATCCTTTTTTCAGGGTGTCTGTTTAGAATGTGTGTGCAGATAAGTAAGTGTACAGACATCCTGGGATAGACACTGATTTGGGAGATACAGGGCGATACTGTGGAACGGAGGTCTCATGAGGTCACGTAAAGCCAACACACAAACAGAAGTAGACCAAGGTTTGGTTTGAAAGTTCTCTTTTTTGTTTGTTGAATACGTTGTATTAATTTTTATAATGAAAAACAGTACAGAGAAAATGAGGAGGGAGAAGAAAAAGATTCAACATCCGACAGTTGCACGAGGTATACAGTAATATGACACTTACAGATACAGATGATAAAGGTATGAACCAAGAATAGACATAAATCCAGTACATAATAAGCAATAGAAGCAGTTGGTACCTGTTTATGTGGATCAAGTAGGACTGGGTGAAGTGAACCAGGTGGAATTGTCAGATGTATAACATCCACAAGTGTACCAATGATGCAATAAATGAAGACGAGAGAAAGAAGGAAAGAGAGGGGAGTAGTAGGACAGGAAGGAGAGGGGGGAGTCATGTGATACTATGTGCATGGAGGCTCAGAAATGATAAGAAGAGTAAGAATTAGTGGTCAGTAGGAAATTGTGGAATTTCTATTTTGGTGGAAGGGTTGTGAATTAAAAGTTAAAGCATATTCCAAATACCCTGAAACGGGGACGGGCAACCTCTTGTATGAGATTGATTGATATGTGTAATGCGTAGATAGGTTACCCAGGCCCATCAGATACAACAGGATATATTATTGGAGGATTTCTAGTCAAGTGGTATAACATTATAGCGATGGTGAGGAGATGATCAAGGAGTGTTAAGTCCATGTCAGGAAGATCAATTGGCAGGTGGGCCATTTGGGGTCCTAGGAGGATAATCGGAAGGCATAGTGGGGACGGACATCGGTTTCGGGTGTCAGTTCTGAATTGAGTGATAGAAAACAAGAACAGGATCTAGTTTAGTGTTAAATCAGAATGGGTGTGACATGCTAAGGGTGGGTCTGCAGAGGGGCTAAAGCTAGGTCCTAGACAGGGAAGGACTTGACAACAGCTTAGGGCACCAACTTAAGCAGGTGTCAGCTTGCCACTACAAGTATGCACACTGACCTGTGCCAGAGGTGACAAGGAAGTAGAGAGAGGACAACATTTCACTATGCTTAAATTACAAAAATGCTTTGTACCAGCCCTGCCTGGTATAGGCATAGGTTTTGAGAAGCTACTTCAGAAGGGGAAGTCATGGGAAAGGTCTGAAGAGGGTGCTTTGAGCTGTTGCAAGGGTGCTTGTAGTTCAAAATCCTCATTGTGAATAGTAAAGTCATGCATCTTCAAAGTACCTCCCAGCATGTTAGGGGACATACAAATTAACTGATGTAACCAAGCATTGTCAAATAAAATAAATAAATAAATAAATAAATATATATATATATATATATATAGAGAGAGAGAGAGAGAGAGAGAGAGAGAGAGAGAGAGAGAGAGAGAGAGAGAGAGAGAGAGAGAGAGAGAGAGACAGACAGACAGACAGACAGACAGACAGACAGACAGACAGACAACTGGATACAATAACATATATGAGAAACAGAGAAAAGAACTCTAAACATGAACAAAGCCTAAAAGTGTAATGAAGTTGCAGGGAAGAGCTGCAAGTATTAAAGAAAATGTCACTTGTTGTCTTTAATGTTTCACTGCAAAGATGATATTTTAAATGTACAGAGGATATGTGATGAGAAATAATTTATAAAATCAAATATTTGTACTTAAAGTATGAGGTTGATAGACATATATGTCAGTTTCCAGTTATGAATTTACTCAATGGTGTCATATTCAGGATGTACATAACCTGGGATGTCTGTTGAAGAACAAGGCTACTGTTTGGAACAGGATGCTCAGTGCACAGCCTGGTGAAGACACCATCTTCTGGTTATGGTCTTTACTCTAGGTGGCTGTCTGTGAGGCTTCTGGTTTTGATTCATACCACTTGAGGTCTCTGTCTATGGGGAGCCTGTAGTAGGTACCATCTCCTGGTTATGGTCTGCACTGCTTGAGGGGTCTGCCCATAGAGAACCTGGAGTAAATCCCAGCTCATGGTTATGATTTATACCGCTTGAAGTCTCTGCTTATGGAGAGCCTGGAGTATATACCAGCTCATGGTTATGGTCTGTACTGTAGGGTGCTGTTGGTGAAGAGCCTGGAATAGATACCAGCTCTCGGTTATGGTCTGTACTCTTGGTGTCCTTCTGTGGAGAGACAGTAGTAGATACAAGCTTCTGGTTATGGTCTATGCCATAGAGGTCTCAGTCTATAGAGAGCCTGGAGAAGATACCAGATCCCAGCTATGGTCTCTACCACTTGAGGGGTCTCTACATGAAGAGCCCGGAGTGAGTGCCAGCTAGTGGTTATGGACTGTACAACTCTAAGGGACCCTCCATAGAGATCCTGGAGTAGATTCCAGCTCCCGGGTATGGTCTGTAGTGCTTGAGGGGTTCCTCCGTGGAGACCCTGGAGTACAGACCTGCTTCCGGTTGTGGTCTGTACTCTAGGGGTCTGTCCATGAGAGTCTGGAGTAGAAATAAGCACCTGGTTATGGGCTATGCTGCTCTAGGCCTAGTGTTGATTTACAGACAAGAATTTAAGGGGTACACAGAGTAACTTGGCTCCTCTTACCCTGCAGACGGACATCTGGTTGGTGGTCAGAGTACCAGTCTTGTCAGAGCAGATGACAGAGGTGCACCCCAGGGTCTCCACAGAAGGCAGGCTTCTCACAATGGCGTTCTTCTTAGCCATACGTCGGGTTCCCAGAGCCAGGCAGGTGGTGATGACAGCAGGCAGACCTGGAAGAGTAAGACACTGAAATTACCTACAGTGTCTCATTAAGAGTCCCTTTAAAAGAAAAAGGATGCAAATGAACTCATCTTTTAAACTTGTCTTAAGGGACTGCAATCCTTCAACAAGGGATTACTGCCCCCTTCTACAAGTGAATGCTAGTAGCAGTATTGAACATGGTGCCACCCACGTGCCATGAAAGGGTTTGGTTGTGAGTTTTCCCCTATGTTCTTTATCAGTAATTCACACCAATAGTACACCCTCCATTATCTCTTCTGTGTGCTTTAACACTGCTGGGGCAGACAAGTTAGCTGATCGATAGAAAAGTAGTCCCTACAAGAAATACTAGTTTCTAAAGTCAATGAGAATCTACCCCATTGGGTTGCACCAGTCATTCTACTCAAGTAACCAATAGAATACTATCTTTGGTCTTTACCACATGATTCATACCATCTAGCCCTGTCCTAATATCAGCTAAACCACGCTTAGTGAACAAGATACACTAAAAGGACAATGTTCCAGGTTTGTCCTGATGTCTCTACTTACGCCAACTTGAGGAAGGTGGCTGCTTCTTATCCAACTTGGGAAGAATAACTATCTGGAGCACTATTAATTCAGAGACATTTCAGCACTTGTGTATGAGAAAATTCCGGGATAAGGGACTTCTGAACCTACAACTGAAATCTAAATTGTACCTCTCTTTTTTACATTTCAGATCGAGCTGAACTTGCAGGTTTGACTGTTTCGAGAGTGGAAACTCTGGAGCAGAATCTTCGTGTGGCCATTAATTCTCATTTCTCTCCATCACAGAGAGAAAGAACAACTCACTGATTTGAAAATGTAAGTTAGAAATAAGGGAACTGTGAGGCTCACCCTATACAACTGCACCGATGCAATTCAGTTTCAAAATGGAAAATGGAAAAGATTCAAGACTTATGTTCCTGGGAGGTTCATCTTTTGTCTGGTGTTGGTTCAGCATAAATTCCAGCAGTGCTTAAAAAGAATTGTAGGTCACTGACTATTTTGCAATCTTTCTTCTTCAATACAAATGGAAACACAATCCAGTCTGAGAGAGTGAAAGCTCAGCTGGGATTATATAGAACCCATCCAGTCAAGTAATCAAATAATAATCTTGATTTGGCCATAATCCAGCTATAAAAGACACACAAATATATAGATTCATAATAACGCCCATGTAAAATTCAATAATAAAACAGCACATCTTGAAACCCTATTGAGACCATAAATAAACAAGCATTTGCAATCCAGTAGGTCTCGCATTTGCGAGAGTTTGAGCTATTGCCATAACAATGCCTTTGATTTATGTTTCGAAAACCTGCAAGTGGATGGAGGGGATTACTCTGGTGTACCCCAATTCAAATCTGTGACCAGTAGACTACATGCAGAACTGCAGCAGGTTCTAACCTTCCGATCTGTGCTGCTGTGAATGGTTTATTTCACCTGCAGGTTACTTGTATTCCTGCAACATGCTTTCTACCCCACTGATCTAACCATGATTGACAGTGGTGGTATGCACTTTGCAAACAGATTTTAGTGTTTGTATATTTATAACGCACCCAACGGCCTCTAGGCAATAGAGCTCTTTATAGTAAGAACTTTATTTACATACATTTTCTTAGTAGGGTTGAAATATGAAGGCTATAGTCACACAATTACAGATGAAAAATAAGCCTTTAAGTATCACTGAGCTTTGTTCCCTGGGGTTTTACGCTGTTATCTGTAAATTATTTTCGAATGTCTAAGGAGAGTAGTTTATTCCACTGATTCTAGTTGGCATTAGAACCTGTAGCCCGCTCTTTAGTAGATGTTTGCAATTTGGAATATTAAATAGAAAATAGCGTTCTACCTTAATAGTGTAGCCAACGTGTAGAAAACAAAAATATCAAATGGTTATTGAATATATGCAAGTATCGATTTCCTATTCTTAATTCCACATCTATATACCTCACAGATATATAGATATATTTTTTTTTTAGATGCCATGAGTCATGTCAATATGATGTTATGTTGGTATGTTATGTGATGTTATGTTTTGTTGTCACAGGAGCAGGCTAAGATACTTTTTGGATCAACCCGAAACTTGGTTAGCAAAGAACGCTCCCAAACATTTCTAACCAGGGAAAGGTACAGCTCAGGGCCATCACAGACTTTGATGGCTAAGTATTCTCTCATTGTTGGTTTGGCCAAAACACTGAGCTCCCACGCATCTGATGCAGAGCTCATATATAATGCATTTATCTTACCCCTCTCGTCCTGATCCAACCTGTGGGGAAGGCAAATAAATCAGGCCTACCTAGGGATTTGGGGATTCTCTTTATATAACCCAGCTAAGGGATCTTTAAACCGTTATCACATTTTAAGCAATCTATGATCACTTCTCAGTTAAGCGATGTGTGTGGGTTGCTCCAGACTGCCAGTCACAAGAGCAGTTGAGCAATTTTAATTTGATCTTCAGCAAATGGTAAGCCCAGTTCCTCATGAAGAAAAAATTGGGAGTTGAACTTATCGTCCCCAGCACGCTCCATCAACTTCCTCTTAGATATATGCACGGCTTATGGGAAAGTCTCTGGATATACGATAAACTGGGCAAAGTCACTTCTCTATATCCTACACGGTTCCACGCCACGGCTCCCACGCGGATGCACACTTCAGGTGGCGGCGGATGGCTTTAAATATCTTGGGATATTCATAACACATGACCACACGCACTTCACTGCACACAACCTGATGCAGCCATTGACAAGACTCAAAGGCGACGTCAAGCACTGGCGTACACTGCCACTAACACTGCTGGGAAAAGCCGCCATTCTCAAAATGGTGGCACTTCCTAGATTCCTGTATGCGCTACAAAATACACCATTCCCGATCCCTGTAACATACTTCAAAGCGATTAACGCGGAAGTAACAACTCTGCTCTGGGATGGGAAAACTCCCCGAATAGCTATAAACAAACTGGTGAGAAGTTGGTACGATGGCGGTGTCGCACTCCCTGACGTTAAAATATACTATTGGGCATCCTAGTTGGTTGCTATTAATTAGTGGCTCCATGCACCCCAAGAGGACCCGGCGTACCGAATGGCAGGCTCCTGCTGGAGGCGCCAGGGATTATGGGTACACTGTACAACAAAAAGAGACGGAACACCCTCTCAGGCCCAACAGCACACACGGTACAAGTTTGGTTCACGGCCCGGAAAACACTAGGATGGGAGGGAGTAATTACACTAGCCTTGCCACTGCGGGACACAAAGAGGCTGGGCACACTGCGTAATACTAAAGGCTTTGCCCAATGGGATCCGATAAGGATGTCAAAAGTCGGAGACCTCTGGAAGAAAGGGGAGGTAGTTACATTTGCTCATCTGCAGGCTACCTACGGCTTAGCGCAGACAGAAATGTTCCGATGCATGCAGATTTGACACGCGCTCCAGTCTTTGATCCCGCCAGGAACTCGACCTGAAGAATCCTCGCCATTAGAAGACCGGCTTCTCACAGATCACCTTCACAAAAAGGCAATTTCACAAACTTACCGGAAAATTGTAAATAACCGCCCAGACCCCTTGGCAGCATTGAAGGCAAGATGAGAAAAAGACATAGGTGAAATAGATGAGGCAGACTGGAGGGAGGCACTGGCGTCCCCTAGGGAGGCAGCGATACCGTCAAGGCTTAGATTGGTGCAATTAAAAATTCTGCACTGCACATACTATACTAGGACACTACTACATACAATACACCGGGCAGACACGCTGCTTTGTCTCAGGGAGTGTGGAGAGTTAGGTACATTTTACCACACTCTCTGGCTCTGTCCAGAGATAGCGCGCTATTGGAGAGCGGTTATGCGCACACTCTCACAAGTTACGGAAGTCACGATTCTCCCTGAACCAAAATGTTGTCTTCTTAATATCTGGGAACCCACGGATTTAAACAACACAGCCCAAGAATGGGTAACACTGGGCATGACAATGGCAAAACAGAATATTGCGCAACGTTGGGGCTCCAGGCTCAACCCTACCCTAGGGCAATGGTGCAAAGATATGGACGTGGCTATGGTGGCTGAGAGGTCAGTCTACGTTCACTGAGGGTGCACCAAAAAATGGACAAGGGTGTGGGGGAAGTGGAACACCTATCGTGGAAACATATGTGAAACCCCCCCCACAAGATACATCTGGGTCGGATATTGATGAATGACCACACCTTGATACATGGCAATACTGAACTGTCTTACTTGAATTTTTATCCCCATTGACACAGATGGACAAGTTTATTCTATATATACACTGCAAGACTACTATAAATACTATATCTCATCTTTGTTTGTACACCGTACACCGTACACGATTACTGTACTACAAGACATTGTAACAATAAGCGAAATGTTAATAAAATTGATTAAAGAAAAAAAAAGTTAACATTATTAGTACGGATGACATTTCGCTCACGGACACGGGATATCTTTTTTCTCTTTTCTTTTTAGAAATAAAGGCCTAATCTGGTGGATTTTGAGAAGAAAAAAAAGGGCCTCACTTAGGCATTTTGCTTCCCTATGACCATATTATGCGTCTTAGCTATGGTGGTGTCTATATCAAGATTGTCAATGAAGAGCACAAACGCATTGATGAGACTCATTAGACCATTTTGTGTGTGGGAAAGCAGAGTTACATCATCAGCATAGAGTAAGGCTGGGATAAAAGTTGAATTTACCTTGGGCATCTCTACCCCCGTGATACTAAAAACAAACTTAACCCATTAATATATAAATTAAATAAAACTCACCTGGTCAAATCTAGAAGATTGTATGAACTAAAGGGTCTTTTGGGGCTACATCCAATGGCTGGTTCAGAGACACAAGTTTCTCCTGGAACTAAATCACTCACCTTCGGGAATTGCAGCCACGGCCAGAGCGACAGCAATCTTGAAGTAATAGACAGCACCGCGGAACCAGGAGCCACCATGGATGGGATCGTTGAAGTGTCCAATGTTGATCATCCATACGGCCACACAGATGAGGGAGATGACCTTAGATAGCTGCTCTCCGAACTCGTCCAACTTTGCCTGCAGTGGGGTCTTCTCTTGCTCTGTGGCAGCCATCTGGTCACGGATTTTGCCGATCTCAGTACTAACACCAGTAGCAATCACAACACCGATGGCCTTGCCAGCGCCCACGTTGGTACCCTATAAGTAAGAATCATACATGCAGTCAAGCCAGATGGCAAAAGAAGCAGGAGATGCCTCACATCTGAGGACAGGGGTTAGCTACTATTGGACACTGGGGTGCAGAGTCCGGAGGGGCCCAATAAACCCTGATGTTTGCTGTCATTTTAGTACCTCAACAGCATCCAAAGGAGGCCTTTTCCATCCTTGCACTGGAGCTCATAGCATCCAAGTTATGCTACTGAACCTGGGGAAATAATGACTTCTCTCTGTGAGCCAGTGACAGTGATAGGGGCCTGAATCTCTTTCAGCACTGAAGCCTTTCCCGTGAAAGCTACAACACTGCTTAGAGCCTAAGATCTCCAGGTACAGCCAAAGAAAAACAACTGAGATCATGGATGGACTGACAGAGATCAGGGAGGGATCAATGAACTGATTTCATTGTCAGTACCATGAAAAATCCTGACCAGACTGGAGAGTTACTGGATATGCTCAGGAGATAGAGAGTCCCTGTGTACTGTGCTGAGGGCAAGCTTGAGGCCTTGGAAGAGTGGCCATAAGAGGGGCTCCAGGCAGTACTTACGGAGAAGAGCATATTCTTCTTGTCCTGGTTGACAGCCCGGAGGTCAGGGACAGCTTCTGTGTGCTTGATGACAGAGACGGACTCACCTGGAGTGAGACAAATGATGGAGGGGAGAGAGGTTGTTAAAGCGGTGAGCGGGCGAACGTAATACCATCTTAATTTTAAACAAGAACACGGTCCACATCCCATAACTCCCATAGGTGCAGGCCTACAGGGTCTTCAGGAGAATGTTTCTCGAATGGAATGATAGGGCCAGGGAAGTCACTGGCATGCTCCAGTCCTATCTACATTTCAGAGCCACAAGACTTGCGAAATCTCCCTGTGTCCCTAAGAGCCAATCCGCTTCTGTGCCCCCATGTGGAGATGTCTGTGTTGGGACCGGTTACTTACCCGTCAAGATGGACTGGTCAATACGCAGGGTGGTGGATTTGATGCTGATGAGACGGATGTCAGCTGGGACCTTATCACCCACTGTGGAAAGAATTAAAGGAAAAAACAGGAGTGAACAAGACAAGAACATGGAGTGAGGTGATGATAAGAGGTGCGAAATAAGACAGAGAGTGAGGGTGTAAATGTGACATGTATTGTTTATGAGACAGATAGGGCATGAGGAAGAGATTGGATACAGGGGAGTCAGAGTGAGAGAGGGAAGTGACAATGATAAGGGAATGAGTTACATAACGAGACAGAGTGAGGCAACAACAAAACCTGAGAGGCAACACAATGCTTTCTGATTTTATAAGTGACCTTTGTTAAGTCTCCCCTCACCTGGTTAATCGGTGCTTGGGTTCCAGCCTTTGGCCCGGTGACATCAGACACCTCAGTGACCTAGAACTTTTTTAATGAACTGTACTAAGATTCCCTATTCTAGTTATCAAAGTAAAGAAGCCTACAAGGGGCAGCAACACTTAACTGATTTCAGGCTTCTGAAGCACCACATTCCTGCAAGCAGAGGGCACGACAGGCTTGCTCTGCTGTTTATAAGCTAGGGCTTGCCTAGCCTCCGACACTGTCCACCACACGAGGCACATCTAATTTGAACATCTACCCCTCCCTGTTCCCTGTCTCGGTGTAGGGGTATACAAGGATGAGCAGAGATACTGCCTCCGCAAAGAGGTAACATCTGTTGCCAAAGAGTTTGGGTGTTGGTCTCGGTTCTCCTTCAACCTCTGAGCCTTACATTATAGTAGTGGTAGAAATGCTCCAAGTGAGGTGTTTCAGAGAAAGAAAGACCTTTCTTTCAAAACAATATCTGTGATGCATGTTCCGGGAAGTAGTTGCAGCCCAAATGGGCAACGACTGTATGCTCCAGCTCATCATCTCTTGTCCCATGGGTCTCAAACCTGACTACTGTTTTTTAAACCGAGGCCAGCGCTATTCCATTCAGGGTCTATAATTACAAAAGGTACTACTCTCAACAGACCTGCACCGTTGTTGTAAAACTCGCTGCCACTGCATCAAAACTGTAGCACTGGTATCAAACCTGCACCATTGTCACCTCACCTGAGCCATGGCCTTCTTCTCTGTCTTGCCTGCAATTAACCCAATTTGAGTCCAACCCCAAGAAAGTGGAAGCAAAAGAACAGAACTGGGAACAGTTAAGTCCAGTCAAACAGTCACTTTTTCCCTTTCTACAACTTTAGTCTTCAGCACACCTCAAGCTGGGTTTGGCATGAGACCTGAATGTCTGATTTCTCAATAGGCCAGCCCGCCTGTGGCTAAGCATGGGAAGGAGATGTGTCTATCACATGGCAACCTGAAACCTTATCCATCAAGGATAGAGTTCCCCCAGCTTTATTTATAGCCCTCCTTCAGCTCCAGTTGGCACCTTTCTTATTTATGAATTTTGGAGGGCTTCAAACCCTGTCTCAAGGAAAGCTAGAAATTGATTTATGGCGAAGGCGGGGGGGGGGGGGTAGATGGGTTAGTGACAACTATTCAGCTTCACACTAGGGGCACCCCTGTATTACAAGTAGTAAGAAAATGGAATGCAGTGAGTGTAGAGTAAAAAGGGCAGCTCAACTTTTTCCGTAGATGCTGTAGCAAAGCTGTAAGGATGAAGTCACTGTTTTACCCCTGGCCAGGCTGCCTCTTCTTGAGGATTGAGGCAGTGCCTATGGAGATGTAATACAGGATATGTCTCTGATAGCAAAATATTTCCTTGATAAAGACGGACCATAGGCAAAGAGGTCCATTAATACATCTCAGCCATCCTCCCTACACATTCCCTAATATTTTCGAAAAATCTATCTCTAAATACAGGAAGAGGGGCTTCTCCAAAACACCCTCCCCCCAAAAACATCTGTATACTGTGTCTGATTACACTGGCGTAACGAGACTTGAGCCCCCCCCCCCCGCAAGGCACGTGGAGGGGCCCCCTCCGGACTCAATCAAGAGCTCTTAAGCAAGAGTATTGTGCTGAGGGGGCCCCCTGGAGCTTGTGGGACCCCCACACCGCGGGGGCAGCTGCCTGTGTTACGCTAGTTATTGTCCCAAGGACACTGGTTTGGGGGAAGGTTTCTCAATCAAGAGCCTAAAAAGTAACCTGTCATTAATTCTGCCACTGAAAAGCACTGGAGGTTGAGTCACTCTATGGCTCTTGGTCCAATCTGACCCCACCTCATCCTGAGTTCCACATAGGCCAGAAGTTGTCCTTGATTGTTGTACTGGCCTTGAGACCCAATCAGTAAAGCTGAAGATTGATCACTGAGCATTCTCCATCTCCAATAACTCTACCACAAGGGGGCATGCGGGTTGGGTAACTTGGAATACCACTGGGTTATCCTGCAGCAGCGTTAGGCCTGATTACGTTCTTTGAAGTGTCAAGCCATCCCTTGCTACCTGAAGAAACCGGCACCAGTTTTCCTGGAGAACACCTGCAGTGGCACTGGTAGGCTGGTGTGCCAAGTAGGTAAGGCCGTGGGCTGAATAGGTCTGGCTGTCTTCTCAGTAGTGGCGAGGTGCTGCCTGGGCCGCCTCAGGGCCCAGTAATCCTACCCCTTGGCTCACCACTTTGGAAGACGAAGCGGTCACCCTGCAGCTTTGGGATGCTCGTCTTTTAATACCAGCATTAAGTGTCCCTGAAGTCCAGACGGGTCCCAGCTGCTTCTCGCCCCCCCCCCCCCCCGCCTTCCTTGCCTCACGGCCCCGTGGAGGTGTCCTCATTACCCAGTGTCATCAGATTCCGGCCACGCGAAGGAGCGTCGAAGTGACCTTACATGGTGAGGAGAGTCTCGGACCGACTTACACAGGGATTGATCTCTCCTTCACCGGCTTTCCTACTCTCTCCCGTTCTTCACCGCTATTTCCCCATACTCTCAACCATCAGCCTCCCTTTTTCTCACCATCCTCTTCCTTTGAGGTCTTCCCCGCTTGTTCCCTCTCCTTTCCTCATCAGTTCACCCTTCCTTCCGCCCTATATCCGTCATCGGCTTTTCTCCCTCTCATGCTCCTCAGCGGCCTCTCGGGAGGACTCTGGTGTCAGCACTCGCAGTTCGAATCTCAGACCCCGCGAAGCCTGTCACACTCGGGAAGCAAGGCTACGTACATTCAAAGGGAGGTAGTAAAGGGGAATAGGCACTGGGCACATGGGTGAGGGTCCTGGGAGAATAAGGACGAGGAGAGGCGGGGCACAGAGCAGGGCTGTGAGGCTGAGAAAGGAAAGGAAGTGAGGGATGGAGAGATGGGTGCTTGACAAGTGATTCTACGGAGAAAAGCGATGGCTAAATAGAGAGATGCGGTTGGAGAGAAATTGTGAGGGAAGATGGACAGGTACAGAAAAAGAAGGAGATGAAAAGGGGAGCTTAGACGAGTTAATAGAGATGGAATGGTGAGGGGGAGTAAGGGAGGAACATGGACTGATAGAAAAGGAGTGAAGTAGGGGAAAAGGGGATGGGTGTCACGGTACACTGAGAAGTATGAATCGGAGCGGAAAGCAAAATCAAGGACAATGGGTATACAGAGAGGGATATTTGGGAGGGAATGAGAGGGGTGAAAGGGAGTAGAGTGGGGAGGGAAAAGAAAAGAGAGCTGGAGAATGAGGGCAGGACGTTGTATATAGGGGCACTATGGAGACGATTGTGAATGGGAGAAACAGAGGGACGTCATGCGGGAAGGGGTGAAAGGGGGGGGGGGGCTGTCCCTGACAGACTTAAGCCAGCAGACACCTGTCACTGAACAAGTGCAGCAGCCAAGAGAGCCTGGGTGCTGGAATGCCAGAGGCTCATCTTTCCTCCTTCTAGGATATAAACAGCTTCTGCTGAGGACTGCAGCCTGTCTCAGACACCTCTGATCCACGGCCCCTTCCCTCCCCATTTTCTCACCACCAGTAGAGCTACAGAAAACAGGGCATGGTGAGGTGAAAACGATGTGTCTATATATTTGTTGTATTGCAACATTTACATAGCACTTTACACCCGTGTGTGGGCACTGAAGTAGTTGCCTACATGGGTAGCACATTACACCATTTTGAGTGTGTGGTTGGAAGTCTGTTGTCTTTGTTTTGATCCTTTGTGGGAAGTTTTTCTATGTCGTGCATGATGACCACCGACATACGGTTATCATGTTATGGGGACTCAGAGCTTAGCTGTGGGATGGATGAAGACATGCGTGCAGTTTGTGGTTTTCTGTAAGCTGGCACCTTTGAACAGCTCTGCTTGTTCCTCTGTGGTATTTCTTATGATTATAGTGCACTTAGCTGGTTACTGTACTGGGTTGGCCCTACTGAGATATTTTGTTACATTTTACCAATGCGCCTGCCCAGACCTTCATGCTCTCTACCCAGCCTGGTTCACCTTGGGCACTTCCTGACCCTGCCTTGGACTTTCTATGCAGCATGAAGTTCATGTTTTGAGGCACCAAACTAATACTAGAACTAGATTTCTTCTTGGGGCAATCGGGATGGGGAGGAGAAGTTTAAGTCAGGCCATATCTGGAAGCTGAACAACCCACTCACATCCAAGACAATAACCCAAAAAGTTATTTTTGTTATTTTCCATTCCATGTAAACCCTGGATTTGCAGTTGGAACATGAAACACCCAACAGTATCAAGTCACCACTGGGTTGTTTTCTTAGCTGTCTAAAGAGAGTCCCAGCATACGATTCCTTGGACTTTCACTTTTAGCACGGTCTAGGGACTGACATTGAACAACAGTGACCATGTGTCTCTTTTTATGGTTGGGTACACCAATACTATGCTCTGGTTGCTACAGAAGTGGCACTGGTGAATATCACAGTGGCCTCTTTCATCACTCTTGACCTATTGATCACACTAATGTCCTCTCACAAGAATAAGATGCCACTATTTTTACAGCCATCCCCTAGACCTGCAAGCCACATTTAGTCAGATATGACACGCCAGGATAACTCTAATTCGAATCCCTGGTCCAATATGGCCACCCATTCTATGATCCCCTGCTTTCCTCTCCGTGCTGAATAGCAAACGGCTGAATCTAACTTCCAAGGTGGGTCCTGCCGAATGGTGACTCTCCAGTACACCAATTCAACCGCCTTGCAAAGCACAAGTCACGTCAAAAAGTCACCACTCACCAGACACCTCCACTATGTCTCCGGGCACGATCTCCCTGGCCTTTATCCTCTGCACCGACTTCCTGTCACTGCGGTAGACTTTGCCCATCTCGGGCTCATACTCCTTCAAGGCCTCAATGGCATCTTCTGCGTTCCTTTCCTATAGAAGGTGGACGACATAAAGAGAGGGTCAATGTCTTTTGTGGGTTGGATCTGGAGGCATCTCAATTTGCGGAGGGGGACCTGGCAGGCACACTTACCTGCCACACACCGACAACGGCGTTGGCGATCAGGATCAGAAGGATGACAAAAGGCTCTACGAAAGCTGTGACAGTCTCTTCACCTTCCTCAAACCAGGCGAGCACCTGTCCAGGGGAGGAACAGAGAAACCTTATGTAGAGAGACAGCTCTGCCAATGCATTTCATGCTGGGTTTCAAGGACACACAGTGTATGCAATGTCCATAGGATAAGTTTGTTTTATTGAAGAGAAACCTGAATGCGGGCACAATGCCTACGAGGAAAGATGCATGGAGCTAAACTGCCAAGTACGCCATGTCCCATAATTTCAAACCCGCTCGGGTAAAAATCCTATTGCAGGAGCACAAGAAAAGAACAAGAGGCTGTTGTTTGCGGTACTCGTGTTTTCTTTGCTATTTTTTCTTAGCACAAAATGCATCCTCACATCCAAAATGGACAAGAGGGCGCATTTCATGCTGAAATAAATTGCCAAGTGCCAGATTTGCATAATTTCCCAAAATTATGCGTAATTACATGTAAGGAAATTATGCAAATATTGTTTTTCTCCCTTAAAGACAAACCCTATTTCACTCTGAGGGGCAGATTTACGAGCCCCGTGCGCCACAGTTGCGTCACTTCTGTGACGCAGCGGCGGCGTAAACCATGCGCCACGTTGCGCCCTATTTACAACTTGACGCATATAGGGAGCTGCGTCACGTTGTAAAGCCCTGCGCCACATGAAACCTGCATCAGGTTTCATGTGGGCGTTCCGGCGCAGGGGGGGGGGGCGTTCCGTCGCAGGAATGCCTCGGAAAAGTGCCTGAGTGAAATCTACAAGATTTCACTCAGTCTCTTTTCCGACGCAGCTGCGTCAAAACCTTGCGCCTGCTCTAAGCAGGCGTAAGGCGTGACGCACCATGATGAGGATAGGCCAGGTTGGAACAGTGCTGGAGTTGCGTCACACCCGCGACACAACTCCAGCACTGCGCCAACCTTACACCGGCAGATGCGACACGCATCTGTTTATCCTTGCGCCATGATGTGCCACATTGGCGCATCGGTGGTGCAAGGGTAAACTTGCATCACGCATCTTTCCTGGTGCATCCCTGTTGATTTGCAGGGCTGCGCCGGGAAACGTAAATCTGCCCCTGAGTTTTTAATCTGAAATGCATAGCAGTCAGGAACATTTAACTGGCACAGGATAGTGCAGGGCCTACATGGAAATAAAACATTACAGTAGGTGGGTCAGGTGGACTCAGGCGGTTCAGATCAATGCCACAATTTCAGGATATCTACATGAAATACATTTTCATACAATATAGGAAATCATTTACATAGTGAGTGGTTATTTTAAAAACCCTCATGGGCTTGCATTGGGCGTTCCTGGATAAAGCGATCATTTTTACACAAGATCACAGTCTGCAGTAATCCGTGAAAGCTGAAGTTGCATACCTAATGATTTAGAAATGTTTGCTTTCAGCGTGACAGTAGTCTAGAGGCGATGTAGCAGCTGCACCGAATAACGCTGATGTATGTGTTTGAGAGAACTGTGCTCCATGACACTCCAGCACTGAACTGCAAACACAGCTCTGATGGTGCACCTCAGCATTACCCTGCAACACCCCGGTCTATTCTAGCACCAGGACGCAAACAGAGCTGTGCGGGTGTTCCTCTGTCATTCCCGCATTACTAGTGCGACACTGGTGATGCCTAAAAATCACGGCTGTGCCACTGCACCTCAATCTTGCTCTGCAGCACCCTCTGCCCTTCAGTACTGGATCCCAAACACAGCTCTGCCAGTGTACCTCAAACCAGAACTTCATCCACACACTGTGTGACCCTGCGTTCTATAGATAGGGTTACACTGAGTGACAGAGGGAGCCCAGCTGTCCTCCCTGCCATGGATATGTCAACAAACTCCATGGATGGATATGTCAACAAACATCATGGGAATTTTTTTCAATGGGGGGGGGCTGACCGAGAGAGGGACATCAACGGAAGAGAGAGTTAGTAACACTGGAAAACAGGGGAAAGAAGAGACAGCCCGGTGGGACAGAGAGATAACGAACCGCTTGTGAGTGTGTGCTTCTAAAAGTGAGAGAGGGGTAAATGTAGTATATGGCAATGTTTAAGTGGCTAAGAGTATGTGTGAGGGTATAGAAGACAGCATATGGTTGTGAATGTAACAGCATGTGTAAGTGGGAGAACACGAGAACCTCTGTGTGTGAGAACGTGCATGTTTGTGAGAGGATGTGTGAGTGAGATGAGTCTAAGAGTATTTGACAGTATGTGTGAGAGCGTTTGTGAGGGAGAAAGGAAATATGCTTAAGTGTGTATTGAGCTTTTGATAAACGACCAGACTCATGTAAAAAAAAAAACGTCCCGGCCTTCAAATACATAATATGTTTATGGGCATGTCTGTTGGCTGGTGCCAGACTGCATTAGTCTGAGAGCGTGGAGACCCCTCCCCAGAGGGAATGCCTCGAGGTGCTGAGAGGTTTTCCCTCGCGTGTGCATTATGCCCTTAGATAAAGAAAGTGAGAACAAAGTGCCTTGTTGTTTCGTGCTCACGAGCTCTATATTCGTAAGTATTCGAGCACGTGATCCCCTCATTCCATTTTTCCAGAATGGTAACTCACAGTGAGCCTGCTTGCGGAAGGCGTGCGTCTTCGGGGGCACTAAACGTCACAAGTGAGTCTGGACTATGTGTATGAAAGTCTCTTCTCTTCGCTAAGACAGTCGGGCTGGGGGCAGGTTCTTGTGTACGGTCGGGTTATAATGCATGGACGGACAAAAACCTTCTCTACGCCCTCTTATTTACAAGGGATTGTGCCTTAATAGCCTCAAGCATGCTCGTGGAGCCCTGATGTCATACAGCTAGTCTTTGGGTCTGAGCCAGATAGGGATTTGTGGTCCCTTTATCAAGAAACCCTTTGCTGTGTTCCACAAATCCTCACTCCTCCTCCCACATCCTTGGTCACTGCGGTCACATTTACAAGGGAATTGCACGCTTTAAGGAAGCCCGCTGTTGTACAGCAGCCCCATACCTCCTGCTACACCCCAAGTGTACGAAGTTATACTTACAAATGAGATGCAGGCAGCCAGCAACAAAATTCGCACCAAAAGGTCTTCAAATTGTTCTGCCACCAGCTCCCACAAGGTCTTTCCTGAGAGGAGAAAAGAGGAGGCAGGGTCAGGTCTCTGCTGAGCGAGGTCAACAGACCTGACAAATATATTCACACAAGCCCCAACCAACAGAACACCAACACGCCTAGAAACAATGTGAAGACACACACTCATCATCCGTCAAGCTAGAGAGCAGGCATAGATAAACCCCTTCCCTGAAGAAAATACAGACACTAACAGATGTACATCCACAACCCTGGACAGCTCATACATACCAACCATGAAGAAGAAAATGCACATCACCAGTCTAGGGGAGGAGGGCATTTGACCATGTCCAGCACATGTCCACCCAAGGAGAAAACAACAAATAAAGCCCCAACACTGGAGAAAAAAACACGTTTTGGTCCCAAACTAACAGGAGCATACAAACTCATCCCGTCCTGGATAATTCACAGGCATCCCAACCGTAGAAAACACATGCTCAGTCCTACCTAACCCATCCCTTTGAAAGATACGGCCATCACCAGAGAGTAAAGATCCCACCGTGCAAGGCCTGCTAAGGACTGGGAAGAAACATGAGCTCCAGCCCCTCTGACCTGTAAAGCCAGTCCTCCCTCAAAAATAGGTAATTTTAATATTTTTGTTGAGAGCACCACTTCAGTGGGTATCAATGAAGGTGGTGGTCTGTCAGTCCCGCTCCTCAAAACATAGCCACTGATCTCACCTTCAGTGGGTATCAATGAAGGTGGTGGTCTGTCAGTCCAGCTCCTCAAAACATAGCCACTGATCTCACCTTCAGTGGGTATCAATGAAGGTGGTGGTCTGTCAGTCCCGCTCCTCAAAACATAGCCACTGATCTCTCCTTCAGTGGGTATCAATTAAGGTAGTGGTCTGTCAGTCCCGCTCCTCAAAACATAGCCACTGATCTCTCCTTCAGTGGGTATCAATGAAGGTGGTGGTCTGTCAGTCCCGCTCCTCAAAACATAGCCACTGATCTCACCTTCAGTGTGTATCAATGAAGGTGGTGGTCTGTCAGTCCCGCTCCTCAAAACATAGCCACTGATCTCACCTTCAGTGGGTATCAATGAAGGTGGTGGTCTGTCAGTCCCGCTCCTCAAAACATAGCCACTGATCTCTCCTTCAGTGGGTATCAATGAAGGTGGTGGTCTGTCAGTCCCGCTCCTCAAAACATAGCCACTGATCTCTCCTTCAGTGGGTATCAATGAAGGTGGTGGTCTGTCAGTCCCGCTCCTCAAAACATAGCCACTGATCTCTCCTTCAGTGGGTATCAATGAAGGTGGTGGTCTGTCAGTCCCGCTCCTCAAAACATAGCCACTGATCTCTCCTTCAGTGGGTATCAATGAAGGTGGTGGTCTGTCAGTCCCGCTCCTCAAAACATAGCCACTGATCTCTCCTTCAGTGTGTATCAATGAAGGTGGTGGTCTGTCAGTCCCGCTCCTCAAAACATAGCCACTGATCTCTCCTATCCCCAAGACACCTCAAACCTCTATAGGTCCCATTAATTGCCCGACAATAGGCACTCACCTTCTTCAGCTGGCAACTCTGCAGCATATGATAGAGGGCCCCACAGCAAGCGGGAGAAAAAACAGAAAAAGAGAGAATATTAGTGACACAAATCTAACATCAAAGCAGTGGATAATACAGCACAGCCAGCAAGACTCCTCCTTACTCTCACCATCAGACTGCTAAACCTTTTTTACTTTCTCTCATCAGCCTCATCCCACCATAAGAAAGTCTTTAACACATTGAGGTAAATATTTTAGGGTAAAGAAATATATAAATATAAAAGAATATAGTCGTAAACTGGCCTCCATCGATCACAGTCGATTGTTGAGAAGGGCCAAGGTCCCTGAGTGCACAGCCCGATATTTGGGCCAGTCCATTCTTTGAGCGATGGACTGAAGGCTGCCTGATCTTCTAACCCACCACTGTCCTAAGCTCTTCTTCATCAGGTGAGGTGTGAGGCTGCCTGGTCCTCTGGCCCACCACTCTCATGGCCCTTCTTTGGTGGGGTTAAATGTGATGCTACAAGGTTCTCTGACACACCTTTGAAAACCTTTATCAGGATAGGAGAGGCAAACGTCCTGGTCCTCTGGCGCTTCACTATCCAAATCGTGCTGTTGTTTTGGTTAGGGTTGGTGGCGCTTGAACCTTTTACACACCTGTGTTGCAGTACATCCTTTGTTGGTGGTAGGTGGTCTAGTCCTCTGACATACTTGTGTTCTAGTCCAATTAGGCTTAATGAGATGCAAAGCTGACTGATTCTGCACTAGCCTCATCTGTCCTGTTTGGAGTAGGCTCAAGGCCTCCAGCTACCTATGTCACATAACTATTTTCACCCCACCTAGATGTCCTGGAAGACCTTCATTTCTGGAAACTAACCTTCTAGTGAAGAAATATACCTTTAAAGCACATTTTAAGCAGGAATATCCACCTTTCTGCTTTGAGCTCAGAGATTATACCTGGCGGGTTTGCACAGGATGGGAATCTATATCGAAAGAGCCAGAGGCTCAAGTCCTCCTTCTTGACACACCCAGAACAACTGGCGGAAAACCTATTAAAGAACTTCAAGTGCCCTGCACAGCGGGTCAAGTTTGGAGGGAGATTATATTTAAGTACTTCTTTCAAACGGGGTGTAGCTATATGCCAGTGGTGGCAGGATACAACAAATCTTCAGAGCAGTGGAGGCCAGTTAGAAAAGAGATATGAAAAGAGGTGCAGCTGACTCCTGCCAGGGTGTCGGGGACAGGCATTTGAATTGCGGTCACATTTGAAGAGAGACTGATTTTAACCTTGTTCACAGGTAGGGGACACCCTTTCACTGACTGGTAGACAGCCATGTCATTGAAGAAGCCCATCAAGGGGTCACAGAGAGGGAAGAAGCAGGCACAGCTCCACCTTGGGGATCTGTCCTATGTTGGGGATGTTCCCATTTACCTCACTCCACACCCCGCACCATTTTGCATCCCTACTTCCGTTGACCTGCATGATGACTTCGAAGAGACAGGGCAGCAAAAGTGGAGTGACACAAACTGCGCTCATTGGCGCCAGAGACATTTTTTCAGAACGAGGGAAAGCGAATGCAATTGAAGCTCACGATCCAGACAGCATCCTCACTGAGGCCAATTGTACATAGCCACTCATTGTGCAGCTGTCCCAGCTGTAGCCTTGTGGACCTCCCTATAGAACAGAAGGCACTAGGGCCTTAGGGACCCCCGGACTCCTAATGGTGCATACCCAGGCACCCCATCTTCTTTTACTTTTCTGGGTCCCTTCGGGAGGCAGCATATTTGCAGCCTCTGGACTTGACTCGACAACCGGAGAGTTACAAAAGCAGTAAAGAGGGAACTAACAGTCCACACTAACACGTGCAGTGCAGGCGCCCTCCCAGACAGAGTTCTCGCGGTACCTGGCTGTATACATGAGGAGCTCTTGTAGCCCGTTTTCTTGGCATTCTGGTGCTTGTTGCTTTGAAATTATTATCAAAAGGTCAAAGGGTACCAGAATGCAAAGGAAAGAGGTGACCTGGATGAGCTTCTCACACATGGACCTTGGAAACGCGAGAGCTCTGTTTCCTGTGACTCTTCACGCCCTGGCCCACGGCAGTCCTTCTCTCAGATGTGTTGGAAGGCAGCCTGGCACTCCGTTGTCCTACTGTCCTTGCTACAGGTGGGCAGGCAGCATGATGCCCTGGTCCACCTCTAACCTAGTACATTGTGTCTGGGGTGAGGGGAGCAACCTGCCAGGTCTCCTGTTTCCCTCGGGGAGGAATTGCCTGCAAGCTCACTACTGCCCGCTCATGCACACACGGCTGCTGTTGCTGAATGCATTCTGGCAGCAGGAGCGCAGTGCCCTGGTTGCAAGGGCAACTACAGCTACTATGGTCCCCATAATGCACTGAGATTGGCCTCTGACACAGGCTCGTCAGATGGACAGCTAGACAGGGCATTTCTTTTAACCCTGTGTGTCCAGAATTAGCCCCAGCTATTCCCCTACACTGCAGTTTCTGAGGCGAGGGTGAAAGCTGAGCTGCCACCCCCAAGGGAGATACGATTTCTCAGAAGGGAGGGAGCAGGGCCCTCGCGCCCACCAGGGAACAGCTGCCCTGGCCTGAGTCACATTCACACTTTAAATAGTTCCCCTTCTGACTTAAAGTGGGGGGTGGGAAAAGACCTTGGCAAGGAGTACACGGGGTCACCACCTGCTAGCATCACTGCAACTCCTCGACAGCCCATAATACAACTACTACTCCACCTTTTCTAGGACTAAATTCTTAACATTTCAACTGTGTTAAATGTATCTGAGAGGTAGGTTAGCAGATAGTGTCTGACTAATTTATAAAATGTATTCTCTCATAGAAGGCATCAGTGCAAGAGGGCAATTCAGTTGCAACAGGATACATCTTCCTCGGTCAACCTGCTCAGGGCCATGCATCCCTTTATACAGATTGATTTGTGTTAGTTATTTCAAGGGGTGCGATTAGGAAGCGGTCACAACCCCGTCCTATAGGTTCTGCCTCAGCGTACACACTCTGTCCAACCCCTGTGTCCCAAAGTCACTGTCTCTGAGTAAGCCACTCACTCCTGTATCTACCCCCCTGAAACTCCCCGGCCCATCTTTTGCACAATCAGTACCTACAATTCCACTGCGCCCTTTAAAAATAGACTTTGTTAGAATTCCCCTACTGTCATTCGGAGCAGAGTAGAACCTGTGTCAAACAATATTGCGTCCTACTGTTGCTGCATTACCACGGAGCTTTGGAACCCACAAACAACAGCACACTATTAAGGATTGCAGCACACGTGCATTTTACTGGAGTCATAGTGCTCAACCAGGCCTCGGAATACTAGCACGCCCTGCATACGCTGTGCACTCTGCGCATTTAAAATCGTACATTTATCAGCATATCATTTGGAACAAAATGCCCGAAAATAATATTTTCATTTTTTGCAAGGCTGAATTAAAACGCAGGCGATGAGAAATTGGGATGAAAGAAAAAAGTAAGCTTCGTGGCATAAGGCATTACAACCGATGACGTGCAGATCTCTCTCACTGTCTCACACACACTAGCTAAAGAGCTTTCTTTTAATTCTCGTCTCTTTTCCCCATCGCGGGTCACCTCCACTTTCCCTACCCCGACCTCCGCCAGCAGTTCTGCCTACTTTACAATGTCCTTTATGTCCAACAATATCTTAGGCCTCCTGTGTGGAAAGGACTTTTCTCTCCCCTCCACTCGGTGGGAATTCAAGTTCGACTCTCCCTCCCTCCATCCCAGAGCTAACGGTCCATTCGAGATTTACACTTTCTCTTTCACTGGGACTGTTGGCCTGCCCCCAGAGAGGGTCTACCAGACAATTAGGTTACAAGTATCCCCTCACTGGAAATCCCCAGAACTCAGTTTTTCCAAACGTGTACCCCTACTTCAGGCAGTGTGTTCACCTGTGGTTGTGGTGGAAGGTGTCAACTCACCCACAGGAGTTTACACTTCTACCTCCCAACCCCGAGGCTGTCAATCCTTCCTAGCTTCTTTTTATCCTCCTTAAGCCTGTCGATTTCTCTACATTTCTCTCTCGCTTTCAGAGGTGTGGATTTCTGAGTTTCTACATCCTTCCTTAGGCTTTGGGTCCTTCTAACATGACATCTCCTCACCGTCTTTTTTCCTAATGCTTACGGCCAAGTTCTATGCTCCCTTCCTTAAACTGTTGGACATGCTAAGATTATGTATGTCTTTTCCCTGAGCAGTTGGCCCTTCAGAGCTTCCTCTCCCTCTCTTCCGTGATATGGGCCCTTTTTAGCTCCTTCCTCCCCCATTACCAGACTAAAGGCTCTTTTAAGAAACAATAACTATATGTAACGGTCGTGTTGGTCCATCCAAGTATCTTTCAGCCCCAAGCATGTCAGTCTTTCTGGGCTTTTTTCTCCCCTGGCTGGGCTGATGTCAATTTCTCACTTTGGCCCTGGGTGCTATCCATATGCCCTGTCCCATTCTGGGTGTTGGGGGTATGGTTCCAAGACCCCTGGTGCCTCCTCCCTACCCTCTGAAGAGCTGCTTCCTGGTTCCAAGGCATTCCCGTCAGTCCAACTCACCGTTAAATCCATACTTTGAGAAATTCTTTTTCACCTGGTCGGGTGACAGGCCGGTATTCTCATTGACCCCGAAGTACGCCAGGCACTCTTCGGTGGACTTGGTGTGCGCGTTGTCCATGTTCCCACCTGAACGCGCTGCTTTGTAAAATTAAAGAAGAGTCCGACCCCCCCTTCCGAGAGTCTTGTGAGCGCCTTCCCTAGTTGGACACCCCAACACCCGGCGTCGGTGCGCAAAGGCAGTGTGTCGACGTCGACACTTGAACACGATGTGTTGGCGTTCAACAGCTCATGGTACGCCAGCCGTGCCCGGGTCCTGGAGTGGAAGGTCTCACCACCCCCACCGTTGTCGCTGCACAGAAGCTGTCAGAAGACCCTGTGCTCAGCCTGGTCCCTTATGAGGGAGCCCACGGGCCAATACCTGGGCTGCCCCGCTGCCTTGCCATTGGCCAGCTGGCGATGCTGACATCACCGCCCACATTAGCGCACATAAGGAGCGATGGCTGGCCGTAGGGGTGGGGAGGACTGCTTTTTGGTTTCTGCTGACTTGGGGCTCCCGGAGGGTACAGAGAGGTGACTTAGTAAAAGGAGCGTCGAATGCACACACGGGTGTCACTCAAAAATACGGCAAGGCATGGTCGGCTTCTTCCAAGAGGGGCCGGCTGTGCCCCCGCGTCTCCTCCCAAGGAGGTTATTTTTATCGCCTGCCTATAATTGTTATACATGTGTCCCGAGTGCTCGACTTCTACATCGCCTCGTTCCCTTGACGGCCCCGCCTGGCAGGCCTCCGACCCTGCGCCCTCCCTCTATTGAGTGCAAGGGCTAGTGGCCCAAGCTGAGCACACTGTTGTTCATCTCCATTCAGTATTTCATAACAGCCTCGTCTGCTCCATTAGTTCTTATCTGCCTCGCCCGTTCTGGTATTTCATAACAATCTGAGTGTCTGATATTCCGCAGTGGCCTCTCCCGCTCGATATTTTATTTTATACTTTATATTTGGGTCGTCCGCGAGTCCTTCGTTACACCGTGGTTTGGGATTTTCTGAAGGCCTCCTTTGGTTCAATGTTATGTAACAACGTTGTACAGTCCGATATTTCGTGACTCACTCTTGTCCATTGCGATATTTCATGACTAACTTGCAGGGACGTGCAGCCCCTGCAGCGCATTGAGGCCCTAAACTTTTCAAGGTCCCAGCAACCCTTTAGAGGGACACCATTCGGTAAAAGACCCATGAATATCTATGAGATATGTGAGACAAAAGGGGCCCTCATCATGTTCTGTATGGTAGACTCGCTATTTTGCGTTATGTCGCCGCTAACTTGTCCCTCAGATGTGTTAAAAGAACCCAGGAACATATTAAGGATTTTGGGGGCCCTGGGCCAAACCTATTGTGGGGGCCCCTGTTAAGAACAGGTTCGAATTTATGATTCAATTTGACCCCTTTCAATGTCTCTTTGGCCAGGTCACTGACAGTGCACAGGCACAATTGTCCTAAATTCTAAATGTGCTCACATCTAATATTCAGGGAAAGTGACTTATGTTTTCAATAGTGTAACACATTAGCAGTTCACTAATATTATTGCAAATAATATATGTGACACCCCCGCATTTCTCAAGTTTGGGCCTATTGCGATCTAAAACATGATCTGTTACATGAAAAATAAACCCATTTCTCTGCAAAATGTAGTTAATAGACTCTCACACATCACTAATTTAAGAAATATATTAAAAGAAAACTGTATTAAAAAATAATCTGTTTAATCATTTTTCAAGGTCATCAGGGCAAAACGCTGCAGAATACCGCTGGCTTTATCAAGGAGACCCTGAATGGCGGGGGCCCTGGGCCACAGCCCACGCCTTAAATCGTCTCTGAAAGAACCCTATTTAGTCCTATATTTCTAGCTTGGGCTATTTATGGCATAACAGACTTTCCCAGCCCAATATTTCACGAAAACCAAGTCTGATATCTTATAAGATGCGTTGTCTGAACCAATATTTCATAATAATCGATTTCAGAAAAAGGCCTCTTCTGGGTATATATTTTATAAAGGACCTAACCACTTTCTATTTCATAATGAACAAACCCTGCCCTTTTACTTTATATCAATATCAACGAGTCCAATATTGTTATGACATTATCTATTCCTATTTATGTGGTAACTAACATCCTGGCACTTCATAATGCCTTGTACAGTGTGATAAGATCCTTAAAATGTCTGGTTTTCATATGAATCTCGTCCAGTGAAATTTCATAAGAACAGCTTAGACATGTAATAGTGCAGGATTTTGAAGCAGGCAGATTTTACCCCAATATCTCTCCCCAGCTGAATTTACAATGTTGGGTACTCTAGTAGGAGAAATTGGGAGAAAGGGAAATATCGGAAATTTTCCCTATTACAAGATTTTTGGGCATAATATATGGGAATCAATGTTTCCACTCCGCTCCCGCTGTGTTTCTCTTAAGCTTGGGTGGTAAACTCTGCTCCGTTCGTGGATTTTGAGGAGTTTGTCGCACTCCGCGGAGCTCGCGGAGTTCCCCAAAAACTCTGCTCTGAGTAGCAGAGTTTCGTCCTCGCTCACAATTTTACAGCACAGGACAAACACCCAGCACTAAAATTCAGCGTGAAAGGTGCAAGGTAACCCACTCCACCGCTCACAGAACTCCGCGTGGCTTGGCAGAGTTTTTTGGCACTTTGAGGAACTCCGCCCAGGCTTTGTTTCTCTCCACTGTTTTATCATGATATTTCAGCTTCCGTTACAACCTAATCAAGATTATCTGCAACACTCATAATAGTCATGTTTAGTTGCACTTTACATGCCTGATATGATGCTAGGGCCAGACTGGGAACCCAAAGCAGCCCAGGCACATTTTGTCAGACCAGCACCCATACGGTACATAGTGATCGCAGTGAGCGAGCCTGACCACTACAAGGAGGATTTGGAGAGGGTCCTACCCCAAGAAAGTTTGACCAAAGATGGCACATTCTACAACACATATTTCTTTATATATTCAATTATATTACCTTTTAAAGCATGGTAAATGATGACCTTACAGTGCACCAGGCTAGGACAATCATTGTTGGGGCCCTTCAATGATTCCCCCACTATTACTTTCCAACAGTGCCCCTCATCACTCCACAGCCCCTCTCTCACATGCAAGGCTGGACTGGCCGTAGCGGCACCGGGCGTTTCCCCGGTGGGGCGCCATAGTGGGGGCCGGTTTTCAGCCCCTGGGGGGCCGTTTTTGTTACTGGGGGTCGACAATATCAGCCCCCTGTAACAAAATCAGCCGAAACCGGCCCTAGTAAACAGCTCGGCCGCACCACCCCCCTCCCTGGGGGGCCGGCCGAGCAGTTTGCCAGGGAAGGTTTCTGTTCCCAGTCCGGCCCTGCTCACATGTATTTCATTTGTTTTATAGTGCCTCTCATACCAGTGTAGGGTGCCGGAGCACTTTACATCACACACAAATACAGAGACAATGAATCATACATGTGTAAATCAGTGTATAGAAAATGTTACATAAGACAAATGGTGTTTACAAGGTGTAGGATTCATGTCATCCATACTGGTAGGCATTTACTAAGAGTGCTTGGTCTGGAGAAACACAGTGCTTAATTAGTAAAAATAGATGTGTCAGTGCCCTCTTCAGGAGGCCACTTCTGCTTTCACAGCCCACTGCCGCTGTCAGCGATGCCAATAACAGGAGCAACACAACTACTAACAATCACATACTTACTAGTGTGACAATTCTGACTATTACAGACCCCCAAAGCTATAAGATTGACTTTGTTGGCAGGTATTAGTCACTTTTAAAGTGCTTTGAATTAAATAAACAACTGTTGTAATGCTCGTCTCCAAATGAGACAAAGAGCACCACCATGCAGCAGACTGCCATAAGTGCCAGTTCTGGCATTCAAGTGCCGAGCACTGGAAACCACCTGCTCAAATTAAGCACTGGAGAAGCATAAACTCAGGATTCAGAACATAACACAGTGGTTAGAGTTGCCTTGACAATGTATTTCTACCTAAACAAAACATTTTTTGAACATCAGTATAATGACAGACTCATCCACTGTGTTTTATTTTGCAAATTTTATCAGTTGCCTAGGGGGGCTTTCCTGAAACCAATTTTAAAGGCTTGGGGTATCCGCACTTGTAGACCAGCTATGATTAGGTTATTACAGCTAGAAAACGAACTTATCATCTCTGCAGTAACTAGCTTCCTAAAACTGGCATCAAGTTTCGGAATTCAATGCAATCACCCTAAAATGCACTTTATGATTCATTCATGACAATTATATTGATAATATCTTCAACTAGGGTGACTGTTATGATTGTCTTTGATTGTTTTTAATTGTTTTTTAACTGTTTTTATCTGCACATAATTTTTACTGTATTTTTTAATGTATGCTTTTATGATTTTGATCTGAAAATCGAATAAAGCTTCTTGACTTGACTTGACTTGACAGACTCAGAAAAAAACTTAACTTTCTAACCTATACCATGTAGTTTGCATGCAGCTCTTTGATGATACTTGATAGCTCACTGTGCTAGATTATGATTGTAATTTATGAACTGCACAGAACACAAAAGGGTCTTTGTGACAAAAGCAGTAACCCACTAAGCTATGCACATAAAATATTGTTCTCTGATCTACATGGCACACGTCCTTTGCAGCAGGCATGTTAACCCTCTGCACTACCTTAGATGAGTCATGAATGAATAATATGTATTGTCCAATTAATAACAATCACTACAATCATGAAAATTAAAAGCAGCAGATTTCTTAAAACAGAGATGTCAGAATTTCTTTGAACAGATACATTACAAATATTAAGATAATTCAGAGATAACATGCTGTACAGAACCATTGAACATAAAACATCATACAAATAATATTCTGTTCATATCATAATTATAACATTTCATTTAATTGTTCACAATAACGTCACTATATAACGATAACACCTACCATACCAACAATCTTGCCCAGCCTGGTTATTAAAGTGGTGTTGGTCTATCCCTTCGAACAAGCTATATTTAGTGCAAACACATAGATATATAGTAATAATAAATAGTGACTTAATCTATAAAGTGCATTGGTGCCTCATCTCTAAATTCAACTGAGTCTTATTAAAATTTTACCCGAGAAAAAATGGTGTTTTGAAACATTTCTCAGAAACTGCCCATACAGGTGCTCCTTAATAACTTCATTTTTTCCCCAAATATCTTTATTAAAGTTTTATAAATCTAATGTTTTATCCAAGCCTTCACCCACCCTACCCCACACAGAAGTATTACAAACAAAAGTAAAGGGAGAGCAGAGATACGATGGTGAAGAACTGTACAATACACGTGAAACTAGATCTAAAAGAAAAAAGGAATAAATACATACATACACTTTTCAATAAATTACAGATTATTTAAATAAAGTGCACATGCAGTTTTACCCTTCCTTTTGTTCTATCAAAGTATAAAGGTCCTTCCATAAATTGTGCGGTATATCTATAACTAGATCTAAAAGGTGAAAAATATATGGATACCCTTTGCAATAAATTACAGTTCATTTAGATAAAGTGCATGAGCAATATAACCTTCCTTTTACTCTACCCAAGTAGAAAGACCTTTCCACATTTTAAATCCTTTTCCCCTTGCCCTAAGGCCTTTATGAGCATACATAGATTTTTCCAAATTATAAACTGAAAACAGCCGGGCCAACCACTGCTAAAAAGAGGGAGGGTCTGGATCTAGCCATGCTGAGGATATACATAACCTGAATATAGTCATTGTTATGCTTACCAATCCCCTTCCTTCCTTGATACTACCATTCTCTTGTATTTCCAATAGAATTAGGGCAGGGGTCATGACTATTTTCAGCAGCAGCTTTTTTCTTAAAAAATCATCAATTTGTCCTATTATTAAAGTAAGAGAATTGCAGGTAGCAAACATATGTACTATATCTTCCCTATGAAGGGCACAACGTGGGCCCCCCGTCCCCTTGCCTTCTCCCCACATTGCAATTCGGTATGGTATATAAAAAAAAAAGAGGCAAGTTTTATAAAACTGAACCTGCAATTTGGCAGACATCAGAGCATCCTGCACCACTGCAAAGGCTTGTTGAAACACGCTATCGGAAATATCTAGCTTGGTTTGGCATTTTTTAGAGTACTTTGCCATATCATCCCTCATTAGATTACTCAGAACGTGAGATATAATACCTATGGGGGGGGGGGTGTAATCTAGTTTATTAATTTCTCTGTGAGTTCACTTTTAATAATTTCCCCTGGCCCTCTCGCCTTCTTCAGTAAAAAAAAATCCCTTATTTGGAGAAATTAGAAAAAATCTCTGTGTGTGAGATTGAACTTTGTTTTAAGTTCATCAAAAGAAAGAAAACCCAAAATAAAAGCACCCTATTTTGTCAATCCCACCCCTCCGCAAATGGATCATACATAAATCAAAATTACTGGAACATTCCCGTTACCCTGCCTAATCCAAACAGCAGACAAATAGGAACCCAAGTTTTATAGGCAGTCATGAGAGTCTCAAACCTCACCCTTTTATAGTACCCCAACTCGAAGTGACGCCATAGGCAGCCACAGGCTTCAACCCCAAACACTACCTCAAATGGAGAGGGCTACCTCTGCGGGTATACCCTAAAGAGCACAGTGTAATGCACTAAACACGTAGCCCAATAATTAAATCTAAAATTAGGAAGGGCCAACCCTCCACGTTCTTTAGAGAGCAACAAAGATTTGACTGATCTTCTTGGTTTTGAATAGGACCAAATACATTGCAAAAATATGTTTGCACATTCTTTAAACCATTGATTGGGAAAAATAAGGAGAATGGCTCTCATAAAGTATAAAATCTTAGGGAAATAAATCATTTTGATTAAATTACATCAGCCCACCAGTGTTAGATGTAAATTGTCTAACTTCCGCAATGTATGTTTCGTTTTTTCAGCTACTGTAATTAGATTTTCATTCACAACAGCGTCCAGATCACCCCTAATTGTGACCCCCTGATAGACTGTGCTCTCCACTACTCTAATATCACTTATTGTGACGTGTTCATTAATGATGAGTTTTTCCGTTAGTCAGAGAATACCCAGAAAGTGCCCTAAAAGTTGCTGCTTCTTCTTCTAATGCTCCTATAGCTAACTCAGGTTTAGAGGTGACCACGGCCACGTCGTCAGCATAAACCAAGACTTTAATGGTATGCTCTTGTAATATCACCGGCAGGCATACTTGGATTTAATTTCAGCCTCTTTAGAAATGGATCAATGTATAGAGCAAAAAGTAATGGGGAACACGGACATCCCTGTTGAGTCCCCCTTATAATCCACAGTTGTTCAGATAATTTCCCATTTATACACACTCTGGCAATCAGATTTACATATAGTGCTTTGATTGCCCTAATGAGGTCTGGACTGATCCCCTTTTCATGCATTATGGCACAGAGAAAGTGCCAGGAGACCCTATCAAAAGCTTGTTCTGCTTCCAACAGGATTACAGACGTGGGGTCTACTGACACTTGTTTCTCATCAAATATTGTTATGATCCTTCTGATGTGATCTATTGTGCTCCTCCCGGGGATAAATCCATGCTGCCAATCCACTACCATTTTATCGACCACTAGGGGTAATCGGGAAGCTAAAGTCTTCGAATAGATTTTTGCGTCACAATTAATTAAGTGATTGGGTGGTAAGAGCCTAATTCTTGTATGGGCCTGTTTTGTGGGTGGGGGGGGGGGGGGGGGACCAGTTTTTTTGCCTTTGCCCAAGATTTTGGTGTGGCAGCCCCCTTAAAAATTTGTCTGGAGAGATTTATCATAATCTCTTTTACCTGATCGCAAAAGTCTTGTAAAATTCAGAGGGTTTTAAATCTGGCCCTGCGGCTTTCCCATCAGACAAACTCAAAAGTGCTGCTAACGTCTCTTCCCATGTCAAGGGCCCATCAAGATGTTCTTGCTTCTCCGTTGTCAGTGATGCTTCAAACGTCGGATTTAAATAGTGCTTAAATAAATCCTGTTTTGGGAGTTTAACCCCACTGATTCCTCCAAGTACAAAGATTGATAGTATTTCTGAAAGGCCTCTCGGATCTCTTTGGATCGGATACCACGCCCAGAGCTGGATCTCAAATATTAATAATCTCATTACGGACATATTAATGCCGCATTCTTATTGCCAATTGGTGTCCTATTTGTTCACTGTTCTCATGTATCTTTTATTGATTCGCAGCAATTCTACCCACAGATTTCTTCATGAGAGCATCACCAATTGTGGCTTTGGCTAATGCTACCTCAATTTGGACAGCCTTAACCTCATTCGCTGACTATACTGCCACAACAAGTTTTTCCTCCACTCATGCTAATCTCTGGTACATATCCTGCATCCTACGCTTCTCCGTTTTTCCTTTATTTAAGGAGAATTGAATAGTTTCCCTCCGAATAGCCGCTTTCAAGGAATCCCAAACAGTGACTAGGGATGCAGTCCCTACATTCAGCTTCAGGAACTCTGGTATCCACTCTCTCATATCTTTCCTATAGTCCTCATCGAGCAAACGAGCTCTCTCAAAATGTCATACAGTAGCTTTTCGTGTCATTCCTGCCACTGTTAATTCCAGTACTAACGGGTCATGATCAGATAGGAATCTGAGATATCTATTGATTCTACACTCTTGCTGTAATGATGATGAGACAAAAAAAATCGAATCTACCATGTTTAAAATGAGGAGCAGAATATATATGTAAAGCCATGGTCTAATGACCTTACCTTAGCCCAAACATCAATCAGCCCATGTGTGCTACATATATTTAACATAGATTGAAATACTTTAGGTTTCCTCTCGACATACTGAGAATTCGATTCCCAATTGTTTAATAGATTGATATTAAAATTCCCACAAAGAATAATGGGTAATAGCCAGTGTGCTAGCTCGTTAGTCACACAATTAAAAACCCCTGGATCACCCACTATAGACCCATATACTGAGCAGAGTGTAGAGGAGAAAGTGGCCATGAGACTTAACTTAGTAATCACCCATCTCCCCATCGAGTCAGTACAAGTTTAAGAAAACTGTAACTTATTATATTGGGCTAGAATAGCAATGCCTCATGTACGAGCCCCTTGAGTAGTCTCCGCTATGAATCTAAAACCTACATTCTTTAGGAGATCAACTCATAACTCTTCTATATGGGTTTCTTGCACGCAGATGATATCTGCCTGCAATACCCATGAAAAACCCTTTGCCTTTTTTTGGCATCATTTAGTCCACAGATATTCAAAGTGGCAATTCAGAGTTTCCCCGGACCTACCATCTGAGCAGCCATGGTATGCTTTGTCCTCTACACACCCTTTACCACATAAAATAAACATACTCCTCAAGATACCCAGTATACCCTGCACCCCCAATCCAAATCAAATTTCAGCCCTTCTGTGTGGACTCTACACCCCCCTCTCTTCCCTTCCCCCACCCCCACAAAACAAGCAATCAGGCAAAGCCTGAGCAATGAGTGCTCAATCCACTATCTACCCTGCCTCCCTCTCCAAATCCCTCAAATGATACACAACCAACCAACATCCTAAGGATCATTTAGCCTTTTTGCTACTGGCCCCCTGGCAAAGATCCAACAAATATTCCTAAGCCTGAATTTCAGAGGTGAAACTACGAGTATGTCCTTTAAAAATGATCTTTAACCTGGATGGATTTTGAAGATAAACTTGTGCCCCAATTCTTTGGAAGGGATTAATTAACTATAAAATGTGCCATCTTCGCTCCACGGTGGCATGTTCAAAATCCGTTTTGGTGAAAAATGTCACACCTTCAAATGCCTTTTTGGCGTTTGGGCAAGTCTTGTCATATATAAATTGCCTCAGTAAAAAATTACCAAAGTAAACTAGCATTGCCCTGGGCCTTTCAGACACACTCTGTGGATATTCTTTTGCCATCAGTGGAAACCTGTGGGCGCTTGGATTTCAGAGTCCCAGTCCCACTAGGCCTGATCTGGGAAGGCACCTCTCAAGAGTTTTACCCCATAATCCCTGGAATTGCCTCCCTCCACCCCTTCAGGGATCCCCAGGAAGCCTAAATTATTCAGCCTTTGGCGATTTTCCTGGTCCTCCATCTTGACCATAACATCAGCTAATGCGCGCCCTGGGACGCATTATCTGCTTTCAAGGTTTCCATCTCTGCTTCAAGGGACTCAGTTCGGCTCTCCACTGTTGTTAACCGATCGAAGATCTCTCCACAAGTTTTATTTAATTTCCGCATCCCCACTTGCAATTTGTTTGAAGCCGGCTTTCGCTCTGGTTTTCTTCTTGCATTTGTTTCAGGGATATAAAAATAGTAGAGAGGGATGGTTCTTGGCTTCCCGTAGGCATTCCTATGGCTGCATTATCAATATTACTAGGACTAGGCTTGAAATGAAAACAGAAACCATCCAACACGTGTTTCGTCGCATGTGGAAATTAATTCCGCGACTTCCACAGGGCTGTGTCATGGCGAAAGAGTCTTGGTACTGCGACAGAACACGTGTTGGCTGGTTTCTGCTTTGCCCTAATGAAAATGGAATAAAAGACAAAGCAACTTTCTACCAACGAGGACATTGACCATTGTTTTAATTCACTTGGATTGTGTGAACATATACACACTGTTTAATTACCTTTATGTGTGCCTAGGTTTAGGTAAAATCAGTTCAAGAGCCCACCTCCACATACCGATGCCCCATACCCTGGATATGCGATAAAGGGCAGCTAGAGATTTCTATCTAATTTCTCGCTTCCCACATGTGCTGGGTGCAATTGATTATACCCATGTGGCTCTTCAGCCACCCCGCTGCATTGCACACATATTCTGCAACAGACACCAATGGCATTCCATCAATGTGCAGGGTGTCTGTGCTGCCAGTGGGAGATTCATTGATGTGCATGCAGTGTTTCCAGGCAGTACCCATGACAGCTTTGTATTCCACATGTCACCTCTTGCCTGGTGGTTGGCTGCTGGAGAATTTGGCAACATGTGGCTACTGGGTAAGTAACAAGCACTAAAAATGGAATGTATGAATGCCACCTTACATTAACAACCATTGTACAATAAGAATCATCAAGCAACATACACGATCTCAACAGATACTGCATGTACCAAAGTATAGATCATGTTCTGTGTAAATTAAAGAGGGAATTATAACCAATTGCCCTTTCTTCCCTCCACAGGCGATGCTGGGTATGTACTCTCCCCACAACTTACAGACGTCCAACCACTGTACCTCAGCATAGGTACAACAGGGCACACATATGAACTCAAGCCATCATAGAGTGCACTTTTGGTCTGTAGAAGTCGCTATTCAGATGCCATGACCATACAGGGGGTGTGCTGATGTACTCCCCTAAAGTTGTGTGCAAGATCATACTGGCCCGTTGTGTTTTGCACATTATAGCTTTAACGCATGGCTTACACATACCTCTTATACCTAACCTAGCTCTGAATCCAGGCAACCCATCCATGGCACATGACAGAGGTCAGGGTATGCAAGTCCGTGATCAGCTGGTTGCCACGCTTTTCATATGAGCAACCTGTTCTGTCATTGACAAAATGTGGTTTGAAGTCTGTTGTCAATGATGAACGTTGGATAATTACGACGACTGTCCAAAAATTCCATTCTGAGAATAGTTTGCAAGCCACACTAACTGTATGTAAACCACAGCTGTTGACAGGAGTCAAAAGATTGACTGTGCATCAGGTCATGTGCTGATGTTAGCAATCAGTGTAGTAGATGGCCCTTAGGAATCTATTGACTCTGAGGATAAGATGTGTATGTTCTGAGAGACCTTCCCAGACCTTTTGAGAATGGGTGTCTGAATCACAAAAGGGCCTTACTATTGCCTTACTATTGCATTGTTGAGTTTTTGCCCCCAAAAGATTTGTCTACTCCACAAATGATGGGCCCACAACATGAGTGATAAAGTTCTGGGTGAATCTGGCACTATGTGGGATACACAGCACTTCTTCCCCCAAATTTTCCGTAACACGACAGACAACTCTTGTGTTGAGCACTAAATATGGACTACATGTACCATAATGCAAAGGAGGAGAAAACTAAACTGGGGGGTGATGTTGTGCCAGCCCCCATCCTTGTTCCAGCCTAAATCTCATTAAATGGTCTGTTCTACCTTTTGTTTCATGTCTATGATTTTCTCTTACATTGTCATTTCTGCTTTCCCTCCACAGAACAACAGGAGGACAGAGGATTTGATCTGTGAGATTGAACACAAAATGAATGTCAACTACTTCCTGTGATGTATTTCCTGTCTTCAACTTCCTGTATGTCATTTCCTGTATGAAATGATGCATTCCTTGCAGTCTTTAGGCCTTGGAGGCTCAGCCTTTCAATGGTTTCACTCGTTCCTGGCTGATTGAACTTTTCAGGGGTTTCTCTACCTCGACAAGCTCTAATATCCATCATTCTCCTTACGGAGTTCCCCAGGGTTCTGTATTGAATACATTGTTGTTTAATATCTATGTGCGTCCGTTGGTATACATTGCTGATGAGGCTGGCCTGTTCCTCTTTTCCTACGTGGATGGCACGCAGATAATCTTTTCCCTTACTTCATCTAGGGGATCTGATTCATCTGCTCTCCAGGTTGGCCAGAGCAAAAGTGCATCATGGATGAAGAATAACTTCCTCTGACTAAATGGAAAAACTGAGGTTATGATTTTAGGAACAGAACGAGATCTCTGGGGATTGAAACATTGGCACACTCAAATGGGCTTGTTACCCCAGCCAGTACGCCAAGTTTGTGACCTGGGTATCATTTTTGACGACCATCTGTCAATGAAGAAACAAATCACTAAGATGACTGCGACATGCGTAACCATTCTGAGACGGTTGAGAAAAATTCTGTGGATATTACCCCTCTCTGTTCAACGTACTGTGGTTCAAGCCCTGATTACGTCTAGGCTTGACTACGGGAACGTCCTATACTTAGGTGCTAATAAAACTATTATACGTAGGCTGCAAGTGGTACAAAATGCAGCTGAAAGGCTGCTGTGTCAGGTTCCAAGAATGGTGTCTGCCACCGATTCTCTTCTCACACTATACTGGCTGAAAGTGGAGAACCGTATCAAATTTCAGGCCTTGAGCTTTATGTTTAAAATTAAATTCAGAACAGCCCAGCAATACTTAAAATCTTTAATCCAGTTGTACACTCCTTCTTGCCATTTGCGCTCTGCTGGACAGTCTAACTTTGCTATCCCTAGAACTAGACTGACCAGGATGGGCGGTAGGTCTTTTTACTTTCCTGGGCCCCTCCCTGTGGAACTCTCTTCAGATCTTTATACGGGAGGAAACTGTCCTTACCAGTTTTCTTAGGTAAGTGAATACCTGGTTGTTCAATCAGTAATTTACTTCCTCTTACTTTGCTCACCCTACCTGCCGGCACCGGGAAACCCCTCGGGGTAGCTGTGCGCCTTCTAAATTTAAAATAACATAGCAGAACATAATGTTCTGGTCCGTTTTCACACCTTCTGGCACAGCTGCGTTGTTAGAATCCGGGTTCTCTGGTTGGCACAGGTAGGTACTTGTGACAAGCAGGGAACCTTTCCTCTAGTCAGGGTAAGGGGTTACACTCCTAAAATAACCCCTGCTCACCCTCTAGGTAGCTTGGTGCGAGCAGACAAGGCTTATCTCAGAGCGTTATAGGTTAAGCATTTGTGAACACATACAGTAACCAAGTGACAACAGTACAAATGGACACCACACAGGTTTTATATTAAAAATAAGGATTCTTTAAATAGAGTTAGCAGAAGACCATTAAACGACAAAAATACACAATACTGTTTACTTTAGATGGTAGAATTTTGCTTAGTTCTCTTAAGTTCTTAAATGCGGCACTTTAAGTCAATGTACCTTTTAGATGCGACACGCAGGGTAACGAAAGTGTTGCAACGATGTGGCCGCGATGAAGTTTTTGGTGCAAAGGAATAAAGACGTGAAGATCTTCCAGATGCGAGAAGGCTCGACTCGATGCGTCAGCTACAGCGGCGTCACCCTTTATGCGATGCGACGACAGCGGCCTTGGCAGCGGCACTCTCCTCTGACGTTTGCGAGACGCTTCCGCTCGATGCGATGTTGCAGCGGCGACACCCCTTTATGCGATGCGACGACAGCAGCTCCGACGGCGGCACACTTCTCCGTGGATGCGAGGTGCTTTTCTTGATGCGGTGCAATGCGACAGCTACGATGGCTGCGATGGCGACACGCTTCTTCCTCGATGCAAGACTCTTCTCTCGATGCGGTGCGATGCGTCAGTTACGATGGCTGCGATGGCGACACGCTTCTTCGACGTTGCGAGACACTTCTTGGATGATGTGAGACGCTTCCGCTCGATGCGATGCTGCAGCGGCTACACACTTTACGAGATGCGACGACAACAGCTCCGACGGCGGCACGCTTCTCCTTCTTGAGTCGCGCTTCCAGCTCCTTGCGATACGCAGTCCCTCAGAAGGCCCAAAACCAGCAGCAGGCACTTCCAAAGAACCCTGGGGAGCTGGGGGGTGAAGTCTGTTGTTCCTGAGACTTCAGCAGGAGGCAAGATATATTCCAAGCCCTTGGAGATCTTTTTAAGCACAAGTTGAAATAAAGTCTTTGTAGTCTTTCTCCTCTCCTTCAGCAGCAAGGCAACCACTGCAAGCCAATCCCCCAGGTCAGGGACAGTACTCCTCCTTACAGCTTTCCCAGTTCCTTCTCCTCAGGCAGAGGTTCTTCTTGTCAAGCAGGATCTAATTTCTTGGGAGCAGGGTCCCAATACTTATACCCCTAATTCCTTTGTTCCTCTGGGGTAGAGGGGCCTTTGCCCAGTCCAAACCAGTTCCTGAGCACTTTGTTGACATGACTCTGACTTTCTATTCAGGGTGCAGGGCAGAGACATCAGCCGCTCCACAGGAGGTGGAGCCAGCATTGTGGTGGGAGAGCACAGCCCTATTCAGAGTCCAGGTGCACTCCTACCACCCATCTGGATGTCAATCTCTCTATTCACCACCAGGCTACCTAGCCCTGCCCCTCTGGGTTTCCCCAGCCCTGTCACTCACACAAACCAGATAGGCAGATACACATCATAGCAGAGGCGGGCTGAAATGGTTAGGCAAGCAAATACCAACTTTCTAAAAGTGGCATTTGCAAACACAGAATATTAAAATAAACTTTACTAAAAGATGTATTTTATTATTCTGAGTTCAGGCATACTAAACTCGAATTTCTACCATGTTCCCTGGGTCTGTTAGGATCATAGGATGTAACAATTCTAACAGCCCATTCTGGCCTATGGGAACAGGTAGCCTTGCAACAGTGAAAAACGAAAATGGCTGTAATTCACTATTAGGACATGCCACACACATCAGGGCTTGTCCTACCTTATGCTTACAATGCACCCTGCCCTTGGGCCTACCATAGGGGTGACTAATATGAAGTTAAGGGAAGGTTTAGGGACTGGGAAGTGGGAAGTGGGTGCACTTGCCCAGTCAGCATGACAGTACCAGCCTGCCTGCAGGTTCTGCAGTGGCAGACCTTAGACACATTTTCCTAGGCCGCTTCTGTGGGTGGCACAACCAGTGCTGGAAGCCCACCAGCAGCATTTGTATTTACAAGCCCTGGGCACTCCTGATGCACTTTACTGGGGTCTGACAGTAAACCAAATAAGCCAATCATGGAATCCAACCAACATATACATTTTAAATAGGGAGCACTTGCACTGTGGCACTGGTTGGCAGTGGCACAGTGCTCTGAGCAGCTAACACCAGCAAAACACATGAGGCACAGCGACAAAAAGTGGAAGGGGGACTCACGCCAAGGTGCCTGGTCTAACATGCGTGCTCTCCGGTTGCGGAGCGTATGTCTCATATGCGGACACTAAGCGCCGCAATGGAAGATTATGTATTGGGGTCGAAAGCTCAGAAAAGGAACCGGAACCCATTCTTACATACAGGAAATGACATACAGCCCGCACGCACATTTGGTGAAGTTCGGGCATCAAGGGGACACAACAGGGGACTCCTGCTCCCATCGCGGCAGGAGACGCTGATGCTGTCCTAAGTGCCCGGAGGTGCACTTAAAAACATCCCATAAGCCCATTTGGTGAAGTCCGGGCAGCAAGAGGGCACAACAGGGGACTCCATCCCCCATCGCTCATCGCGGCAGGAGCCGCTGATACTGACCCAAGCGCCGGGAGGGGCACTTAAAAACAGGCCAGAGCTCCTGTGGCGCGGGACGCGCCCAGGTGTGCCCGGGCGAAGCCCTGTCCAAGGGCGGGCCCGTCTGCATCTGTCAGCGGACGGAAGAGGCTGGGCTGGGCCAGGTCCCTTGGTTGTTTCATCTGGAACTTGCTGGAACCTGCTGACTTCAGGGGCCCAGGACATGGTTCCCTTTTCATCAACAAGGTACTTTGTGCTCTTTGCATTGAAGCGCTATTTTTCCCTACCCTTGCAACTAAAGAGTGTGCTAAGCATTCCCCCATGGTCTCTCAAGCAGATTACATCGTGCTTCACACACGGCTGGTTAATTCAGCGCTAGCAACATGGGCAAAAGGAAAATGAGTGCTGTGCAAGGGGGGCCCCCGGGAGGCAGCACGGTAGCGACCATTGACTCATTTTTAACCAGAGCAGCACATGTGATGACACAGGAGGTAGCTCTGACTGAGAGAAGGCACTCACTGGAGGCAGAGAAACTTGCCCAGGAGTCTGCTGTGGCCTTAAATGGTGAGGTGCAGGATATGACAGGGGACATTGTGGGGTTGTCAGCAGGGGTTTTAAGCTCTCTCGCATCGGTGCCCATACCCTCGGCTACCCTGCCTGGTGAGCTAGCAATGGCTTTAAACACCTTGTGAGAAGTTGGCCTGACATATGCTGTCCACTGGTTATAGGGGACACCTTGCACCAGTCCAATTCGACTCTTATGGTGATAGGTTAAAAGACAACCTTTAAAGAAAGCTATCCTAATGGTAGCTGTGGAGAGCAGCCTTCAGGCTAAGTCTTGAAGGAGTGTTAAGCTTATTGTTTTACCATAGATAACCTCTTGAATAACCAAAAGAAAGAGTAGTCCACACAGGTATATATATAAAATATATGTATTTATTCTAAGAATAATCCCACTAGTCTCTTTATGAGGCTGGAGGTACAGATACAATTCAAACAAGCATTGATAGTTAAAATAAATAGCACTGGGATCATAGGGCCCCAGGGGGGGACCAAACCATATATCAAAAAAGTGGTATAAGAACCACGACAATTCTACAGACAATGCCTAGGGCATTTAGGGTCGCTGGCCCCTTGGGAAACCACCCAAGGTAGTGAGGAAGGGGGCCCACATGAGACGCGTGCAGTGGTATAAGCTACTGTCGGGATCTCTATTAAAGCCTATGGAGAATGTCGCGGTTGAAATTTACAAGATTAAAAACACTTCTAGCAGGAGTTCAAGTTCAAGAGTTTAGAGTTAAGCTTTTGAAGGGCCCACACCCACGAGAGTATCGAGGTACCACTGTTACCTGCCCCAGGGAAGCCGGGTGCATAGGTCGTTTTCGATGTCGGGTCGCGGGCTGATTTTCAATGGCAAAACGTGAAGAACTGCTGCTAGCAAGAAGCGTTGTCGATGTCGTGAAGATTGAAGATGTAGATCTTGAAGAGAAGGACCTGAAAGCAGAGGGGACAGAGTCTGGGTCATGGCACAGTGACCAGGGGGCTCAGGAGAAAGAACCCTTCAATTTTGGGTGCTTCCAGGTGGAAGATGGGTAGCTTGGATCATCAGCCACGGGGTCCAGGAGGCTTCAAGGAAGGCCAGCTTCTGGAGGTCGACTGTGCCATGAAGGATGAGGGTCGCTGCGGTGTTAGTGTCCGGATTTGATCCACTAAGCCTTGGCAACCGCAACCCATGCAAGAATCACAAAACAGCTACTGGTGCAGACCCACAAGGTCTGAGCAAGGTCTCCAGCGAGGAGACTGAAGAGCAGGCCTGGAGCAACCAGGGGAACACTTGGAACTGAAGATTAACCTCCGCCAGGGCCCACCAGTCGAGAGACAAGGGACCGGGGGAGGCAGCAATTTGGCGTGCGTAAAGATGCGCCCACGGGTCGCCGGAGCGGACTAGGGCGTTGATCTGTGGCTGGTGTCCTGGGGTATTGGGGATCTCGGCACCCATGGGGTCCACGGTGCTGAGCTTTGCTGTGCACACTCAATGGGCTCTGGGATGCTTGGAAACCCACCTCAAGGTAGGTAAGAGTCATCGATGTCCGTAGGAGCAGCGAAGTTCCAACCGGGTCACTTGCAGTGTTTCAGGTGCCTGCCAAGCAGGGGGGTAACTCCTTTACCCCAAGGGAGATTTCTTCATTCAGCTGTGCGGCAGCAAGTCGAAGTTCAAGTCTGTGAAGTCCAAGAATAATCTGAGGCTCTGGGGACCCTGTATTCACCTTTATCCAAAGATTAGGGGAGTGTCCAGATCAGAGCCCACCAATGAGAGTTCAGGCGGGAAAGGGTGGCTACACCCTCTCCCCTTTGTGTGTTTCCCGCTTGGGCAGGGGACAGGATGCCCCTGAACTGGTTTGAGGCGGTGTATGCAGAAGTAGGCACTGGAGAAGCCTACGTGCAGGTCTGAAAGACATCCTATGGTGCACCCACCCAGTTCCAATCCACATAGTCTGTCTGGGGAGGTGGGAGCACCTCCCTGCAACAAGATCCCTATTGTCCAGCTTCCGTGGCTGGAGTTCTGCCCAGCAACAGGCAGCCAGAGTCGTGTGGGTGGCGGGTAGCATCCATTTTGTACTACGTGTGCACTTTTAAATTGGTGTCTAAAATCTGCCGCTTTTACCATATCGCCCCTCTAGCAGGGGGGAATCATGCCCTCACTCCCATGGTTGGATTGGGGGTATGATTCCTACATGTTTGACACCAAACACGACATGGTTCTGTGCAGCCACTCTCAAGTTATCATGCTATCGAGATTACTTATAATGCGGTTAAGAGTATATGGTATGGCTGCACTACAAACAACCCAGCAATAGTTTTACGAAGGTTGCAGAGGGGCCATACTCAGGTAGGGGTTCCCCCTCACACATATCTCAGCACCCTGCCTTGTAGGATTAGCAAGGCCTGCCTTAGGGGTGACCTATGAGGATATATGTGTTGTATTAAGTGGGATACAGGATACCTATATCCCTGTAAGGGGTGCAAGCACCACCTTTCCCAGACTACAGTAGTGGTCTGGTGGTGTCAGTTTGTATGGCTGTCCCAGGGGTGGCACAATAAGTGTTGCAGCCCCTGGTAGGCCTCTGAGGGACCCATGCCCTGGGTACATAGGGCAACATCTACAATGGGCTGACAGGGTGTCCTCAGTATCCAATTGGGATATACCTAGGGTACTCACATCAGGTTAGAGAAGGAGCAGATAGGCTGGGGTCCTGGATAGCAGGGCCACAGCCTGGCTAGAGTCAGAAAACAGTAAAAACATCAGCAAAAAGTTGGGGGCAACTATGCAGTCGATGCCACTCTCCTACACACCTTGAGAGCCAAACCGGCAGGGGGCGATGATTTAGTTTTCGACTATCCTCCAACCAAGAGGCAGCAAATAGCCTGTAGCAGGGCCACAAGGAAGTCTCCACGATCCAAATATCCAATAACAGCTGGTCCCAAATTGAACAGTTGGTGGACACTCTTTTTGTAAGAATGGAGTCAATGACTAAAGTCCTTTTAGCACAGATAATGTTAAAGTTGGAAGGAGTTGAGAGGAGAGTTAATGCTCCCATCCCCATGTGCAATAAATGCCTCTTAAGGTCAAAACCAGTGGATGGGGGAATCCCTGTTCTGTGTCTGACAACTCAAAACAAATTAGTCAGGTATTGTGTTCTAAAGACCCAGAGATCAGGAAGTGTCTTGTAGATCTAGACACAACAGCATGCCCGGAGAGCTGATTCCAGCAGCCCAGACTGCCCAGGTAGCTCAGATGGGCAGGTCCCTAACATCCAAGAAAGGCCCATTACCTATATGTACCTTGCCCCAACCTTTTATGTCCAAGGACGAAAACCAACGCATTCTTGACTCCCCCCTGCATCTGCTCCCCTAGTCGCAGTATTACTAGGAGTTCCCTTACCTTCTCAAGGTACTAAGGAAACCTCCCTGGACCTCATGCACAAGGTTACTCACTGGTGTAATAAGAATGTGGTAAATGGCCAGAACATATCCCCTGACATCATTATAGCCAGAAGAGTGGGATGGATTGTCCATAGGAGAAAAAACAATTCAGTGGGGGATTGCATAGTTGTTAATTTCAAGCACTCCTTGCAGGCTAAGTCACTAGTGGGTTGTGTTTATAAGAATAGCTGTACCTCCACAATCATAACTGTCACCTTCCAGTTCTTCTATCCCCCTAAGCAGCCACTCGCCATTCCCCAATGGCAGCTACCCTCAAATCCAGTCCGGTCCAACCATAAAGTAATATGGATACAATTCTACCCATGAGTAACCTATTTCAACCCCTAGCCAGTCCTCAGGGCCTGGATGAAAACGAATGACTAAAGTTGAAGGATGAAAAGATCCAGGGTAACAACTAACCCCACATGGTCTCTAACACCTTTTTCCCACCAGCCTCCATGTCTGACCTAATGTGCGAAAAAAATTCCCGGCACTATTCTGTCATCAACCCTTTCTGGTGCTCCATGTATGAAGGCTCTCTCGTGGAACATGGCGGGTTTTAGGTCAAAAAGGACAATATATCTTGGGAAAATTTCCATATCAACACACCACATAATTACCCTAAAGGAAACCTGGGAAGCAAATGAATGTTTTTATTTAGACTGTTTCATTTCATTCTGTAAACATGCTACCCCTTTGAATATGGGAAGAGCCAGAGGAGGTTTGCGTTTAATGTTTGCACTCAAACTTTCATGTAAGACCAGGATGATTGAATGCCGATCACCTCATGTGCTAGCAGTAGAGTTGTCTTTCAAGAACCTTTCCACCCTGCTAGTGGCCAATTTTACAACCCCTTTTCTAGAAACCATGAGTTAGATCACCTCCTAGCTCTAGAGGAACTCTTGGTACGTTATGGGGAAGATAAATTAGTTCACTACGACCTGATAATTCTAGGGGATTTTAACATTCATCAGTGTTATTCCAATTGTATTTTAACATCAGAGCAGTGGGATCCTTTTTCATTATCTAATCATTTTGAGCACACACCACCCGGCACATTCTTAGAAGGGCTTCTTTCAAGTCACAATCTACACTGCCTGCAGCAAACAGACATGTTGGCTTCGACTCCTACGTAAGCAGGAAGCAGTAGGCCCAGTATTATCGATTATATTATGCTGTCTGCGCCCTTAGTCTTGGTTGTAGAGAACCTGAGTGTTTCTTGGTCTGGCCTCAGTGATCATAATCCCCTCACACCCGTGCTGTCCCTTTCTGCCATTCTAACAGGTGAGGTGACCACCTGTATCAGAAATAAAAGCAAAGTTTGGTCTCATGAGCATGATTAATAAAAAGAGTTTTGAAAAAAAAAAAGCATCAGCACGAAAGATCAAGCTTGCAGGCTGAAGTGGGAAAGGATCGTCCCAGAAAGTTTCCTGGACAATCTGTATGCCATCTGTGCCACAGAGGAGCAAGCACGTATGGACTCCACTACACACGGCAGAGTCACTTTAGAGGCATTTGAAAAAATTACTAAGCAGATATCATCCAACCTAACCACTGTGAGCAGAGTAAGATGCCCCAAGGTGAAGAGGTGGTTTGATGACACCTGCTCCATGGCCCATAGGAAGTTTTTGCAAGCCCTTAAGCATAATCCTAGGGATGAAGCTGTGGTCAGGAGTAGAAGAAAGGCATACTAACTTGCAGATCAGGAGAGGAAGAAGCTGATAAGAGAGCAGGCCTGGGAGGCTCTATGGCAAGCAAGTGTCTTGGTAGATAGCTCCAAATTCTGGTCGGTGGTCAACAGTCCCCTCTTCTCTGATATGCCAAATTCCAAAATAGACTGCATGATTCTAGCTAACCAATGGGTACATCATTTTGGCCATATTTATAGCGGTACCAATTTAGGAGAATCTGAGACTCATGTGGACGGTGGGTCAACCAGTGTGCCCATCCACTTTAGCATAGATGAGGTTCATAAAGCAATCATCTCTATATCTGGGGGTAAGGCTCCCGGCCGACTTCTATAAGGCTGGCCCTATGGTTTGGGCTACGATCTTAGCTCACATTTGTACTGCAGCGTGTTTATGTGGTGTTCCCCCTTCATGGGCAATGGCAGTCATTATTCCCATTTTTAAAAAGGGTGCACAGGATGACCCTGCTTGTTATAGACCGATCTTACTTTTAGATTGTGCTGCTAAAATCATGGGCAAAGAGATATTGGATCGTCTAACATCATACTCTGATCATTTTTGTCAAAATCTGTTTATTTGGTTTTAATATGACCACAGACAAGCAGCATAGACAATACATACAAACAGAGCAAATAGAGGGGGAGAGCCAGGAGTTACAGAGAGCTAGTAGGAGTGTCATCTTCGTCTCAAGGTCTGTGGCTCGAAAAAGTCCCCATTCCAAGCATATACACCAAGTATTGTTATGTGCAAGTCTTGAACAGCATATCAATCGCCCCCCCCCCATGGGGGGCGTTGCAGGTAATTTTGACAGATATTACAAAACAGTAGAACAACAAAAACAAGGGTGCCGTGAAGCCATAAACCAAATATGTGTATTGGTGGGGTTAGGTGTCTGTGTTCTCCTTGTTGATTTTGGGCGGCGCACACAAGCGGCGGGGAAGCTGTGCCCCTAGATAAGGAACAAGTTGAGGGCCCTAAGCCTTGGCGAGCAGGCCGTAAGTGGAAGCCCTTCAGAAAGGTAGCCCACCAGCAGGGACCAGGTATATTCAAATTCCTTCCTGGTGTCATCCATAATGTCCGCCATTCGCTCGAGGGCCAATGCCCTCCACAGTCTTGCGTGCCACTGAGTCAGTGAGGGTGCCTCTGGTCGCTTCCATGCAGCTGCTAGCGCCATTTTTGCGGACCCCAGGCACAGCCACATAACCGAACTATCACTTTGCGTTTGACGCTTTAAAAGGGGGTCTCGTATCTGTGTTCTAGGGTCTGCGGGATCGGGTAACCTAAAATAAGCTTTATTTGAGACAGGATCTCCTTCCAGAAAGGCTGGATATGTGGGCAGTCCCACCAGATATGTTTAAAGTTGCCCAGAAGGCCACACCCCCTCAAACATCTGTCTGAGGTATTGGGAAAAATCCTATGTAGTTTCTGAGGGTATAGATACCAGCCGTACACAACCTTGTAGACTGAGCGGTTACATTTTGTAATGTCGTTGTGTGGGCGTTCCCATTGTTTTCCCTCGGGTGGAGTATCTATGAGGGTATCCCAGAAGCCTCTGTATCTTGGGGTGGAGCGGGGGCCTAAGGATGAATAAGAGCGTAAAGGAAGGAGATGCACCCCTTAGAGCCACTTCCTGATTAGGAAAAATATTTCAATGGGAAGCAGGTCCCTGGTGGAGGCTTGCCGCACCGAGGGCTGCATCACCCCATGTTTGAGCTGTAAGTAGCGTAAGTGCTCCCTCCTCGTTAAGGCAAACTGTTGCTGACATTCACTAAACGTAAGGAGCTCTCCTTTGTGAAACAGATGTGAAATCGTGGGGCACCAACCCTTCTTCCAAGCGTCAAAAAGACCCTCGTACAGTGCTGGGGGGAAGGCCGCATTGTAATGGACGGGCATGAAGGGGGAGGGGAAAGTGGTCAGACGTAGCCGTGTAGTAAGCATGTCCCAGACCCAGAGTGTGGTGGAGATGGGTGTGCTGATATACGCATTGGCCGACCTGTCAACTTTGGGCTTCCAGAGCAAGTCCCAGATAGAGCGGCCGGTGAGTTGACGATCTATGTGAAGCCAATGCTTCTCTGACTCTTGGAGCGACCACTCCGTGATCACCCGAAGCTGAGCTGCTCTATAGTACCCCTGGAAGTCTGGGAGGGCCAACCCTCCCTCCCGACAGGGGCGCGTCAACAGGCGGTAGGACAGGCGAGCCCTCTTCCCCTGCTAGATGAACTTAGTCACCATTCGTTTGAGTTCTGTGAAGAGGTCCCCGTCCACAGGGATAGGGAGACCCTGAAAAAGGTAAAGCAGACGAGGGAGTGCGTTCATTTTAATGGCGTTAATTCTACCCAGCCATGTGATATAGGCTGTACTCCAACGGACCATATCATTCTTCAATTGGCGACGCAGCAGAGGGAATTTGGCTTTATAAAGGTCAGAGATTCGTGGAGTGAGTCGGACCCCTAAGTATGTGATTTCCTTGGTTACACAGGAGAATGGAGTGGTGCTCTCTATCTGACGCCAGACTTCGGCAGGAAGGGTTAAGTTAAGCAGAAATGATTTGGTCAGATTAGTTTTGAATCCGGACGCACACTCAAACTGTGCCAGTTTTTCTTGGATGGCCGGGAGATAAATTTGCGGATTAGTAATCCAAAGGAGCACATCGTCGGCGAATAACGAAACCTTGTGACCGTCCAGACCGAAGCGCATCCCTGTGATAGCAGGGTTCTTCCTGATCGTGTGTGCCAGTGGCTCAATGCATAAAGCAAAGAGAAGGGGGGAGAGCGGGCACCCCTGCCTCGTCCCGCGAGCCAGGGGGAACGGGGAAGATGCCACCCCATTGACTAGTACCCGTGAGGTTGGAGCATAATAATTGGCGCGGATCATCCCTATGAAGGCCTCTGGGAAGCCAAATCTCTGTAAAACTCTAAACAAGAAAGACCATTCAACCCGGTCAAAGGCCTTTTCTGCGTCAAGTGCGAGAAGAGCCGTTGTAATATGTTTTCTCTGAGCCTTTTCTATAGCATGAATAATGCGTCTCAAGTTATCATGAGTTTGTCGGCCCTTAATAAAGACAGATTGATCCGGGGCAATGAGCAAAGGGAGCACAGATTCAAGACGGGTGGCTAAAAGTTTTGTATAAATCTTGGCGTCCAAATTTAGTAGGGCATTTGGGCGATATGAAGAGCAGGCCGTGGACATTTTACCTGGTTTGGGGATCACTGCTACTATCGCCTCTCTCATACATGGAGTGGTCTGTTGTGTTGTGGCGATGCCATTAAATAGGGTAGTTAAAAATTGAATTACTTCGGGAGCAAAGGTACGATAAAAAAGAGCCGTGTATCCATCGGGCCCTGGCGATTTCAGAAGTTTAAGCGCATTAATCGCTTTCTGCACCTCCTCTGGGGTGATAGGAAGGGCCAGATCTTCAGTAACGGACTGGGGGACCTGGGGGAGATCCACAGAGTCCAAATAAGACTGTTGATCGTGGGGCCGTGGATTGTCGGAGGTATATAGCTTGTGATAGAAGGTTTCAAAGGCTAGTGCCTTCTCATCTTCCGTCTTGTGGGTGACCCCCGCGTCATCCACAATCAGCTTAATATACTAACGCTCTTGCTTGATCCTCAATTGGCGTGCAAGAAGGGGCCCCACTTTATTTCCCCCTGTATAGTTCCCAGTTTGAAGCCGGAGGAGAGTCTTTTCAGCCCTATTAGAATATATCGCCTGCAATTTCCCCTTTAACGCAGTGACTTTTCGCAGTGCAGGAGCTGAAGGGGAGGTTTTATGCGCCGTTTCTGAGGCTTGTAATTCAATTTCCAATAGGAGACGTTCCTCTTTTTGTTGGGACTTCAGAGTGAAGGCCAACTCAATACATTTCCCCCGGATGACGGGCTTGAAGGCATCCCAGGTTGTGGCGTGGGAAGTGAGGGCGGGGTCATTTTGCTCAAAAAATTGTTTTATAGATTGTCTTATCTCATCCCGGAGTAATCGATCACGACATAGGAAGTTGTGGAAATACCAGCGCAAGTGTTTAGGGCGGGGGTTCGGCCAGGAAAGGGTCAGTTCAAGTGGGGCATGGTCAGATAAGCAGATCGGGTGTATGTGCGTGTGCACTAGCGAGGGCAGCAGGGATTGGCTAAGGAATATATAGTCAATACGGGAGTATGTTCTATGGGAGTGAGAGAAAAAGGTGTAATCGCGCACAGTGGGATTACTGTCCCTCCAAGTATCTATCAGTCCCAAGCGCTGCAGCTGTGCCTTAAGCGCCATACCAACAATTCCCGCTGCCGTTCTGTTGGAATTGGAGGTGTCTAGAGCTGGATCCCATATAAGGTTAAGGTCCCCAAAGATAAGGATATCCCCCTCCGCAAAATTTTCGAGGGTCCCAAGAAAGGAGAGTAGAAAGTCCTGTTGTCCTTGGTTGCGGGCGTATAGCGCAGCGAATGTACAGGCCCTGCCCCCCAGCTCCCCTCTGACTAGGATATATCGCCCCAATTTATCAGCTTTGGATTCTTGCATCTGAAATGGGACCCCCGTATGAAACAGCAATGCCACCCCATTATGTTTATTAAATGAGATGAACTAAAGATTTGCGGGTAGGCCCTATGTTTTAATTGGTGTATTTTGGATTTTTTGAGGTGCGTCTCCTGCAAAGCAGCCACTTGAACATTGTGGTTTATCAAGTATTTCCACATGCGCTGACATTTATGTGGGGAGTTAAGTCCCCGAACATTCCAAGTTATTGACTTAATAGCCATGTGTAACCGCCCTGATGTGTATACGTTGTTCCTTGACCTGAGGAAATTCGATTTTCGATCTCGCTTGAATTCAGCCACCATTTTGTGTTCCACTGCCATTTTGTGTTGCCCTCACTCAGGCAGCACAATGAACGAAGTTTTTCTGCTGATCTTACTGCGCCGTTTCAAATAACCGTCTGCCTCTGTTTATGAGACTGATGTCAGGGACTGGCTGAGTCCACTAATCCTCGTCTGGTTTGACTAAACCCTGTCTCAACTGTCTGTCGGCTCACACCATTCTTTCCTGACTTTATCTTATCTTCTGGCCTTCGCTATTCTCTACTTGTATTCTCTGATTTCACAACTGTCCTCCAAAGCATACAAATATGTCCTGACACTTGCAAGTTGAGTTGTAGACACTACCACTGATTAACTTGTGGGGAGGGGTGACAAAAACAGTTGGAAGAGAGGTTTATTTGGGTTACTTGATATCTTGTTTTCAAACTTTTCTCATTGGTTATATCTTGTTTTCAAACTCTTCTCATTGGATAACCCTGTATGCATTGGGAGTGTTCTTGGTGAATCTATGTGCTATAAAAGATTGTGCGCCACGGAGTAAAGTGGCAGTCTCCTAAGAACATACTGAGTGTACTTCTGGGAAAACTGTACTTAGCTGCAGCTAATAAACCTGATCTTCTACGCTCAATAGAATGTCCTGTGTCTCTGTTCAACAAAGCAGGTGAACTCAGGAGATTAAGGCGTGCCCTGCGCCGCCAGGCCCATAAGGCCCTGGTTCTTCAGACCCGGTGCCAACCCTGCCTTGCCCCCTTCTGGACTGCCCCCCTCCCATGCAAGTGGAAAAAAGGAGAAGAGGAAAATGAAAGAGAAAAAAAAAAGAAAAAAACAACACCACGACACCCAAATAATTTAACAAAACTACTTAAACTATAAAAGCGAGTGTGGAGAGTTCCCATCATAGCGGGAAGACTCCGTGGATGCACACACTCGAAGAGCGTGACCATTCCCGTATCCCATGCCCCTTGAACAGTAAACGTATTAAGGCAAACAGGTAAAGAACATGATAAATCTCAGTCCAGGGAGGACCTGGCTTGGCAGTTCGGGCTGGACTGTTCCCATGAGGCACAGGGTCAAGACTGATTTGCATATGGCTGGGTTCAAACTGGAATGGCATGGTGAGCAAACAAACGATGGATTTAGGCCCAGATCTCTGTACTGGGGTGAATGTATGACATTGTTCTGCATTCTGTCCATCAACTGTTATTTTTGCATTTGTCACCCCGAGTGGGACGGGTATGCCTAGACGTAGGTCCCGTGCTCTCCATGCCACTGGAATCAAGCTATCCTGGCTGAAGAGGGGTGAAACCCCGAAACCGGTCCTAGGATGCTTGTTTCCAGTCCAGGGAGGACCTGGCTTGGCAGTTCGGGCTGGACCGTTCCCATGAGGCACATGGTCAAGACTGATTTGCATATGGCTGGGTTCAAACTGGAATGGCATGGTGAGCAAAAAAACTATGGATTTAGGCCCAGATCTCTGTACTGGGGTGAATGTATGACATTGTTCTGCATTCTGTCCATCAACTGTTATTTTTGCATTTGTCACCCCGAGTGGGACGGGTATGCCAAGACGTAGGTCCCGTGCTCTCCATGCCACTGGAATCAAGCTATCCTGGCTGAAGAGGGGTGAAACCCCGAAACCGGTCCTAGGATGCTTGTTTCCAGTCCAGGGAGGACCTGGCTTGGCAGTTCGGGCTGGACTGTTCCCATGAGGCACAGGGTCAAGACTGATTTGCATATGGCTGGGTTCAAACTGGAATGGCATGGTGAGCAAAAAAACGATGGATTTAGGCCCAGATCTCTGTACTGGGGTGAATGTATGACATTGTTCTGCATTCTGTCCATCAACTGTTATTTTTGCATTTGTCACCCCGAGTGGGACGGGTATGCCTAGACGTAGGTCCCGTGCTCTCCATGCCACTGGAATCAAGCTATCCTGGCTGAAGAGGGATGAAACTCCGAAACCAGTCCTAGGATGCTTGTTTCCAGTCCAGGGAGGACCTGGCTTGGCAGTTCGGGCTGGACTGTTCCCATGAGGCACAGGGTCAAGACTGATTTGCATATGGCTGGGTTCAAACTGGAATGGCATGGTGAGCAAATAAACGATGGATTTAGGCCCAGATCTCTATACTGGGGTGAATGTATGACATTGTTCTGCATTCTGTCCATGAACTGTTATTTTTGCATTTGTCACCCCGAGTGGGACGGGTATGCCTAGACGTAGGTCCCGTGCTCTCCATGCCACTGGAATCAAGCTATCCTGGCTGAAGAGGGGTGAAACCCCGAAACCGGTCCTAGGATGCTTGTTTCCATTCTAAGGGAGGACCTGGCTTGGCAGTTCGGGCTGGACTGATCCCATGAGGCACAGGGTCAAGACTGATTTGCATATGGCTGGGTTCAAACTGGAAAGGCATGGTGAGCAAAAAAACGATGGATTTAGGCCCAGATCTCTGTACTGGGGTGAATGTATGACATTGTTCTGCATTCTGTGCATCAACTATTATTTTTGTCTCTGTTCAACAAAGCAGGTGAACTCAGGAGATTAAGGCGTGCCCTGCGCCGCCAGGCCCATAAGGCCCTGGTTCTTCAGACCCGGTGCCAACCCTGCCTCGCACCCTTCTGGACTGCCCCCCTCCCATGCAAGTGGAAAAAAGGAGAAGAGAAAATGAAAGAGAAAAAAAAAAGAAAAAAACAACACCACGACACCCAACTAATTTAACAAAAATACTTAAACTATAAAAGCGAGTGTGAAGAGTTCCCATCATAGAGGGAAGACTCCGTGTATGCACACACTCGAAGAGCGTGACCATTCCCGTATCCCATGCCCCTTGAACAGTAAACGTATTAAGGCAAACAGGTAAAGAACATGATAAATCTAGTGTGCGGCAGTTCGTTTTGCCTCTCCCCCTTGGTTCCAGAGTAGTAGGAGGTATATTCCAGAATGTATCTCAGACCGAGCAGCCCACCCCAGGTCATGCAACCTCCCCCCGCCCCCCTGCCTTACCACACCTCCGGCAGCCCCCAGACGCCCCGCGTGTGTTGTGCCCTTCTCCCACACACGGGCCGTCGAGGTGAAACCACAGGTGTTCCCAAGGTACACACTTATGAGCGGGAAAGCGTAGGGGGGAATCAATTTGAGAACAGATTTCTTATCAGGTGTTCATTGCAAGTCCTCCGCTCCATCCATCCCTCCAGTCAATCAACCGTAATCCCCTCCCGTTGGAGAAAGATCTCCCCATAGGTCTCGCCGGCCTGCAGTTTATCTGGGCTGTTTCGCAGGTTTCCTGCCCATCTGTTTCCACTGGGCCCCCTCCAGACGGTCGGGTCTTTTCTGGGCCCCCGAGTCATCCATTGAATTATCAGGTACCTCCAGACCTAGCATGTCTGCCGCCTCCGTCAACTTCTCGCAATGGCAAGTTTCGTTGTTCCATTGAAATGTGATCCCAAGGGGGTCGGTCCAGCGATATTTAATGTTCTTTCCCCGTAGAAAATTAGTGATCGGACAAAATTGCTGGCGCCTCAGGAGCGTAGCTGGGGCCACGTCTTGGTAGAGCGTGCAGGTGGTGTTTTGAAAGGAGATGGTGTCCAGTAATCTCGCCTTGTGTAAAACCCTCTCCTTTACTTTAAAAGAGCTAAATTTTGCTAAAATGTCTCTTGGTTTGTTAGACTCCCCCGGGCGCCTCGGCCCCACTCTGTGGACTCTCCCCAGCGTGACCTCCGGGCCATCTTCCCCCAAGACATTCGTGAAGAGCCCTACCATGAACGCCTCGGGATCTGGGCCTTCACTTCCTTCCGCGAGGCCACGAACGCGGATATTGTCGCGCCGGGCACGATTCTCCAAACCTTCGCATTTGATTGTGGCCGCTCGGATCTGCCTACGTAGTTCCACTACTCCTCCTTCCAGGGGCTTGAGGCGGTTCTCCACATCTTGGTATTTCGCTTCGAGGTCAAGCATCCGCGTCCCCGTCGAGTCTACATCTGCCTGTAGAGACACCAGCTTCTCCCGCACCTCTGTGCGAAATGCTTCAAATGAAGCTTCCATGTCTGCTTTAATATCTGCTCGGAGGTCCTGCCAAAATTCACGAAGGGATGCCATAAGATCTTCCCGTGTTAATGCCATTGTCGAGGATCGTGACGTCGCTCCCTTTTCAAGGGTCTTGGTGGCCGCTGTCTCGAAGTATTTTGAGACCTTATTGTTTGTGGTCTTTTTGGGCAGCATAAGGCGGCGGCCACCGGGTCAGCCACTGACCACCTTGCGTTTCCAGCTGGGCGAAGGCGCTGCTGCTGAAGGGGAGCACTGAGGTTGCCGGATGTTCTGCAAGGCTCCAGTGGTCAGGATTCTTGCGACCCGGCACGCTAGTCCTTTGACTCCTTGGTCAGGCGCACCGCCGTACTCCTCCGCTTCCGGCGCCACAAGCCAGCTGCTTGATAAATCGGTCGTTGTGCTATCCTCTGGCCCCACTCTGCGGTTCTCGGGAGGTTTAGGCCATATGCTGAAACCTGGGGTTTATCAGTATATTGAAAATGGAGTGTCCTGAATGGCGGCCATAGGGTCAGGCAGTAAAGAGCAATAGATTAAGACATCATGCAAGCCACGAAGAAACCAACCTTGCCACTTCAGAGAGAAGAGCCGGCGTAGCTTAGGTGTAGGCTAGGTCAGGGGATTCGCCGCAGTTCCAGTGCCCCCCTGTGTGCACCACTTGCCTGATTAGAAGCTATGAAGACGGCGGCCTCGTGTCAGTTGCGATCCCACAGGCCCAAGAGCGATGTCCCCAGCTCTCTGTGCCGGGTTGCAGCCAGACTCTGTGGAGGGGAGAGAGACACCGCGCCAGAGCAGCTTCCAAGGAGGAGACAGCTGGATGTACAGAGCTCCTCGGTTACCGCGGGCCTGCCATTTTAATGAGGCAGAGCACCCGCTGCAGGCCGCCTCCCCGCCTCGTCCGCCATTGATTTCATGAGCAGTAATGTTTCCGGAGCAGTATCATCTTCCTCCCGGCCGGGGGGGCGCCCGCACCTGCTCCGTCAAAGCCGGACGTTCACCGGGTCCCGTATAGATTGCAGCAAGACGCCGTCAGGGACCCGCCACAGCGGGAGGCGCCATTTCTCCCCCGTAGCTCCCCGAGTTGCCGCTACCGGCCAAAGCAGTTTTCGCTGCTCAGGAGCACTTCACAGTAAAGGTCGGGCGATCCGCGGCATCCCGCTATGTGGGAGATCACCAGCAGCTTCCCTGACGCCGGTAAGTTTGCCTGAGCTAACAAAGTTGCGCAGGGCCTAGGACGGAGCCGATCAGAGATCTGCCACGCCCCCATGCCCTGATCATTTTAATGTTATTTCTGATTTACAGTATGGTTTTAGGCAGGGCAAAGGGACGCTGGATCAATGCCTTAACTTGCACTTAGTGATCGGGAAATATACCATTGCCAAGAAGGGAATTTTGTATATGGATTTGACTCAAGCTTTTGATTGTGTTAACAGGTCTAAATTATGGTTGATTTTAAGCAACATGGGCCTTGATGCAGAGCTCGCGGCTTTTTTATATACTGCCCATGAAAACACCATGGCTGCAGTCAGATATATTAGGGATGGTGGTCTGACTGATACCTGGGCTGTGAAGAGAGGGGTTCGACAGTGTTACATCTTGGCCCCCCTGCTGTTTACGCTTTACATTAAAAAGTTAGGGGATTTTTTAAATTCAAGTTTTTAAGCACATCCCCAGGGCTGGTGCTAAGATGATCCCTGCACTCCTGTATGCAGATGACGCGGTTCTGCTTGCTAGAACAGCCGTGAGCCTTCAACAACCCTTAGATGGTTTTATAGCTTTGATGGACTCTTTAGACCTGACCACATATTTTACTACATCACATACTATGTCTATAGGCCCCGGAAAGGCCTCCAAGGCTAACTTTTATTGTAAGGGGCTGAGCTAACTAAAGTCCCTACCTTCCCCTACTTAGGGGTATTTGATGAACGTGGGTCTTGGTGTGCACAAATCACACACAAAAAGAACACATTAATTAGAGCGGCGGGGGCTAGTCTGAATTTTGCTAAAAGATTAGGGTCAAAACCCTTCCCCACCCTGTTGAAGATCTACAAAGAAAAATGTATCCTCATGGCAACTTATGGATGTGATTTCTGGGGCTACATGGACGGAAAGGATATCCAGGGGGATGAAAACAAGTTCATGCGTAAACTCCTAGTAGACCCGCCCACTACCCCGGCATTTATTTTACAAGAAGAATTAGGGGTGGCGTACATTTCGGATCTGATAGCGGTAGCCCCCCCTGCTACGTTTGCTGAGAGTTTGGGCCTGTCCCACTACAAATCTAAATCAAGACATATTCACTGATTGTGTAGCGCTGGAGGGTGTTTTGCACATCCCTTGGTTGAAATATAGTGGAACTGACAAAATGGCTCGGCTGCTCTAACCTGTACCTAAGCCCTAATCCTTTGGGTAAAGCAGCTGTCAGAATTATCAAACAACAGTTCCTGGACAAACACCAGGGTCTCAGGGAGGAGAAGGAGTTATTAAAGCCCACTGTGAGAAGGTATGTCACATTGTCCCTGAGCAAACAAGTTCAGTCGTATTTACTCGTCATTAGCAATGCTTTTCATCGCTTTGTGTTGATTAGATTTTGACTGCATTTGGTCCCTTGGCTTCTGGCCTTTCCCCAAGGATTTACAAAACTTGGTACTCTAAAACCTTGGCCCTGTGACAACTTTGCAGAGCAAGATTCCTCACATTATATTTTTTTCTGTGATTTTTATCAGTCATTGCGCAGAAGGTTTATATTCCCGTTGCTCAGAGATTGCCATTTCACTCAAGTTAGGTCAGCCTCACTGTACCTTCAAATGTTATCCTCCCCTATGGTCTGTTTCGGGGTTGCAAGCTTTTTAACAGGTGCTACCAGGCATAGGAAAAAGCTGTCTTTGCAGTAGCCAGCCTGTTCTTTATTGCCTTGGGCCTAGCGCCCATTTTATGTCAGCATGTGCACCTTATGATATACTGTTCACTGTATTTGGTCTTTAGCACTCCACACTTTACACAATGTATCCCTTGTAACTTCAAAACCTGAATCCTGTCCTTTTTATTGATATAAATAAAGTCCCTATTTTATCTTTTTATGTGACCAAGGTTTTATAAGTCAAATCTATTTTGATGAATTGTATCTTTTTTAACATATTGGCTTTTATGGCTTTTAGTTGCCAAATAAAGTACCTTTTGACTGACTGACTGACATACAGGAAGTGGTACATAGGAAATACATCACAGGAAGTTGTTGTCAGCCATTTTGTGTTCATTCTGAGTCATCCTCTCTCACAGATCAGATGCTCTGCCATCCTGCTGCTCATTTCAACCTAATTTCCCCCAAAATAGCTGAGGGTTATGAAGAGAAAGCACCCCCTTTCACTGAAAGGGAATTAGACATCTTAGTTGAAGGGTGCTTAACAAATATCCTCAGCTATATCAGGGGACCAGAGGACCAGCTGAGCAATGCAGCGCGGGCCACACTATGGGCCAACATTGGTGAGCGCTGCAGTGCAGTGGGCGTATACACCAGGAAGGCCAGGGCATGCCACAAGCGCTGGGAGGACCTAAAACGCTGGTCCCGGCACAAGGCAGAGGAGCTACTGGGCCAGTCTTCCCAGCACTATGTGCATCATCCCCGCCTCTTGCCACTGTACAGGAGGGTCCTGCGTGCAGCTTGGCCGACCCTCCAGCTGTAGGAGCATGAGCAGCAGAGACCTGGTAAGTCCATTATATGCAATATGTATCTGGAAGTATGATGTGAGTGAATACAGAGCTGTACCAACCTGTGTCCCATGCCTCCATTTACCTAATCTGTGTCTATGCAGCAGTTATCATGAAGCAAACGTCGCACTGTAGCCCATTGACTGTACAGGGCAGAGTGCATTCTGGGAATTGAGCCACACACGTGCATTTGTACAGAAATGTGCACTGCCAGCACCACTAACAGTGAACCAAGGGCATCGTAACTGATGTTTGGATTGGATAAGGAATGGTACAGACACTGTCCAGGGTGTGTAAAACAGGCCAATGGGTATTGGATGCTGTGACTTGCATTGTATTTGGTGAGTTTGGGTTCTGACTAAGACAGATCTTCATGTGCCATGGAGTCAAGACAGACTTTGAGATCCTTGCCTCACTCTTAAGTGTTTCCAATTTTGCCAAGTGAGTCCACAGACACAGGTCTTACCCTCAGTGGCTTGTATGCTATTTGTCAATTCCAGGTAGCTGTAACAACTAGCCACTACACAACCAGTCCACAGCACAACCTGATCAGTCTTAGAAGTCAATATGTGGCACTGGATTGTCAGATTTTGTGAGGGAATATCAAAAGGTTAGACTCACAACATACCAAACCTAAGAGCCCAGACCCTATATGGATGTGTGACCCCCAATCATCATTTGTGTTATCTCATACAATGCTACACAGCAGATGACATTTGTCCGGAATTAAAAGTGCAGAGACTCCATATCACAGGCCCATTCCATTACTATCTGGACTCTCTCTGATCTCCTTTTGTAGACTGGGTTTGGAACCTGCCCATGTAGCAGTGACAGGACACACCGATCATAAGAATGCCAAAGTTGAGGGTTGGTCAGTACCCCTGCTAAAAATAAGCGCACTGCCTCCCCCTTAATAAAACAAGTTGAAAAAGAATTAAAGAAGAAAAAACACACTTACCCCTACTGTGGCATCTCCTGGCTGCCCTCATTCTCCTCGCCGTTGTCTCTCTCCTGCCAACCCCTACGTCGGACGTACGTTTTGGGAGAACAGCACAACGTAGAGGTAAGTGTGTTTTTTTCTTCTTCAATTCTTTTTCAAATTGTTTTATTAGGGGGGAGGTGCGGAGTGGAGCTTAGTGGAGCAGAGTTCCACTGAATTTTTTCCCAACTCTGTGGAACTCCGCGTAGTGGCACTATGCCAGCTCCGCCCGGGGTTAGAGATGAAAGTGAACATACACATACTTTAAGCTCCTAATCACTGACAAATGTAAAGTGTGATCAGAGGAGAACAAAGTCTGCCCTTAGCTCATATAGGTATGTGTCTTGTGTCTTGTTCTGATGTATACAACCACTACATCATGATTTGTCTTACATTTTCAGTGGGCTCAGCTGGCCAAAAGGGCCAACAGCAGGACCCGGTTTGGAGCAGGACATCTTTGGTGTGCCGGGGGCCATGACCTCTATCCACAAGTGAGGAAGTAGAGGAAGAAGAGGATGAGGCGGAACCTTCTATATCAGGAGGCAGGTGGATTGCACCCACCCGGACTGAGCAGGAAGACTCTCTCTCTGGTGCTACGGACTGGGTGGAGGCTGAGGACATTGAAGGGGGAAGAACTGGACACCTCTGGCCAAGGGGGGAGGATATCTACTCTCCCCCGGACCATTCACCACTTATTTTTGGTGCGGTGTCCCCAGGGCAGGCCACAACATAACCTGAGCCTACCATCAGCCCCTCCCTAACTCTAGAGGCCCCCATTCCATGGGGGCCTCTAGCTGCATCCCCTGCAACCAGTCCCCCTCATTGTGGTTGCCAGGCAGACACCAAACCCAAACCCGAGGTACCATGCCCCTCATGTTTCACCCAACCCCCTCCCTGTGTTGTTACTCCTGTGGCTGTACCACCAGATTTGATGTGGGCATGTGACGGTCAGCCAGACATGGCCTCTCACATCATGCTGCAGATGTATACAGCAAAAAGAACTATTGATGGACTGAATGCAGAACAAATCAAAACATTCACCCCCAGTCAAGAGATCTGGGTTAAATCCATCATTCTTTTGCTCACCATGCCACCCCAGTTTAGACCTGGCCATATGCAAATCAGTCTTGACCCTGTGCCTCATGGGAACAGTTGAGCCCGAACTGCCAAGCCTGGTCCTCCCTGGACCGGAAACAAGCATGCTAGGACTGGTTTCGGGGTTTCATCCCTCTTCAGCCAGGATAGCTTGATTCCAGTGGCATGAAGAGCACGTCTGAGCATACCCGTCCCACTTGAGGTGACAAATGCAAAAAGAACTATTTATGGACGGAATGCAGAACAAATCAAAACATTCACCCCCAGTCAAGAGATGTGGGTTAAATCTATCATTAGTCCAAGACACATGCACTTCGTGCCTATATATCTCCGGCGTCTGGCGCTCGGAGTTCCACGTTTGAATGTCTCCTTGTGTCCAAATTGCATTATCCGGGTCTTTCACCTCCAGAGAATCCGCCTCAAGGCTGATTAATTGCCTTTGAAGGCTTCGGCGTGTCAGTTCGCCTTCTGAGTTCCGGGATTCATTCAAACGTGGAACTCCGAGCACCAGGCGCAAAATCTTAAGTGTAAATGATCACCCAGACCTAGAACAAACTAGATTAATTGCGAAACTGGGATGATACATATTCAAAAACACTTCACACTTTGTTTAAATGTATTGTTTGGATTTACTATTATGTGTTATGTGTATATTGTGTTGTGATGTATATATAATTGTAATTTTTATGTTTACTTCACGTTAGTTTGATTTAATGGTACAGTGTGGATCTGTGTGTGTATACGTATTTGCTCATGTTTTGACTACATGATTTACATAAACTTTCTAGAAATCTCTGAATCACGGGTTCTTTTTTCGATTTTACTTTTGGTTTGGGAGAAATTAACAGACTGTATGTTTTTTCATTAAATGTAAGCCCTACCATGAGAGAGGGACACACATTGAATAAAAGCTAGATGCTCCTTTGAAGCTATAAGAGGCAGAACCACTCTTCCCTTAAAGTATATATCCCCAGGTTCTGCGTGTAACTGGGTAACCCCATTATACAATATTGAACAAAATATGGACATATATTTTGGGAGTCATCTGCTCTGCACATGAAAGTAGTTGCAATGATGGGGTTACACTTGTACATGTGTCACGCACACACATACATCCTCACATCTCTAGGCCACCACAATTGGTAAACAATTGCCTATAAGGACATAATACGCAACATAGTATTGACTAGTGATGAGAATTGATTTTAATTTACACATATTCACACTGGTCGAATATGTAGGATATGATCAATGAGGATCGTGCTTGCGACTTCGCAAATTTGGAGGTGAGGATCGCTGTAAGGGATTTTGTCTGGGTTGTTGCCGAGGTGCAGGTTGGTGTGCTACATTTGCCTGTACAGGATGATGTTCATGTGAAGGGGCAGATGCTGTCTATACAGTAGGTGTTTGTGCATGGACAGGAGGTGGTTGTGCAAGTGGTGGTAGTGCCTGTTCAGGGGTGGTGGGGGATGTGCAGGTGGGGGGGGAGTACCTGGGTAGGGGGTGGTGGTTGGCGTGTACCCTTGCTGTGGTCATGTGCAGTTTGTGGTACAGGTGTGTGGGTGTGATGACTCCCCTGCATGCGTTGACTGTGAAGGGAGACTATGGATCACTTTCAGCATCCCTTCCATCATCTTCATGGCCAAGGCATGGTGTCTTTCACTCTCTTCCCTTAGGATGGATATCATGTCTCTGATATTCTTGGACATGCTTGCTAACATCTATCCATCCTGTCTAAAACATGGTTAGTCTGTCCACCACCTGAGGGATTTGGTGCATGTCCTGCATGGCATGAGACATGTCTGACAGGGTAGCCCCTATAGCACAAATGCCCTGCCTCACATCTGTTTGCTGTTGGAAGAAGTCCTGCTCCCACTGGCCACCATGGCCAGGTGCAGGCCCTCTCTGCATGGGTCAGCCATCGATGGGACCGCCAGGTCCAACAGCAGGGGGGAGGGTGGCAGATGGAAGCCTGTGAACAGGAGAATGGTGCCCAGGGGGTACCTGCACCACAACAGGGCTGGTATTTCCCTCAGATGGTGCAGAAAATGTCTGGGATACACTGTATAGGGAGGAGTTCATAGGGGAACAACCACGCGTTTACTTGGTGTGAGGGCTGTGAGTGAGTGATATATGTGTTGGGGTGCTTGTGAGCTGTGGCAGGTTATCTGTATGCGGAGTACGGGCAATCTTTGTTGAGGCTGAGGTACTTTGCTGGGCAGAAGGTGTGAGGCCTTGCCAAATTTGGCAGATGTGGGAAATGTTCTGGAAACTTGATCATCATCCTCTGAGAGGATGGACAGATAGTCTGCATCATGGTCAAATTCTTTAGCCTCCTCAAGGGCTTCATCCTCCTCATCTTGCACAGTACTTGCAGCCGACATTACTGCTTGTGAGCAGTGGATTTTTGCCTTTGATTGCCCGTTGCCCAACACTGATGGAAGGTCCATCCTCCTCATCGTCATCATCACCTGGAAGACAGAGGTTGCAGCAGGATAAGTAATTGACCTATTATAAGATGTGGTGCAACACAAGGGTTGGTTCTACTGTACTTTGCCTCAGCAGATGAAGCACATGTGACCTGGTTTGGGTACCCCTACACGTGACAGTTCACACTATAGCACTGAGGTGTTGAATGGAGATGTACAATGCACAAGCAAACTCACCAGTTCCAGCCACAGCTTTGTGTCCCTTTGCAATCCCCCCTAATATCAGCTGCTGAACCTGGCTCCTCATAGATGTAGTTGATGAAGCGATCCCCAATCCAGTAGCTGGAGAAGGAAGTGACACCATACTCAATGATCTGCATTACTAATTTACACACAGGCATGTGACACTCATAAAAATGAAATGATATGTATGTAACTTTATAAACACCAATTGCAGATTCTATGCAGAAGGGGATTTGGATCTTTCTCATGGTTTTGGAATCTATGATAGGGTAACACTTCATGTCAAACTTACCTGATGGACAGGTGCAAAAGGGTTTCACTGCTGCAGCCAGGATGTCTTGCATTCCCCTGGATGGTGTTGTACGCAGCACTGGTTTCATCTTGTCAGAAGCTGTGATGAGACATACATATCCATATTTTAGTACACCAGATGGTAGCTATGAGCATGTGAAGCATGTTTACCTCATGGACTTAAATGTGGGCCCCTGCTCACATGCAGCAGTTGTCAGCTTTAACCTCCACACACCACTGACATAAATGAGATGTCACATCAACAGACAAAAGTGTATGAGAAAGTTACTGATATTTGAGGAAGGGGATAGATAATCAGGACGCCTCTGCATTACATTGATTACACCTTCACAGTTAAGACCATCATGCCTCATGAGTATGGTGTTGTCTGCTGACAAGTTGAAAGGAGTGTACATCACCAGGTTTGACCAGTTTCACATTTGCACATCAGATCAAACATTGCATTGAGGAGTTCATATGTGAAATGTGCAACAGTCAGGTACATAATGTGGCTCATTTGTATTGTACTTCACTGCACATGAAGTCCCAAAGCAAATTTTGGACTAAGAGCTCACACATTTGTTATGTCCATCCTTTGAGTGTCCGCTGTTCCCATAATCCATTTACAACATCATGGTAGTACATACCTGACAACGGATGATGTCTTGTACAGCAGACATCCTAACCTCATATATTATACACTCACTTATATAGGTGAATACAGTAGAAGAGGAGGCTAGCAGAATGCAGTATTTGACTAGGATCCCACAGTGTGGTTAAGTTTAGAAGCTTTGATGGTTGCCACCTCCAATGGATTTGCGTTGTGCTTTTCAGCCAAGAGAGTTGAAAATTTAACTTCCTCAAGATTCACCTTAGCAGCTCTTACATCCATCACAAAAGTACACAACTGGTATCAGTGCAACACTCATCCACACATATCTTTATTGTATTTGTTTATTGATATTTTGCAAGGGAGTTTTCATATCATTGAATTACAATCCAGTTGTGTCTAGTACACTTCATATGACACTATATACTATTTTATTTCCATTCTGCACTCACTTGGCATACATTTTCTATCATCCTTTCACTAGCCACCATGGTGTAATCTGGTATGTGGTTAAATGCCATATGTAGGCATATTGTGATGAAGGACAACAGTGTTGTAGAACACATGCAAAATACAGCGGAAATTAAAGGCACATTTCATGAGCATTCAAGTACATTATTCTTGGGTTTACTTACCATGGCCCCACACCTGACCAGTGTGTGGTCCCTGACCAGATGTCACAGCCAACCTTGTAGCAGAAGTCAATGGGGGTACAGGAATCTGGGACAACACCGTTGCAGAAGTGTGTGGCACTAAATATCATGAGTGATCCCACATTCAACCCATAATGGCCCCACTGCCTAGAAGCAACATCTATCAAATTGACACCACAAAAATTCCTAAAGTAAGGTCCATTATCGTGTTTTGTATATGGTAAAAAAACAGGCCATCCGATGTTAACAAATATAACCGGCTGGGTTGACTGGACAATTTCATGCAATGAAAAAACATTTAATTTGGACACTGGACACATTCTCAATACTCCTGACAATTGAATCTCACTGCTTGTTCATCACTGTTATATTTGTTAATATTGGATTTCCAGATTTTGGCTACAAAAACAAATACAATATAGTGGAAACGCCTTTTTGACTTGTGGCACTCAATTTCAGGATTGCGATCACAGTTCTGGAACTGTTGATGAAATATATGTAATGTTCCCAAATCACAAAGGTATGATGAGCCTAGATATCTTATTTTTTGACTTTCACTATTCACATATTTAATTTGCTAAAGGTTAATGTCCTTTAAGAATTACAATAGTTGTAAAGATAGGTTTTCATCACTGGTTACCTTTGAGATTTGAGCCCTACATGTCTCTCTGTTGTCTGCTGACAATGTATGTATTTTGACCATCTCCTGATGAGTTTGACTTACCAGTTAGTGAGGGTGCTATACATTGCTCTAGATGATGTTGCTTCCTCCCAGAAGATGCAGGGACCTCTGCTACTATGGTTGTCTGTACTCTGGCTGAATATGTCAATAGGTGAGAAGAGAGAAAGGTTACCAAATTGAAAATGTACATGTGTAACTTGTCTGACATTTCCTCATAACTTCTGCATGCTAACAGTATTGTGAAGTACTTCTGTGGCCGGTGCAGGTAGGAGCAGTGGGGCGTTGGGGTGTAATGGCGAGGCAGGGTGGGAAATATACAATGGAATTGTGGAAAGAAGTGCCTTAACATAAGGATTCTCTCACCTTGTGCTTGGTGATGCAGCAAGCACAAGGTGAGTTATTTCTTACATGATTTTTTTTTATTTTCACTATTCCCTTGTCTGTAGATTTTCCACTGCACCTCGCCATGCCCCTGACGTTCTTGACTGATCCGGCCGCATCTGTAAGGGGCACTATGTCTATTGCTACTTAACAGTGTTAGGTATATACGGCAGCAGTACTCGGCCCATGTTTTCTATAGTTGTAATGGGATTTGCCAGTTCTAATCCAAGGATTCTGGGACTTGTGGTGCAACATATAGAGGGAAACAAATGAGCCTTTGACTGACTATATTTTTATATAAACTTTGGTCAACTTCCTTAATCAGAATGGGGATGCAACACAGACAGTCATTTTATATACTTGTTCTTGTCATTACATTTACCTGGTACCACTTTGCGGACATCACTCACAGAAAGCCCATGGAGCATGTGGGGGTGGATTGCAGTGAGGACATCCTCCTCAAGTGTGGTGAGATGGATGCAGATTCCAGATTGTGGGCCAGAGAGGTCCTGGCGTACTTCTCCTTCACCTTCCTCTTTTCATCCTGCCACTTCTTCTTTATGTCACGGACTGTGCGCACATCCTCCCCAATGCTGTGACAGAAGTGGCTAAATGCTGCCAAAGAGCTGGATTCTGTGTGCCACTGGTGCAGTAAGGGGGGAGACCATGTAGCCGTTTATGGTGCCTCACAATTAACTCCACAATCATGGTGGTCTCCTCATCAGTGACATTTTTCTTCCTCTTCAGTTGGTACATTTTTCAGTAGTGATGCACAAAGAAGGAAAACAGGAACCCTCCAAGGCCAAACCAGTTCCTTGAATGTGTGCTGTTTTTTTGGAATTTGTGGTGCTGGTCTTGCTTTTGGAGTTAATTGACTTACTCTGATGCAGGATGGTAAGTACTTGGACAGGTGTTTAGCATTGTGGAAAATGATTATCCGGCCGGGCTGCGGATATTTTGGCCCGGTTGCGGAGGTTCCGGCCCAGGTGCGGAAGTGCAGTATTTCTGCTCCGGAGGCGGAAATTCCGCTCCGGAGGCAGAAATTCTGGTTAGAGTGCAGACGTAAAGATAGGAGTCGTAAGTAATTTCTGTGAATACCAAAAATCGTATGTGCCTTCTGTGAATACCGAAAATCGTACGTGCCTTCTGTGAATACCAAAAGTCGTAAATTTAGACTTTTGTCTCAGATTACTTTTGTGAATTGGGCCCAATGTGAGGAGCTCTCTTGCTTGGAGGAGTCTGAGTCAGCGGTTAGCGTGAAGAATTCTTCTCCCCACAGCATATCTTGGGATAGGGCTCCCAACTGCCTATAGGTTGTTTTTCCTCAGTCTGCCCGAATGACTGCTTTAGCTTTTATTTTGCTTGTGCTCCCAACTGCTTATAGGTCATTTTTCCTGAGTCTGCCCGAATGACTGCTTTAGCTTTTATTTTGTTTGTTATGACCTCTTCTTCATCCCCTCTGATTGCTCCTGGCTTTACTGCAGTAGGTGTCCTCCACAATCAGATTTGGGGTCACTCAACTTTGGTCACACCCTTTATCAACTACTAAAGATCGCATTTCACTGCCTTCCTCAATGTTCTTGCCACCTTGCCCCCTGTCAGTCCCTTCAAAAGTTCCATGAATGTAACTGCCATCCTTATCAAAAATTGGGGGCCATTAATTATTTTTGGAGGGGGTCGCTTTTTAAAAAAAAACTTCTCCTAGGATGGCTGGCGCAAACAGATATACAAATGTAGGTTGTGATGACCCACCTTCCATCTGTCCCAAGCTGTATAGAGTCCTCAGTGCTTGTTTTTTGTCTCCTTCAGGCTCTTGTTTGGGCTTGCCAGGACACTCCCCCCCCTCTGCTTTTCTTCCATGCACGCCTCGGAAGCAGCTATCAGTGGACCACACACCATTACTTTGCCTGCTACAGCTCCGGCAGAGCTCGGGATGGCAGCCCATGCCTCTGCTGCCTTTCCTCCTTGCCCGTCATACTCTCCTCCAAGAACACCCCACTATTCAGACACACCTGTCCTCCGGGAAAAAGTTTTAAACAAGCCAACAACAATCCAACGAGCCAGCCGGCGAACCAAACTGCACACTGCGAGGTAGCATGGACTAGGTAAGTTAAGCAGACGCCATATTTGCTGCTCCTTAATAACTTCAAATGTCTATGTGCCTTCATTCTTATAATATTAACGAAATATGAATAACTAGTGATCTTTACTGCTTTCAGACAATAAGGATTTCCTTTATCTACCACCTATAGTATACCGGTGTAATAGCTACACACGTATATCAACATGGGTGCTTACATAACCACCTACTTACTCATATAGCGTGGACAAAACATGATCCTGGATCAATTTTCTCTCAGCTATCAGGATGAGCTTGACAAAATGCACTGTTAGGATGGTGTTATGCCCTACACGCAATGCTATAATTGCTTGGCGGCACGTTCTCACTCCTATTTCCTTAAAGATTGATTTTAACAGAGTTTGCCACTCTTGCTACAATCTAGGACAGATACCCAGAATATGCAGTAGTGTTTTATTGACATAACCACATAGTCTACAGTGTTGTGATTGCCAATTTTGTACCCATCGTGGCGTTCCATCCTTTATTGGATAGCGACCAAATCTTAACATGAGAAGCCTATCCCTCATAACCAGTTTTAAATGTGCGAGTACGTAGGGTTGGGGCTTGATTTGATTATACGAGTTAATAATCGACCAAGCGTGCTTTTTTTGTGCAATCGCCTCCTGGTCAAATAAAAATGATAACATTTTAGTAGATTGGTTTAAAGTCTGTTTTAAAACAATTTTATTTCTATCCAGATGTTCAAATGGCAGGGACTTAAAAGTGTTTAAACTCTCTGTTACATATAATCTCCAAACGCTGGCATACTCTTTCTTTTTTTTATTTCTTGCCAGCAAATTCTGCAAGAGAGCTGGAATCTGATAAAAATAAACATTTCAGAAACGCAGATTGTCTCGCCAAATTTTGGTTTAACAGGCCAAACTCTAATCTGACATTAGCATGGCCTGCGTTTTTCGGAACTCAAAATGTTGATTTAAAAACTTTTATTTGTAAGCTATCTTTGCCCCGGAAAATTATTGAACCATAAGTGAGCGAGGGAATTAGCTTTGCCTTCGTTACCTTCAATAAATGTTTATAACTGGGGCACAATAGCTTATCTCTAAGTAATCTGAAAGCAAAGGAGAGTGAAGTTGCTTTGGCCTTTAAGATATTAAAATGTTGTTTCAAATTCATTCTATCATCCAGCATAATGCCTAACTATTCATGCTACTTTACAGACTCGATCGATAACCCATTGATTTTCCATAATTTTTTCTTCAATTAATTTTATCCTATTGTCACAATTTTTGTTTTTGTAATATTTATTTGAAGACTATTTGCTGCAATATATTGGTTAAATGATGAGTCAAAACTGCCACTAGACAAAACTTCATCTCTACCCAGCAGGTACATTAATCACCAGAGATTTTTGACACTTTTATTGTTGCCTAAAAACTACTAGATATACAAGGAACTCTCCAACAGGTTCTTTTAAAAACGTCCCCAGTTACAAAAACGGCCCCCAGTTACAAAAACAGCCCCCACCGTTCCTGCCTCCCAGGAAAACACCAGATCCTCGGCCTGGCCAGTCCAGCCTTGTAGGATGCCCCTTGGCTCTAGAAAGCCACCTTATTGCAAGTTATGTTATGTTCTGTCATGTTAAAGATATTTGTGCCTCACACGTCCAATTTATTTATTTCATTAATACATTGCTTCTCAACAGAAGACACTTAAAACAACAAATAGTAGGAGAAAAAGGCATCAATACAATACAAGCTTGAAATACACAAACAAAATGTGAATACATCAATATAAAATATATTCACAACATGAAAATGTACATAAATAATAATAACACATTAAAATACAGGAAATGTCATCCTTCATTAATAAAATATCACCATAAGTGAATTAACAAATATTAGTAAAACATTATAGTACAAGAAAAGATGCAAAGAATTTTATTAGTCGATGGCAAACATTCACCGAAGGCGAATTTAATAAATGGTAAAGGGCTTCCTCGTCCTTTGCTATAAATTTTTTAGAAATACGTGAGAAAATGATTTTTCACTGAATATGTCAAAGACCCGGGCAAAAGTATAAAACATGATTCATATCCTGTTTATCACAACCGCAATATTGACAAGTTGGATGAAATGGCATCCTTTTCCTTTTGATCCATGTATTTTCACCAAACCTAAATTTCATAAATAATCTTCGTACAGAGAGACATACATTGGCCTTTAGTTAAAATTGCATCTATCCACCCCTTTAAAACATACAGCTCAAATGCAATCGTTTTATCTGTAAACAGTGTTGCAAATTATCCTTAAAACCTTTTATCTTGGCAATCTTTTTTAAACAAAATTTTAAAACTCGAATGCAGTCACCTGATAGTACTTCGTTACATTTCAAATCCATCTGTTTCAGACAGTATGAGTAAACATTACCAATTGTGTAAATCCCCTTGCTATCCCTCAAAAGCTCTCTCCAAATGATCTTTTTTCACAGAATATTTCTGACTGGAAAACAATTGAAAAAATTAACAAGTGACATATGAATATGCTCAATAATGTATCCTAGTCAGACCCAGCTCAAGAAGAATCATTTCAATCAATGCGGGGTGTGGCTTGAACCCACGAAAGATGGTGGCACACCTGTAGTTCTACGCAGGCCAAGGGGAGACTCTTCTGCTCAACGGCAACTTGCTCCTCTGTTGCTGGCCACTTCCTCACAGCATGCAGAGGTAATGACCCGGAGCACCGCCTCCTCAATATTCTAGCTGGAGAGGAGGTTGCGTCCTGCTGACTTCCATCGTGACACACTCCTTTCCCTCACAGCGCTCATCATCTTTGATTTATGGCTGCAGCGAGCGCTTTTCAACAAGCCTCAAACCTGCAAAATACTGTTTTCTGCATCTACACCTTCTCTCATCAATGTATAGGGAAACACCATAAAACGCGGTCATAACCACGCGTGACAATTACCGTGAAGCTATTATCATGCATGCTTTTAGCACGCATGCCTTTACCACAAATATGCCTTTACCACGCATGCCTTTACAAAGAATTTCATTCTAAAGGCACATGAGTAGCAAAGGTTTAACAAGTAAGTACAGGTAAGTATTAAGTGTGTGTGTATATATATATATATATTCACTGAAAAAAACATAGGTTTCACACACGTTATAGTTAGGAATTAGCATTTAAAAAACCTTGCAAATTCACTGAAAAAACCATAGGTTTCACACATGTTATAGTTAGCTGGACATTTCACTCGTAAAAAACCAATGAAATTCCCCCGTTATAGTTAGTTCAGCTAACTATAACTCGCGCGCCCGCAATCTACTGCTGATGACGTCACATATTACATCACTCATGACATGGTCAGTGACATCACTCATGACATCACTCATGACATATCAAATGACATCACTGATGACATCACTGATTACATCATCGATTGAGTATGTATACACACACATATATTACCTACTGGCGGTTTGCATTTTTCCTTTTGCTAATATCTTTGGCACCAGTTGACGAATATTCGCGAATTTTTCAAAATTAATGGGACGCTCTGGTCAGCTCCTGTCTTGAAAGTTTCGGGGTGATTTGTCAAGCGGGGGCCGAAAAAGAAAGGTTGGTTCCGAAAAGTGTTTTCTCCTTGTTAGTTTCCATAGGAAACTTTAGACACGGCTAGAGCCCGAACGGCTGAACAGGATTACACCAAATTTGGCAAAAATGTAGCTTGTGGTCTAGACAGCACTCTTTTGTTTAAATAGTTAAAATCCGTTCAGTAGTTTTTGAGGAATGTTAAGATTTACAGATATTGATTTTGAGAATTGTGAGATCTGATTGGCTGAATCCTCTTGATCTCGAGCTTGTTTCTGATTGGCTGCCAACACTTCAAACCAGGAAGTGTTACAAGCAAAAAGTTGAGAAAAAAATTAAAAAACAAGAATAGGGGCAGGGTAAAAATACCCTGACCCCCTAGACCTGGTCAGGGGGTCCCACAGGGACACCCATAGCCAAAAAAGCATTTTTAAATAATATTTTCGGCGGGATTCGCATAAGGTGCGCTATTCTGCTGAAATGTTTTTTAAAATAATTAAGCACGGTTTCCCGTGCTTTGTTTAATTTAAGCCCTCGGGTGGGCCAGGACCCAGGGGAAATATTTAAATATTATTCGAGGGCCCATGGGGGCCCCCGCAGCCCCGGGGACCGCCACCTCCCAGGGGCTTATTTTTAAAAATGTGTGGGGGTGCCCCTGCCCGCCACGCTGATCTGGGGACCGCCACCTCCCGGGGCATTGGTTTAATATGTGCAGGGGCCACACTGGCCCCCCCAAGCCCCAGGAAACGCCACGTCCCCGGGGCAGCAATATATTAAAAGAAGTGTGGGGGTGTCCCCCACACTGCCCCGGGTACCACCACCTCCCGGGGCACTGAGTAAATTAAATACAGATGTCCGAAGCGAACCCCGGCCCCGGGTGCCACCACCTCCCTGGGGCTTTAAATCTGTTGGAGGGGGGCCACGCGGTCCCCCTCGTGGAGCCTTCCATGGCCCTGGGGACTGCCACCCCCCAGGGCCAGCTTTGCGCTTCTGGTGGGATGATGAGGCCCTCTTATGTCCTCAGGACTAAAGTGGACTTCATCCCCGAGCAGCAATGTGCCAAGAGGCGCGTATGCAGAGTGGAGTAAAAAAGGGGCGTGGCCTCGGACCACTCTCAGCAATCAAGCTGCATGGGGCTTACTAGAGATAACAGGAGGGCTAGTTGGCCCCCAGGGACCCTCAGGAGGCAAGGTGACCTCATACCCCAACCAAGAGCACACCAGGAAGTGTGTTTGCAGAGTGGTGGAGAAAGGGGGCATGGCTTGTGGCCAACTCCCAGCATTCGCACTATCTGGGGCTTACTGGAGGTACCAGGTAGGCTAGTTGGCCCCTAAGGACCCTCATCAGCGAAGGGGACTTTAATCCCCATCCAAGAGCATGCCAGGAAGTGCATTTGTAGACTGGTGGGCAAAGGGGCATGGCCTGCTATGAGAACTTATCAATGCTGCTGTTTGGGACTCACTGAAGGTAATAGGTGGGGTAGTTGGCCCTCAAGGTTGTCCTTGGGGGCCGACTACTCCTCCTGTTACCTCAAGTAAGTCCCACACAGTGGGAATTGCTAAGAGGTCTTCGGAGGTCATGCCCCCTTTCTCCACCACTCTGCAAACGTGCCTCCTGGCACACTACAGGTTGGGGGATGAAGTCCACTTCGCTCCTGAGGGAGTATGGGGGCCAAGATGCCCTGTCATCAGTGATGTCACTGACCATGTCATGAGTGATGTAATATGTGACGTCATCAGCAGTGCATTGTGGGGGCACGTAATATAGTTAGCTCAGCTAACTATGATGGACACATTTCTCTGGTTTTGTACGAGTGAAATGTCAGACTAACCATAACGTCCCTGAAATCTCTATTATTTTCTGTGACTATATATATATATATATATATTATAAATGGCGGCCATGCACTAAAAAAATAAACTCAAAATTGCACTGAGAAAAGTGGAGTTCGTGTCTTTCTTGGTTCTGGGGGATTGGACAGTGGAGAGAAAGGAGTATGGAAAAAAAATATATATATATATATATATAAAAACTCCAAATCCAGTTTCCTCAATTAGAAATGGGCACCAACACAGGGGCTAGATTATTAATCTGTTCAGTGTTTATTCATTACGCTGTTACGCGTTTTAGTATTTCCCACCTTGCTCACACAACAAACGCCATTCACAGTTAACCATTAAAATAGCAGAGCTACAGGTCACTTGGTTTTCTCATCACATAACCATGAAAAACAAACTCAACGCCTGAATCTCCTCATCTATGGCTTTTACAATTACTAAATCATCACAACTTTAAATAATACTTATTCATGATAATAAAACCTTCGGGTGCTTATTTTCCACTCATAGTAAGCATGATTATAACTCAAATTATTTTCCAATCATGTGTTTCATCAAGTTTTGGGACTCAAAAAAACAATTCCCTTGGCATACAAAGTGCAAGTGCTTAATCGATCATCAGTAAATAAAAATCTGATAATCTCTACAACATTCAGGATTAAAATAAAATAATGAAAATAAAAATAAGTAAAACCTAAAATTCTGCAATGGGTGTATTTTTTGTATAACCTTTTATCAACATTGCGAATCAAGCAAATATCATTAAATTCCAGAATTACTCTGTAGTATATTTTCCTAAAATGAAATTAAATCCTTTGTGAGTATACATTCTGCAAATTTGCCTCGGCTCTGCCACAGCCTACCACCTGGTTGAAGACTTAGACTCGGTTATCCCACATCACTAAATAAAGTGCAAGTGCAGCAGTAATGGTTATTTAGTTGTGAAACTACTCAAATAGTGTAGTGTCTCACGTCTGATGATGTATAAAATATAACCTTTATAAAGTGCAAGTGCTTTCACATCCTTTCCCTCCGGGTCATCAACTCTCTCGGTTGATCCACAGCAAATATTACATAGAGTGCAAGTTCAACATTAATCAACCTACGTGTCTACAGTCAATAAAGCCTAATGGCTTAAGGAAAATGACCTTTATAAAGTGCAAGTGCTTTTCAAGCTTATCACCATAACCATGAACCATGTGGGTTTACACCAGAAATAGGTTATCTCCTTCCGAGTTAACCTTCTGGGGTGTAAAAGTTCAAATGCAATGTACCTGATACACAAAAGTGCCAGTGCAATACATCCAATACACAACATATTTAGTATTCACATCTTAGCTACACCACCTCCAAATCAATGAGTCATTAAGCAATCATTAACACTTCCCATTTTGCTCAATGTACAAATTGCTAGGTTCTCTCATACACCTGTGAGAGACTCAAATGATTGATAATATTTGCACATACAAATACAAGCTGCATTTACTCCAATGCTTCCTCCTCTTGAGTTGTCCCTGATGTTGTGCATAATACTTTTCAAAGAAATATACCATATATAAACATCCTTTACAAATCAAACTTGAATATTACTTATTCATTATGTATTCATGTGACCTGTAATTCTCTACTGACAATTAAAACCCTGACCATGGATAAGACTAGAACCCTAAATGATTATGTAACTCCTCTTCTGAATTCAATCCTGATGAGATTTTGGTGTTGAACAACAGTATGTATCTGGATTCTAGCTGTCGCAATTTATGCTAACGATTCCCTCCCCTTCTTATTCTTGTTACTTGGTCTATCGCAAAATACGTGAGATCATTCACATTACCCTTATGCACTTTATTGATGTGTCGGGCAACCGGGTAGCTTTTATAATTCTTTTTGACTGCCCTTAAGTGCTGTAATATCCGTATATGCACCATGTGAATGGTGATGCCCATGTACATTCTGGGACATGTACACTGCAAAATGTACACCACAAATTCACCCCTACAGTTCAAGAAACTTCTGATCTTCCATGGGCTCTTCATTAGAGGTGACGTAACTTGCCTCTCATTACAAGCACTCTTACAGGCCTTACATTTTAGGCATTTGTGGAATACAGGACTTGCTTTTAACCATCCCTCCATACTTCAAACTTCTGGGCTGCTGTTCACCAGATCCTGCCTCTTTGACCTTGTTTTCTTGAACGTAATTAGAGGTCTGCAAGGAATCACAGCACTGAAAATGAGGGTCCCTTCTCACTAAATACTAGTGTTTACTAAAACAGTCTCTCACCCTGGTATGGTAGGCACTGAATCCAGTGATCATCCATATCTCCTCATTAGTTCTCTTATTGTCAACTCTATTTGATTCATTTGGCCAGAGCAGTACCTCCCTCCTGATTTCATTTACTTTGTTTTATGCCTGATCGAAAACTTGAATACTATAGCCTCTCTAGGTAAATCTGTTAGTGAGGCTATTCTGGGCTTCTGCTAGAGCTGATACCTCACTACAATTTCTTTTCATTCTGAGGTGCTCAACGTAGGGCATGCTCTTCTTCAATTTCTGGGTCTGAAAACTTCTGGCAAGCAAGATGGAATTGCCCGCCGTGGGCTTCCTGAATGTGTGGGTATGTAGTGTATTGTCTTTTACGTACACTTCTAGGTCAAGGAAGAAGACTTGTGGCCGATTGATCTTGTCTGTGAATCTGAGATTCAATGAATTGTTGTTTAATTCCATAATAAAATGTTGGGCTGATTTTTTTGTCCTTTCCCAGACTAGAAAGAGATCATCAATGAATCTCATCCGTACAATCACATTCTCTTTCTACTCCCTGACATGTTTGACTCTGAGCTCCTGCTCCTCCCACCAGCGCATATGCAAATTAGCATAGCTGGAGGCGAAGCAGTGCCCATTACTGTCCCCTCGCATCTGATTGAATGTGTCACTTGCAAATATAAAGTTGTTTTCCAAACACAGTCTACACATCTCGGCGAACATTCCTGAATGCTGATACAGTGCAATGGGTCGTGTATTAAGATAGTGTCTCATGACTCGCAGCACATAATCATGTATTATACTCATGTATAGAGATGTTGATGTTACATCAAGCGTGATCAAGAGGAATGAATCCTTCCACACCAAGTTTTCAATCTTACTCAAACAGTCCCTTGTATCTTGTACATAAGCTGGTAGTTCTTTAACAAATTCCTGCAGAAAGTGGTCCAGGTATCTAGAGGTAGGTTCAAATAAACTAATATATATATATATATATTCACTGAAAAAACCATAGGTTTCACACACGTTATAGTTAGGAATTAGCATTTAAAAAACCTTGCAAATTCACTGAAAAAACCATAGGTTTCACACATGTTATAGTTAGCGGAAATTTTACTGATAAAAAACCAATGAAATTCCCCCGTTATAGTTAGTGCAGGAAACTATAACTCACGCGACCGCAATCCTCTGCTGATGCTAATACTGTATTTAGACACTTATTTGCCCATGTCTTCTTCCATAAATTTTTAGCTATACATATATTACAAATATTTTTTTTTCATAAAGACACATATGTCATCAGCAGAAGATTGCGGTCGCGTGAGTTATAGTTTCCTGCACTAACTATAACGGGGGAATTTCATTGGTTTTTTATCAGTAAAATTTCCGCTAACTATAACATGTGTGAAACCTATGGTTTTTTCAGTGAATTTGCAAGGTTTTTTAAATGCTAATTCCTAACTATAACGTGTGTGAAACCTATGGTTTTTTCAGTGAATTTGTACGGTTTTTTAAATGCTAAGTTACTTTACGCCATTCGTGGCGTGCGCGCCCACTTAACGCAGTTCGTTCCGTGCGCGCACGGTGCGCTTCGCGCACCGTGCGCGCACAGTGAGCACGCGGTGCGCTTCGCGCACCGCGCGCCCACTTTACGCAGTTAGTGCCCTGCGCGCCTCGCACAATAAACACAAGGGCTCTTTTTAGAGCCACCTTATATCTAAACACTTAAATGCGATTTTTTTTAAATTTGTTTTATTAAGTTTTTTTTCGGGTGCGCGCTGGGTGCGCGCACTCGGCGATATTTTTTAACAAAATATTAATCTTTTTTTTTGCCCTACAAGGTCCTACTTTGACCCCCTTACAATGCCTACTGGGTCTATTTCTACCCACTCTGCCCCCTTTTCAAGTTCTCCCCCTTTGTTTATCACCCCCTCTTTATGCGATAGACAAAATGGCGGCCGCCGCTTCCTGATTTCCACCGATTCGAATGTTTACTGAGATCTAACAACTAATCAGAATTGCGCTCGCGCACGGCGAGGTGCGCGCACCCAGCGCGCACGGAGCGCGCTTAGATATATATATATTGATTTAAAGGCTATTTTCTCATAATCTACTGAACAGATTTACACCAAACCTACAAAAGGCACTTCCTTGACCTGGGGACTACCTCTCTGCCAAATTTCTAGTAATTCTGTTCAGCCGTTCGGGCTGTAGCCCTGTCTAAAGGTCCTATGGAAAAATGCATGGGGAAAACGCGTTTTGGGACCCCCCTTTTTTCTCAGCCCCCGCTTGACGAATCCCCCCGAGACTTTCAGGGTAGGAGTGGAGCGTAGCGCCCCACCTATTTTGAAAAATTCACGAGGATTCGTCGACCGGCGCCAAAGTTATTCAAAATAGAATGTTGAGGTTTTCCTATGGAAACGTGGTCCTAACTATAACTACCTACTGGCGACCGCCAGTAGGTAATATATATATATATATATATATATATATATATATATATATATATATATATATATACCAAGGTTGCCCTAATGGATCCGCCACTCAGGGAAGGGTTACCGCTCACGAAACCACAGGTAGTCGGCTGTCAGCATGTCACAGTCCTTTACAGCAGCCATACGCGTTTCGAGCAGAAAGCTCTTGTTCACTGGCATAAATGATGAAGACTGAGCCGGTATATTATGAACAGCTGATTTATTTCATTTACGAGTCCCGCCCATGTGGGCCAAGTCCCACCCGTGTGGGCGTTACCATAGGCATGCTGGTAACAGTAGTCCTGATATGCCTAAGGACTCGACAGTTCATTAAAGCAAGTGCGCTGCACAATTCCACCATTTTCAGTGTTACTCCCGTTTGGGCAAAAGGTCCTAGCGGCATGGCGATCAGCTTCCCAATATCGGCCTGTGGCTCAGGCCCCCTCCTTTCCAACGAGTGTTACTGGTCATGAACACCCAGAATCCGCTGGAAGCGGCGGGGCAGATCCGCGACTGGCAAAGGCCGCTTAAATTCCAAACACCAAGGTTGCCCTAATGGATCCACCACTCAGGGAAGGGTTACCGCTCACGAAACCACAGGTAGTCGGCTGTCAGCATGTCACAGTCCTTTACAGCAGCCATACGCGTTTCAAGCAGAAAGCTCTTGTTCACTGGCATAAATGATGAAGACTGAGCCGGTATATTATGAACAGCTGATTTATTTCATTTACGAGTCCCGCCCATGTGGGCCAAGTCCCGTCCGTGTGGGCGTTACCATAGGCATGCTGGTAACAGTAGTCCTGATATGCCTAAGGACTCGACAGTTCGTTAAAGCAAGTGCGCTGCACAATTCCACCATTTTCAATGTTACTCCCGTTTGGGCAAAATGTCCTAGTGGCATGGCGATCAGCTTCCCAATATCGGCCTGTGGCTCAGGCCCCCTCCTTTCCAACGAGTGTTACTGGTCATGAACACCCAGGATCCGCTGGAAGCGGCGGGGCAGATCCGCGACCGGCAAAGGCCGCTTAAATTCCAAACACCAAGGTTGCCCTAATGGATCCGCCACTCAGGGAAGGGTTACCGCTCACGAAACCACAGGTAGTCGGCTGTCAGCATGTCACAGTCTTTTACAGCAGCCATACGTGTTTCGAGCAGAAAGCTCTTGTTCACTGGCATAAATGATGAAGACTGAGCCGGTATATTATGAACAGCTGATTTATTTCATTTACGAGTCCCGCCCATGTGGGCCAAGTCCCGCCCGTGTGGGCGTTACCATAGGCACTGTTGAGTCCTTAGGCATATCAGGACTAGTGTTACCAGCATGCCTATGGTAACGCCCACACGGGCGGGACTTGGCAAAAGGCACTTCCTTGACCTTATGGCTACCTCTCTGCCAAATTTCACGTAATTCTGTTCAGCCGTTCGGGCTGTAGCTGCGACTAAAGGTCCTATGGAAAAATGCATGGGGAAAACGCGTTTTGGGACCCCCCCTTTTTCTCGGCCCCCGCTTGACGAATCACCCCGAGACTTTTAGGGTAGGAGCTGAACGGAGCACCCCATTAGTTTTGAAATTTTCGCAGAGATTCGTCAACCGGCGCCAAAGTTATTCAAAATAGAATTTTGAGATTTCCTATGGAAAACAGGTTGTAACTATAACTATCTACTGCCGACCGCCAGTAGATAATATATAGGTGATGCTTGGAACACCTTGGTGCTTGTCGAGTGCTTTTCAAACAAACGACCAACCAAGCACGAGCATGGATTTATTGGCGGCGGTCGTGCCGTCGAAGAGCACCACCCCGAGAACCTGGGGGCCCCAGGGGCTAACATCTGCTGGCCTCTAATTGGGGACTTACACCAAGGAATTGAGGACTACGTTAATCTGCCGGGGCTCATTCGGGGGCTCCGTTCAGCAGGAAGCTGCACTCTTATTCAAAGCCGACACTACATTGCCCAGAATACTTTGCTCATCGCACAGGTGACAACCGACCACATGGTATATCACATGGTGCTTTCAGCAGGGAGTGATCGGAGGTGCATTTTTCCACTACCAGCCCTGAAGAGAGGATTGCCTCGAAACGCGTCGGCGTACGTAGTGGGAACTGTGTAAGCAGTAGAGAGACGTTTTCCTTTCCGCTTAATAAAGGTGATGCTTGGAACACCTTGGTGCTTGTCGAGTGCTTTTCAAACAAACGACCAACCAAGCACGAGCATGGATTTATTGGCGGCGGTCGTGCCGTCGAAGAGCACCACCCCGAGAACCTGGGGGCCCCAGGGGCTAACATCTGCTGGCCTCTAATTGGGGACTTACACCAAGGAATTGAGGACTACGTTAATCTGCCGGGGCTCATTCGGGGGCTCCGTTCAGCAGGAAGCTGCACTCTTATTCAAAGCCGACACTACATTGCCCAGAATACTTTGCTCATCGCACAGGTGACAACCGACCACATGGTATATCACATGGTGCTTTCAGCAGGGAGTGATCGGAGGTGCATTTTTCCACTACCAGCCCTGAAGAGAGGATTGCCTCGAAACGCGTCGGCGTACGTAGTGGGAACTGTGTAAGCAGTAGAGAGACGTTTTCCTTTCCGCTTAATAAAGGTGATGCTTGGAACACCTTGGTGCTTGTCGAGTGCTTTTCTATCAAACGACCAACCAAGCACGAGCATGGATTTATTGGCGGCGGTCGTGCCGTCGAAGAGCACCACCCCGAGAACCTGGGGGCCCCAGGGGCTAACATCTGCTGGCCTCTAATTGGGGACTTACACCAAGGAATTGAGGACTACGTTAATCTGCCGGGGCTCATTCGGGGGCTCCGTTCAGCAGGAAGCTGCACTCTTATTCAAAGCCGACACTACATTGCCCAGAATACTTTGCTCATCGCACAGGTGACAACCGACCACATGGTATATCACATGGTGCTTTCAGCAGGGAGTGATCGGAGGTGCATTTTTCCACTACCAGCCCTGAAGAGAGGATTGCCTCGAAACGCGTCGGCGTACGTAGTGGGAACTGTGTAAGCAGTAGAGAGACGTTTTCCTTTCCGCTTAATAAAGGTGATGCTTGGAACACCTTGGTGCTTGTCGAGTGCTTTTCAAACAAACGACCAACCAAGCACGAGCATAGATAATATATATATATATTCACTGAAAAAACCATAGGTTTCACACACGTTATAGTTAGGAATTAGCATTTAAAAAACCTTGCAAATTCACTGAAAAAACCATAGGTTTCACACATGTTATAGTTAGCGGAAATTTTACTGATAAAAAACCAATGAAATTGCCCCGTTATAGTTAGTGCTGGCAACTATAACTCACGCGACCGCAATCCTCTGCTGATGCTAATACTGTATTTAGACACTTATTTGCCCATGTCTTCTTCCATACATTTTTAGCTATACATATATTACAAATATTTTTTTTTCATAAAGACACATATGTCATCAGCAGAAGATTGCGGTCGCGTGAGTTATAGTTGCCAGCACTAACTATAACGGGGCAATTTCATTGGTTTTTTATCAGTAAAATTTCCGCTAACTATAACATGTGTGAAACCTATGGTTTTTTCAGTGAATTTGCAAGGTTTTTTAAATGCTAATTCCTAACTATAACGTGTGTGAAACCTATGGTTTTTTCAGTGAATTTGTACGTTTTTTTAAATGCTAAGTGACTTTACGCCATTCGTGGCGTGCGCGCCCACTTAACGCAGTTCGTTCCGTGCGCGCACGGTGCGCTTCGCGCACCGTGCGCGCACAGTGAGCACGCGGTGCGCTTCGCGCACCGCGCACCCACTTTACGCAGTTAGTGCCGTGCCCACGTTACGCTAGATGGGCCATGTACGCACGATGCGCTTCGCGCACCGTGCGCACATGGAGGACATATTATGCGCTTCCTTGTGATAGGTAATCTGTTGAAATTTTTTGGGAAAATTTTCTGTGCTCTGATAAGCCATGCACAAATGGTGGCCTTCGGCCACCATTTGCACAAGGGGTGGAGAAAGTGTGGATAGTGTTTTTTTTATTTTTAATTTTTTTACCGTACGCTTACGGTAAGCGTACGGTAAGCGTACCCCGCGAAATTGCCGAAAAAAAAATAATGCCGTTTTTGCTCTTGGGGGATGTTTGGGGACTCCCTCAACATGACTATGTGAGAGGGAGTTGTCAAAACATCCCCGTAACATGTTTTTGGCCATCATGTTTGATACATAACACTCAGTGCGGTAGACAAAATGGCGGACGCCGCTTCCTGGTTTCTGCCGATTCGAATGTTTACTAAGATCTAAGAGCCAATCAGAATCGCGCTCGCGCACGCCACCGTACGCTTACCGTAAGCGTACGGTAAGCGTACCGTAAGCGGGCTCAGATATATATATTGATTTAAAGGCTATTTTCTCAGAATCTACTGAACAGATTTACACCAAACCTACAAAAGGCACTTCCTTGACCTAGGGACTACCTCTCTGCCAAATTTCTAGTAATTCTGTTCAGCCGTTCGGGCTGTAGCTCGTTCTAAAGGTCCTATGGAAAAATGCATGGGAAAAACGCGTTTTGGGACCCCCCTTTTATCTCAGCCCCCGCTTGACGAATCCCCCCGAGACTTTCAGGGTAGGAGCGGAGCGTAGCGCCCCACCTATTTTGAGAAATTCGCTAGGATTCGTCGACCGGCGCCAAAGTTATTCAAAATAGAATGTTGAGGTTTTCCTATGGAAACGTGGTCCTAACTATAACTACCTACTGGCGACCGCCAGTAGGTAATATATATATATATATATATATATATATATATATATATATATATATATATATATATATATACATTTTCACTAAAAAAACATAGGTTTCAGGGAGGTTATAGTTACAAATTATCATTTTAGAAACCTTTGAAATTCACTGAAAAAACCATATGTTTCAGGGAGGTTATAGTTACTAGTTACAAATAATCATTTTAAAAACGTTTGAAATTCACTGAAAAAACCATAGGTTTCAGGGACGTTATACTTACAAATTAGCATCTAAAAAACCTTTGAAATTCACTGAAAAACCATAGGTTTCAGGGACGTTATAGTTACAAATTATCATTTTAAAAACCTTGGAAATTCACTGAAAAAACCATAGGTTTCAGGGACATTATAGTTAGTTGCACATTTCACTCGTACAAAACCATAGAAATTCGGCCGCTATAGTTAGTTGAGCTAACTATAACTGACGGCCCGCAATGCACTGCTGATGACGTCACATATTACACCATTCATGACATGGTCAGTGACATCACTGATGACATCTCAAATGACATCACTAATGACATCATCCAGTGACTGTGTGTTTCTGTAAAGTTTAAATATGTTTTATAAATATATTGGCCAAGGCATATTGAAGAATGAGTGGGTGTATAAGTGTGTGGATGGAGGATTTAGTAGGTGCGTGACTGACTGTATAAGTGAGTGATTAAATGTGTCTTACTGAATTCATGAGTTAGTAACTAAACTGTGTGAATGTCTGTATCAGTCTGTCTATTGCTGTGTAAGCATCTGCATTGGTTGATGAGTAGCTACATGAGTGTCTATATGGGTTATTGATTGGTTGCCTGAGTATTTGTATGGGTGCCTGAGTGTGTGTGGGTGGGTGGGAGGTGTGTGACTTTGTGCATAGATGTGTGAGTTCTTTATTCACTGGGTGTATGGGTTCAAGACTGCATCTGGAAACAGCTGTATGGGTGAGTGAGTGTGTCTATGGGTGTGTTGGCGAGTGAATGGATATCTCAGTGCTACATGTCCAAGTAACTACATATGCAAAACGCAGTGTATGAGAGAGTTGGAGTATATAAATGAATATACGTGAGAGTCAGTGATTGTGAGAGTGCTGTACGGATGAGTGTGTACTTGTATCAGTGATTGCATGAGAGAGTAATCAGTGTGTGCGTACGTAGTGACTGGTATTGGTGTCTCTATTGTTTTGAAAATGGTAGTCTGAATTTTAGAGTGGGTGTATCAAAGGTTTTATTAAGGTATGAGGAGGTGCATCAGATTTTCACATGGATGATGTCATCCGTGATGCCATCAGTGATGTCATTTGAGATGTCATCAGTGATGTCACTGACCATGTCATGAATGATGTAATATGTGACATCATCAGCAGTGCCACTGAATGGCAGTCTACACTGCAGCCAGCAGAGCTCACAGTTCGAATTCAGTCTTGGTTCATTAATTTCAGAGTCCAGTAGGCAACTAACTATAATGTCCCCGAAACCTACACATTTCGACAATGTATTCCATGACATATTTCATCTTTTGTTACCTACACTACGGTCAGCAGAGCTCACAATTTACATTGAGACATGATTTATTAATTGCAGACAAAATTGTACTCTATGTCCTCGGATTTTGTCAAGATGAAGTGACAAAAAGCATTCCTCGAGGTCTGTGCTGACTACTGCCTTCCATCTACATTGCGGACTGCAGGGCTCACAATTCAGATCAAGTCGCAATTGCAGATGACGCAGTCCAGTAGGCAAGAGACAATGCTCCCAGTGCGGCCCGCCCGGACCACGCATCATCGCTGGCTGCGCACACGCTGAATGCTTCTAATGCCCCTATCTCAATGCAGCACAACTCATGGACCCTTTATGATACAATATTTTGTGTATAATTTCACATCTGGTGCCCCTACCTCAGTGTACCACAATAGAATCTTTTGTGTATTATTTCACATCTGGTGCCCCTACCTTGGTGCAGCACAAATCATTGACCCTTTATGATTGAATCTCTGTGTCTGATCCAATGATTACTGTTGTACTTGTTGCCAGTTCCAACCATTCCCGGAGGGCTGGCTTGCACTCACCCCACACGCATCCAGCACAGACGTCACTGGACATGTGACCCTGGTAATAAAAAGGAGTCGAGCGCATATGCCCGTACCCAGGTCCACTATCTATCTGTGTCCGTATGTTCATTATGTATGCAACATGCTGCCCCTGGGCCCTACCACATTACATTGTGCTCTGGACAGCGTATGCAACCAACTTACCTTTGACAGTGGGAGAAAACTTTGGTTATATAACTTTGTCTTGGTCATTGTACAAGTACGTACATAGAGACTGGATGATTAGAGTATTGCAAGGAGAATGTATAGTGAATTTAGAAGTGCGTGGGGATTTGCGGAGTGATTGTCTAAGTACATAAGTTGGCGCAGCCGAACTCCGACAACGAGCTTGTCTCTAATTGGCTGCCCTCCATGTCCCAAAAACTGAAATATGGGCTTTGCATGGCCCTGTATTGCTACAGCTGCAATACTCCACTGAATGTGCAATAAACATTCACATCCACACAGATATGTCATGTCCACCATCTTTCTTGTGTGGAACTATGGATGAATGTAGGGTCAGTGATTCCCCATACCTTCCATGTTGGCCATATTGTGGGACTTGGCTCACAGAGTGACACATTGACGCTTGCAACCCGGGTGACGGCAGCACTACAACAAGAACACCCGCATGCCAGTGTTGCCAGATTTTTTAAGCATTCTCTAGCCCAAAGCCAACCAAAAAGTAGCCGAAAGTAGCCCAATATTGCTATGTTAAGGAAGGAGGGGCAGGGACATCGTCAAGCAGGCGGTGAATGCATTGGAATTGATGTTGCAGCAGGCTACCAAGTAAATATTTGTCTAATAAAGCACTTTAACATACTACTTTGCTGGAGCGCTGTATATATATTTATAATCTGGCAACTAGCACAAACCAAAATTTTACTGCACAACCGGGAAAAATATAGCCCAATTGTACGTGATCTAGCCAAAAATGCAGCAGTGCCGCATCAGTTGATTCCTCATACAGCTCATGATGGAGCCACGTCCATAGCTCAGGAGTCATTCTTCACAGCCTCACGCAGGACTGGCATACGCCAGGCCAGCCCACTCTACTTACGCTTACAGGGAAGGACAACAACGCTACATGGCCCAGATTTTCATTGCAGTGATCTGCTGGTCACACCCTAGTTGTCAGTATGCCACAGCCACTCCCTCACGGCTAGTATACACCCACACCACACCCATCCAGCACAGGTGTCACAGGACACGTGACCCTCCCAATAAAAAAGACAGGGCACACGTGCTCGACGCCATTTCCGAGTTGCTCGCACCAGATGCACTGCGGCTGGCACAGGCACACCGGCACGGGACGGTGACTTTCGGTCCACTGAGGTACGGGTACCGTAACTGCTGAGCGGGTGTGCAGACTGCTGTGATGGCCCATCCCGGTGGTCTGGACAGCTCAGGTTTTGTGTGCCCTGCTGGACCACAGTGTAGGCCTCAGCCATCAGACAGCGCTGGCCTACCGCCATGTGGCATCACCTCGCTGGTCACAGAGTTAGTGGCTGAGCGGGTGTGCAGCGGTGCACTGGTATGTCCTCTGCCATGGCAAAATCAAGACTAAGCACCAAATGTGAGACCTAGTGGCCTGCGGAGCGGGGCTGCATGATATGCAGGGTGCCCTGTCCGCGAAAAGGTGAGCTTTGAGGCCTGGGTGCGCAGGGGCGGGCAGACACCTCTGGGCGGCGGGAGTGGATGATGTGCAGCAGCCTGGATGCACGAATGCGGAACAGCGATTTAGGCGTGCGCAGTCGTATATACTCTGCCATTACTAATTCTGTACTATGTTTCAGATGTGGGAGCTTGAGGGCTCCACTAGGTCCCGGCACGTGGTTGGAGACACAGCGGTGGCGTAAAGGTGAGCTGTGAGGGTTTTGTCCACAGTATGAGCACTCACTGCCCCTCTTCATCTCTTCCTTTCTCTCCTTCACACCCTTTCTCTCTCTTCCTCTCACACTGTTTCTCTCTTTCTCTCTCTCTTCCTTTCTCACACTCTTTCTCTCTCTCTTCCTCTCTCTTACTGTTTCTCTCTCTTCGTCTCTCTCGCTTTTTCTCTCTGTCTTCCTCTCACTCTTTCTTTCTTTTTCTCTCTCTCTTCCTCTCACTCTCACCATTTCTCTTTCTCTCTGTCTTCCTCTCACTCTTTCTTTCTTTTTCTCTCTGTTTTCCACTCACTCACTCTTTCTTTCTCTCTCTAGCTCTCTTTCTATCTCCTTTGATGAATGCATGACGCACAATCTTATCTTGCTTTTTATCTAACAGGCTGTGATTCACTAATTGAGCCCCCCCAACATGGAATTCCTGCCACTCAGTGCCACCAGAGCTGAACTTGTGTGGAACCTGCGATGATGCGTGGCCATCCTGACAATCAGCACCCACTTTGAATTGTGCGCTCTGCTTTACCGTGAGTACGCAACGCCTGAGAAGGTTGCTTCGGCATGTGGTGGACCCTCTCACACACACACCGGTGACGGAAGGCGAGCAGAGAGGCTTCTTTCCGCAGCAGCGGGCATTCACCTCTGGGCGGTGGGAGTGGATAGTGTGCAGCAGCCTGGGCACATAAGGACGCACAGACACCTCTGACCAGTGGGAGTGGATGGGGTGCAGCAGCCTGAGTGCGCAGCGGCGAAACAGAGAATTACGTGTGTGCAGTTGTATGTACTCTGCAATTACTAATTCTATACTATCTTTTAGATGATTGAACTTGAGGGTGCACTATGTCCCGGCACGTGGTTGGAGACCCACCGGTGGCACAAAGGTGAGCTGCGAAGATTTTCTCCAGTGTCAACACTCCCTCTCCCTCTCCATCTCTTCCTTCCTTTCTCTCTCTCTCTCACACTTTCTCTCTTTCTCTGTCTCTTCCTCTCTCTCACTCTTTCTTTCTCTCTCTTTCTCTCTCTCACACTGTTTCTATCTCTCTCTTGTCCTTGTATCTTACTCTTTCTCTCTCACACTTTCTCTGTTTTCCTCTCTGTCTCACTCTTTCTGTCTTCCTCTCTCTCACTCTTTCTCTCCTCCTCGCTCTCACTCTGTCTCGCTTCCTCTCGATCTCTCACACTGTTTCTCTCTTTCTCTCTCTCTCACTCTTTCTCTCTTTGTCTTCCTCTCTCTCTCACACTTTCTTTGTTTCTCTTTCTCTTTCTCTCCCTCTCTCTCTCACTCTTTCTCTCTTTCTTTTTCTCCTTTGCTGGACGCATGACGCACCATCTTATCTTTCCTTTTGTCTTTCAGGCTGTGATTCACAAATGGTCCAGCCATGACACGACATGGCTGTACATAGTTTTATTTGCTGTTGTTTTGTTTTAATAAAATGTTTTATATGTAAATCCATACATGACTAAGATTCTTATTTGTTAAACCTCACAAGCATCTTCTTATTAATAATTGTACAACATTACCCAATTTGTTACGTTCCAGATTCCCTAACGTGACTGTCACATTTGTTTGTGAGGGGTGGGGGTGAAGGGGGATGGTGGACAAGGAGCTCCTGCTGGGGGATGTGGGAGCAATGTTCGGTGTCTGACCTGAATGATCGTTGCCTCCATTGCATCTGTGCTCAGAGACTTACGAGCCGGCGGGCTGGCTCGTAGATGAAGAGATGCGAGCCGACTGGCAGGCTCACAGAGGGAGAACCGTGGACCGTCAGTTCGCAGAAGGAGAGCTGCGGGCCAGCTCGCAGAGGAACACCTGCGGGCCGACTGGTATAGGGAAAGGTGCGGGCCATCGGCTTCCAAAGGGATAGCTGAGGAACAGTGATGTGGGGAGAGGGACCGTGAAGAGCGTATCTCGCAGAGAGAGACCTGCGATATTTTTCCAGTCTTGGCTTCACAGATACAACTGCGGGCCCGAGAACTCGCACCTGAAAAGCTGTGAACCGACAAGTGGTTTGCAGCGGGAGACTTGCGGGCCCAAGAATGTTGTTGGAGGTATGCTGGTGATGGGGGAAAAGGGTTCGTTACCTGCTGATGTAGGGAGACGCAGCGTGAAAGGGGTATCTCGGACAGACAGAGCTCCGGTATATTAAATTGCCCCCGGGACCTTTCTTTTATATTTTCACTCGATGCGAGGCACAAGATGGCTGCTAACACTTCCAGGTTTGAAGTGTTAGCAGCCAATCAGAGAACACTTCCTGGTTTGAAGTGTTAACAGCCAATCAGAGGCAAGCTCGTGCTCGGGAGTTAGGCACCGTCCAGATATATATATATATATATTTTCCTTTAATATCTCAAAAACTACTGAACAGATTTACACCATTTCAACAAAAGCGCGCTTTCTGGGCCAAGACCTTTCTCCCTGCCAAAGTCAGCGTAATTCTGTTCATCAGTTTGACCTGAAGCCTTGTCTAAAGTTTCCTATAGAAAATGCATTGAGAAGACCCCCCTTTTTTCTAAGCCACCCCCTTGACCAATCACCCTGTAATATGTCTTCGCAGCTGGATTGCTCCGGTCGTGGGTGCAAATATCTCGCAATAAACTTGCTTTCAATCAACAACCAACCTTGTACGTCCTCTATACACCCCTAAACTTTCAAGATAGGAGCTGATCAAAAAAGATAAACTTTTTGGAAAATTTTGTAAAGATTCATCAAAAGACGCCAAAGTTATAAGCACATGGAGGACTCCAGGAGGGGGGCCGCGCAACCCCCCCTCCTAACATGAGTGAAGCCCCGGGTCTGCGGGGACCCCAGTGGGCCCCCGCAACTCCAGCGAGCCCCTGCTATTATTTTTTAACAAATGCCCCCAGGACCTAGCCCACCCCAGGGTCTCATTAAAATAAAACGTGGGAACCCGTGACCCCGGCGCGAATTGTGCTGATATTTTTAAAAAAACTGCTTTCTATGGCCCTGAGGGTCTTTCTGGGACCCCCTGAGCAGGCCTAGATGGTCAGGGTGCTTCTACCCTGCCCCCTTCTCTTGTTGTATACCTTTGTTTCTCTGTTTTCTGGTGACTCGCTTCTACAGAGTCACAAGATGACTGACAATACTTCCTGGTTTGGAGTGTTGACAGTCAATCACCGTCAAGCTCGTGCTCGGGACTTAGGCTCCGCCCAGATATCAAAACTTTTATTTTTCTAATTTCTCAGCAACTACTGAACGTATTTACACCATTTAAAAAAAGGTTGCTTTCTGATCCAAGCACTACCTTTTTGCCAAATTTGGGGTAATTCGGTTCAGTAGTTTCGGCTCTAGCCTTGCACAAAGTTTCCTATGGGAAATTGATTTTTTGACTCTTATTCTTTGAATTTCTCAAAAACTACTGAACGGATTTACACCATTTAAAAAAAAGGTCGCTTTCTGAACCAAGCTCTACCTTGCTGCCAAATTTGGGGTAATTCCGTTCAGCAGTTCGGGCTGTAGCTCGTCGCAAAATTTCCTATGGAAATTAACAGGGGGAAAACACATTTTGGGACCCCCCCTTTTTTCTCAGCTCCCGCTTGGCGAATCACCCCCAATCTTTCAGGATAGGAGCTGACCTGGATATAATTTTTTCTTGGGAGAATTTTGCAAAGATTCGTCAAACGTTGCCAAAGTTATTAGCAAATATAAAAATACTTTTCCTATGGAAACTAGATTGTAACTATAACTACCTACTGGCGATAGCCAGTAAGTAATATATATATATATATATTTATATACCATTATCACCATGCAACGCTGCACGCGTGCACTCCATCCAAGAATATACACCAACTCCAGGAATAATCGAAGGAGATTTATTTGAATAGCCGAAAGCCAGAAAAAAAACACCCTACGGGTTTCGGCGAAGACCGCCTTGCTCACGGGTAGTTTGTTGTAGAAACAGCAAAACATATAAACAGACATCGAGAGTTACGTACAACATAATGTGCATAGACATAGACAGTGGACGTAACATTAAAAGTGAAAGCGGCGGCCATCTTATAATGGTTGCAAACAATAAATAAATTATCATTGTCACTAAGTCACATCCCCAAGAATTCATATAAAGTTACAGTTAAAACGTGCAGCAGTGGCCCAATTAATTCAAACACACTGTTAAAATAACAATGACATAAGCTCCATTAATATGGCCTCAGCTTTCTTTCGTTGGCATTAGATTGTTAATTTATTGACTTAATAATCCCGCCTCTCGGTAAGGCAAAGCCCTCAATAAACTGCATGATAACTAAATAACTAAATAACTAAATTGTTTCTGCCTCCTTTCCAGAGTAGTTTCATATTTTCTCTGATACTGAAACATTTATAGATAATTGGTGAGACTTCAATCAAAGTCATATAAAAGAGTATATTAAATCTTACATTTTATCGGGTATTACTGAATTTATATTCCACACACTGCATATGCAGATACATATATAAAGTCCCCAGTGGGTTAATACACCTGTTTAGTCTATGTGGATAAAAAAAAGCATATATCATACTCTGTCAAAATAGGCATCAAATACTTAATATTAATACATATATCACTTGTTCTCCAGAAATTTCAAGAAAAATGCCTGATTTCTAATTTCACCCAAGTGGGCATAAATTCAATCTTCTATTTCACATATTCAAAATGGTAGGCGTAATATAAATAGCTCCTCCAATCATAACATCACCTGAATAGAGAATGAGAAGAAGAGGGGGAAAAAGGGATAAATAGAAAAGAACCATAAGGCCAACCACACGCTTCAAATATATACATAGTTCATGTGTACGTGAATTAAAATCAATAAACTTGCTACAGAAAAATCACAAAGGTAAACTCTTCAGAAAATCATTGCCAATTAAAAAGAAGAACATTTCACAATGTTTATGTTATAAAAATAGCATATGGAACAAATGACATAGGACAGATAGCTACATGAAAAAAGGAAGCAGAATGGGAGATTGTCTATTTCCCTAAGTGCCAGGACATTTCTTCTTCAGAATTCAGACCCCCAGGGATCTTCGTATCGAGGTCTAAAATGTATCTGGATTCTAATTGACGTAGTCTGCGAATTCTGTCACCACCTCTATGTCAATAACAAAAAATCGCAATATATTGTGATTGCTTTTATGTAGTTCCTCAAAATGTCTTGCCACAGGAGATAATTTGGATAGCTCTCATATGCTCAAGGACACGTTTTTTTGCTGTAAACATGGTGCTCCCCATGCATTTTTTAGCACATGGGCAAATCAAAACATAGACACAATGGTCTGACAAACAGGTAAGATGTTTATCTATGCTCCTTCCTGTATCACTGATAGGGTAATAGACATTTTTAACATTGGAACTGAATTTACACGCTTTGCACGTCATACAGGTAAAAAATCCTTGTATGCCTATGTTGGAACTCTTTATGCGTGTCACCTCATTGTTACAGAGTCTGTCTTTGAGGGAATCTGCCTTCCTATAGGTGATATTAGGTAAAGGACCCACCACTTCTTTTAGCGTAGGTTTTTTTGTTAAAACTTTCCAATGTTTATTAAGACAATTGCGTACCTTTCAAGAACTGGAGTGATAGGTAGTCACAAATCTTATAACTCTGTCATTATCATCTTCTTCTTCATCTGTCCTTTCTTTAGGTACCAATAACTCAGTATATGTGAGCTTGCTAGCCTTCAAAAAAGCTTCCTTGACTGCATTGGGGTTATAACCCCTCTCCAAAAATCTTTCAGTCATGCAGTCACTTTCTAGAATGAAATCTGATTCAGTGCTGCAGTTTCTCCGCGCCCGGAGAAACTCACCAGAAGGTATGCTCCGAATCAATGTTTTGGGATGCCCACTGTCTGCATGTAGCTGAGTATTACCCGCAGTGGGTTTCCGAAAAAGTTTAGAAGCCAGTTTGTTATCTGCCACCTCTATGTGTAAGTCCAAAAATTAAATACTCTGATCATTCATTTTGCCCTCAAATCTTAAGTTCAGCTCATTATCATTCAGAATAGAAATGAAATTATTAGCTTGTTCTTGTGACCCTTCCAAGATAACGAAAAGGTCATCTATATACCACAGCCATAATTTTACATGGCTGCCTTATTGCTCTTGTGTCCTGGACACCTGTCGCTCCCAGCAGCCCATGAAAAGATTGGCAAAGCTGGGAGCAAAACAGGTGCCCTCTGTCTGTAAAAAACTTCATTAAATATAAAAAAGCTCTTCTCCAGACAGAACCTGATCATCTGTAACACCATTTAATTATGTCTTAGAAAGGAAATAGATCGAGAGCTGAGAAACTGTCGACATGCCTGAATACCATTAGCATGTTTGAACGATGTATAGAGGCTACAAACATCTAGAGTGAAAAACCTTCCTGCCATTCAAATTCTTTGATTTTACTCAGAAAGTCCCTACTGTCTTTAAGATATGATGGTAGCCCCTCTACAAAGTGATCAATATATTTAGAAGTTTTCTCTAATAGAGAACCCATTGAAGAAACAATGGGTCTCCCCGGTGGTTTGACAGAATCTTTGTGCAATTTGGGTAGTAAGTAAAGAATTGCAACTTTGGGATTACGATTAAGCAGAAATGAATATTCATCCCATTCCAAGATGCCTTGTGAATGCCACTGTTTTAACATGCTATAATAGATAGTATTCGACTCTTCAATAGCACTTTTTTTTACTCGTTCGTAGCAATTCTGACACTCTAATTGGCGGACACCCTCCTGTATATAATCATCCACATTAAGGGGCCGATTCCGATCCTGTAAAACCTAGGTACAAATGGTCGTACGGAGCGTTTTCTCCGTACGACTCGTACCCGGGAAATCCACCGTACAAACCAGCAAGTACGATTCGTACAGAAATACCATGTCCATACGAATCGTAAAAAACACCGTGCGGCTATAAAATACATACAATTCCGATCCTGGACAGCGCGTACGCGACGTCCGCACGGAGTCAGGCAGCGTTTTACGGACCAGCAAGTACGATTTGTACCCACAGCACTCCGCATGGCTATATTTTTACGGGAGCCAAAAAGTGCTGGAAAAGCTAAGTATGCCACGATGCACGAGGAAAAGGGGGCCCGGTACGCGCCATACCCCTCACCCCCGTAGGTATGCGCGGTACCCCCACCCCGTGTAGGTATGCGCCGTACCTCCACCCCGTAGGTACGTGCCGTCCCCCCACCCCCGTAGGTACGTGCCGTACCCCCACCCTGTGTAGGTACGTGCCGTCCCCCCACCCCCGTAGGTACGTGCCGTACCCCCACCCCGTGTAGGTATGCGCTGTACCCCCACCCCCGTAGGTACGCGCCATCTCCCCACCCCCGTAGATACGCGCCGTACCCCCACCCAGTGTAGGTATGCGCCATCCCCCCACCCCTGTAGGTATGCGCCGTACCCCAACCCCGTGTAGTGAAGTACTGGGTATTTTAGACCCAGCGGTGCAGGGGCACACACCCTATGACTTCGGGGTTTCACCCTGTTCCGGACCTACAGAAACACAGAGTCTTCTGGGTGAAGTCAAAGAATCGTTTATTTGGCTGCAGACCAATGACAGGTATCCTAGAAGTACAACAGCGTGTATGTTCTCAGGAGACTGCTGAAAATCATAGGAACGGACTTCTCCTTAAGTACAAAATATCATGCTCCAGGCATACATTCCTTGGTTTACGATATGGTCATATAAAGGCATACATTACAAACGAAAAAGCAGAGTCATGATGACCATCCCACATTCCAGTTCGGCCAGCCCACAATGATTTACACAGGAAGGTTCAGATCCCATGTTTGAAGTAAATAGACCCCCCAATAAATATGAGCATCTCCTGTTTTGGGAAACAAGTCATAAAGCAAGAACAAGCAGGTGTGGAAGAGATTAGCCGGGGGATTGTGTAGAATGAAAGGGTTTTATGACGGGTCAAGCCCTGATACGAATCACAGGTGGAAGGAGGAAGGGGAGCTCGTGAGACCGGTTTGACCCGGGGCAGCAGAGCCAGCTGCCCAGGTCACAGAGAAGTCAGAGGGAAAGCCTGTGTACTGTGAGGCCCGTATTAACTCCATCATAGCCTATGTGAGGGCAATGACAAGATGGCCACTGTTTCCAAAATGGAACCCGCGTAGTTGAGCAGAATACGTGTACACAGTGCATTCGTAGCTAGAACGGCACATAAAGCACTCGTACGTGCCGCATTTACCATTTGCGGTTCGCTAATACCAAAATAGACAGAGGTAGGGCCCTGTCCCCTACGCGGTTCCGAATACCAAAGTACGACAGACCCTCCTTTTGCCCTTACATAGGCAATCACTATACTCATCTTAATCCGAGTCTAGGTCAATGTTCACGAAGTCATGGAGATGTTGCTGTAGCATCATCCTATTACTTAGCTCGTCCCTCGATACAGGTTTCCTTACACATAAGGTAGCACAGAGGCCACATATCGCAGGAGCACACTGTATGTATAGACAGAACAGGAAAAGAATGGCTAAGATCATTCCAATGACCATCAGAACTTTCCAACCCCAGGCAGATATCAATTCCCAGAACCATCCCATCAGTGACCAATCTCCCTTATCCACGTGTATGGCTTCAGATATTTTATGGAGTTTGGAGATGGCTTGATACACTGTTGGAGCATTATCTGGTATGAAAATGCAGCAACTGGATTGGATGACCTTGCATACCCCACCGCGGTCTGCAAGAATAACGTCTAGGACCATGCGGTTCTGCAAAGTCATAAGGCGATCCGCTTGGAGCTCAGCTGTCAAATTACTAAGGGCACCAGCCGTTACATTGACGGTGGATTCAACCACACGAGTCAGCTGTCTCAGGTTCCTACTATTGACCATAGGTCCCCAAAACGGCAGGAAACCCAGGAAAAAGTCTCCTGCTTCCTGACCGGCAGTGTCCTCCTTACTAATCACACCTCTCACAACTCTGGTCTTGTGATAGTCAGAGGCAGCAGTAAATGTCGGCGGTAGCAAGTTCGCAATATAACATGTGCCCGAGAAATCAGGGGGCAACCACGTATATGCTCGGTCATGACAGATGAAATATGTGCCCTTAGCAGCCAAAAACGCAGGGGAAAACTGTGACGGGAAAGTGTACGTTTCAGTACAGTCACTTCTTCCCAGTTGAGCCCTAGGGTTCTGACCATTACCCTGTAAGCAGAACCGACCCATGTGGGGTACGACCCAGATTGGAGATGAGATTTTTCGCTGTCTTTCACCCAGACTGATACTATACCCCGTTGCGTTCCATCCTACATAAGGTCTCAGCTCTTCTTTGGGAATGGACGAGTATGCATTAATATCCCTACTCATATCGGCAACTCCTTTCATCAAAGCCTTATTATTGGTGATGGGTCTGATGGAACGCGGTGGGCGAGGGGAGTATGTATCTAGGGCGTAGAGAAACATGGTTTGGAATGCCCATGACGATCCATTGTAACTGTACGGTAGCACCAGGTAGGGAATACCCTTGTTAGTGGTATGGGGCATTAACCCACAGACCCAGCAATTGGTCGTATTCATTACCAGTTGGTGCTGGTGCAAGAGTTGGATAAACGAGTTATTTACGAACTCTGATCGTCGGGTCTGTTCGTGCTCAGGCAAAGGGTGAAAAGAGTGAGAGGAGGCAGTAGAAAGAGATATAGGCTGTTGAGTGGGTGCAATGGGTTTTGGAGCAGAGAAAAACACACATCCTATAATAAACATCATGATACTACACAGTGTAACAAAGCACAAAAAGACAAAACATTTACTTTTTACAATTCTACACATCCTTGTTTGAGAGTTCATTTCCTCAATCGGTCTCTCCATCCTACAAAACTCCATCCTCTACTCGGGCCGCTCGCGGTGGATGAGTTTCTTCTGCTAAGGAGTACGCCTGTTAGTCCAGGGAAACGCCCTAGACCAACCAGAACCGTTGACCTAGCGTCTTCGGCCTGTACCCCAAAGTCTTGGCACCGCGACCCTGCGGCAGAACCCGGATGGTGGTTCGAAAAACAAAAATCAAGAAAGTCCTTCAGATGGGAGAGCAAAAAATGTCAAAAGGGAAATAATGAGGAAATCTTTATTTGTCCATGGGCCTAGGTCTCAAGTTATAGCGGAGACGGCCAGGTGCTGTTTGGTCTTGGAACAAAAGTTCAGGCTCAGTGGTGTCCAGTCGATTTGATGGCGGCACAGCTTCCTGCAGAATATTGTCACTCTCTTAGACTGAAGCTGTGTCTTTTAGGCGTGCGTCACTGAATGGTACAAAGCGAGGTACAATGTCTGTCTCTGAGTCGGCGATACCCTCGTTGACCCACTGGTCATATGGCAGAGGCAAGGGAACTACCTTGCAGTGAGTACCATGAATCCAGTGCTTCTTCCCTTTCACTCGCACTGCTGATCTTGTCGAAAGAAGAACAAGATGGGGGCCGATCCAGCGAGGTTCGTCGTTGCCCTTACGCTGGAAATTCCGGACCAGGACCCACGAGCCAGGGTTGATGGGGTGTCCAGGAGGTTCAGAGGCTTGGGGAAGAGTATCATGTACCTGTTGGTGCAAAACACGCAGTTTAACAGTCAAATCATACAGGTAATCGAGCAGTACTGGATGCTCTATTTCACTGAACTTCGTAGGCCTTGGCACACCCCATACGTTGGCCGGGCGGCCAAAGACTACTTCATAAGGACTAAGTCCCACTCGTGAGTGTATCGTCATTCTGGTGGACAAGAGTGCTAGAGGCAGAGCGTCAGGCCATTTAAGACCAGTGCTCGCCTGGATTTTGGCTAACTTGAGCTTTAAGGCTCCATTGTAGCGTTCAACTAGTCCAGCTGATTGGGGGTGATTTGCAGCGTGGAATTTCTGCCTTATGCCTAAACCTTCACATACATTCTTCATCACTTTACCCACAAACTCACTACCATTATCACACCATACCATTCTCGGCATCCCAAACCTGGGGAAAAACTCCTTCACAAGGGCTTTGGCTGTGGATAGGGCAGTGTTATCTTTCAGAGGATAAGCCTCTACCCATTTGGAAAAAGCACAAACAACCACCAATACATATTTCAGGTTGTTGCATCTTTCCATGTGAATAAAGTCCAGCTGCAAAACTTCGAATGGACATGATGGGGGTGCAAAGTGACCGGCCGGAGTTGGGGTTCCCCTACCAGGGTTGTACTTCAAGCATACTATGCAATTCTTGACCACATTCTCTGCACACTTGGGAATCCCAACATTCTGCCATACTGGAGCCAACAACTTACAGATACCTTTCGTACTGATATGCGCCATTCCATGTGCCATAGTAACCACTGGAAGCACATATGCATCAGGCAACAACCATCGTCTATGTTCTGTCAGGTCAATCCAACAACCATTCTCATCCAACTTACCCATACTCTCTCTCCACTTGCTCAACTCTTCTTCTGTAGCTTCAGCCTGAAGCGACTTCACACTCTCTATTGTGTTCTCACACATTCCCACATCATTAACCCATCTTGCGGGGCCTGCAACATACATTCTAGTCTTCACATTCTGTGCTGTCTCTCTCGCGGTCTCATCAGCAAATGCATTCCCACGTCCAACATCATCTGTGACTTTCCTATGCGCACTGCATTTCATGATCGCAACTTGCAAAGGTAGGGTCAGTGACTCAAGGAGATCATTCACCAACTTGCCATTCTGGATTTTAGCTCCATGCGACGTCAGGAACCCACGCTCTTTCCACAAACGCCCAAAATTATGAGCCACGCCAAAGGCGTACTGGCTATCTGTGTATATGTTCACTCTCATTCCTTCAGACAACACACATGCTCTCGTGAGGGCGATCAATTCTGCTGCTTGGGCCGAATTATGTGGCACTCGTGCAGTTTCCACGACCGTATGTAAAGTCGTGATAGCATATGCAGCAGTCGTGTCACCATTAGGGAGCTTGAAACATGACCCATCTACCCATAAAGTGCCATCACATTCAGTCAGGGGAGTATCTTTGAGATCTACTCTCCCTTTCGTCTCTTCTTCTGTCCTGAACAGACAGTCATGTTGCTCAATCTCATCTGAGTCTGCTGGAATCGGCAATAATGTGGCTGGATTCAGCGTATTGCATCTCTTTATGTGTATGTGATTCGCTAACAGTGTGAGTTCATACCCTGATAATCGCGCACTAGTCAAGTGTTGTGTCTTGGTTCTATTTAATAATGTGTCTACAGCGTGTGGAACCATGACAATCAATGTGTCGTCCATTACCAGACCAGCAGATTGTCGGATAGACATCGCTGCAGCAGCTGTCGCTCTCAGACAGCTTGGCAATGCCCTCGCTACAGGGTCCAAGGTGGATGAAAAATACGCGCATGGGCGCGGTCTGTCGCCAAAAGGCTGTGTTAACACTGACAACGCACATCCATCTTTCTCGTAAACATACAATGTAAAAGGCTTGCTATAGTCAGGAGTGCCCAACACAGGAGCTGAACATAATGCATTGCGTAATTCCACAAAACTTTTCTGACACTCTTCAGACCATGGGATAGGATTCGGTGTGTCTTTGCATGTTAATGCTAATAAAGGTTTTGCCAACAAAGAAAAACTAGGGATCCAATGCCTACAGTATGAGGTGATGCCCAAGAAAGCACGCACTTCTCTCTGTGTCTTTGGCACACTCAACTGTGCAATGGCTTGAATTCTTTCAGGGGTCAGTCTCCTTCCCTCCTTCGATAAGAGATGACCTAAGTAGGTCACTTCTTGTCGACAATATTGCAGCTTAGAGAGAGACACTTTGTGATGGTAAGCGGATAAATGGCGCAACAGTGACAATGTGGCTCCTTTACAGATCTTTTCAGTATCCGCAGCGATCAGTAAATCGTCCACGTACTGGATCAGGATAGCGCCACTAGGTAAAACAAGTGCATCAAGCTGCGCTTTCAAAGCTTGACTGTATATGGATGGACTCTCGCAGTAGCCTTGGGGAGCGCGTTTGAAGCGGAAGCTTCGGCCTCCCAGACTAAAACCAAAAATGTCTCTGCTCTCTTCTGCAATTGGGATACTAAAGAAAGCATTCTTTAAATCGATCACTGAAAACCATGCAGCAGAGGCTGGAATCATCGTTAACAAGGCAGTTATATCAGGGACAACCGGAAACTGAGGCACAACAATCTTATTAACCTCTCTAAGATCAATCACAAATCTGTAAACAGGTGGCTGTGAAGGGTCCGTTCGTTTTAAGACAGGTAAAATCGGACTATTGCAAACGTTGCCTCTTGTCTCTTCAATCACACCCTTATTAACCAAGTCGCTGACAATGTCTAACAACGCTTTCTGGCCTTCATTAGAGATCTTGTACTGGGGAATACGTGGCAGTCTGACATTAGCCTTTAAAGTCACCACATATGGTGGTATTTCCAAGAGGCCCACATCATTGGGACCAGTAGCCCAAAGGGCATCCGGAAGGGATGACAATTCAGGTGGCATCGTGTTTTTAGACAAATACATTGGAGAAACCACTTGCTTGCCTAATGTAAGTTGTACTCCTGAAGGAGAACAATACAGTGTAGCGTGCAATCTTTTCAACAAATCTAATCCCAGCAAATTCTCACCACAACCTGTTGTCAGGATCAGGGGCGCTTTCAGCTCGCAAGGTCCAACGGAAAGTGACATGGGACTGGAAATCGGGTTCCTAACCGGGGCGCCAGAAAAACCTACTGAAACATTTATATCGCCAGACAAAGGTGCGCCAGGGAGTTTGGAATGCATGATTGAACTCTTTGCAGCACCAGTGTCTAGCAGAAAAGGCTCCGTTACATTTGCTGTAGTCACCTCAACATACGGTCCACTCTGATCCACTGGCACTGAAACAACTCCCTCTCTCTGTCTATGGCTATCCTAGTAATCATTATTCTCTGCATCACCATCTTCTGCATAATAATCATTATTGTAATACTGAGCCGTATTACTAGTCGCATTAGCTTGCTGATCAAAACTATTAATGGCGCTTTGGGGCGGAAGAGGACGCGCGTTTTGGGGAACACTCCCACGCCCTCTGCCTCTAGGAGCTTGCTGACCACCTCTACCTCTTGCGCCATACGCATTACCGTTCCGTTGCATTAATTTAGGACAACTATATTTAAAATGACCTTCCTCTTTGCAGTATGAACATTGGTTGGGACCTACAGGGACACGTGGTTGATAATACCCATTCATTTGCTGATTAGTCTGAAATTGTTGGGGTTGGTGATAGACACCTTGGGGTTGTCTATAATTATTACCGCCGCCACGTGGTGGATAGGCCTGCTGTAAAAGGACCTTTGTCTTTAGTTCCTTCGTTTTCTTCTCTGTTCTATCTTTCTCGTCTTTATCTCTGTTCTCATAATACTGTGCAGTAGCCAGTATTTGCGCTGAAGAAGAAACAGCCCAAGAACTCTCTGAATCTTTCAACTTTTTACACAGGTCAGGGAGTAAATTCTGCACAAACTTATCCACAAACAACCGTTGGCCACCCTCAGTACTCATATCTTGTCCACTGTGGTCAATAAACGTTTCCTCAAACCTAGTAAAGAAGTCTGACACTGTCTCATCTTTCTTTTGCTTGCATGCAGATAACTTGTCCCAATTTACGCGCATCGCAGGCATTATTGTCTTCATATACGTGATGATTCTACCAGGCAATTCAGCTACTAAAGGTTCTGGTTTCGCACCACCCGTTTGTCTAGCATCAGCAGCAACAATGTTAGCCCAGGTATCCCCTAGTTCTGCATTGTGATCTACATTACGAATTGATCCCCATAGAGGCTGTGGAACAACATTACCAAACAACATGTCTATGTCGGCCAGATTCATAATGCATGACCCTGCCGTCTGTGACAACTCTTTATAATAACCTGCTGGGTTTTTACGGGGATCAGGCAAGGACTGCTTAAGTGCTAACACCTCAGAGCGCTTCCATGGAACATGCACCCAAACACGTTGGAAATGCGCTGGCACAGCGAGGTTATTGCCGACAGCTGCAACTGCTTCTTTCCATACCGGGGGAACTTCTCTCATAGGGTATTGTCGCGCTTTTGCCTTTTTCCCCACAAGGACCTCTTGTTCAAACAATGACTGTTGGCAATCGTCATTCCTTAAGGACAATACAACCGCAACTGCTTTATCTACTTCGCGGTCCACAATTATACCAGTTCCAAAATCGAACCTCACTCTACACAATTCCTGCGGGTTCGGATTTCTACCACTATCCTCCAATTCTTCACAGAGAATTTCGCACATTTTCTCGAATACATATCTCTGTTTCGGGGCATCCCATTGATGGAAAGTGTTAACAACCGATTCCACATCATACAGTGAAGGAAAAACGATCCATCTACGCGCCATGTGATCTATTACCTTTTTCTCATCGGGGTTAGGCAATTGGCTGCGCAACTGCTTACGCTGTACACCAGGAGTTGCACCAGATGACCCAAAGAGAGGCGACATTAATGTAGTAACCACATTGGCTAAACGCTGTCGCGCTGAAGGAGAAGCTGAGGCGAGAACAGGGGGAAAAACAGAGGGAAGAAAAGAGGATGTAGAGACAGGTACTGGAGTGGTAGAAGGAAGAGCGTTAGGGGAGGCAGTTACTGAATTAAGCAAAGTCGCAGGAAGTGCGGGGGTAGTTGGAAGCACTACCGGAGGCGCTTGAGAGGACTGCGCTACAGGAATAGGAACTGGTTGCAAAGCAACTGGCGGTTGCGGCAAGGCTTGCAGTATATGCACTGGAGGTGGCATATTTACAAGCTGGGGAGGCGCCGTGGCAGTTTGAGCATACGGGGGTGGCGAACTCAACAAATGCGACATTAAGGGATCTTTCTCCTTTTCTTCTGACTCATCCTGCTTAGAATGTGGCAAAGCTGGGTAACATTTGTCAATCCCTAACTTACGCTGCCTGTGCAATTGCTCATTCATTTGCTCCTCTTCATTATCTTTAAATTGTACAGCTGCTTGCATTACTGACATACCTCTCTCTCTCTTATTCTTTTTCGCTAGCTTAATTTCCTTCTGTTTGGCTTCCTTTCGCCATAAGCGGAAAGAGTCAAACATCGCCGGCCGGGCTTTCTTCTTAAACAATTTAATTTCCAGGTTATCTAAAATATCGGTATCAAAACTACCATTTTGGGGCCATTTTAAAACACCGTCTTTCCTGGTGTAGTGGATCCACACTTCGTTATATGCAATGGGGCCTACGCCATGTTTCACATAGAGCTCATAAGTTGGAGTTCCAACCGGAGGAACCGGACATGATTCCTCTAGCTGGAAATCTTTTCCACAACCCAAACAGAATAACCTACCAAATAGTCCAGAACCAGGCATCTTCGCTCACTAGTCTAGATCCAAACGTCAGAGGATTATCGATTACGATATTCTCGTGAATACACGAGTCCTCTGGCTTTGGGGTTTGCAAACACCAAATCACCAATTACCAAATCAAATCAAACGATCCCGAGGGATACCAAAACAAATGGGAGACGCTCCACTTATACTTAACTGAATATTGCTGATCGATGACGTCACCAGAAGACTCTCTCGATTGTTTCGCTCTCTCAAACTCGTCAAGGGTCCAAAACAGGTCGATTAATCAGGGCAGCAGTCCTTCGTAGCCGTCGGGACGCGGAGAACCTCGCAGAAAAGACTTTCGGACCACGTCGACATGCAGGGGTCGATGAAGTGGCGGCCTTCCTCCGGAATTTCCACACGAAGCTCCTCACGAACCTCTGGCTTGGACTGGTACCGCTGAAATCGGCCCAACGTTGGGCGCCAAACTGAAGTACTGGGTATTTTAGACCCAGCGGTGCAGGGGCACACACCCTATGACTTCGGGGTTTCACCCTGTTCCGGACCTACAGAAACACAGACTCTTCTGGGTGAAGTCAAAGAATCGTTTATTTGGCTGCAGACCAATGACAGGTATCCTAGAAGTACAACAGCGTGTATGTTCTCAGGAGACTGCTGAAAATCATAGGAACGGACTTCTCCTTAAGTACAAAATATCATGCTCCAGGCATACATTCCTTGGTTTACGATATGGTCATATAAAGGCATACATTACAAACGAAAAAGCAGAGTCATGATGACCATCCCACATTCCAGTTCGGCCAGCCCACAATGATTTACACAGGAAGGTTCAGATCCCATGTTTGAAGTAAATAGACCCCCCAATAAATATGAGCATCTCCTGTTTTGGGAAACAAGTCATAAAGCAAGAACAAGCAGGTGTGGAAGAGATTAGCCGGGGGATTGTGTAGAATGAAAGGGTTTTATGACGGGTCAAGCCCTGATACGAATCACAGGTGGAAGGAGGAAGGGGAGCTCGTGAGACCGGTTTGACCCGGGGCAGCAGAGCCAGCTGCCCAGGTCACAGAGAAGTCAGAGGGAAAGCCCGTGTACTGTGAGGCCCGTATTAACTCCATCATAGCCTATGTGAGGGCAATGACAAGATGGCCACTGTTTCCAAAATGGAACCCACGTAGTTGAGCAGAATACGTGTACACAGTGCATTCGTAGCTAGAACGGCACATAAAGCACTCGTACGTGCCGCATTTACCATTTGCGGTTCGCTAATACCAAAATAGACAGAGGTAGGGCCCTGTCCCCTACGCGGTTCCGAATACCAAAGTACGACAGTAGGTATGCGCCGTCCCCCCACCCCCGTAGGTACGTGCCATACCCCCACCCCGTGTAGGTATGCGCCGTACCCCCACCCCCGTAGGTATGCGCCATCCCCCCACCCCCATAGGTACGCGCCGTACCCCCACCCCATGTAGGTACGTGCTGCCCCCCACCCCCGTAGGTACACGCCGTACCCCCACCCCGTGTAGGTATGTGCCGTCCCCCCACCCCGTAAGAATGCACCGTACCCCCACCCATGTAGGTACGAGCCATCCCCCCACCCCCGTAGGTACGCGCTGAACCCCAGCACTATGCGCTGGGGGTACGGCGCGTAGCTACGGGGGTGGGGGGACGGCACGTACCTACACGGGGTGGGGGTACAGCACGTACCTACGGGGTGGGGGGATGGCGTGCACCTACGGGGGTGGGGTACGGCATGTACCTACGGGGGTGGGTGGTTGGTGTGTACCTACGGGGGGGACGGCGCATACCTACGGGGGGACGGCGCGTACCTACGGGGGGACGGCGTGTACCTACGGGGGTGGGGGGACGGCGCATACCTACGGGGGTGGGGGGACGGCATGTACCTCCATGGGGGGTGTTGGGGTACGGTGCGTACAGGTACGAGGCTGGGCTACGGTGTTGGGGTACGGTGCATACAGGTACGGGGCTGGGGTACGGTCCTGGGGTACGGGGCGTACAGGTGGGGGGCTGTGCTACGGTGTTGAGGTACGGTGTGGAGGGGGTACGGTGCTGACATACAGGGGTACGGTGCTGACATGTGCGGGATGAGGGTGGCTGTACAACTCGTACCCGGGCACAAGTTTACCCGTGTACATGTAGGCTACAGCGTTCACTCTGTACGGGGCCTTTTACATGCGGTTGTGTATTCGGACGGGCGGTACGGATCGTACTTGCGCGCTCGGACTTCTGTTTTACGATTTGCACGTAAAAATGTCCGGCTCCCTATCGGACACTTTTCCCGACGCTATTCGGACGTAAAAATTTACGGCTCCCTCTCGGACCATTTTCCCGACGCTATTCGTATGTATTTTTCACGTACGAATCGTACTTCGCAGTTTGTACGGTACTTGTACGATTCGTTCGGAATAAAATACAGATACGAGTCGGACGGTAAATTTTTTTAACGGATCGGAATCGGCACCATAGTATGACAACGTTCCCACCTTTATCCGACTGACGGATAACAATATTAGAATCTGATTGTAAAGATTTTACCGCCAGTTGGTGCTGTTTGGTTAAATTGTCATGCATCCATACTTTCTTTTTGGCCAGATTTTTCAAGTCACTCATAACTAGTGTTTCAAAAATAACCATGCCACATGGGGGTAAGGTGGGATTAAAGACAGATTTGGGTTTAAATGTATTAGGACAACTTAAATCAACTTTATAACCCAATGTTAATGCATTGATAGGTCCTAAGTCACCATTGTCCCATTCTAGTTCTTTAAGAGCAATAAGAGTGTCTACCTCATTAATGGTTTCGGCAACTGGGATATCCTTACTTCCTTCCCTAGGTTGTAAAGGGCTTTTCACTTTCAACTTGCCATTTGTGCAACCGTAGTTTCCTAGTAAAATGAAATAAGTCAATTCTTTCTTGGGGGTAAGAAAATATAGTGGTAGGGCAAAATGATAGACCATACTGTAAAACATTATGTTCCACATCAGTAAGGGAGCGTGAAGAAAGATTTACCGCATTATTGCAGTTATTCATTTTCCTTGCTTCTTCTGACCCCTTGTTTCTACTCTCACCGGGGTTATTACAGCTCTTCCACCATCTGCCCCTCCTGGTTTGTTTGCGGATGGCATTGCTTCTCCTATGGCCTTTCCTTTGCCTCTGCCTCGTCCTGTAAATCCCCTTCCTCTTCCTCAACCCCTATTTGCCAGTTCTGTTGATTTGATGTCAAATTCATCAGTCGGAATTCCTCTCCAAAATTTGTCCTGATCAGTGTTGCACATGCAGTAAATTACTTAGTGCATTGACTTGACCCAAACGTAGAAGATTAAATTGGCCACATATGTACTTGACTACCAGCCATTTCCGTAAAGAATTTGCACATGGTACAGGCAGTAGAAAGATAACTCAATTTCTAACATGCAGTACCACATTTGTGGTCTATGTAATAGAATGTCCATGCAAGTTACACTACATAGGCAGCACCACACTCATGGCAATGAAGAGAATCCTGGAACATAAACGTGCTATCACCAATAGGGATCCTAAATATCCGGTAGCATGACATTATCAGGACAAACATTTTTCAAACTCATCCTTATTGGAATTTTTCATATTGGAACAGGTCTGGCTGGACCACAGAGGAGGTAACCGGGTTCTCAAGCTCAGACAGAAAGAGTCAAGATACATTGTGGACTTGCAGACTAGGGCTCCCTTGGGCCTCAATCAGGATGAGGATCTCTCTGTACATCTTAAGGAAGATTAGTTTTATGTTTGGATAGGACCCTTTTAGAATACACAACCACAATGATTCTCTATCTGGAGCTCTCTTCTTTTCATACATGCTTTTTATTCATGCACTTTACTATGTTCAGTTGCAGTGGTTGCAGTAACTGTTAATTTGTGTTAGTTTATTGCCTTAGCTCCTCTTTTAGTGGATTGCTGATTTTAGTCTCCTCATCCTATATACTGTGCATAGAAACTTTATATTATGATGCGACGTTTGGCATCATATTTTAACTTGTTGTTTGTCTTGTTTCTTTGCAGGAGAGAAGAAAGGGACCTACTCTCCTACACAGGTCCCCTAACCTCTTCTTCGATTGTCACTTGTGGGATCACTCATTTTGAACTATTCAGTAGCATCTGACGGGGCAACATGACTATATATATTTTCAATATTGGTCTGTTATCTCCACAACTCTGAACTTTCATGTTGTCTATACTTTTGGGACAGAAGCACTGGCTTTTTGATTCAGCTGAATCACTTTGGTGTATTTCGTTTGTGACATTTGAGTCATTACATGCTTAATAACATGCTAACATTACGCTCAGCACTATACTAATCCTGTTATACCCTTATTGTCTCTGACATTAGAACGAAGGTCAGTATCATGTTTGGTCACCACGTCACTAACGCAAATTTCTGACACTTTGTCACATCATTCTACTACGTCCCCATGCAGGCATGACATGTTAGTCAAGTACATATGTGGCCAATTTAATCTTCTACGTTTGGGTCAAGTCAATGCACTAAGTAATTTACTGCATGTGCAACGCTGATCAGGACACTTGTCTGATTATATCATATTGGTACATAACGACGTTAGTTAAAGTAGATTTCAACCTCATTAAATATAGCGCATCATGTACAACATGTTTATATATGGATTTCCCTCTTTACATGCATGAAGCCTTGATTTGATGTAAATACAATGTAAGTGTTTGCCGAAATGTTTATTATTTATCGTTTGTACCACTCCAACATGGCCGCTAAATGTACAAGCAATCTTGCTTTGTCCTTTGTCTAATTCGTTGGGCCAGTCACCGTATGCTATAAGATATTTTCTATGTTTGTGCACTTGTAGTACACGTGATCAAGGCTGCAGATGCAGTTGAAACGCGTTGTGGTGGAATAAACCTGGTTGTTTACACACTTGGATGGTGATTGTTTCTGTACCTGAGAGCGCACGGACTTGTGAAAATTCTGTACATATATATATATATATATATATATATATATATATATATATATATATATATATATTCACTTAAAAAACCATAGGTTTCACACAGGTTATAGTTAGGTGGATATTTCACTTGTAAAAAACCAATGAAATTCCCCCGTTATAGTTAGTCAGATAACTATAACTCACGCGCCCGCAATCCAGTGCTCATGACGTCACATATTACATCACTCATGACATGGTCAGTGGCATCACTCATGACATCACTGATGACATCATCCTTGTGATAGAGTGGCGGTCGCGCGAGTTATAGTTATCTGAACTAACTATAACGGGGGAATTTCATTGGTTTTTTACGAGTGAAATATCCACCTAACTATAACCTGTGTGAAACCTATTGTTTTTTAAGTGAATTTGCAAGGTTTTTTAAATGCTAATTCCTAACTATAACGTGTGTGAAACCTATGGTTTTTTTAGTGAATTTGTACGGTTTTTTAAATGCTAAGTTATGTATTTATTAATTTTTTTTTTCAAGGTTTTTCACCGTGCGCGCACCCCGCGATTTTTTTCAAAAAATAAAATGTTTTTTTTCCCCTTGGGGGTCCTTCTGTGACCCCCTGACAAAGGCTAGGGGGTCAGGAACTCTCTTCCTTGCCCCTTTTCACGTTTTCCACCTTTTTTCCCCCTTTCCTTTTCAGTGCGAGAGACAAAATGGCGGCCGACACTTCCCGATTCGAATGTTTACCGACATCTAACAACCAATTTCGCTCCCGCACGGCACCGTGCGCACACGGTGCGCGTGTATAGATATTTATATGCTTTTAAATGCTATTTTCTCAGGAAATACTGAACAGATTGACACCAGACCTCCAAAAGGCACTTCCCTGACCTGAGGACTACCTCTCTGCCAAATTTCAAGTAATTCTGTTCAGCCGTTTGGGCTGTACCTTCGACTAAAGGTCCTATGGAAAAATGCATGGGGAAAACACGTTTTGGGACCCCCCTTTTTTCTCGGCCCCCGCTTGACGAATCACCCCGAGACTTTCAGGGTAGGAGCTGAGCGGAGCGCCCCATTTGTTTTAAAAATTTCGCGAGGATACGTCAACTGGCACCAAAGTTATTCAAAATAGAATTTTGAGATTTCCTATGGAAACACGATCCTAACCATAACTATCTACTGGCGACCGCCAGCAGATAATATATATATATATATATATATATATATATATATTTATATAATATTTTATTTATTAAGGCATGAGCACTTTTTTTCTTGGATGAAACATTGCACCTTTTAGCACTTAGCACTTCAAAATAATATAGTTGCACTTTAGGCACATGCCGCTAGATACTCAAATACTTTACACGGGGATGAAATTTAAGAGTTGGGGTAAAAATTATCAAAAACAAACAAAATAGATGAACATGTGATGAGTGAAATTGAGAAACATGTAAAGGTTAAGAATGAAAAATTTGAAGGTGCAGTTGAAATAAATCGCAACATGACTTTTGACACTATGCAATGGGGGAAATGAACAAAACAGCATAGAGAGGATTATGTCACTATGGTCGAATAAGCACAATTCAGCATTTAAGCTGTTATATGACAACATGGCGATTTTATAACAGAGAGCTATTCATTCTTGAATTCCTTTGGTTACATGGTATAATCAATCGCAATATTTTGCACTATTTTGGTCTATAGATCATCATTCTATAGACCATGGCAGGTATAAAAACCATGTACATAGTATCAAGCTTATGAATTTACGTATTTATAGATATATTTATATTTATATATTCTATGTTCATATTTATGTATTTATTTATGCCTGTTTTAGTCGCCTATTTGTTTCGCTAAAATAATGGTATGCTTTTAAATGTTATATCGTAGAAACAAATGTGCATAGATTCCGTGATTACGATATGCAGTGATAGTCATGGTTTGAAGTGTTTCTTCTATGTTTAGCATCACATGACACTTGGGGGGTGTGTATTCTAAATAAAAGATAATGGCGGACTGCATTACGAATGTGAGCAAGAGCACTGTGTTGCCCGAAACGCGTCAAGCGGAGGAGTACATGGAATAAAACTTGCCGTCCTACCTTTGGTGTCCGTTTCTCTCTGTTCAGCGCACAGAAGTCAGAGAGTCTCTTTGGTTTCAATATATATTCACTGAAAAAAACAAAGGTTACAGGGACACTATAGTTAGGCTGATATTTCACTCATGCAAAACCAGAGAAATTCAGCAGTTATAGTTACCTGAGCTAACTATAACTCGCACACCATCAATGCGCTGCTTTTGACCTTACATATACATCCCTCATGACATGGTCAGTGACATCACTCATGACATCTCAAATGCCATCACTGATGACACCACTGATGACTTCATCTGGTGAGTGTTTCTAAAATGTTTATGAGGATTAAATGTTTATACACCAAGATGTATTGATTAATCAGTGGGTGTATGAGTGCCTGTATGGACGATTTAGTGGGTGCTTGACTGACTGTATTAGTGATTGATTATACGTGTCTCAGTAAATGTATGAGTGCATGACTAATTTGTGTGATGTCTGCATAAGTCTGTCAGTTGGTGTGTAGGTGGCCTGCATGAGTTGGTAAGTAGGTACATGAGTAGCTGTACGGGTTATTGATTGGTTTTCTTGGTACCTATATGGATGTAGGAGTGTCTGTGTGGGTGGGTGAGGGAGGAGTATGACTTCCTGCATGGATGAGTGAGTATGTGAATCACTCGCTATATGGGTTCATGAGTAAGCCTGGGTTCACACATTCAAAATTTGTTTTCGCGCACGGTAGTGACTTACCGGGATCCCTGTGTTTGCCGACGAGTTTTCCTATCCGCTTGCATGTGCCACGAGATTTTGGAAGGCGGCCGCACGATCCCACGAGAGTGTGCGATCGCGAACATGTAATTCGGACGTGCCATCGGACATCCAGCGGAAGTTTTGTGACGCTCATGATGCCGAACACGCAAAATTTGCAATCTGAAGAAGAATATCTATCGAGCAGCATAAACCTTCTAAAAAATGATGATTTGGATGAAAAAATCTCCACAGATTGACATTTGGTTCTACTTTTTTGTACAAGGAGTCCTTTTTCGTTTTTTACTTTTTTTGGGGAGAGGAAGGAAGTGCCCCAGAGTCTCCAACGCCCTGTTCCTGTCCAGCAGGCTCCTCCCAGTGCTTTCTCCATGTCCTGTTCACTTTTCATTTGGATTTGGAGCTGGAAGGAACACTCTTTGTGTCTGCTGCATCATATATCATTGGATTTGAGGACTTTTGTATTTGAGGACTTTTGGATTTGAGATTTTACAAGTAAGTTGATGTTGTTGTTTGTTTGATTGGAGCATTGCAGTTCCTGCAACTACAATTGTACTTTTCATAATTTTAACATTTTTTTATTGTGGAAAGCCAGTAGGCCCAGAGCTAGTCATGGGTGCATGAAACAACTGTTTCTGTGGTGTGTGTTGAATTTATCCTAAAGCGATACCAAAGGGGATGATGGACGAAGCGTTTGAGCAAATCAAACACTCACACCCAGTCAACTGATCTGGGTTTAATCCATCATCATTCTTTAGCTCACTCCACCACCCCAGTTCAGACAGGGCCATATGCAAATCAGTCTGACCCTGTGCCTCATGGGAACAGTCCAGCCCAAACTGCCAAGCCATGTTTTCCCTGGACCGGAATCAAGCATCCTAGGACCGGTTTCTGGCTATCAGCCGTCATTAGCCAGGATAGCTTGACTCCAGTGGCGTAGTGAGCATGGGTCCCACGTCTGGGAATACCCATCCCACTTAGGGCGAAAAGCGTTACAACAAACAAATGATGGACGGAATGCTGACAATGCATACATTCTCCCCCAGTCAAGAGATCTGGGTTAATTCCATTGTTCTTTTGCCCACTACACCACCCCAGTTTAGACACGGCCATATGCAAATCAGTCTTGACCCTGTGCCTCATGGGAACAGTCCAGCCCGAACTGCCAAGCCATGTCTTCCCTGGAAGAGAAACAAGCATCCTGGGACCGGTTTCGGGTTCATAACCCTCATCAGCCAGGCTATCTTGAATCCAGTGGCAAAGTGAGCAAGGGACCCACGTCTGGGCATACCCTGCCATCTTAGGGCGAACAAAGCGATACCAAAGGGGATGATGGACGGAGCGTTTGAGCAAATCAAACACTCACCCCCAGTCAACTGATCTGGGTTTAATCCATCATCATTTTTTAGCTCACCCCACCACCCCAGTTCAGACATGGCCATATGCAAATCAGTCTGACCCTGTGCCTCATGGGAACAGTCCAGCCCGAACTGCCAAGCCATGTCTTCCGTGGACTGGAAACAAGCATCCTGTGACCAGTTTCGGGTTCATAACCCTCATCAGCCAGGCTATCTTGAATCCAGTGGCAAAGTGAGCAAGGGACCCACGTCTGGGCATACCCTGCCAACTTAGGGCGAACAAAGCGATACCAAAGGGGATGATGGACGGAGCGTTTGAGCAAATCAAACACTCACCCCCAGTCAACTGACCTGGGTTTAATCCATCATCATTCTTTAGCTCACTTCACCACCCCAGTTCAGACATGGCCATATGCAAATCAGTCTGACCCTGTGCCTCATGGGAACAGTCCAGCCCGAACTGCCAAGCCATGTCTTCCCTGGACCGGAAACAAGCATCCTGGGACCAGTTTCGGGTTCATAACCCTCATCAGCCAGGCTATCTTGAATCCAGTGGCAAAGTGAGCAAGGGACTCATGTCTGGGGATTCCCTACCAACTTAAGGCGAACAAAGCGATACCAAAGGGGATGATGGACGGTGCATTTGAGCAAATCAAACACTCACCCCCAGTCAACCGATCTGGGTTTAATCCATCATCATTCTTTAGCTCACTTCACCACCCCAGTTCAGACATGGCCATATGCAAATCAGTCTTACCCTGCGCCTCATGGGAACAGTCCAGCCCGAACTGCCAAGCCATGTCTTCCCTGGACAGGAAACAAGCATACTGGGACCGGTTTTGGGTTCATAACCCTCATCAGCCAGGCTATCTTGAATCCAGTGGCAAAGTGAGCAAGGGACCCACGTCTGGGCATACCCTGCCATCTTAGGGCGAACAAAGCGATACCAAAGGGGATGATGGACGGAGCGTTTGAGCAAATCAAACACTCACCCCCAGTCAACTGATCTGGGTTTAATCCATCATCATTTTTTAGCTCACCCCACCACCCCAGTTCAGACATGGCCATATGCAAATCAGTCTGACCCTGTGCCTCATGGGAACAGTCCAGCCCGAACTGCCAAGCCATGTCTTCCGTGGACTGGAAACAAGCATCCTGTGACCAGTTTCGGGTTCATAACCCTCATCAGCCAGGCTATCTTGAATCCAGTGGCAAAGTGAGCAAGGGACCCACGTCTGGGCATACCCTGCCAACTTAGGGCGAACAAAGCAATACCAAAGGGGATGATGGACGGAGCGTTTGAGCAAATCAAACACTCACCCCCAGTCAACTGACCTGGGTTTAATCCATCATCATTCTTTAGCTCACTTCACCACCCCAGTTCAGACATGGCCATATGCAAATCAGTCTGACCCTGTGCCTCATGGGAACAGTCCAGCCCGAACTGCCAAGCCATGTCTTCCCTGGACCGGAAACAAGCATCCTGGGACCAGTTTCGGGTTCATAACCCTCATCAGCCAGGCTATCTTGAATCCAGTGGCAAAGTGAGCAAGGGACTCATGTCTGGGGATTCCCTACCAACTTAAGGCGAACAAAGCGATACCAAAGGGGATGATGGACGGTGCATTTGAGCAAATCAAACACTCACCCCCAGTCAACCGATCTGGGTTTAATCCATCATCATTCTTTAGCTCACTTCACCACCCCAGTTCAGACATGGCCATATGCAAATCAGTCTTACCCTGCGCCTCATGGGAACAGTCCAGCCCGAACTGCCAAGCCATGTCTTCCCTGGACAGGAAACAAGCATACTGGGACCGGTTTTGGGTTCATAACCCTCATCAGCCAGGCTATCTTGAATCCAGTGGCAAAGTGAGCAAGGGACCCACGTCTGGGCACACCCTGGACATGGATGGCATTGGATTGAATTGCAAAATGTGTATTTTTGGGGAATTTCACTTTTTTGGTGTGTGTTAAATAAATGCCTTTGTTGTGTGTGTGTGTGTGTGTGTGGTGTGGTTGTTGTGTAACTTGCATACCTTGTTTAGGTCTGTTGATTTTCGTTTTTGCATTTTATTGCATTACAACTGTGTTGTTTAGCATGTCTCCTTTGCCTATCTATTATAGGCCTGTTTCAGTTCATTGTTTTCCAGGCCTCTTGCTTGTTGTGACTGTGAGTGACCATGTTGCTGGTGGCCATTTTGTGGTGGTAGTTTAGTAGTGTGCCGCTTTTGCCATATAGGCCTGCATGTCTTTCCTTTGTTCCTCTTGGCTTACTGCTTCCATCCCCTTTGCCAGCTGCAGCTCCCTGAATGACGTGATGCGCAAATTCATGCCAAACAGGTTCCACTTCCAATACATTTATATTTTTGTGTTTGTTATTCATCTTTCCTATCCTTCCTGAGTGTACACAATATACCATGAAAGCACTTGTTGTCAAAGTCTCACAAATGGCTACACTGTTATGTTTTTTTTATAACTTAAACTGAGTTGATAAAATGTAATAACATAACACTAACAAGTGTGACCACCACACACTAAATTATATATTATATTTGTTTGTTTGTACTAGTAGTAATTGAACCACAACAACAAATGCAACATTTCATTGATGTTCTTCTGGCTTCTTTGCTTTTAGGTGCACAAAAAGACTGAGGAGGTGGTGTCATCATCATCACCCGTCGTACTGCCAGACAGAAGTCCTGCAGGGCACTACGTCACCTGACATGTGACCACAGACATGGAGAAGTGTGGCTCAATGATTAGAGCGGCAGACTCTGATGCAGAGGTCTAGCCCGGGACCAGGGTTCAATTCCCCGCCTCGGCGGGTCTTGGGCTCAAAAATTCCACGGACCTGATAATTCTCGCCTCGGTGCCATTCCAATCATGGAGTCCCACTCTGCAACTCTGGGCAATAGCTTGCTTAATCTCCACAACGGCCCCCACAATGCTAAGGATGCCTGGTCTCCACCTTGGGGGTGCCCAGGAGTGGACGCCTCACAGGGAAAGCCAGGATGGGTTCCACAGCGGTATTCGTACAAGCACCGAGAGGCCTCCGGGTAGTCGTGCGCTATACAAGTATCCATACATTTACATTTACAGACATCTCTGCAACTTGTGCACCTGCGTCCTTCTGACATCAGAAAAAGATGGCCCCAAAGAAAGGTAATAGGTCCTGCAGTACCAAGAAAGTTGCCAATGAGAAGAAGAACAGAAGAAGGAAGTGGCACTGCCACTTACAAAGACCGGTGTGCCGCCCAATATGTTTTTGGGGAAACAAAAAATTATGCCTGCATCAGCGGTGTCCTGGGACCAAGCTGGGAGCAGCACCTCCGCATCAGCGGGCGCACCCTACCAACCTAGGCCCAAGCCCATGAGTGTAGCAGAGGTAGCCAGTCTACTTGTGCAAATGCCAACGAGCAGTGATGTTGAAATGTCATTATCGCAAAGTAGTACTCAATCAACGCTCAAGTAACGGCTGAATCTGGTTTAGTAGGCTGAACTAGTGGTAAAAGCTCATTTTTAAGGTTCCATTCTCTAAGTGTTATTTTACAAAAACTTTGAATCTTGCGGCCAAATCCTGACATCTTGTTAGCATAATATTTTACCTGTCCGTACTTGCGTATTTGCACATTATAATGCATGTTATTTTTAACTTGCAGCGTACACCACTATCTCTACTTTTAAAGCAGGGGAAGCAGGGGAAACGGGGCCTTTACTCACCCTCGAAAGCCGGTATCCCCTCGTGCCCTGCGATCTCCCCGGTCCACCGCCAGTCATTAGCGGACTGCTCGTAGTGGAGGGAGATCCCGGGGAGCGGCCACATTTGCAGAGGTGAGACACTTCCTGGTTTAGGGACACGTAGTACCGCCATCTTGCTTGGGTCGGCGGTCTAGTTCTCCTGCCACTCAATCAGGGCGGGCTACATAAAAACAGGAAATGACTCGCCAAAGGCAAGCCCGTCTGCGCCCGTCCGCGCCCAGTTCGCGCCTAGCGCCACAACCCCTGGTCCAGGAATTCCGGACCATAAAAGCTTCATTGAATACTCCTGTGAAGAACTACTGGCCTTAAGAGAAAGTAATATATCGGCTATAGATGGAGTGCTATCTGGCTCTCCTCTGAGTACCAGGTGCTTAACATCAGTGAATATAACTCAGCCCCCCACAAAAGATGAATCTAATATCCATTGCCTGCTTCTCAACGCCAGATCTCTGGTGAAACATCAATTAGAGTTTCATGAGCTGGCTCTCACAATGAGCATAGACATTGCCTTTTTAACAGAGACATGGGCAGATGAGAGCTCTGATCCCGATATTATTGCCGCCACACCGCCTGGATACAATATTTTCAGATCAGATAGGCAACACAAAAGAGGTGGTGGCTTGGCAATTTTATACCGTGACAATTACAAGGCTAGGTTTGATCCATTACAAATATTGGGTATTGAGGCTATGACCTTCACAATTGAACCTCCAGACTCAATTGCTATCAAAGGAGTCTTGATATACCGTCCCCCAGGAGATAGGAACTGTTTTATAGACACACTCAGTTCCTTGATGGAAACGGTTACTATTAATGACAGATACATGGTGCTGGGTGATTTTAATTTTCATCTTGAGAATTTGGTAGATCCCAACTCTATTAAACTCATTGACCTCATGGACTCATTTGGACTGCCCTTAGTTAATACAGGTCCAACACACAAAGCTGGCCACATGTTGGATGGTTTATTCTCCAATTCGGAAAATCTTATGCTATCTCCATCCTTCCCAATAACGTGGTCAGATCATTGGGTGGTTACCTGGTCCATGTTGGCCACAAAATTAGAACAACATAGACCGATGACATTATATACTATTAGTAGAGCCTGGCACAAAATTAAGACACACGCTTTGACAGAGGCGATTGCCACCACTCCCTGCTAACTTGAGGTGAATGCAGCCGCAGACCGCAATATTGAAATTTTCTCCTGTTGGCTAAATACCATGCTGGATAATATAACCCCGATTTCCCGTACATTAAAAAAAGAAAGGAAGCTGTCTCAACCTTGGTATAATGAGAATGTACGTTTATCTACACAGGAATGTTGGAGACAGGAACAAAAATGGAGAAGGAACTACGAGGCGGAGGAGAAAATAGCATACAAAGTGAAAATTACTAAACACAAAAAAAAAGTTATGTTAAAGGCCAAGTCAGACTATTTTACTGAAGAAATAAGTAATGCCTGTGATAACAATAAAACTCTCTTTTCGGTAGTCAACGAATTGACTAAACCCAATAAGGGCTGTCATAATGAAGCAAGTCAGGACTTTTGTAATGAGTTGGCTACATTTTTTCAAAAAAAGGTGACTGACATTTATGATAACTTCACAAGCATTGACCGGCAGAGTAACTATAATACCTACCCCAAGAATGACCTAACTGGCTTATCCGACTTTATAATGCCCTCAGTTGAACAAATATCAGACCTTATTCTATCAATTAAATCAGGCTCTCCATATGATCCCTGCCCACCCAGTATAATGCATTTGATCCCTAGACAAATGGCAGTGTATCTGGGCTCTATCATTAACACAGTGTTCACCAGTGGAATTTTTCCCACTGAATGGAAACGGACCTCAATTCTCCCTCTCTTGAAGAAAGTTGATCTTGATAGTTCAGAAGTCTGTAACTATCGCCCTATCGCAAGATTACCCTTCACTGCCAAATGTATTGAGAAGTTAATGAATAAACAAATTACTCAATACATTGGTTTCTCTGGCTTACTGGATGAAACACAACATGGTTTCAGGAAATTTCACAGCACCGAATCAGCCTTAATCACCGCTACTGAGGATATTCGGTCAATTCTAGACGAAGGAGGCACGGCCGCCTTGGTGTTGCTTGACCTCTCGGCGGCCTTCGACACGGTCAGCCACGAGATCTTGGCTGCCCGTATGCAAGAAAAAGGAATAAAAGGCATGGCACCAGAACTCCTAAAATCCTTTTTAACCAATCGGCAACTTAACATAGCAATGCGATCAGCAACCTCTAAACAATTCTCTTTACCTTATGGAGTTCCACTGGGCTCTGCCCTGAGCCCCACACTTTTTAATTTATATGTTGCGCCACTTGCCTCAATAATAAAAGAAACTGGTTTTGTCTTAGCTTCCTATGCTGACGATACACAGATTGTGGTGTCTTTAACAAATGAAGAAAAACACCAGGGTGAAGCCTTTAAGAACTGCATGAAGAATGTGAGCGATTGGATGGATGTTAACTGTCTAAAATTGAATGCAACTAAGACAGAGGTCATCATCTTTGGTAATAAACCCTTCCTCTGGACACCCAATTGATGGCCACCTGTACTTGGAGTGCTTCCTGCACCCGTAGCTAAAACTAAAGACCTGGGTATTATCATAGACAAAGAACTTGAATTCAAGGCCCAAATTAACAAAATCACAGCCATTTCTTTTGGGGCCATTAGACTAATCAACAAAATTAAGCAGTTTATACCACAGGATCTCTTAAAAACTGTATCCCTGGCCCTGGTCCTTTCCAGTCTGGACTATTGCAATGGCCTCTACCTTACCATCAACTCAGGCCTGCTTAACAGGGTCCAGATTGTACAGAATGCGGCAGCACGCCTCATCTTGAACATTCCAAAGAATGTCTCTGCCAAAGAAGCCATAAGAAAATTACATTGGCTCCCAGTCAGACAGAGATGTCAGTTTAAAGTCTTATGCCTGTTTTTTAAATCACTGCACGGTTCTGGACCTACACAGTTTAGAAATAAACTGAAGTGGTATGTTCCTAACAGAACCCTGCGGTCCGGAACAGCTAGGAACGTGATAATCACCCCTTTTAAAAAGGCTACCTGGGGAGGAAAGAGCATTTTTAGATCAGCAGCTAGGTTGTGGAATACGTTACCCATCACCTTAAAATCAGCTCCCTCCTTGATCCATTTCAGGAAAGACCTGAAAACATGGCTATTTACACAAATTGCCTAAAACTTCTAAATCTGAGCGCGGCATTCCTTATGTTCTGCATGTTCTCAAATTTCATGTAAAACGCCAAGACGCCTTCGGGTATATGCTGCGCTTTATAAATTTAATTTCAATTCAATCGAATTCAACGCAGGTGGAAACGTGGCAGATAAGTGGGCAACAACAGCTGGAACAACAGCCGGAACAACAGCCACATCAACAGCCACAACATCAGCCGCAACAACAGCCCACAATAGTAGTTGTTCCTCCCGAAGTAGGGGCAGTTCAGGAAATCAAGCGTCCTGCAGACGAAGAAGTGCAAGCCACTCTTTCAGAAGATTCATTGTCTTCTAGATCCCCAGCAAGGAAAAGGAGGGTTAGTCCCTCAACTTCTTCTTCAAGCCCCCCTTCTGATGCTCTAGATACCACTTGGAACCAACCAGCTCAGCCTGAGAGTACGGCACGCCACGTGACAAGACTAAGGAAAAGGAAGGTTCCAGAAAGCCTTAGTGTTATGGAGGAAGATGTAGAAGAGGAGGATGATGACGATCCAGTCATCATGAAGATAACTCCCGCCCCAGTGGAGATGGAGACCGACATTATTATTACCCTATCCCAAATTGCTGTGAGGGATGTGGCACGGATACCACCAACACAGGTAACACCAACACGACCTCCAACTTCCATATTTGCATTTGCTAAGGCCCGGCAGGGACCTACATCCAGCTCAACCACCACCTCAGTAGGTAGTGGTACTGTAACTGCACAGAGTCGAATTCCAGGCACACCCTCCAGTTTATCCGGCATTGCAAGTTGCACCTCTAGCAGCACAGGAAAGTTCACCTCCCCAGTTTGGGATTATTTTCGGTCAGCAGTAAGGAGGACAACGTTGCTATATGCTCAATTTGTCGACATGCTGTTAGTTGGGGTAAGCCTGGTACAAACTATGGTACCAGAGGCCAAACAACCCATCTGAAAAAACACCACATAATCCAGTGGGAGGCTCACCTACTTGGCGTACAAAAAAAGTAAAACTGCACTTATTGCTGTTGGTGGGGATGAAGAAGTAGAAGAAGATATGATAGCGGTGGAAGGTGAACACAAGGGAAACATTTTCTTTGGTACACAATGTAGCCCTGTCCCCAGCAGTGTAGTGGTACTGCCCACATTCTCAGCAACACCTTAGTGGCACCGTACTAAGAGTCAGGCTGAGACACCAAGGCAACAGAGTACTGCAATGAAAAAAAGTGCATCGTTGAGCCTAACTGGGTTCAAGAAGTCACCTGCATCAGCTGCACCAGAAAGGAAAACAATCCAGCTTACCATTGTCAGCATGCTTAGGTCGTAGGTGTCGTGCTTGCTGCTCCAGCACGCAGCGGGAGCAGTGAAAACTACAATTATGTCCACAAAGGGGGGGAGGCGCACAAGCATGAAGCCAACAGACAGGCTAAAGCGCAGCCGCTCCCGAGCCCCAACGCTTCGCGTTAACGCTCGGGAGATGCGGACACTCACCTTCCAGTTCTCTCTGAAGCTCCTTGGATCGTCGGGTCTTCCTCCCGCGTACCTGTCTTGTTCGCGTTTACACGCCGCTCAATTCTACTCACACGTTGTCTGATCATCCGCACAAGCTGCCTGATCCTTAGTCCAGCTCTTGAGCTGTCGGGTTTTCCTCTCGCGTATCCACCCTGTTATACGTCCCTGAACGCTGCCGAATCCTCATTGGCGCTATCTATGGACTCTGTTCACCAACAAAGAAGAACCTACAAAAGAAGAAAAGGACATGAAAAGCCATAATAATGTACAACCGGTAACAGCGCTCTGCGCTGCCACTCAGTTTCATAATTTAGTATAATTATACACTTATCTGATCTGGTGCTGCCGTTTTCAGTGGACTCCGCTCCTTCAGTTTTTTACTTTCTGTTACCTGTGGCAAAGATAAGCGGAATATGTTAATTTATGCCTGAATTATGGTTATCTTTTTAGTTATCAGAAGAACAGTTATTGGGAGCTCTCACAAATGTTGAAGCCTAGCATATAGGTGGGTACAGGAGCATGGGGTAGCATTATGGTTTCTCTGTATAAATGGAAGTCTTTTTCTTTACATAATCTCTTGTTTCTTTCTTCAGGCTGTATTTCTATCTTTTGTACTCAGTCAGGGGCACACCTTAGAAGAAGGGAAATTAAGGTAGGGATCAACACATTTACAAGTTAAACTAAGCTTAGTTTACTCATCCACCATACTTACCGTTTTCTTTCTTTGTGTTCCAATTACAGCCTTTGCCTGAAAGTCGACGAAGGACCTTTGCCTTTCCTTGTTTTGTTTCCCTTCTTCCCTGGGTTACCATTGTCACTTTGACTCTGTTGGGTGCAATAGGTGATTGCGGGAAGTTGAGGAACTCTTCTTCATTTCCATGACGTTCCTGCGGAAACAAGTTGAAACGTGACAGGAGGGGCAGTACGAACGCAACCACCCAACGGCACGTTTGTAAAATGCAAAGCTGGCTAAAATGTTAGCGCTGGACCTTCTCCCTTTTTCTTTTGTGGAAGGGGTGGTTTGCTTGAATTTGTGACAGCCATCTGCCCAAAATGGAAGGTTCCCAGCCGGTCCTATTTCGCCAGAGTTGCTGTTCCAGCACTACATCACGATGTGCTGGAATTGCTTGGACAAGCTTTGCAGCAGAGTGCTGTTCACAATATCCACCTGACATGTGGACCAGTTGCCAAGCCACTGATTACATGTGCATCACTGAACACTGGATCTCTTTTGTGGGGGTTAGAGAAAAGATATCTGAAGCAGGTGTTGTTGACACTGCTGAGATTTTTAACGCTACTCGGAAACATGCAACTGTAGCCATGTTCGCCATGGAGAAATCTCATACTGCTGCAAACATTTTGGAAGAGTTTAACAGCAAGGACTTTGAATGGCTGCGCCAAGAGGGCTTAACATTGGTGTTGTTGCCACGGATAATGGCAGTAATATAGTTAAGGCCATGCAGCATGGTGGCTATTTCAGGGTCCTGTGTTTGGCGCACTGCATTAACATTATTGTTCAAGACTTTCTGAAAAAAGAAGCCAGAGTCAGCAACTTACTGACCACCTGCAGAAGAATATGCACACATTTCAGCCATTCTTTTAAAGCCCGGAAGCAGCTGAAGATCATTCAACATGTGCATAGAATGCCAGTCAAAGCACTCATCCAGAAGGTGCCAACACATTGGAACTAAACTTATTACATGCTTGATCGTCTGTTTGATTAGTACAGACCAATCAATGAGTATGTCATGCAAAGAATAAGGGATGTGACTGTGAAAGGCATGACCCTACAGATGGACCAATGGGGTCTAGTTAAATGCCTGACAGAGATGCTTCTTCCTTTCGAGCTCTTCACACATGAAGTCAGCAAGGAGGACTGTACTATGGGAAGCTATCCCATTATTGCACATGCTAGAGCAACAGCTGAAGGAGGTGTCTGAAACGTACACAACTTTACATAAAAAAATGAAGCATATGAGTTGGTGAAGAGCTTATCCCATCACTTAGCTGAAAATACAAGGGTGCAAACTTGCATTGTTTCAGAAAAACATTAAATGTGTGCCACAATTCTGGATCTACTGTACAAATTGGCACTGAACACTAAGACATTTATTCCTTTTTCAGAAGTGGATGTTGACCAGTACAAAACTTGGATAGCTGACACAGCCAGTGACTTGGAAAATGAACGTCTGGTAATTAAAGGCCCGCTACTCAAACCCACAACAAGTACTGCAGCAGGGCATCCGGCATCAAGTTCAACTTCAGAGCCTGAGGCCAGTGCGTTTGGCTCAGAGCTATCACCAACACTATTGACAACAGCAAGAACTGGATCATCAGCCCTAGCAAAATCAGCACGGATTGGTATTTACAGCAAGGGCTTGCTAGGTCCAGTGCTAATGCAAAGACAAAAGAGGCCGAGCAAAGTGGAGCACCCCTGAACATTGAGCGGATGGTCCAGGCCTATCTGGATGATTCAACAGAGGTCAACATGGATCAAAACCCATTGCTGTATTGGTATGGGAAAAGGGGCAAATGGCCAGTGCTCAGCAGGCTGGCGATAAACTATCTGGCTTGCCCTGTCGCAAGTGTCTCTTCTGAGCACATTTTCAGTGCTGGTGGTGCCATTGTAACAGTGAAAAGGACCAGTCTCTCACCCAAAAACATGGAGAGGTTAACCATGATCAAAATGAATCAGCACTTTATATCACTGAATTATAAAATACGTGAATCAACGCAGGAATATGAGGACAGCGACTTAGGTGAAGGAAGTAGTGTCTTAGGTGATTACCTACTTCTGGTTGAACCACCAGAGTTTGAGGACAAGCTATACTTCCCTGACAACTAGGCTTAGAACTTCTTACTTTCTTTCTTCCTTATTTTACTTTTATTTGTGTGTGTCTCTGTCTTTCTGGTTCAACAAATCAATCACCACGGTTTTCTATTCTTTTTATTGCCATATTGGAGTTGCAGCTCTGTGCATTTAACTTAAGTCCAATCCTCCGAGTCCTGCTCCATCCTCCTGACTCGCCCTAAATCCATTTCCCTCAAGCCAAATGATGATTGGATGGAGAATAGTACAAGAAAATGTTGCCTTGTCGACTCCCTCCAAAAGAAATGCAACATGATGACTGCTATAGCTATCCTCCTTTCCGAGCTGAGAGAGACTGACCCTTAACTTAAGATGAGAACAAGGAACAGGTAATGATAGCATGCATTAGACGCTGACTGGTGTTTGTGGTGTTGTTGTTTGTTGTGCATGAAGCGAATTCCTTGTTTACTATTATTTAATCTACACACTAAAAGTGACTCAAGTCAATGTTTCCCTTCTTGTTGTTTAATAAAAAAATGCACTTCTACTGCAGGCCGATCCATTGCATTTTTGAATATGGAATCTGGACTCAATCGGTATACTGCAGACTGAGTTGGACAACACCATGATGATGACCACAGTAACATAATATCTTTTCAGGCAGTCAGTAGGATCGGAGATGATTGATGGAATAACTCAGGGTGTTTCATGAGTGGCAATAAAGGTAAACAAGTCAACAACAACCACAGCTGACCTACATGTCTGTGTAGTGGTGGAGTCGAGTCACGAGTGTAGTAGTGGTGGTATGACTGCTGTGCATGTCGTTGATTTAGTTACTTACTTTGGAAAATGCTATGTTGCTGTGTATGTGACGTGTGCTCTGTCTGGCTCAGGCAAAATCTAAGCTAAGTGGAGGTTGGGTGGGCGCCGTGGGCCTGCTCTGTCCTGTTGCTGCTGTAGGTTAATGCTGGAAACAGACAGCAGAGTAGATATGATTTAGCCATGCCGCTCTGAAAGTGTTTGCACATCCCTGTAATTTATGCTTTTTTTATCCTTGATTTTTAAATATCCCTTTTGTTTTTCCATCTACACTTACAGGCCAGCCTTTACCCTGTGCTAAACAGAGAAAAACAACTCATACTCACCTACCAATCCCCATCGGACAGGCAGGCAGCGGCACCCGAGAATGACGGACGCAGTGTCCATGGAAGGGAGGACCAAGAGGAATGCCGAGATGCAACTCCACAATTTGACCCGGATAACATACAGTAACACTTTAGTAGCAACATTCATCATCTTTTAAATAATTGTATTCATTTTTTCCCTTCAATCGTTACAACTGTGTGTAGTTGTTGTTGTTTGCTCTCTGCTTTTAATTGATCCTTACATCTATTTTTTAATTTTCTTTTCTAGCTTTAAAAAGTGAGCCCGGTACAACAGAAGTAAAAATGTATGTAATTTGGGTCTCTCTGAGGGCAGACAGGCATGACAAATTGCATAATAATTAATAATATACTGCTGCCCTGTACTGTCTACTAGTCTAGTTGTAAGTATACTTATCATTAACCATCAAGTCATCATCATCATCATGCATGCATTTCCTTTTTCTCCCTTAACAGATTTATTGATATGATGGTCGTCTACCAAGATTGTGTTTTGTTATTTGTCCATGCTTATTGTTTTTCTTTGTCAAACCATTCCCCAACCCCCCTTCCCGACCATTCATCAAACCCTAACCCTCTTCCCCGGGCTGTGTGATTTAAATTGAGGTGTGACTAAATTAAATGTACACCACTAATTGATCACACGCTTGCTGGGGCGGATGTGGTGAAAGTATTACTGATTCAATTTCAAAGCAGGGCGAGGATCTTCTTCTGCTTGCCCACCCCTGCTCAGTATATTTGCAAGTCAATTTTTGGTCCAAAGGAACCTAATCCATCATAATTAATTGCCGGCATCAATTGGATTCATCATCCTCCTACACAGCACTAAAGGTTACGCTTATGTCAAGTGACTCGACACAACTACAGTTTGTTGTAACTTGTTGTACTAGGCTATCCCCTCCACCATTATGATTTATTTTACTTTGCTAATCAGCATTATTATTTTAGTTTGGCAGTCTTCTTGTGTACTGTACTGTACTTCGTTCTACTACCCCTCCCAGAGTCTCTCTCAGGCGACTAACTGTCTCATTTTCTTTTTTTGCAAATGCTACTGCCAGTGTCTACTACTACCACCACAACCATGGCATCTTAGGAAACCAATATAAAGGTGTAGGATCAGCGCACACCTTGTTCTCTGCAAACTAAGATGAACAAAAAAATTTTGAAAACAAAGGTCTGCATGCAACCCAGAGAAGGGCAGCCAGCCAAATAAGATACAATTCTGCTGATGGAAAAAACCACCAGTGTACTGGGTGCACAGCACTGTTACAAGTATATAAAGTTCACAATTTTAGCAGCAAAAAGCATCAGATAATGAATTCTTAAGAGAATAAAGCAAATGTTTCATTCAGGTGTCAACAAATAATCAATTTGTAAACACACAATGAAAAAATAACAACCAAATTTATTAAACATTGCAAAATCATTTGCGTCCAATGATGTTTACACAAAGAATAAACAATATTCAAAAAGATTTTTTTTAAATGAACAATGAGCATAACATGGCATCTTGCCCTTTTTGCCCAATGCATTTCGGGATATGACAATCCCTTCTTCAGGGGCCTATATGGAAAAAACAATGACAAAACTATAATGAAGAACATAATCTAAGTAGCACGAATAAACAAATAAGTCAAGCAACTGCAATATGTACAGCGCCCAGCGAGGGAAAAGAGGCCGATATGCATTCAATCAGAGGCAAGAAAGAATGTATCGAAAGGTGTAGTTAGTCTCTTAAGTGAATAGGTAGACGACAAGAAAAATGACGAAGACGCCAGTACCACAAGAAAGTACACAAAAAATCACCCAACTTTAGTGCGTATTGCCACCAGTGCAGTAAGCACTGAAAATAAGGTTACTGAGAGACAGAAAAAATCATTGCATGCCATGTAATTTTAAAATAACCGTGATGGTAGTCAGTGCGTGTATCATATCTAAAGTGACTCACTGGTTATGGGCTGAAATGATGTGTAAACAAATCCAAGCGCGACTCCAATGAGCCAAGAATTTTGCTATGAAATTAAAAAATAAGACAACAACCAGGGTCAACTAACTAGCTGACAAGAAAATGGAGTATAGTTGCCAAATAAAGAAAGGGGTAGAAAGCAGGTTTTACCTAGTCACTCCAAAACCGGATGGGCTCAAAAAAGGGAACCAATGTCTTAAGGATTCCATAGAAGACCTAAAAGCACGTAAAGAAGGTTTAAGTGGTGTTATAATCGGGTGTGAAAATGAAGGAGGTAAAGAAATGAACTGGTAGTGAGGAATGGTGCTTACCACAGATATGGCTTGGAAAAAAGACCAATCACAGCGGAATACGAGGGAAGGGCACTACTGTTCTATTGGAATAATCTGCAGAGAAAACCCAATGTTGAATAGTCTAATATGAATGCTGGTAGTCACAGGGAAAATGCAGAGACAAGAGTGTACTTGAAGGTATTTACTTACTTTTTTTAACCAATACCCATGCGTCCTTTCTTCCTTGCTTGCCTTGACTTTGAGTTTGACCCATGAAACACCCCGGAGGATTCTTGCTATCCACCCATCCAGTTTCACCCACCCAGGCAGGCATCTTTTCTTTCACCTTCCACCACCCATGCATCTGATTCCTTCCTATCAGCCACCTATGCATGCATCCCACGTATCCTTCTCTGCCAGTCATAAATGTTACATCTCGCCCGCCCTTCCTCCTTCCACTCTTCTTTCCCATTTCGTTCAACCCATCCATCAAGGTCATCTTATCTGACTTTTAGTCTTCTCCATTAAACTTTCACAGCTCAGTAGAAGACGCGATTAGTTACTCAACTCCGGCCGCTAATGCTAGTGCTAATGCTAAGTAAAGTGTGTCTTCTTCAACCGTTGTTCACAACAACTTAGTCTCTCTCAACAGTACAGTGTATACCCTTGCAGCGAGTCTAATGTCAATAAGTAAGGAATATAACTTACACTGCCAGCCACTGCTGCTGGCTCACTCCCTGCAGCTGCCGCATCTTCTGCTCCCTCCTTACTGGCCGCGTTGCCTTCGCCGCTGGCCCCGGCACTGGTGGTCGGTACGCCTATAAAAAAAATTACACATTTTTTAGATGCCATATACACCTCCCCCAATTTATTCTTTTTCACTAGCAAGATTGAAAAAAAAGATAATACATACATATACAACATACATCACTTGTACAAATCGGGGAGTAGAGTAGACTAGTAATAGTATCTCCTATCCTATCAAAAATAGTAAAATATCTGGTTAGGCATTTTGTTGGTGGGAATTGTCGAAAAGCCTCAAGATTAAGAAGACTAGAAGAGGACAACCCAAAGTACTGGACTCAGTGGCTAGAGCAATTAGTTAATCTGAGTTTTAAAACCTTTTAATTAAAGAGTGGCCAACTGGGCAAGCTTATCTACAGACAGACTAATAGTAGCAGTAGAGAGAGTCATAGCAGAGGCAGTTAGAGGCAGGGATAACGCGAATTTAGAAACAGATAGTCTAGATCGAAGAATTGGTAAAATGTAGAATTAGGAAACGCAAATAATAGTTCAGAAAAAATAAGGTGCAGTAAAAGTTTGGGAAGTATAATTATTAATATAAACAACAGGAGGACTTACTGGGGCCAGCAGCAGAGCCCTCGGTAGAGGAGCGGTCCTGGCCAGCATCTTGTGCAGCTGCTCCCGTCGACTCCAACGATCCCGTCTTCTTGCCCCTGGATGCTGATCTTGAAAGATATAAGAAAGAAAGAGACAAACATTGATGATTGGTTTGAAACAAATAAAATATTTTTAAAAACGCTAAAAAAAGATTTACGTAAAAAACAATTGCAATAAAATTTACCTATCTAATCTGGTCGACTAGTAGTATAGCGGGATTCACGGACCATCTAGTTATTATTTATGAACACTAATCCAGTGTTACATTCTGATTCCAGAATACTAACTAAGCCTAAGTACCACCTGACCTAGCCCACTTATTCCAGACCGGTCTGCATTTCCATTTATTTTAGTTCTCAAAAATGCATAGATGGAGGATACATGCATATATTTTTGCATACACCAAATTGATGGGTGGTTGCTGCTGATGTTCTGCTAGTGCTAAGCCTACAACCACTCACTAAACAAACTACAAAATGTTCTACTAAGGACTGGGGTAAGCAGCACTCAGCAGCACGGGACGTAACCGAGGATGCGTCACGCAGACCGCAAAACAATTACCAACTAATACTAATAAGTAACTAAACCTATCAATCCACCACTATCTCTTAGTGACAGGAGGATAAAGGAAGGACTAGAGTCTCTCTAGCATTACCTAACCTGAGTTCTCTAAAGTAAACTCTTACATAATCAGCCCAAGCGAGCGTAAAGTTGCAAACAAGTAAGATTAGTAGCGCCGAGCACCTGTGGCATAACAATCACAGAAGATTTTTTAACAAATTATATTCGCAATATATAACCCAGAGCGGAAGAACTCAAAATAGTAATATTAAATAGCTACTCACCAAGCCCCGGGACCTCAACTCCTAGCAGGTCCAGCAGGTCCTGCTCCCGGTCCAGGATATCGGACCACCGGTATGTAAGCTGGTTAGGGGTGCACCGGACCCCAGAGCAGCGAAACACTGCCGGGCGCACCCTTCCCCACCGCTTGTCATGCTCCCGGAGCCTGTACCCCGACCCAGGCCTGCCGCCTGCTGCCAGGGTTAAGGGGAGGTGGAGCGGCACAAAAAAAAACAAGTGCGGCCACCTCTGCCCCTCCAAATAAGGCCCGTGCCTGCACCCATATTGGGCGCCATCGCGGCTCTGGCTGCGGCTATGCGCCTTACCCTTTGCCATCATTCTGGACACTTGGGGGGGCAGAAAAGAAAAGGTAGGAATTAAAAAAGTAAGTAAAAGAAATGAAAAACGCAAGTAATAGAAAAAGAGTGAAAAAGTAGTGAAAAACACACAAAAAGTAGAAAAAAACTCAAAATATAGATTCAGGAAAATAGATAGATAATAAATCAAAAAGATAAAAAAAAAGTTTCCAGAAACAAAGGATTGAAAAGATAGAGGGAGGATAGAAAAGCAGGCCCAGAACCATAGCAAAAAAGTGAAAAACAAGATGGCTGTGCCCGTTGTGACCGCATGGGCAAGTTCGTGCGATATTTCTCCCCCAAGCACACAAAAACCGTAGCGAACATGCAGAACGCGTTCACGAACAGTAAATAAGCATTGCGAACGGGCGGGAATACGCATTCGGGAAAAGGAAATATGCATCATGAACAGGCGGGACAAGTGAAAAACAAGATGGGTGCGCCCATTGGCAACCGCATGGGCAAGTTTGCAAGATATTTCCCTCCGAGCATGCAAACAGCATCCTGAACATGCAATAAGCATTCCCGAACAGGAAAAACGCATCATGATCGGGCGGAACAAGGAGCTCCGTGGGCTCGCAGAATTCTGCGTAGCTCGCGGAGGTTTTTTACCACTTCGCAGAAGTCCGCCTAGCGTGACCACGCAAACTCTGCCCAGGGTTATTCATGAGTGCATCTGAGAGGAGCTGTAAGGGTTGGTGAGTGAATGGATGTGTCAGTGGTATATCGATGAGTAACTGCATATGTGAAAGGCAGTATAGGTGAGTGTTGGAGTATTTAAGTGACTGCATGTGTGAGTGATTGGGAAAGTCACTGTATGGATGAATGTGTACTTGTGTCAGTGACTGTATAGGTGAGTAAGCATATGTTAGCATCTGTATGAATATGTGGGTTGGTGTGTGTATAAGTGTATAGGTAAATAAGTGGCTGTCTGATTGACTCTATGGGTGAGTGAGTAGATGTGTGAGTTGCTGTATGAGTGTCTGACAGTGTGTGAGTGGCTGCATGGGTATATGAGTGGATATGTCAGTGGCTGTAGTGAGAGAGTGGGTGTATGAGTAGCTGTATGGGTGAGTGAGTGGATGTGTGTGTAGACCTATGAATCAGTGAGTGGGTATGTAAGTACTAGTATGGGTATGTCAATGGTTTTGAGAATGGTAGTGTGCAAGATGGAGTTGGTGTATGAAATGTTGCATGGAGGTGAGAGTGGTGTGTCAGAGATTCTGTAGATGATGTCATCACTGATGTCATCAGTTATGTCATTTGATATGTCATGAGTGATGTCATCAATGATGTCACTGACCATGTCATGAGTGATGTAATATGTGAGGTCATAAGCAGTGCATTGAGGGGGCGCGAGTTATCATTAGCTCAGCTAACTATAACTGCTGAATTTCTCTGGTTTTAGATGAATGAAATATCAGCCTAACTATAACTCCCCCATTACCTTTAGTTTTTTCAGTGAATATCTAAGGTTTTTTTAAAGCTATTTCCTAACTAGAACAGCCCTGTAACTTTTGATTTTTTTCCAGTGAATTTCCATGTTTTTTCTAATTAGCAATGGTCTTTGCAGAATGGTGTGGAAAAGGGGACGAGGCTTCTGACCAACTCTCAGAAATCCCGCTGAGTAAGACTTATAGAAAGTACCAGGAGGGCCTCATGGTCCCCAAGGCCCTTTTGGCATCCAGAATAATTTTATTTTCCAACCAGGAGTATGCCAGGAGAAATGTTTGCAGAGTGGTGCAGAAAGGGTGTGTGGCATCCGAAGACCTCTTAGCAAACTGACTGTGTGAGACTTGCTAGAGGTAACAAGAGGAATACTTGGCCCCAAAATACCCTCAATAGCCAAGGAGTCTTCATCCCCCAACTAGTACTATGCCAGGAGGCACTGTTTCAGAGTGATAGAGAAAGGATGTCCTTGATGATTGCACGGGTAGTGACTGTATGACTTTAAGAGTGTCATTGCCAAGGACAGACTGTGAATACTGGGTGTTTTCAACAAAGTGTAAAACATGTATGTATGTATATATATATATATATATATATATATTTTTTTTTTTTTTGCTTCAAACACTGGTCCTCACCATCGCCGCTCCAACTCATCCTGGGTGCTTCTTCCTACGGTGGTGAACAGCTGATTATTCATACTCAAAAGCGACCATATTTCATTCTCACTCCAATGGAAAGCACTCACGGGTGTGATTTAAGCAAAAATGCTTTATTGTGCAGAGCCCCCCTGCACTGACAGACGCGTTTCGCCTTGCGGCTTTGTCGATGTCAGTTTCCCAGTACAAAACCAGCAGTATATCATCACAGTATGTCACTTGATTATTCAATGACATAAATGATGGACTAACAATTCATTACTGTCCAAAAAAGTGGCGGCCATCTTAGATGATGTTTTTCTAATATACTGGTGTTATACTGCCCTAAAGTGAAATATAAAGTGCTCAGTGCATGAAATGTTAAAAACCATCGATGTTACAAAAGGGACAACAATTCATATATAGTAAGTGCTTATCAGTTTAGACTTCATTTCATATCGTTTTGTCATTTAGCAACATTACTTAGTTATACTTATAAAAGAACATTTCCTGTTATGGTGGAGTTCTTTAATGCCCCTTTGTCATAATTGAGCCCTAGATGGGCAAGTGTCAGCGATATGGTTAGAGGATTTGTAGAGAGCTAGACAGTCTAATTCTCTACCCCAATATTACATTTACAGCTTATCTAAAAACAATAAGTAGTATATACTAATTTATTTCAGATGAACCCATAACTCTTCGTCGTTATTCAGTCCTGTTGAATCATTGTCTGAAGATCAATAATATATTTAGACTCCAAAACCTGTAATTTCTTGATTCTATCCCCTCCTCTCTCCTTTTTTCCTACCTGACCTATACAGTAGTATTTCAAGAAATCTCGGTTGCTTTGATGAAATTGCTCAAAGTGTCGCGCAACCAGATAGTTAACATCTTTATTAGTTATAGCGCGCAGATGTTCAAGAACGCGCTTTTTAGCCGGGTGTATCGTACTTCCTATATATCGCTTGGAGCATGGGGATTCCAAACAATATGCAACGAAGTCTGAGTTGCAGTTTAAAAGTTTTTAATACATCTCTGAGGCCTAGGGTCCCCTGGTCTCCCCCTGAAGGTAGTGACTTTATCGCTATTTTTGCAGGCTTTACAGCGAAGGCAGGGATAGAAGCCCATGACATCAATTTAGTTTTTGGCCATTGTTGAGTCCTCAAAGTGACTGTGTATCAGGTGGTCACTTAGGGACTGGCAACGTTTGTATGTAATTAAGGGGCGGCTGGAAAGATGATTCTTTAATATGTTGTCTGTCTGTAAAATGTGCCAGTTTTTCTTAAAAATGTACACAACTTCACTAGATTTATTGTTGTAGGTTGTGATCATCCTGGCCTGTTCCCCTACTGTTGGAACCTTCTTGATTTTAGTTACTAACAGGGTCTTTCTATCTACCTTCCCAGCCCTTTGTTCAGCCTGCTGGAGAGTGATTTTAGTGTACCCCTCTTTTTACGTTTAAGACGCAATAGCTCCCCATACGGGATACTTCTTATGAGACTTTTGGGATGATAGCTGGCTGCGTGTAACACAGTATTCCCAGTGGTAGGTTTCCTGTAAAGGCGTGTAGACAAGACATCATTTGCAACAAACACCTCTAGGTCCAGATAGTTGACAGATTTCTCACTGATATGGCCTGTAAATTTCAAATTTTAATCATTATCGTTTAGAGAGGATATATACTCCTCAGCCGAGGAGCGACTCCCTCTCCAAACGATAATGAGGTTGTTGATATATTGTGCCCATAAAATAATACTCTCTAGCCAATGTTCATGGGATTCCGCCCAGGCCACGTGCGTCTCCCACCAGCCCACGAAAAGATTTGCGTAGCTGGGGGCAAAGTACGTGCCCATGGCGGTCCCTCGCTGTGGTCTGTATAGTTTCCCTGCAAATAGAAAAATGTTATTAGTCAATAATTTGGTTATCATTTGTAGGAGCATTATATTGTGTTTCTTGACCCTCAACGGTCTTTTGTTTAAGAACCATTCAACTGCAGTAATACTATCTTGATGGTTAATGCAAGTATATAAACTGGTAATGTCTAAAGTAATTAAAAGCATGTCCGGTTCCCAAGTAATACCTTCCATAAGTCTAAAAAAGTCCTGGGTGTCCCTTATATATGATGCCAGGTCTTTCACGAAAGGGGCCAAGAAAAAATCAAAGTAGATGTATTTTCTAAGAGACTATTAATCGAGGCTACAATGGGCCTACCTGGAGGGTTAACTGATTCTTTATGAATTTTTGGGAGGTGGTAAAAGGTTGGAAGTACTAGAGTATCACAATAAAGGAATTGAAATTCGTCCTGATCTAACATTTCTTCGTCCCTCCGACCTTTCAAGAATGCATGATATGTTTGGATGTATTCTACATACTCTTTTCTGTTGATGGTAATATAAAATTCTACGTCTCCCAGTTGTTGTGAGGCTTCTTTCTGATATTGATCCTTGTTGAAAATGACAATGTTGCCTCCTTTGTCAGAAGGTTTAATCTCCACAGTTTTGTCCATCTTGAGTTTTTTTTTTATTTGATTTTTATTGTTTACACACAATACAGCCACAAATTGCAATGCATAGAAGACTTAGATGTATACAAAATGGCTAGACTTTCCAGATGTACGAATCTGGCAGGGTATAAAATAATATAAATGGACACTTCCTATAAATCTAAACCAACCCCCCCAACCACTTCCCCCACACCCCACAGTATTTCTTGGGACAACCACGTGCCACATACAGTGTTTTCTCCTGCGCGGCTCACCAGTCAACCCCTCTTTGCCAGCGTCCAATGCTCGGAGGGACCGGCCATATCCAGGAGGCGGCTATGTCCCTTTTAGCCATGGTCATTGCATTGCAGTAGTGAGAAACAGTTTTTCATTTCTGGACTCGTCCAGCCCATCCGTAATCCCCAGAAGTGCATGTCGAGGATAGTGGGGGACCTCCCAACCCAGGACCTCCGCAAGTTCTTTTTCTATGTCACCCCAGAGCCGTGCCAACTTGGAACAGGCCCATACCATATGGCAGAAGTCAGCAGGATCATGTGTGCACCTGGTGCATGCGGGGGATGGGCGAAGCCCAGCCCGATGAAGGCATGCTGGGGACAGGTAAGCTGTGTGAAAATAGTATAGTTGGACCAAGCGAAGTCTGGCGGAAGCGGTGACAGTCCTAGGGGCCATAAGGGCATCACGCCAGTCCACCTCGTCCAGAGTGCCATCCATTGATCCCATTGATGTTGGAGTTGGTCTAGGGTGGTCGGGGTATTATTGATTAGTGTGTGATAGATGCGAGAGACTTCCCCCTTCCCCAGGTCCCCAAGCATCTGTGCCTCAGGGGGGTTGTGCTCAGGGATCCGCGTGCCCCCAGGGAGGTGTATGTGGAGGGGTTGGCGCAGCTGCAAATATTTGTAGAGATGGGACTGGTGTAAGGAATACCAGGCCTGCAGGTCCGCAAAGGAGCGCATATGGTCACTCGTCCATATATCGCCCAACTGAGAGATCCCACAAGGTCCCAGGAGCGAAAGGCCTGCAAGCCACTCACCTCCTTAAGCCAGATGCCATGCCAGAGGGGGGTGCACCGGGTCAACTTGTGTGTCCACTGAGTGTGCCGCAGCGCAGCCCGCCAGGCGAGGAGCACAGAGTGCATCACATCCAGTAATCGGGATTGAATGGGTTCCCCATACAGCATGGATTGGATGTCAGTCAGCGACATTGTGTGCAGCTCAATCCTGTACGCCGGATCGGACCATCCCCCGTTAAACCAATCATGTATGGAGAGTAAACGCGTGGCAAGGTAATAAAGATACAAGTGAGTCATCTCCAGACCCCCATCAAATGATGGTACCTGCAAGTGTTTAGGGCCAGGCGAGCCCTTCCCTTCCCCCATAAGAATTTAGAAACTATACTGTCTAGCTCACAGAACCAGGTCCTTGGGAAGCAGAGGGGGATATTTTGAAGGACGAAGAGGAACCTGGGAAGAATCATCATTTTAAATAGGGCGATTCTCCCCATGAGGTTCAGAGGTAGCATCTGCCATTTCTGAAGGTCCGACTTGGCTTTTTGAACCAAAGGAGTAACATTAAGGGCCCATCCCAAGACGGGGAGCAGGGTCACCCATATCCCCAGGTATTTAAATGACTGCGCCGAATTGGTATGTTGGACTGCCAATCATAACAATCTCTGGATAGGTGGAGCGGTACCAGGACTGACTTGTCGGGGTTCAGCAAGAGGCCGGAAGCCCGTTTAAAGGACTGGAGAATCCAAAGGCAGTGAGGCCCGGAGCAGGCAGGGTCCGCCAAATAAATAAGAACATCGTCCATGTAGAGGGCGATCTTGTCGGCCTCTACATCGGGCCATTCCCAACCCTGCATACCCCTCTTGGACTTTATCAAAGCCGCCAATGGCTCCATCACCAGGGCAAAGAGTAATGGAGAGAGAGGGCACCCCGATTGCGTCACTTGGCAGACCGGAAAGGGCTCGGACAGAACCCCGTTGACTAAAACACATGCTCTTGGGTGGGCGTAAAGGACACAGACCAGGCTCTGGAAGTGTGGACCAAAGCCCATCGCGGTGAGAACGGCATTCCAGAAACCCCCAATCCACCGAGTCGAAGGCTTTCTCAAAGTCCACCAGGAGGACCGCCAAGTATGGGGTGAGCAAGTGACGGAGGGCCAGGGCCCGGTGCAGTCGCCGGAGGCAATGCCGGGTACCACGGGACGGCATAAACCCACACTGGTCCGGGTGAACCAAGACAGACAGGTGTGGTTGGAGACGCTGAGCCAGGATTGTAGCAAAAAGTTTTAAATCCGTATTAATAAGGGAGATGGGGCGGTAGTCTGCACATTGTGGAGGGGGTGGCTGGGATTTGGGAAGAACCACAATGATGGCAAGGTATGGAATGAGGGTCTCGCGATATTGAGCATAGCATTCTTGGGGGACCCGTCTGGACCTGGCGTTTTGCCGGAGGAAGTAAGGGTTGTTGCCTCGCCGATCTCCTCGCAAGTGATAGGGCGGTCAAGATCCACCTGGACCATGAGGTCCAGTCGCGGAAGGCGAGCACTCCTGCTTTCTAGCAAGCCCATGAGCGAAAGTGTCGGGGATTTGGCTGCATATAACTGGCGGTAATAGGAGGCGAAGGCGTGGGCCATCTCCGTAGGGGAGCGGTGCACCGAGCCATCTGGAGCAACTATTTCAGGAATGATGTGGTTCACCCTGGGATAGGTGGCTAACCTGTGAAGGAGGGAGCCATTCTTATCACCCCATCCATATACCCTGGCAACTGATGAACGCCAGAGAAGTTTAGCTGCATCCAAGGAAAGTTGGCTAATTTCTGTGCGGAGGTGAGCATGAAGTCTCTCTCCGGACGCATCTGCCGCTACGAACAAGTTTTGTTCGAGGCGCAGCACCTGAGCCCCGCGGGAGGAATCTGTTGCAGTTGTTCCTGCCGCTGACACTTAATCTGGCCCTTAGCGACACCACGGATTGTGGCCTTGTTCACCTCCCATAGGGTACCCGGAGAGGACACAGACCCGTCGTTGGCCAAAGAGTATTGCTTGAGTTCCTGCCCCACTACCTTCCTTATCTTGGAGGAACCACGTGTTCATCCTTCATGTCTGACGCATTGAGGTAGGAGGGGGTCCCGTGCTGAGTAGGACTGGCGAGTGGTCAGATAGGCCCCTAGGAAGAATACGTACATCTTGAATCACAGCACAGTCTGTTGAGGGTACAAAGATAGCGTTGATGCGCGCATGCGCGCATGCGCGCATGCGTGTGGTGGGCTGCCGAGGTGTGGGTGAACTGCTTGGTCTGTGGATGCCAGATACGCCATGCGGCGCAATGCTCTAGTGATTCGGACCAGGTCAGTAATTGTTTCGCCTTCGCGGATCTACTGTGGGACGGGGGGCGGACGTGTCCAGAGCAGGAGAGGAAACCACATGAAAGTCCCCTCCAATGAAAGTGGGGCCGGAGGGCAAGGAGGACACGAGGTCGATTGAACTGGCCAAGGTTGCTGCAAGCAATGAAGGGGGTGAGTATATGGTTACTAAGTTCAGGGGGTTACCATGCAAAGAGCCGCAAAGGGCCACTGACGTGCCCTGTGGGTCGTGAATTACCTTTGAAGTCACGAAGGGGAGGGAACGCTTCAACAGGATTGCGACCCCGCAGGAGCCCCTGGCAAACCCAGAGTGCCAAACCCAATGAAAACCGTAACGTGCCAGGAAGGGACAGGAATTCCCCAACACGTGCTTTTTCTGAAGCAGGAGAACCTCTACCCCGAGGAGTTGTGCATACCGCAATACAGCCATATGTTTGAAGCAGTCCAGAAGGCCATTGACGTTCCAGGATAATAGATGAAGGGAGGCCCTTGGTACTGGCGCGTCAGTCCTGGCAGGAGGTGGTCATAGTGATGGAAGGAAGCCCTACCGAAAGTTGTGGTCATGGGAGGGGCTGCTGGCACGTCAAACCAGGTATCGGGAAGAGGCTTGAAGCGACCCCAAAGGAATTGTGGCAGGGTGTTGTGTGAGTGCTGGTGTGACAAAGCAACAAAGAACAAGAACAAAAACAAACTGTGGGAAAAAACAATCCCAACCCCCTCCCCGCCCCTCGACACACTATACTTCGAGAACAGAAGCATCTGTCGGCCCCCCTAAAGAGTTAGAAACCAAACTAAAACGCTCGGGTTGAGATGCATGGATGGACCCCTCCATATGAATGAGGGTGTAGTGTCTTAGCAGAAAGACGAAGATTCAGATCAAACAGTCTGCCATAGCTCCAAACCCCCAGCAGGTCGGGGTAGGCCCCCGGGCACCTACAGGTGCAGCAGATACCCACCAGTCCGTCAGAGGGTCGGACTACGTGAGAGATCGGTAGTCGCCTCCGGGGACCCCGGCCGGTTCAACAGCGGGAAATCCACAGGCGGGCCTTCAGGCGATTGCGGCTTTCAACGGGGAGGGAAGGTCGAGGGGCTAGAAGAGTCTCGGAGTCCCTGTGCTGTTAGGCTGGATGATCTCTGGGGTGCCTCCGGAGACCAGAGCCCCCTGTGGGAGTGCGTGCATCATCGGGCCGCGAGGGCAGGGCGCTCGGTGGCCTGACTGCGCAGCGGCCGGAGGGGTTGTTTCTCTGTAAACCAAGTCCAGGCCACTTGAGGAGTCTCAAAGAAGTGCATCTTGTTCTCGAAAACAACCCGCAGACGTGCCAGAAACTGCAGCTGGTATTGGAGGCCCAGGGAGCGTAATTTCTTCTTGACCTCGATGTATGAGCGACGCTGGTCCTGCACTTCTCTGGTGTAGTCTGGGAACACCATGATGGTGTGGTTTTGGAATCTTAGGGGACCCAGAGAGCGTGCCTCGCACAGGATGGCGTCCCGGTCCTTGAAGTTGAGAATCTTCAGGATGATAGGACAAGGAGCTGCCCGACCGGCGGTTTGGGGGCAAGGGACCGGTGTGCCCTCTCCATCATCAACCAGGCTGAGAGGGAGGCCTTTGGCATCCAGGAGGTGAACCAAGCCTCAACAAAGGCGGCCGCCTGGTTCTTCTTGGCCCCCTCCAGAAATCCCACCAGTCGGAGGTTGTTGTGGCATGAACGATTTTCAGCGTCTTCTGCGCGTCGGTGGAGTTCCTTGGTGTGGGAACTGAGGTTGGTCACCTGATGTTTAAACTGACGGATATCATCTTCTGCCGTCGAGATTCGGGTTTCAGCTTCGGATATTCTGGCCGTAGCATTACGGAGGTCCTGCCGGAGGAGAGACGCATCCCCCTTGACCTCTCCTATCTTGTCCTCCACCGATGCTTGCGAGTTACTTATGGCCTGCAGGATGGTCGCTAGGTCTATGCCCCGGATGAGGGGAGCGCCTTCGGCCTGTCCAGGCGGTTCATGCCCAGGGGTAGTGAAGCGGTCCATTTTGGTTTGTGTATGGGCAATGGTCGATTTGGATGTTTTATCCTTTCCCATGGTCGTCAGCTGGGTAGGGCCACAGGGACTGCAGGGGACGTGGACCCCAGCCTAAGGGCCCGACCTCAATACAGCCACCGGATCGGAGGGAGCTCCACTGGTGTGACTAACGAGGTGGACGGCGAAGGCCGCAGGCGTCCCCACAGGAGAGCCCCCAGTCGGTCGTCATCCAGAAGGGAGGAAGCGGAGGGACCCCAAGGAGGGGGCAGACACACAGCGGGCACGGCCAGATGCAGACTCCTGGGATAATGGATCACTCCGGTGGACAGGGGGGGGGGGGATGAGGTGTCTCCCATGGGAAGGCCCAACGCCAACCTCCCTACCCCGCTGCATGAAAATGCAGCCGAACCCCAAGCCCTCTCCCCACTCACCAATGTAGTCGACTGCACGGTCCTGCTGACCTCGTGGGCTGGCCAGCCACAAGGAATCGCCCAGCCCGTGCCGCGGCACCTCCAAGAGGAGACCACCTCATAAGGAAAAATGCACGGAGGCGCCCGCTGCCCGACACTCGCAGCCGATGGGCCTCCTGCCGCGAGTAGCGGAGATTGTCTGATAGATGAGGAGGAGGGGGCCCCGAGCGGGCCAGGCACCGATCCTATGCTCCGCTACCGACTTGGTAGCCGTCGCCCCAACGGTCCGCTCCCCGCTGCCTCACCTCACCGGCCGCAGGTGGGCCCCAGAGCCGAGTCGCTGCACCGCTGTCGCCGGCTGCCCCGCCTCCTTCTTGGGCTCAGAGAACACAGTGGTACCACAACAGAGGCCCGGTTTACCCCCCACACAGCAGGCCTTCACGGCAGTGAAGGAGGCACCGTTTAGGACACCGGGCACCGCCACCTCACATCCACAGCAAACAGAGAGGCCGGGTGGAGTCTGGGAGGCCTTGTAGTCCGCCGCAGGACCAGAGAAGAGCCGCGATCACAAGCAACACTCCCAGGGCAGGAGCTTCAGGTCCAACGGCTCGGCGCGGTAAAGCCTGCCATCTTACAGTCGAGAAGCCTCAGAGGCGCAGCAGCTGGCCGGCCGCCCCAGAGGGTGATCCGGCTCACAAATGGCCCCGGAGGACGCTCCACACACCGGGGTCTTGGCAGGTACGTGTGGAGGACGGATGGGTGCCAGAGAGAGCAGGATGCGAAGCGGATGACGGAGGGATACCGGAGCACTCCTAGAGTGCGACCGCCATCTTGACGCCTTAGGCCACGCCCTCCCCATCTTGAGTTTTTTAATAGCCTCCCAATATTTTCTGGGGATGTTATAACTATTTCCGCCTCGATGTTTTTTCTTTTTTTCAAGTTTTTTAGGTCAATGAGAACAGCTTCATTGAAGACATCTATTGTGTCAAAGGGAGTTTGTGGAATCACTTGTGAGTTTCTTTTAAAGTGGCTTTGTCCACTCGATTGAGTTATACCTGCCACATCTTGGCTTGGTGTCTCATCATTTGTTCCCTCCAGTTGATTATCTTTGTTTTCCAAATTTAGTAGAGTCATCAGAGTTTCTAAATCATGGCCACTTAATATGTCTAAGTCAGTGTCTTCTTGTGTTTGGTTGCCTTCAGCTTTGTCTTTTCTTGGATTTAGTATAAAGATCTTTTGCAATTTAAGTTTTCTAATATAATTAAATAGATCTATCCTGGTCTGTACAAAATTATATTCTGATGTTGGACAAAAGCTCAGGCCCAATTGTAAGACCTTAAGTTCATCTTCAGTTAGTGGTCTGTTCGAAAGGTTGATGACAATTTTTTGATTTTCTTCATCTACCATTTGCCCCTTCTTCCTTTGCTACGTGTTACCATAGGTGGCAGTACTTCTCCCCCTTCCCCTCTTGTTCTTGAATAATTATGTGACACACTGTGATGATATACTGCTGGTTTTGCACTGGGAAACTGACATCGACAAAGCTGCAATGTGAAACGCGTCTGTCAGTGCAGAGGGGGTCTGCACAATAAAGCATTTTTGCTTAAATCACACCCGTGAGTGCTTTCCATTGGAGCGAGAATTAAATATGGTCACTTTTGTGTTTGAATATATGAATATATATATATATATATATATATGAATATATATATGAATATATATATATATATATATATATATATATATATATATATATATATATATATATATATTCACTGAAAAAACCATAGGTTTCACACATGTTATAGTTAGCTGGACATTTTACTGATAAAAAACCAATGAAATTCCCCCGTTATAGTTACTGTAGGCAACTATAACTCACGCGACCGCAATCCTCTGCTGATGCTAATACTGTATTTAGACACTTATTTGCCCATGTCTTCTTCCATTAAATTTTAGCTATACATATATTACAAATATTTTTTTTTCATAAAGACACATATGTCATCAGCAGAGGATTACGGTCGCGTGAGTTATAGTTGCCTACAGTAACTATAACGGGGGAATTTCATTGGTTTTTTATCAGTAAAATGTCCAGCTAACTATAACATGTGTGAAACCTATGGTTTTTTCAGTGAATTTGCAAGGTTTTTTAAATGCTAATTCCTAACTATAACGTGTGTGAAACCTATGGTTTTTTTCAGTGAATTTGTACGGTTTTTTAAATGCTAAGTTACTTTACGCCATTTGTGGCGTGCGCGCCCACTTAACGCAGTTCGTTCCGTGCGCGCACCGTGCGCGCACAGTGAGCACGCGGTGCGCTTCGCGCACCGCGTGCCCACGTTACGCTACATGGGCCATGAACGCACGATGCGCTTCGCGCACCGTGCGCACATGGAGGACATATGATGAGCATCGTTGTGACAGGTAAAATATATGTTTGGTTTATGTCTCATAAGCCATGCTCAAAAGGTGCCCTGCTGGCACCTTTTGCTCACGGGGTGGGGAGAATGTGGATATTATTTATTTTTATTTTTATATTTCTTACCGTACGCGTACGGTAAGCGTAATCGGCGAAATTTTCGAAAAAATTAAATTTGCCTTTTTTCACTTGGGGGATCGTTGGGGACTCCCTCATCATGGCTAGGTGCTTGGGAGCTGTCTAAACAGCCCCTTTACATGTTTTTGGACTTTGTTTTTCAACCCCCTGTCAGAGTGCGAGAGAGAAAATGGCGGCCGCCATTTCCTGGTTTCGACCGATTCGAATGTTTACTAAGATCTAACAGCCAATCAGAATCGCGCTCGCGCACGGCACCGTACGCGTACGGTAAGCTTACCGTAAGCGCACGGTAAGCGCACCGTAAGCTGCCACAGATATATATATTGATTTAAAGGCTATTTTCTCAGGATCTACTGAACAGATTTACACCAAAAGGCACTTCCTTGACCTGAGGACTACCTCTCTGCCAAATTTCAAGTAATTCTGTTCAGCCGTTCGGGCTGTAGCTGTGTCTTATGGTCCTATGGAAAAATGCATGGGAAAAACGCGTTTTGGGACCCCCCTTTTATCTCAGCCCCCGCTTGACGAATCCCCCCGAGACTTTCAGGGTAGGAGCGGAGCATAGCGCCCCACCTATTTTGAAAAATTCGCGAGGATTCGTCAACCGGCGCCAAAGTTATTCAAAATAGAATGTTGCGGATTTCCTATGGAAACGTGGTCCTAACTATAACTATCTACTGGCGACCGCCAGTAGATAATATATATATATATATATATATATATATATATATATATATATATATATATCTTTCCACATTGCCCTTGCATTAAGAGGCGCACTCCTCCAGCTGGTAGGTCACAAACCTTTATTATTGAAAGGACAGCATTACAAATCCAGCCATTTCTGTCCATTTGCCTTACGCGTTTCAGAGCAAACGTGCTCTTTCATCAGAGGCAGTTTCAAAGCACATCCTGTCTCGGGTTTCTTCACAGAGTTCCTTTGCATTGCGTAATTATATAGGCTTCAGGTGTGCCTTTTCCGGTTAATCCGGTCAGTACATTGACGTGCATGCTGGGACTCATAGTTTCATACCCTGCTAATTACCTTCGGTGGCTGCGTGCTAGATGAAACAATTTTCATGGACCAATTCTTGCCCTCCAGTGGGCCCCAGGTTTGGAATTTTGTCCTTGCAGTAAAAACCAGCTGCGCCGTATATTCTCCAAATGATTTCAGGGAACCGGGCCCCCTTCCAGTTTTCACGGGGCGGTGCGATCTCCTGCGGCTTGGGCGCAGTTTTTACTGCAAGGACAAAATTCCAAACCTGGGGCCCACTGGAGGGCAAGAATTGGTCCATGAAAATTGTTTCATCTAGCACGCAGCCACCGAAGGTAATTAGCAGGGTATGAAACTATGAGTCCCAGCATGCACGTCAATGTACTGACCGGATTAACCGGAAAAGGCACACCTGAAGCCTATATAATTACGCAATGCAAAGGAACTCTGTGAAGAAACCCGAGACAGGATGTGCTTTGAAACTGCCTCTGATGAAAGAGCACGTTTGCTCTGAAACGCGTAAGGCAAATGGACAGAAATGGCTGGATTTGTAATGCTGTCCTTTTAATAATAAAGGTTTGTGACCTACCAGCTGGAGGAGTGCGCCTCTTAATGCAAGGGCAATGTGGGAAGATGTTGTGGCGGCGCGCCCAAGCCGCAGGAGATCGCACCGCCCCGTGAAAACTGGAAGGGGGCCCGGTTCCCTGAAATCATTTGGAGAATATACGGCGCAGCTGGTTTTTACTGCAAGGACAAAATTCCAAACCTGGGGCCCACTGGAGGGCAAGAATTGGTCCATGAAAATTGTTTCATCTAGCACGCAGCCACCGAAGGTAATTAGCAGGGTATGAAACTATGAGTCCCAGCATGCACGTCAATGTACTGACCGGATTAACCGGAAAAGGCACACCTGAAGCCTATATAATTACGCAATGCAAAGGAACTCTGTGAAGAAACCCGAGACAGGATGTGCTTTGAAACTGCCTCTGATGAAAGAGCACGTTTGCTCTGAAACGCGTAAGGCAAATGGACAGAAATGGCTGGATTTGTAATGCTGTCCTTTTAATAATAAAGGTTTGTGACCTACCAGCTGGAGGAGTGCGCCTCTTAATGCAAGGGCAATGTGGGAAGATATATATATATATATATATATATATATATATATATATATATATATATATATATTAGCATTTGAAAAACCTTAGAATTTCACTGAAAAATCAATAGGTTTTAGGGGTGTTATAGTTAGCTGGACATTTCACTCGAACAAAACCATTGAAATTCCTCCGATATACTTAGTTGTACTAACTACATCTCGCGCGCCCGCAATCCACTGCTGATGATGTCACATATTACATCATTCATGACATGGTCAGTGACATCACTGATGACATCTCAAATGACATCACTGATGACATCATCCAGTGAATGTGGTTTGGTTCGTTATTTAAATATGTATTATATATATAGCAATTTGCATTGAAGAATGAGTGGATATATAAATATAAATATCTGGATGGAGGATTTAATAGCAGTGTGATTGACTATTTACGTGACTAATTTATAGTGTCTCACTAAATATATTGGATAGTGACTAAACTGTGTGAATATCTGTATCACTTTGTCAGTTGTTGTGTAAACTGCTGCACTAGTTGGTTACTAGTTACGTGAAAGTCTATATTATTTATTGATTAGTTAACTGAGTATTTGTATGGGAGAGTGAATGTGTGTGTGGTTCGGTGGGGGTGTGTGACTGCTCAAAGATGTGTGAATAGTTGATTCAGTAGGTATATGAAGTTAAAACTACATGCTATCACAGTTGTTTGGATGAGTGAATATCTTTATGGGTGTGGTGATGAGCAAATATATGTCTCAATGGTACATGTCCAACAAACTAGAAAAATAAAAGCCAGTGTATGTGTCTGTTGTTGTATATAAATAAGTATACATAAGACTCAGTGACTGTATGAGTTTTTTCAGTGAATTTCAAAGGTTTTTTAAATGCTAATTCCTAACTATATCAGGCCTGAAACCTATGGTTTTTTCAGTGAATTTCAATGGTTTTTTAAATACTAATTCCTAACTATATCAGGCCTGAAACCTATGCTTTTTTCAGTGAATTTCAAAGGTTTTGTAAATGACAATTTTTAATGTATTAATCGTTATACTGATTTTTTTTATACTGCTATACTACATTTTTTAAACGGTTTCTTTTTAGATATTTTATATTTTAAATTACATTATACATTACAATACAAAATATACTTTCTCAGAATGAATTACTTTAGTTTAAATACTTTGCAAATAGGCAATAGACTTTTAAGTACAATAGTTACAGTTGTTGCAATGGGCAACACAATTTCAAACACAAAGCAACATTGAGCTCAATGTGAATTTCTAGTCAAATGCAATTAGTTACTTTATGGATTACTTTTCTAACCACAGGACTGGATCCTAGATTCAGTCCTTGGACATCTCCTGCAAATAGTTGAATTAAAGCGTTTTGGTTACAGTAGTGATTTTTAAGGATTATTATTGTATTTTAAAAGTTGACACTTAGAAACTTTTTTACATAGAATCACCAATGTTATCATATGGCAAAAAATTCACTTAGCAGGTAAGTAGTGTTATCGTTACTTTTTCCTACTCAGTGGTGGATCCTGGATCCAGCACAGGTAAATCTCCTGTAAACAGTTGAAAGAATGTTTTTAAGTCATACAGACGATTTTTTAGGAATATTTTTAGTTTTTGAAAATAGACACTTAGAAACTTTTCTGCTTAAAAGCACACAATGGATTCCTATGGAAGGAAATACAAGTTACTGGTAAGTACGCTTAGAATTACTTTTCAGGGTCAGTGCTGGGCTAAAAGATGCAGCCCTGGGTTCTCTCCTGATAACAGGTGAGTAAATCGGAATTCGTAGTCCGGCTGATTTTAGAGGAATATTTGTACGTTTAAAAAAAGGACACTTAGAAACTTTTCTGGTGAAAACCACACAATGGATTCCTATGGAAGGAAATACAAGTTACTGGTAAGTATAAGTCGTAGTTCGTCTGATTTTAGAGGAATATTTGTACGTTTCAAAAATTGACACAGAAACTTTTCTGCTGAAAACCACACAATGGATTCCTATGGAAGGAAATACAAGTTACTGGTAAGTACGCTTAGAATTACTTTACCGGGTAAGTGCTGTGCTAAAAGATGCAGCCCTGGGTTCTCACCTGATAACAGGTGAGTTAATCGGAAGTCGTAGTTCGGCTGATTTTAGAGGAATATTTGTACAATGGTGAAGGAAGGGGTGGGGCCTGTTGTGACGTGTGCAAACACGCCCTGTGGAGCGTTTTAAGTTGGGGAATTAATTCCTCTTCAATCCTGCGGTCCCCTGGGGTCCAACTAGCCCACCAGGTACCTCCAGTATGCATCAGGGAGCTGCTTTGCAGAGAGGTGTTCGGAGGCCACGCCCCTTTTTACAACACTCTGCAACGCAACTCCATGGCGCTTACTGGAGGTACCTGGTGGGCTAGTGGGCCCCTAGGGGACCTCTGGATTGAAGAGGAATGAATTCCCCAACTTAAAACGCACAACAGGGCGTGTTTGCACAGTATCACCTCAGGCCCCGCCCCCTACCTTCTCCACTGTGCAAATGCGCCCGTGGCGCGTTTTAAGTTGGGGGATTAAGTCCCCTTGAATCTGGAGGTCCCCTGGCAGCCAACTAGGCCACCAGGTACCTCCAGTAAGCGCCACGGAGCTGCGTTGCAGAGAGGTGTAAAAAGGGGCGTGGCCTCTCTGCAACGCAGCCCCCTGGCGCATACTGGAGGTTCCTGGTGGGCTAGTTGGCCCCCAGGGACCCCCAGTATTCAAGGGGAATTAGTTCCCCCTCTGCAAGCGCTCCAGGAGGCGCATTTGCAGAGTGGTGTAAGAAGGGGGCGTGGCCTCCGGCCCGATCCCGTCTTTTTTTTTCTTCTTTTTTTTTTTAGAAGGGGGGCTGTGTAGCCCCTCTTCTTTTTCTATTTTTTTGGTCCTGGGGACCCCATCCCCCAGGGCCTGCCCCCAATTTTTATTTATAAAAAAAATCAGGAAGGAGGCCACGTGGCCCCCCACCGAGGCCATCATTTGCCCCGGGGACCTCATCCCCTGGGGCATGGCCCTTTTGTCTAATAAATGTTATTTTTATGGAGGGGGGCTGTGTTTCCCCCCCTTCCTGTGGCCACTTAAGGCTCCGGGGAACCCATGCCCCGGGCCGGCCATTGTTTTATTTTTTTATTTTAATGGGGGAGGGGGGCTGCGTGGCCCCCCTCCTGGGCCACTTCTGACCCCGGGGACCCCATCCTGGCCCCAATACCCCCACAGTCCCAGCCGGCTCCCCGCCTCCTGCGGGAGCCGGCATTGCTTTTCCACATGGGGAGCAGCTAACATGCTGTTCCCCATGTGGAAAAGCAATCTGCTTTGCTTCATTGAAGCGAGAGCAGGTTTCCCTGCTCTCGCTTCAATGAAGCAAAGCAGTTTGCAATGGCAGGGTGAGAGCCGCGAGGCTCCCGCCCTGCCATTGCAAACAGCAGTGTCCCAGGGCTGGGTACCCCGGGACACTGCAGGAGCCGGCCCTGGGGGGTGGCGGTCCCCAGGGCCTATACAAGGCTCCAGGAGTGGGGCCGCGCGGCCCCCCTCCCACATTGTGAAGTTGTCCCGGGGGTGGCGGTCCCCAGGGCTGGGGGGGCCTGAGAGCCCCCCACCCATTTTAAGGATGACCCAGGGGTGGCTGTCCCCGGGGCTGCGGGGGACCTCAAGCCCCCGCCGATATTATGTTAGTGCCCTGGGGGTGGCGGTCCCTGGGGCAGTGTGGGGGGGATTGGGACCCCCACACTTATTTTTTCACTATGCCCCCGGGATTTGGCCCCCGGGGGCAAATTAGCATATTCAGTCCTTGTAGGACCCCCTGAGCAGGCCTAGGGGGTCAGGGTGTTTCTACCCTGCCCCCTTTTCGCGTTTCGGGCCTTTTTTGGGGGGGTTTCTTGTGCCTCGGTTCTACCCAGGCACAAGATGGCTGCCAACATTTCCTGATTCAGAGTGTTGGCAGCCAAATAAAATTCAGCTCGTGATCGGGAGGGTGCGCGGATCCTCCGAGGCCATAGATATATATGTACTTTTAACTCCAATTTTCTCAGGAACTACTGAACGGATTTACACCATTTAAGCAAAAGGCACAAGTCTGAACTGAGTACTACGTCTTTGCCAAATTTGGTGTAATTCCATTCAGCAGGTCGGGCTGTAGCTGCGGCTAAAGGTCCTATGGGAAAATGCTTTGTGAAAACGAGTTTTGGGACCCCCCCTTTTTTCTCAGCCCCCGCTTGATGAATCACCATGAAACTTTCAGGATAGGAGCGGACCGGAGCTGGCCAAAAGTTTTGAAAATGTCGCAAAGATTCGTCAATCGGCGCCAAAGTTATTTCAAATAGAATGTTGCGGATTTCATATGGAAAATAGGTCCTAACTATATCTACCTACTGGCGACCGCCAGTTGGTAATATATATTTTACATAAGGTTTCAGTGAAACTATTTAGTAAGATATTAATTTAGCTTTTCCCTTTGTATTCATTTGACAAAATAACTAAATCAAAAATGCATTTTCCTTCTTAACAGCAACACCAGAGGTTGCAATTTATAAAACAGAACAGTTTGAAAAAAATAACTCAACATCTGAACTCACAAATAGAACATAACTACCAAACACCTATCAAACTACCCATTGTCATCCTAACTCATGGGAAATTAAAAACTGTTGCCAAACTAGTGCAATGCACAAACTCAAAACATCACATGACCGTAAATGTAAGATGTCATATCATCTTAAAACTTATAATAGAAAACGTCTCCAACTGCCGATTAAGCAGAGGGAAGCTGAAGGACCATCTACATAAGTGGCAGCAGCATTCATTCTCGCCCAAAAAGTTCCTTCAGAGGTACAGAATCCTACAACAAATATGGTTCCAGAGTTTTCAAGAATGGCCATGTATTGCATGGACTGTAGTGTTGTTATAACAGCTGGTGAGCAGTATGTTATGTTATGTTATGTTATGGTATAGTGTTTTTGAATAGTGCCTATCACCGCCGGTCTCTAAGCGCTCACACAGAAAAGGAACATAACCTGCTGTCTCCTAGATCACTCCGCCGTCCGCCCCAGTTAGGGCGAAGATGTTGACTTTTTAAACAGATGAGTCTTCAAGTTCTTCCTGAAGGACAGTAGCTGCGAGTCTTCCTTCAGGCTGGCCGGTAGCTCATTCCACAATTGCGGGAGAAGTACAGAAAGAGCCCTGCCCACTTTAGATGTTAACTTAAATGTGGGTTGGATCAGATTGGAGGCCAGTGCAGCATCCGGAGAAGTGGGGTTTGCATGCGAGTTCCTAGGTAGGGAATAGATCAGCCTGGCCGCATCGTTCTGCACCACCTGCAGTTTCCTCAACAACTTCTGTGGCAGGCCAAGATATAAAGCATTTCCATAATCCAGCCTCGAGATGACTGTGGCGGACACGATGGACTGCAGAGTGGGGGCTGATAGAATAGGTGCCAGCTTTCGCAGTTGCCTCAGCACCCCCGTGCAAGACCCCACCACCGCCGAGACTTGAGGGGCCATGGAAAGGTCTACATCAACCTTTAGCCCCAGGCTTTTGACCACCCTACCAGGAATAGGTGTTGTACCTAGTTCTGGGGGCCAGAACAGATCGCACCAGGGATTGACTCGGTTTGTGATGACCAGCACCTCTGTTTTTTCAGCGTTCACTTTCAGAAGGTTATTGGTCATCCAATTTACAGTGAATCGGAGCAAATTTCTTACCGATTCCTGTGCTTCCCTTGTATCTTCCATCTGGACCAATAGCTGGGTATCGTCAGCATAGTTAAAAGTTTGACAATTCCTGTGCATTAACTCCTCCACCAAGGGTTGTAGGTAAATGTTAAAGAGCAAGGGAGAAAGTGCGGACCCCTGGGGTACGCCCCAGGTCACATCACTTGCCTCAGATAACTGGTCTCTCAGCTGCACCCTCTGGGTTCGACCCGTTAGAAAAGATTCAAGCCACTTGAGCGCTTGTCCTGTTATTCCCAGCTTTGTGTTATGGTCCAGCAAGATGGTATGGCTGACCGTATCGAATGCCGCTGACAGGTCCAATAGAATCAGGGCACAAGGCTGTTTATTGTCCGCCCTGATTCTCAGCTCATCAGTAACAGTGGCCATTACTAGTTCTGTGCTGTGTTGGGGCCGAAAGCCCGCCTGCCTGGCATGGAGTAAACCATGTTCCTCCAGGTAGCTAGCCAGTGTGTTTAGAACATGTTTTTCCAGGATTTTGCCCAGGAATGGCAGTTGCGAAATAGGCTTATAGTTCTTTAAAGCCTTGGTGTCTGCTCCTGCTTTCTTTAAGAGTGGAGAAACCCTAGCTTCCTTCAGCTGGACTGGGAGATAGCCCGCCTCTAATGAATCGTTCAGTAGGCTCAACAGCTGAGTTTGGGTACCAGGCAGGGCCATTTGAAAGATTCTCGGGGGGCATGGATCCGTGCTGGAGCCTGACTTGACTTGGCCGACAAGCTCAGCCAAGCTCTCCTCGTCAATACATGGGCAACTGTTCAACGTCCCTATCGTCTCCTGACTAGCAGGGCAAGATGACAGCAGAGGTTCAGCTGGGATCTCCGTGATGTCCCTAATAATGTCCTGTACTTTCTGAAGAAAGAACCTCTGAAAGGTGTCACAGTCGGGCTGGTCACTAGCAGGAATCTTCCCATCCAGCTGCGTCAATTCCCTTAGGATCGCAAAGGTCTCCCTTTGTTTGTTCGTGGCCCCTCTAATTCTATTCTCATAGAAGGCTGACTTCCTCACCAGGATATCCGCCTTGTATTTTGAGAGAAGCATTTTATAGGTTTCTGACTCCGCTGGGCTATAGCTGAGTCTCCACCTTCTTTCCACCTTACGGAGGGCTTGTTTCTTTTCCCTGAGTGAGGCATCAAATCACGGTGCTCCCTTTCCTTTTGCTCTGGTCTTCTCCAGCCGCTCAGGGGCCAGTTTGTCCAGAGCAGCACGGATCCAGGCCATAAGGGCTGTAGTATCAGAGTCTAGGTTTGTCTCCCTCATCTTAGGAAGTGAAGTGGAAAGCAGCGTGGAAAGTAGAGAGTCTGCCTCTATCTTCTTCCAAGACCGGACCATTCTCCACAATTGACTGGACACTGCAGGTGAGGGGTCTCCTGGAACCCAGCACTTGATCAGGAAATGGTCTGACCATATGCAGGGACTGACCACAGTTATTTTTGTCTGGGATATGGAAGACCAAATTAAGTCTAGTGTATGGCCCTTCACATGCGTTGGTCCCACTACTAGTTGCTGTAAGTTAAGCGAGGAAAGATTATTTTCGAACTCTACCTCTGTGGGGTCTCTAGGTACCTTATCCCAGTGGTAGTTGAAGTCCCCTACCACCATAAGGGGTTTATATCTGGAGCCCAAATCCGTCAAGAGCTCCAGGAAGGCGTAATTAAAATCTGGCGAGCTCTGTGGTGGGCAGTACACTACCAGCAACATAATACAGGAGGATTTAAGTGAGATTTTTATGCCCAGGAGCTCCGCACAGTCACAGTTTTCAGCTACGACCTGTGTCACCTTGAAACTTTTTTAAAATAAAATGGCGACCCCCCTCCCTCTACAGTCATTGAGGCGATTATACCACAACGCATCAAAATCGGGAGGCAATGCCGCCAGTATGTCCGGCGTAGATGAAGTACCTAGCCAGGTCTCCGTAAGGGCAAGGATATAAATCTCGCCATCAACAAGGAGTGAAAAAACCTCCAAATGGTGCTTTTGCAAAGAGCGCGTGTTCAGCGTCGCAATTTTTAGCCCTCGGGACCTAAGGGGGTGTGGCGAACTCCTGGATCGTCTAGGTTCGCCTTCTCCCTGCAGCAAAGCTTCTTCTCGAAGCTTGGCTAGTGTTGTAGTGTCTAGCCCCGTATTACCTGTCCTTAGAGCCCGAAGGGTATCCATAGAGTAAATATGAGGCAGACGAGGGGTACTGGCCCCTGGGCCCGTCCTGGCACGGACGGGCGCAGACGGGCTTTCCTCTGGCGCTCCACCGGCGTGCCGCTGCGCACGTGCGCTGCGCGCTTGCATTCTAGTCCTTTAAATAGTGTATGGCAAAGAGCACTCTGGAAGACTAGAGCGCTACCCCCAGAGGCGTCTTGGGAGCGTCTATAAGCCCACACTCAAGATGGCGGTCGGGAGTGAGGCGGCGCGACTTTCACCCAAGTGGTGAGTCGTGTTAATTTCTATTAATGTGCAGGCAATGCGAACATGGGGGGAGTAAGGAGGATGAAATTAAAAATGAGGTTACCACCAATTCCGATTTATGAAAAAATTAACAACACAACAAGTCCGATTTTAAAAATGGAGCAAAGTGCTCTGACAATATTTAAAAGTGCAGCAGTAATTCAGAAACGGCAGCGGCAGCGTGACAACCCAATTGTTACAGCTATTAACAATGCTGTAAAAAATCATACATGGTATTTTTTTCCCTCTTTTATATTTTTTTTCACAGAAGTTCATAGTGAGCAGCAAGAAGGCAACGCAAAGTTGAAGTACCCTCGACTTCCATAGCAGCACAACAATACCGGAGCAGAGAGTCCATTCAAAAGTCCAATCTCAACTTCAAGATTTGGCTCTACAGTTTTCCCCGATGGCACTATACTGCATGGATTGTGGAGTTATAGTGAGTCCTGGAGAGCAGTCCATAATGGATATTCACAATGCTGGAAAGATTCATAAATTTTTTATTTTTTTTGGCTCTTTATAGTTTTTCTACATCAGTAGGCATTTTATTATCTTACACAATGGGTATATAATATCTATGTGTTGTTCATTTTATTACCTTACAATTTAATGCAACACTACTTACATATAACTTGCCATATAGACAAGTCAAACTGTCCCTCAACAAATAAATACACAGGTAACTTTTGGCAGTTATTATAATTTACTTGTTCACTTTTTCAATATAAACCAACAGTCTGTGTTTAAATCTTCTAGTAAGTGCATCAACAACATATACCATCATACTCTGTTTTTTTACAGAATACGGTGTTAAATGTTGTAATCTCTTCTTTAAAACTATCAACTGTAATGAATGTGTGTTGTTCTCCAACTCCTCCTCTTAACAACTCTTTATTTTCCCCTAGAATCCTGCTCAGGACCAAAGAAAAGAAACTTCACATCATCACAAACCGTTCCTACGTCGGCCACACTACCATAAAAAAGTGCTCTATTTATTTCAAGTGAACATAAAACAGGAGTTTTCACATAATACAGCCTCCTAATTCAAGTTTACATTTTTGAGTGGTATGACTTATTTTGTGTTTTAAACTTCTCCTTGGACGGATACGTAGGAATTTTCTTAATATATCAATTAATTGCTGTCTAATACTAGAAACATGACTACAATTCACTTTGATTACAGTACCCTGACTATGCTTTCCTTGTACCTCTTCTGCAATAACTTCTTCAACATTTCTAAGTACCATCACCTCTTTTGCTTTAGGACTACCATTTTTCATTTCATAACATCGTCCTTTTTAATAAATAGCATGAACTAACTTGTTAACCTGGAGATGGCTTTCTTCATTAAAGACAGCCTCTGTACAAGAAGTATGTATCCATTGTCCACTAATGACTGCACAACAGTTACTTCTATTCACTAATCTTTTCTTCTGGCTTTGTCTCCTCATGCACAACAATATGTTGTCAAGAGATTTCTTTCTATTTAGAATCAAAATCAAAAGCTTCCTCTTCAAAGCAAAGGCCTTATCAACTACTCTCTCTACTCATTCTTTCTGTTTTACTGCATCTCTCCTTCTTCTACACATTTATTAATTTAACACTAAATTTACAAGGCTGTAACTACTCAATCATTCTAACATTTGAGCAGAACCTATGGAGCAATTTAAACACCCACTTGCAACCCAAACAGTCATTGATATACTGAGGGACACACGTGCACAAATGAAACAGGGCTCTACACATGTAATTATGTAGAGAATACCATTGTAGTAAACCTATCACCCATATTGTCTATAGACTACATATTACTCAGTAAAACTGGTAAATACATGAGTTTGTAGTTTAATACATCAATACTCCCTGGAAAATTGAATGAGTACATGGGTAGTGCCTAGGTGATTCACTGAGGATATAAGTAGTGCCTAGATGATTCCCTGACTATGTCATAACTCTATGAGTCATTCCAAATCTGAATACTTACTGCCTGCATGTTTGCATGAGTATACCATTAGTATCTGGGTGTTTGGATGAGTGCATGTGTAGAGACTGAATGATAGTGTGTGAATAATGCTTCAATAATTCAATACATACATAGATACTGGTGGGACGATTAAATGAGAGCAACTCTAGTACCATGATAATTGCAAGACGGCATACACAGTATATAGGTGATTTATGCAGAGCATGGATAGTGCATATATGATTCTTTAAGCCAATGCATAGCACCTAGCCTATTGGATGAATGAATGACTATATTGCAGGGATTGGATACTGCCCATTTTTTTGGCTGACTGGACAGGTAGTGCACAAATGCTTACATAACTACATGGGTAGTGACTGGAGAATTGAAAAAGTGCATCAGTAGTGCCTACCTAATTAGATGAGTGCATGACTAGTGTCTCAGTGACTGCATAATTCCATTGTTGAAGTATACTGCTGGGGTGATTGTGTTAGTGCAAGACTATTGGCTCAGTAATTCAATAACTGCATATGTACTGGATGAGTGATAGGCTTACTACAATTGTACTCTCTACATAATTACATGAGTGCATAAGTAGAGCCTGAGTTTTTCATCAGTGCAAGCGTGTGCCTCAGTATTTCAATGACTGCATGGATTGTAAGTGGGTGTTTAGATGGCTGCATAGGTTCTGCACAAATATCATAATGATTGCATAGTTACAGCCTTGTTAATTGCGCAAGTCAATAGTGAGTAACTAGGTGATTAAATGCATGTATACGTAGTGCCTTCATACTTCAATGACCACATCAGTTATATCTGCCTGCTTGCAAGAGTACATGTGTAGTTTCTGTATTCTTGAATATGTCCATGGACAATGAATCACTGATTTGATGACTGCCTGAGTAGTGGCTGGGTGATTCCATGAGTGCCTGAATACTGCCTGACTGACTGAGAAAGTACCCTTATTGCTGTTAGATGCATAACAGTTGTCACTATATATGTGACTCATTGGTTATCTACTTCTGTCAGTATGAAACTACCTGTTTTACTGTATACATGTTTTTCTTCTGAGCTATGTGTGAGTAAAATCTAGGGCTCACACTTGATATGTAATTGCATACATGGCCCTCTAGAAACATATATTGATTTGTTACTGAGCATGTACATGCATGAGATAGTTTCTAAAACGGAAAACAACAAGTTTAAATTTTTCAAAGCCCATAACCATTTGTGAATGGCATACCTACATCATTTCTTAAATACTTCTTCTGCTTCTAAAACATATATTCAGCATATCTCAAACAAAAGTTACACTCAAAATGAAGCTGGCACAAGCATTCTTGAGGCATTCTCCACTATTAATCCTTCACAATTTTAAACTAAAGCATGTTTTAAGAAAAACACTACCCTCACCATATATATGACATTTTCATCAGCCTTATTGAACTTAGATCACCATGGTAACATACATGCACTTTCTTAATAGATGTACACCTTCAAGCCATCTTTCCCAAAATATATACCTCTCTGCATCTTTAAGCGAACTCAAAAGTCCCACAGTATATATAACTATGTGCAAGCACAAAAACAAAACCTTACCATCTAAGCATATGCAAAGTGGTCATATCAGTTAAAAACCACATTGAGAAATACTTCCTAATACATACCTAACAAGTATTACTTCTTTCGAATTCATATACAGGCAGACAACATGTTCTCATCTTTTATTTCTCATTACACTAGTCCTGTTTAATAATGTTACAAAAAACACTACAACTCCCAGAATGCAAATGACAGATGCATCTCTGCACATAATATTTAGACATTTAAGACTTTCTTAGTTCTTCATTGCAACTTTCCAAAAGACTATACTGTTATTTTTCAATAAAATACACAATGTAATAAACAGGCAGTACTTAATGTTTCTCTTATTCCCAAAACATTCACCATTAACCTCTTAAACACATACCCTTTACTATATACAGTTCATCTGATATATTTCTTCTAATCACTGTGATACTCCTTTTAAACAAACTCCCATTTACATCTTCATTTCTAATGTACATTTTAAAAATAATTGCAAAATTATATATCTACCACTGAATTCAGATTGTAGATTATATTGTCGATTTAACTCTTTCTGCATAGTTTTGACACTGCTAAGATTTGTAAAAACTAAGCAGAAGAATGGTACATCACTCTCATACAAAGCAACTCTAAATGGCAAGCTCTTCAACTTTGCCTTCAATCATCATGAGAATAGCAGCAAATGAAATCATGTCATTGACTACTGCATCTCTCGCTTGTGAATGGTTAGCATCTGTTAACCTTTCCCTCTTTCAAAATGAGGTTCCTGCTGGTGCATTTCCGTGATGTTTTTGAGATGATCGCAGAGAAATCACAAAAAAAACGGGAGTTCAAGCCTATATCTAGCTTCATTTTTCTGAAATTTAAATATTACAAAACAGTTTATTAAATAGTCCTGAGTTGGAAATTAAAACTTGCCATTACTTAAAATGTGTCATTACTCCTCAACTGTTAGAAATGGGATTCTTGGTCGGCTACTGCGTGTGCCAAAGTCAGGCAAAAACCACCACTCTAGTCAGGATAAGGGAGTTACACTCTTAAAATAACCCTTGCTCAGGCCTTGGTAGCTTGGCACCAGCAGCCAGGCTTATCTTTGAGGCAGTGTGTAAAGCATTTGCACATAACCAACAGTAATACAGTGTACGCACTACAAAAGGACACCACACCAGTTTAGAAAAATATCCAATATTTTTATATATTTAAGACAGGACCAAAAACGATAAAAATCCACAATATAGTACTTAAAAATCTTCGGTTATCAAATTACGCTTGAAAAGTAGTTCCTTGAAGTCGATAGCTCCATCCGGGGCTATCACGGCGTTGTGAGCAAAGAAATCCAAAGAATTCTGGCTGACCACAGCGTTGTGGGCCAGCTGCGGTGTCGGGAAGACCCGTAAACTGTACCTTTTAGAAATGAAGGGCGGCGGCGACCTCTCGTTGAGCTTCCGCAAGCACGGTTCCGGAGGGCGGTGCAGGAGTCGTCAGGGGCCCTTGAAGTCGCACGCGTTGCAGATCAAACTCGTCTCTGATGAAGTCAGGAGTGCTGGTGTCGGCAGGCGTCAAGTGCTGCGGTGCGAAGTGCAGCGGTGTGGCGTGCAGTGCCCTCAGGTCACAGTGCAAGTAGCGGCTCGGTGGCGGTGTCAGATGGCGTTGATGAGACCAGGGACGGGGTGCGAAGTGAATGCGGTGCTCGTCACGGTGCTGGCAGGTTGCGGTGCAGGCACCGGCGTCGTCGTTGCTGAAACGCTGTCGTTGGCTGACAAACTGGAGTCAATGGTGCCGGCGTTGGTAGGCCATGGCTGCGGTGCGGCATGAGGGTGGTGCGTCGTGTAACTTTACGAGCGGCGCCCTCGAACCATGGTGCAAGCAGCGGTGTAGATTTCGGCGTTGAGCATCGTCGTCGGGGATACCAAGGTGTCATCGTGAAGCAAGGTGGTGCGGAGTGCAGTGCCCACAGGTCACGGTACGAGCAGCGGCTCGGTGGCGGCATCAGCAGGTGTCGTTGGTGAGACCAGGGTCGCGGTGCAGCATTGTGGCGGTGCCCTCCGTGGTACCTTCAGGACACGGAGTCGGCAGCGTCGTCGTAGATGTAATTGGGTTGCTTTTCTTCTGTTGCAGCACAAAACACACAGTCCCCAGTGCTGAGGGCAGAAGAGCTTCAAGTCTTTGTTGTTCCTGAGACTTCTTGAACAAGGGGCAAGCTCTGCCTCAAGCCCTTGGAGAAACTCACAGTAAATTGCAGAAAGTTCAGTCCAGTCCTTTCACTGCCCAAGACAGAAGCAGCCACTGCAGGCCAACACAGCAAAGCACACAGCAAAGTGGTGGTTCCACCTCACAGCTTCTCCACCTCTTCTTCTTTGCAGTCTTCTTGGTCCAAAAGAGTTCTAAAGTTCAGGGGTCTGGGCCCCAATATTCATATCCCAAAATCCTTTGATCTCTTAGGCAGAGAGTGTCTGTGCCCAGCCAGAACCAGTTCTGCCTTCTCTGATGTGATTTCCTGGCAGGAGGTGGAGATGGCATTGTCAGAGGCAGACCAGGCCCTTTGAGGTGAAAGGAAATCTCCTCCCCCTTCCCCCATCGCAACCCAGGTCAATTCAGCCCTTTCCTGACTCACCTAGACTATCTGGAGACACTCCTGCTCCCCAGCCTTCTGTCATCCAAAACCCAGACAGGCAATCCACATTCCAGCAAAGGCATGCGGGATGACCGAGCAAGAAAATACCTACTTTCTAAAAGCGGTATTTTCAAACACAGAATGTCAAAATCACCTTCACTGAAAGATGTATCTTTAGATTCTGAGTTCAGGCATACTAAACTTTATTTTCTTATCCTGTTACCCGGGCCACTTATGTTTATAAGATGTCATAAACAAATTTCCCATTCTGTCCTATGGGGAACGGGTAGCCTTGCATTAGCGAGGAAGTAAAAGGGCCATCATTCGCTACCAGGTCATGCCACACACACCAGGGCATGTCCTACCTTTCACATACGCCGCACCAGGCCCACAGGGGTACCGGGGCCTACCTTAGGGGTGGCAGGCATGTAAGCAAAGGGAATGAGGGGTACTGGCAAGTGTGGGCACTTGCCAGTTGACATGGCGGTATCAAACCGCACACGGGCTCTGCGATAGCAGGCCTGAGTTACCTTTTACAGGTTTGTGTGGGTGGCACAATCCAGTGCTACAGCCCACCAACGGCTTTTGATTTATAGGCCCTGGCACACACAGTGCACTTTACTAGGGACAGACACATAAATCAAACAGGCCAATTATGGAAACACCAATTCATAACACATTTTACTACAGGAGCACTTGCACTTTCCTACTGATCAGCAGTGAGAAAAGTGTGCAGAAACACTAAGCCAGCCCAAACAGAGTCGAAACCTGGAGGTCAGAAAGCAAAAACTCAGAAAAAACACGCCATAAGATGCTAAGTCTAATGCATGTCCCCCCCCAGCTGAAAGTAGGGAGAACTTCCCACCCTCTTGGGTGTCCTCCTCACTAAGGCGAAAGAACCTGGACAGACCATCTGCATTGGCGTGTTCTGTGCCAGGACGGTGTTCCACCTTAAAGTCCATTCCCTGTAGGGAGATGAACCACCTCAGCAGTTTTAAATTCTCACCCCTCATTTGCATCAACCATCTGAGGGGTCTGTTGTCTGTCTGAACCCGGAAGTGAGTCCCAAACAGATATGGTCTCAACTTCTTCAGTGCGCAGACCACACCGAAAGCTTTCCTTTCTATGGCACTCCACCGCTGTTCCCTGGGGAGTAGTCTCCTGCTAAGGAAGACTACAGGCTGGTCTAGGCCTTCTTTGTTCAGTTGTGAGAGCACCGCTCCCACTCCATGCTCTGAAGCATCAGTCTGCACGACAAATTCCTTGGAGAAGTCAGGTGCCTTGAGCACGGGTGCCGTGCACATGGCGGCCTTCAGGGCATCAAAAGGCTTCTGGCAGGACTCAGTCCAGATCCCCTTCTTGGGCTGCTTCCTGGAAGTCAGCTCTGTTAAGGGGGCAACAATGGTGTCATACCACTTAACAAACCTCCTGTAGTACCTGGTGAGTCCTAAGAAGGCCCTCACCTCTGTCTGGGTCTTGGGGGGCTCCCAAGCCAGAATGCTGTCAATCTTAGGTTGTAGGGGTGCCACATGGCCGCTTCCTACCTGGTGTCCCAAGTACACCACTGAACCCTGCCCGATCTGGCACTTACTGGCCTTGATCGTGAGGCCTGCCCTCTGCAGTGCCTTCAACACTTCGCTGAGGTGCTGCAAGTGTTCTTCCCAGCTGGAACTGAACACTGTGATGTCATCCAAGTAGGCGGCACTGAAATCCTCAAGCCCAGCCAACACCTGGTTGACCAACATCTTAAAGGTGACAGGGGCATTATTCAACCCAAAGGGCATCACCCGGAACTGGTAATGTCCTTCTGGGGTTGAAAATGATGACCTCTCCTTAGCCTCATCGGTTAAGGCAATGTGCCTGTACCCAGATGTTCAATCAAACATGCTGAGGAACTTGGCAGCTCCCAACTGATCAATGAGCTCATCAGCTCTGGGGATGGGGGATGCGTGCGCCTGGTGATGGCAATGAACCCACAGTAGTCCACACAAAACTGCAGTTCTGGAGTGGCACTGGATATAGCAGCCTTAGGGACCAAGGCCACTGGGCTGGCCCAAGGACTGTCGGAAGGCTCAATTACCCCTAACACCAACATCTTAGAGACCTCCTCTTTGATGCTGATCCGGTCAGTCAACCTGTAAATCTTGTGCTTTACAGGAGGGCTGTCACCGGTGTTCATATCATGGGTACACCAGTGAGTAACACCTGGAGTCAGAGAAAACAGTGGGTCAAACCATCCCAACAACTGGTGACAATCGCTCTGCTGTTCTGGGCTTAGTGTAGTGGAGAGAACCCCACCTTCCACTGACGCATCATGCTCTTTGGTAGACAGGAGGTCAGGCAGAGGCACACTCTCCTCTTCTGTTCCATCATCTGTTGTCAAGAGCATGCTCACCTCGGTCCTCTCGAAGTGGGGTTTGAGGCGGTTCACATGGAGGACCCTCAAAGGGTCCCTGGGAGCCCGCCAATCCACCAGGTAGGTGACGTCACTTTTGCGTTCCACCACGTCAAATGGCCCAGTCCACTTTTCCTGCAAGGCACAAGGTTCCACTATGGCCATGACCCACACTTTTTGCCTAGGTTGAAATTCAACCAGAGTGGCATTCTGGTCATACCACTATTTCATTTCTTCCTGGCTTGCTTCCAGGTTCACCTGAGCGAGTCTCCTGAAGCGGGCACTTTGGTTTCTGAAGGCCAGCATGTAACAAAATAAGTCCTGGGGTGTTTTCCTGGGATCTGCCTCCCAGCCTTCCTTCACCAAAATCAGCGCTCCTCTTACAGGGTGGCCATAAGAAGCTCAAAGGGACTGAACCCAAGAGACTTCTGTGGCACCTGTCCGGTACGCAAAGAGAAGGCACGGCAAAAGGACGTCCCACTTATGCCTCATAGGTTCCGTTAGACCCTTAATCATGCCCTTCAAGGTCTGGTTGAATCACTCCACTAGACCGTTACCTTGTGGGTGGTAAGGAGTGGTGAACTTGTAGGTTACACCAAACTCCTTCCACAGGGATGTCATATACTTGGATATGAAATTGGTCCCTCTGTCCGAAACCACCTCTCTGGGGAACCCCACTCAGGGAAAGATTCCCATTAACGCCCGGCCCACCACTGGTGCCAACATTGTCCTGAGAGGGATAGCCTCCGGGTACCGGGTGGCATGGTCCACCAAGACCAGGATGTACCTGTTGCCCATGGCTCTTGGGGTCCAGTGGCCCCACAATGTCCATCTCTACGCTTTCAAAGGACGTACAAACCACTGGGAAAAGATGGTGAGGAGTTTTGACCTTCCTCCCACTCATACCACTTGCCTGGCAAGTTGGGCAAGACCTGCAATGTCCATCTGGCTGCCTTTGCATTTGGGACCAGAAGAAGTGGGTGACAAGCATGTCAAAGGTCTTGTCCTGCCCCAAATGTCCTGCCAAAGGCACGTCATGAGCCAGACCCAGTAGAAAGGTCCTAAAGCGCTGGGGTACCACCAGCACACGGGCTGACCCAGGTTCAGCGACCTTAGGCTCGCTGTACAGGGGATCATTCTCCCAGTAGATCCAATGTGATCCGAAGTGATCACTAGCTGACTGGGCGGCAGCCTGCTGCAGCAGACCCTCCAGAGAAGGACACTCCTTATGCTCCTTGCAGAATTCCTCCCTGGTGGGACCCCCTTCTTGCTGCCAATGGGTCAGCTCAGAGATATCCCCCAGTTCAGATACTTGTTCCCCCATAGGCACCGCGGCGTCCCCCTCGAGGTCCGCCTTTCCCGGTCCGTGAGAATGTCAGGGGCCAGTTTCCCGCGCCCTTTGCCCTTTCTCTTGGCAGGGACTTGGGCCACTGTTTCAGGCTCCAAGTCCGCTTGATCACCCTCTCTGTCCGCCATTGACCGAGTGGACACGCATGCCCACTCTGGCAACACAAGCATCTCCAAGTGAGACCTGAGCTCAACATCCTTTCATAAGGACTGCTCCAGGTCATTACCGAGCAGACAATCTACAGGCATGGAAGGACTCACAACCACCCTCAAAGGAACTGAGACCCCCCCTCGAAGGGAACCTGAGATACCAGACACTGGCGCTCTGAATTGTCCATAGCAATTACTTGGTGGAATGCCCCGGGGACTACCTGCTTCTCAGAGACCAGGTGACACCGGACTGAGGTCACACTGGCTCCAGTATCTCTGAGTGCCTCTACCCTTTTCCCATTGATGGTCACGCAGGTGCCGTAAGTCTTTGTGTTAGGGGGCACCTGGTTTCCTGCGACCATCTCACTGCCCCCGAGTGAGATGAGGGTCATTTCTGCGGGATCCCCAACCTCCTGTGGGTACTCTTCCTCCCCAAGCGCTACACTAGCCAACACCTTGGACTGCCCACCTGTGGGTGGCTGTGTCCCCTTAGGGCACTAGGGGTCCCCCTTCAGGTGGCCAACCTGGTCACATGAAAAACACGTGCGGGCCGGTCCCAGCAGGCATTTCTGAAGAGACCCTTGCTTCTTATCTCCGGGGGGGTTGGGGACCTTTAACCTGGGGGTTAGTTTTGGGCCCTTTAGAGAACTCCTGTGCTTTACCCTTGTCCCCCCTCACTTTTCTGCTGGGGACCCAGCCCACCTTTGGCTGAGTCTCTACCAAACTTGGACCCGGGTACTCACCCAGCGGTCCACTTCCATAGCAAGCTTCCTGGGGTCAGTCAGCTTACTATCGACTAGGTGCTAGCGCAGATCTGCAAAACATAGACTAGACAAGTACTCCCATGCAATCAAATTGTAGAGCCCCTGATAATCTGTCACATTACTGCCTTTCACCCAGCCATCCAATGACCTGCAGAACGAATCTACGCATTCCAATCAAGTGTTGGCATCAGACCTTTTACTGGATCTAAACTGATCCCTGTACTTCTCAGGAGTGAGTCCTTCCCTCGAGAGAAGGGCGTATTTCATGTCAGCATAGGTGAGGTTCTGCCCCTTACCCAAAGCTATCAGGGTACCCCTAGCTTCTTCCGGAAAGAGAGGCCACAACCCTGCCCCCCAGTTCCTTTCAGGGACCCCATTCATATGGATAGAGGCCTCGTACCCTTGAAACCACCTTTGTATGTCATCCCCCTTCTGGTACTCTTTACCTATATTCTTGGGAGTGTGCACAATTCTATCTGCCTGTACTGAAGAGTTGCTGCCACCATCCTTGATGGATTTCCTTTTCAATTCCAGCTCCTTGAGCCCACGCTCATGGTCTAATACCATCCTTTGTGACTCCATCTTGAGCCTCTCAAGCTCTATCTCTCCTCCTAGCTGTCCTTCTGTCCTCCAGTTCCTCTGGGGACAAACCACTGCTACCTGGCCTGGAGGCACCCCCTCCCAAAAGCACATCCACTCTAGGAATAGGCTCCTCCGCCTCACCACTGAGAATACCAAACTGCTCGCTGGCATGCCGGGCTGCTACCCAGGCCCTCAGCGCCTTTTGTAGCTCCTCCTGCTTAGTGAGGCTTCTGACTTGGACTTTTAGGTTTTTGCAAAGCACTTTCAACTCCTTCACGTTGTAGGATTCCAAGCTATCCTCCTCAAAGGCAATTTCCATGGATGTAACAGATGTCGTTCTTGAATCAGGCATGATGAAGGAGCAAGTTCAAGCTGGCAAGGTCAAAAATAGGCCAAACACAAAAGTATGTGGTACGTAATGGTCAACGATATGGCAGTAGTGCACAGAAATCACTGTAAGTCAAGTCCAAACGCAAGTCCTATCCTCGCCGCTGACAACACAATGTTAGAAATGGGATTCTTGGTCGGCTAGGGCGTGTGCCAAAGTTGGGAAAAAACCACCACTCTAGTCGGGATAAAGGAGTTACACTCCTGAAATAACCCCTGCTCACCCCCTTGGTAGCTTGGCACGAGCAGTCAGGCTTACCTTAGAGGCAGTGTGTAAAGCATTTGCACATAACCAACAGTATTACCGTGTACGCACTACAAAAGCACACCACACCAGTTTAGAAAAATATCCAATATTTTTAGATATTTAAGACAAGACCAAAAATTATAAAAATCCACAATATAGTACTTAAAAATCTTCGGTTATCAAATTACGCTTGAAAAATAGTTCCTTGAAGTCGATAGCTCCGTCCGAGGCTATCACGGCGTTGTGAGCAAACAAATCCCAACAGTTCTGGCTGACCACAGCGTTACGAGCCAGCTGTGGTGTCGCAAAGACCCACAAACAGTACCTTTTAGAAATGCAGGGCATCGGCGACCTCTCGTTGAGCTTCCGCAAGCACGGCATCTGCAGACGTCGGTTCCGGAGGGTGGTGCAGGAGTCGTAGGGGCCCTTGAAGTCGCACGCGTTGCAGATCGAACTCCTCTCTGATGAAGTCAGGAGCGCTGGTGTCAGCAGGCATTGAGTGCTGCGGTGTGAAGTGCAGCAGTGTGGCACGTGTTGCCCTCAGGTCGCGGTGCGAGCAGCAGCTCAGTGGCAGCGTCAGATGGCGTCATCGGTGAGACCAGGGTCAAGGTGCAAAGTGAATGTGGTGCTCGTCGCGGTGCTGGCAGGTCACGGTGCAAGCTGAAGCTGTCGTTGGCTGACAAACTGCAGTCGATGGCGCCCGCGTTGCTAGGCCAAGGCTGCAGTGCGGGATGTGGGTGGTGCGTTGTGTAACTTTACGAGCGGTGCCCTCGAACCACGGTGCAAGCAGCGGCATGAATTTTAGTGTGGAGAGGCATCATCGGGGATACCAAGGCGTAGTCGTGAAGCAAGGCGGTGCAGAGTGCGGGGCCCACAGGTCGCGGTGCGAGCAGCGGCTCGGTGGCGGCATTAGCAGGCGTCATTGGTGAGACCAGGGTCGCAGTGCGGCATTGTGGCGGTGCCCTCTGCTGTGCCTTCAGGACACTGAGTCAGGAGCGGAGTCGTAGACGTCGTCGGGTTGCTTTTCTTCTTTTGCAGCACAAAACACATAGGCGTATATTCACAAGAACTTGTGATAACTGCTACAAGAGTAGCGTATTGCATCTTTTAATATCTCAGCCCATCATGGGAAAATAACCCTGTGTCAACGTGGAATTCAGAACACGGCGGTACCATGTGATAGCCACCAGACAACGCGTCAAATGTCAGCTTCAAAATCAACGCCACCGCGCAAAAATGCGAAACGCGAAAAATCATGTGATGAGCCCAATCGCAGTACAAAAAGTAGCGAAAAACAGCCACAGGCCTGCAAATCCCACGCGTCTTGCGGGAAAATGCACCATAAAAACCACAGAAACAACACACCAGAAACAGGCCTAAGCACGGAGCAACATGTATGCACCCTGACCCAGCGCAGAGGACAAAGCATTCCCCACAACCCCCACAGACCACCAACAAGTAACAACAGGATCGGGGAAGGCCAAGGAGAACAGGGAGAGGAAGACAGGGTGCAGACCGCAGGAAAACAAAACCAGCATCACGGAGGTGACAAAACACTACCAGCAACTGAGCCACAAGCAGACTACCGTGAATGAAGCCGGAGTGTTGAGGAGGCCAACTGAGGAGGCCATGAGGCGCAGGCAGGACATGACAACCTAAACCAGGCACAAACCCGCTGCCAACAGGAAGGCAGCAACGGCGACAGGAGGTGGCAGTCCAGTGCCACAGGAGGAGCTGGAGGAAACCCAGGCCATAGTCATCAGTGTAGAGATGTTGCAAGGAGTAGGGAGTACGGACACAGCTCGAGAGGACCTGACAACATCAACAGTGAAAGTAACGGACAGGGACCGGGTGGACGGGGGGAGATGGGCACTATGACACACATGCACAATGAGGCGTAGCACACTGCACACTCACAATTACCCAGTATCATGTCCCACATCCCCTTGGCACACTGCAGCACACACACATAGCAAGAACAGCACACCCACATCGACGACAACGTGGTACAATGTGCATAGCCGACACAGCAGAACTGAGGACACAACTGTCTCCGCACATACACAGAAACATTCCCACCACATCTGACAGAGCAGGAAACTGTGAAATGGAAATGTATGCGTACGACCTTACATCTGTCATGTAGTCCAAATCTACACTGTCCCGCAGAAGAATCAAGCACCTCACAAACAGTCACAATGTACATTGTCAAACAGTCTGCATGTAAACCAGAACAATGCGCCAACATACATGTCAACACAATGTCAACATGCATCGCCCCTTCACATTGCAGAGGGGCACACAACTCCTCCAGCAGAGCACAGAAGACAATACATGTGTGATGCCGGAGAGGATCACCACACCATCGACACCGACGCCCTACAACAGCCCATGGATATCCCACGCAAACCACCAACAGGACCAGGGCAGACAAGCTGCACAGAGGAGAACACAACCCCTGCAACAGAACACACAGCAGGAAGCACACGCGAGCACAGCAGGCACACAGGCACCCACCTATATATGGCACCCTGATGCCATGTGTCATCACGACAAACGGAGGTGGCCCAACAGGTGGGGGTGGGTGCCGAACCCATGGAAGGTGAGCTAGAACACATACGTTGGTGTCTATCACCCTCAGGGACCACCCACACCCCACAAATGAGACCCACACTGCCATAGAGACACATGCAGATGCACATTCACAGTACAGAACCACGCCCAGGGGCGCGCACATAGTCACACACCCACATTGGCGTGGCGTACGATGACCCTGGCCACTCCCCTTACGAATTGAGTGGGTGACGACAAAGCAACATGTGCAAGCTTCAACCCGCTGCCTGCGGTGACATGTCTGCATCCGATGTACACAGCACACTGTAATATCCTAGGGCCCAGGGCTCTCATGCATACAACAAGACCACAGGGACACACGTAGATATCATGTCGAACTGGCTATGGGCACGGGCGCCCAGCCCCTTTATTGGCAGAGTCACATGTACAATGACGCCTGTGCTGGATGTGTGTGGGGTGAGTGTAAGCCAGTCCGCATGGTATGCTTGGTGCTGGCAACAACTTGAACATTGGACACCAGTGCAACGGAAACAGAAAACACATGCATAACAGAACCAACTACACAGAAACATGGTGGAAGCCGGTGTAAGGACAGAGGTCGCCCAATATTCAGTCAGGAGGTTCCGGGAGTTGTAGTGCACTGAGGTAGGGGCACTAGAGATGAGCACGCTCATGTGAAGGAATTGCTAGGATTGTGTTCCTTCGGGTTAGTCCTGATGCAGATGCAGTGGGGTGTGTTACACCTGCATCAACTTCTTCATCAATGTCCCAGGTCTTCCACACTGCCTGAGGTGACATAGCTGCGCAACATCTCCACAGCACAAAACTCAATCACTAATGGACAATGTCTTGCGGTGCACTGAGTCACTGACACCTGGAGTGCTAAACAGACCAATGATGGCATCCACGACAGGTCTGAGCAACTCCGTAGGTCTGTCAGGACCACCGTATCAACTCTGGAAGATGGCGGTTGGAGGTGGCCCTTGCGGTGGTGGCGTGTGCCTCCTGCGGTGATGCGACATCCGAGCCGGTCAGGACTCGAATCTATGTGTGGGCCCTGGTGGCCTGCAGTTGAGGACCAGAGGCTACGGACAGCGCAGGGCTACAGACACATGGCGTTGATGACCCCAAGACCACCGTCACAGAGGTCAACCAATATATCAGAAGAAGGGGTCCCAGACCCGAGCAGCACAGAGTTAGTGGCCCCAATGCACTGCGGCTGGCACAGGCACCCTGCCATGGGACGGTGATTTGTGGTGCACTGAGGTAGGCCCACGCACAGTGGGCGGGTCCTCATCGATGTCCAAGGTGAATGTGGCATAGGCTTGCGGGGGACAGAGGAAGGTGTCCTCCAGGGCAGGATGCGGAAGGTCTGATGTCATCAGGCAGCAGCAAATGGAGGAGTGGAAAGCGCCAGCCTCATTTTCACCACCAATTCGGTATCAGCTACATGAGGATGAAAACAGCCCCTAGTCCATAGACTCAGACACCACCAATGTCTGACCAGAGAGTGTCCATGAATGTCGGGTAACAGTCTTAGTGGCACAGGTGCTGAGTGGGGATGCAGTCTGCGATGATGCCGGTACACTGACATGAACTCCACCATTGCCAAATCAAGATTGTGACCTACTGGACCGCAGTGTAGGCCCGAGGCAGTGGTCAGCAGTGGCCCACAGCCACGTGTCATTGGCTGGCGAGGCACAGAGTTAGTGACACCAGGGCAGTTATCGGTAGTGTTCGATCACCTCCGTAACAATGATCCTGTTCCCTCTGGACTGCAAGGTGTCATCCTCTTACGCCTTTCCGTGCGTGTGTTGACATGTATTCTGCCTTTTAAATAACCGATGTTCAGTTCCAAATCTGTGACCCACTCGTGCGCAGCGTAGGCCGAGGGCAGTAGTCCGTGTAGGCCCACAGACACGTGTGGTTGTGATGCCATGCAAAGACTTGTTGGCACAAACATCGAAGGGGGTATAGTGACTTGTCCTAACCCTTAAATCGTGTTCACTGCCATGGTGTAATCAAGACTCTGTTCCAAATGTGTGACCTACCTCACTGTGGTGTAGGCCTGAGGCAGCGATCAGCACGGCCCATTCACCGAGTGTTGCTGGCATAGGTTGGATGGCCCCACCGGCCTGCGTAGTTCAGGTTCAGTGGCACCACGTGTTTGGACACCTCTGTGTATGTGACCAGGGTTTCATCTGGACTGAGCCGCATCTTCCTCTTACTCCTCTCCATGCGACCACTGGTGTGGACTCTGCCATTTATGATTTACGCCCAGGTGCTGTATGTGGGACCTACTGGTCTGCAGGGTAGTCCTGTTCCCTCATCCATGTGTCGCCGGCTGGCGTTGAACAGGGTTAGTGGCACCATGTGTCGCCGGCTTGCGTTGAACAGGTTTAGTGGCACCACGTGTCGCAAGAAGCCCATATGGAACAATGCCTCACTGATCGGGTGGGGCCTGTTGCTGTTGCCGCTGTCCCAGATTTGGGGTCACTGCCATTCAAGACTCAGTACACAGTTTTACATATGGAACCTACTGAGCCGAAGAGTAGGCTTGAGGCGGCAGTAGAGTACGTCAACGAAAAAGGACTAAAGCGAGCCTGTGTCGTGGAGGCCGTAATGGTCTGAAAAGGCTGCCAAGGTCACGGGACTCGGGCCTGGAGCTTGCGCCGGAACGTGGTGGACCCTCCTTGACACATGCTGGTGTCGGCAGGTAATCAGTGAGGCCTGGCTGCTCAGTGGCGTGCCTGACGGGTTCGTGGTCCAGCGTGCTGGGGTCCGGCAGGCGCACAGCATCGTAGGCAACTCCGCTCAAGAGGACGACGTCGGACTCGTGGTGGGGTGAGAGGCAGTGTCCTGGCAGAGAAGTTGGACTTTCCGGAAGAGGACCACGCCCAGAGCTATGTGCTTCTTATTCACACCCCTATGCTGGCGTGGCGTACAACAGGCCATCACACTCCAGTCACGCTTGGGGGGGCGTAACAGGCAAGATTTCCACGAGGTCCCCCACTGGCTGTGGTGACAGGATTGTGTGCACTGTCCACTATACTCCATACACCAGAGGTGTATGTCGCCATGGATATGGGTGTGTGCTGTACACTGCGGTCTGTCCATCACATCTCCGCCACGCTTGGCATTGTGTACTTTCCCAATCATGGTACTACTGCATCCTTCACACATGCCTGTTTGCCACCTCTCCCCACATTTGGCTGTTGTATGGCTGAGGTGCCATGCCGTTGATGGCTCATGTTCACAGCTTGGCCAGGTAACCATTGTGAGTTGTTCTGTCGTGTCTGGTGGGTGGGCATGTTGTTGTGCATGTTGGTTGTGATTTTGTGACATGTGCATTGTCAGAGTTGTGATTTGCATGGTTGTGGAGTAGTTGACGTGAGGGGGTGTTCATTTTCAACTTGCCAAGGGGCTGTGCATTTCCCTTGTTGCCATCCTGGGTACACTGGTTGATGATGGACGGTCGGAGGATGAAGGAATCATGCACACAGGCTGTGTATTTGAAGGCGACATTGTTGGAGGTTCCACAGTGTTCTGTTGTTGCCTGCACTTTGGGGTGGGACGTGTGCTTTCTGTTGCACCAGGGTCACAGGTAGAACATATGTGCTGTGGGTTACCCCCAACACGTGTGTGCATGCTGCTATGGCATATGGTCCTTGCTTGGTCTCCAGCGTGACCTGCGCATTGTGTTGGACATATGGGGACTGGGGTACCAGGGTGATGGTGATGTCCAGGACAGATGTGAGGGACTTGGATGTGGCTGGCTTTGAGACTCCTCCGACTCTGGCGGATGTTGGTTGGGGGGGTGCCAGGGGCCAACAGGTGCAGCCAAGCAAGCCAGTAGCTTCGTGTGGGTGGGATGTTGGTTTTCTGCTGTGTAGGTGCCGTAGGCCTGTTAGGCGATGATGGTCGGGATGGGTGGGATGGTTGTCCCTTTCAGCCTGTGGTGGACGGTAACATTGTCAGAGGTTGGGTCTGTGTGGCTGGTACGCTTTCTAGGGGTTTGCTGTCTTTGTCTGCGCTGTGTCTGTGGTGGTCCGGGGGGGGGGGTTTAGGGTGTGGGTTGTGGTCCTGGGGTGGTCCCGGTGGGTGTTGTGGCCCTCTTGGGTGTCCGGGCCGCATGATTGGTGGCTACATGGCATCTGTTGCCCGTCCGATGTGTCCCTGGGCTGTGCTTCCTTTTGTGGTGCCGGCTGCCGGCCGACTTTACACCAGGTCAGAGCAGGTGTAGATTTCCTGGTGCTAACGCGCCTTATCGCTTGTTTTGTGTTTTTATCGCAGATCTAGCTGGTCGTTGAGAATGTTGAGGTGTAGTGTTGTCACAGGTTTTGGCACGGGAATGCCCACTCTGCTTCTTATTAGCGATAGTTGCACGGGTCATCTGAGGAGATGTTTATTTGCGGCTGCTATCGCGGATTTACTGGTGCTGTGGGCTGTTAGCACCAGCTTGTGAATGGGGAGGTAAATTTATCATGACTTTGGCTGTGATAAAGTGCCGTTAATTTGGCGATAGCTCCTTGTGAATATGCCCCATAGTCCCCAGTGCTGAGGGCAGAAGAACTTGAAGTCTGTGCTGTTCCTGAAACTTCTTGAGCAGGGGGCAAGCTCTACCTCAAGTCCCTGGAGACACTCACAAAGTAGATTGCAGAAAGTTCAGTCCAGTCCTTTCACTGCCCAAGACAGAAGCAGCCACTGCAGGCCAACACAGCAAAGCACACAGCAAAGTGTTAGTTCCACCTCACAGCTTCACCAGCTCTTCTTCTTGGCAGTCTTCTTGGTCCAAAAGAGTTCTAAAGTTTAGGGGTCTAAGCCACAATATTTATATCCCACAATCCTTTGATCTCTTAGGCAGAGAGTGTCTGTGCCCAGCCAGAACCAGTTCTCCCTTCTCTGGTGTGATTTTCTGGCAGGAGGTGGAGACGGCATTGTCAGAAGCAGACCAGGCCCCTTGAGGTGCAAAGAAATCTCCTTCCCCCATCACAGCTTAGGTCAATTCAGCCCTTTCCAGACCCACCTAGAATATCTGGAGCCACTCCTGCTCCCCAGCCTTGTGTCATCCAAAACCCAGACACGCAATCCACATTCCAGCAGAGGTAGAGACGGGATGACTGAGTAAGAAAATACCTACTTTCTAAAAGTGGTATTTTCAAACACAGAATGTAAAAATCACCTTCACTAAAAGATGCGTCCTTAGATTATGAGTTCAGGCATACTAAACTTTATCTTCTTACCCAGTGACCTGGGCTAGTTATGTTTCTAAGATGTCATAAATAAACTTCCCATTGTGTCCTATGGGGAACAGGTAGCCTTGGAGTGGCGAGAAACTAAATGGGCCGTAATTCGCTACCAGGTCATGCCATGCACACCAGGGCATGTCCTACCTTTCACATAAACTGCACCAGGCCCACAGGGGTACCGGGGGCCTACCTTAGGGGTGGCAGGCATGTAAGAAAAGGGAAGGTTGGGGACTGGCACGTGTGGGCACTTGCCAGTTGACATGGCCGTATCAGACCGCACACGGGCTCTGCAATGCCCAGCATGCCCGATGTCACAGCTCAAGCCTCTTGTACCATCAAATGGCCCCACTGTTAGTCAGGGGTAGCAATGCCTGCTCTGCAGAGATAGAGAACGTTTTGTGTGATTCCCTTACCATGCTGAAGGACAGGAATTTATACACGCTCCCTTAAGGGGCTGAAGAAGGACAGGAATTTATACATGCTCCCTTAAGAGTATAAATGCAGGCCAGCAGATGGACCCAGTGCTTGGCTTCCGGAAACTTCACCCTTGAGACCACGCCCATTTGCTGTTCCTTCGTGGAGATCATCCTTGCTGTGGCTGAAACCTGTTTTTCTGTGGAGGTATTAAATCCTATTTCTTTTGGGCTGCCAATCCTTTTTGTTCCTTTTCTTTTGCCAGCTGGCATGCTACCGCTCCCTGATTCTTTTTGTTGATGGAACGTTTGCCTGTTATTGCGCAGTAGCGCTAAAGGCATTTAATGAGCAGCACCTATTTTTTTATTTATTTGAGCAGTGTGTGACTCCGCGGCCGCGTTTGAAGTTAATTCGCGGGCGCATTCACAGTGCTTTTGCGGCCGCGTCCTTTTTCCTGCTGCAACCACAGTCGCGTATATATCTAATGCGCGACCATGTTTATTACAATAGCACCTCTCTGATTATTTTTTGGCTTAAGCGCCAATTCATAAACATTTCTGGCCCTATATCAAGTGGCAACATTGGGCTGAATAAACGCCCCCGAAATAAATGGCCTTTTGGGAAATTGAACCATACTCCAGCTTTTTTATTTTGTGCCAAAGTCCTTATGTTTGGAACTCTCCATATGTTCTCAGTAATAGACTGTGAATGCTCTTAAGAGGCCTACGAATTTGTAAAGTCAGACTTTTTGTGGAATTTACGCCTTTAAACATGTTTGGACATTGAAAGCAAAACTTTGTGGATTTATCTGCCTCTTCTTATTCGGATCTTCTGTGGACTGTGAAGGAAATAACTGATGTGCCTGATTTACCTTGTTCTTCGAATCACTCACAAAGTTCATACGTTCCTTATCAAATCTGACTGGTAAGTGGAACGACTGTCTCAGCAGGACAGGCATAATATCCTTACGAAGTTTTTGAGATTTACATAAGGGGATAGAATTTCATTTGGAGCATTTCTTGTTTTCTCTCCTAGGACACTCATTTGAATTCGCTTTCCTTGAACCTTTTGGGGATTCAGAAGAGGCTACCTGTGTTGGATATCATTCCCCGCATCTCCCTGGGCTAGCCTTCCTGTATGAGAGAATCTCTTTTCCATATCAGGGGGGCCGTCTTTGGGGAGTGTGGAGAGCTCTGTTCGTTCCCGTAGACTGGGCATCACTTCAGGTCAGTGGATCTGGAGACACCCGAGCTACCTTTTACTGGCCGTTCATGTGGGTAGCACAATCCAGTGCTGCAGCCCACCAACGGCTTTTGATTTACAGGCCCTGGCATGCGCAGAGCACTTTACTATTGACTGACACATAAATCAAACAGGCCAATTATGGAAACACCAATGCATAACACATTTTACCACAGGAGCACTTGCACTTCCCCACTTATCAGCAGTGAGAAAAGTGCGCAGAAACACTAAGCCAGCACCAACGGAGTCGAAACCGGGAGGTCAGAAAGCAAAAACTCAGGGAAAACACGTCAAAAGATGCAAGTCTAACATCAACTTTAAAAAAATGTTCTGTCTCTTTAACACTCTTACGCCCCCCCAAGAGGTGTGGCGCAGCAACCAGGGTCGCCGACTCCGGAACCTTGGTCACGCATAATCTTCCACAACAAATTGCGCGGAACCAAATCGAATGCAGCTCGCAGGTCCACGAAAGCTACGTAGAGCCGCTATTTCCTAAGTAGCACATACTTCCATACTAGCAGGGAAAATCTGAAAGCTTGGTCGCACGTGCTAATTTTAGGACGAAAGCCCGACTGGGCTTTACCAATACCATATTATCATCCATCCATTCTTGGAGTTTGTCTAAAACTTGCCTGGCAAAAACCTTCTGTAGGTTGTCTATTAGACTGATAAGTCTATAATTGGAGGGGATAGCAGGCTCACCCTTTTTAAAGATGGTTATTACCTCTGCTCCCCTCCATGTTTCCGGAATATCCCCACCAGCCAGTATGCAGTTAGACAGAAGGTTTATATACGGTCCCCATATCGTTGGTTCTGATTTATACAGATCCCCTGGTATCAAATCGGGTCCGGGGGATTTACCTGCTTTTAGTTTACTGATTGCTGATACAGTGTCCTCTAAGCTAAAGGCTAGCGATGGGTTATTTGTGGTCCCATCAAAAACAGTGCTATCTAAGGTTGGGGCAGCCTGGCCAGTATGTGGGCCTACGATAACCACATCATCAGAATATAAGCTCGAAAAATGGCCCACCAAACCTCCTGCTGGATATGATGGTTATTGGAAGTAAAATACTCCACACTGCCCTTAGATACGATAAGCCAAAACATGCGGCTATCTCTAGCTTGAGCTGCTAAGACCAGATCGTTCCAATTTGTGTCAGCGTATTCACACTTTGCTTTACTAAGTGCTACTCTATAAATGTTACGATTAGAAATCATGTCAGGTCTAGAGCGCTCTCCAACTGCTATTTGTAATGCATTCTTAGCTCTCTTGCAGTCGTCATTAAACCAGTTGCGATCCCTTACACTGGCAGGCCTTCTAGCACGACTATGTTTTGAGAAGACTGTTTGTAGAGCTTCAAAAAGCTCTTTAAAAGCTGCAATAACATACAAAACATCAGACAAACCAGTACTATCCTTATGGCTACACATATTTAAAGAGGCCACTAGGAGCTTATATATTCTAGCGTAGAGGTCCTGGTCAGCTTGAATTTTAGGCCATGTGACTCTTCTGCGGTTGTTGGTTGAGCATGGCTCTATTAATTTTGAAATATGGCAAAGGGCATCCCTAACCAGGTCCTTACCCTTCAGTTTTAAAAGCAAAGAGTTATGATCACTGTCTTTCCTTGGTTTAATGATCATATCTTCCACTAATGACCATATTCCAACATGTCACAAACTAACCTGGTTGGTGTCATGCTTCATCATTGGGGTCCCAACCGGGCGGCCGAATGTCCCCCGGTTGTGCTACGACGCCTGATTACAGCGGAGCTGGTGTTGGTGCGTAAGTGTGATGGGGACTACGGTAACTGAATCAGGTGTACAGCGGATGACTCTCCACTACCAAATCGGATACTTGGACGAGCTCCCCACCCCCGAGCCCCAATACCTGCCTAATACCCATAACCATTGAATTTTGTTTTTAAAGTATCAGTGAGTACGCCGACATTTCATACCACACACCTTAGCGCGTGTGGAGGTATTGCACAGGTTTTCACGTGGCACCCCTCACATTTGACACTCACCTTTCACTCACCTGGTCCTGAAGAAAGCCCTCTAACTCCTTCCAACGGACAGAAACATGTAGACCACTACACATAGTCAACTTAACGGTAAAAAGCCCGAATAGTTGCACCACACATATTTGTTTTTAGACAAATCCTGAGCCGCCAACATTAAAATTAGAGGCAAGGATTCTCAGAGGTATTTTTAATTAAAAAATTCACTTCACATCACACTTACGCACCAACACCAGCTCCGCTGTAATCAGGCGTTGTAGCACAACTGGGGGTCATTAGGCTGCCCGATTGGGACCCCAATGATGAAGCATGACACCAACCAGGTTGATGTGTGAGGGGTCTTTTAAGAACACCTAATGGGTCCAAGTTCAGACTACATACATTGATCAAACTACACACACATAGTGGGTCCGTCCACATTGTTTATGTCTAATACGCATCTGGGGAACAGGACACGCCCCTAGCCTTATCCCTTGCTCTCCCACTGATTTTTTTGCATATTTTAACATCAGAAAAAATATAATCTATGGTGCTTGTGTAGGCACTCCTCTTGAAAGTAGCCTTTCTTCCTATATCTGAAGGAGTTCTCCCGTTACAGGCCCTCAGACTCCTACCAGAGGTTAAGGAAGCAATCTGTAATGAAACATTTGAGAAACGTTGGACATGTTTATCAGCTACCAAATTGGGTATGCCCCATATCTCGTTCTCCTCTTCGAGTGAAGCACTTAATAGAGCGGAGGGTTCAAACGCGGTGTTAAAATCCCCTGCGACTATAATTTTAGAATTCACTTGATAAACTCCCACTAGATCGTCTAATAGTGAAACTACCACAGATTCACTGCTAAAAGGTTCTGACCTAGCATAAACATTTAGCAAGGTCAGGATTAGGCCAGACGAATGCCCATAATGTCAAGTGAATTTATTAAAAGTTGCTTGTACCTACATGCTACAGTGTTTTTGAACACTATTAATAATCCGCCACTGGCCCTAACTGTCGTTTTTGGAGAAAGAGCATCAACACAATATGAGGAGAAGCCATTAATATAAACCTTATCTACGGCCCAGGTATCCTGGAATACACAAATATCAGTGTTTCTTATAGCAGTAAACCATTCGGGATCTTGAAGTTTGGAGTGCATCCCTGCTAGGTTCCAGGATAATAAGGTTAAGCTGTTGTTTACCCTGTGTCTACCAACAGGAACACCCTCAAAAGCATCTGCAGCTCCATCGGTTGTATTATCAATTATCTCTTCAGTAGCTATAGTTGAAAGATTCCCGACTACTGGTTCTATAGAAAGATTAACGTCCTGAGGCTCGTGGGTTGAAGCACTATCAACGTTCAGAAAGTCTATGGATAACACATTAGTGTGTATGTCCAGAATATGCCCAAACTCCATATGTGGGCTACCAGTAGTAGGTTTCGCAGTTAGGACTCTTGCCGTCTCTCTAAAATCAGAGGTCCCCATAACTTCCACACAGGTATCGGATTGAACTTTGGGCAGGCTACCCCTTACCGGGACTACATTCTCGGATCTTCCTCTGTCCAGTGGAGTCAAAGGGGTCAGTCAATCGTTTTCATCTAAAGGGTTAAAAACATCAAACTGGTTGTTGACTGGGATTGCATATCTGGCCAGCCTCTGCCCCGCTGCTAAAAACTCTCCAAATGGTACCTGTATCATACGGTGATGTTTGTAAAAATGTCCAAGGGGTAAGATACTGATGCCTGTTTGCGCCATCGACCAATTACCTGCCCTTTCTAAAATCACATGAACTAAGTTGGGTGATCCGAAGGAAATTACTACGCAGTCACCTTCTCGAGACTTGTTTGAATTCCCACCCAAACAACCCGACTCACCATTTTAAATTTTGAATAAAGAGGGTTTTCTATCCCTGTCCTCCTGTTTAACTCATATAAAGATTTATTTTTCAGATTAGACCAATGTTCCAATGCTCCCGGAGACAATTTGGGGACATTGGCTAGCACTATCGTGTAAGGTGTTGCTTCCGAGGGGCATATGGAGTACGTCATTGTCAGGTCCCCACAATTCTTACCTCCTGCTTGTGGAGAGATCCCACGGGGACGACGTGGACAACCCCCTCCTGCGCCCTTCTCCTTCTGGAAGGACCAAATACACTAAGCAGGTCAAAGAGGGAACCGGGGGAGGCTGCCAAGAAGTGGGTGAAAGCAATATGGTGGATGTCGTGGTGGGGCACCCTCCGTGATTTTCTGGTTCTTGTGTCGACACCACCTAATGGCGAGAGAGGATGCAGGTGTAACAATCGTGCCAGTTAAAGGGGGGGGCAGACACATGCACCAAGTACAGTGGGCAGATACAGGTAACATAAACCATGAATCCCTCAAGGGTCACCTGAAATCAAGTGCTCCTGTGCTGAGTTGAAGGATCAAAGCAAGTGCGACTTCAGGCAGTTGCATGAGCCGCTGAGGAAGGGATCAAGCGCTCCTGCACTGGGTTTGTGAGGCAAAGTAAGCGCGACTTTGTGCCGTCGCACGAGTCGCGAAAGAAAGGGTTAAGCGCTCCTGCGCTGGGTTTGTGAGGCAAAGTAAGCGCGACTTTGTGCCGTTGCACGAGTCGCGAAAGAAAGGGTTAAGCGCTCCTGCGCTGGGTTTGTGAGGCAAAGTAAGCGCGACTTCGTGCCGTCGCACGAGTCGCGAAAGAAAGGGTTAAGCGCTCCTGTGCTGAGTTTGCGGAGCAACAGTGAACGCGACTTCGTGCCGTCGCACGAGTCACGGGAGAAAGGGTTAAGCGCTCCTGCGCTGAGTTTGCGGGGCAACAGTGAACGTGACTTCGTGCCATCGCACGAGTCGCGGGAGAAAGGGTTAAGCGCTCCTGCGCTGAAGGGGAAGACAAGGCAAGCGTGACTCCGTGCCTCCGCACGAGTCACCAAGGAAGAATCTGTGGGCGCCCTTGCGCGGTCCGGACGGAGTGTCCGGTTGCAGAGAGAGCCTTCGCGTACGCTCCTGCGTTCCTGCGAAGCTCAGGGGAAGTATCCGAAGCGCTGATGTGGGCGTCTTCTGCGTTGAAAAGCAGAATCAACCGGAAGTGCCGGCCGGTAGCGTCAGCTGCGTTGACCTTCAACAACTAGACTGCTACCCTGCCAGGCGGATTTAGGTGGGAGGAGTCTCGTTACCAGAGGAGACTGCCTCGCTCCCGTTCATCAGGAAGCGAGGAGGCGAGCGAGAACATGACAGTCATTTCCTATTAATTCATTCCCTGGTTTACTATAAACACCCTTATTCCTTTGCGACTGTAGTACCTCAGTGCGTACATGTTTGAGCTTGTTAGGGAGAGATGTTTTTTGGATGTTTGGGCACTGTTCTTGTGTGCTCGGAATATAGGCTAAGTCCGTGGCCCTCAGTAGAGCTGCCCCCGCGTATTTATTGTCTTGGCTATTAGAGGAAATGGCTCAGGAAGTCATTGCCAGACCTAAACCAGGATTGGTGAATTCACCGTTAGGACTACAATTAGACCCAGTGTGTTGAGCAGATTTAGAACAGGTGGATCTAACCTGGGTTGGCTGAGAGGAGTAAGTATTCTTAAGGCTTGACTGCTTCTGCAGGTCTAGGGAAACAACGCTTGCAAGTTTATCGATGTCCTCTTCCAGTTTAGACAACTTTTGCATCAATGGGTTCAATAAAACGGATACAACGTCACTCAGTTTAGACCAGAACCCTTCACTATCATTGGACGACAAGGAAGGTAAGAGTGATGGAGAAGAGGCAGTGTTGACCACTGTGTTTCCAGCTATATCCTCAGTTTCCTCAACAACCTCTCTTACTGCGCCTCTACGCCCTCTTTTGGATAGTGGGTAAAGTTGTTGACCAGGACCTGCCCCTTTACGTTTCTTGGGCTGACGTAAAGAGGTACCCCCTTGTGTAATCTTACTTATTTGGCTTCTGGTATGCACTTTTGATCTGACGGCTGTTTCGCTTGTCTCTGGGGCAGCACATAACACAGTAAAAAATTCAAAAATAACCATGCGGTCAGAATTTTGAAAATTCCATAATGCGAATTCAAAAAAGTAATTTGCATAGGTTCCAAAGCGCAATATTTGGATGATGTAAAGTACATGTAAATACAAGTCATCAAAAGGTATATGGTACGAATATATCCATGTCATCAGAATTCCATGATACGAATTCAAATAGGTTCTGCACATAGATTCCAAAGCACTTTTCCAAGGAAGAAAAGCGTGAAGTAAGTAACGGAGCCAGATAGCAAAACATCTGACTCCGTTACTTACTTCACGCATATACCTTTTGATGACTTGTAGTTACATGTACTTTACATCATCCAAATATTGCGCTTTGGAACCTATGCAAATTACTTTTTTGAATTCGCATTATGGAATTTTCTAAATTCTGATCGCATGGTTATTTTTGAATCATATACTTCTTGATGACGTAAAGAACGAAACGCGTTGGCTGATTTCTCGTTTTATGAAAAAATATATATAAGAATAAAAGGAACGTTAAGGACTTACTATCAAGTTTGGACTTTTTACTGGTGCACCTTCCCCCTTTGTCAAAAAATCTGTGACAAAGGTGTTGCACCCTGGGGGTTGAAGTCCTCTCCCAGGGTGTAGACGCCGCGATTTTCAGGATGCTTCCAGAGACAGCACGGGCTCACCAGTGATGGCGACAGCAGGGTTCCTCCAAGAGCAACACGGCCTCACCAGCAGTAACAGCAGCAGGTTTGGCAACAAGGGTAAAGATAAAGCTCCCGAGTTCACTTTATAGATGAAGGCAATAGGGTGTTTGCAATTAACCTGAAACCCAGCGTCCCGCGCCGCGGGTGGAGAGGCAGAGCTTTATGCGCAATGACCACGCCTCCCTCTACTCGCGGCAGCTGTGTCAAAGGTGTTGCACCCTGGGGGTTGAAGTCCTCTCCCAGGGTGTAGACGCCGTGATTTGCAGGATACCTCCAGAGACAGCACGGGCTCACCAGCGATGGCGACAGCAGGGTTCCTCCAAGAGCAACACAGGCTCACCAGCAGTAACGGCAGCATGTTTGGCAACAAGGGTAGAGAAAGCTCCCAAGTTCACTTTATAGATGAAGGCAACAGGTTGTTTACAATTAACCTGAAACTCAGCATCCAGTCTTATGTGTAGCAGCCATATACACACAGCCAACACAATGGCTCTTGTCAGAGCCAACCTAGTACCCAATATACTGTAAAAACTATTCTAAAGGCTTTTTTTCTTTAGTGTTTTGAAATCTTCATGACAACGTCACAATCCTGGCTGCCTCGTCGTGAAAACGGAAAACAAAAGCCAACATTCAATGGCCACCAACACATCCAAAAATAATATGTTAAAAAAAACATTCTGAACATTGCCCTACGCACATTACTATATACATATTTCTTTCAAAGCATGTTTAAACTCATATTTTTTTGATTAACTAAACCCCCCCCCATCTTTTAGACCTATTTGCCATTTTCACAGTTATTCGGGTAGTCACGACGATGCCGTTAGCCGTGAGGATTGCGCCTTTCGCATAAAGTAAAAACACATATATTCATACACATTACAATATTCTACACACTAGAGGTTTATTACTGTATTTCTAAAACAACCATCTATAAAACCTATTTTTGTTTTTTGAGGTGAGGCCGGAGATCGCAATGAAGTTGGTTCTCGCAGTCCCCCTGGGTACCTCACAAAAGCAGAAAGCAAAAGCAGGAATTCAATAGCCACCACCACATAAAAAAATAAATTATAACCATCACAGTAGATAACTCACTATATAAATACCTCTATAAAAACATTTATCAATATCTCTATAACAATGCATACTAATGATTCATTGATAGTTTAAAAAAATATTTTCATCAATATTCGCGATGACGTTGATAGTCGTGATGTCCCAGCGATAGTACACATGGGGTCGTGCTGGCGGTCGCAGCATGTTTGTGAATATCGTGCGCAATGAAAAAATTAATTTTGGACATATAACTTCCGTCACTAAGACCGCCATATCTCCATATTGTGATCCGAAATGTGTCCTGGGGATATGTACACATCCTTTATTTTCCCTGCCCACTCTCTATCAACCAGTATATAGTCCAGACGGGAAAAATGAAGGTACTTTTTACTGTGAAAAGTGTAAGCTCTTTTACACTTCATTAGATATCTCCAGGCATCCATCATTCCCGACTCCATTATCATGTGTTTAAGAGCCTGCCTTGTTTTCGGTGCTTGGGCCTGCACCCCTCCTACTTGTGGATCTATCCAATATTGGATCCAAGAGAGTATTAAAATCTCCACCTATGACTATAGGCGATGATTTCTCTACCAATCTTAATTGCAAATCCACCATATACAGGGGATCATTCGTATTCAGACCATAAAAGCAGACACACACAAACTCAGAACCTGAGCATTTAAGAGGGGCCATTACCCATCTCCCTGAGTCATCGGTGTCAGATCTACTCCTGACCCATTCCTGACAATTATAGCAACTCCTTTTGTATACTCAGGTTGATTTGATGCTACGTAGCTCTCTATCCATTTATATTTGGAAAACAGCCCCCTACTCTCACCTGCCGTTATATGGGTTTCCTGTATAATACAAACTTGGGCTTTTGAGTCTTCTAGGTACCCCATTACCAGCCTTTGTCTATTTTTTTTACCTTAAACCGTTTATATTCCATGTTATGATTTTGACTTCATTATCTCTTCCTGCCATTTATTTTCCTGTGTCGGCGCCCCTTGTACCTGAGGATCCCTAGTTTTTTAATTTTCAAATCAGGCCAAGATGAAATATAGTATATCAGATCTGTCTAATGAGGACTTATTTTTTATTTCCTCCCACTGCACCCCACCCAGTGCACCCTTGACCCCCCCGGGAACCCTCCCCAGACTATCAGGCATAAAGCCTATTGAACCGCCAATCTAAAATTATACTTGAGCCTCCACGTCACCCCGTCAACCCATCACCCCGTCGCCCCGCTCTGATAATAATGTACCTAAATTATATTGAGTGTAATTTTGCACCTAAATAATTTTGAATGATTCCCTCGCTTCATTTATATTTATATATTTGTTATTTCTCTAAGAATTTGGTATATAACTAACTTTCGTACTCTTAACTTTTTTAAATGACCGGCTCATCTTCTCAGAGTCCCCTCTTCCTTTATGGATTCAATCAAACTATCTGCCTCCTTTACGGTCCGTATATTACTCATTTGATTGTTCCACATGACTCTTAACATCGCTGGAAATATTAATTGAGCCTTGGCACCTAGGTTGTTGAGTTCTCCCATTCTTTTGCCCAGTTCCCATTGTTTCTGGTCAGTTACATGGCATACCTCTGATCTAATGGTGAACTGAGAACCCCGAAGTACATATGGGCCATTTCTCAAAGCAGCCAACAAAATGTCTTCCTCTACAGAGTAAGAAAGAAAATTAATAAGAATTTTCCTTGGCTTAAGTCGTTGAGGGTTTCTCCTAAATGGGTCTCTATGAAACCTCTGTATTTCTTGATCTAGATCAACATCTGATCTGTCCTTCAGGGATGTCTCAGATAATAAATTCATCACAAATGCCTTGAGGTTCGAACCCTCTTCTGCCTCCGGAATATTTAAAATACTCAAATTATTTCTCCGGAAGTGATTTTCCAATCTTTCCAGGTCATCCCTGAGGTTTGCATTTTCTTTTGCCAGGGTTTCAACTTCTTTTGCATTGTTTGAAATATCTTTCCGTATAGAACTTACTTCCTCTTCAAGCTTCCCTGTTGGAGTGACAATATCATCTAACTTTTGTGCCAAGAACGAACACGATGCTTGTATATCTGCTTGGTTTGCCTCCGATACCTTAAACCTGCCTCTTAGCTCTTTCTTGAGAACCATAAGGATGGAAGCTAATGTACCCCCTGGGTTTTCTAACAGTGGCTGCTGTAGCTCTAAGGGACCTACTGGTGTTGACATATTTGGGGGCACTGACACATCAGCATCTCTACCCCCACTTGACTGCTCCTTCTTCACAAACTCCCTGGACTCCTATTTTTGAAGGATACTGAACCTGTTCTGCGTTGTAACTTGAATCCCCAATGTGGCAGCCCCATCTTGTGTTTCTTTGTTTTTCTTCTCCTGAGATAGCTTCGAATTTGTCGGATTTAACCGGGTCCACCCCGCTATGGCCATTATCTCCTGACGCAATTTCTTGAGACAGTACTTTATAATATGCTTTTAACGAAGCGGTGATCTTACATTGCAAGGATGAGATCTTCCCTCTGCCCCTCGGGCTCTTCCCCTGATGCCTCACTACTTTCCCTACTTTTGTAGCTTTAGGGGGGCTTTACCCTCAAATGTGTTCCCCGTGACAGAAAATAAACTGGAACTTTGACTTACCCCTTTTGAGCTTTCCGGGCCCGGGTGCAAAGTGTATACATTGAGATCCGGTCAATACGTGAACCTAGGATCTCTCCCTGCTTCTCACCTTTCTGTCCTGCCGGTAGCGAGCTCTCCTTCTCCATAGGAGGTGAAAGGCATCTTACCAGGTTCCTCCTCCAGTGCCTACTGTTGTTTCCATCCAGCTGAGACACCCGGTTACCCTGAGTCCGCGAAGAAGCCGCTCTCTGGTGACTCAGATACGGCACAAATGCCGCAATGAGGCTTGTGCTGCCTCTTCCGCTCTGTGCGTGCGCCGCTCTGAGCCGCTGCAATGATCCCGCTGCCTCCAGCCACGTCAACGCCGCTGCGTCTGCCCCGCCATGTCGCAAGTCAATACTATGCCGTGTTGTGCCTCAATGTAAGTATTTTATCGGGAAAATATACCAAATATGGGCCATAGGGGATTATCGCTCCATCCTCATACATCTAAAAATCTAGATTCCAAGAGGAAAAGCGGGGTGCGAAGGGCTCAAAATCATTCTAAATCTGCATCTCCTCCCTAGCGGTCCGCGACCATTTACTTTGCGGCCACCATGTTCCCCCTATCTGTAGGTGTTTAGTATCACATTGAGGGAGATTAGTGTAAGGAAAAGTGGTAGATGGACACTGAAGAGAGCTATTTTATTAGATTCAAGCGTAGCTGCAGTATTGAAGGAAAAACGGTTGAATTCTTCCAGACTAACGCTAACTCAGCACCAATTGGAGTTATTTGGGACAATTTCAAGGCCTACACTAGGGGGGTCTTGCAAAGCCAGGTATCCTACAAGAATAAAGTGGAGCAAGCCGAACTACAAAAGTTGGAGGAAGAGATTGGGTTATTGGAAGGAAGGGTGCAGCAGGACACATACTGTAAGGAGGAGACAGTAAAAAAGCTGGATGAAGCTAGATTGAACTATAGATTGATATTGGAAACGAAGAGCAGAGAAAGGTGGGAGGCAAGATGTAAGCAACATTTTGAGTACAGCGAAAAAGCTGGAGCTCTATTAGCCTGGACGGCGAGGGCAGATAGGGAGAGAATTCATATTGGAGAGTTGGTCATAACTCCTGAGGGGGATGCTACTAACAATGAGGAGGTAATGCACAAAAGAATGGTAACACTTTTCTCAGGACTATATACAGATTCAGAAAGACCTGATGCAGAGGCCCTAAAGGGCTGGTTGAATAATATCGGCCTCCCAGTCTTAACTGCAGAAGGGAGGGATAGGGTCAACTCTCCAATTTCTGAAGAGGAAATAAGAGAACAACTTAAACATATGAAGAATGGTAAGGTGGCAGGACCAGATTCAGTCCCGGTTGAGGTTTATAAACTGATATTAGAAGAGATTGTTCCAGAAATGATGTCCATTTTTAATTCTATATACAAGGAGGGTGAGCAAATTCCAATTTCATGGAATGACTCTATAATTATGTTAATCTTAAAACCGCCTAAGGATCCGAGAAACGCTGATTCGAATCAACCAATCTCTTTACTAAATGTCGATCTTAAAATTTACACTGGTATATTGGCGGGGAGACTGGCTAAGGCGGTACCACAATTAATACACGCTGACCAGAAAGGGTTTGTCCCCAAGAGACAAATACAAGAACTCACACTTTCATTAATATGGACTATCGACTTAGCGGTCGCGAGATCAATTCCATTGATGGTGATCACAATAGATGCTGCCAAGGCATTTGATTGTGTGTGTTGGTCATTTCTGTGGGCGGTTCTAGACATAATGGGTTTTTGTCCTAATTTTATCCAGGCAGTGCAAAAGTTATACATGCAGCCCACGGCTAAAATTCTGTTAAATGGTGTTCTGACTAGGGGTTTCAAAATCAAGAGGGGGACGAAACAGGGGTGTCCCCTGTCCCCCCTTCTCTTTGACATATATATGGAACCACTTGCACACAAATTAAGAACTGATGATAAAATCATACCTATTTACCAACTTCCGACACATAGCAAAATTGCATTATATGCAGACAATCTTGTAGTCTACACCTCTGACCCAACGCAAACGCTGTCAAGAATAGAACTGACTACTGAATTCGGTGCATTCTCTGGATATCTTGTTAATTTAGCGAAAACGGAAGTAATGTGCTGGAACATGGTTGGATGGGGCGGCAGAGTTTGTTCGGAGATTAAATATCTGGGGATAACGACTGTTGACAAAATCAACGAGAGCCCCCCCTCGTAACTTGAAGCGAGTCATGAAGGAAGTGGATAGGAAACTAGCCAGGCGGAAGAATCTACCACTGTCAATATATGGGAGGGTCAACTTAATAAAAATGTCTATGCTACCAAAATTAACCTATCTTTTTAATTGTATACCACTTAGTTTCCCCAAAGAGGAAATCAACAAAATTCAAGGGAAAACATCCAGCTACATCTGGGCATCCCGGGGATACGGCTGTCCTGGAAAAAACTTAGAAGCTGTCTTAAAAAAGGGGGGTTGTCATTACCAGACCTCAGACTGTATTGTATGGCCTTTCAATTTAAGAACTGCCGTATGCTGGTGGGAGAACCTGAGAACACTACATGGGGCCTAATATTGAGTGAAATGACTAAAGAAGTGGGAGGAGCCTTTCTCTATAAATTTGGAGCCCAAAAATACTTCTTTTTTGAGTATACTTCTTTTTTGGGTCTAAGTAAGGCTAAAGGTGTTGAAATCAGCCATAAGTCTTTGGCTTGCAGTGAGACGGACCTTAAAGATTGGCTACTTCTCTTAGTTTGCCCCAATATGAAAATCCACGAGGACACCAGAATGCTTGAATGACGCCTTGAGCCTGCCTCTAAAGCAGGCAGGAATTATAAAATGGGGAGACCTAATAACAGTAGGTGGTTTGGTCCTATGGGAGGTACTGAATATTAAGTCAGGTAACAGGCTCTCCATGTTTAAATACCTGCAGCTTACTTCATGGGCTGTGGCTGCAGGGGATGAAGTTGGTGGCAACTGAGAATTCGAGACTTTGCTACAGGACTCTGGTCAGAAAGCTAAAAAAGTAGCAATATGGTACAGATATTTTTGGGAGGCAGAGGAAGAGAAAATGCACGATTTATCTGAGGTCTGGACAGATGTTCTGCAGGAGGGTAGTGTGAATTCTTTGTGGATTGATTCCATTAAACTACTCTATGCCATTGTAACACTAGCTAATTTCAAACGCCACCTTTTTTTGTTATTCATCGACTGTATTGGACACCACACAGATTATCCAAATGTATGCTGCAGCCGGTGCCAAGATGTAAAAAATGCAACTACCCAAAGGCAAATGATCTACATGTTTTCTTCACATGTCCAGTCCTAAAAGATTTCTGGAGGTCCGTGGAGAACAGCATAAGGGCTATCCTAGGAGAAAATATAATCTTAACCGAAACATTGGTACTCCTAGGAGTAGACTATGTATCCCAACAGGCCCTAACCTACAAGCAACAGGGTCTATTGTTTTATTTGATACTCTTGGCCAGGAGGGAGATTTGTAAGCATTGGCTTGATTCCCAACCGCCAAATCCAATTACCTGGCTAAATGTGGTTAAATGGACATGCAGGTTAGATACTAAAGGGGGCACAAGTAGATCCGCAGAGGTGTGGGAGGCTTTTTTGAATTAGTCAGGTTGAAAAAGCAAGTATGGGCTACAAATTCGGAAAACTAGTCCAATGATTACATCAAGCAATGGATTGGGGTGGTATGGAGGTTTTTTACCCTCCCTCCCAAGAAGGATAGATCGGTGCCATGGAAGGTGCTGTACGAAACTGCTTGGACCACAGAAGGATCGAGGGTGTTTCCAATCAGCCCAGAGTGCAGTAGCCATGGTGTAATAAGGACAATAAAAAATAAAATAAAAAAAAGACCTCCATTTCTCAACCATGGGGTCAGAGTATCTCCACCCTGACCTCTTATGTGGGCTTTCACACAGATTTTCAGCCCCGGAAAGCATTCTCAATAGAAAAAGGGTGGCCGCAACTTTCAGGTTGTGTCCAGCCAATCAGAGTATTCTGGTTGGTGCGTGCATTCGCAATTCATCGCAAAACCTTTACAGAATATCCGCTGCCAGAGGTATTACTATGATTTTAAACTTATATTAATGACACCTGACACTGATGACATCATCCAGTGAATGTGGTTTGGTTCGTTATTTAAATATGTATTATATATATAGCAATCTGCATTGATGAATGATGGATATACAAATATCTGGATGGAGGATTTAGTAGCAGTGTGATTGGCTGTTTACTTGAGTATTTTATAGTGCCTCACTAAATATTTTGGATAGTGACTAAACTGTGTAAATATCTGTATCTCTTTGTCAGTTGTTGTGTAAACTGCTGCACCAGTTGGTTACTAGCTACGTGAAAGTCTATATTAGTTATTGATTAACTAAATATTTGTATGGGAGAGTGAATGTGTCTGTGGTTAGGTGGGGGGTGTGTGACTGCCCAAAGATGTGTGAATAGTTCATTCCATCTGTATATGATGTTAAGACTGCATGTTATAACTGTTGTTTGCGTGAGAGAATATCTTTATGGGTGTGGTGTTGTGCAAATATATCTCTCAATGGTACATGTCCAACAAAGTAGAAAAATAAAAGGCACTGTACGTGACAGTTTTTGTATATAAGTAAGTATACATAACACTGAGAGATTATATGAGTGACTGTATGGATAACTGTATACTTGTAATAGCGATTTTATAACACACTAGGGCACAGTATGTGACAGTTTTTGTATATAAGTAAGTATACATAACACTCAGAGATTATATGAGTGACTGTATGGATAACTGTATACTTGTAATAGTGATTTTATAACACACTAAGTATGAGTTATTATCTACATCAATAAGTAAAGGTGGCATTTGTATAACTGTGAAGCTGACTAAATGTAAGTATGTTCCATTATTTGCATAAGTGAGTTAGATAACTGCAAAAGTGAATAGGATGTGTGCTGGTGTGTAATGTTGATATAGGTGTTTAAGTATATTTGATAGTGTTCTATTAATCTTTGTCAGCATGTATGAATGAATTTATAGGTAAGTGTTTAGATGTGTGTGTAGATCTAGGAATCACTGAGTGGGTTTTTTGAAACTTATATTGGTGTGTCAATAGATTCAAAGAAGGTACTCTGTATTTTACAGAGAGTGATGAAAAGTTATACTAGTGTATGATGAAGTGTATCTGATTGTCACGTGGATGATGTCATCAGTGATGTCATCAGTGGTGTCATTTGCGATGTCATTACTGATGTCATCAGTGATGTCACTGACTGTTAGACCTGGCACATTGGCGTGAGTCTCCCTTCCATTTTTTGTTGTGCCTCATGTATTTTTTGTTGGTGTTAGCTGCTCAGGGCACTCTGCCACTGCTGTCCAGTGCCACAGTGCAAGTGCTCCCTATTGTAAATTAGTGTATGATTTGTGATTCCATGATTGATTGGTTTGGTTTACCTGTCAGACCCTAGTACAGTGCACCAGGAGTGCCCAGGGCTTGTAATCCAAATACTGCTGGTGGGCTTGCAGCACTGGTTGTGCCACCCACAGAAGCAGCCTGTAAACATGTGTCTAAGTTCTGCCATTGCAGAGCCTGCGTGCAGTCTGGTACTGTCATGTTGACTGCACCCACTTGCCAGTCCCTAAACCTTCCCTTTTCTTCATATCAGACACCCCTATGGTAGGCCCAAGGGCAGGGTGCATTGTAAGGATAAGGTAGGACATGCCCTGGTGTGTGTGGCATGTTCTAATAGTGAATTACAGCCATTTTCGTTTTTCACTATTGCAAGGCTACCTGTTCTCCATAGGCCAGAATGGGCAGTTGGTTATTACATCTTATAATCCTAACTGACTCAGAGAACATGGTAGAAATTCGAATTTAGCATGCCTGAACTCACGATGATTAAATACATCTTTTAGTGAAGTTGTTTTTAACATTCTGTGTTTGAAAATGCCACTTTTAGAAAGTAGGCATTTTCTTGTCTAACCATTCAAACCTGCCTCTGCTAGACTGTGTGTATTCCTTTGTCTGGAGTTTGAGTGACGGGGCTGGGGAATTCCAGGAGACAGGGTGAGGTGTCCCAGTGGTGAATAGAGAGATCTGCATCCAGATGGGTGGGAGGAGTTGCACCTGGGATCTGAATAGGGCTGTGCCTGCCTTCCACAATGCTGGCTCCACCTCCTGGGGAGCGGCTGATGTCTGTGCCCTGCACAGTGAATGAAGAGAAGGAATCCTGTCAACAAAGTGCTCCAGTGCTGTACTTGCCTTCCACAATGCTGGCTCCACCTCCTGTGGGGCGTCTAATGGTTCTGCCCTGCACTGTGAAAGGAAAGGAGAAGTCTGGTAAACAGAGTGCTCAGGAACTGGTTTGGACTGGGCAAAGGCCCCTCTGCCTTCAGAGGACAAAGGATTTCTGGGTATAAATATTGGGACCCTGATCCCAAGAACTTAGATCACTTTGGGAAAACAAGAAGAACCTCTGCTGAGGGAGGAACCAGAAGAAGCTGAGGAGGAAACTATCCCTGAACCTGGGGGATTGGCCTGCAGTGGTTGCCTTACTGCCAAAGAGAGGAGAAAGGAACATTTGTGTGTACTTTTGCTCAACTTGTGAAGGATCTCCAAGGGCTTGGAAAAGAGCTTGCCTCCTGCTGAAGTCTCAGGAACAACAGACTTCACCCCCCAGCTCCCCAGAGTTCTTTGGAAGTGCCTGCTGCTGTTGTTGGGCCTTCTGAGGGACTGCGTGTCGCAAGGAGCTGGAAGCGCGACTCAAGAAGGAGAAGCGTGCCGCCGTCGGAGGTGTTGTCGTCGCATCTCGTAAAGTGTGTCACCGCTGCAGCATCGCATCGAGCGGAAGCGTCTCGCATCATCCAGGAAGTGTCTCGCAACGCTGAAGAAGCGTGTCGCCATCGCAGCCATCGTAGCTGACGCATTGCACCGCATCAAGAGAAGAGTCTCGCATCAAGGAAGAATCGTGTCGCTATCGCAGCCATCGTAGTTGTCGCATTGCACCGCATCAAGAAAAGCGCCTCACATCCACGGAGAAGCATGCCGCCATCGGAGCTGCTGTCGTCGCATCGCGTAAAGGGGTGTCGCCGCTGCAACATCGCATCGAGCGGAAGTGTCTCGCAAACGTCGGAAAAGAGTGTCTCTGCCAAGGCCGCTGTCGTCGCATCGCGTAAAGGGTGTCACCGCTGCAGCTGACGCGTCGAGTCGAGTCTTCTCGCAACATCGGAGAAGCGTAACGCATCTGGAAGATCTTCCCGTCTATATTTCTTTTGCACCAGAACTTTGCCGCATTTCCATCGCTGCGACATTGCTTGTCGTGGAAGTGCAACGCATCTAAAAGGTACATTGACTTAAAGTGTCGCATTTGAGAACTTAAGAGAACTAAGCAAAATTCTACCATCTAAAGTAACCGTATTGTGTGTTTTTGTCATTTAAAGGTCTTGTGGTAAATCTATATAAAGAATACTTATTTTTGATATAAAACCTGTGTGGTGTCCATCTGTAGTGTTGTCACTGGGTTACTGTATGTGTTCACAAATGCTTTACACACTGCCTCTGAGATAAGCCTGTCTGCTCGTGCCAAGCTACCAAGGGGGTGAGCAGGGGTTATTTTAGGAGTGTACCCACCTTACCCTGACTAGAGGAGAAGGTCCCTATTTGTCACAAGTGCATACCTGTGCCAACTAGAGACCCCCAAGTCTAACACTGACCATGTCATGAATGATGTAATATGTGACATCATCAGCAGTGGATTGCGGGCGCACGAGTTACAGTTAGTAGAACTAACTATAACGGAGGAATTTCAATGGTTTTGTACAAGTAAAATGTCCAGCTAACTATAACACCCCTGAAACCTATGGTTTTTTCAATGAATTTCAATGGTTTTTTAAATGCTAATTCCTAACTATAACATGTCAGAAACCTATGGTTTTTTCAGTGAATTTCGAAGGTTTTTTAAAAGCTAATTCCTAACTATAACATGTCTGAAACCTATGGTTTTCTCAGTGAATTTCAAAGGTTTTTTAAATGCTAATTCCTAACTATAAGATGTCTGAAACCTATGGTTTTTTAAGTGAATTTCAAAGGTTTTGTAAATGACAAGTTTTAAATGTATTAATTGTTATATTTATTTTTTTTGATACTGATTTACTATATTTTTTAAACTATTTTGGCCCGATTCACAGAACAAACTTAAGACAAAATCCTAAACTTAGTACCATTTTGGTATTCACAGAATGCACTTACTACTTCTGGTATTCACAGAATGAACTGACTACTTTTGCGATTCACAGAATGAACTTACTACTTTTTCTATTCACAGAATGGATTTACGACTACTAACTCTACGTCCGCACTTGGGCCAGAATTTCCACCTCCGGAGCGGAAATCCCGCTTCCGGAGCGGGAAATCCGCTTACGGGCCGGAAAGTCCGCTTACGGGCCGGAAAGTCCGCTTACGGGCCGGAAAGTCTGCTCTCGGGCCGGAAGTTCAGATTTGGGGCCAGACTACATTAACTGTGGCCATTGATAATTTGAGCCAAGGGTAAACACCTGTCCAAGTCACTACCATCCCCCACCATGCATCAGCTGACCCACTCCAGCCAATCCCAGCCAACAGCTCCAGTTTGCCATGATGTCGCTAGTGCCTACCATCCCCCACCATGATCCAGCTGAAGCCAATTAACACTAATTGACCAGCAGCAAAAAACAGTGAAATCAGCACACAGTGAATGAACAGGTTTGGCCACAGCGAATTTGTATTTGCATGCTGACACAATGGAGACACTGAAAAGGAAGAGGAATTTCACAGCAGAGGAGACCACCATGCTTGTGGAGTTCATAGCGAGGTACCACAAACGCCTCTATGGACTCCCACCCTACTGCACCAGTGGGGCACAGAAGGCAGCCCTGTGGCAGCAATTATCCACTGCTGTCACAGCATTGGGGGAGGGGAGGCGCACAGTCCAGGACATAAAATAAAAGTGGCAGGATGAGCGGCTGAGGGTGAAGGAGAAATACTGCCGAATGGAATTACATCAGATCCTCCCTGCTTCTTACTCTGGACCCCGCATCCGCCTCACCCCACTGGAGGAGGATATACTGGCCACGATACACCCCCACTTGGTCCATGGGCTGCCTGTTAGTGACGTCTTCTACGTGGTACCAGGTAAGTGGGATGAAAAGGAAAAGTGCATGAAAAGATTGTCTGTGTTGCACTGTCATTGTGAATAAGGAAGTAGTCCAAAGTGTATATAAAAATCATAGCCAGTCAGAGACTCATGTGTCACCCTCTGTATGTAGCACCACAAGTCCCACAATCCTTAGCGATGGAAATGGCAAATCCCTTAACCACTTTAGAAAACATGGGCACTGTACTGTTGCAGTAATACACCAGCCTGCTAAGTAGCAATTGACAAATCTCAGCAGAGATGCGCCAGTAACAATGCGACACGCAATCCAACTCTTGGGCAACCGCGGAGGCGTCACATTCACAATGCGGTGCACTGTGGCGCAGGGATAGACAGATGTGTGTCGCTAATGATGGCATTAGGGGGGTGCTTTGCTGGAGTAGTGTCGCAAGTGTGACGCAAATCCTACTATGTCCATGGACCGCCTACACCTAACGTTCTGTGCCACTCATTACACGTGCCTCAAGCAGGCGTACGTTTGCATAGCACCACCCGATGTATGTACGAAGCATAACCAAAGAAACGCACACCCTGCCTACATCACAGCTGATGCATGTTTAATGTTGCGCAGGACTGCAAAACGTGACGCATCCCCATAGATGCATTACGTTGTGAATAAGTCTAAATATGTCACCTGTATTACCCCACTGCTGTGTCACAGAAGTGATGCAACTGTGGTGTAAACGTATTACAAGGGGCGTGTAAACCTGCCACTAAATATCAAATAAGTAAATCACCCTGTGCCAGCTTAAAGCACAAAGCAGAAGGTGAGAGAATCATCAGATCCAAAAGTCAGACACCTATTCTGTTGTACATTTCCCACCCTGCCATGCCATTATGTCCCCAATGCACCACTGCTTCTACCTGCCCAGTCAGCGGCAGTACTGCACAACACTGTTAGCATGCAGAAGAAATGGGGAAATAACAGAAATGTCCCACTAGCACATTTCCCATTTGTTTACTTTTCTCTCTTCTCACCCATTGACACATTCAGCCAGAGCACAGACAACTGCCGTTGCAGACGTCCCTGCATCTACTGGGAGGAATCGCCACCGGTCAGAGATAGGCATACCACCCTCACCGACTGGTAAGTCAAAGTGGGCAGGAGATGGTCAAAATGCATACATTGTCAGGAGGGACATATAGTGGCCACATATGAAAGTCAACCATAGATGAAAAAATAGCTGCATTACTACTGGAGTTGTCAATGGACATCCACCTTCAGCAAATTATATTTGCTAACAGCAAAAGACAACATATTAAATGTCTTGGCTCATCAAACCTTCGTAATTGCGGAACATGACATGTTTTACAGCAACAGCCCCAGACCGGGGAATCCAATCCTGTTATCGAGTGCCACAACTAGTCAAAAGGGTGTCCCCACTATGTCGTAATGGTGTCTGTAGACGTAATCAATAAATCTAATTAGCAGAAATATGGCAATGATGAACAAGAAGTGAGATACCAGGGTCAGTAGTATTGACAATGCATACACTGTCCAACTTGGAATGTTTCCAATATAGATCAAACGCCCAGTCCACACAGCTGGTCATGTACCACTTACATTGGCTGGCCTTTGTGTTGTCCATCAACAAAACACGATAGTGGACCTCACATCATGATCCGTAGACATGTCATTGTGATATAGGTTGCATCCAGGTAGTGGGCACATTCAAAGTTATGTGGGAGCAATCATGATATTAAGTATAACACACTTCAGCAACGCTGGTGCCCACAACTGCTTGTGCTCATCCTTTGTGGCAGAAATCTAGTGCATCACATGTGGCTGCAGGAATGTAAAGTAGCAAAACACACTTATCATTGTAGGAACAACGAGGTCCTCCCATAATCTAAGACACCCACTGACTTCGGCTACAAGGTTGGCTGTGACAACTGTTCAGGGCTCACACACTGTTCTGGTGCTGGGCCAAGGGAAGTAAACCCAAGAATGAATCAGGCTGAATGCTCATTAAATGTGCCTTTCACCTCCACCGTATGTTGTATGTGTTGTACAACACTGTAGTCCTGCATCACAAAATGCTCACATATGGCATTTGAACCCATGCAAGAACAGACCCTGCTGGCTAATGAAAGGATGACACAAAATGTATGCCAAGTGAGTGCAGAATGGACATACAATTGTACAATGTGTCATATGAAGTGACTAAAACACAACTAGCTTGCAATGCAATGATCGGAAACACCATGATGAAAATAGCATGGCTGAGGCCAACACTGATGCCAGTTCTGTAGCTTTGAGATGGGTGGTGGGGGTGCTAAGGTGAATCTTCATGCAGTTACACCTGCAAAATGACTTGGCTGAAGAGCAACACTCCAATCCATTGCAGGCGGAAGGCATCAAAGCTTCTCAGCCTATCCGCAATGTGTGAGCATAACCAAACGTTACATTCTGCTTGCCTCCTCTCCTACCGTATTCACATGTATAGGTGAGTGTCTGACATAGGAGGTTTGGATGTCTGCTGTACAAGACACGAATCGTAGTCAGCTAAGTAGTACCATGATCTTGGAAATAGAGTACGCAAAGAGAGGACACTCAAAGGATGGACCTAAGACATCTGTGTTCTCTCATTCAAAAAAGAGCTGTGTGACTACATGCGTGGGGAAACACAAATGAGCAACATCATGTCCCTGACTATTGCACATCTCACACATGAACCCCTTTCTGACTTGTCAACAGACATTTGACTCAGGAAATATGTAAGTCTGAATGGCAAAGGTGAAAGCAGTGTAATGCGGAGGATTCCGGGATCATTCATCCCTTCCTATCAGTAACGTTCTCATGCAAGTGTGTCTGTTGATGTGTCATCTTAATGATGTCAGTGCTGTGTGGAGGTAATGGCTGGCAACTGCTGCATGTGAGCAGGTGCCCACATGTAAAGTTCAGGAGCTAAACATGCTGCACATAGTTCGTGATTACCCACAAATGGTCATTGAGAATGACATGTTGGCTCAGAGCTACCATCTGTGGTTTAAAAATATAGACCTGTATGTCTTATCACAGCTACTGACAGGATGACACCACAGCAGCGTGCACCATCCCGGGGACTGCATGACAGCCTGGCTGCAGCGTTGAAACCATCGCGCACCTGTCCATCTGGTAATTCTAGCATGAGGTGTGTCTGTTGATGTGTCATCTTATTGATGTCACTGCTGTGTGGAGGAAACGACTGGCAATTGCTGCATGTGAGCAGGTGCCCACATGTAAAGTTCAGGAGCTAAACATGCTGCACATTGGTCGTGATTACCCACAAATGGTCATTGAGAATGACATGTTGGCTCAGAGCTACCATCTGTGGTTTAAAAATATAGACCTGTATGTCTTATCACAGCTGCTGACAGGATGACACCACAGCAGCGTGCACCATCCCGGGGACTGCATGACAGCCTGGCTGCAGCGTTGAAACCATTGCGCACCTGTCCTTCAGGTAATTCTGGAATGAGGTGTGTCACTAGCTTAGACTCCGAAGCCATGACAGAGATCCTGATTCCCCTCTGCATGTAATCAGCAGTTGTTGTTTACAAAGTGAAATACAAATCAGGAGTGTCATGTGCCTGTCTGTCAATTAGTGATGCAGATCATTGAGAATGTTGTCACTTCCCTCTACAGCTGCTGGATCAGGGACAGCTATGCCTACAAATGCTGTAAGGAGACAGGTCCAGCAGGTGACACTAGGGGGGAACACCAAGGGACAGAAAGTTGTGGCTGGAGCTGGTGAGTGTGCTTGTATCATGTACATCTCTGTGTAACACCTCAGTGCTATGGTGTGAGCTGTCATTTGTGGTGGTACCCTACACAGGTCACATGCTCCTCATCTATTGATGCAAAGTACAGTTAATAAAAACCAATGTGTTGCACCACATGTTATACCAGGTCAATCCCTAATACGGTTGCAACCTCTGTTCCAGGGGATGCTGAGGACGAGGATGACAGGCCTATGACCAGTGCGGGCCGACGGGGAATCAGAGGGGAGAATCCTCTGATCCTCCAAGCAGTCATGTCGGCAGCAAGTACTGCTCAAGAGGAGGAGGAGGATGAATTTCCTGACGACGTCTACTTGGTGGATGATGAGGACAACATGTCTGTTGACGATACAGATGCCAATGCAAGCTTTCGTGCCAGATTGGCAACATCGGTCAGCCCATCACATCCTCTGCCAAGCAACGTTCGTCAGCCTCCTCCCAAGCATAGCATGGCCTGTCCCCAGCATCGAGCAAACCAGCCACAGCTCCCACGCATCACAACACAGACATCACTCCCTCACAGCCCTCACGTCCAGGACCAACATGGTGGTTCCCCTACCCGCTCTTCCCTAGACAGTGTATCCCTGCCATCCTCTCCACCATCTGGGGGAAGTACCAGTCCTGTTGTGGTGCCAGTATCCCCTGGGCACCATTCTCCTGCCCACAGGCTCCCACCTGCCACCCCCTCCCCTGCTGTTGGACCTGCTCGTCACATCCATGGCAGACAGCTGCAGAGAGGGCCTGCACCTGGTTTTACGTCGGTAAAAACAATTCAAAATTAGAAATGCCATCATAAGAACGATAATCTGGTAAGCATAAAAGGTGCTCTTAAGGCTTTTGGCATAGGGTACTGCTTTTTCCTAAGTCTAACAGCTGCAACTAAAAAACTTGCAATGTTAAATATCTCCCATGAGTCATTCAGCAGCTGAAGATAGAGTAAGGTGGGTTTGACCTGTGGGAAACATTTTCCCCTTAAATTTGGAAATAAAACCTCCAACGAATAATGCTGGAATGATCACAGATCATTATAAAGTGCATTGTATCTGGAATCGAGAAGTTGTCACAAGTGCAAGGGTCTGAATCACACACCCTACTCCAGCCTTGCAGATTACACAAAAAGAAATTAAGTAGATTAAAACGAAACCTTGTTAAAAGCAGACGATGGAAGGGCTTTGTGACAGTTCTCAAGTACGGTTCAATCTGGGGCATGGTTTTTGCAAAAAATAGGCTTTTACTGTAGGCTTCATTAACTCGATCGCCTCTCTCTCAGCCATCAATAGATTCAGAATATGTGTTTTTACCCAAGCCAAATCCTCTTTTCTTATTTTATCCGGGAAATCAAAATGATCTGGTCGCCCTAGTTTGGTTAAAGTGTGTTTGATGTAATATAGCCACGGAATACAGCTAGCTCGCTCCAGAGCAACACAGTCCCTAATAATCTTGTGATTCAGGGTTAATCCTGGGTCCAACCTCAACAAATCTGACACATAGCTAACCCCTAACTCTTGATGTTTTACAAAAGTTGAAGTAGATTGGGGGACCGACAAGAGGGTACGTAAAAACTTGTTTTCGACTGTCTGTACCCCTTCCAATGGCTTATAACCCCAGATGGCCGATCCAAACAGGCTATGGATTTACTAATTAATTGTGAGTTCTCAAATTGCGATTGCATTTAAGGAATCACAGTTTGCGATTCCTTAAATGCAATGCATGAACCACTTTGAAGTAGCGATTTCGCTACTAGGGGGCGCAAATTACCATGAAGTTGAACTTCATGGTGATTTGCAAAGTTGTAGGTTCCACACACACATGTCCTTGGGACATGTGTGTGCGCAACATTTGTGCACAGATCAATTTCAGGGGTGCAACAGGGTATCCTTTTGACACCCTTGCACCCTTGAAATTGCATGAGCAATTTGCGAGTACCAATTGGTACTCGCAAATTGCGCTTGCAATTTCCCATTCATTCCTATGGGAAGCTATTCCTTATTTGCGACTCGCTATTTGCGAGTCGCAAATAAGGAATGTGTAGGAATCGTTATTATTATAGCGATTCCTACATGCATAGGATTTTGCAAGTCCTTAATTGCGAATCCTTAATATTCGCAATTAAGGACTCGCAAAATCCTAGCATGATGCATGTGCCAGTTAGACCTGTAGATGTTAAGCATGGTTTCAATAGGCCTGACCCCCAATTGCTGCGCAAAGCCTTGAACAGCAGCCATTGACCTTGCCATCACATTTTATCTTTGCCTTCAGTTGGGGGGCCCATGAGTCCCTCTCATCAAAAATAGGCAAAAAAGGTCACCCTGGAAAGCTGTATGCCTTCACAGTAAAATGTTTTTGGTCTTCTGGGTTTATGGCCCATGGCCAGAATTTTCTCATGGTTTGAGCGCGTATCGGGCCTCGCAATTAATGAGACAAAATCAACCGCCTTCTTTTTCCGAGACCGTACCTGCCCTGAGGAGATTAGCTTTGGGCATTACTCTCTGCCAGTGGGGCACCACACATTCAAATATCTAGGCATACACATATACTGGTCCCATGTGGACATCCTTTAAGGTAATCTTAACAGGGCGATCAGAGCGATACGATCTAAAGTTGCCTTCTGGACTACGCTGCCTCTCTCAGCAATGGGCCGTGTGGCAGTGTCAAAAATGGTTGTCCTCCCCTGGCTTTTATATTACTTTACCAACCTGCCGATCATAGTACCTCCTGACTTTCTAGGTTCTGGACACTGTACTCCTGGATCTCATCGGGGGGGATGAACGACGAAGCGTGAGCCTCAAACAATTGCAGCTAGAGATACACAGAGGGGGGCGAGGGGTGCCAGACTTCTGAGCTTATTATTATTCGAGACGGCTACAGTGGCTGTCCTACTGGACTGCAGGCTGTAACCTACAAGAGATCAGATATACCATGTAAGAGATCGGCCAAGGAACCCTGCACACATAATTACTGCCAAAGAGTAAACTCCCCCGGGACGTGCCGCCTCTGCTGCATGTAGCACTGCTGTGTTGGAAGGAAGCGCTGCAGTACACGTCCAGCTGCCCTCCATATGCAGGCAACATCCCGCTATTGGGGAGCCCCTTACCTAGCGGAAGGCTTACTAGACGCAGGATCAGGGCCGGAACCAACGAAGGGGTTGACACGGTAGAATCACTATTCAATATGAGATTTTACTGGATCATGTACGGGACACTGATGTGTCAAACCATTTATACATGTTACACGCTCTAGTTCTTCCAATAGGTCCTGCGCGTAGACAATTATGTCATCCGCGTAGGCAGAGATCAGGTGAGTTGAGTTGCCCAGCGATATCCCAAGTTCACTAGCCTCCTGACACAGCCAAAGCGCCAGTTGTTCCAGCGCGAGTACAAATAATAGTGGGGACAGCGGGCATCCCTAATGTGTGCCTCTGCATACTGGGTACTCTCGCGATATGTGTCCACCTGTACGGACTCTGGCAGTTGGGGCCTTGTATAGTAGACGCATCCACTGGAGGTACTCAGGAGGTAGACCAAACTTTTCTATGGCCTTAAACATGTATACCTATGTTAGCGTATCAAATGCCTATCGCAAATCTAGTGAGATGCAACCGGCATTTACGCAACGCTCGGGGTTAGTTGCCATTAGGTGATGCAATCGTCTGATGTTTGAGGATGTGCTGCGTGCTGCTATAAAACCACATTGATCTATGTGCATGAGCTTGTTTAAATAGGGAAGGAGCCTGCTTGCCAATAGTTTACTTATTATTTTATACTCTGCCGCCAGTAGTGATAATGGGCGTTAGTTACCCTGTCATGTCTGTAGCGATGTCCTCTAGTAGTTAGGGCCAGAGCTTCCATGTGGGGACCTGAGTGGGGATTCTACCCCAGGTTATGGACATCTCTAAGGGATTGTGATCTGAGAAGGTTTTTGTTAATTATGTGGTGTGCGTCATTTGCGTGGCTATAGTGAGAGAATAGAATTCTGTCAATTCTCATATGCAATTGATGGACTGGGGAGAAGAAGTGGTATTCCTATGATGTCTTCTTTTTTATGGCCAAAACTGGCCGAATCATAATCTTTGACCTGACCTGACGGAATGTTTTCTCTCTCCCTTTACTTTTCGTGAATATTTGACTTTTTCAAAGAAACCTCAGACTCTTTCAACCCCTATTTTCAAACATCTCTGTAAACTGTTGGAGCCACTGCTATCTTATAATCTGATTGATACGACTTCTTTCTTAAACTCTACAACGCTTAACTACTATATGGGAATATACCTATTTATTGGAGAGCCTGGAGGAAGACTGGTTTAATATGGATTAATCAGCTTTATTCTCAAAAATAATTTTTTGACCGTTTTCCCAAGCCAGAAACCTTTTTTTAATTTTACATCCTCCTTTTGCTTCAAATTCCAGTTATTACAAATAATCATTATATATCCTTTTAGCCAGTTCCAATCTCTAGCCCCACAATTTCCGACGCCCCGCTCTAACTTGAGTACTCCTTTTACTGCTCCTAAAGCCTGGCTATCTACAACAACAATCTGTAGACCTGCCAAAAACTGACACTGAATTGTCATGGGAACACAATTTGGATGTAACTTGGTCGATATCCACGTGGAGACAAATTTGGACTAATTTACGGAAAACCTCATGTGCCACTAATCCAACACACACTTTATTTTACATTTATAACAAACTTTGGGGCATATCAACAAGGGCTTTATCTCTGCTTTTTTGGCTTTAAAAGCCAAAAAAGGAGAGATAAAACTAGCGCCCTATCAACAACAGGGTGCTAACATGCAAATTCGCATGTTAGCACCCTTTTACTCTACGCTTCCCCTTGCATCTCTAATGAGATGCAAAGGGGGCGTTCCAGAGTAAAATAATAGGAGAAATGTCGCTAAGCGACATTTCTCCTATTATCAAGAATGTCGCTAACCCTGTTAGAGACAAAAAAAGCAGCGCTAACCGCGGTTAACGCTGCTTTTTTACATCTGGTATTTTTCTGACTTAGCCATGATATCCTATGGAAGGAGGATATCATGGCTAAGTTTGCCTGTCCCTATCAACAAGGTAACGTGAGATTATCGCTGGGTTTCCAGCGATAATCTCACGTTAGCCTGTTAGCGTGAGGATTTTTATCGCTATTGAGATAAGCGTTGCTAATAGCACGCTATCTCAGCGACAAAAATTCACGCTAGCCGGCGATAATTATCCTAGCGCTAAGTGCGCTTAGAGATAATTATCGCCGGTTGTTGTTGATATGCCCCTTTGTTTTCTCCTTCTACTCTTCATCACATATACCCTGACCTCTCGGACAACTGTTGGACATGCCACTTACCACACAAAGACTTATCACTTCTATTATTTACCTGTCCCTTAGTGCACACGTTCTGGATACAAGTTTGGAATCAATTACATTCTATTTTTAACTCCTCCGTGTTTTTCTCCATTAATAATATTTTCTAGGAAGCTTATACAGCAAATGGAGAGATGTTTCATCATGCACTAAAATCATAGATCTGATGTTGGCAGTGGTATTCCAACAGATAAAGAAGAGGAAGGATTTTACCCATTTATATTTTCAGCCCTGGTGGGATGCTGTTTATTTCAGTCGAAGACTAGATTTGGCATATGTACACCCTCTCTCAATTGTTTTTAAAAGTTCTGCCTTATGATCCCCAGTTACCACTTTTTTCAACTTCATTCCCTCACAGAAGTAGTGTGTCAACACCCTTGATTTCCTATTTCTTATACATATAACATATGTGTTTTTCTCTTTCAATTGCCTAAATACATAACATTTTATCTCATATTTTCATCTGATTAGATTTATTTTAGACCACATATATTATTATTGCCTTCAAGTCCCCCTTTTTTATTTGTCCTTTTCTTTTTCCCTGACCTTCAGTAGTCTTTTTTATAATTTGATTTGATTGTATTATCTCGTTGTACCTTATTTATTTTAACCAACTTCTTAAAATTACAGGGACTAATACCAAGGTATTACTTCCACAGAACAGATTCAGTGCAAGATACAATAATAAGAGATGACATTGACCTAGCCCCAATACCCTACAGTGCTACAGGGGGTATACATGCTGCATACACCTTTAAAAGTGACTACACATTTCTTTTGCCCTGTGCATAAAAAAAATGCAGGAGGTCCAATGCCTTTAGACTTTGTTTTAGAGAGCTGTATTACATCTTATTGAACCCATGACAGATTATCAGCAATACTCACTCCCAAGTATGTACATTCTTTTACCACCTCTAGTGTGGACCCATATAAAAACAAGCATTGGCATATGCAATAGGTCTCGCCTTTGGGACCTTATAAGTGTTTAGCCATGCAACAGTTGATGTTGTTGCACCAAGGATATTGTGCTGCATAAATAAATACTTATAAGGTCCCAAAAGCGAGACCTATTGGCTATGCCAATTCCTTGTTTCCGACTGCAGTGACAGCAGGCACATTGATGTGCGCGTGCTCACACTGCTCACTTCTCACTAGTGGAGAAGTTACGGCATGAAGTCATGCCAGGTGAGCGTTGGAGGGAAGGGAAATCCTTTAAAGAGTCATTTTCTCTCTGGATTTCCCTTCTCTTTTTGAAACTCAGGAGCAGCAACATTGCCGTGGTGTCAACAGGACTGTAAGTGGAAGATTTCTCAATATTATATACAGGCCATAGTTGTTGCTTATTTATTATATGCTACTAACAACCATTGACAAAGCCAATAGTCCTGGCTTGTTGAAGGTGTAGTGTTGCTTGTATCATATATCTGGATGCAGTGACAGAAACAGTAAAATGCAAGTCGGGCAACACACTATGCTAAGCACAGATTTTTAACTTACGTGGTTTAAGCCACGCCCTTAATTACATTGGCCACGCCTCTTTGAGAGACCCCCCCCAGTTTTTTCAACCCACTTAAAGCCCTGGATGTGCTTATATTCACAGTACATCCAACATGTGCATTACAGGTTATCTGCAACCAGACCTGCTCTTGACAAGATAAGTTAAAGAGACCAAGGATCTCATAAAGCAAACAGGGGTCTGAGTGAAGGTGTGACCCTGTGGTATAATAAATAAAATATTGCCACCTCACCTTACTGAGTATTACAAGTTACCTGAAGTTCTATGACCTAAAAAGGAAAGTATTCTTTGACGTCTTGATATATCCTTATAATGTACGTCCCCGGGTCACATCTTCTCATATAGTAAAAAAACAGCACAAGGCACACTCAAAATCTTCATGGTCCTTTGTCCATCACATGACAATTGCTGGCTCCAATGCTAGTCATTTTAGCAGCCTTAGAATGATACATGTCTGAGCCGACCCTGCAGGAATACCATCTTCGCCAAAGACAAGGTGTCCAGTGGCAACGCATGTGTGGCCTCTTCACTTACACCTAGCCTTTTCCCTCCACAAATACTGAATTGTGGAACTTGTAGTCCCGCTTTTGACACTGTAAACAGGGCCTGAAGATACCAGCATGCCCAATGGTGCTGGATAAAATACCACCACTGACAGAAAATACCAGAAGACCTGGAGTCACTTGGGGGGGGGGGCTCTGGAGATGGTCCCAACGGGCCACTCGGGCAGAATCATTAACACACTGAGCCATGATAACAGTCTGTGGGACCTTCATTAAATGCATGTATTCATATCTGGCACATAGAGAGTGCAGTCTGATACACCACCTGCTATGGATGACCTATTTACCGACCTGATTTTGCACACCGGGACTTCTAAACCCAAACTTCTACTAGGGAAACACGAACTACAATTTCCAGAATGCAACCCCATACTGACCGGAAAATCAGGTCTTGCTACGAGGGGCCATTGGCCAGAATTCTAAGGCATGCAGCGTCACAACTCACCTTCTCCGTTGAGTGCCGAGCCATCCTTTCTTTCCTGAACACTGTGCTCCCACTGGTGGACTGTGCTGTCCTGTCAAGAGAGGATACGGACACCGGACCCCGGACATCACACGGTCCACTCCCTGTGCAGAGGCGGAAGTGGAGCAGATGGATTAGTCTCCTGTCAACCCTCTATGCATGCGCAGAGCAGGAATCACTAACCACCTGTAGTGAGCAGATCACACATAAGCACTCAAAGAAACGCTAGTTTGTATTACTCAAATTTAGCCGCATACTCAGTGAACCGTCTATTGAGGTGATATAGATTTTTGAATATTAAAAGAGTGGCAAACCAAAATCTGCCGACTTTGGAAATGGGGAACCAGGCTCTAGTCTTGGCCTCGGAGGTTTAGGTTTTAAGTTACCACACAAATAAAGGAATTCATTCATTCATTCGTTTTGGCGTTGGCTCAACGTTCTGTGATTCTGGGCAAATCTTGTAACCTCCCCGAGGCTACAAAAATGAATGTGTCCTTGTGAAATGTAACCTAATGTAATGTAACCTGTGCTCATCTAAAGCGCTCCAATACCTTCGGGTCGAGTTTGCTCTATATGAAACTACAAAAAACTGTAACTATGCAAGAAAAGTAAACAAGGGGTTTCTTTAAATTGGGATTCTTTGTAGTGTGTCATATTTTTAAAAAGAAAAATGCTGCAGGGAAAATTAGCTATTTTGCATTTGTAATTAAAACCTTAAGGCTAAATACACTTGGTACCTGTAAAGACGGAGGCAGGCGCTGTCGTTCCTGTGTTTACTGCGGCCAACCGTTGTCCAAAATTGCAAAATTATAGACTTTGGAACTAGGAAACAGGTTCGAATCCCGCCATCGACACGACGGATCCTGTGACTCTGCGCAGATCACTTATTATCATTATGCCTTAAATGTAGCGTCTGGGTCTATTATAAAGCGCTTTAAAGCAGCGGTGTCAGATTTGCGCTACTAAGAAAAAAAAAAAGCGCGTGGCCTCGCACTGACGAGGAGAGGAGGCAGCAGGGGGAGGGGAGAGAAGAGGGGGCCTACGCCTGTTTCCCTCACGAGAGCGAGCAGGAACCAAATGTTAATTAAAACCAGATGGTTTTAAAGTTTGCTCCCGCAAGGGAATCGCCAAATGTGCACGCGTTGCCATTCAAAGCAATGCAACACGTGCACGTTTTTGCCTGCAATACTGAAGCGATTTCAAAAGGTCTTTTTCCTAAGCAGCGCATGCGCGCTGCACATGCGAGACCTAACCATGATCTGGGAGATTAGATAACTCTCGCACCCATTATCATAATTTGAGTTTTATTTTCATTAACAGAGAGATTATGAGCAAGTGCAAAGAAGGCTAGGTTGTCAAGTTGTTTCTGCAAACCAATCAGGGTGAAATACTTTAAAACCAGATCATCAACATGCAACAGAGTTGAAACTTCCTTAGATCCACATTTTGGAGGATTTGCAATGATTTTATTCAAAATAGATGAAGAATCAGATAAGAATAAAGACAACAGAAAAGGGGTCAGTATACAGCCCGGTTTTAGAACTTTTTGGACAGGAATGTTCTCACAGCATTTATTTCCAGTTCCCAAAAGCACTTTTAGCCAATTTTCCGAGTGTAGAGATATCAGTGGATGAAACATCTCAAACGGGATACCAAATTGAATCTGTTTACGCCAGGGTGTTGGTCTGTCTACAGAATTGAGGGCAGTGCTAAAATCTACATATTCCACATATACATTCATCTTCCGTGATTTCACGTAGGTCTCACTCAGCATATATAAAGACACAATATTTTTATTGGTGGAATAAGCCTTACAAAAACCTGACTGTACGATTGGCAGAAGCTGAGCAGCATCTACTCAAGAACCTAAGGGTCTGATTTCAAAGTAGGCAGAGGGTAACACTCCGTCACAAACGTTACAGATTTCCCGTTCACCGTATTACGATCACATTCTATCCGATGTGGATCATAATATGGCAGACGAGCTATCCGTCACGTTTGCGATGGTTTATTCCCTCCGCCGACTTCTAAATCCGAACCTCAATTATTGATTTGATTTTCGCATGGCATCCTCCCTAGAAATAGCCCCCCCCACCCAGCCCTACCGCTGTTACCTGCACGGAACTCAGCTACATATAGTAGAGAGTGAAAGTTGATTGAAGATCAAATTAAAACCTTGGCTCTTTGGTATTTTTATCAGTTGCCATTCATGCTTAGTGTATTTATTGGTTCTGTGAATAGGACTAATATTTGACAACTTCTGTGCATAGTTTGCCTAATCAAAAAGGTATCACGCAATGAGCTCAGAAGAGCTTCAAAAGAGTAGACATTCATTTTGTTGGGAAGGACTCCTATAGTGCCATGCAACCAATTTGATAATGTATCATTCACAACATATTTCCAAAAAATAAATACAATCTGTGTAAGTTCTTATTTCAAAACTGGATACCTTCTCGTCCCTCACCTTAACAGCTCTAAGTTCAAGTGAACCATGAAGGTAAAAGTGATCAGTCCATGAATTGGGGCAGATTTCCAGATAAGTCACGATATTACTACCTAAATATTGCATGAAGATATAATCAGTCAAGGAGGCCACCTTGCCAGGTAAAATGATCAATTTCCAATTGATCAAATCATACATTTATCACTGTTAAATGTAACTTCAGAGCCAAAATTAACAAGTGAAGAGAACGGTCACAACACTTTTTGGGAAAGTTGGGGACGTGAGGCCCCATTAGGCATCTAATTCTGAGAATCCTAATTTCCTACACGCTAGAGTTGCAATTCTTGTGTTAAAATTTCCTGACACAATAAAAATTGCTGTTGGATACTTATCCAATAAACGCAATGAAACCCCTTGAAGATTAGACAGTGAAAGTGTAAAATTGATAGTAGGACCACAATAGACATTACCCAGTGAAACCTCATACAGAAAGTCATCTTTCTCTAGGAACAATAGATGACAATATAATAGGGTAATATAGCAACCAGTTGTGAATCTTAACAATCAAAAGAGGATCTCAACATAATGGATAACTCCCCATATGCGCTGCCTCTAGGTGAGGGATGTGTTACAACAAACAAATGATGGACGGAATGCTGACAATGCAGACATTCTCCCCCAGTCAAGAGATCTGGGTTAAATCCATCGTTCTTTTGCCCACTACGCCACCCCAGTTCAGACATGGCCATATGCAAATCAGTCTTGACCCTGTGCCTCATGGGAACAGTCCAGCCCGAACTGCCAAGCCATGTCTTCCCTGGACCGTAATCAAGCATCCTAGGACCGGTTTCTGGCTATCAGCCGTCATCAGCCAGGATAGCTTGACTCCAGTGGCGTAGTGAGCACGGGTCCCACGTCTGGGAATACCCATCCCACTTAGGGCGAAAAGCGTTACAACAAACAAATGATGGACGGAATGCTGACAATGCAGACATTCTCCCCCAGTCAAGAGATCTGGGTTAAATCCATCGTTCTTTTGCCCACTACGCCACCCCAGTTCAGACATGGCCATATGCAAATCAGTCTTGACCCTGTGCCTCATGGGAACAGTCCAGCCCGAACTGCCAAGCCATGTCTTCCCTGGACTGGAATCAAGCATCCTAGGACCGGTTTCTGGCTATCAGCCGTCATCAGCCAGGATAGCTTGACTCCAGTGGCGTAGTGAGCAGGGGTCCCACGTCTGGGAATACCCATCCCACTTAGGGCGAAAAGCGTTACAACAAACAAATGATGAACGGAATGCTGACATTGCAGACATTCTCCCCCAGTCAAGAGATCTGGGTTAAACCATCGTTCTTTTGCCCACTACGCCACCCCAGTTCAGACATGGCCATATGCAAATCAGTCTTGACCCTGTGCCTCATGGGAACAGTCCAGCCCGAACTGCCAAGCCATGTCTTCCCTGGACCGGAATCAAGCATCCTAGGACCGGTTTCTGGCTATCAGCCGTCATCAGCCAGGATAGCTTGACTCCAGGTGAGGGATGGGCAGGGCAACAATAAACTAAGTAATTATCTAATTCAGAGTCATTTATTAGCCAGGTTTCTTGTAAACAGATAATTAATGCATCATCAAATTAAGAAACAAAATTACCCAGTGACAAACATACCTGTAGCCCAGCCACATTCCAACTACATAACTCCCACAAAATACTAGGAGGAATTATTGCTGTCAAGGGTATTAGGGAGCAAGGACAAGGTTTTAACCTTAAATGATAAAAAGTCCTTACTAGATGCATTCTATCCTTGCTCCTTTACCTGTCTGTGGTCATTCCGATTAACAACTGTCAAATTGACTGCAATGGAAATAAACTGAGGTGAAATACTGGATACCAAGCCCAACATTCCCCAAAACAGGGAGGACATATATGCCCATCCTATAGAAGAACTGACTACATCTCAGAATTAAAGAATCAATACATTCAAAGTGAAAATGTAGAATGGACGCATGATAAACCTGACCCTCTATGATGTGAGACTTTAGCCTGACCAAAGCAATGTCTTGAGTAGAAATGAGCCCAAGATCGTAAACATTAAAAAATATATCTAATACAATCTAACAATGCAGGCAAGAATGCTTATTAGATGAAGGAATCAATTCAATAAATGTTAAGAATAAATGAGTGGGCACAGGGGATCAATGGTTCCTGCAAAGTGACTAATTCACCATTCATGGATTCTAGCTAATTTTTTTAGGAGAAAGTAATAGCATTTGGACTAATATTACAATGTTACCGTATTCTGGCCTCAATGGCACCAATGTTACTCACTACACCGGTGTTCCCCTAACATCCCCCACCTAATATAAAAACCAAGGTGGCAAACCTTGTCACTTATGGCAGTTCTCTTCATAGGATCAGTGTCAGGTAAAGATGTAAGAGTTATTGAGTCCTATTGAGTCCTCTTGAATAGAGGCCTTCGGTTCCTTCAGACATAACTAATGTGGGGAGGTCAGCAAGCTTTGTTTTCCTCCCAGATTCCTTTCCTATTCTGCATATTTTATCTTGTTTACTCTTTTTCTGACACTTAGATACTACAGCCATAAATGTTTTATCAGGACACCCTTCCTTTGTGCCATTCCTTCCACTAGCAGCCTGAACATTAATATGAATATATGTCGTTACTACGCATTCCGTTGCAACGCATGCCTTTACCACGCATGCGTTACAACGGAATGTTTTTTCTACGCATTGCCTTTACCTCGATTTTTCCTTTACCCCGCTTTTTCTTTTTTGGGGGGGAGACCCCCCAAGCCCCCTTTCTTCTTTTTTTGCCATTTTTGCACGTCTTCGTCGACACTACAAAAGGACTGACGCACTTTTTCAGATGAGGAAGAAGGCGTACCGTGATGATGTTGCTTGCGTGGTAAAGACGGTCGTTGAATCAATACACGTTGTGAAGACGTTTTCGAGGTAAGTGTACCGTTGTAAACGTAACGCGTAGAAAAGCCTTTGTGGTAAAGGCTGTTTCCCCATTAATATCTGTTTCAATATTTGAATTAGGTTTGACTATTCCCACCCTATAAGGGGAGTTTACATCTAGATCCTGTTCAACCATTTCCCATCTCTAGATATTTTGGCAGGGAACGAGGAGACATTACATTTAAAATTGTCATGATGGGTAGAGTTTAAGATCTCAATTGTTGCTGTGCCATCATTCAAAACTCAAGATCTTGATCTGGAGGAGGACAACTTGCCCTCTAAAACTGGCCTCCTAAACTCAGGGGAGCTATTCCTAGTAAGCAGGAGTTCTTCAGAGTCAAGTTTAGAAATACTTTGTGATTTATCTGATTTATCCATAAGTGCTTTCAGAATTAATTATAGCATGTACAATGAGTGCTCTTGAGCTATTAGTTGCTTAATTGGCTTTTTATCTATGATGTTAGGACTAGGGTTGCGAGGAGCTCGCCGAGTTGCACTGCGCAGAATTCCACTGAGTTGCATGCCTGGGTGCATTTCTAGCAGCAGTCCCTTGCCAGCGAGCGTGCTTCATCACAGAAGCAGGTGCCATAGACCCGGAATGGCCTTTGATGGCACACAGAGGGTTTCTGCCAGGACAGCACCTGTCGGCCTCGATGCACCTGGCTCCAGCTGAGCCCCAGAACATGGTGAGGAGAAGCAGCAGCCTGTGCAGACTCGGTGCCTTTGTCGGTCAACACATCAGGACCTGAGCAGTCTGAGGGTCTCTCACACCGCAGCTGATGAGTAGTCAAAGTGGTTCACGCACTGCAGCCACAGTGCAGTCTGACCACGGCACACACTCCTTCCCCTGTGCAGTCTAATCGCATAGTGGGCACTTCAACCTGAGCACCGTTCTTGCCACTTTCAGTGTGCAGTCTAAGAGGCTCCCCGCACCATGCAGTCTGAGCACTGGAGCGGTGCACCACGTTACCAGTGTGTGCATTGTTAACTCTGTGTACCATAAACTATTCAGGAAAACTCACTCTGCCCACAACGGGGTCCCAGGAGCTTTCCCAACCTGTTCACTCCTAATGTGTTCTCGGGGCACCCACAGTCCGAGGGATGTGAATGCTCGGCTGCATGAGGGTCCCGACCACCTCAGATTCTCAGGCATGCTTACTCCAACGTGTGTGGTCTCTTGTGTCAGCGCCACACAATCTGTCCAAAGAGGAACTTTGGAATACCCCCACACTAACCAGAGTGAAAACTCACCAGAACCTCCTCCCCTCACCTCCAGTGTCTGAAACTACGACCCGACTTTAAGACAGGGCCCCTTGAATATCTGAGCCTGCTCAGCCCTCCGAGCTCAGTCACATAGTGACCACACCGTCATCCGCTTCAGTCAACACGCATACACAGACGTCACCCAAAGATTACACTGACACTTTATTTGTGGGTGAAGAACTGCTGCAGGTTTATTTCATACAACACAGTATGATAATAAAATTGGGTTATCTTACGGGCGATCCAGGGCAGGCAGCCCCTTGCTGCTCCGCCCGCCTGGTGAGCCAGCACACACGGTGGGTCGATGCCCGGCAGTGTGGCACATAATTATTTACAGATCATCCACTGGGTCACGTGATCTGTCTCCTACTCCCGCCCCTTCCGACAGGGGCGGAGCGTGTTGTGGCACACCCCCGGTTGGTCAGGCCCCCCAACCGCCCGAAGGACTAACGGGGCGCCGTCGCGGTCTTCCCAGAACCCCCTTCGGCTCCTGGACCTTGGCTCGGGCACCCTTACTGTGCCGGACAGGGGTACCCTTACTGTACCGCCTGTCGCAGAGGTACCCTTACTGTACCCGTCTGCATCCAGATCGCCCTGTAACTCCGCCTGCAACGCAAAAAGAAAACATTAAAACATTCCAATAACGCGCAGTGCCTGACACGTGGGGTAAGTGGAAAGGGTGGGATAACGCGTGTCCAGGCTGGAGCGGCGCGCAGGGAACAGAGGAGGAACTGGGCGAGAGGGCCTCCTAAGTAGAGGGGCAAGCCGCGCCCCCCGCCCCCAACGGCCCGCCTCCAGCTCCACACTATTGGGGGTCATAACCCTAGTGGGCATAGCCTCGCGCGCGAGGCAGCAAGGGGGAAGGCTCCGACGGGCGGCCACTAGAGTGCTGCCCTGCTGATGTCCCACTGCTCGGGACGCGGGCAGCGGCATGTCTCACTCACCCCACTCTCCTCTGTGATCTTTTTTCATATTCCCACAGGTCAGTCTGCGGAGGCTGTCCTCACTTGATTGGCCATTAAAGCACCCAATTCAAAATGGATGCCACCTCCAGATAAGTGCTGCAGTCTTTTTTCTCACAGTTGTCGGGTAGTTGCGTCAGCGGGGCGGATTGACCATCAGAACCGGCGCTTGTCGGGTAAGTGAGTAGGGGAAAGCAGGTTCAGAGTGTGTAAGTATACTACTAAATATATGTGCTAGATCTGCGAGACTATTTCTGACGTTCGCCTTTGGTGCATCGCAAGGCGAGGGTAGCTAGTAGAGGTGGCGGGTGCCGGTAAACTCTGCTGCGTGGTGTAGGCAGAGGTTTTGTCAACCCCCCCTCCAAGCGGAGTGAGAAAAACTCAGTGTACTCCACCAGCGGAGCAGAGTTTACCGCCCACCCCTAGTTAGGACCTACTGAACCGAAGACATCATACTGGAAGTTAGAGGATCCACTGTCTGAGGTGTCACGCTGTCTTCTGGTTTGGAAAAATAGTTCATAGGATCTAAGATTGGTGCATATTGCTTTAAAAGTTGATGCTAAGTAAGTTAGACCTCCATGCCAAGATCTGATTTATCAAGAGAATCATATTTTATTTGTGCCCCCAAATGATCAAAAAATTTACATGATACGTTCGTTAATGTCATTAATATCATGAGAAGTGGCAAATAGGTGGTTCTTATCCTAAGTAGCTTATTCTTACTTGAGGGGGCAGATTTTATCAAAGAACTGCCCAGCAATTCATTTTCCCTCAAAGTTTCACATAGAGGTAAAGGACATTTTACAACATGTATCTATTACATTATCTCTTTCAGAAACCGAGTCAGGATCCAAAACGCTACAGACTATCCTTGATTTTATTCAATTTCTGTTTACTAGCGATTAAAAGAAATCTGGAATAGTTCTATTTTTAGAAGTGGCGATAATTCTTGAGACCTCTTGGTAGGCTGCAATAGACAATGTCTTCTCCATAGTGAGAGTCTGGTAAGTAATAATATGATTCTGCAAATCTCTGGTCCCCAAAGTGCCAAAAACCATCCCTGAAAGTCAAAACCAAAAAGCCAAAACAACTCTAATGGCATCACTAAGCCCTAATCGGTGAGATGCAAAGAATTGTGAGCACCATACTAATGGCAAAGGGGCACAGTACCCCAGCAACACTTGAAAAAGTTCCAGAGATCCTAAAAATGAAAGGGCACAACAAGTCAGAGACCTGGACTATCAAGTGCACCACAAATGTGCAAATGTTCATTATTTAATTGAGGCGACAGTACTTCAACCACATTGACACATTCTGGGTGCTCGGGGACGCCATACTCCCTGACTGCCAGCTTCCCCAACTGCCATCCAACTTCCAGGATGACTAAATGGCCGAGCAAGCAGAAACAGGTACCACATGTATGACTGCTTCAATTTGCAAGTTCCTAATTGCGACTTGTTGCGACTTGCAATTAGAAAGTCCCAAAATGCGATTCGCTAATGTTTCTAAGACACTTTTAGCGATTTCTAATGCGGTCTCAATTGACCTACCTCATCAATAGTTATTAACAAATCTGTAAATGACAGATCTGAGAACCTAACCAAAGGACTTCCGCTAAATGTGTGAAACAACGCCCCGAATCTAAGAATCAATCAATCAATCAATCACGTCATTTGTAAAGCGCGCTACTCACCTGGGAGGGTCTCAAGGCGCTGGGAGAGGGGGATGTTACTGCTCGAACAGCCAGGTCTTGAGCTGCTTCCTGAAGGAGAGATGGTCTTGGGTTCGCCGAAGGTGGGTGGGCAGGGAGTTCCATGTCTTGACTGCCAGGTAGGAGAAGGATCTTCCTCCGGCGGTGGCTCTGCGGATGCGTGGTACTGTGGCGAGTGCGTGGCTGGTCGATCGTAGCTGGCGGGTGGGCGTGTAGAAGGTCATGCGGTCGTTGAGGTATTTGGGGACCAGGTCGTGGAGAGCCTTGTGGGTGAGGAGTCTGAACGTGATTCTCTTGCTGACGGGGAGCCAGTGCAGGTCTCTCAGGTGTCCGGTGATGTGGCTGTGTCGGGGGATGTCCAGTATGAGTCGTGCGGAGGCGTTCTGGATGCGTTGGAGTCTTTTTTGAAGTTTGGCTGTGGTTCCGGCGTAGAGGGTGTTCCCGTAGTCCAGTCGGCTGGTGACGAGTGCCTGGGTGACGGTCTTCCTGGTTTCAGTGGGGATCCATCTGAAGATCTTGCGGAGCATCCGCAGGGTGTTGAAGCACGAGGATGAGACGGCGTTGACTTGTCTGGTCATTGACAGGGGGGAGTCCAGGATGAAGCCCAGGTTGCGTGCGTGGTCCGTTGGTTTGGGAGCGGTGCCCAGAGCCGGGGGCCACCAGGAGTCGTCCCAGGTGGAGGGTGATGATCCCAGGATGAGGACTTCCGTCTTGTCTGAGTTCAGTTTAAGGCGGCTGTTCCTCATCCAGTCGGCGATGTCTTTCATCTCTTCGTGTAGGTTGGCTCTGGCAGTGGTGGGGTCGTTGGTGAGGGAGAGGTTGAGCTGGGTGTCGTCGGCGTAGGAGATGATGTTGAGGCTGTGTTGGCGTGCGATGGCTGCGAGGGGGCTCATGTAGACATTGAAGAGGGTTGGACTGAGTGGAGATCCTTGTGGTACGCCGCAGATGACTTCGGTGGCCCCAGATCTGAACGGAGGGAGGCGGACTCTCTGGGTTCTTCCGGTGAGGAATGAGGTGATCCACTCCAGCGCTTTCTCTCGGATTCCGATGTTGCTGAGGCGCTTCACTAGGGTGCGGTGGCAGACAGTGTCGAACGCCGCAGAGAGGTCCAGGAGGATGAGGGCCGCTGTTTCCCCGTTGTCGATCAGTGTTCTGATGTCGTCGGTGGCTGCGATAAGGGCGGTCTCGGTGCTGGGGTTGGCCCGAAACCCGGACTGCGAGGGGTCGAGGGATCCGTTCGTCTCGAGGAAGGCGGCAAGCTGTTTGTTGACGGTCTTCTCTATGACTTTGGCCGGAAAAGGAAGGAGCGAGATGGGACGGTAGTTCTTGAGGTCGGTGGGGTCCGCCGTTGGTTTCTTCAGGAGGGCGGTCAGCTCTGCGTGCTTCCAGCTCTCCGGGAAGGTGGCGGTGTGGAAGGAGGAGTTGATGGTGTCTCGGAGATGGGGTGCGATGATGGCGTCGGCTTTGTTGAAGACGTGGTGTGGGCACGGGTCGGTTGGTGATCCGGAGTGGATGGAGTTCATTGCTCCGGTGGTGTCTTCGGTGCTGATCGGGGTCCAGTTGCAGAGGGTGGTGGTGGCGGGAGTTGGTTCTGTGGTAGGGTGCGTGGTCTGTGCGTCGAAGCTGTTGTGTATGTCGGCGATCTTGCGGTGGAAGAACGAGGCGAGTGAGTCGCAGAGGTCTTGTGAGGGAGTGATGTCGTTGTTTCCGGCGCTGGGGTTGGAGAACTCTTTGACGATGCTGAAGAGTTCCTTGCTGTCGTGGGCGTTGTTGTCCAGTCGTTCTTTAAGTGCCGTCTTCTTGGTGGCGCGGATCAGCTGATGGTGTTTGCGGGTGGCGTGCTTGAGGGCGGTCCTGTTGTCTGTGGTCTGGTCGAGCCGCCAGGCTTTCTCGAGGGTGCGGCAGTTCTTCTTGGATTCCTTGAGTTCGTCAGTGAACCAGGGGGTTTTCTTGCTGCCGGGTCTGCTGGGAGGGTTCTTTAGTGGTGCGAGGTCATCGGTGCAGGCGGTCAGCCACTTGGTTGAGGTTGCTGGCTGCTTCGTTGGGGTCCGTTGTGCAGGTGGGAGTGTTCTGGCTGAGGGAGGCGGTGAGCTGCTCGGCAGTGATCTTGCTCCAGCTTCGGCGGGGGACCTGTTGCGGGTGGTGGTGGTTCGTAGTTCTACTGAAGCTGAAGTGGACGCAGCTGTGGTCGGTCCAGTGGAGACCGGTGGCGTGGCTGAAGGAGATGTGCTTGCTGGATGAGAAGACGGGGTCAAGCGTGTGGCCGGCGTAGTGGGTGGGGGTGTTCACCAGTTGCTTGAGTCCGAGGTTGGCGAGGTTGTCCAGAAGGGTAGTGGTGTTTCTGTCGTTGTTGTTCTCCAGGTGGAAGTTGAGGTCCCCTAGGAGGATGTAGTCTGCGGAGGGGAGGGCGTGCGAGCTGATGAAGTCTGCGATGTCTTGGCTGAATTGTGTTTGTGGTCCCGGGGGTCTGTAGATGAGGGTGCCTCGGAGGGTGGTCTTGGGGTCAGTGTGTATCTGGAAGTGGAGGTGTTCGGCGGCGGTGAAGGTTTCGTCGGAGTTAGTCGAGATGCGGATGGTGTTCTTGTGTACGATGGCGATGCCTCCTCCCGTCTGGTTGACACGATCTTTCCGGGTGATCTTGTATCCGTCCGGGATGGCTGTGGCGATGTCGGGCGCTGAGGAGGCGTTCATCCAGGTTTCGGTGAGGAAGGCGACGTCTGGTGCTGTCGCGTCAAGCAGGTCCAAGAGTTCCACAGCGTGCCTGTGGACGGAGCGGGTGTTGAACAGGATGCACTTCAGGTGGTTGCTGTTGGTGTTGGACTCGGTGGGGGCGGCACAGGTCCAGTAGCAGGTGAATCGGCAGACTCTGAAGGCGAAGGGTCCGTGGGTGCGCCTCGGGGTGGCTCGGTAGCAGGCAGGGTTCCGGCCGGCATTGAGTGCGTTGAGAGTGGCGGTGTCGTAGGTCTGTCGTGTAGTCTTGCATCGGTGGTGGGGACCAGGGGTCCTGGCGCTGGGCGTGGTCCAGGCGCGGACGGGCGCAGACGGGCTTGCCACTGGCGCACCTTCGGCGCACAATCGGCGCACCCGCTGCGCGTCAACGCTGCACGTGCGTGAGGGCAGCATAAGTAGGGAGCCGGGTGGGCGGAACAGCTGGTTGTCGGGAGCGGCGAATGGGCTGGCGGGGGGCAGGGCCACAAGGAGGCAGCGGCGGGAAGAAGCTGGTGCAGGCGGGCGGGTCAGCGGCGGCTGGGTCGCCCGATCACAAAGTAACAGGAAGCGGCAGCAGGCAAACAAAGGAAGCGGCAGTCAGGCAAGGCAGGAGCAGCACAGGAGCGTGGGGGCGACCAGGCCTGAGCACAGGCACTGCAGTCGCTCCCGATCTGGTGGCACGGTCCCCTTAAGTAGGGAGCCGGGTGGGCGGAACAACTGGTTGGCGGGAGCGGGGCGGCGAATGGGCTGGCGGGGGGCGGGGCCACAGGGAGGCAGCAGTGGGAAGAAGCTGGTGCGGGCGGGCGGCTCAGCGTCGGCTGGGTCGCCCGATCGCGAAGTAACAGGAAGCGGCAGCAGGCAAACAAAGGAAGCGGCAGTCAGGCAAGGCAGGAGCAGCACAGGAGCGTGGGGGCGACCAGGCCTGAGCACAGAAAATTCTCTTCTTGAGTCCCCTCACTCTCCAAGGGTTGCCCCTAGGTGACATGCTTCATCATTGGGGCCATCCCAGACAGCTACTGTCTGGGGCGTGCTGCAACTTGCAGAACTACTGTAGTGTCTTTTTACTTGCTCATCCACTGTTGTCACCTTGTGGAATGTTTGCATTCATTGATGATGTTGGTTTCCCTGGCTCCGAGGAGTTCAGTTTGGAGCTTGGGGCTGAGCTGAAAGGAGCCTGCTCCTGGTGGGGTTTTTGTTCTTATTTATTATCTTTAATTACTACCTATGGACATACCACCTTGTGCCATCTACTTGAAATAAATATATACTTGCAACTTCATGAATCCTGATCATCCTTCATTAAAATTTTGGCGACGATTTGGGCGAACTTATGTCTACTACTTCAACCTCAAGGTAATGAACTTCGTTTTCGTCTGACTACTAATTCACAAGCATACTGGCACACAAAGAACCCCACCAGTGACCATTTCACCGGTCGCCCTCATCCCAACAGTGCCAGTCCCTGCTGCAATTATGACTTCCTTTCTCCCTTTTCTGCTGCCAAGAAGCGAGTATCCCTTTCTTTCTGCCTGTTCTTCAATGTTAGGATTCTCTGCTTCCTCTGTGCGGCGTTGCTCAGGAGAGCTCCTGCCCTGGGGGCTTCACGTTCCTTCCATGAAGTTTACTAAACCAGTTTGCTACGAATATTTAAACACCTGTCTGGTGCCAACTCAGCATTGACAATAAGCTTATGCAGTACATCGTTACACTCTGAGCACCCTGCTGTGAGCACATGGCAGTTGTTTCTCTCTTAACTTGATGTCCGTCAAACCCAGGAAGTTTCTACTTGTGAAAAATGGACTTTCTAATCTTTCTGCACTTTGCCTTGAACGTTGACAGAGAGAGCACCTCACCGCGTGTCTCAACATTTGGTGAGTTTTTATTTGATTTATTTGCAAAATGTAATATGCTGTCCATTTACGTGCCCATCGGACTCCTACTTTGTGACTTTGTCCAACAATGTCTGTTATGGCATTTATACTTCAACCATGGACACTGGCTTTACAAAGGAGTTCGTGCTTGCATCATTAACTTGTGCATCTCCCTGGCATAGTTATGAGTGTTCCCCTGGTAGCTTCTGACTGTGTTTTGTACTTATTTCCTGCCCTGGGTGAAGTCAAGTGCAACATGTTTTTTTCTTTATTTTCATGTTTGGCCTGCGCTGAGACCTGATGCCTACACCTTGCCAACAGCTATTTTCAAATTTCAAAAATAAAGATGTGGCTCGAGCTCCAGCGCGCACTTACCTTCATCTTCTGGACGCGCTGATATCTCGTGACTCCCTCTGTGACGTCGTTGGTGCTGCTCAAAGCACGTCTTGCTGCACCACACTGCACCACACGGCGTGCAGTCAAAAACGTGCCGCCATTTTGAACTTTCTCTGCAGTCCTGTATTTCTGTGACACTAGCCACTGTTCCCTTGCTAGTGCGGGGGGTGGCACAATAAAGTTAATTTCCCTGGTGCTCCCAGCTTTATTAAGCTAAATTCATCTGTGCTCTCATGGAACTTCAAAGGGCATTTCATTCTCAATTCAGTTCCCTGCCAAGCCCTGGAGCTGTTCGGAACAACTTTATTATTGTGATTTCTTGGCAGCGTTTTTGATGGACCGTGTATTCTGGCTTTGACATCGCTTGTGTTCAACTTCAATTCATGAAACAAGACACCTGGAAGAGCAGCGCATGCTCTACAGCGCGCTTTTCGAAATGAAGCTACAATCTGCAGGAAACTACAATTTTCATTTATTGGACGCTGTGCAGTCAAGTCAAAATAGAGTCCCAGTGATTCATTTGCTCTTGTTCATTGCTGTTTTTGCCTGCATTACTTAAATCCATTATTGTCTGTTTACATTTTTTCTTATATGCACTTTCTGACTTGATGGTTTGTTTTATCTTACATTGTTAATGTTATCACTGGCACATCTCATGCTCTTGTCATATCTAGTACGTTTCTGTGCTTCATTTCTTGGTTGGGTGCCTACTTCTTCCTAATTTTGGCTGTGTGGCTGTGAAGTTGTTTTTACTTAGAATGTGTGTATCTCGTGTTTAGCTATTCTTCCATGTTTTGGGAACACCATTCGTGAAATTGTTCTGTCTTTCTTCATGATGATGCACATCTTGTTTCTTTGTTGTTCTATTGAGCATTTCATATATCATATTTCCTTTTTGACATCTTTCATTATTACTTATTACCTGCTCTGTATACTTTTCGGGTCCTGATTCTTTTTCTCTTTAGTGTATTTATGGTGTTGGAGCTGGTCTTCTTACACCTATTTTATTTCAGTGTGGGTTGTTTACACCCATTACACTTGATATACCCTATATATTGATATGCCTTTGACACTATTTATACTTGTTTTAGTGCTAAAGGTGCCATGTACCCTATTCATACATGTTTAGTGCTTGGTTCTAATTTCATTTTTATGATGCATTTCGCAGTTTTGCTTTCCAAGCTATTTAATGTAATTTTCCATTCATCCCCCTTTCTTCTTATTGAATGTACATTTTTGTTTCATATTCTAATTGCTGACGTCAGTTTTCAACTTGCTGGTTTTGTGCACGGAACCTTCATTATTCTTCTTCATCATTCTTCTTCATGAGCTCTGTGATTCTTCAACAATTTTTATGCCAGTTTTCTCCTTTGCGCAAAGATTTTATTCATTCACACATGGCAGTTGTTTCTCTCTCAACTTGATGTCCGTCAAACCCAGGAAGTTTTCTACTTGTGAAAAATTGACTTTCTAATCTTTCTGCACTTTGCCTTGAACGTTGACCGAGAGAGCACCTCACCGCGTGTCTCAACATTTGGTGAGTTTTTATTCGATCTAGTTGCAGAATTTAATATGCTGTCCATTTACGTGCCCATCAGACTCCTACTTTGTGACTTTGTCCAACAATGTCTGTTATGGCATTTATACTTCAACCATGGACACTGGCTTTACAAAGGAGTTTGTGATCGTACCATTAACTAGTGCATCTCCCCGGCATAGTTCAGTTGGGAGCTTGGGGCTGAGCTGAAAGGAGCCTGTTCCTGGTGGGGTTTTTGTTCTTATTTATTATCTTGAATTACTACCTATGGACATACCACCTTGTACCATCTACTTGAAATAAATATATACTTGAAACTTCATGAATCCTGATCATCCTTCACGACAACTACGTAGGAGCACTTTTTGTGAAAAAATGTGTAGTGCAGTGTTGGGGGCAGTGGTGATGGTGATTCTAAAAATACCTAGCTAGTGAGCGATTAATTTATTCCTGCTCCTAGTGGTATGGATAAAAAGGGGAGGAAGTGTAACTGTTATGTGTATACTATCCCTAGTATTTGGTCGACAGGTTTCGAGGTGTCCCCTAAACCTCCTCTTCAGGACCACATGGGGACCAGCCCTATGCGTACCACTCCGTGAGAAAAACAATCCTATACTAAATAAATAATATAATAAAGAACAGGTGCACACCTAATGTGTGAGAACCAAAAGTAAATACATACGGGTGAAATCAGACTCGTAGTATATGTTCAAGGAGATAAAATGACAAAGAGATTAGTACATATTGCCTGCACGCCTCTCACGTGGGCAGGTCCAAACCATATGCAGTGCTTAAATCAATGCGTTCCTCTATAGTTTGTGTTGGTGCCCTTAGTAGTAAAAAATATTTAATTATTGCTTGTATCCAATGTGACACCTTGGAACACATTAGACTACTCTATTGTGAAAAAGCATGGTTAATCGTTAAAAACATTGGTAAATAGAGAAAGAAACACTCGTGAGCAAACATTACAAGACAAAACAAACATATAAACATACTGTTCACAATTTGTAAGAACATACTTCTGTTTTGGCAACGCTGTACCTCATGACTGCCAGGGTGGAGGGGCTATATTACCTCATCAATATTCATGAGTTAGGTTGTAATTTGCGGCCCATTGACAATCTCTAAAAACACAAGGATGGTAGCCTGCTGGGGACATCAGACAACACGGTCTGTGTTTGCTTTTAATTAAAGCAAAAACATTTTTTTGTGCAGCCCATTTTCCTTAATGGAAAACAGGATGCAATTGAAAAAGAAAAATGAAACATTTCAGTTTAATTTTTTAAGAGTAGGATCTCCTAGGAAACATTTCAGAACCATTCACAAAGGGGAAGGGGTCCCCTGGGTCCCCTTCCCATGTGCAGCTAACTTACCACCTACTTGAAGTAGGCGCTAAATTGCGAATGTTTTGCAACTGCAGTCCTGTCGCAAAACATTCATACATCCCCCTGCTACTCGCTATTAGGAAGGGATGTCCTTTACACGCCCTTCCTAATGCCGACTTGCAAATGTTATTTTGCAAGTTGGTAATAGGTTACCGATCAGCAAAATAGAGTTAGTACATTTTAAAAGACTATTTAGCGGTCGCTAATGGTCCGATTCTCCGCTAAACACAGTTGTACATGTGGCCCTAGGAACACTATAGTGCCCTGAGCACCTCAGCAACACCATAGTACTGGTAAGGCTGTGAGCAATAAAGTGAGGTGAGAGACTGGCTTGAACTTTCCATTTATCCCCCTGCTGTTAGCAGCTACGACGTGTTGCCTTCTAACTCTTCCTCGCCTTGTGGCACCCAGCCTGTGCACTTCGGTCTACTTCAAACCGCTGTCTCCCTTCAGGGAGCTATTAAAGCTCAGGAAGAACTAGTCTTTAAGGTGTGGCGGCAACACTGCAGGCAGCAACTTTGTACTGCAGAATACCCCATTTGGGGTCCCAGATACATATTTTACCACCATATAGAGCGCTGTAAGGACCCTATTATGGGAAGGGAAAAGCCCACGTATAGCTACTTTGAAACTAACAAGAGGGTGGTACGATGGGGGACCCGCCCTACCTGACCTCAAACAACATTAGTGGGCTTCCCAACTAGCAGTAATAAACCAGTGGATCTATGGCCCGCAACTCGACCCGGCCTTCTAAATGGACAAATGATTAATGAGCCCAGGGGGCTATAAAAGAGCCCTGTACACTAATCCTAGGCACCAGAGACTCACAGGACCCACTGCCCATACTATAGCAATATTGCACCAAGCATCTAAGAAACTGGGTTGGCACAAGACATTAACTAAGGGAACGCCCTTATGGGAGTCGGAGCAATTGGGCACATTGAGTAAATGCCCGGGTTTTGACAAGTGGGACACAATAGGTATCTCGTCAGTGGGAGACCTGTGGAAAAGAGACGGGGTGATTCCGTTTTACTGACTTACGAGTAGAGTATCAACTAGTGAACATAGACACCTTTAGGTACTTACAAATAAGCCCCGCTTTAAAGTCCGTAGCTCCCAGCAGGACAGATATACCGGAGGCATCCCCATTGAAGGACAGGTTCCTCACGGAGCTTATGACTTGTAAAGCAATATCCTTAACTTATCGGAAACTTATAAATAACAGACCAGACCTGCTTCAACGTCTTAGGCAGAAATGGGAGGCAGGCTTGGGGAGCCTGGGTGACTACAAATGGCAGGAGGCTCTCTCTGCTCCCTGAGAGGTGGCCATACCAATTAGGTTAAGACTTGTCCAATTCAAAATCCGGCATAGGACTTACTGCTCAGGGGGATATTGGTGAAAATGGGAAGAAGATCAACCTCGGAGTGCCTACGGCACTGCATCCACGAGGGAACATATTACCACACGCTCTAGGACTGCCCTGCGATTCAGCCCTATTGGAAGAGAGTTGTAGCCAAACTTGGGGAGACATGTGGGAAGGAGCTTACTCGTTCCGCGAGACTCTGTCTACTTAATATATGGGAGGCAACTGACTTAACGCACACTGAGCAATCCTGGGTCTCCCTGGGAATGATCCTAGCCAAAAGAAACAAAGCCCAAAAGTGGGGGGTGGGAAACACGCCCTCGATTCGGGGACGGAGAACAGATATGAATAGATCCATGACTTCAGAAAAAGCGGTGTTTAAGAACAGAGGGTGTCCAAAGAAATGGGACCTAAAGTGGCTAAATGGAACATGGCCAGGGGTGGACTGTGTATCTCCCTTACAGAAGAACTGCAAGGTGGAAGGGAAGGGATCGATCTAATGCAATAGTGAAACTTTTGAATCCTCTCCATGGTGGGGGGGTCTGCCATCTGCTTTAACCCCATATAAAGTGATGATGTTACCTGTATGATTCGAGCAATGGCATCTGACCAACTGTAAGACTGATGTATGTTCCAAATAAAAAGTGTTAAAAAAAAACGTGACCAATGACTCATAGCTCGTGAGTTGTAAAGCTACTGCAAGGCACCAACCTCTTTACAGGCCATTCACACACTTTCCATAAGGGACACACACATGATCATTCACAGACCAACCATGGGCCCAGCACATTACAACATTCACATAAACAGACAGAACCATTCAAAGGCCAAACATCAGTCCATGCACACTGGAAGCCAAGAGCCAGTCCATGCATACCACCAGCCAAGTGCCAGTCTAGCACACCACCAGCCAAACGCCACTCCACGAACACTGCCAACTAAACTCCACTCCATGCACACTGCCAACCAAGCGCCAGTCCACGCACACTGCCAGCAGAGCACCACTCCACACACACCACCATAACATGTTTTATACAAAAAAGAAAACACAAGTCAATTGAAAGTAGATACAAAACTATAGCTAGAAACAACAGTTCTAACTAAATACATCACACTAATCCCAACCGTGAAATTTGAGCAAAAAATTCAAAATTATACAGACCAGTCAGTTTACTTTTATGCTCACGGTTGCCACCAAAAATTCTGTTGTATGTGGTACTATTTAAAACATGTGGGCACACATGGCTCAAGATTAGAAGGACAATCGTGGCAGTACATTTGACTCTTCTTCTGCATACTTTTTCAGGCAGAGACTCTACATTTCCTAGCAGGAAAGTCTTTTTAGGCCGTGGGATGAATGTGATCAGGAAAGTGGTGATCTTTTAATCTAATACATTTATGAGCCAACATTTGGTTCAACAGCAGTTGCACATCCTGTGAAGGGGGGCACTAGGGCACCATTTGTACCAAATGCTATCCAATTCATTCTTTATATACGCAGTTAATTTAACCATCTCGTACCATTTTTTTCTCCAGTTCAAACAGGCTGAACACAAGGCCATTCAAGTTTCAACGATTTTACTGTCAGTATGTTGTTTCCATCAGTGTCAATTCACAAAAGATCATTCATTGTAGTTATACTTATGTTATGCCAATAAATATTTTATTCTTCTATGTTATAACCCAATGCATTTCAAGAATTTACTCTCTTCTTCAGGGGTAACTGTAACATAGACGTTAAAGAAGAACCTCTTATAATTATGAACCAAACACACGTTGCTCCCTTCTCGTTCACAGCCCTCCATGCATAAAATATCCCCAAACCCACAATATAGCCAAACTATTACTCATCACAATATTAACCTACACATTAACTGAATACCTAGCTCTACTAACCACAAAAACAAATTAAATCCAGCAGGAACATCATATTTCTTGCTCGTGTTTAAACCAAACTCAATAATAAAGTGTACCTTGCTACAAGTTAACACGTTGTATAAACAGGAAACAAACTTACATGGTTCATGTAGACAATAATTGCCTCCATCAAATGACAACGATAGGTATATACAATAAGCCTAAAAAGAACACTTTACTCATTTTAGTCAGCTGGCTTGTCCATCGTGTTTGTACTCCTCCATTGTATTCACCATTATTTTTATCCATCTTTTCCCGTCTTCTATTTCACCTTTTTTTGAACCTGAGGTTAATTCCCGTCACGTGTCATCGCACTCCACCTTCTCCCTCGGAACCAAAGGAATCGCCTCCCACTACACGTTTGTACAACACTATTCCTGAACAATTTATATACCATGAAGTATCCACACTGTTCACAATGGGGCAACAAGCAGGGTAATAACTGGCCTTCCGAGGAACTGTCAATTCCTTGTAATGCCATCCCACTAATGCTACATTCTGTTCTTCCATATAAAAATTATCACAATATGTATTGTTATCAGAACCTGGATAACCCACTCCTAGTGGTTTTCTATGCTATAGACATGGCCCCGGATAACCAAAACCAAACACTCCTTTCACTTTTGGACGGTGACAGATTGGGTGGGGTAACAAGAGGTCTCCTCGCCAAAGAACCTTTTATGAGTTTCAAAGAATACATTACTCAGGCGTTCTTTTATTTCGTCTCGTGGAAATGACCTTACCCTTACTACGTAAAGGCATACTTTGAGCATCTCCCAAAACCCATGACACCCTACACAGTATTATTATCATAAAAATCAAAAGAACAGCACGTTATTTTGCTTTTCCTTGACCACATCATATTATCTTGTGTAACAGTAACCATTGGCTGTTCCTCCTGAGCAAGCTTTCGGCCAAAAGGATGCATTATGAATTCTAAAGAAAGAAAATACAAAAAAATATGAAAGTTCCCAGTGTCTGTTAGAGCCTCACTGGCACAGGCTCCTATTGTCCATCAATAGGTTGACACTCTTGATCACCGACGGTGGAGCTTACGCTGTCCTCCTAAACTCTTCTAATTTATCCCACGTCGATAAAGGTGGTATACCTTCAAAGTATACTTTTTGCCCTGACCAATGATCAAACAACAAAGGCAAAGCAAACACAGAATTTTCACTCATTTCAATTATTCGTTGGTACTGTTACTCGGCACTACCTATCTTGTACAGTCCACCTCTAATCACTTTTATCCTTAAGACTCAGTAGCCCACAGCCAAGGCCACAAATTGTACCTGGCAGCCCCAGGCACTGATGATCATTGAACAAAGGCTCCTGAATAGCTCATATTTCTGGTGGAACAGCCTCGTTCAAAATATAGTAATTCTTCTTATCTGTCTGTGTCCAGGTCAATTTGGCATCACTAAAGGGGACAAATCTGGGCAGTTGCTCACATTCAGTGTCGCCGATACCCTCCGTGACCCACTGATCATTACAGCCATCCGTGTCACCAACAGAACTTGCTCAAGGCCTTTCCAGTGGGACTCCAGACTTTTCTTCCTCTGAAAACTTCTGTCCAGGACATAATCACCAGCTGAATGTCGTGGCCGAGCCCCTCTGGTATAGGAGGTAGGGATTCCCGTACATGTTGATGAACAGAACGTAAACTGTCTGTCAGTTGTCCAAGATAATCAAGCAATACAGGATATTCAATATTGGAGTATTTACGAGGACGCCGGACACCCCAGACATTTGCTGAGCGTCCAAACACAACCTCGTAAGGTGACAAGCCTGTTCTTGAATGAGCTGTAGTTCTTGTTGACAAAAGAGCATCTGGCCATTTTAACCCTGTCGTCTCCTGGATTTTTGCTAATTTGAATTTGGGAGTACCATTGTACTTCTCAACCAAACCCGCTGAAGGCGGATGATTGGCAGCAGGAAATTTCTGTTTAATGTGTAAACCTTTACAAATCAATTTAACCACTTTCCTATTAAAATGAGAACCGTTATCACTCCAGATAATTCGGGGCAAGCCGAATCGAGGATAATACTCTATGGAGTGCTTTCCCAGGTATAATGGCCGTATTGTCCTTAGTGGGGTAAGCCTCAACCCATTTGCTGAACGCACATATAAACACTAAAACATATTTAAGATTATTGCATCGTTCTAGTTCAATAAAATCCATCTTGAGGACCTTAAACGGGAAAGTGAGTGGTTTAAAATTACCAGGCGGTGTAGGGGTACCCTTACCTGGATTATGTTTCATACAGATCATGTAATGTTTCACCAAATGCGCTGCTGTCTTGGGCATAGTATCATTATGCCAAACAGGGGCTAGCAATTTACAAATGCCGTTCGCACTAATATGGGCTGGACCATGGGTCATAGTAACCACAGGAAGGACATATGCATCAGGCACTATCCATTTCTGTTCTCCAGATTTATCAATCCAACATTCTTCCTCATTTAACTGTGCTGTACTCTCCTGCCATTTTGCTAATTCCTCTATTGTGGCTTCACTTTGTATCTCCTTTACACTTTCAACGGTATTTTCAAGCAAAGCAACCTCAAGAACCCACCTAGCTGGACCTGCAACAAAAAAGCGTTTTATTTTACTCCGAGGCGTCTCCTTGGCAAACTGATCTGCAATGCATTTCCTTTACCCACGTCATCAGTAACCTTCATATGAGCACTGCACTTAATTATTGCTAATCTCGTGGGGAGCGTAAAGGCAGACAAAAGCCGCAATATAAGGTGCCCATGTTAACTTTTAGTACCATGCGACGTAAGAAATCCTCTCTCTGCCTACAGTTGCCCAAAGTTATGCACAACCCCAAATGCATACTGGCTGTCAGTATAGATATTGGCAACCAGCCCTTCACTCAATTCATAAGCTTAGATAAGGGCAGCAAGCTCAGCGACTTGGGCTGACTGATAGGGGACCCTTGATTTCTCTACCACCATCTGCAATGTAGTGATAGCATAATCTGCAGGGGTAGTGCCATCTGGTAATTTAAGACAGTATACAAGAGATGAGTATGAAGTTCCTCAGTGGGTCACAGAACACAGTAAGAGAGTTTATGTGATATCACGTTGATAGGTTGTCCTCCAAGGAGGAGGGAATTCCTCCTTTCGGAACTAGGGCCCTCACAAATCCAGCAAGCTAGGTGTCATGCTTCATAATATGGGCCTACTCCTCATCGGGTCGGCGCTGCAATACCCGACAGGCACCCATAAAGGGGCTATTTACCGGAGATCTTTTGTTCCTTGTCATTTAGGTGCCGTGGGTGTGAAGGGCTTAGTATGTGTAGATGTAATGGATGTGCAAGATAAAACAGGGGAGGGAATCCTCTAAATAAACTTTATGCTGGAAGGATCCCAGCCTGGTTAAAATAAGGATTAGGAGATGCGACTATCTGGCTATAATGTGTCAAAAAAAGTGCTTTACTCCTAGAAGGTAGACATGTTTCTCGCCTAGTAGTCAAGAATGATCTGTGGCGATTCCTTAGGACCAAATGGAAAGAAAACTATCTACACCTAATGGTGAGGTGAAAAACTACCTACAACTCAGTGGTTCTACGGGGACTGTACCAGCAGGTTTAGAGGCCAACCTAATGTTTGTAAGAATGCGCCTCATCAGTTACAGCGGGAAACTAGACACATGTAATATTGTGTTGGTGTGCATATCACCGTCTTTCATCAATGTGAACGCACAAACAAAATCTAGATTTCCCCCTCCATGTGTGGATATCACCGCTGCCAAAACTGGTCAGGAACGTGCTGCCCAGTATGCACTAGAGCTGCTTCAGTAAGGCGTGTGTACCGCTGTGACTCCACCATGCGTCTTAATCACATCAACCAAATAAATAACTACTGTTCGGGTGTATAGGAATACTGAAGAATGCATTTTTCAAATCGATAACAGAAAAGAACTTAGCAGTAGATGGATTAATCTTTAATAGCATAGTGATGTCAGGAACCACCAGAAATTGCGGAATTACAATTTTATTAACCTCTCAATCACAAATTAATAGACATCATCAATAGCATCAGAGGAACCCAGGGGTGTCCTCTTAAGGACCAGAATAATAGAACTATCACAAATGTTGGCAGATGTTTCTTCAAATTCTCCTTTTTGTATTCAAATCCTGAATCTGAAGAAGGGGCCATTCCCTGCCTGCAGTATGGGCCATTCCCTGCCTGCAGTATTTTATATTGAGGAATACGGGGCAAAATAGCATTATCTTTAACCTGTATAGAAACTGGTGGTATTTTCAATAGACCCACATCTGTATCACCTGTGGCCCATAGTGTGGGGGTACCTGATCAAACTCATCTGGGAGGTGCACATCCTGAGACAAACACTGTCTGGTGCTCACATCTGGACCCATAGTAATATAAACACCATCAGCAGAACAATAAATAGTAGCATGCAACTTTTTCAACAAGTCCAAACCCATCACATTTTCATCACAATTAAATGTTAATAAAAATGGAGACTCCACAGTAAAAGGACCAACAGTAAGTGCAAGGGGCGTGAAATAGGGGAACCGACCGGTACACCAGAAAAACCTACTGAAACATTATTATGGCCAGACAGGGCCACCCCAGGGACCATATGTTGAGAAACAGAATGTTTTGTTGCACCTATATCAACCAAAGATTCCTTAGTCGAACCTCGTGAATCCACTGTGACATAAGGACCACGCTGATCTACAGGGATCTGAACTGGTCCCTCACCCTGTCCCTGGCTATCCTAGCTGTAAGACATACCTGTCACATCATCTATGTCATAAGCATCATGATAATACTGTCCATCTCTGGGGTCATCGAAATAATTATTGTCAGAGCGGCACATAGAAGTCGCAGCATTCTGATTTCTGTCGGTCCCACAACCCCTACCACCAGAACCTCATCCTCTGTGGGACGCAACCTTCTGTGAAAGCACTGGACACTGGCTGCACCAATGTCCTTCTTCCTTACAGTATGCACACTGATTTTGTCCCAATGGTGTCGCCGAAGGCTGCCTAGTACGCGGAATTTGTCTAGAAGGACCTCCTCGTCCATTCTATTTCCCCTAAATGCTTGCCGCAACAACACCTTTGTCTTTAAATCCTTATGTTTTTTTATCAGTCTTATCTTTCTCCTCCTGTTCGCGATGTTCATAATATTGGGCCATATTAAAAAAACACAGAGGGAGAAGATGTAGACCAAATACTTTCAGACACCTGCAAACGAGTCATTATTTCAGGAAGAAGATCAGTAACAAACTTATCAGCAAACAACCAAACTCCTCCCTCCGTGGACATATCCTGCCCACTGTAATCCAAAAATGTATCTTCAAACCTAGTAAAGAAATCAAATACACTCTCATCCTTCTTCTGTCGACAGGCCGTCAGTCTGTCCCAACTTACTTTCTTATGTGGAATAAGTGTATGCATATATGTAATAATATGACCAGGCAAAGCGAGTATCTCCGCACGCGGCTTATCTCCTGGCTTCCTTTCCTGATCCCATCCCTTAATCACATCCTATGTACCACCCAACTCAGCAACATGATCTTGAATATGCACCTGCCACCAGTAATCCCCCGGAACAAGACCAAAAAACATTTCAATATCAGCAAGAGTCATTACAGTAAAAGAGTCAGTTTCTGTTAATTCCTTATAATAGGTTGTGGGATTTTCCTAGGATAGGGCAGAGTAGTCTTAAGGGCTAAAATCTCACTTCTTTTCCATGGAGTATAAACCCATTGCTCCTGGAAACGGGCAGCCACGGCCGGTCTGGTGGTCACACCAGGATGATCCGTCAGTGCAGGTATTTCTGGATGATAAATCGTGTGTACTTCACGCATGGGGAACTGAGTTATTTGAGTAGGGCTCTTATCATACAACCGACCTCTATAAGAAACTATGGTAGAAATATTACCAAACACCTGTCCCGGCTCTAAATCAGTAACATAAACACGTTCTCTAATATCAAATAATATTTGGGGAGCCTCTGACCAAATGTATGTATGCCAAAGATCAATCAATGTAGCAGACATATGTTGAATAGCATGCTGCTGTAAAAAAGGCTAAAAATCACATATAACTTGCCATATGTCTTCCACACTATAAATTACATTACGAGCCCACCGCATTTCCTGACTTGCTGTTGTCCTCTTCTCTTCCTACCCTATGCCAGATCACATCAACGTACCTGTTCATTCCCTGAAGCTCTCAAAATCCCTGTCTTCAAAACCATGTACAGGGGTATCAGTATCCAAAAACATTGGGGGATGAATAACCGCAGGAGGAGGGAGAATAGGAATAGTAGGTAGAACACACCTCGCCGGACACACACTCGACGCCGTCTTCTCATCCAGCAAAGACATCGCCTTCAGCCACGCCACAGAACTCCACTGGACGGACCACAGCTGTGTCCACTTCACCTTCGAAAGAACGACGATTCACCACCACCAGCAACAGGTTGCCCGTAGAAGCTGGAACAAGATCACCGCCGACCAGCTCGCCGCCTCCCTGAGCCAGCACCCTCCTGCCAGCTCAGCGAACCCCAGCCAGGCCGCCGACAACCTCACGAAGTGGATCAGCAACTGCGCAGACGAACTCGCCCCTCTGAGGACCCCGCCCAGCAGACCCGGCAGCAAGAAAGCCCCATGGTTTACCGACGAACTCAAGAGCTCCAAGAAGAACTGCCGAGCCCTCGAGAAAGTCTGGAGAAAGGAACCCACACCGGACAACAGGACCACCCTCAAGCTCGCCACCCGGAAGCACCACCAACTGATCCGCGCAGCCAAGAAAACGGCCTTCAAAAACCGACTGGACAACAACGCACACAACTGCAAGGAACTCTTCAACATCGTGAAAGAGCTCTCCAACCCCAACGCCGGAAACAACGACATCACCCCATCGCAAGACCTCTGCAACTCCCTCGCCTCCTACTTCCACAACAAGATCGCGGACATCACAACAGCTTCAGCATCCAACCGACGCACGCCACGACCACAACAACACCGCCCACCACCACCCTCCGAGCCTGGACTCCGATCAGCACCGAAGACACCGTCCGCATGATGAACTCCGTCCACTCCGGATCTCCGACCGACTCCTGCCCTCACCACGTCTTCAACAAAGCCGACGCTGTCATCGCACCCCACCTGCGGGACATTATCAACACCTCCTTCGACACCGCCACCTTCCCCGAGAGCTGGAAGCACGCCGAACTCAGCGCTCTACTCAAGAAACCTACAGCAGACCCCACCGAACTCAAGAATTACCGCCCCATCTCGCTACTCCCGTTTCCAGCCAAAGTCATCGAGAAGACCGTCAACAAACAGCTGGCCGCCTTCCTCGAGACGAACGGATCCCTCGACCTCTCACAGTCCGGCTTCCGAGCCAACCACAGCATCGAGACCGCCCTCATCGCCGCCACCGACGACATCCGAGCCCTGATGGACAACGGAGAAACAGCGGCCCTCATCCTCCTAGACCTCTCCGCGGCTTTCGACACAGTCTGCCACCACACCCTAGTGCAGCGCCTCAGCAACGTCGGAATCCAGGAGAAGGCATTGGAATGGATCGTCTCCTTCCTCGACGGAAGAACGCAGAGAGTCCGCCTACCTCCGTACAAGTCAGAGGCCACCGAAGTCATCTGCGGCGTCCCTCAAGGATCCTCGCTGAGCCCTACCCTCTTCAACGTCTACATGAGCCCCCTCGTGGCCATCGCACGCCAACACAACCTCAACATTATCTCCTACGCCGACGACACCCAGCTGATCCTCTCCCTGACCAACGACCCCGCCGCCGCCAGAGCCAACCTGCACGAAGGGATGAAAGAGGTAGCCGAGTGGATGACGACCAGCCGCCTGAAGCTGAACTCAGACAAGACAGAGGTCCTCATCCTGGGCTCCTCGCCCTCCACCTGGGACGACTCCTGGTGGCCCCCCGCCCTGGGCACCGCACCCAAACCGACGAGCCACGCACGCAACCTGGGCTTCATCCTGGACTCCTCCCTCTCCATGACCAGGCAAGTCAACGCCGTCTCCTCGTCTTGCTTCAACATCCTGCGCATGCTTCGGAAGATCTTCTGGTGGATCCCCACGGAGACCAGGAAGACCGTCACCCAGGCCCTCGTCACCAGCCGACTGGACTACGGCAACGCCCTCTACGCCGGAACCACCGCCAAGCTCCAGAAGAGACTCCAGCGGATCCAGAACACCTCAGCCAGACTCATCCTCGACATCCCACAAAACAGCCACATCTCCGGACACCTGAGAGACCTGCACTGGCTCCCCGTCAACAAAAGAATCACCTTCCGGCTCCTCACCCACGCACACAAAGCCCTACACGATCAAGGCCCGAGCTACCTCAACAACCGAATCAACTTCTACGCTCCCAAACGCCACCTCCGATCAGCCAGCCACGCCCTCGCCTCCGTCCCACGCATCCGTAGAGCGACAACAGGAGGAAGGTCCTTCTCCTACCTGGCCGCCGAGACCTGGAACTCCCTCCCGGCCGACCTGCGCCTGACCCAAGACCACCTCTCCTTCAGGAAGAAGCTCAAGACCTGGCTGTTCGAGCAGTAACGGCACCCCCCCCCCCCCCCCCCCTTAGCGCCTTGAGACCCTACGGGTAAGTAGTGCGCTCTATAAATGTCTTTGATTGATTGATTGATTGATTGATAGTCAATGATTGCACCGGAGAAGAAAGAACAGAGGACACAAGAGTTGCAGCAGTGGATGTAATAGAGGTCACAGTCGTCAAGGATGGCAAGGGGAGAGAAAGAATAGAGGGCGCAGTAACCAGAGCTGTGGGTATAACAGTCGTAGACACAAGGGCAGCTTCAGCGGATGAGACAGGCTGCTGTGTCTGCAAAGGAACAATGGGGTCTATCCTCTGCGGGGCATAAGGAGGCGGCGGTCGAATATCTAACAACTCCTATACAAAGGTATCCTCATCCTCTTTGGCTACATAGGATTTGTCAATATGTAACCGAAATCTCCTATCCTCACATTCTATTCCTGTCTCCTGTTTTTCTCTATTATACACCACAGCTTTCTGTGTAAGAGTCTGCATCCTCCCTTTCCATGCATCTTTCTCCCTTTTTAACCGCCTTTGCTTAGCCTACAACTGTTCCTGTAAAAATCAAATCTTCTTTTCATCAAAAGAGCCTGTCAAAGGCCGCTGAAACTTGACATTGTCCCTTGTATATTTGTGCCATAATGTACTAAACATAATAGGGTCAAGACCATGTTTCACATACATATCAAAATTAGGGCTGCCTTCAGGAGGGGCAAGCTGAGCTTCTTCCAACTGAGCATCTGCAGAACAACAACACAAACTCCATAATTTACTTAGGCCAGGCATTGCAATGGAAATGTTTTAAAAAATGTTTACCTGGCAAAGTATTTGCATACACTTTTTTAATCAAAACTGACCATACCAAACTCAAACTCCAGGGGTACCATATCCACAGAGAACCAAAACAAACTCACCTGATATCAGTAGTACAAACAAACCGCTTCTTCACTACCGACTCCTCAGACCCAACAGTCAAATCAAGGGTTTTGCCATTCAGGACTCCGGTCAGGATGACAACTGGGTGAGGCACTGTCCGGCGGGACAGAAGGAGCAGCTGTGAGCAGGGGCGTAACACAGGCCCCCGCAGCCCCCGCGGTGCGGGGGGGCCCCCACGCTCCAGGGGCCCCCTCACTCAGCGGAGTCTTCATGGACGCCCGGCCGCCCTCCCCATAAATTAAATGGTACGCGTAGCATCGCACACCACGGCCAGGCTGCCTCGTCAGTAATTAAATGATGCCGTGCGCACGCCCGCCGGCCTGTTAATTAATTATATAGTTGGCGCGCACGCCCGGGCCCCGGAGGCTGTTCATAATTAAAATGGTGCGCGGCAGCGCGCACACAGTTGTTTCCGGCCGCATTTGCGCCCTGTCTTCAGGGGTTTCCGGCGGCAGCTGAAAATGTTGTGGAAACCTTTTCCCTCTCTTTATACCTGGAGGCTCTGCTGGTTGCCGTCTGTTGGGGACTCCGTACATGTATGGCCGATGTGAGCAGAGAGGTGAGGGGGCATGGGTTCAGACTCTGCTGCTCCCGGCAGAGAGGGGAGCGGCGTTTTTGTTGTGGGCAGAGTGTATCTCTTATTTGTTCGGTGCTTGGTTTAGACTTCATTGCTGGTTTTGTGAAAAGTTGACGTAATGGCAGTTGTTTTGCCGAGGCAGCAAGTGGTGCTATGGTGTACTTTTTGGGGATGTTTACTTGGCACAACCATATTACAGCTCTGAATAACCTGCTATGTTGTGAATTGTTTAATTCTTCTATCGTGCATTAATTGAAAAACACACACACCTCTATTAATACCATATTGCTGGTAATTACACTGTTAGTCATGTTAAACGTTTCATTGCCAGAACTTTGCATGCCCATTCATATAGCTGCACTGTACAACTGCATATGCCCAGATACTTTGAGCTGCTCAATTGTTATGACTTTTTGTTCTCCGTATTGTTGCATTACATTGGATCCTTCAGACCTTTCAGGGGTCTCATGGAGCGTGTATTCAGTGGCACAAAACCAGTGGCAGCAATAAAGCTTTCTCACACCCCTCTGCTTCACTCAAAACACCTGAATCTGGGGCCTGACTTCAGCGACACACAGCCTCCAAGCAGCAAGCCCATGTATATAGCCTTCTCACACCTCCTCCTTCCCTCACAACCCCTGAACCTGGGGCCTGGCTACAGCAACACACAGCCTTCAGGAAGCCCTCCCAAATAAGGAAACTAGTTAAGTGCTCTTCAATTTCTGGTGCTTTGCCGCAGTTTGAAGGTTTGTTTAGAGTTTCTCGTTGCACAAATTTAGTGTCATTTCTTCTATTTATATGTTTCCCCCGTCTTTAATGCTTGATTTTACTTGCAAGAAAGTGTCACTCATAGTCGTTGAATGTCACTCATAATTACACTGAAATTATGAAAATGTCACACATAGGCAATCTGAAACCTTGGCAGCTATGTATTTTATTTCGGAGCAGCCGGGCCGACCGACTCGAGGGCACTGGGTGAGGGAGAAGGCCCTGCTGCATCATGCAGTCAGGAGATGGCGGTCCGGTGAGAGGGCCGGTCCTCACCGGTGAAGTCACGCCGGTTCAGTAAGCCTGGGGGCAGAATAACAACAGCACAAACCGAGAGGATTGTGGTTTTGGCTTCCAGGAACTGTGATTCAGGGGATTCTTGGAGGAGAGACGAAACGTAAGTCATCAGGTAACAGGAAAGTGGTGCATTTTCCAGTAAGGGCACATTAGTGCCACACACGGTGAAATGCTGTTGCTGTATTTGTAGCAACAGTTGCAGAATGGTCATCCTCACCCGTAGTGAGGGCTGTGTCTGGTAGAACCATTGGTATGTGACTGTGCTGCTGCTGCATCGGGGTTGCACACACTTTTGCCCACATCGATGTCTACTGTTGACATTATGTCACTGTCTGTGTCACATCTGAGCTTTACTTGACCATTATAGTGGTTCTGGTGATTACTCGTGTCAGACTGGGTTGCTTTTGATTGCAAGCAGACGCCTACTGAGGTTCTCTGCAGATGGCGCATTGATTATACAGTCTTATTTCCCGGTAGGGGTGAGCTGTACGCATCTTGTGAACATGCACTTATCTGAAGGTGGGCATTATGTATCCATAGGTGGCGCGTGTGCACTCATCACTCCTTTGGAGTTGAGCAGCTGAGCTCTGCACACATCGCCTCTGTATACGTGTTTTTTCAAATTGACACCTTGTGTATAGAGAACGCTCCTCTGTTTATGGACACTGTGTGTCCGCAGCACCCTCTGTAAAGGGAAAGTGGGGCGCATCCTCTTGCTAACGAACTCCCGGGGACCTTTTGTTATTCATAGGTGGGCACACATTGTACAAATCGTTTTTCCAGATGGGAACCTTCGACATTGCAATCATCTGCATATAAGCATGCTGCGTACACAGCACTTATTCACAGGTGTCCCACCATCTGTGCACAGCGCCTATCTACAACCAGGGCCCCTCTACTACTGAAGGTGCATCCTATGTACACCGCAACTCCCCACAGAACAGAACCTGCACCGAGAGGGCTTTAGAAAGATAGGGCACTGTACACAGTTCTTCACTGACTCGGACAACCTTTCCAAGGTGAAGGAGGGCCAAATATGAAGAATGGGCTCTCGGGGTGCCAGGGAGGGGTGACTAGAGAGTGAGAGGGGGTTAACACAACGAAGTGATGGCATCTACAATTAGTCTATCAGCTGTGGGGCTTCCCACCTTTGGTGGCACTTACACAGACTGGAAGGAGGGTGGCAGCAGAGGAGAGGCAGACTGAGCATTGCCCAAGAGGAGGAGGTATTCCCCTACATGAAGGTCATCCAAACTGGGATAGTTCAGGAGGACGGAGATCCAGTCCGGGATTTGGAAGTGTGACCGGCGAGGTCTAGTCCATGCATGCATGCCGGATGGCAATCCATGCTGGTGTGAGTGCAGGCTGGGTTAGTGCATAGTGATGGCACACCAGACGCTGCCGGCAGTGAGTTTCGAAATGTACAAATGTAAAAAGTGATGGGCAAAGAAAAACGGAATTTTGTAAGGTATGGAACTCGTAGAAAGCTATATGAGGTAGGGTAGTTTGGCTAGAGACTAATGAGGGTCTGTTTGTGCTACATATGTAGGGATACGTGCACATTTGCAGGCCCCGGGGGTCTTTTTAGTTTGCAATGAACGTTTGACATGCCTGTTTTAATTAAAACATCAGTGTATGAAGCTAACAGTGGTACCCAGAAATTATGTTTAGCTCTCCAATAAAATATACTTACTTCATCGAATGTCTGTTGTGGGAGAAACGGTGCACAAGAGACCGCTATATATTCATTGTCGGGTAGGAGTGTTTCACGCTGGCTTTGAATTTTCTTTGCATTGTGATGTTTGTCATTATTCGTACAAAAATGCAAAAAAGAAGAAAAAACAGACCAAGGCGAGACACAGTGAATAAGTAGAAAACACTTTACCCCCCCCCCCCACCCATTACAAGGCACTAGGGTAGTGTCCTTTCATTTCTGATGCTTTGCAGATGTTTTAAGATCTTCTTAGAGCTTCTCTTTGCTCAAATGGATGCAATTTCTGATATCTATGTTTCCCTGGTCTGCATTGTTTGATTTTGCTCGGGAGAAAGTGTCACTCATACTTGTTGAAATGTCACTTATAATTACACTGAAATTATGAAAATGTCACACATAGCAATCTGAAACCTTGGCAGCTATGCAGCAGTGATGGGGCCTCCCAGGCCTGGCACTGTGCTGATACCCCCACCGGGTCACAGCAGCTGACCCAGTGGTGGTGAGTGCAAAGATGCTGCACCAGTGATCCTCTGCACCTGCGTGGGGTCGTGCATCGCCCAGCCCTGTCCCACTTTGCAAGCGTATTGAAGCCTGCTCTGGTAGTTCAATGAGATTTGTGACTTCTAGGCGCTCGCACGCAGCCCCCTGTGGCAAAGTCAACGACTCTTACAAAACAAGCCATTAGTTTCAAACCTGCCCTAGATCTCGACTGTCACCCGCGTTGGACATGCAAAGCAAAGTCATCATGCCAAACTCTATGAAGGCTCTATACCAACAATTCATGGGCACTGTGCCAACAATGCATATACAAGCCCGAAAACCCATCTAACAAGGCAACACAATCACTTAGAATCTGTTTACTAAGGATGCTTATGCCCATGAACACTAGCATAGTAAACCTATATAGGAAAACACAAAGAACATCTCTGCAAACACTGTATATACGAAAAGCTCCCCCTAAATAGGTACTAAATACTCTGTCCGCCAGTAACGTGCATGCCAAATTGTAGGCCTTTGCTTATAGCGCTATAGGTAGCGTAGAATGGATGATTTCCTTTAGCAGTATATCTGTTTGAATGCGAAGGTCTATTCCTTCATGGGCTTATGGTACATACAGAGGCCAGCTATCCCTAAACACCACCTTCAAGAGACAATAGGGCTTTACACACTGCACATATTCACATACTAGAGACTTCTTCACTGCACAAAAACAATCACTGGGGGGAGTGAGGGTCATAACTGAAAACACCATGGGCTCTCACTTACTTCACACAAATAAACATATGGTGTACGGCAAGGAGGGAGCAACGGGGCAGATGTCAAGGATTAGCTTTTAGCAGTTAGTTTGCAAAAAAAAGTGGCAAAATTCAGACGAATGGATGATTTCGGGATGTTGTGTTTTTAGCAAGTCAATGCCATTAAATCGAATTTGTTAATGACAGAAGTTTGCAACAACCTCGAATATTTTATGGGTTTGGGAATCGTACGTGTAAAAGCGTAAAATACTTTAATGTATAAAAATGCCTGTGTGTATAACTCACACACTGGTATGTCACCCGATAACTTAGCACAACTTTGCTTCTAGCAATATGATTTCCAGCCTATATTAAACTGGCAAATAAAAGTGACTTGTACATTTTAGTTAATCTTATAAACTAGGGGTTCAGTTAGCAATTTCACTATGGCTGTCATTCTGAAAATGTTATACTATTTCAAACCCTAAAATCCCTTTGTGCCAGCATTCCTGCCCCGCCCTACACCCCCTCTGACTAACAATCTACTCCTGTGTTTCTAGGCCTCTTCTCTCAGCCCTGCATACAAGGTGCACATGAATAATACTGCTAGCTAATATCATATGAGAGAGGAGTGTAGGTGGTAGGCTGGCATGGAGCAAGGAAATAGAGAAAGAGAAATTAGGGGAAACACCTTGATAAAGGGACAAATAGAAAAAGTGATTATGAGCGAAAGAAAAATTAAGGATGTGAAATAGCAGATGGGTATATAAAGAAAGACAGAAAGAAAGACTGGAAGGAAAGAAACATGATAGAAAATAAGGGAGAAAAGGCAGGATGGAAGGGTGAAAGGAATAATGAAAGAATTAATGAATAGAGTAGTGGAAGAATTGATAGAGGAAATGTTGAAATGATGGATGGAAGAGTGAAAGATCAATTGTTTCAAGGGTGAATGAATTGAAGGGTGAAGAATAGATAGATTGGGAAGAGTGAAGGATGAATAGTTTAAATAATGTGTAGATTGATCCATGTATATAATGATTAATGGATGCATGAAAGAAAGGCTATAAATATGTATATATGAAAGGACTACAGTCTTCCGATTGCATCCACCTGTCAGGGATGGTGCTCAGCAGTGGGAGCATGTCCCACTATAAAAATGCAAACAGCCCTGCATCATGGCCACACACAGAGGAAAGCTCACATTCTCAGATATAGTTGCCGTAGTAGTTTATTCAAAAGTTTATTCAAAAGACTGACGTGTTTCCACCGGAACAGTCTTTTTGGTGTTATTTCTGATATTTATATGTGTTGATCGTCTTCATTGCTTAATTTTACTCGCAAGAAAGTGTCACTCATAATCGTTGAAATGTCACTCATAATTACACTGAAATCATGAAAATGTCACACATGGCAATCTGAAACCTTGGCATCTATGCCCCCAGCAGCCCCCGTTTTCCAGCCTCCAGGGGCCCCATCAGCGCTGTAGCGCACACAGGCAGCACTACACTCTCTCGCTGGCGTTAGTTGCACCAGTGAGTTGCCTCATAACAGTCCTACTTCATAAATTGTACATTTACTGCTGTAGTATGAAAATGCATTTCATGAAAAGGAATATAAAGTAGGGTTGCCAAAAGAAAAATGCCAGCCATGTGTTTAAAGAGCCTGGAAAGACCTCCTCTTGGCACTAAATAAGGTTATAAATAAAACAGTTTGTAATGTGACCTTTCTGTCTTTGTTCCCTTTAATTATCAGTCATGGATCTCATCATTCAGGTAGCCCCAGAAGACAATTAAAGTGGATTCTATTTATATTTGCTGCTAGAGGTATGCACAGATAAGTGCTGACAATACGGCTTTAGGTGACTGCTTATTTCGTTGGTGGGGCAAAGTGGTAGGTGGTGGGCCGGGCCGCTGGGGGGGGGCCCCCTCATGGTGCTTTGCAGGGGGGCCCCCTCAAGTTTCGTTACGCCACTGGCTGTGAGTCACAAAAACTGTTTGTAAAGGGATCCCTGAGCCGTCAATCCAACCCGACGATGTCCTTGGCCTCCCCCCCATTTGCGGAAAGGGAATGTATCAATCACCCGAAGGAGTCCCTGTTTTGGCGCCAACTGAAGGAAGTGACTTGCTTGGGGCCACCCGGGTCTCTCTGGACCACCTCTCAGCCTTCCATACCAAATGAAGATACAGAAGAACAGTGGAGAATATACCAATAATTGTTTATTCAGATACATTCAGAGTGGAGCCCCGTCTCGGAGAGTGGTACAGAGGGGAACTGAAACCAACAAGCATAAAGATATATTATGTATGTTTCATATCCGGGCAAAGACACGCTCACAGTGGAATTTTCAAGGCAGATGCAACTGGACAGTGAAATACAAAAACAAATAGGTTTCGGTTCTCGTATCTCACACAACCTAGCACAATCCAAGGTCGTTTCACCTTGCGCTTCCACTAGACAAGTGGGAGAGGACCTCTATCTAGTGAGAAAAGTATGCGCTAATATAAGCAGTCTATTCATTACAGAGGTAAACTTCAACATTTCGAAAACGAAAAGTAACAGAGGCTTTTCTCAGAAACGCCAACGGATTAGTTTTAATCATCATTCAAAAATGGCGTCTAAACAAGAAATGGTGCTGCAAATGCATACTTATAGGGCACTGCATAACAAATTTCAGGTCTATTCTAACAACAAGAAATAAAACCGTTAATATTATCAAAAACTATAAAGTCTACCCATCAACATCCAAATGCTTGTCACACACACCGCCAGCCAAGCTCAAGTCTATACACAGCCAGCCAAATGTCAGAACACGCAGACCATCAGCCGAGCTACATTTCACACACAAATGTTTACTGGTGTCTAGTGGCTTCTGCTTCCCCTGGGGGCCGATAGGCCTAAAAATATACAGCCAATCTGCCTTCAAGGGGGCAGAAAAGGCCAAAATATTCACCCCCAAAAGGGGTGCGGCCATTGCCCAAGGGGCTGCTCCTTAAAGCATTTTGCGCCATCTACAATAAAATCCCTAGTGGTCTGGTGGTTTCTCCTTAAAACATTGTGTGCCGCATATAAATAATCCCTGGTGGTCTAGGGACTTCTGCCCCTCTCCCCCTCCTTGGGGGCAGATTGGCCTAAAATATACGCCAGTTCTGCCATTAAGGAGGGCAGAAACTGCCAAAATATTAATCCCCGAAAGGGGAGCGAACCATGCCAAATCAATAAATACAATTCCTGGTGTCTAGTGGCTTTATGCTCCCCAAGGGGGCAGATGGGCCTAAAAATATGGCCGATCTGCCTCCAGGTGGGGCAGAAAATGGGCAAAAGTTCCCCAGCAAAGAGGAGTGACCCTTGCCCAAAGGGCTACTCCTCGATATACATAACATGCAATCCCTGATGTCTAGTGGGCTTTGCCCACCCCACCCCCAGATGGCAGATCGTCCTAAAAACTCTCTAGGGGGCCTGATTTAAAAAACATAGCTCCCAAGTGCCTTTCCCAAGGGGGTCCCTTCCCATAATCATTGCCATAAAATATAAACCCTAGCTTTTAGTGGATTTTACCCCCACCCCATGGGGGCTGACAAACCTAGAAAATGGCCAAATTAGCTCCCAGTGGGGTTTGAAACACGGGCAAACATGCCCCCGGGGGAGTGATTCTTGTCTAAGGTGTCACTCCCCCAACAACAATGAAACAAATCCCTGGAGGCCAAATGAATGGATTCAAGTGCCACAATGACAGGTCTTAACCATGGTCATGGAGCAGGAATCCATTCAAAACAGGCACAAGGGGAAATTAAAAACTATTTTCTTTCCTCCAGTATCTGTTACCCTCCCACCAGACCCCCGGAAGAAGGACGTACCTGAACCAAGTCCTCACTCTGTACTTGCTGAAAGCAAATAGCCTCCAGCGCGTCCACGGTAGCACACATATATAATCAGATTGCCTAGGGGGTGGCTTTGGGGGTGGCAGCAAAAGCGCTTCTGCTGCTTCCCCCAGTGGAGGCTTTTAGATGGAGGGCCCATGAGTGCTTCCCCCGTGGGTGGGTGCTAGGATGTAACAGTTACATCCTCAGCACATGAGCACCGTGGCTGAGGACGTAATCATTACACCCTTTGCACCCAAGGGGTTAGACTTGCAGTTTGTGAATATCAAAAAATAGTAAACATACATAAATATGTACATTTCCCTTTGTGAGTCAGGCCTATTATGTCCTATGAAGACCCCTATAGGTAGGGTATCCACAGGGGAGGGTAATGTAGCCTGGGGGTTTATTACCAGGATGAGGGGCTAAAGCCTACCCTAATATCCTTTAGTTGGGAAGTGGACCCAGAAAGTGAGCTGATGATTCCTGAGAATCGTAGGCATCGCTTAATGGCAGTTACAGTGAATTTGGGCAGCGTTACTACTCTGCGGGATAACTGTGACAGTCAAGCCAATGTGGTAGCAAGGCTATTTGCCGCAGAACGGTATTTGTATTCTAAGAAAGGGAGGGGTTACTTGCCCAGAGGAGGGTCATTGTCTGTTCCCAGATGTCCATTGACTGCTTCATTGGAAATGAGCCCCCACGGACAAGAAAAGAGCAGGGAGGGACAGAGGCCCCAAAATTATAGATTCCTAGGGGTACTGTTCCAAAATGGAGGGTACTAAGACCCGGATGAAGAGTAAAGGGGTAGGGGGTGGATGCAATCGACAGTGAGAGGACCAGCAGGCCGAGGGTTATATGATCTGAGAGGCAAGCACCCCAAGACTGACCATGATGCAGCCCATTCTGTTCTGGAGGTGCTGCCTCCGCTATCTCAGGGGACAGGATACCTGCACCAGGCAGACCCCTAAGTGACACTGCCAGAATGTATCAACCTTGAGGTGGGGTCATTATATGCTCCCAGGAAGTCTTGGACTGCCCGGAACATGTTCAATTTTTTTTACAAAATAGTGGTTCCCTGCAGTGGCGTTGCTCGGGGAAGGTGGGGAAGGGCACGAGTTTTGGGAGCAGCAGCCTTTCCCCCTCTTACCTGCCATCTCTGGGTGGCAATAGCAAACCCCCTACTCCTCAATGTGTTACGGAGAAAACTCACCCGCACTCCCCTCATTTCCCCTTGCTCTGCACTGCAGCTGCTGCGGGCGGCAAATGTAGGGACTGCCACAGGCCGCCAGAAGGTTAGCTACGCCACTGGTTCCCTGGGAGTCATTTATCAAGTTCATTTAAACCTTCCATTTGTACAAACAAATATAAGGTTTTGCCTATACTATGTCCAGCTGAGAATGAAAAAGCAAAAAATGGCCTCCCAGTATACAATAATAATATTTCATATTTCACATATTTTATGCAGTTTATGAACAGTGTCTTCGGTGCTCATGACAGTAGGACAATACATGTGATTATCCAATATGTAGACAAAAATATGGAGGTGATTAAGACAGTACTAAACACCAGACCATGTCCCACACAGGTATCCACAAACTTTACAATGTTACTTCCAAATATAGCCGTGACAAATAATTATTTTCTTTTCGATGGACAATATTACAGACAGTGCTAGAGGAGCAACTGTTACTTCAAATTTTGCAAATCTTTTTGTTGATACCTTTGAGAAACTGTTTATGTTTCTCCTTAGAAGAGGTATCTCAGTTACATTGTCACATGGAAGAGATACATAGATCACATCTTTCTCATATGGAAGGGCACAAAAGACTCGTTAGAGGGATATGTCAAGTACTTGGGCACCATTGAACATGTTACTTTTCACATACCATGGTAAAACCATTGCCTTCTTGTACCTCAAGGTTAAATGGGTAGGAGGACAGTTGAGCACCACCCTTTACAGAAGCCCACAGATAAAAAAACACCCTCCTTAAGTATCAGAGCTTTCACCCTTTTTGGGGCTAACACGTACAAGTGCCTTCAAGGAAGATTACTTTATGGGGTAAATATCCATAGACAACATCTAGAAAGCAGTGGTTATTCAAGCAAGATTGTCATAACAGCCATGAAAAGAGCATGGTTCTTGCCCAGGAAGGGATTACTAACACAACAAGCATTTACAGTGCAATAGGTCATTCATTCACGTGAGTTTGAGTGATTGGCATTGTAAATGACAATGCCTTTTATTTATGCTTGGGTTTTAAAACATAAATAAAAGACATTGTCATTTACAATGCTAATGGCTGAAACTCTCGCAAATGCTAGACCTATTGCATTGCAATAAACAACCTTCTCGACCACTTGTTATATTGTAAATATCAGAGGAGGAGACCAGCCTGGGACGTTTTCAAAGAAGGGATAAATAGTGCAGTGAAGAAGATGTGTAGGTGTTGCAAATTAATCAGATACAAAGTGTGAAGTGAGAGTTACATATGATCCAAGCTATAAACACTAATAAAGTGCTCCAACCCCTTTCGCTCTGTGTTTACACTGTTGCAGCTCAAGAGGAAGAGTGGGAGGGGGCTATTTCCTGCCCTTTCTGTGATTTCAGTGTGCAGTATGGCATTGTGTAATGTCATTGCTATCTTTGGCCTAATAAAAAAACACTCCAGCTGTAGTAGGGCCCTGGCTTCAACTCCTAGTGCAGGGTGGGCTGTGCTTTATGACAGGCATGGAGGGAGGGATGGTCTCGGCTGCAGCTCCACCCTCATACGGTGCCCCGGCTATTACAAGTAAGCGAGAGGCCCTGAGTTGGTGGTATCGGTGGTGGTGGTATTGGTATTGGTATTGATGGTGGTGGTATTGGTAGTGGTATTGGTAGCATTGGTATTGGTAGCATTGGTGGTGGTGGTATTGGTGTTGGTGGTATTGTTATTGGTGGTGGCGGTATTGGTGGTGGTGGTAAAGGTGGTGGTATTGGTAGTATTGGTGGTAGTGGTATTGTTGGTGATGGTATTGGTGGTGGCAGTATTGGTGGTGGCGGTATCGGTGGAGGTGGTATTGGTGGTGGTATTGGTGGTGGTGATCTTGGTATTGGTGCTGGTGGTATTGGCATTGTTAGTGGTGGTATTGGTGGTGGTAATGGTATTGGTGGTGTGGTCTTGGTAGTGGTATTGGTGGTGGTTTTGGTGGTGGTATTGGTATTGTTGGTAGTATTGGTACTGGTACTGGTGGTGGTGGCATTTGTGGTAGTGGTATTTGTATTGGTGGTGGTGGTATTGGTAGCATTGGTAATGGTGGCATTGGTGGTGGTGGTGGTATTGGTGGTGGTGGTATTGGCGGTGGTGATGGTATAGGTGGTATTGGTAATGGTGGCATTGGTGGTATTGGTGATGGTGATAGTTATGGTGGTGGTGGTGGTGTTATTGGTGGCAGTGATATAGGTGGTGGTGGTGGTATTGGTGGTGGTGGAGGTATTGGTTGTAGTATTAGTGGTGGTTTTGGTGGTGGTGGTATTGGTGGTAGTGGTATTGGTGGTGGTTTTGGTGGTGGTATTGGTATTGTTGGTAGTATTGGTACTGGTACTGGTGGTGGTGGCATTTGTGGTAGTGGTATTTGTATTGGTGGTGGTGGTATTGGTAGCATTGGTAATGGTGGCATTGGTGGTGGTGGTGGTATTGGCGGTGGTGGTATTGGCGGTGGTGATGGTATAGGTGGTATTGGTAATGGTGGCATTGGTGGTATTGGTGATGGTGATAGTTATGGTGGTGGTGGTGGTGTTATTGGTGGCAGTGATATAGGTGGTGGTGGTGGTATTGGTAGTGGTGGAGGTATTGGTTGTGGTATTAGTGGTGGTTTTGGTGGTGGTGGTATTGGTGGTAGTGGTATTGGTGGTGGTATTAGTGGTGGTGGTGGTATTGTAATTAGTATTGTGATATTGGTGGTTTTGGTATTGGTGATGATGGTATTGCTGGTGGTATTGATGGTGGTGGTATCAGTGGTGGTATTGGTGGTGGTATTATTGGTAGTGGTATCGGTGGTGGTATTGGTGGTATTGGTGGTGATAGTGGTGGTGTTGGTGGTATTGGTGGTTGTGGCGGTATTGGTGGTGGTGATGTTGGTGTTGGTATTAGAGGTGGGATTGGTAGTGGTGGCACTGGTGGTGGTACTGGTGGTGGTGGTATTAGTGGTGGATGTATTGGTGGCGGTGGTGATATTGGTGGTGGTGGTGGTATTGGTGGTGGTGGTATTAGTGGTGGTGATATTGGAGGTGGTGGTGATGGTGGTATTAGTGGTGGGGGTAATGGTGGTGGTGGTGGTATTGGTAGGGGTGATATTGGTGGTGGTGGTATTGGTGGTGGTGATGTTGTTGGTGGTGCGGGTGGTATTGGTGATGGTGGTATTGGTAATGGTGGTATTGGAGGTAGTGGTAGTTTTGGTGGTGGTGGAATTGGTGGTGGTTGTATTGGTGGTGATGGTGGTGGTGGTATTGGTGGTAGTGGTGGTATTAATGGTGGTATTGGTGGTGGTGGTATTGGTTGTGGTATTGGTGGGGGTATTTGTGGTGGCATTAGTGGTAGTGTTGGAATTAGTGGTATTGGTAGTGGTGGTATTAGTGGTGGTGGTATTGGTATTATTGGAGGTATTGGTGGTGGTGGTATTGATGGTGGTTCTATTAGTGCTGGTGGTGGTATTGGTGGTGGGGGTGGTATTGGTGGTTGTGGTATTGGTGGTGGTGACATTGCTGGTGATATTGATGGTGGTATTGGTAATAGTGGCATTGGTGGTAGTTTTGTGGTGTTTTTTTATCGGTGGTGATAGTGGTAGTGGTGGTGGTATTGGTGGTGGTATTAGTGGTGGTATTGGTGGTGGTGGTATTGGGGGTGATGGTGGTATTGGTGGTGGTATTAGTGGTAGTGGTGGATTTTGTGGTATTGGTGGTGGTATTGATGGTGATGCTATTGGTGGTGGTGGTATTGGATTGGTGGTGGTGGTGGTGGTGGTGGTATTAGTAGTTGTGGTATTGGTGGTGGTGATACTGGTGGTAGTATTAGTGGTGGTGCTATTGGTGGTGGCGGTATTGCTGGTGGTGGTGAAGATAGAGGTATTGGTCGTGGTGGTATTGGTGGTGGTATTGTTTGTGATAGTATTGGTGTTGGTGGTAGTATTAGTGGTGGTCGTATTGGTGGTGGTGTTGTTGGTGGTAGTATTGTTGGGGATGATATTGGTGGTGGTATTGGTGGTTTTGGTGATATTGGTGGTGGTATTTGTGGTGGTAATATTGGTGGTGGTGGTATTGGTGGTGGAATTGGTGGTGGTGGAGGTATTGGTTGTGTTATTAGTGGTGGTATTGGTGGTGGTGTTAGTGGGATGGTATTAGTAGTGGTGGTGGTGGTATTAGTAGTATTGGTGATATTGGGGGGGGTGGTATTGTAGTGCAGTCCTAATAGTACCCTGTCATGCAGGACCTACACTGTTTACGGATAACATATACTGTGGGTCTGGTGGCAGACTTACTCCGTACACCCCGCCGCATATGTTAGCATATGGTGTGCATTAACTAGCTCGCAGTGCCACTAGAATCTCCTGTTATCAGAGAGATTAGTTTTTGGCAACCTTAGAACACAATAATCTCAGACTTGTGGAAACAATATACTACTTTTCACCCAGTCACTTGTGCATGCTTGTTTTTGTTCTCAGAGAGATACAGAGAAGAAAGAGTTGAGCGTTTTTACAATAAGAAACCCGGGCAAGATGGCGCCTGCCAAACCGCTGCGAGAGTTGCTCCTCCAACATGTGGCTACACTGGCTGAGAGTAACCTCACAAATGTGGTGGTCTCGAAGGCAATATCATAGAATTTGGATGGGAGATATTCTTTTCGGTACGTCCAGTTTAAAAATTACGGAGCTGCTTGCACGGACAGCAGCGCCATTCAACAGCTAAAACGCGGCTCATACCTGTGGCGCCTGGGGGTTTCTTCGATCCGTACGGCTGCCTGAAGGATTGCAGGTGTTGTCGGGGAGGCTTAATGCCACCAAGAATTAAATAACCCCCGAAAGAGGGCGCAGGAGTAAAAGCGACCTCTGCGGCAAGAAAGATGGCTGAAACTAAGGGCGGAGACGCTGCTCTCACGCTCTCCCAGGATGGAAGAGAAACTGACGACAGGATGCCTGACGGAGATCAGCGTCCCGCAGACTCGGCAACGGCAACGAAGGTCAAATAGCAACAGATGGAGCTGGGGATGTTTTCTGGAAAGGGGAACAGCGGCATGCAGGGAAAACCTCTCTGAGAGGCAAGATGACAAACAAAGCCAAGGAGGTGGGCCAGGCGCTCCCGGTATGGGAATCTCCTTTGGTGACTCTGCAGTTAAGGTAAATACACCTGTTAAAAAAATAGTGGAGAAGACTGCATTAGACCTTCCTGTTTTAGACAAGATGAGCAAGATGGTTAATATTAACATTGAGTCTACGAATTTGCAGGGGAACAAGAATAGTGGCGAGAGCAGTGGAGCTATACCCAAAATCCCTGAGACAAATTCTGAGACAAATTCCGATATCCTCAATGTGGGAACATCAGAGGGAGACAGATTCTTCTCCCTGACGGATGAGTCAGAGCACAACAATGTGAGCGATTCAGGAAACACCGATCTCGAAGCCACGGGGTAGGACAGTAGTACCTCACAATCCAAACTGGGTACTCAGAAGAAGATGCCAGTCAGACCTAAGAGAAGAAGCATAAGAGGCAAAACTCAAGGCAGTGGATCAAATACGGACAATAGCCAAGCAGGACAATTACAATGGGACTACTCTGCCTTCCAATTTAGAAATGAATCTGAAGAAGATAATCCATCTAAACATACTCGTCCAGAACCCAATGCTAACGCCAAACAGCCAGAATCCCCCCTCCAGGGAATTGATATTCTCTACCCAGAAACAGATGCAAGCAGAGGCCCGTCAAGATCATAAAAGGGCACAGCTAGCGAATAAAAAACTCCAAGGGGCAATTCGAAAAGTGACCAAATTTTGCTTGGAAATCTCGGAGCGGACTACTGCACTCGAGGAGCGCGTGGTGGGATTAGAGACTGGAGTAAAGGGTGCCGAACAGAAAATTGAAGCAAACGATGCTAGAATGGGGACGTGCTCTGGAAGCTAGACGAGTTTGAGAATAGGCAACGCAGAAACAATTTAAGACCTGAAATAGAGAAGAATGCCGAAGGCAGTGATATACAGGGTTTTGTCATCAAACTCTTTAAGGGTGCTTTTCCCGAACTAGCATATTGGGATTGGGACTCCGAGCTCCATAGGGTTCACAGGTTCCCGTTGATGCTGAAAAAGAACAGATCAGGGTCAAATGAGAAACCTAGAGCTAGCCGCATTTTTTTTGGGAGCTTTCTTCTCAGACAGGCCATATTTGAGGAAGCCCGTCCAGACGCCAAGAGATCATCCGAGGGCCACTCCTTCTTTGTGTGACCAGATTTTTGTCATACAATGGTTGAAAGGAGATGGAGGTTGCGACAGATGATAGATCCTTTTAGGAAACTTGGTTGTGAAGTATTTTTAATGAACCCTGCCCGTCTCAAGATAATTTATAAGGGGAACTCTAGAGTGTTTACTTCTGAGATCCAAGCTAAAGAATATCTAACAGAACTCTCAAAGGGATAAAGCGTCGTTAATGTGTATTCTTTTGTTTTTGATTTGCCTTTTGGCCATGTATGCTAGTTTTATGTTAGGGTGATTTGTGAGGTTCCTCTGGTTTGTCGGACACTTCTGGTGGGGCGGGGGAGCAACTGAGGGGCACAGCGGAAGGCAGGAGGCATCGCAAAGGCTCGGCGGACCAGTTTTGCCTTATTCAGAGGGTGGGGGGCAGGGTGGGGGGGTAGGGAGGGATCCAATACTATACAAAGGAAATTTGCACGTTTTTCTTTTCTTCTTTTGGGGGGGATTTTTTCGATGTGTTAGAGATGGACCGGACAGGATGTTAGGACTGTATTATACTCTTGATGGGGAAGCTTAGAATTGCCTCTATTGACATTTGTGGGCTAAATGATCCCATTAAAAGACGTAGGATTAACCAGGATCTTCAGTTCTTGATGGGTATCAATTGATTTCTTGGGCCACGCAGGATGTTAGGACCAGAGGGGTGGCAATATTTGCTCGGCGGGGTCTGGCTAGCTTTTCACGGTTCCTTACGGATAAATTGGGAAGATGGGTAATTACACAATGTACTATAGATGATAGCTTGTTTACACTCTGTTCGGTCTATGGACCAGTATTGGATGACCCAGCACTGTTTAATTGGCTGAATATTGAATTAGTAGGTTGGCCCCTCCCAATTTTTCTATGTGGGGACTTTATTATAAATATGAGCTGTTCGATATCCAATCATCCCGAGCTAGCTTATCAAGGGCAGAAGCCCAAAGTTTACAAATCTCTGTCTCAATTAAAAGTATTTCATGGGTTATCGGATAGATGGGCAAAACAAGTGGGAAATGACCCCGGATACACGTATTTTTCTGCCCCTCACAAAACTCATTTTAGACTGGACTATTTTCTTGTATCTCAGGGTATGGTACATGGCAGTAAAATCACTAAATTTCCGAGAGTCATGTCAGATCACAACCCTCTGGTGCTGGAAGTCAATATTCGGAGAAAATTACAAGTAACTCGCTGGACATTTAACAGGGCTCTGTAAGTGACAGCGGCTATATACAGCACAAGGAGAGGTGGATCCCTAGGTTCATCAATGAAAATTTAGGCAGTACTAGTACACAAATTGTTTGGGACACCTTAAAGTCGGGGATCAGGAGTGAGACGTCTACATTTGGCTGGGAGGCACAAAAGGAGGAGAGGAACAAACTAAATGTACTATATGATGCATTATAAAAGGCCGAAACCTATTTGATAAAAGTTCTCCCTGAAAGGGGGAGGACCCAGGTACTGCTCAAGCAAGGATTTTAATTGCCAAATCTGCAATCACAGAAATCTCACTTAACAAATCAGCGGGTAGATATCTGGCCATGCGGAGCAAGCTCTATGAGAGTAACGAAAGGGTAGGTCATATGCTGGCAGTCCGTTCCAGAGAAAAGGAGGTTCAAACTCGCACCACAGAAATTTTAGATCCTGATATTGGTCTGGTGAATGACCCAGAAGCTATATTATTTGCATTTCAAAAATGTTATAAAAAATTATATATAGAGGATAATCAGGGTGCCCAAGACGAAATTGATGAATATCTTAAAGAGATAAAATTAGAGCAGCTTGCCCCACCAGGAGAAAGAGATGCTAGAGTCATCAATTAAACCTGAGGAAATACGATTGGCTATTGAGTCTCTGCCATCTGGTAAAGCAGTTGGAACTGACCTTATACTAGGTGAATTTTATTTAAAAAATTGGGCGCATCTAATCGCTTTGATGTCAGAGACTTTTGACATAGCTCAAACTGGTGAGGCACCCCCTGATTCCTGGAAGGATGCCAAGATCTTGATATTTAAAAAAAAAAGGTAAACCGGCAAATGAACGTGGCTCATAGAGACCTATTACATTGATTAATAGCTACACGAAAATATATGCAAAAATTCTTGAAAACAGATTTGCTTCAGTGATCAAGAAGCTGGTCTCTCCTCAACAACATGGCTTTGTTACCGGAAGGGAAACTATTGACCATATTCGGCGGACTATTGCCCTTTTTGACTACACCAAGGTTACAGGAGACCCTATGGCCTTTATATTGTTGGATGCAGAAAAGGCATTCGATAGGGTCTCCTGGCCCTTTCTGTGGGCAACCATGGCAAAAAATGGTCCAGGAGAAGGGTTTATCAAGGCTATCAAAAGTATGTATAAGGAACCAGCTGCAAGGACAGCTGTGATGGGTGCCTCCTCGGATTTAATAAAGATTTCACGGGGCACAAGACAAGGATGCCCCTGCTCCCCTTTATTATTTGCAATTTATATAGATCCCATCTCAATGAAAATAAAACCCAAATCGTAATAAATGACAACATTAATTTAAATGATCATCGATAGCTCAGAGTGCTAGATATTTGGGGGTTGAGATCAGTTCCAATGTGGAAGAAATTGTTGATATCAATCTGAAACCACTGATTCAGAAAATTAAGTCAGATTCTAATAGAATTAATAATCTACATCTTACACAAGGTGAGAGGAATAATGTAACTAAAATGTTATTTCTACCCAAAATGTTATACTACTTTAGGGCAATCCCACTAGAGATAAATAAATCGTTGTTTTTAAAGTTGAATCAATTGATTTAGTGGTTTTTGTGGGCCGGACAGCGCCCTTGCAGAGCTCTGAAATACATGACTTTAACTAGAGATCGGGGGGGTGGTCTGTCCCAAATGTTCAAATTTATTATTGGGCTTCATCAGCTCTGAAACAAATGGCCGATTTGCTGAAAGGGGAATATGTGGGATCTAGAGAAGTGTCTATGGGTTAATTTATGGGGCAGAAGCCAAAGGACTGCTCATTCACCATATTGACTATGCTTACTTCAAGAGGGTCAAATTTAAGGTTTTAATGGGTGCGTTTAGGGTCTGGACGGCTGTTCAGAAAAAGCTCATGATTGGTAGAATCCATAGATATTGTCCTCTTGACAATAATAAGCTACTCCCTGATATATTTCAAGATGAATACTTCAAAATGTGGAGTGAGAAAGGGGTATGGCATATAGGGGATTTAATGGCTGACAAGGAAATATCTACATTTGATTTAATTAAGGAAAAATTTGGGATAGGAAACAACCACTTTTTTAAATATTTACAGATAAAGGATTTTTTGTTTAATAAACTAACTTGTTGCAGTAAAATTCCCCTATTAGATCTGATCTGGGGGGCTCGACCATCAATTCCTACAATATATAAACTTATCAATAAGGAGATGGGGGATGATATGCCCAAACACATCGACAGGTGGCAAGAGACATTACAAGCTGGGCCGGGAGAGTGTGAAGGCTCTGTTCAGCTCAGCTAGACAGCTATTATCTCAGCTAGCCTGCAAGTACAATGTTTTAAGACATGGTGTAACCTTTATATCACTCTGGCCCGAATCCATAGATGGGACATCAGGGATACACTCTTCTCGGTGTGGAATGTTAGCCGCGGACAGTGTCCACATGTTTGCCACTTGCCCTAGACTTGCTCAACTGTTAACCAAAATCGAACAACGCCTTGATTCTATATTAGGACATGCGGTTGAACTTCCCCCTCAGGTGATATTACTGGGGATTAGCAACTAGGAAATGGAGGAATCAAATTGGAACTTGGTATTTATAGTGATGCCAGTGTACAGGCTATGTCTGGCCAGTGCTTGGCTCGACCAGCACCCTCCCTCAGTACATGTATGGTTAGGCAAACTACTCTCAATTTATAAGTGGGAGACTTTGATATTTAAAAGAAGGGGAACCAGGGCAAGGACTAGTGGGCTGAGGATATGAGAACCTCTAACTAGATGGATTAACACCGATGAAGATCAACAGATCTCTGCCTAAATTAGCAAGGTATCCTACCCCGTTGTAATGCTAGGCTAATCCTAGGCTAAGAAGTTTGTAATCATTTGTGCAAATGCTGTTTTTGTTTTTCCCTGTTTTTGGATCCATGTGGGTGGGGGGGGGGTATAATGCAAATGTGGACATCAATCATTTTTGGTACTGTATAATCTGTTACTTCCTTTTGTTTGATGACCCAATTAAAAAAAAAAAGAATTTATTGTACCGTAGTCCTTCTCATGTATAATAAGTGCGCTGTTACACCTGTAACACAGTAGCAGAGATATAGAACCAGCAGTACAGTGAATAAAAAGGAATAGTATTGTTTTACCATTTTTCAATGGTCATGATCACATGCATGAAATATAAAATACATTTATAAAATAAAGTGCGTACTCCTAAAATGCCTGACTAGATGTACCTAAGTGTACCTAGCATGTGAGTAGGTGCTACAGAGCCTAAGAGCCAAGAATTCCACTAGGCTTTAGTTGGAAACCCATACCTGAATAGTGAGAGTTTGGGACTTCGTCCTGGACTTGAGTTGGACACCCCGCAAGGGATCGTCAGACCACTGTCAGCTGGAGCGATGGCATGCCAGAGCAGCAGCGTCTCTGGCCAGTGTGTCGGTCTTAAAGTCTATGTACGTGTGTTACCCATTGTTAAGTATGAGGATGACATTCGGGATTAAACCTTGTGCATCGATGGGAGAGTTGAAGTGAACCTCCTGGAGAGTGTACTCATCAATTATTCATATGCACTAAGGATGACATCTTAGCAATATCGATTGGGAAAAACGCACCCTCGGCATGGAACCAGGTGAAAGGTTTAGTCCATAAAAGGCTGATGTACCTATAAAGCATTCTGCCCTTAGTTGGAGTTATGTCCTTATAAGGATCGTTCATATGAAATAACGGGAGCTGATGTAGGAAAAGTGTACGATGTTCCCTGGACGTATATTAGGTTACTGATATGAAATATAACACCCACTCCACCTTATACTTAACAACAATAATACACATTTTTGAAATACACATTTATAAAGTGTCATTTCATAAAATTATGAAGTAGTCATTTTAAAATGTTTCTAAAAATGTTAAAAAATTATCTAAAAACAGTTTAAAAAACGAGGAAAAATGTTCTTTGGTAATGTTTGACATTGTTGTAAAGTTCCGCACATCACAGTTCTAAACGACTTCGATCACACAAGTTTAACTACTGTAAGCATACTTAGAAGGCCATGCTTTGAGATAGAAAGTGTAAATTTGAAAATGAGTCTTTTAAGAAAAATGAAAGGGAAAGAAAAGTTCCGTATTCGTTCCCAGCACACGATGAGCCAGATTCAAATTGGAATTCCTGGCTGGGAGACATAACATTATCACTGCCTGCTACAGCAGGGGACAAATATTGCAATACCTCGCATAGCACGTCAAGTTGCCAGTAGCTGGTGTGTAGGCTTCCGGTACAGGATTTGAAACCTTGGTGTCAATGCTGGAGCTGAAATTTAATTCAGTCGTGAAAGGCACCTGCGGCTCTTTAAGGAAGGCTTGCGTCAAGATAGGAATACGCTGGGGACAAGGTCGTGCATGGGAACACAAAGGTTCTAGCCTGGAGTCTAAGTCCGCTGGCGTCTCCGTCAGAGCTATCTGACAAATGTCCACCTCGCATTTGCCTCCGCAGAACAGGCATCGGAAGACAGGTATGATGCAGTCCTCAAAGACTGGTCTGGAGGATAATAACCAAGAAGTACTTAGTTCTCGTAGGCGAGGTGCACCGAGATGCTGTACCATGCGCTCACGGTAATGTCTTTCCAGGAAAGCCTTCGCAATCTCACTGGTGAATGGTCTGTCCATTGCGCAGCAGGTAGACGATAATCTGGATTCCAGCTACAGCGAGCCGGATCAGAGGTAGACCCCCGAAAATGCTTCCAAACATGGAGTGTATGAAGTTAGGAATAACTCCGAGGATAGTCTGGAAAGTGCTAGGGAATCTGGACCCTATGGTTTTAAATAGGTGTATAATGCCACTCGTATCAGGCATGTTAAAGATACATCCCACCCTTTCTATGAAATGTAGGGGGCAGTTTGTTAGAATTAGCGCCTGTATCTCGGTCAAGGTCCTTGCAACTTGAAGTTCAAAGGTTTCTCGAGCGGAGGTCAATGGCACGGTTTTCTGTAAAAGCATGGCTTACATTCTGCTCAAAGCATCGAGCTGTATCAAAGAAACATTCAGTGAAGGCCATACTAGCACCTCCCTGACTGAATTTATCAGTGGAAACAATACTTGCATACAGCAAGTAACCCTGGTGTTCACGGTGACCAGATATGCAATGCCTGGAAGCATGCCACAACAACCTTGATCGTTCAGCATCAATTAACTCCCATTTGAAAGTAACTTGATCATTACAATACTTGATACTTGATATTACGGCAGCTGGTGTTCCTTTCATGTGGCAAGACAGATCTGAAATTGAACCATTACAGGCTCTGTGCAAAACGATATCTTGGCATATGAGAGAACCGCTTAAAGCGTTCTTGCAGTTGGTACTACTAAGAAAAACTTCACGATCCCCACTCCTGCATCGAAATTTATATGGTAAATCCCAGGATTTCTTAATGTATTCGTTGCCCAATTTTTCATATCTGCCTGCTCAAGGCAATAGTGAAACTGAAATGTAGTACCGGGAGAGTGATTTGGCCATGGATTAGTCACTCAGTTTATGGTAATTCAACTACTATCAATGGTAGTCTTTCCAGTTTTTCAATTTGCAGCATTGTATATTTAGCTCCCCTTTGTGCCATTTCAATCTGTATCAGTTAGATTGTATTGTGAAAACAGAGACATGCTGTTTAAAAAACGCCAAGGCACAAGGCCTGCACGCAAAGATTGTAGCGTCCAGCTCAATAACATAATAGAACGTAACTGTGATTGGCCGTGTTGTAATATGGCTAAATCCTGTTCCAGTTTGTCGATAGCAGAAAATACAATGTGGCCAAATGAAAATACTCTGGAGGTCAAAGTTGTTAACCCATTATCCACCACTCTTTTTCTGAGTTTATACGGTCTATTTCCCGTATTCTCTCAGCGGCTTCTTGTTGGGAAATCTTCCAGATTTCATTATAGGCAGCATAAATGCCTGCATATATGAAACGTTTTTGGCGTTGTTTCCTAGGTCATAGTAGAAAGTCCCTAAGATCCATGTCTTGTGAGAGTAAAGATAAGTGTTGTTTCACTTCTACAAGTGTTGAGGTTTCTAGCCATTGTAGGCACAACTTCCCAACACTATAGGATGTCACTACCCCTGGATCTTCTCTCTGTACTTAAAGTAGGTTCGGCCTATGCATATTGAGTCCATCTGTGATGTGCAGGAACCTTTTATGACGTGTTTGTGTCTAAGGGCGAAACCGCCCACTCCTTCCAAATGGGGACTGTACTTTAGTATGTCATCAATTGTTGCCCCTTCTGTTGTAGAAAAATTCTGCCACCCATGTGTTGGTGTAGGAAACTTTAAAGAGTTCAGGTCCTTTATCTTGGCTATTCCAAGACAGGATGTCTGTTGCACAGTATCATTGAAAAAGATCATCTGCTGTGGAATGAGGCAAGCTCTAAATAGTGCCTCTGTACCCTGGACTTGCCAATCCCTTGACCCCGCAAATCGATTTTGTGTCAATTTCGTCTTGCCATAGGTCGAATCCTTGTTCAGACAATTGGGCCAAAAAGGAAGCAGAGTAAATCTGTTTAGTGTTTGTTAGCATGATTTTCAGTGCTGATGTTGGTGCAACCTTATAATAGAATGAGGCTGGATCTGTGATGTTAAACCCTGAAAAGTATGCACATTTTTATGCAAACGTTTGTTAACTACTTTTTGGTGGTGTTGGGGTGTTGGGCAATGTTCCCACTGATTGTATTCAAATACATTCCTAGGTGAAATGGATTTGTGCAGGAAATGATGACCAAAATGTTGGTAACAGTACAATTTGTCATAATCTGATGAACCTTCTACCATTTCATTATTAGAAAATGCAGCAGTTTTCTCTAAATCAGATAACATGTTATTAACTGTTTCAGTGTCCCAATCATCAGAAAATGCACTGGAGGTAATGAAATCACAAATACATGATACATTTTTTTAAGTTCGGTCGGTCCGAATATGTTGAAATCCACATTGTCCCATACTATACCATCTGGTATAGGAACAGCTGGGATGTTCACTGATGACAAGTCTCTTTGTTCACGATTTGACGATGTGTGTGGCTTCAGGAGGATGTTGACCTTTTGGGCTGTGGAATCTTGTTGAAGATAATGTCCATTTATAAGCATACTAAAAGTCAATATTAAACCTAGGCAGAAAAGAAAAAACATTATCCCAGAAATTACCCAGAGTTCAATCCAAGGTGATACCAGGTATGTCCTTTGAAGAAAGAGAAGAAAGTTCTTTAATTCTTGCTTGAATGGTGTTTTGGCTGGCGGCATTTCCGGCTCGCTTGGATCCAGAGCAAACGTATCAAAGTTAATGAAATAGCCAGAAACAGTTCGATCAATTGTTGGAATTCCATCAGAATTGTTTGAAATGTCCTTTTCCTCTCGACGAGGCATGTTGATGTAGACATCTGTATTAGGTCTAATTGCAACTTGAGAATTATTTTAATTTTCATGTTGAATTTGAATGTTTGGTTCAAGTGGAACAAGTTCCATAGCATTGTTGCAGGTTACAGGTGGCTTGTCAAACGTGATGAGTCGTTCTGTTTGAACTTCTTGGATTGTAGCTAGGGGAGGACTTCTGCTACATCAGAGTCCACTAGGCCTACTGTTTAGTTTCGGCCACATAGTGTGGTTGATTAAGTCGATTGTCACAAATAGTTTCTCCATTTTTCTGGCAAGAGGCGGGAGCAGCACAGTTCTTGTTCCGTGTACTGCAAGGACTGTTACAGGTTCTCTGTAAGAGGGTCCAAATTCCTTTTTGTCCGCTATTTTCTCTCTGACCAGATCCCTGACTTTTGGGATTCAGACAGGTCTTACTGTGACTACTTTGACTTCTTCAGTGGCGGTCTGCTTTAGATGGACATTGCTTTGTTCTGTCCTGGATTCATTTAGATCCTGTAAAACAGCCAAACGATCATGGATGTCAAATGGTTTTTCATCCGCCACTGCGCCTTCACAATCAAGATCAGGTACCCACATCCGTGTCCCAAAGAGGACTTCATATGGAGTGACACCCCCTACAGAGCTTCTTGGCTTGTTATTTAATGCCCGCTGTACCCAATACAGGTGTGTGACCCAACTACTGCCCTTGCCTAATACCCTAGCTGTTAAAGATTGCTTTAAGACCCGTTTTTTTCTCTCCACAACAGAATTTCCCTCAGGATGATACGGAGATGAGAACTGCAATGCTACGCCCATTCCTTCCATGGCCTCTTTGTAAGCCCGAGAGCTAAACGCAGGGACGCGGTCAGAGTGTAACGTGCTAACTGCGTATGTACCTATAAAGACTCATAAATCTTTTATAACAATTCGAGCATCAGCAGAACGCTGATGCCAAACCCATAGGAATCTCGAGCAGGAATCCACTGCAACCTTGATATATCTGTAAGCCCCGTCCGTTTGTAAGGGGCCGTAGTGGTCCAAGTACACACATGTGAGTTGTGCAGTCTCCTAGAGATTACGTTTTTGTGCAACTAGGATGGAACTTGCCATTACACATGCGACCTTTAACGATAGCACATGGTGAAAAATATTGTTGCTTACTTCCTATGGCGGGTTGCGCAGATCCGTCGGTGTAGATAATATATTCATGCTGTTCAAGAGGCAAGATTTCAGAGGATATTCTTGTTCATAATGCAAGAATGCCTGAGCTTTTAAACTGGGATCAAATCTGTATTCAACGTCTGTTGCAGTAAGAGAATTCTTCCATTGTATCCACCTAGGATGTAACGCTTTCGCATTTGGGATGCTGGCCTTTGTAACAGCTTCTAAAGATGCTACTGGAGTCATGACAATGATGGGTTTCCCCAGAGCCAGTGCTCTTTCTCTTGCTACAGCAGTCTTAATGGCTGTCAGGATTTTTTCTGTTGAAGTGAAACGCATTACTGCATTTGTGTACAGGTGTGATTTGTAAGCGATTGGTACGGTTTCTCCCTCATTAAAGGTCAAATAAGTGTACCCGCATTGACCCGCTATTATTCGGATCACTAAGTGGCGTACGTTTATGCGTGTTTGTAAGTGTTTTCAAGCCATCCTGTATTCCTGGAGTAAACAAAGAATATTAGTATGTCCGTGTGTCCAATCTCTGGCTGAAAAGTCATGTTTGATTAATTCATAGAAAGGTTTTACCCTCTGTGCGTAATCTAAAATGTATGTCCTGCCAAAATGTAGGAATCCTAGTATTTATTGTACATTGTTTAATGATTTTGGAGGCTGGAGCAGCGCACACTTTTCTAAAAAGTTAGCTGCCAGACTTTTGCCTTCACTTGGCAACTCATATCCCAAAAATAGGACATTGAGGAGGGCTATTTTCGACTTTTTAAAGTTGAACTTGTAGCCTTCTGTGTCAAATCCCATAATAATGGTGCTTACCCTGGTCAAGTGCCTCTCAAGTCGTCATCTGTCAGATAAATATCATCCACATAGGATAGCGCTTCACAAAAATTTTGAAGTAACTCTGTTACTCTTGCTGAAAATACACCTGGGCTGTTTTTATAACCTTGTGCCAGATGACAAAATTGTCGCTGGGACCCTAACGCACTGAAGGCTGTTAGATACCTGCTTTCAGGCGCTATATTTTGGCAGAAAATTCCATTTGATATATCAAGAGTGGTTTTGTATTTTTTGCGCGCAATGTTATTCATTGTGCATTTTGGACAGCAAATGTCTTTGTGCATGAGTTTAAATGCCTGTAATGTAAAAATAGACGATATGTATTGTCGGGTTTAGCGACAGGAAACAAAGGATTGTTCATTGGAGAGGTACATTTTTTAATTACCCCCTGGTATTCAAGTTGATCTAAGATCTCCCTGACCTGTTTTTTTAGCTTCTTGCTTTGTTGGATATTGCCTGTAAGCATTAGGTGAAACTTTTAACGGGATCACGTGGTAGGTTGAGTTCTCATCCCACTCTGCGTGATTTTTATACAACGCTGGAGCTTGGGCTACTGCCCACTCCTGTGCATATGCATGTTTAAGGTGAACGGGAAAGTAGTTGGAAAATGCAGCAAAAATTATACTTTCTCCCCTGGGGCACTCCATTACGAATGCAGGTGGCCAATCTTGTTCTGCTAACAGGATGTCATAACCAGATGATAAATTCTTCCAAAAAAGAGCTTTTACTTTCCTGGGCTTGTCCCCCTCCAGCCGGAGTGTTATTTCGTATAACTTATGTCGGACGCTCACCCTGGTGTCTACTGTTTCCACCGTGATGTAATCATTCAACTCCGCTGTCACCAGAAAATCCTTCAGGTTCAGGCGAGCTATTGTTACTTCTGCCACGCTATCTCGCATTGTAAAAGCCCATTCCCCGTTCAGAAGTTGTGTCCTCAGAATTCTGGGCATGTCTGATTTTCAGACCAGCAACTTTCTTTTTCCAAAATTGAGGTTTTGGATTTTGCTTATCTTCGTTTTTAGAAGTAAAGTCTTGAGCGCGTTGCTTGTCTCTGGACTGTGTGCGCTCCTCTCTGCGTTCTGACCGTCCTTCTCTTTCAGAGCCTTTCTTCGAGCCCTGAAAGGAATGTGAGGAACGTGCATCAGTATCCTGATACCTGTCAGGTTTCCTAATATTATCCCTATTCCTGAGGTTGTACCTCTTTTCAGAGTGCTCCTGTTGAGGAGACCTACCTCAGGACTGAGATCTCTTGTCCTTGTACTTAGAGTTTTCTTTTTTATCCCACTTCTTTTTAGAAGAAGTAGGTGTCTGTTTAACAGTGTCCTTTTCAGGACTGCCCTGTAGTTGAGGTTTCAAAGCTTTTCCCCCCAAACTATCCCTGCCTAATTCTGCATATGCAGTGACAATTATTTTGGGTAGTTTATTCTCCTATTCTAATGGAGAAAACTCCCTAAGGCGGATTGCCACTGATGCTGCTTTCCCTTTAATGTTAGCTAGTATTATTGCTGATTCCTGATCGTAGTTGTTTAACAACTTCATCCCTAAGTTCAGGGCAGGTTCTGCTCCATAGTGATTTAGTACTTGTCTTCCGGTCCAGGGAAGACATGGCTTGGCAGTTCGGGCTGGACTGTTCCCATGAGGCACAGGGTCAGACTGATTTGCATATGGCCATGTTTGAACTGGGGTGGCTGAGTGGGCTAAAGAACGGTGATGGATTAAACCCAGATCAGTTGACTGGGGGAGAGTGCTTGCAATGTTCAACACTCCGTCCATCATTTCCTTTGGTTTTTGCTTAGTACTTGTCTTAACACATCTGGTACTACTGCTAATGAAGGAATACCATGAGTTCTGGTATATATGGCAGCAAAGACTGTACCCCAAGAGGTGCAAACCTCTAACTGTGGTGTAATCCCCATGGGAAAACAGATTGTTAACATTCTGTGTTTCTCAAATGGTGTTGCATTTGGGAATATTGCTTCTAACTGGGTTATCTTCTGGGCTACCCAGAAAGGAATTTGTTCACGTTTTGTGGGCACTTTGCCAATTACTGAGTGTAATGTTTGTGGAGTAATTTTAGTACCGGAGCTCTGTGTAGGAGCTGGATTTGGTGTAATTACTGTTGGTTGGACCGCTAGTGTCCTTGAAACAAAGTGCGTCATGTTTCTGTAGAGTTTTATCAACTCTTTGTGTTGAACAAGTAGTTCATCCTGTGGCATTGTGTCAATGTCTGGATATGTTGCATAGGTCACTAATATTGGCCATGTTGCTCCTGGAATCCCTAAAGGACCAAGCCTTGCTCTTGTTTTTATGTGGGGTAGGGCGCCATTAAACCAGAAAATATGTCTCTGGAAAGTAAGAGGAATCTCAGTCTCCTCAAAAGGAGTGTAGACCGCTGGAATGTCATCATGTATATAATAATGAAAAGTTTTTGTTACAGGTTCGGCTGCTAGGAATATAACCCATGAGTAGAATACCTCTGTTTTGAAATCTTCGAGTGCCTCTATCACAAATATTACTACACCTCCTCTGGGTGATAACCCATGTTTGACAAGTTTAACTGTCAGAGTTTGACTCACTTTGGCTGCAATTTGGAATGCATTTGCATCTTCCTCAACAGACAGTTTAAGTCCTTGGGCTAGATTGTCTATTGGGTTTAAGTTTCTCTCCTCGTCTGGCATCGTGTTTAAGACACGGAATTATTGTCCAAGGAATTATGAGAAAGTTTTCTGCAAAGGTTTTAGGCCCAATTTTGGGAAATTTTCCTTCAAGCTTGATTAACCAACAGCCAATAAATAAGATATCTCGCTTACTCAGCTGTGACGGAGGTTTTGGCCACTTACTTCAGACGTCTCTGGGTTTTGTAAGTAGGGTCTCTGAGAATAAGCATAACTGGGCTACTCAGATTCTACTGTTGAGTAAATGCGCCTTCAGTATACCACGTTGGGCGCCATGTAGTGCAGTTCTAATAGTACCCTGTCATGCATATACTGTGGGTCTGGTGGCAGACTGACTCTGTCGCCCCCAACGCATATGTTAGCCTATGGTTTGCGCTAGCTAGCTTGCAGTGCCACTAGAACCTCCTGCTGTCAGAGAGATTAGTTTTGGGCAACCTTAGAACACAATAACCTCAGACTCGTGGAAACAATATACTACTTTTCACCCAGTCACTTGTGCATGCTTGTTTTTGTTCTCAGAGAGATACAGAGAAGAAACAGTTGAGCGTTTTTACAAGAATTGATTGTACCGTAGTTCTTCTCAGGTAAAATAAGTGCGCTGTTACAACACAGTAGCAGAGATATAGAACCAGCAGTACAGTGAAATATAAGGAATAGTATTGTTCTACCATTTTTCAATAGTCATGAACACATACATGAAATATAAAATGCATTTATAAAATAAAGTGCGTACTCCTAAGATGCCTGACTAGATGTACCTAAGTGTACGTAGCATGTGAGTAGGTGCTACAGAGCCTAAGAGCCAAGAACCCCACTAGGCTTTAGTCGGAACCCCATACCTGAATAGTGAGAGTGTGGAACTTTGTCCTGGACTTGAGCTGGATCGTGAGACCACTGTCAGCTGGAGCGATGGCATGCCAGAGCTGCAGTGTCTCTGGTCAGTGTGTCGGTCTTGAAGTCTCGGTTCCCTCCTGCTTTCTGATAGCAAGTGGTGCAGTATTTATACAGTCTATGTACGTGTGTTACCCATTTTTCAGTATGAGGATGACGTTGGGGATTAAAACTTGAGCATCGATGAGAGAGATGAAGTATTCCTCCTGGAGTGTGCACTCATCAATTATTCCTATGCGCTAAGGATGAGGTTTTAGCAATATCGATTGGGAAAAACCCACCCTCGGCATGGAACTAGGTAAAAGGTTTAGTCCATAAAAGGCTGCAGTCCCTATAAGGCATTCTGTTCTTATTTGGAGTTATGGCCTTATAAGGATCGTTCATAAGAAATACCGGGAGCTGATGTAGGGAAAGTGTACGATGTTCCCTGGACCTATATTAGGGTACCAATATGAAATATAACAGTATTGGTGGTGGTATTGGTATTGGTGGTGGTGGCGGTATTGATGGTGGTGGTATTAGTGGTGGTGGTATTGGATTGGTGGTGGTGGTATTGGTGTTGGTGGTATTAGTAGTGGTGGTGGTATTGGTGGTGGTGGTATTGGTGGTGGGATTACTGGTGGTATTGGTAGTGGTGGTATTTAGATTGGTGGTGGTGACATTGGTGGTAGTATTAATGGTGATGGTATTGGTTGTGGTGGTATTGGTGGTTGTTGTAGTAGTGGTGGTGGTGGTGTTGGTACTAGTGTCGGGATTGGTGGTGGTATTGCTGGTGGAGGTTGTATTTGTGGTGGTATTGGTGGTGGTATTGGTGGTGGCAGTATTGCTGGTGGTGGTTGTGGTGATGGTCGTATTGATGGTGGTGGTATTGGTGGTGGTGGTATTGGATTGGTGGTGGTGGTTTTGGTGGTGGTAATATCGGTGGTGGTGGTGTTTGTGGAGGGTATTAGTGGTGGTGGTGTTGGTGGTGGTGGTATTAGTGGTGGTGTTATTGGTTGTAGTGGTATTGGTGGTATTGGTGGTGGTGCTAATGGAGGTGGTATTAGTAGTATTGGTGGTGGTACTGGCGGTAGTGGTATTGGTGGTGATGGTATTAGTGGTGGTGGTGGTATTAGTGGTGGCAGTATTGGTGGTGGCAGTATTGGTGGTGATATTGGTAGTGGTGGTTTTGGTGGTGGTGATATTGGTATTGGTGGTACTGGCATTGGTAGGGGTGGTATTGGTGGTGGTGGTATTGGTAGTGGTAGTGGTATTGGTGGTGGTATTAGTTTTATTGGTAGTATTGGTACTGGTACTGATGGTGGTGGCATTGGTGGTAGTGGTATTTGTATTGGTGGTGGTGTTATTGGTGTTGGTGGCGGTATTGGTATTGGTGGTGGTATTGGTGGAATTGGTGGTGCTTTTAGTGGTGATATTGGTGGTGGTAATGGTGGCATTGGTGGTATTGGCGGTGGTGGTAGTATTTGCGGTGGTGATATCGGTGGTGGTGGTAATGTTGTACTAGTGGTGGTGGTGGTAGTGGTGGTGGTATTGGTGATAGTGGCGTTATTGGTGATGGTGATATTGGTAGTGGTGATATTGGTGGTGGTATTAGTGGTGGTTTTGGGGGTGGTATTGGTGGTGGTATTAGTGGTGGTATTGGATTGGTGGTAGTGGTATTGGTGGTGGTGGTATTAGTAGTGGTGGTATTCGTGGTGGTGGTATTGATGGGATTGATGATGGTATTGGTGGTGGTGGTATTGGTATTGGTGGTAGTATTTATGGTGATGGTATTGGTTGTGGTGGTAATGGTGGTGGTAGTAGTGGTTGTGTTGGTACTAGTGTTGGGATTGGTGGTGGTATTGCTGGTGGTGGCTGTATTTGTGGTGGTATTGGTGGTATTAGTGGTGGTATTAGTGGTATTAGTAGTATTGGTGGTGATGGTATTGGTGGTGGTGGTATTGGTGGTACTGGTGGTGGTATTGGTGGTGGCAGTATTGGTGGTGGAGGTATTGGCATTGGTGATAGTGGTGTTGGTATTGGTCAGGTGGTATTGGTGGTGGTGATGGTGGTAGTGGTATTGGTACTGGCAGTGGCAGTGGTGGTATTGGTGGTGGTGGTATTGTCGTTGGTGGTGGTATTAGTATTGGTGGTGGTGTTGGTGGTGGAGGTATTGGTGGTGGTGGTATAGGTGGTATTGGTGGTGGTGATATTGGTGGGGGTGGTGTTGGTGGGGGTGGTATTGGTGGTGGTGGTATTGGTGGTGGTTTTGGTGATCGTGGTATTGGTGATGGTGGTATTGGTATTTTTGGTATTGGTAATTGTGGCATTGGTGGTATTGGAGGTAGTCGTAGAATTGGTGGTGGTGGAATTGGTGGTGATGGTGGTGATAGTGGTATTGGCGGTAGTGGTGTTATTGGTGGTGTTGGTATTGGTGGTTGTTTTATTAGTGGTGATAGTGGTGGTGGTGGTGGTGATAGTGGTGGTGGTGGTATTGATAGTGGTGGTATTGGTGGTAGTGGTATTATTGGTGGTAGTGATATTGGTGTTGGCGGTATTGGTGGTGGTATTGATGTAAGTGACATTAGTGGTGGTGGAGGTACTGTTGGTGGTGGTACTGGTGGTGGTGGTACTGGTGGTAGTGCTATTGGTGGTGGTATTGGGGGTATTGGTAATGGTGGCATTGGTGGTATTGGTATTGATAGTGGGGGTAGTATTGATGTTGGTAATATTAGTGGTGATAGTGGCGGTGATAGTGATGGTGGTGGTATTGGTGGTAGTGGTGTTACTGGTGGTGGTATTGGTGGCGGTGGTATAGATGGTGGTGACATTGGTGGTAGTGGTGGTATTAGTGGTAGTGGAGGTATTGGTTGTGGTATTAGTGGTGGTATTGGTGGTAGTGGTGGATTTGGTGTTATTGGTTTTGGTAGTGGTGGTATTAGTGGTAGTGGAGGTATTGGTGGTGGTAGTATTAGTGGTGGTAGTGGTATTGGTGGTGGATTTGGTGTTATTGGTTTTGGTGGTGGTGGAGGTGGTGGTATTGATGGTGGTGGTGGTGGTATAGTGGTAGTATTGGTGGCAGTATTGGTGGTGGAGGTATTGGCATTGGTGATAGTGGTGTTGGTATTGGTCAGGTGGTATTGGTGGTGGTGATGGTGGTAGTGGTATTGGTACTGGCAGTGGTGGTATTGGTGGTGGTGGTATTGTCGTTGGCGGTGGTATTAGTATTGGTGGTGGTGTTGGTGGTGGAGGTATTGGTGGTGGTGATATAGGTGGTATTGGTAATGGTGGCATTGGTGGTATTGGTGGTGGTGATATTGGTGGGGGTGGTGTTGGTGGGGGTGGTATTGGTGGTGGTTTTGGTGATTGTGGTATTGGTGATGGTGGTATTGGTATTTTTGGTATTGGTAATTGTGGCATTGGTGGTATTGGAGGTAGTGGTAGAATTGGTGGTGGTGGAATTGGTGGTGATGGTGGTGATAGTGGTATTGGTGGTTGTGGTGTTATTGGTGGTGTTGGTATTGGTGGTTGTTTTATTAGGTGTGATAGTGGTGGTGGTGGTGGTGATAGTGGTGGTGGTGGTATTGATAGTGGTGGTATTGGTGGTAGTGGTGATATTGGTGGCAGTGATATTGGTGTTGGTGGTATTGGTGGTGGTATTGATGTTGGTGACATTAGTGGTGGTGGTGGTAATGTTGGTGGTGGTACTGGTGGTGGTGGTACTGGTGGTGGTGCTATTGGTGGTGGTATTGGGGGTATTGGTAATGGTGGCATTGGTGGTATTGGTATTGGTAGTGGGGGTAGTATTGATGTTGGTAATATTAGTGGTGGTGGTGGTAATGTTGGTGGTGGTACTGGTGGTGGTGGTACTGGTGATGGTGCTATTGGTGGTGGTATTGGGGGTATTGGTAATGGTGGCATTGGTGGTATTGGTATTGGTAGTGGGGGTAGTATTGATGTTGGTAATATTAGTGGTGATAGTGGCGGTGGCGGTGATAGTGATGGTGGTGGTATTGGTGGTGGTGGTATTGGTGGTAGTGGTGTTATTGGTGTCAGTGATATTGGTGGTGGTAGTATTGGTGGTGGTATTAGTGGTGTTATTGGTGGTGGTATTGGTGGCGGTGGTATAGATGGTGGTGACATTGGTGGTAGTGGTGGTATTAGTGGTGGTGGAGGTATTGGTTGTGGTATTAGTGGTGGTATTGGTGGTAGTGGTATTGGTGGTGGTAGTATTAGTGGTGGTAGTGGTATTGGTGGTGGATTTGGTGATATTGGTTTTGGTGGTGGTGGAGGTGGTGGTATTGATGGTGGTGGTGGTATAGGGGTAGTATTGGTGGTGGTATTGGTTGTGGTGGTATCGGTGATGGTGGTATCGGTGGTGGTGGTATTGGTGGTAGTGGTGTTATTGGTGTCAGTGATATTGGTGGTGGTGGTATTGGTGGTGGTATTAGTGGTGTTACTGGTGGTGGTATTGGTGGCGGTAGTATAGATGGTGGTGACATTGGTGGTAGTGGTGGCATTAGTGGTGGTGGAGGTATTGGTTGTGGTATTAGTTTTGGTATTGGTGGTAGTGGTATTGGTGGTGGTAGTATTAGTGGTGGTAGTGGTATTGGTGGTGGATTTGGTGTTATTGATTTTGGTGGTGGTGGAGGTGGTGGTATTGATGGTGGTGGTGGTATAGTGGTAGTATTGGTGGCAGTATTGGTGGTGGAGGTATTGGCATTGGTGATAGTGGTGTTGGTATTGGTCAGGTGGTATTGGTGGTGGTGATGGTGGTAGTGGTATTGGTACTGGCAGTGGTGGTATTGGTGGTGGTGGTATTGTCGTTGGCGGTGGTATTAGTATTGGTGTTGGTGTTGGTGGTGGAGGTATTGGTGGTGGTGGTATAGGTGGTATTGGTAATGGTGGCATTGGTGGTATTGGTGGTGGTGATATTGGTGGGGGTGGTGTTGGTGGGGGTGGTATTGGTGGTATTGGTGGTGGTGGTGGTATTGGTGGTGGTTTTGGTGATTGTGGTATTGGTGATGGTGGTATTGGTATTTTTGGTATTGGTAATTGTGGCATTGTGGTATTGGAGGTAGTGGTAGAATTGGTGGTGGTGGAATTGGTGGTGATAGTGGTATTGGTGGTAGTGGTGTTATTGGTGGTGTTGGTATTGGTGGTTGTTTTATTAGTGGTGATAGTGGTGGTGGTGGTGGTGATAGTGGTGGTGGTCGTATTGATAGTGGTGGTATTGGTGGTAGTGGTGATATTGGTGGCAGTGATATTGGTGTTGGCGGTATTGGTGGTGGTATTGATGTTGGTGACATTGGTGGTGGTGGTGGTACTGTTGGTGGTGGTACTGGTGGTGGTGGTACTGGTGGTGGGGCTATTGGTGGTGGTATTGGGGGTATTGGTGGTATTGGTATTGGTAGTGGGGGTAGTATTGATGTTGGTAATATTAGTGGTGATAGTGGCGGTGGTGGTGATAGTGATGGTGGTGGTATTGGTGGTGGTGGTATTGGTGGTAGTGGTGTTATTGGTGTCAGTGATATTGGTGGTGGTAGTATTGGTGGTGGTATTAGTGGTGTTATTGGTGGTGGTATTGGTGGCGGTGGTATAGATGGTGGTGACATTGGTGGTAGTGGTGGTATTAGTGGTGGTGGAGGTATTGGTTGTGGTATTAGTGGTGGTATTGGTGGTAGTGGTATTGGTGGTGGTAGTATTAGTGGTGGTAGTGGTATTGGTGGTGGATTTGGTGATATTGGTTTTGGTGGTGGTGGAGGTGGTGGTATTGATGGTGGTGGTGGTATAGTGGTAGTATTGGCGGTGGTATTGGTTGTGGTGGTATCGGTGATGGTGGTATCGGTGGTGGTGGTATTGGTGGTTGTGGCGTTATTGGTGTCAGTGATATTGGTGGTGGTGGTATTGGTGGTGGTATCAGTGGTGTTACTGGTGGTGGTATTGGTGGCGGTGGTATAGATGGTGGTGACATTGGTGGTAGTGGTGGCATTAGTGGTGGTGGAGGTATTGGTTGTGGTATTAGTGTTGGTATTGGTGGTAGTGGTATTGGTGGTGGTAGTATTAGTGGTGGTAGTGGTATTGGTGGTGGATTTGGTGTTATTGGTTTTGGTGGTGGTGGAGGTGGTGGTATTGATGGTGGTGGTGGTATAGTGGTAGTATTGGTGGCAGTATTGGTGGTGGAGGTATTGGCATTGGTGATAGTGGTGTTGGCATTGGTCAGGTGGTATTGGTGGTGGTGATGGTGGTAGTGGTATTGGTACTGGCAGTGGTGGTATTGGTGGTGGTGGTATTGTCGTTGGCGGTGGTATTAGTATTGGTGTTGGTGGTGGAGGTATTGGTGGTGGTGGTATAGGTGGTATTGGTAATGGTGGCATTGGTGGTATTGGTGGTGGTGATATTGGTGGGGGTGGTGTTGGTGGGGGTGGTATTGGTGGTATTGGTGGTGGTGGTGGTATTGGTGGTGGTTTTGGTGATTGTGGTATTGGTGATGGTGGTATTGGTATTTTTGGTATTGGTAATTGTGGCATTGTGGTATTGGAGGTAGTGGTAGAATTGGTGGTGGTGGAATTGGTGGTGATAGTGGTATTGGTGGTAGTGGTGTTATTGGTGGTGTTGGTATTGGTGGTTGTTTTATTAGTGGTGATAGTGGTGGTGGTGGTGGTGATAGTGGTGGTGGTCGTATTGATAGTGGTGGTATTGGTGGTAGTGGTGATATTGGTGGCAGTGATATTGGTGTTGGCGGAATTGGTGGTGGTATTGATGTTGGTGACATTAGTGGTGGTGGTGGTACTGTTGGTGGTGGTACTGGTGGTGGTGGTACTGGTGGTGGTGCTATTGGTGGTGGTATTGGGGGTATTGGTGGTATTGGTATTGGTAGTGGGGGTAGTATTGATGTTGGTAATATTAGTGGTGATAGTGGCGGTGGCGGTGATAGTGATGGTGGTGGTATTGGTGGTGGTGGTATTGGTGATAGTGGTGTTATTGGTGTCAGTGATATTGGTGGTGGTGGTATTGGTGGTGGTATTAGTGGTGTTATTGATGGTGGTATTGGTGGCAGTGGTATAGATGGTGGTGACATTGGTGGTAGGGGTGGTATTAGTGGTGGTGGAGGTATTGGTTATGGTATTAGTGGTGGTATTGGTGGTAGTGGTATTGGTGGTGGTAGTATTAGTGGTGGTAGTGGTATTGGTGGTGGATTTGGGGATATTGGTTTTGGTGGTGGTGGTGGTATTGATGGTGGTGGTGGTATAGTGGTAGTATTGGTGGTGGTATTGGTTGTGGTGGTATCGGTGGTGGTGGTATTGGTGGTAGTGGTGTTATTGGTGTCAGTGATATTGGTGGTGGTGGTATTGGTGGTGGTATTAGTGGTGTTACTGGTGGTGGTATTGGTGGCGGTGGTATAGATGGTGACATTGGTGGTATTAGTGGTGGTGGAGGTATTGGTTGTGGTATTAGTGGTGGTATTGGTGGTAGTGGTATTGGTGGTGGTAGTATTAGTGGTGGTAGTGGTATTGGTGGTGGATTTGGTGTTATTGGTTTTGGTGGTGGTAGAGGTGGTGGTATTGATGGTGGTGGTGGTATAGTGGTAGTATTGGTGGCAGTATTGGTGGTGGAGGTAATGGCATTGGTGATAGTGGTGTTGGTATTGGTCAGGTGGTATTGGTGGTGGTGATGGTGGTAGTGATATTGGTACTGGCAGTGGTGGTATTGGTGGTGGTGGTATTGTCGCTGGCAGTGGTATTAGTATTGGTGGTGGTGTTGGTGGTGGAGGTATTGGTGGTGGTGGTATAGGTGGTATTGGTAATGGTGGCATTGGTTGTGGTGATATTGGTGGGGGTGGTGTTGGTGGGGGTGGTATTGTTGGTATTGGTGGTGGTGGTGGTGGTATTGGTGGTGGTGGTGGTATTGGTGGTGGTTTTGGTGATTGTGGTATTGGTGATGGTGGTATTGGTATTTTTGGTATTGGTAATTGTGGCATTGGTGGTATTGGTGGTGGTGGAATTGGTGGTGATGGTGGTGATAGTGGTATTGGTGGTAGTGGTGTTATTGGTGGTGTTGGTATTGGTGGTTGTTTTATTAGTGGTGATAGTGGTGGTGGTGGTGGTGATAGTGGTGGTGCTGGTATTGATAGTGGTGGTATTGGTGGTAGTGGTGTTATTGGTGGCAGTGATATTGGTGTTGGCGGTATTGGTTGTGGTAGTGATGTTGGTGACAGAGGTGGTGGTGGTACTGTTGGTGGTGGTACTGGTGGTGGTGCTATTGGTGGTGGTATTGGGGGTATTGGTAATGGTGGCATTGGTGGTATTGGTATTGGTAGTGGGGGTAGTATTGATGTTGGTAATATTAGTGGTGATAGTGGCGGTGGCGGTGATAGTGATGGTGGTGGTATTGGTGGTGGTGGTATTGGTGTCAGTGATATTGGTGGTGGTGGTATTGGTGGTGGTATTAGTGGTGTTATTGGTGGTGGCATTGGTGGCGGTGGTATAGATGGTGGTGACATTGGTGGTAGTGGTGGTATTAGTGGTGGTGGAGGTATTGGTTGTAGTATTAGTGGTGGTATTGGTGGTGGTGGTATTGGTGGTGGTAGTGGTGGTGGATTTGGTGATATTGGTTTTGGTGGTGGTGTTGGTATTGATGGTGGTGGTGGTATAGTGGTAGTATTGGTGGTGGTATTGGTTGTGGTGGTATCGGTGATGGTGGTATCGGTGGTGGTATTGGAGGTGGTTGTATTGGTGGTGGTTTTAGTGGTGGTAATGGTGGCATTGGTAGTATTGATGGTGGTAGTATTGGTGGTGGTGACATTGGTGATAGTATTGGTGTTTGTGGTATTGGTGGTGATGGTGGTCTTGGTGGTGATATTGGTGTTGGTGGTGGTATTGGTGGTGGTGGTAGTGGTCGAACTGGTGGTGGTGGTGGTACTGGTGGTGGTGGTGTTAGTGGAGGTGGTGATATCGGTGGTGGTCATATTGGTGGAGGTGGTGGTATTAGTTGTGGTGGTGGTATTGGTGGTGTGGTCTTAGTGGTGGTGGTATTGGTGGTGGTGGCGGAGGTAGTGGTATTGATGGTGGTATTGGTGTTGGTGGTATTAGTGGTGGCTGTGTTAGTGGTGGTATTGATGGTGGTGGTATTGGTAGGGGTGGTATTGGTGGTGGTTTTGGTGGGGGTGGTGTTGGTGAGGGTGGTATTGGTGGTGGTATTGGTGGTTTTGGTGGTCGTGGTATTGGTGATGGTGGTATTGGTATTTTTGGTATTGGTGGTATTGGAGGTAGTGGTGGTATTGGTGGTGGTGGAATGGGTGGTGGTTTTATTGGTGGTGATAGTGGTGGTAGTGGTGTTAGTGGTGGTGGTATTGGTGGTGGTGTTAATTGTGGTATTGGTGGGGGTGGTATTGTTGGAATGATTGGTGGTAGTATTGGTGATTGGTGGTAGTATTGGTGGTGGTGGTTTTGGTGGGGGTGGTATTGGTGGTATTAGTGGTGGTGGTATTGGGGCTGATATTAGTGGTGGGGTGGAATTAGTGGTATTGGTGGTGGTATTGGTATTAGTGGTGGAATTGGTGGTGGTCTTATTGATGGTGGTTCTATTGGTGGTGGTGGGATTGGATTTGTGGTGGTGGTTTTGGTGGTGGTGGTATTAGTGGTGGTGGTATTGGTGGTGGTATTGGTGGAGGTGGTATTGGTGGGGATGACATTGGTGATAGTGTTGGTGGTGGCATTGGTGGTGATAGTGGTGGTTGTCTTGGTGGTAGATGCGGTATTGGTGGTGGTAATATTGGTGGTGTTGGAATTAGTGGTGGTATTGGTGGTGGTAGTGGTGGGACTGGTGGTGGAACTAGTGGTGGTGGTACTGGTGGTGGTGGTATTGGTGGTGTTGGTATTAGTGGAGGTGGTGATATTGGTGGTGGTCATATTGGTGGAGGTGGTGGTATTAGTGGTGGTGGTGTTAGTGGTGGTATTGGTGGTGTGGTCTTAGTGGTGGTGGTATTGATGGTGGTGGTAATGGTGTTGGTGGTGATGGTGGTATTAGTGGTGGTTGTGTTAGTGGTGGTATTGATGGTGGTGGTATTGGTAGTGGTGGTATTGGTGGTGGTTATATTGGTGGTGGTATTGGTGGGAGTGGTGTTGGTGGGGTGGTATTGGTGGTGGTTTTGGTCGTCATGGTATTGGTGATGGTGGTATTGGTAATTTCGGTATTGGTAATTGTCGCATTGGTGGTATTGGAGGTGTTGGTAGAATTGGTGGTGGTGGAATGGGTGGTGATAGTGGTATTGGTGGTAGTGGTGTTATTGGTGGTGGTGGTATTGGTGGTGGTATTAATTGTGGTATTGGTGGTGGGATTGGTGGGGGTGGTATTGGTATGATTGGTGGTAGTATTCATGGTAGTATTGGTGGTGGTATTGGTGGTGGTATTGCAGGTGGTATTAGTGGTGGTGGTATTGGGGGTGGTATTAGTGGTAGTAGTGGAATTAGTGGTAGTGGTGGTGGTGGTAATGGTATTGGTGGTGGTATTGGTATTAGTGGTGGTATTGGTGGTCGTATTGATGGTGGTTCTATTGGTTGTGGCTTGGGATTTGTGGTGGTTGTATTGGTGGTGGTGGTATTAGTGGTGGGGGTGGTATTAGTGGTGGTGGTATTGTTGGTGGTGGTATTGGTGGGGTGGTATTGGTGGTATTGGTAATGGTGGTATCGGAGATAGTGGTATTTTTGATGGTGGTTTTATTGGTGGTGATAGTGGTGTTATTGGTGATGGTGGTATTGTTAGTGGTATTAATTGTGGTATTGGTGGTGGTAGTATTAGTGGTGGTAGTGGTATTGGTGTTGGTATTGGTGATATTGGTTTTGGTGATATTGGTTTTGGTGGTGGTATTGGTGGAGGTGGTGGTATAGTGGTAGTCTTGGTGGTGGTATTGATTGAGGCACTATCGGTGGTGGTATTGATGGTGGTTTTAGTGGTGGTCGTGGTATTGGTTGCATTGGTAATGGTGGTGGTGGTAGTATTGGTGGTGGTTATTTTAATAGTATTGGTGGTATTGGTGGTGTGGTCTTAGTGGTGGTGGTATTGGTGGTGGTGGCGGAGGTAGTGGTATTGGTGGTGGTATTGGTGTTGGTGGTATTGGTGGTGATGGTGGTATTAGTGGTGGTTGTGTTAGTGGTGGTATTGATGGTGGTGGTATTGGTTGGGGTGGTATTAGTGGTGGTATTGGTGGTGGTGATATTGGTGGTGGTGATATTGGTGGGGTTGGTGTTGGTGGGTGTGGTATTGGTGGTATTGGTGGTGGTGGTTTTGGTGGTGGTGGTATTGGTGATGGTGGTATTGGTAATGGTGGCATTGGAGGTAGTAGTAGTATTGGTGGTGGTGGAATGGGTGGTGATTGTGGTATTGGTGGTAGTGGTGTTATTGGTGGTGGTGGTATTGGTGGTGGTATTAATTGTGGTATTGGTGGTGGGATTGATAGGGTGGTATTGGTATGATTGGTGGTAGTATTCGTGGTAGTATTGGTGGGGATGACATTGGTGATAGTGTTGGTGGTGGTATTGGTGGTGATAGTGGTGGTGGTGTTGGTGGTAGATGTGGTATTGGTGGTGGTAATGTTGGTGGTGTTGGTATTAGTGGTGGTATTGGTGGTGGTACTGGTGGTACTGGTGGTGGTACTAGTGGTGGTGGTACTGGTGGTGGTGGTATTGGTGGTGTTGGTATAAGTGGAGGTGGTGATTTTGATGGTGGTCATATTGGTGGGGGTGGTGGTATTAGTGGTGGTGGTGGTGTTGGTGGTGGTATTGGTGGTGTGGTCTTAGTGGTGGTATTGGTGGTGGTGGTAATGGTGTTGGTGGTGATGGTGGTATTAGTGGTGGTTGTGTTAGTGGTGGTATTGATGGTGGTGCTATTGGTAGGGGTGGTATTGGTGGTGGTTATATTGGTGGTGGTATTGGTGGTATTGGTGGTGTTTTTGGTCGTCATGGTATTGGTAATGGTGGTATTGGTATTTTTGGTATTGGTAATTGAGGCATTGGTGGTATTGGAGGTGGTGGTAGAATTGGTGGTGGTGGAATGGGTGGTGATAGTGGTATTGGTAGTAGTGGTGTTATTGGTGGTGGTATTAATTGTGGTATTGGTGGTGGGATTGGTAGGGGTGGTATTGGTATGATTGGTGGTAGTATTCATGGTAGTATTGGTGGTGGTATTGCAGGTGGTATTAGTGGTGGTGGTATTGGGGGTGTGTTAGACCTGGCACCATTGGCGTGGGTCACCCTTCCATTTTTGTCTGTGCCTCAAGGTATTTTTGTGCTGGTGTTAGCTGCTCAGGGCACTGTGCCACTGCCATCCAGTGCCACAGTGCAAGTGCTCCCTATGGGAAAATGTATTATGTGAATTGACTTCCATGTTTGGCTTATTTGGTTTACTATCAGTCCCTAGTAGAGTGCACCAGGGGTGCCAAGGGCTTGTATATCCAAATGCTGCTAGTGGGCTTGCAGCACTGGTTGTGCCACCCACAGAAGCAGCCGGGTAAAATGTGTCTAAGGTCTGCCATTGCAGAACCTGCATGCAGTCTGGTACTGTCATGCCGACTGGGAAAGTGTCCCCACTTGCCAGTCCCTAAACATTCCCTTACCTTCATGTTAGTCACCCCTATGGTAGGCCCTAGGGCAGGGTGCATTTTAAGGATAAGGTAGGACATGCCCTGAAGTGTGTGGCATGTCCTAATAGTGAATTACAGCCATTTTCGTTTTTCACTATTGTAAGGCTACCTGCTCTCCATAGGCCAGAATGGGCTGCTAGATTATAACACTCTATAATCCTAGCAGGCTCAGGAAGCATGGTAGAAATTCATGTTTAGTATGCCTGAACTAAGAATAATAAAATACATCTTTTAGCAAAGGTTATTTTAATATCCTGGGTTTGCAAATGCTACTTTTAGAAAGTTAGCCTTTGTGTGCCTAACCATTTCAGTCCGCCTCTGCTGGGAGGGGCTATCTTCTTTGTGTGTAGCTTGAGTGACAGGGCTGGGAAGTTCCAGGAGACAGGCTGGGGCTGCCAGGTGGTGAATAGAGAGATTACACCAGGATGGGTGGGAGGAGTGCACCTTGACTCTGAATAGGGCTGTGCTCTGCCACCACAATGCTGGCTCCACCCCCTGGGGAGCGTCTGATGTCTCTGCCCTGTTCCTCACTGAAAAGAACTGGGCTGGGATTAGGCAAAGGCCCCCCTGGCCTGTAAAGACAAAAGAAACTTGGTATTAATATAGGAGCCCTGCTCCTAAGAGATCAGATCCTGATTGAACCACGAAGATACTCTGCCTGTCTAGAAGGACCTGGAAGAAGCTGAAGGAGGAGTAACTTTCCCTGACCTGGGGGATTGGCCTGCAGTGGGTGCCTTGCTGAGAAAGGAGAGGAAAGGACTGAAAGAGACTTTGCAACTTTGTTTCAACAATCTCCAAGGGCTTGGAAGGGAGCTTGCCCCCTGAACTGAGTCCCAGGACCATTGGACTAATCTGCCTTCCAAAATTGAGTTGCCTGGACAATTCTTGCTTGTTTCCCGCTGGATTTGGCCCCAGTACGACCCGTACCCCATCCTCCGCGAAGCCGTGTCTTTGCCGCCCGGCACCGTGTGTCTACGCTGATTTAAAAGCGTTAGTACGCACCGTATCCCTCCCGGCCGCATCGCACCTAACCTTCCCCGCTGATTCGAGTCGTACAGCCCTGGCTGCCTAATCCTGTATGCCTTGGACACAAGCTTCGTTGTCCCGCAGGTACGGTCCGTACGCTGCTAAAACGTACTGCACTGTGCCGTGCTCAGAGCCGAGAAGCCGCATCGCAACGATCCTCCCCGTACGCTGCACGGTTCGCCGAGAAGTGTCGCCGCCTATCCGCACCGAAGGTACGGCTCGAACGCCGAACGCCACGGACACTGCAAGCCGATCCGGGCCATCCGCAACGTATCCCTGAAGGTCCCATATCAACGCCGCGTACTGACGCCGCGACCCGACCAGCATCCGAATACGCTGCCGAGCTACGACCCGGACCCATCAACTTGTGCCGCACTGTCCGTCGCGGACCCCACGAACTTAAGGTACTTTGTTCTGTTCGCACCGCAGCATGCACGCCACGGACCCTGGAGTCCGCAACGATTGTTAGACTCGTACTTTCTTTGTTTTTAACGCCAACGAGTCGCACATCCAGGTACGAACCGTACAGAGCGTTGAAAGAAGCGTATTTATGTGAAAGAAGCGTATTTAACTAAAAGAAGCCTATTTTTGTGTTTTAAGCCTTTCCACAAGAACTTTGAACTTTAAAATAATACTGTGAATGAATGAAATAAAATGTATATTGCGCAACTAAAACCCGAAGGCATCAAGGCGCCTACAAAACAAATCAAAATCAGAAGGCAGAACACAACTACAGGTATGACCTCGCAAAAAGACGGGTTTTCAAAGCATTTCTAAATAGCTGTAGAGTGGGAAGGGACCTAAGTTCCAGTGGGAGATCATTCCACCACTTAGGTGCCAGAATGGAGAAGGCTTTGCCCCCCCATTTAGTTTTCCGGATCCGGGGGACTAATAAGAGAAGTCTGTTGGAGGAGCGCAAGTTCCTGGAGGGGCTATAGAGAGATAAAATAGATCCAACTCCGGAGGAGCTACCATTAGCTAAAGCCCTATAGGTCATGCACATGGTCTTAAACAGTATCCGGTCCTCTATAGGAAGCCAGTGTAACAGTTTTCTGGCAGAGGTGGCCGAGGCACGCCTGGGCAAATCCAGGACAAACCTAGCTGCTGTGTTCTGGGCCATTTGCAGGCGCTGCAGGAGACTTCTATTCAGTCCCGCATATAGCGCATTGCAATAGTCCAGCCAGGAGCCAATGAGAGCAACAGCAACTTGTTTCCTTGCCTGCTGCGAGAGATAGTGCCTAATTTTCCTCAGTATGTGTATAATGCCCCAACAGGTCGAGACAGTTCTATTAACTTGTTGACACATGTTGAGGGTGGAGTCGATCGAAACTCCTAGGTTCTTGGCCGACGAGGCGGGAACAGGACACGCTCCCAATGAGTCCGGCCACCAATCGGATGACCATACCTCTTCCTTTCCTCCAAACACCATCACCTCCGTCTTCTCCCCATTCAGTTTCAATGAATTGTGAATCATCCATTGGCCGACTGCCTCCATACAAGATCTAAAATTGGAGGCAGTCGAACTAACTGACTGGGAGAGAGAGACGAGGATCTGTGTGTCATCTGCATAGGAAACTACCTCCATCCCAAACGATCTAATTAGTCTGGCAAGGGGGGTCACGTATATGTTAAGAAGGGTCGGACTTAATGCCGACCCCTGAGGGACCCCACATTGCACAGACATGGATGGAGATAGGAACTCCCCCAACTTCACTCTTTGCTCTCTTTGGTCAAGGAAAGAGGTCAATAGACACAGGGCTGCTCCCTCAACCCCAATCTCCCTCAGACGAGATGATAAAACTGAGGGAGAGAGGGTATCAAAGGCTGCCGTGAGGTCCAGCAGGATCAGGAGGGCGGTCTGACCCCCGTCCACACGTGTGCGGATATTATCCAGCACTATGGTGAGGGCCGACTCGGTGCTATGTTCCCTCCTGAAACCATGCTGGGAATAATCAAGGCAGCCTGAACTTTCTACAAAAGCTGCAAGATGTTTATTCAGATGAGTTTCTAACATCTTCGCAGGGGCAGGGAGCAGTGAAATGGGGCGAAAGTTCTTTAGGACCCCAGGATCAAGAGATGGTTTCTTGAGTACAGGCTTCACTACCGCCCTTTTCCATTGAGGGGGGAAAATACCATCCCTCATAGCCCTATTCATGATGTCAACAAGAGGGGGCAAGAGGGTTTCCCTGCATTGCTTAAGGATCTTAAGAGGACAGGTATCCAGTGGTGAACCTGACTTGGTATTATTCAGGAGGATCTCTAAATCCTGCAAGGAAAGGGGAGGGAAGGACTCCAAACGTCCCAGAGAGGAATTCTCAGTAAAAGCAATGGGAACAGGAGCCACATCCCCAAGTACAGGGGGCTCAGTTGTTAAAGTCCTCTGCAGCTCTAAAGCGGAATAAATGTCAGAGATCTTCGTCTGGAAAAAAACAGCTATGCTGTTACAGAGCTGCTGCGAAGCAGTAACAGGGTCCGGGGTTTGAAGGGACATAAGAGAGTCCACTATCCTGAAAAGCTCCTTAGGGGAGGAGAGTGAGGAGGTAAGGGCCGTGAAATATTCCTGTTTAGCCCTTTTCACTTCCATCTTATATTTCCTCATCAGGGTTTTGTGGGCCTCCTTGTCCACCCGATCCCAGCTAGTATGCCATAGCCACTCCCGTCTCCTAACTTCCTGTCTGAGAGATCTTAAATGCTCCGAAAACCAAGGGGCAGAAGGCTTTTTTCTCGCTGAGTAACGCGCCCGGATAGGAGCCAACTCATCCAGCGCCTCAGTGACAGCCTTTTCAAATTGCGCGACCGCCACCTGTACATTCTCCTCATGAGGAATGGACAGGCTAGAAGCCCAAGGAGCAAAGGAACTATTAGTGATTTTCTTAAAATCCCTACGTAGTTCCATTTTGCTCAGAACTTTTTCGTACCCGTCGACGGTCGAGCAAGACACCTCAAACGGGACGGCCAGATGATCGGACCATGAGAGGAAAAAGGGGTCCTTTACCATCAACCTCCCATCATTCGAAAAAATCCCATCTAGCGTATGACCCGCTCGATGGGTAGCACATCTGACCAGTTGAGTCAGTCCACAGGCTGACATAACATCCAGCAGGGAAAGAGTATCAGTGGCCTCCAACAACTCTAGGTGATAGTTTAGGTCTCCCAGAACAGTTAAATTTTCACGGCCAAAATAGGGTTCTAAAATATGGAGCAGCTGTTGTCCAAAGTCCCCTCTAGGACCAGGGGGACGGTAAATCAGAATCCCATTAAAAGTGGTCTCATGAACACCTTTTAAAGAGAAATACAAGGCTTGAAAGTTATCCTTGGGGTCTGATAGAGGTAGGGTATGGCAATAGAAGCTGTCTTTGTACAAAATCACTACGCCTCCTCCCACACGACCCATTCTATCCTGCCGGGACAGGCAGTAGCCCACAGGGACCGCTTCAACAAGATCTGGACCAGAGGAGTCCTTTGCCCACGTCTCTGTGACAAAGACCCACGAGGGTTTCCTGTCCAGTACAAGCTCCTTAAAAGCAGTATTATTCTTTATCAGCGAGCGGGCATTAATAAGAATACAGTCTTCACTCACCAGACTGATTCCTATATCAATATTGTGTCTTGACGAATGAGAGGATGGGGGAAGGATCGGAACCCCAGAACCTACCAATAAGCATCCACAGCCTAGAGGAAGTAGAAGATCATCCGGAGCGTTCTTGTGGGAACATGAGAGTCCGAATGGTTTCAGCCTGAGAAGGTCGTGTCTAGAATATCTAAAGGACATAGGATTCCCCCTACGATGCCAGACGTCCGGACGGGCGCAGACGGGCTGGACTCTGGCGTGACTCCGGCGTCACTGTGGCGCACACGCTGCGCGCGAACGCTGCGCGCCATGATGTCCAGTTAAAATAGGGCTCTATCCGGACCACCTGACTGCTAGAGCGCAGTTTTGGTGGTCATTTTTATTCGTTATTCTGGTCTTGTGCTAAGCCTTATATAAAGAAAACTATTTTTATACAACCTTGACTGGTGTCCATTTGTGGTGTGTCATGGTATTACTGTATGTGGTCACAAATGCTTAACCTATGACGCCCTGAGAATAGTCTTGACTGCTTGCGCCACACTACCTAAAGGGTGAGCAGGGGTTATTTGAAAGAGTGATCCCCTTATCCTGAATTAGAAGTAAGAGTCCCTGCTTGTCACAAGTGCATACCTGTGCCAACCAGAGATTCCCAATTCTAACAGGGTGGTATTAGTGGCAGTAGTGGAATTAGTGGTAGTGGTGGTGGTGGTATTGGTATTGGTGGTGGTATTGGTATTAGTGGTGGTATTGGTGGTCGTATTGATGGTGGTTCTATTGGTGGTGGTTTTGGATTTGTGGTGGTGGTATTGGTGGGGGTGGTGGTGGTATTAGTGGTGGTGGTATTGTTGGGGGTGGTATTGGTGGGGTGGTGTTGGTGGTATTGGTAATGGTGGTATCGGAGATAGTGGTATTTTTGATGGTGGTTTTATTGGTGGTGATAGTGCTGTTATTGGTGATGGTGGTATTGGTGGTGGTATTAATTGTGGTATTGGTGGTGGTAGTATTAGTGGTGGTAGGGGTATTGGTGGTGGTGGTATTGGTGTTGGTATTGGTGATATTGGTTTTGGTGATCTTGGTTTTGGTCGTGGTGGTATTGGTGGAGGTGGTGGTATTGATGGTGGTGGTGGTATAGTGGTAGTATTGGTGGTGGTATTGATTGAGGTGCTATCGGTGGTGGTATTTATGGTGGTTTTAGTGGTGGTCGTGGTATTGGTTGCATTGGTAATGGTGGTGGTGGTAGTATTGGTGGTGGTTATTTTGATAGTATTGGTGGTGGTGGTATTGGAGGTAGTGATGGTCTTGGTGGTGGTATTGGTGGTGTGGTCTTAGTGGTGGTGGTGGCGGAGGTAGTGGTATTGGTGGTGGTATTGGTGTTGGTGGTATTGGTTGTGATTGTGGTATTAGTGGTGGTTGTGTTAGTGGTGGTATTGATGGTGGTGGTATTGGTAGGGGTGGTATTGGTGGTGGTGGTATTGGTGGTGGTGATATTGGTGGTGGTGATATTGGTGGTGGTGGTATTTGTTATTTTTGGTATTTAGGTATTGGTGGCATTGGAGGTAGTGGTAGTACTGGTGGTGGTGGAATGGGTGGTGATTGTGGTATTGGTGGTAGTGGTGTTATTGGTGGTGGTGGTATTAATTGTGGTATTGGTGGTGGGATTGGAAGGGTGGTATTGGTATGATTGGTGGTAGTATTCGTGGTAGTATTTGTGGTGGTGGTATTGCTGGTGGTATTAGTGGTGGTATTGGGGGTGCTATTAGTGGTAGTGGTAGTGGTGGTATTGGTGGTGGTATTGGTATTAGTGGTGGTATTGGTGGTGGTCGTATTGATGGTGGTTCTAGTGGTGGTGATGGTATTGGATTTGTAGTGGTGGTATTGGTGATGGTGGTATTAGTGATGGTGGTATTTGTGGGGGTGGTATTGGTGGTGGTATTGGTGTGGTGGTATTGGTAATGGTGGTATTGGAGGTAGTGGTAATTTTGATGGTGGTTTTATTGGTGGTGATAGTGATGTTTTTGGTGGTGGTGGTATTGGTGGTTGTATTGGTGGTGGTAATGGTGGTAGTATTGGTGGTGGTGATTTTTTGGGGGTGGTATTGGTGGTGGTATTAGTGGTAGTGGTGGAATGAGTGGTATTGGTGGTGGTATTGGTATTAGTGATGGTAATGGTGGTGGTCGTATTGATGGTGGTTCTGTTGGTGGTGGGGGTATTGAATTGGTGGTGGTGGTATTGGTGGTGGTGGTATTAGAGGAAGTGGTATTGGTGGTGGTGGGATTGATGTGGTGGGATTGGTGGGATTGGTAATGGTGGTATTGGAATTAGTTGTATTGGTAATGGTGGTATTGGTGGTGGTGGTATTGGTGGTTGTATTGATGGTGGTATTGGATTTGTGCTGGTGGTATTCGCGGAGGTGGTGTTTGTGGTGGTATTGGTGGTATTATTGGTGGTGGTATTGGTGGTGTTGGTGGTATTGGTGGTGGTATTGGTGGGGTGGCATTGGTGGTATTGGTAATGGTGACATTGGTGTTATTGGGGGTAGTGGTTGTTTTGACGGTGGTGGTATTGGTGGTGGTTTTATTGTGGGTGATAGTGGTGGTGATACTGTATTGGCGGTGGTGGTATTAGTGGTGGATGTATTAGTGGTGGTGGTATTGGTGGTGATCGTATTGATGGTGGTGACAATGGTAGTGGTGGTGTAATTGGTGCTATTGGTGGTGGTGGAGGTATTGGTTGTGGTATTAGTGATGGAATTGGTGGTGGCGGTATTGGTCTTGATGGTATTAGTGGTATTGGTATTGGTGGTGATTGTATTGTTGGTGGTATTGTTGATATTAGTGGTGGTGGTGGTGGTGGTATTGGCGGTGGTATTGCTGGTGGTGGTGGAGGTGGTGGTATTGGTGGTAGTATTGTTGGTAGTGGTATTGGTGGTGGTGGTATTGGTGGTAGTGGTGGTGGTTTTATTGGTGGTGCTATTGGTGGTGGTGGTGGTATTGGATTGGTGGTTGTGGTATAGGTGGTGGTGGTATTAGTGGTTGTGGTGGTATTGGTGGTGGTGGTAGTGGTATTGATGGTGGTTGTATTGTTTGTGGTGGTATCGGTGGTGGTGGTATTAATGGTGGTGGTGGTATTGGTGTTGGTGGTATTGGTGGTGATATCGGTGGTGGTATTTGTGGAGATCATGGTATTAGTGGTGGTGGTGTCGGTGGTATTAGTGGTTGTGGTATTAGTGGTGGTGGTATTGGTTGTGGTGGTATTGGTGGTGGTATTGATGGGCGTGGTATTGGTGGTGGTAGTAATGGAAGTGGTGTTGGTAGTATGTGTGGTGGTGGTAGTGGTGTTAGTGGTGATGGTATTGGTGGTGGTATTGGTGCTGGCAGTGTTGGTGGTGGCGATATTGGTGGTGGTATTGGTAGTGGTGGTATTGGTATTGTTGGTACTGGGATTGGAAGTGGTGGTATTGGTGTTGGTAGTGGAATTGGTGGTGGTATTGGTGGTGGTATTTTGTTGTTGTTAATGTTGGTACTGGTACTGGCACTGATGGTGGTGGCATTGGTGGTAGTGGTATTTGTATTGGTGATGGTGGTATTGGTGGTGGTGTTAGTGTTGGTGGTGGTGGTATTGGTGGCATTGGTGGTGGTGGCATTAGTCATGGTGGTAGTATTGTGGTGGTGATATCGGTGGTGGTAGTATTGCTGTGCTAGTGGTGGTGGTGGTAGTATTGGTGGTGATGGTATTGATAGTGGTGGTATTGGTGGCAGTGGTGTTATTGGTGGTGGTGATATTGGTGGTAGGATTAGTGGTGGTTTTGGTGATGGTATTGGTGGTGGTACTGGTGGTGGTCATTTTGGTGGTGGTATTGTAGTGGTGGAGGTATTAGTGGTGGTGGTGGTATTGGTGGTGGGATTACTGGTGGTATTGGTGGTGGTGGTATTGGTGGTAGTGGTAGTATTGGTAGTTTTGGCATTGGTGGTATTGGTGGTGGTATTGGTATTGGTGGTGGTGACATTGGTGGTAGTGTTGATGGTGATGGTATTGGTGGTATTGGTGATGGTATTGTGGTGGTATTGCTGGTGGTGGTTGTATTTGTGGTGGTGCTATTGGTATTGGTGGTGGTGGTATTGGTGGTGATGGTATTGGTGGTACTGGTGGTGGTATTGGTGGTGGCAGTATTGGTGGTTGAGGTATTGGTATTGGTGGGAGAAGTGCTGGTATTGGTACTGGTACTGGTGGTCATGGTATTGGTGGTAGTGGTATTTGTATTGGTGGTGGTGGTATTGGTGTTGGTGGTGGTGTTGTTGGTAGTGGTATTGGTATTGGTGGTGGTGGTATTGGTGGTAGTATTGATGGTGGTGGTATAGGTGGTTTTATTGGTGGTGATGGTGGCGATGGTGATAGTGGTGGTGGGGTTATTGAAGGTGGTATTGCTGGTGGTGGTATTGGTATTGGTGGTATTGGTGGTATTAGTAGTATTAGTGGTGGTGGTGGTATTTGTGTGGTGGTACTGGTGGTGGTATTGGTGGTGGCAGTATTGGTGGTGGAGGTATTGGTAGTGGTGTTGGTATTGGTCAGATGGTATTGGTGCTGGTGCTATTGGGGGTGGTAGTGGCATTGGTGGTGGTGGTATTGGTGGTGATATTGGTATTGGTAGTGGTATTGGTACTGGTACTGGTGTGGTGGTATGCATGGTAGTGGTGGTGGTGGTATTGTCGTTGGTGCTGGTATTGGTATTGGTGGTGGTGGTATTGGATTTGGTGGTATTGGTGGTGTAGGTATTGGTGGTGGTTTTATTGGTAGGGATAGTGGTGGTGGTGGTGATAGTGGTACTAAGTAAGTAAGTTATTGTATTGTATAAGTTAATAAAAACCTTTACAAAAAGGAATTGCTCAAGGTGAAAATTCATAAGATGTACACTACAATTTCATCATTTTTGCAAACAGCAGAAGAAAAAGAGCTATGGGACAGTTTGGCCTAGCACAGTGTTTCCGATTCAGCTGACTTGTGCCTTGCTCGCACGGAATGTCTCTTCATCTGATGAGCTTTGGATCGGTCCTTAGTCCCAAAAATGTGATAAAAAACATAAGTTAATAAAGTTTATGGGTTACATTTATGTTTAAAAGTAGCAAAAGTAATAGTATTGTTTGGTGGTTGTTGTATTGGTGGTGGTGGTATTGGTGGTAGTGGTGTTATTGGTGGCAGTGCTATTTGTGTTGGCAGTATTGGTGGTGGTGGAGGTATTGATGTTATTGACATTAGTGGTGGGGGTGGTATTAGTGGTAGTGGTGTTATTGGTGGTGGTGATATTGGTGGTGGTGGTATTGGTGGTGGTATTGGTTGTGGTATTGGTGGTGTTGGTACTGGTGGTGGTATTGATGGTGCTTGTATTGGTGGTGGTGGTATTTATGGTGAAATTGGTGGTGGTGTTGGTGGTATGGGTGGTGGTATTAGTGGTGGTGGTGGAGGTATTGGTTGTGGTATTAGTGGAGGTATTGCTGGTGGTATTGGTGGTAGTGGTATTGGTTGTGGTAGTGGTGGTGGTTGTGTTGCTACTAGTGGTGGGATTGGTGGTGGTATTGTGGTTGGATTGCTGGTGGTGGTTGTTTTTGTGGTGGTATTGGTGGTGGTGGTATTGCTGGTGATGGTATTGGTGGTATAGGTGATATTGGTAGTGGTATTGGTTGTGGTAGTATTAGTGGTGGTTGTGCTATTGGTGGTATTGGTGGTGGTGGTATTGATGGTGTTGGTGATAGTTGTATTGGTGGTGGTGTTAGTGGTGGTGGTATTGGTAATGGTGGCATTGGTCATATTGGTGGTGGTAGTATTGGTGGTGGGGACATTGGTGGTAGTATTGGTGGTGGTGGTATTTGGGGTGGTACTGGTGGTGGTAGTGGTGGTATTGATGTTGGTGGTATTGGTGGTAGAAGCGCTATTGGTGGTGATATCGGTGTTGGTGGTGGTGGTGTTAGTATTAGTGGTGGGATTGGTGGTGCTATTGGTATTAGTAATGGGATTTGTGGTGCTATTGGTGGTGGTGGTATTAGTGGTGGTGGTATTGTTGATGGTGGTATTGGTATTGGTGGTATTGGTAATGGTGTCATTGGTGGTATTGAGGTAGTGGTAGTATTGGTGGTGGTTTTATTGGTGGTGATAGTGGTGGTGGTGGTGATAGTGGTATTGGTGGTGGGATTGGTGGTGGTGGTGGTATTGCTGGTGGTATTAGTGGTAGTTGTAGCATTAGTGGTATTGGTGGTGGTGGTATTGGTGGTGGTGGTATTGTTAGTGGTGTTGGTATTAGTGGTGGTATTGGTGGTGGTATTGATGTTGGTGACATTAGTGGTGGTGGTGGTACTGTTGGTGGTGGTACTGGTGGGGGTGGTACTGGTGGTGGTGCCATTGGTGGTGGTATTGGGGGTATTGGTAATGGTGGCATTGGTGGTATTGGTAGTGGGGGTAGAATTGATGTTGGTAATATTAGTGGTGATAGTGGCGGTGGTGGTGATAGTGATGGTGGTGGTATTGGTGGTGGTGGTATTGGTGGTAGTGGTGTTATTGGTGGTGGTGGTATTGATGGTGGTATTAGTGGTGGTATTGGTCGTGGTGGTATAGATGGTGGTGACATTGGTGGTAGTGGTGGTATTAGTGGTGGTGGAGGTATTGGTTGTGGTATTAGTGGTGGTATTGGTGGTAGTGGTATTGGTGGTGGTAGTATTAGTGGTGGTAGTGGTATTGGTGGTGGTTTTGGTGATATTGGTTTTGGTGGTGGTGGAGGTGGTGGTATTGATGGTGGTGGTGGTATAGTGGTAGTATTGGTGGTGGTATTGGTTGTGGTGGTATCGGTGATGGTGGTATCGGTGGTGGTATTGGAGGTGGTTGTATTGGTGGTGGTGGTAATTGTGGCATTGGTAGTATTGATGGTGGTAGTATTGGTGGTGGTGACATTGGTGATAGTATTGGTGTTTGTAGTATTGGTGGTGATGGTGGTGGTGGTCTTGGTGGTCTTGGTGGTGATATTGGTGTTGGTGGTGGTATTGGTGGTGGTGGTAGTGGTAGAACTGGTGGTGGTGATGGTACTGGTGGTGGTGGTATTAGTGGAGGTGGTGATATTGGTGGTGGTCATATTGGTGGTGGTGGTGGTATTAGTTGTGGTGGTGGTATTGGTGGTGTGGTCTTATTGGTGGTGGTATTGGTGGTGGTGGCGGAGGTAGTGGTATTGATGGTGGTGGTGGTATTGGTGTTGGTGGTGGTATTAGTGGTGGCTGTGTTAGTGGGGGGGGGCAGAAAAGCCCACTAGACACCAGGGATGTCTTTTTCTTTATGTAGGAAGCGACCCCTTGGGCAAGGGTCGCTTCCTTTGTGGCCTAATTATTTAGAAGACTTTTCTGCCCCCCTGGGGGCAGATTGGTCATCTTTCTGTCCGTTTCTGCTCCTGGGGGGGGCAGAAAAGCCCACTAGACACCAGGGATATAAATATTATTGTAGGAAGCGACCCCTTGGGCAAGGGTCGCTTCCTTGGGCCCCTAAATTTTTTGAAGACTTTTCTGCCCCCTCTGGGGGCAGATCGGTTTTATTTTTTTGCCGTTTCTGCTCCCATTGGGGGCAGAAAAGCCCACTAGACACCAGGGAATTAGTTCAATTAGAAATAGAAGTGACCCCTCGCTTCCAGGGTGCAATTTGTTATATGTATTTGGCTCACCCGCCCCGGGACTGAGTAGCCTTTTTTTTCCTGCTGTTTTCTGCCCCACCTGGCACACAACCCGATTGACCATTTGGGTAGTGACATGGCATGTTATAATGTTTATTGTTATATTTTTTGTGATTTCCAATTGTAATGTTTTTTTTTTGTTTACTTTTTTGTTCTAGGTGAAGGCTTTTCTTCTTTTCACGTTGACGTTTTGGGACTGGTGGTTCTGCTGTTTGTGTAGTTTGGTAAGAGACTGTTTTTTTGTACAATGTAAATGTGTTTGATTTCTCTGCCTGTTTTTTTTTTGCAAATGGTGTAATAATAGCAGTATGTTTGGTTTTTGAGTGTCAAAAACTTTTTGCATTGGTGCTCGATGTGTATTTTGTTGTCTTGTGAGTAATTTGTTTTTTTTTCTTCTTTCTAGTTTGATATCGTTGGTCTGTGCTGTGTCACTGCAGAGTTTGTTTCTGGTGAGTGCAGCTGTCTCTTGTAATTGGATTGTATAGTTTTTGAGTACATTGATCTTTGTGATAAAAGGTACACATTTCTTTACTTACTTGGTTTGCACATTGTTGGTTGTTGTTGACTTGTTTGTGCAGTCTTCTATCTTAGTAAGTATAATGGCTAGCCGCAGGATGACTGCTCAGCAGGTTGTTGGTTTGCTGTTTGAGTCTTCCTCTGATATTGGGTCAGAGACTGACTCTGCTTCTGAGGGAGAGGAGGCAGGGGACAATTCTGGCAGTGAGTTTTCTCTCCGTATGGGGTCATCGGATGATGAAGATACTCTTAGTGCGGATGAAGTGCCTGTGTTAGAGGAGGAGACTGATGTGCCGATAGTGCGGCAAGAGGCATCTGGGCTGCAGCCTGCGGCTGCAAGGCTTCCCGTTGGTGTAGTGCGGCAAGAGACATCTGGGCTGCAGGCTGGGGCTGCAAGGCTTCCCGTTGGTGTAGTGCGGCAAGAGGCATCTAGGCTGCAGGCTGGGGCTGCAAGCCTTCCCGTTGGTGTAGTGCGGCAAGAGGCATCTGGGCTGCAGGCTGGGGCTGCAAGTCTTCCAGTTGAAAGTGATGACCTCTGGGTTGCCCCTGGCATGGTGCAGCCGGAATTTCCAGAGTTTACTGGTGTTCCAGGGTCTAGAGTGAATACTGAGAACTTTTTGCCTGTAAATTTTTTTCAGTTGTTTATGGACGATGTGTTTTTGGCAGAGATTGTTGAGCAGACTAATTTGTATGCCGAACAGTTTTTGAGGGACAACAGTGCCAGTCTTAAGCCACACTCTAGAGCTACCCGGTGGACTCCCACAAATGTTGAAGAGATGAAGAAGTTCTTGGGTTTAACTTTTTTGATGGGCTTGCTAAGGAAGCCATCATTGGCTTCATATTGGTCTAGCAGTCCCTTGATGGCAACGTCTATTTTTCCGGCAGTCATGACTCGTGACAGGTATTTGCTTCTGCTTCGGATGATGCACTTTGTTGATAATGGTTTAGCGTTGCCACGAGATCACCCTGATTGTGACCGTCTTTTTAAGATTAGGCCTGTCCTTGATCACTTTGTTGATCGATTTTCTGAGATTTATGCCCCTGGTAGAGAAATTGCAGTGGATGAGTCTTTGGTGTTGTTCAAGGGCCGCTTGGTTTTTAGGCAATACATTCCTAGTAAGAGGGCACGCTATGGAATAAAGCTGTATATGCTGTGTGACAGTAGGACTGGTTATGTCTCTAATTTCAGGGTGTACACCGGTAAGGAATCTAGGTTTAACCTCCCTGGTTGTCCGTCCACTTTTGGAGTGACTGAGAAAATTGTTTGGGAACTTGGTAGAGGATTTTTTAACAAAGGCCACCATTTATATGTAGATAACTTCTACACTGGTGTGCGGTTGTTCAGGGAATTGGCCAAAGTGGACACTTTTGCTTGTGGCACAATCCGCTGTAACCGTAAAGGTTTTCCGAAAGAACTTGTTTGTCAAAAGCTTGTGCGGGGACAGTGCAGTGCGTTGCGTTGCCAGGAGCTTCTTGCTGTGAAGTTTACAGACAGGAGAGATGTCTACATGCTGACTTCCATCCATGATGAAAGCACTGCACCTGTGACTGTTTGGGGTCAGGTCGCTGAAGTGCGCAAACCTGTGTGCATTTTAGACTATAATAGGCACATGGGTGGTGTTGACAGAGTAGATCAGAGGTTGGAACCTTACGCTGCTCTTCGTAAGGCTTACATTTGGTACAAGAAGTTGGCTATCCATCTTTTCCACTTGGCAATGTTTAATGCTTTTGTTGTGTTCCAGGATTCTTGCCCTGAGTCAAAGATGACTTTTGCTAAGTTTCAGGAGTCTGTAATAGGCAGCCTTGTTGTAGTGGAACAGGCAAGTGTTCCTAGAGTTGGACTGGTGGAGGATGTTGCTAGATTGAAAGAACGCCACTTTCCAGATCACATTCCTCCCACACCCGCAAAAGATTTTCCCAGTAGGAGATGTAGAGTCTATTGGCGAAGAGGTTTGCGGAAGGAGAGTCGTATGTACTGCCCCGATTGTCCCTCTCATCCTGCACTGTGTCTCCCTGCTTGTTTCAGAGCGTACCACACGCGTAAAAATTTCTGGGAACATTCATGAGTGGTAAAGTGAACTGCCTGGTCTGTATTCTTTGGAAAATATGATTCTGTTTCAAGGTTGGTGTTAGTGCAATGTATTTAGTTGCTGATTTTCTGTTAGAAGATTTGTATCTATTTGCAATTTGTTTGTGTTTTTTTTTTCTAAAAAAATCCAAAATGTGATGGCGGTGTGTGTAGGCTTGCGCTTGGCTGTTGGTGTGTGTGGACTGGCACTTGGTTGGTGGTGTGCGTGGAATGGTGCTTGGCTGACGGTGTGCGTGGACTGGCGGTGTGCATGGACTGGCGGTGTGCGTGGACTGGTGCGTGGCTGGTGGTGTGCGTGGAATGGTGCTTGGCTGACGGTGTGCGTGGAATGGTGCTTGGCTGGCGGTGTGGAACCTGAAATAAATACAAGAAATGAATCCACACAAACAGTTCTCAGTCAAGGGTGAGATAAGAGTGTTTATTGGTAGAACCAACAACAGAGTAACGTGCAGCACGGGGGTACCAGCCTAGATACTGAGTGCCCACTGAGGTGACGTGCTTGACAGGTTTTATAGGCCCAAACCACAAAGGATGTAGCATCATACTATACGTTGCACAAATTAAGCATAGTTCGCCTGACCAATTAGCGAGGTCCTAAATGGTTGCATACCATTTAAGGACCGAGAAGTACTGTTGCTGGCTGCGTGACCCAAATCTGCTTCTGGGACTTTCCATTATAATGCAAGATATCAGTCTGGTGCTTTTCCAGTTAATGATTGCAACAGCAATAGAGATGTCCAAAGACATGGTTGAGAAATGCGATATGCGAGTGTACGTGCTGAAGCGAGCATCTTGTCCTGCCACGTATTTGTTTATGAGCAAGCCTTGCGTTACTGAAGCTATGTCTGTGTAGCAGAATAATGCTAATATGCAGAGTTTGCCATGCTAACTTAACAGGGCCTACAAGTTTGCTGCATTTGGTATCACCACAAAACGTGGCTTCTACATTGCCCCATCTGATACCAAATCACCATCCCCTATGCTATTACCCCCAGCTCCTCTCCTTCTTCATCTGCCCCAGTGTCATACTTTGAGTCGGGTCTATGTTGTGCACGCCACTTGCTGTGGTGTCCATGATGCGCAAAACGGGACACCAAGGCAGCGCAGCATGTTGGGCAAACGTGGCACATTACACACAGGGTAATTAGTGCTGCTATTATAACTATGCCTACTTCCAGTATCCATGAGCCCCAGCTGGCCAGCCATGATAGCATTGTGTCCCACATGCTGCCAGTATGTATGCCGTGTGCTTTGTCCCTGATGTCTTTAATTTTTTTAATTGCATCATCTATATTGCCGCTGTTGTCAGGGATATATGCACAGCACTTTTGCTGAATGACGTGGCAGACTCCACCCTCCTTTGCTAGAATGATGTCTAACGCAACCCTGTTCTGCAGCACCACAGCCCTCATAGCTGTGAGTTCCTCCGTAATGTTTCCCATGCCTGCTGCCGTTGAGCTAGCTAAGTCCTCAATCATGCGCGCTAGCTGGTGTATTCTTTCAGTGGTGTAGATAAGCCCTGCAGGGGGGACCAATGCCCCTACAACTGTCATTACGTGGTCCAGCCATTCTGGTGTTCTTCTGACCCTCTTGGGCACTGCACCTTGGAGTGCCATCTGGCCTATGTCTGAGAAATGTGTCATTTTAGGTATGATGAAAGCGAGATAGCAACTACCATACCATCCTGGTGGTAGGTGGAAATAAGCCCACTGACCACACACGAAGAACAACCCCTTGTATCCCACTAATCCTGGTGATAAACCCTCTTTCTTGTTCCTTATTCTTGACAGTCGTGTTGTGTGCGTGCAGTTACTCTGGCCCACAAATATTTGTCCCTCCGCCTCCTCTTCTGTCTCTATTGCCTCTATTCCCTTCATTTTGTTTATCCTGTCTTCACAATCTAGCAGACCCTTGCCCCCTTGTGCCATTTCTACTATCGTGCATCCGAATGCGATGCAGTCTTTCCATGCATCTTTCTGCAGTAGTGTTTGTATTGTGCAGCTTTTTCCCTCCGGGGGCAATTTGGGTCGTCTTGTTATCTGTATTACTTTGTTATTTAGAATACAAGAAGGGGCATGTCGTAGCTGGTCTATCTGGAACCGTGGTACCTTCAATCTTCCCTCCTTCATAACTCCCGGGTTGTCCCACCCTCTCCTTTCCTTCCACTCATCCGTTCTTTCCACCTCCTCTATTCTTGCTAGCATTTCTGTGTCCCTTGTGGTGTGTATTATATTCGTGCAGGGCCCTTTCTTCCTCTCGTGTGCTTTCCTACCCTGCTTTGTTGTTTTTCTGCTGTCCGCTGGTGGGGCAACTGATACTGACATATTGTGTTGTTTGAGGAGTAGATCTCTCATTAAAAATGCACCCTGTATACTGTGATACTGGCAACACGTTGTAGCTCATTCCGCTTTCTGTGTTAGTGGGTAAGTGCGTGCAAACGTAACATCCTGATATATTCATTATGTGTACATACATTTTCACCATTTCCACATATTGGTTTCCATTGTACTCATCCCACAGTACCCCGTCCCCTTCATCTTTATTGTCACCCTTGCCGAGAATCATGTCATTTTCAAACTCAAATAGTTCGACATCCTTAGTCACATTGTTGCCCCCCTCCTCTCCTTGCCTGCCGTTAAGGAACGGTATTTCAAGTTCATCTGCAAATGTTATTATTAATGCAGTCACTATTATTGCGGGTACTGGTGTTAATACCGCTACTAGCACTGAAGGCCATATCCTTTCGTTTTTCTTTCTTTTCTGCATTGCTGCTCTGTCTCCCATCAGTTCAGGTACAGTCTTTGGTGATGCTCAATCCGATGTTTCTTATTTCCTCAGTTATGCAGTCCAAGATATCAAGGCGTGTGTTGGCAATGTCTTGCGTTGTGGCTTGTAGCCCAAAGGTGGGGAATGAAATGTCCTGCAGAATCAGATCCCTCAGCCCACTCCACAGGGGAGGGTTTGGCACAGTTAGTTCTAGCACACCAATGCCTAGTCCAGGACACAACAACCCGATGTGAATTGTTAATCGTTACTCTTCAACTCCTACTTTTACAGACCGAAGCCGTCCCGACCTGTTTGTTGTCATTGATCGCGGCTTGCGTCTGTTGTAGGCCTCTGCATACTGTTCAGTTCTGGAGCACCACCTTCTATTCTAACTAGCGGGCGCTGCACCTCCTAAGTTTTCATTGGTGCAGGCACCAGTCAACCATTAGAAGAAAACGTTGATGCCTGGATGTGGTACTGTCAGAGGTTACTAGCACATGACAGTAGGCACTCCCTCGAAATGCAGCTTCTTTCTGGTGTCTTCTGTTGTCCGTTGGAGGCCTGGCCTGCCCCGAGCAGGTGTCTGCCTCTTATCTTCCGTTGTCTTTGTCTTGCGTTGTTGATCGGAGGTTGTACCTGCGAGGTGCCTCAGATGCCGCAGATGGTGCGGGCGGCGCTTGCTTCTCGTTGTCTAGTCCGTCCGCCTTCTTGGTGTGGGAGCTGTGTATCCACGACGTCAGGCCTTTGCACTTCACTGCTGTTGCTGTGCTGAGGATGACCTGGTATGGGCCTTTCCACCTTGGCTGGAGGCAGTGCCGTCGGGTGTGGGCCTTTATCCAGATCCAGTCGCCAGGCTGCAGGTCATGCGGCTGTGGTGTTATTGCCTCTGGAAGAGCCTGCAGTACCTGACGGTGAAGATAACGTAAAGTCTCAGTTAGTTTCTTGCAATAACATAAAAGTAAATCATCTGTGACTGCTAGTGGGGCTGTTGACATATGGCCTGCAATGTTCATGGGACGGCCAAACAGTATCTCATGGGGGCTGAGCTTCGTTACTCTGTCCGGTGTGCTTCTCATTGCCAGCAGAGCTAGTGGTAATGCATCTACCCATGAAAGTTCAGTTGATGCACATATTTTCCCAATTTTATTTTTCAACACCCCATTCTTCCTTTCCACTGCGCCCGCAGCAGGGGGGTGATAGGCGCAGTGTAATTTTTGTTTTACCCCAAGTCCTTTGCATATTCCCCCTATGACATGGGAGATGAATGCTGGCCCATTGTCGGAGCTCAAAAGGGCAGGTATTCCAAAGCGTGGGATCAGTTCTTGGAGGAGGCATTTAGCAACCGTATGTGCATCACAGTTCTTTGTCGGGTATGCTTCTGTCCATTTACTGAACATGCATACGATCACTAGCACGTATTTGTACTTGTGGGTGGGGGGCATTTCAATGAAGTCCATTTGGAGGCTTTCAAATGGTCCGTGGGGAGGGGGGAAATGACCAGGTGCAGTTTGCGTGCCCTTCCCAGTATTGTATTGTGCGCAAACAGTGCACTGTCTGCAGAGTCTCTCAGCAGTCTGGCGGAATTTGCAGTTGTACCAACATTGGGCAAATAGTCTGATCATGCCGTCCCTGCCAATGTGTGTGGGGCCGTGAAAGAGGCGCGCCATGGAGGGGAGCATTGATGAAGGTAGGCATATTTTCCCATTGGGCCCTGTCCACAGTCCCTCGCTGTTTTGCACACACCCACCCTTTGCCCACTCATCTTTTTCTTCTTTCCCTACTCTGCTCTGAATATGTATGGGGTCAAATTGTACAGTATCCTCGGTGGCCTCTGTGTTGTTGCTTGGGCTTGTCATTTGTAGCATAGCTAGTTGGCAGCCGGTCAGTGCTATTCTCCGTGCTTCCCCATCAATGAATGCATTCCCTTTCGACACATAATCTTTTGCTGAAGTATGTGCTGCGCATTTTATTACAGCCACCTTTGAAGGTAGTAGCAGGGAATGGAGGAGGTCGCTTATCAATTGTGCATGTTGTATTTGCTGGCCTGCTGATGTGAGGAATCCCCTCATTGACCAGAGCTGGCCAAAGTCATGGACCACCCCGAAGGCATATTGGCTGTCGGTGTATATGTTTGCTCTGGTTCCCTTGGCCAATGTGCATGCCCTCGTGAGTGCCACGAGTTCGGCTGCTTGTGCGCTTCTAGCTTTTACTAGTCTACCACCCTCCAGCAGTTTATGGGCTGTGCCTACGGCATAGGAGGCCTGCAATATTCCCTGACCGTCCCTAAGACATGACCCATCTACAAACAGGTCTCTTTGTGCATCGGGAAGTGGTGTGTCCCGTAGGTCTGGGCGTACCTTAGTGTGTCTTTCTATTGCTAAAGCGCAATCATGAAAGGCATCATCTGCTTGTAGGTCGTCCAGCTCATGTTCTGTTGGCAAAAGGCATGCAGGATTCAAAGTGGTACATCTCCTGATCATTATGTGTGGTGCTAATAGTATTAGTTCATACCTAGTGAGACGTGCATTTGTTAGGTGCTGGGTCTTTGTGGACGTCAGTAGGGTGTCTACTGCATGGGGGACGTGCAACATCATGGTGTGTGCCAGCACTATGTTCTCTGACTGTTCTACTGCTAGTGCAGCTGCCGCCACCGCTCGGAGGCAAGGCGGGAGGGCAGAAGCCACGGGGTCTAATGTGGCTGAGTAGTATGCCACTGGGCGGTAATAAGATCCATGCTTCTGACTCAGTACTCCCAGTGAGCATCCACCCTTTTCGTGACAGAACAGGTGGAAGTCTTTGCTGTAGTCTGGGAGCCCTAACGCTGGTGCCCCACTCAGTTCGCTCTTTAGCTTGTTAAATGCTGTCTCACAATCCGGGGGCCAAGGTACTGTGTCTGGGACCTCTTTGTGTGTCAGTGCTTGCAATGGTTTCGCGATGAGGGAGAAATTTGGGATCCAGTGGCGGCAATATCCTGCCACTCCCAAAAATGCCCTAACATCCTTTTGTGTACGTGGTCGGGGAAAATGAGTAATAGCTGAGATCCTGTCCGGTAATAGTTTCCTTGTCCCTTCCGAGAGTTCATGGCCTAGATACTTCACAGCGGTGAGGCAGAACTGTAATTTCTTCGGGGAAACCTTGTATCCTTTCATCGCTAGATGGCGTAGGACAGCGATGGTGTCCTGTATGCAGGCCTCTCTTGAAGGAGAAGCCAGTAGCAAGTCATCTATGTACTGGACAAGAGTTGAGCCGCCTCCTAGCACTAGGGTGTCTAGATCTGTCTTCAGGGCATTTGTGAAGATAGAGGGGGATTCTGTAAAACCTTGGGGGAGTCGAGACCATGTATATCGCTTTGACCTATAACAGAACGAGAAATATGGCTGGCTGTTAGGGTGCAGTGGAATGGTGAAGAAGGCTGAACTCAGATCCAGTACTGTGAAGTGTGTTGCTGTGACTGGGATGTTAGACAATATCGTTGCTGGGTTTGGAACCACTGGGAAAGAGGGAACCACTATTTTGTTCAATTCCCTCAAATCTTGTGTGAAACGGTATACAGGGGCTCCATCTGGGCCCTTGGATGCTTTCTTTACAGGGAGTATGGGCGTATTGCATGGGCTAGAGCGTATTTCTTTAATTATTCCCTGCCTCAGGAGGTCCTTGATCACTGGTGCTATGCCCTCCTCCCCTTCCTTTGATATTTTGTACTGTGGTACTCTCGGGAGGGGTGCTCCAGGCTTCAAGGTGACCTGTACTGGGGGGTAATTCAGCACTTGCCCTACATCATTTGCGCTGGTGGCCCAGACCTGGGGTGGCACACTGTCTCGCAATTCTGATGGGATGACGAAGTCAGTGCAGGTCATGAAGGCCTGCAACATTAGGCCATGTGGCCTACTCTCCAGGAATACCCCCATTGGTGAGCAGTGGATGGTGCATTGCATTTTACAAAGTAAATCCCTCCCCAGCAGATTTACTGGGCAAAATCTGCTGAGGATGAACTGGTGGCTGACAGTTATTGTACCCACCAGTAGCTGTAATGGTTGTGTGAGGAATTCATCTATTGGTTGTCCTGTCATTCCGACTGCAGTAATCTTTGTTCCCGAGAGTGGTGCCTCCGGCATCACTGATGCCATTAGCATTGATCTTTGCGCTCCTGTATCTATCAAGAAGGTCACAGGCTTGCCCTGGACCGTCCCTTGTATGTATGGACCTGATTGGTCCACTGCAATTACTGGAGCAATTATGCAGTCTTCCACTCTCGGGCACCCCTAAAATAAATTCTGTGGTGGCGGTGGGAAAGAATTGTCTTGCTGTCCCCACCCATCCCTCCCAGCCCAGTCCTGTGGTGGTGGGGGCATATCTATTGACTGGTATCCCTGTTGTTCATTGTTTCTATACTCTGTGTGCTGGGCATTGTGCCGATATTGTTGTTCATTTTGTCTTCTATTCTGGCCTGGCCGTTCTGCCGAGTATTTCTTTTTCAGTAGGGGGCAATCTGCTTTCCAGTGGCTCGGGTCCTTGCAGTTGAAGCAAGCTGTACCTGGGGGTGGTAGGGAGGTGGATCTGTTATTCTGTTGCCTACCTAGGCCCCTACCCCTACCCCTACCCCTCTCTCTTCCTGGCCTGTTTGAATAGAATTTTTCCTGTGCCACCATTAGTCTTACTTTTTCCTTTTTTATCTTTTCTGCCTCCACTGACTGTTCGTTTAACTGGTAGTCGGAGCAGTATCGTGCTGCTGCGAGCACCTTTTCTACAGGCTCTTGCTGCCAGCAAACAAAAGAAGTTTGTAGGTGTGTTTTAATGGGTGGCCTCAGACCTTGGACGAAAGTGGTTACGAAAGCTGGCATTGCTTCCCCCATTGGGTTTTTCAACCCACTATTCTGCTGATAGACCTGTAGCAAGCGGTCATAATACGCGTTCACGCTCTCATCCTTGTCTTGTTTGGTGTGTGTGATCTTGTTCCAGTCCACCTTATCTTCTGGTATTTTGTCTTTTAGATATTTTACTACCTCTTTGTACTTGTCATTTACTTCATCTCCTGGTGCCCCACCCTTCCCTCTGGCTGGTTCCCCCGTGGGCCAGTCCACATGCTTTTTACAGTCCTCCCACAGGTCCTTTGGAACTATTATATTGAACAGGACATCAAAATCTCGCCATAGGAGTCCTCCCAGGCCCGCCATCCTATCTAGTTCGGTGTACCATTTCCTTGGTTCATCTCTAAGCTTCGGGAAGTCCTTAGTAAAACACATAATGTCTTGTCTGGACCAGGGGACATGGACATACGCTAATTCGTCATGTGAGCCACCGGGTATTTCTCTGAGGGGCATTACCAGTGTGTGTGGGGCGGCTGTGGATGGCGCTGGTGTCCCGACCTGAGGGGAGAGGGACTGTGCTACTTCTAACACGGCAAACGTCTGTATCAGGTGTTTCCACTGTTGCAGCTTGTGCACTGCATACTGTAGTTTGTCTTTCAGTTCGTCTTCTGTATATGTCTGCAGGGCTGAGTCTGTGAAACCGAACTGTGCCGTGTCCCATTCATATTGTTGAGGTAGTTGGGGAGCTATTCCTGTAGTACCTGTGTAGGCTGCTTTTCCCTTCTGTATATATATGTTGTGAACGTGTGCGCCTTTGTCCAGTAATTGAGCGCGCGCTAGTGACAGTACTTCTGTTAGATATTGTCTGTTGTACTGTGATATGAGGGCGGCCACCGTTAATTTGTCTTCCACCATTCTCTGTAATAAGTCCTGACATTTCTTTGTGTCTGATTTAAGTACTCTCCAATGTGTTTGCGGTGAGTGTGGGTGTGTGCCTCCTAGACTGTCACGTCTGCCCGAGGGTGTAACCTGCTGCGCCTGTGAAGGGCCTTCGGCCGCCTGTTCGAGCAGTTTTATGTCATGCTTTGTTTGTAATATGTATGTGCACAGGTCCCACACCAAGGCCTGCCACCTTGGTAGAGGCCTAGCGTAGTCTCCTGATTCGTCGTCAAATTGTTGCTGCCATTTATGGTCTATCAATTTTGGTTGTGTTATGCCTCCCTTTGTACATTGAGACAGCAACTGTTTTTTTTGTTTATGGTATTTTCTTGCTGCGAGGACTGCTTCCGTCCTCATCAGCTGCAGAACCGCAATGTCTTGGACGGCGTCCAAGTGTATTTTAGTAACTTCCTCATTGATAAGTTTATGCGTTAAATCTATGGCGTCTGCCTGCTGCTCCTTTGTTAGCTCGGGAGGTTCGTCTGTGGGAGCAGAGTGTGATGCTGACGTTGGTCGCATCCGCCCCAACAGTAAGTCTTCTAATATTGTGTCTTCTTCCCCCGGGTCTTCCTTTGCTGTTTTATTAGCATTTGCCAATGGTATACATGGGTATACCCCTACCACATCCAATTGTGTTTTTCTCCAATCCTCTTTTATTTTAGTTTTACTGATCTCATTGAGCACCCTATTTTTCACTTCTACTAGCTCTTTGTGGACCTTTGATTTTACGTCGTTAGTTGCGCGCCTATCGCGCAATACGATGTCCCAGCTATGGTAACACTCCCATTCAATTGGGCGTATCTTTTTTCCTTTTAATTTTAGCATCTGCCTCAAATATATCAGTTTTTTTATGTCATATGTTCCTTGCCGCGGGAACTGCAGGTCTGGTCTGTTAGCGGTCATGTCATGCCATTTGTGGATAAATAATATGGAGTTGAGTCCTTGGCTTAGGGCCACATTGTACGCCGGGGAGTCCTTGGGAGGGGCTGTCTGACTGCCATCCAATTTGTATTTACCTAGCGAGTTTCCCATCGTGAGATATGAGTGTGCAGTGAGTGGTGTGCAAGCGCTAAACGGGGACAGGGCAAACACACCGGACAGATTGGTGGGGCCTCGCGCTATTTACTGGACAGACACCACCACAGTAGGTTGACGAACGTAGTCATCTGCTTTTCAGCCACTCTCCAGCTAATGTTATAAGAAGCAAAGCCGTTCGTCAGGCAAACAGACAGAGCAATTAATTCAAGTCCACCCAAGCAGTCATGAGTGAAAGGGAAATGGTCGTTCTGGGTGCTAGTTACTGGCGTCCCATGAACAGAAGAGAAGACGATAGAATAGATATAGGAATAGTTCTGGGTGCTAATTACTGGCGTCCCATGAACAGAAGAGAAGGTGACAGAATAGTTGGGGGAAGGAAGTTCAGTAATCCCGCCTCCTTGCAATCTTCCGTTATCCCATAATCGGGCGAAAGGGGCGGCTAGGCGGGATTGGAGCCTTTCAGGTAGTTCACTAAATAGTGCAAGGTGGTGAACTCTACATTCAAGGCAGGCACACACATGAAACAGAATGGATCCCTGCGCGCAGCGCTGTCAAAGAGGCTGTGTCCTAGCGTATGTGTAATGCCTTTACACTGATCCCAGACGAAGAAGGGAGGGCAATTTTATCCGTTTGAGGGACAGGACGCCGGGGTCACTTGCCCTGTTTATAATTGGTGGGTGATGGCGTACTGGACAAAAGGTGTCGGTCAGTCAGACACATTAGCAGCATCGGGTGTCAGTCATGTTAGGGTCGTAATACCCAAAGAAGAGAGTATGTCTGGCAGAGACTGCACTGTGCCCTAAAATCCTAGTTAAATGACGTAATGAGATGAAGAGGCTTCTGCAGTACTGCAAGATAGAATGCAAGGGAACCCACAAAATAAGCAAGTAAATAACAATCAATCGACTAATAACAGGCAGGTCAACTAGTACTCCCCCCTTTCTGTGCCCAGGGCAACCCCCAAGGCACAGCTGGAGGCCGCCTCAGGCGTCCAGGAGGAGGCAGCGGGCCACTGGGTACCCGGGTCCAGTGGCGCTGGGGCGAGGCAGTTAGTGCCGGGACCGGGGTACAGTGACCTGGAGAACTGGCGCCCTAGAAACTGTTGCAACCAGGGAGAGGCAGTCTAGGGACCGCCACTCCCACGATATCGTACCTGTACCAAACAGGGTGCGCGCAGTCAGGGGGGCAAAGCCGCTACCCCCTGAACCTGGGGAGCCCACTGCCACAACTCTAAAACGAGGGGCTATATGCTACCACCCAAAACCTGGGGAGCCAAACCGCTACACTCTAGAACGAGGAGCTACCTGCTACCACCCAAACTGGAGTACAGAACTCCCAATAGAGACTTACCGGCGTTCGTTGAGTCTGGCAAAGCGTACCGACCTCTGTTCCAATCAAAGGAAAGAATCCATATAGGTCCACCACCCCCATCGGCCGATGACTCTCTGCCAGCCAGGCGGGGATGCAGTAGGTCGCCCTCCGTGATGCACCGTCAGGTAGGAACCGCTGGGCACCGGGGAGTCACTGCGGGCTGGGAACGTGCAGAAGGGCGCTGTCGTCGGCCAGGTGGGGAGGGTGTCCGGACCAAAGACTGTATCGGAGGGCAAAGATGCACATGTAAAGTATCTTGGAAGAGGGCGGCAGCGATGTCAGAGATCAAAAACTACGCCCAGTACTAGAAGAGAGAGAAAGAGAGGCAAAGAAAACCTGACGGCTATTATGAACGATAAGCAGACACTAGACAGGAGCGCAGTCCTCACGCGAATGATGACAAACTGAAACATAAATTACGAGGGCCACAAAAAGAACACAGAAGAGGGTAATGAGGATGGGCGCAATGATGGCCATCTGCGTATCTGACCAATCAGTAACACAGGCTCGAGAGATGCCGCCAGGGCACACGCAAACAACCCTTGACATGAGAACAAGACGGGGAAAGAAAAGAAAGAGAGAAAGCAGGGGGTGGGGAGGGGGATACCAGAGGCAAAGCGAAGTCCACTTACTGGCAGGCAGGCCCCCAGCGTTCCAAGGGAGGTGGAGGAGAGAGGAAGGCAAAGTAAAGGTCCTTGAACCTCAGGTCTCCGAACCCTGAAGGAAGCTGGAGTCCAAGCCGCCAGGCAGCGAAATCGTCAATGATCTGGAAGCAGCATTCTCCACCAAATGTGGAACCTGAAATAAATACAAGAAATGAATCCACACAAACAGTTCTCAGTCAAGGGTGAGATAAGAGTGTTTATTGGTAGAACCAACAACAGAGTAACGTGCAGCACGGGGGTACCAGCCTAGATACTGAGTGCCCACTGAGGTGACGTGCTTGACAGGTTTTATAGGCCCAAACCACAAAGGATGTAGCATCATACTATACGTTGCACAAATTAAGCATAGTTCGCCTGACCAATTAGCGAGGTCCTAAATGGTTGCATACCATTTAAGGACCGAGAAGTACTGTTGCTGGCTGCGTGACCCAAATCTGCTTCTGGGACTTTCCATTATAATGCAAGATATCAGTCTGGTGCTTTTCCAGTTAATGATTGCAACAGCAATAGAGATGTCCAAAGACATGGTTGAGAAATGCGATATGCGAGTGTACGTGCTGAAGCGAGCATCTTGTCCTGCCACGTATTTGTTTATGAGCAAGCCTTGCGTTACTGAAGCTATGTCTGTGTAGCAGAATAATGCTAATATGCAGAGTTTGCCATGCTAACTTAACAGGGCCTACAAGTTTGCTGCATTTGGTATCACCACAAAACGTGGCTTCTACAGTGTGCGTGGAATGGTGCTTGGCTGACGGTGTGCGTGGAATGGTGCTTGGCTGGCGGTGTGCGTGGAATGGTGCTTGGCTGGCGGTGTGCGTGGATTGGTACTTGGCTGGCGGTGTGTGTGGACTGGTGGTGTGTGCGGACTGGTGTTTGGCTGGTGGTGTCCGTGGACTGGAGCTTGGCTGGTGGTGTCCGTGGACTGGAGCTTGTCTGGTGGTGTGCGTGGACTGGAGCTTGGCTGGCGGTGTGCGTGGAATGGTGCTTGGCTGGCGGTGTGCGTGGACTGGTACTTGGCTGGCGGTGTGCGTGGACTGGTGGTGTGTGCGGACTGGTGCTTGGCTGGTGGTGTCCGTGGACTGGAGCTTGGCTGGCGGTGTAGGTGGATTGGCGATTGGCTGCCGGTGTGCCTGGACTGGCGATTGGATGGCGGTGTGCCTGGACTGGCGCTTGGCTAGCGGTGTGCGTGGACTGGCGTTTGGCTAGCGGTGTGTGTCGACTGGTGCTTGGCTGGCTGTGTGTGAGTAGTGACTTTCTGCTGGTCACTACACATAATGCTAGCTGAGTGCCACTCCACGCAATCCTTCAGCCTGTCTAGTTGCTGTGTCTGGATTGTGGGCGTGTGAAAGTGATGGGCCCTTGAATGGCGCTGTGTGCTGGTGTGAGTTTTGTTATGTGATGGGCCTGCGGCTGGCGGTGTGAATGGTTTTGTATGTCTCACACGTATGAAAGGTGTATGAATGGCCTGTAAAGAGGTTGGTGCCTTGTCGTGGCTTTACAGCTCACGAGCTGTGAGTCAATGGTTCAGTTTCTCGCCCTTTCAATTATTACCAGTGCATTTCATGTTTTGTGAAATCACTTGCTAATACAATTTTATCTACTGAACCATCACTCACCCTCGTGCCAAATCCAACCAGTATGTGTGTGTGCTTGCGGGTTAGATGGCTGTGCAGTAATATTTGTCTTTCTGAAGCAGGGTGTACCTTGTCCCTTTTTGGTGATTTTTGTACTGTGTTGCTTTTGTACCTGGTGGTGTGAATGGTCTTGTTTGTATCACGTATGAAAGGTGTGTGAATGGCCTGTAAAGTGGTTGGTGCCTTGACGTGGCTTTACAGCTCACGAGCTGCGAGTCATTGGTTTGGTTTTTTGTGAATTTAATTATTGACAGTGCATTTCATTTTTGTGAAATCTCTTGTTAATAAAATTTAATACACTGAACCATGACTCGCCCTCGTGCCAAATCCAACCAGTATGTGTGTGTGTTTGAGGAATAGATGGTTGTGCAGGAATCTTTGTCTTTAGTTTCTCTGCCAAGGTACACTTTCCATGTAAGAATAACCCACCAACTGTAGATACTGTCGAAAACCCTTGGGAGTTCATGGTGATGTCTCTCTAGTGAATTGAAAAATATTTTTTATCCCTATTGTCCTGTAAACCTCAAACTGTCTGCCACATTTTCTTTGCAGTATTATTCCTAAATTCTCACGCTGTAGTAACAATAGTTAATCTGGTTTTGCAAGGGGGGTTACTTTGGTTTTTTGCCCAGGGCTCGGCGGCCATCTAGGGAAACCTTCCAAACCCATGCATTTCTGAAAACTAGACGCCCGGCGGCTTCCAGGGAGGTATGGCTTGCGTGGATCCCCCAACGTTTCCTTACCCAGAATCCCCTGCAAACCTCAGTTTTTGCTCAAAAAATCACTTTTTTCACACATTTTGGGGTGGGAAAGTACTGGCATCACCGGGCTCACACAAATTTACCACCACCCAGCGTTCCCCCAGGTCTCCCGGTAAAAATGGTGCCTCACTTGTGTGGGAGGCCCAAGTACCCACGGCAGGCAAGGACAACAAACGTAGTGAGGCGACATTTGGGATAGGCAATGTTGATGTCGCCTCACTACGTTTGTTGTCCTTGCCTGCCGCGGGTACTTGGGCCTCCCACACAAGTGAGGCACCATTTTTACCGGGAGACCTGGGGGAACGCTGGGTGGTGGTAAATTTGTGTGAGCCCGGTGATGCCACTACTTTCCCACCCCAAAATGTGTGAAAAAGTGATTTTTTGAGCAAAAATTGAGGTTTGCAGGGGATTCTGGGTAAGGAAACATTGGGGGATCCACGCAAGCCATACCTCCCTGGAAGCCGCCGGGTGTCTAGTTTTCAGAAATGCGTGGGTTTGCTAGGTTTCCCTAGATGGCCGCCGCGCACCGGGCCAAAAACCAAAGTGACCCCCCTTGCAAAACCAGGTGGTTTGGCGATAGGCCATTTTGATGTCGCCTCACTACGTTTGTTGTCCTTGCCTGCCGCGGGTACTTGGGCCTCCCACACAAGTGAGGCACCATTTTTACCGGGAGACCTGGGGGAACGCTGGGTGGTGGTAAATTTGTGTGAGCCCGGTGATGCCACTACTTTCCCACCCCAAAATGTGTGAAAAAAGTGATTTTTTGAGCAAACATTGAGGTTTGCAGGGGATTCTGGGTAAGGAAACGTTGGGGGATCCACGCAAGCCATACCTCCCTGGAAGCCGCCGGGTGTCTAGTTTTCAGAAATGCATGGGTTTGGTAGGTTTCCCTAGATGGCCGCCGTGCACCGGGCCAAAAACCAAAGTGACCCCCCTTGCAAAACCAGGTGGTTTGGCGATAGGCCATTTTGATGTCGCCTCACTACGTTTGTTGTCCTTGCCTGCCGCGGGTACTTGGGCCTCCCACACAAGTGAGGCACCATTTTTACCGGGAGACCTGGGGGAACGCTGGGTGGTGGTAAATTTGTGTGAGCCCGGTGATGCCACTACTTTCCCACCCCAAAATGTGTGAAAAAAGTTATTTTTTGAGCAAAAATTTAGGTTTGCAGGGGATTCTGGGTAAGGAAACGTTGGGGGATCCACGCAAGCCATACCTCCCTGGAAGCCGCCAGGTGTCTAGTTTTCAGAAATGCGTGGGTTTGGTAGGTTTCCCTAGATGGCCACCGCGCAACGGGCCAAAAACCAAAGTGACCCCCCTTGCAAAACCAGGTGGTTTGGCGATAGGCCATTTTGATGTCGCCTCACTACGTTTTGGGTCCTTGCCTGCCGCGGGTACTTGGGCCTCCCACACAAGTGAGGCACCATTTTTACCGGGAGACCTGGGGGAACGCTGGGTGGTGGTAAATTTGTGTGAGCCCGGTGATGCCACTACTTTCCCACCCCAAAATGTGTGAAAAAAGTGATTTTTTGAGCAAAAATTGAGGTTTGCAGGGGATTCTGGGTAAGGAAACGTTGGGGGATCCACGCAAGCCATACCTCCCTGGAAGCCACCGGGTGTCTAGTTTTCAGAAATGCGTGGGTTTGGTAGGTTTCCCTAGATGGCCGCCGCGCACCGGGCCAAAAACCAAAGTGACCCCCCTTGCAAAACCAGGTGGTTTGGCGATAGGCCATTTTGATGTCTCCTCACTACGTTTTGGGCCCTTGCCTGCCGCGGGTACTTGGGCCTCCCACACAAGTGAGGCACCATTTTTACCGGGAGACCTGGGGGAACGCTGGGTGGTGGTAAATTTGTGTGAGCCCGGTGATGCCACTACTTTCCCACCCCAAAATGTGTGAAAAAAGTGATTTTTTGAGCAGAAAGTGAGGTTTGCAGGGGATTCTGGGTAAGGAAACGTTGGGAGATCCACGCAAGCCATACCTCCCTCGAAGCCGCCGGGTGTCTAGTTTTCAGAAATGCGTGGGTTTGGTAGGTTTCCCTAGATGGCCGCCGCGCACCGGGCCAAAAACCAAAGTGACCCCCCTTGCAAAACCAGCTGGTTTGGCGATAGGCCATTTTGATGTCGCCTCACTACGTTTTGGGCCCTTGCATGCCGCGGGTACTTGGGCCTCCCACACAAGTGAGGCACCATTTTTACCAGGAGACCTGGGGGAACGCTGGGTGGTGGTAAATTTGTGTGAGCCCGGTGATGCCACTACTTTCCCACCCCAAAATGTGTGAAAAAAGTGATTTTTTGAGCAAAAATTGAGGTTTGCAGGGGATTCTGGGTAAGGAAACGTTGGGGGATTCACGCAAGCCATACCTCCCTGGAAGCCGCCGGGTGTCTAGTTTTCAGAAATGCGTGGGTTTGGTAGGTTTCCCTAGATGGCCGCCGCGCACCGGGCCAAAAACCAAAGTGACCCCCCTTGCAAAACCAGGTGGTTTGGCGATAGGCCATTTTGATGTCGCCTCACTACGTTTTGGGCCCTTGCCTGCCGCGGGTACTTGGGCCTCCCACACAAGTGAGGCACCATTTTTACCGGGAGACCTGGGGGAACGCTGGGTGGTGGTAAATTTGTGTGAGCCCGGTGATGCCACTACTTTCCCACCCCAAAATGTGTGAAAAACGTGATTTTTTGAGCAAAAACTGAGGTTTGCAGGGGATTCTGGGTAAGGAAACGTTGGGGGATCCACGCAAGCCATACCTCCCTGGAAGCCGCCGGGTGTCTAGTTTTCAGAAATGCATGGGTTTGGTAGGTTTCCCTAGATGGCCACCGCGCCAAAAACCAAAGTGACCCCCCTTGCAAAACCAGGTGGTTTGGCGATAGGCCATTTTGATGTTGCCTCACTACGTTTTGGGCCCTTGCCTGCCGCGGGTACTTGGGCCTCCCACACAAGTGAGGCACCATTTTTACCGGGAGACCTGGGGGAAGGCTGGGTGGTGGTAAATTTGTGTGAGCTCGGTGATGCTACTACTTTCCCACCCCAAAATGTGTGAGAAAAGTGATTTTTTGAGCAAAAACTGAGGTTTGCAGGGGATTCTGGGTAAGGAAACGTTGGGGGATCCACGCAAGCCATACCTCCCTGGAAGCCGCCGGGTGTCTAGTTTTCAGAAATGCGTGGGTTTGGTAGGTTTCCCTAGGTGCCGGCAGGGCTAGGGTTCAAAATCTACAGCTAGTCACTTTGCCAAAAAAAGGGTCATTTTTCGCTGCAAAACCACGTTGCGTTTTGCGCCGTTTCCTGTCGCGGGCACTAGGCCGACCCGCAAAAGTAAGGTACCATTTTTCTTGTAGGACTTTGGGGAACGCGGGGTGGGTGGAAATTTGTGGATCCACGCAGATTCCAGAACTTTCCATCACAGAAATGTGGGGAAAATGTGTTTTTTTTGTCAATTTTTAACGTTTGCAAGGGATTCTGGGTAACAGACCATGGTGGGAGGCAGTCAAGTCACCCCATCCTGGATTCCCCTGGGTGTCTAGTTTTCAAAAATGTATAGGTTTGCTAGGTTTCCCTAGGTGCCGGCAGGGCTAGGGTTCAAAATCTACAGCTAGTCACTTTGCCAAAAAAAGGGTCATTTTTCGCTGCAAAACCACGTTGCGTTTTGCGCCGTTTCCTGTCGCGGGCACTAGGCCGACCCGCACAAGTGAGGTACCATTTTTCTCGTAGGACTTTGGGGAACGCGGGGTGGGTGGAAATTTGTGGATCCACGCAGATTCCAGAAGTTTCCATCACAGAAATGTGGGGAAAATGTGTTTTTTTGGTCAATTTTTTACGTTTGCAAGGGATTCTGGGTAACAGACCATGGTGGGAGGCAGTCAAGTCACCCCATCCTGGATTCCCCTGGGTGTCTAGTTTTCAAAAATGTATAGGTTTGCTAGGTTTCCCTAGGTGCCGGCAGGGCTAGGGTTCAAAATCTACAGCTAGTCACTTTGCCAAAAAAAGGGTCATTTTTCACTGCAAAACCACGTTGCGTTTTGCGCCGTTTCCTGTCGCGGGCACTAGGCCGACCCGCACAAGTGAGGTACCATTTTTCTTGTAGGACTTTGGGGAACGCGGGGTGGGTGGAAATTTGTGGATCCACGCAGATTCCAGAACTTTCCATCACAGAAATGTGGGGAAAATGTGTTTTTTTTGTCAATTTTTTATGTTTGCAAGGGATTCTGGGTAACAGACCATGGTGGGAGGCAGTCAAGTCACCCCATCCTGGATTCCCCTGGGTGTCTAGTTTTCAAAAATGTATAGGTTTGCTAGGTTTCCCTAGGTGCCGGCAGGGCTAGGGTTCAAAATCTACAGCTAGTCACTTTGCCAAAAAAAGGGTAATTTTTCACTGCAAAACCACGTTGCGTTTTGCGCCGTTTCCTGTCGCGGGCACTAGGCCGACCCGCACAAGTGAGGTACCATTTTTCTCGTAGGACTTTGGGGAACGCGGGGTGGGTGGAAATTTGTGGATCCACGCAGATTCCAGAACTTTCCATCACAGAAATGTGGGGAAAATGTGATTTTTTTGTCAATTTTTAACGTTTGCAAGGGATTCTGGGTAACAGACCATGGTGGGAGGCAGTCAAGTCACCCCATCCTGGATTCCCCTGGGTGTCTAGTTTTTAAAAATGTATAGGTTTGCTAGGTTTCCCTAGGTGCCGGCAGGGCTAGGGTTCAAAATCTACAGCTAGTCACTTTGCCAAAAAAAGGGTCATTTTTCGCTGCAAAACCACGTTGCGTTTTGCGCCGTTTCCTGTCGTGGGGCACTAGGCCGACCCGCACAAGTGAGGTACCATTTTTCTCGTAGGACTTTGGGGAACGCGGGGTGGGTGGAAATTTGTGGATCCACGCAAATTCCAGAACTTTCCATCACAGAAATGTGGGGAAAATGTGTTTTTTTTGTCAATTTTTTACGTTTGCAAGGGATTCTGGGTAACAGACCATGGTGGGAGGCAGTCAAGTCACCCCATCCTGGATTCCCCTGGGTGTCTAGTTTTTAAAAATGTATAGGTTTGCTAGGTTTCCCTAGGTGCCGGCAGGGCTAGGGTTCAAAATCTACAGCTAGTCACTTTGCCAAAAAAAGGGTCATTTTTCGCTGCAAAACCACGTTGCGTTTTGCGCCGTTTCCTGTCGCGGGCACTAGGCCGACCCGCACAAGTGAGGTACCATTTTTCTCGTAGGACTTTGGGGAACGCGGGGTGGGTGGAAATTTGTGGATCCACGCAGATTCCAGAACTTTCCATCACAGAAATGTGGGGAAAATGTGTTTTTTTTGTCAATTTTTTACGTTTGCAAGGGATTCTGGGTAACAGACCATGGTGGGAGGCAGTCAAGTCACCCCATCCTGGATTCCCCTGGGTGTCTAGTTTTCAAAAATGTATAGGTTTGCTAGGTTTCCCTAGGTGCCGGCAGGGCTAGGGTTCAAAATCTACAGCTAGTCACTTTGCCAAAAAAAGGGTCATTTTTCACTGCAAAACCACGTTGCGTTTTGCGCCGTTTCCTGTCGCGGGCACTAGGCCGACCCGCACAAGTGAGGTACCATTTTTCTCGTAGGACTTTGGGGAACGCGGGGTAGGTGGAAATTTGTGGATCCACGCAGATTCCAGAAACTTTCCATCACAGAAATGTGGGGAAAATGTGTTTTTTTTGTCAATTTTTTACGTTTGCAAGGGATTCTGGGTAACAGACCATGGTGGGAGGCAGTCAAGTCACCCCATCCTGGATTTCCCTGGGTGTCTAGTTTTCAAAAATGTATAGGTTTGCTAGGTTTCCCTAGGTGCCGGCAGGGCTAGGGTTCAAAATCTACAGCTAGTCACTTTGCCAAAAAAAGGGTCATTTTTCACTGCAAAACCACGTTGCGTTTTGCGCCGTTTCCTGTCGCGGGCACTAGGCCGACCCGCACAAGTGAGGTACCATTTTTCTTGTAGGACATTGGGGAACGCGGGGTGGGTGGAAATTTGTGGATCCACGCAGATTCCAGAACTTTCCATCACAGAAATGTGGGGAAAATGTGTTTTTTTTGTCAATTTTTTACGTTTGCAAGGGATTCTGGGTAACAGACCATGGTGGGAGGCAGTCAAGTCACCCCATCCTGGATTCCCCTGGGTGTCTAGTTTTCATAAATGTATAGGTTTGCTAGGTTTCCCTAGGTGCCGGCAGGGCTAGGGTTCAAAATCTACAGCTAGTCACTTTGCCAAAAAAAGGGTCATTTTTCACTGCAAAACCACGTTGCGTTTTGCGCCGTTTCCTGTCGCGGGCACTAGGCCGACCCGCACAAGTGAGGTACCATTTTTCTCGTAGGACTTTGGGGAACGCGGGGTGGGTGGAAATTTGTGGATCCACGCAGATTCCAGAACTTTCCATCACAGAAATGTGGGGAAAATGTGTTTTTTTTGTCAATTTTTTACGTTTGCAAGGGATTCTGGGTAACAGACCATGGTGGGAGGCAGTCAAGTCACCCCATCCTGGATTCCCCTGGGTGTCTAGTTTTCAAAAATGTATAGGTTTGCTAAGTTTCCCTAGGTGCCGGCAGGGCTAGGGTTCGAAATCTACAGCTAGTCACTTTGCCAAAAAAAGGGTCATTTTTCGCTGCAAAACCACGTTGCGTTTTGCGCCGTTTCCTGTCGCGGGCACTAGGCCGACCCGCACAAGTGAGGTACCATTTTTCTCGTAGGACTTTGGGGAACGCGGGGTGGGTGGAAATTTGTGGATCCACGCAGATTCCAGAACTTTCCATCACAGAAATGTGAGGAAAATGTGTTTTTTTTGTCAATTTTTTACGTTAGCAAGGGATTCTGGGTAACAGACCATGGTGGGAGGCAGTCAAGTCACCCCATCCTGGATTCCCCTGGGTGTCTAGTTTTCAAAAATGTATAGGTTTGCTAGGTTTCCCTAGGTGCCGGCAGGGCTAGGGTTCAAAATCCACAGCTAGTCACTTTGCCAAAAAAAGGGTCATTTTTCACTGCAAAACCACGTTGCGTTTTGTGCCGTTTTCTGTCGCGGGCACTAGGCCGACCCGCACAAGTGAGGTACCATTTTTCTCGTAGGACTTTGGGGAACGCGGGGTGGGTGGAAATGTGTGGATCCACGCAGATTCCAGAACTTTCCATCACAGAAATGTGGGGAAAATGTGTTTTTTTTGTCAATTTTTTACGTTTGCAAGGGATTCTGGGTAACAGACCATGGTGGGAGGCAGTCAAGTCACCCCATCCTGGATTCCCCTGGGTGTCTAGTTTTCAAAAATGTATAGGTTTGCTAGGTTTCCCTAGGTGCCGGCAGGGCTAGGGTTCAAAATCTACAGCTAGTCACTTTGCCAAAAAAAGGGTCATTTTTCGCTGCAAAACCACGTTGCGTTTTGCGCCGTTTCCTGTCGCGGGCACTAGGCCGACCCGCACAAGTGAGGTACCATTTTTCTCGTAGGACTTTGGGGAACGCGGGGTGGGTGGAAATTTGTGGATCCACGCAGATTCCAGAACTTTCCATCACAGAAATGTGGGGAAAATGTGTTTGTTTTGTCAATTTTTACGTTTGCAAGGGATTCTGGGTAACAGACCATGGTGGGAGGCAGTCAAGTCACCCCATCCTGGATTCCCCTGGGTGTCTAGTTTTCAAAAATGTATAGGTTTGCTAGGTTTCCCTAGGTGCCGGCAGGGCTAGGGTTCAAAATCTACAGCTAGTCACTTTGCCAAAAAAAGGGTCATTTTTCGCTGCAAAACCACGTTGCGTTTTGCGCCGTTTCCTGTCGCGGGCACTAGGCCGACCCGCACAAGTGAGGTACCATTTTTCTCGTAGGACTTTGGGGAACGCGGGGTGGGTGGAAATTTGTGGATCCACGCAGATTCCAGAACTTTCCATCACAGAAATGTGGGGAAAATGTGTTTTTTTTGTCAATTTTTTACGTTTGCAAGGGATTCTGGGTAACAGACCATGGTGGGAGGCAGTCAAGTCACCCCATCCTGGATTCCCCTGGGTGTCTAGTTTTCAAAAATGTATAGGTTTGCTAGGTTTCCCTGGGTGCCGGCAGGGCTAGGGTTCAAAATCTACAGCTAGTCACTTTGCCAAAAAAAGGGTCATTTTTCACTGCAAAACCACGTTGCGTTTTGCGCCGTTTCCTGTCGCGGGCACTAGGCCGACCCGCACAAGTGAGGTACCATTTTTCTCGTAGGACTTTGGGGAACGCGGGGTGGGTGGAAATTTGTGGATCCACGCAGATTCCAGAACTTTCCATCACAGAAATGTGGGGAAAATGTGTTTTTTTTGTCAATTTTTTACGTTTGCAAGGGATTCTGGATAACAGACCATGGTGGGAGGCAGTCAAGTCACCCCATCCTGGATTCCCCTGGGTGTCTAGTTTTCAAAAATGTATAGGTTTGCTAGGTTTCCCTAGGTGCCGGCAGGGCTAGGGTTCAAAATCTACAGCTAGTCACTTTGCCAAAAAAAGGGTCATTTTTCACTGCAAAACCATGTTGCGTTTTGCGCCGTTTCCTGTCGCGGGCACTAGGCCGACCCGCACAAGTGAGGTACCATTTTTCTCGTAGGACTTTGGGGAACGCGGGGTGGGTGGAAATTTGTGGATCCACGCAGATTCCAGAACTTTCCATCACAGAAATGTGGGGAAAATGTGTTTTTTTTGTCAATTTTTAACGTTTGCAAGGGATTCTGGGTAACAGACCATGGTGGGAGGCAGTCAAGTCACCCCATCCTGGATTCCCCTGGGTGTCTAGTTTTCAAAAATGTATAGGTTTGCTAGGTTTCCCTAGGTGCCGGCAGGGCTAGGGTTCAAAATCTACAGCTAGTCACTTTGCCAAAAAAAGGGTCATTTTTCACTGCAAAACCACGTTGCGTTTTGCACCGTTTCCTGTCGCGGGCACTATGCCGACCCGCACAAGTGAGGTACCATTTTTCTCGTAGGACTTTGGGGAACGCGGGGTGGGTGGAAATTTGTGGATCCACGCAGATTCCAGAACTTTGCATCACAGAAATGTGGGGAAAATGTGTTTTTTTGTCAATTTTTTACGTTTGCAAGGGATTCTGGGTAACAGACCATGGTGGGAGGCAGTCAAGTCACCCCATCCTGGATTCCCCTGGGTGTCTAGTTTTCAAAAATGTATAGGTTTGCTAGTTTTCCCTAGGTGCTGGCAGGGCTAGGGTTCAAAATCTACAGCTAGTCACTTTGCCAAAAAAAGGGTCATTTTTCACTGCAAAACCACGTTGCGTTTTGCGCCGTTTCCTCTCGCGGGCACTAGGCCGACCCGCACAAGTGAGGTACCATTTTTCTCGTAGGACTTTGGGGAACGCGGGGTGGGTGGAAATTTGTGGATCCACGCAGATTCCAGAACGTTCCATCACAGAAATGTGGGGAAAATGTGTTTTTTTTGTCATTTTTTTACGTTTGCAAGGGATTCTGGGTAACAGACCATGGTGGGAGGCAGTCAAGTCACCCCATCCTGGATTCCCCTGGGTGTCTAGTTTTCAAAAATGTTTAGGTTTGCTAGGTTTCCCTAGGTGCCGGCAGGGCTAGGGTTCAAAAACTACAGCTAGACTCTTCGCAAATAAAGTGTAAATTTTCAGTGTGAAAATGTGGTCCGTTCACCTTAGGTTTTGAGCCACTTCCTGTCGTGGGCACTATGCCTACCCACACAAGTGAGGTACCATTTTTATCGGGAGACTTAGGGTAGTTCAAATTTGTAAAGCAACTGTTATTACCTATTGATTTTTGATGCATTTCTCCCTTCCAAATGAAAGACATTGTGTAAAAAAAAAGTCATTTTGAAAAATGACCAATAATTGTCATGCAAATATGAGTATTCCCAATTTCGAAAATGTGCAAATATGCACTGTTTCTAAACTCTGTAATTTGTTCCCATTTCAGAAATACATAGGTGACTTTCATACCGATTTTTCCATGTATACATTTTCCCACAATAATTGCTATATACCCGGACCAAAAAAAAAAAACATTACAAAATGCTGCTCAGTTTTCTACTCTGGGTTCGTTGGGCTCTTGGTGAACCTACAAGTCCTATATGTCCCCACAACCAGGAAGGTCTACCGGATGTAACGGTACATTGCTTTCAAAGAGATGTCATAATTCGACGAAGTTACAGGTGAAAACGTTGACTCAAAAGGCTGCTTTTTTCAACAAATTTTAAATTTTTCCTATATTTACCTGTAAATTTCTATAAAGAAACCTTGATGGATCTACACAAATGACCCCTTGCTGAATTCAGAATTTTGTCTACTTTTCAAAAATGTATAGCTTTCCAGGATCCATTATTGTTTTTGTACCCATTTCTACCGTTAACTGGAAGGAGGTTGAAAGCACAAAAAATAGCAAAAATAGGGTATGTCCCAGAAAAATGCCAAAACTGTGTAAAAAATGTTGGTTTTCTAACAAAATTCTGTCATTCCCTAAAAGCTGGAGAAATGGTGATTTCAGCCCCACAAACCCTTTTTTGATACCATTTGCAGAGAAAAACCCAGAAGCTTTCATTTGCAGCCCGTTTTTCCCATTTTTCACAAAAAAAAAAAAAATTGCTGTATTTTGACTAATTTCTGGGAACCCTCTAGGAGAATCCACAAACCCTGGGTACCTTTAGAATCCCCAAGATGTTGGAAGAAAAGGACGCAAATTTGGCGTGGATACCTAATGTGGTCAAAAAGTTACAGAGGCCTAAGCGCGCACTACCCCAAATAGCCCAAAAAAGGCTTAGCACAGGAGGGGAAAAGGCCTAGCAGCGAAGGGGTTAAAAAACAGTCACAGGTGATTCCAGTAGAAGCTCTGAATATTTCCTCACAAGTATTGCTGGCATTTGGGATAGAGACTTGATGGCGGTCTCAGTCGGCCGAGAGAATTGTGGCATTCACGTTTTTCTTTATTCCATGTTTTCAACAAAACTTTATTGACAAATTCAAATCATCCTGCAAACATCGCCTTGCAAATTGTATCGTGGAAGTAACAGCTCTGGCTCTATCTACGCCTATCATTGTTGCAACTATAAGGAATATAAAGTTCTTCTGAATCATTATCTGGCTTCTACACACCAAGAACTATCAACCTCCCTGTGGGTCTACCCTGCGATCCTTTTATGTTCCCAGCTCTTCCCTGAGGTGTAATTTATTTCTCAGTGTATGTGATATTACTGAAGGTGGTTATACCTTAGGGTAGAGTGGTAATCCTGGTTTTCGCTCCCGTGGATGCTGGCTATCACCTTGGGCTTCTTCAAGTAAGTCAAGTACTAAGAGTGACAGGTAGTATCTGATCAAAGCCCTGCCGCTGCAGAAGTCCGGCTTTAGTCCTGTGAGCTTTTCTTCAGTCAAGTTCCCCATCTACTTTGTTGCCTTGAGATGAGATCTGGCAGGGTGAGGACGACGGCTCCCCAAAGGAAAAAGAAAAGCAAAAGGAGAAACGAGAGGACAGTCTCTGACCCAGAACGGTCACCTATTCTGTTGCTGAGCGACACCGACACTACAACTGATATCGAGTACCAGGCCTTACAGAAGCATTCTGATACAAGGGCCTGTAAATCTATTGGAAACCAACCGAAGATAACAACAAAATTTAACTACTTAAAGGACGCTGGGTCAGCGGTTTTTTCTAGCAACAAGAACATCACCGGGCTCCCAACCCCCCTAAGCCCACTGGTGATTATTTCCAAGGACCGCTCAGCGAACAGGGGCTCAAGGAGTGTTGACCTCAACACAAAGGAAACTGACACTGAACCAGCGGCGGAAAAAAACAGGATCTTGGGAAATCTCAATCGTACGCTTCCTGAAGTTAGCTTAAGCATCCCGTGCAGTCAAAACAGAGAATCTGCGCTTCACTTTATTAAGGGTATTAACACCTCCCTTATGACGGAAAATCTATGCACCTCCTCTGGGGGGGGAGGTGGTTGCAACCAACAGGTTTTTGACCGTGTATGTAAATCTGAATCAGTGCACAATGAAACTGTAACGAACACAGAAGACGCTGAGGGTGTCATGAAGGAGCTTTCCTACCTCGAATCGACGGAATGGGCAAAAATGTTGAATTCATATGGGAATTCAAATCCTGGCTCTCCCAAGCCACCAGCAAATCCAAGGCAGGATAAAAGTGAGGTTCCCTCGCAAGATAACGCATGGGCCACCGCCCTTGATATCCTTCAAAAGTCAGCGGACGCTATGCTCTATCAGGCTGATAAAATGGATATACAAATCAGCCTCTTAAACACACTTGCCGAATATGTTGCCAAAATCGATGAAAGGATCTCAAATCTAAACAGCCTGATCAGACGGGCCCAGGAAACTGCAGATCGCCCGCAGCAAGGATGCGACTGCTTACCTATTGTGGAGAAACTCAGGTCGCTTCCAGGCATAATGGAAAAGCTGGTAGCAGACTTAAAAGAAATAGCAAAAGCTACACCTACCTCTGGGAATGGCAGCGATACAGACCCAGGAAATCCAAGTGAAGCTCGTCAATCTAAAACAGTCTTTAACATAAGACCAAGCGAGGAAGAAATTGATAACTCCCTACGACCCGAAGAGAACACGGCACAAAGTGGTGGCACGAGAGGGAAGCAGGTTACCAGCAGAGCCAGTTCCACCCCTCTCTCCCCAATTGAACAAGAAGAGGAAAACCCTGCGGGGAAAGTTAAGAGACAGAGAAAGCGGAAAGGACGCAATAAAATGAGAAGGGGCAAACAAGTTCTAAACCTTTACCCGATGTTTAACAGCCTTGGACCACCTGGTGCCTCCGGAGATGTCGAGCAAGTAACTCCCTCTGTCCCAGGAACAACAACGGAAGCACAACCAATCAATCAAGTTTGTGACAAAAGGAAGAGTCTCACTTCCAGCCCGCCAACAGCAAAGGAACCACCAACGGTCCCTTCGGGTAAATACTTGCCCATTGATGCAAAAGAACAAAAAACCACCACCAACTTGGCTCCCCCCAACATACACATCAAGCAGAATGAAATAGATGTGAATCATGCTCCGAGTCTTGCGACAAGGCCGCTTGGAGGCCCCATCTCCAAGCTGGAAGATGGAGCAATCTGTGCCAACCACCAACAGGGCTCATTCCCAGTAAATAAAAACTGGAACTCTGGTCATGTAAATAATGAAAGGCTTGACATTACGCGCAATGAGATCCCCTACACGGGTCCTTTGATAAAAATAGCGCAATTACCAATCATGGATAAAACAGAGGCAATGCCCAGGCCAAACAGCATAGTTCGGAGTGGGGACAACTACTCTACCCTTTTCTATCCAGAATATAAGTCTAAGGGCAGCCACGATATCCTAAATCGGGGTAACATTTTAAAGCTGACACAAGCGGTAGGTCTGTCTGATGAAATTACCTCTCAAGACATAGTCTCGGTAGAATTCATCGCACCATGTCAAGGTCAATCAAATGATTCTACAAAAATCACCTGGAGAACTGCTGAAGCAATGAACAAAATTCTAGGGTCAATTGACACCTTCAAACAATGGGGAATACTGATACAACCGGGAAGGGAAGAGGGTTATCCACACGTTTTACAGGGAAGCTGCGGTGTTGTAAATAGAAGTGTAGGGAGGGGTACAGTTTACTCCGTCCTCAGGGGAGCATGTAATAAAACTCCCACTTCTGCCCACCCAATGAGAAAAGTAAAAGAAGATGGGTGCCTAACAAACAGGAATCTGGACGAGGTGGGTTCATGGTCATGGCTGGCCGGCGCCCTGAATACAACTCGTCTTTTACGCTGACATCCTAGCAGGGTGGTCTGTAAGGACAAGATTCCTTTAAAAATCTGTTCATGGAACATAAATGGCTTCACGAACAAACTCGAGGACAACACTACCATTCCCTACCTTCGGGGTTTTGACATACTCTTATTACAAGAGACATGGCTTATGACACCGCATCACCTAGAAGGCTTCAAAATCCACCACATCCCAGCGCACAAACTGAATCGTCCGGGAAGGGGGAGCGGCGGTCTAGCAGTCTATATATCAACAAAAAACGCAGTCACTTCCTGGGACTTGCCGGACTCATCAAATCGCCTCCAATGTGTGGGAATCTCTCTTATCTTGAACAATGGCCAAAAATGGAGGTTAACACTCATGAACGTCTACGTTCGCCCAAACACAGCATCCAGGAAATCCTTTGCAGATGAAGTATCGGCATCAGTAGTAAGAGCGCAAACAGGCTTTCCAAAATCAGAAATTTTACTCACTGGTGACTTTAACATGTGGCTAATGTCAGTCCTTCATAAAAATGAGGTCACCAAATCACACGATAGCATCTGGGTGATCCCACCGCAAGCCAAGCCTGGTTGGCATAAGGAGGATTCTCATGGAAGTTCTCTACAAGGTAACCTTGAAAATCTGGGTCTAAGAGCCTTAAACGGACGTTATCCTGCTGACAAGCCACCTCGATTTTCCTACCTATCGAAAAAAGGCACTTCATTAATCGATTATACCTTCGTCAGCATCTCTTTGCTCCATCAAGTAGCAGGATACTGTCTTGGAAACAGAATAGAAAGTGATCATTGCCCGCAAGAAAATATTTTGAGTACTGGCTTAACACAACATAAAAAGGTAAGGGACTTGCCATCTGAGAGCCTCACAATCAACCTTAAACGCATCAAATGTTCCCTTAAGAATCTTCAACCCATATCAGCCGAGGCTAAACAAATAATTGAGCGCCAAACTTGCCCGGACAATATATGTGCCAACTGGTCAATATTTGCTACCGAACTTACGGATAGATTTGCGAAACCAACAAAATACGTAAGCCAAATTGATCAAAAGAATATGCCGCGCTCGAACGGTGAGATACTATCTGCAAAAAGAGCAATGAATCGCTCACGGCGGGCATTAAAAACCAATCCATCGGATCCCAGCAAAATAAAAAAACTGAGAGAGGCACGTAATCATCTTAAGAAAGCAAAACGTGAACTACGCAAAAACCAATGGAACCTGTTTTGGGTCAAATTACAGTATGACATTAAAACAAACAACTCTGCCAGGTTTTGGCGCACAATTAATAGTGCATCTGGGCGCTCTTCCAAAGTTGCTTCTTCGAGCATTCTTGAAATAGAGTGGGTTGAATATCTTTCTTCCCACTTTAACGACCAGGAATTGCTCAGTAATGATCAATATCCACCTCTCAGGGACACACTATCACAATTAGAGATTGCCTCAGAATCTCATCTGAACACTTCAAACTCCTCAAAAAAGCTTGGTCACAAAATGACACCAACAAAAGTAATTCATTCGATCCAAAGCTGCGCCAATTTTGTGACAGTCCAGAAGGGCGAAATTGAAAAAATAATAAAAAAGGGACGTCAGGATGGCGCGCCTGGCCCAGGGGGAATTCCTCAAGCTTTGTTCAAGGAAGATCCAATTTTTTGGGCTGCGAAACTAAGCCCCCTTTTCAATACATGTCTCCAAAACAACATCATACCGCCCTCCTGGCGTGGATCTATCCTTGCACCAATCTTTAAAGGCGGGGACAAAAAATCTCCTGGGAATTACCGCCTCATTGCACTCATTGACAACGAAGCAAAGTATTTTGCGGGAGTGCTGCTAAACTCACTTAGGTCATGGGCTGAGGAAAATTCCATAATTCCTCCGAATCAAACAGGTTTTACAATAAACACCGGAACCTCAGTCAATCTCATGTCCCTCTCATGCCTAATCGACCAAGCTAAATCCTGCTCTTGTTCACTTTATATGGGGTTTATCGACTATCAAGCGGCCTTTGACAATGTCAACAGAAGCAAATTATGGCAGAAGCTGTCCAGTTTCAACATTCCAGCGGCCCTTCTAAGAGCCATACAACTCCTGCACCAGGATACATGGGTTAGAATTAAGATCGGGGTTGGCTCAAGACTGTCTCGCCAGATTTCGACGGAAAAAGGCCTCAAACAGGGATGTGTCTTGGCCCCAATACTTTTCAATCTATTCCTAGCCGACCTTCCCGAAGTTCTTAATAAGGTCAAATCCCACGCTCCTAAATTATCTGGTTTGCCAATGACAAACCTATTATATGCTGATGACGTGGTACTGTTAAGCAAAACAAAGATCGGAATGCAAAGACTTCTGGATGCTATTTCCGACTACTCAAACAATAATGAGCTTCGCATTAATAACAGGAAGACGAAAACTTTAGCGGTGCATTCAAGGAAAGCAAAGAAGCTGTCTTGGGCTTTGAATAACTAAAGCATTGTCGAATCCAACTGCCAAAAGTACCTTGGAGTCACTTTTAACAACAACGGAAAATACAAATCCCAACTAGAAGAGCAAAAAAGGAAGGGTACGGCACTTGCCTTTGCAATCGGACTAATTCAAAAGAAATTTCAAGGCCCTACTCTTGCACCCACACTTCAGGTGGCTCAGGCAAAAATCATTCCCACTCTACCTTATGGCAGTGAAGCTCTAAAAGGACTGGACAGTGACCATCTGGATAAAATAATCACTAATATCTACAGGTCCGTGTTCAAATTACCAAACCACACATCACCTGCACACTCAGGCTGGAATTTGGCATCTGCAAACAACGACTGGCCAGAGCCATGTCCTTCCTCGTGTGCTGTCACAAGTTGAGGTTATCAAAGGAGGGAAGTTTAGGTTACCATTTGTGGGCCTGCATTGATAACAACTTATGGCAAGCAGGGCACGAATATTGGTCAAAAGGCTTAAAAACTCTGTGCCTAAATGACCTCTGGATCCTGCATGCCAGTCAGAAGGAATTCAAAAGGCTAGCAAAAATCAGCACCAAACGACTATCAAGAGTGGAAGACAAAGCCAGCCTTGCCAAAAGAAGTCATGGGTGGATGACTCTTCAATCCTATGCCTTGCTAATCCCACAGCCGTACCTTACTACATTGTTTAGTGCTCGGACGAAACTAAGTTTTTTAAAACTGAGACTGGGAGTCATTAATCTGTTGATACACCGGCCAAAATGGAAAAGAGAACATGGAAAAGTACAGTGCCGACTTTGTGGGTCCCCCAAAGAAGACATTACACACATTATATGCCTGTGTCCTCTACTACTGACAGAGAGACGGGCTTTACTCAAGCATCACTGGAATAGAAACATGATTAGAAGCTGTAGAGCAGCAGTCTTGGCGTGTTTCGATCCTAGGAACACTAAACTAAATTGTGCCCTAGTAAGATTTATGGAGTGCGCTGCAAAAAAACATACTGAGCTGTCCAGAGTCTGCGACCCCCCATTGGAATAATGCTGCCAAATCCTTACTTGCTGCTTCCGGCTCCCTTGAATATGACTTTTAAACTGAAGTTTTATTGTTATTATCCATACACATCAACTTTTTAATGAAATCATCGTCTTAAATTAACCTCGAATTTTAAATGTTTGTATTTGCAATGGTTTACTTTTAAATCACGCAATAAAGTGTATTATTATTATGATAGTGGTGGTGGTGGTGCTCTTGGTTGCATTGGTGGTAGAGGCGGTATTGGTGGTGGTGATATTGGTGGTGGTGTTGGTATTAGTGGTGGTATTGGTGGTGGTGGTACTGGTGGTGGTGGTGTTGGTGGTGTTGGTATTAGTGGAGGTAGTGATATTGGTGGTGGTCATATTGGTGGAGGTGGTGGTATTAGTGGTGGTGGTGTTGGTGGTGGTATTGGTGGTGTGGGCTTAGTGGTGATGGTGGTATTAGTGGTGGTATTGATGGTGGTGGTTGTGGTAGGGGTGGTATTGGGGTGGTGTTGGTGGGTGTGGTATTGGTGGTGGTATTGGTGATGGTGGTATTGGTATTGGTAATGGTGGCATTGGTGGTATTGGAGGTCGTGGTAGTATTGGTGGTCTTGGAATGGGTGGTGGTTTTATTGGTGGTGATAGTGGTATTGGTGGTAGTGGTGTTATTGGTGGTGGTATTGGTGGTGGTATTAATTGTGGTATTGGTGGGGGTGGTATTATTGGTATGATTGGTGGTGGTATTGTTGGTAGTATTGGTGGTGGTGTTATTGGTGGTATTGCTGGTGGTATTAGTGGTGGTGGAATTGGGGTGGTTTTAGTGGTAGTGGTGGAATTAGTGGTATTGGTGGTGGTGGTATTGGTGGGGGTGGTATTGGTATTGGTGGTGGTATTGGTTGTGGTTGTATTGGTGGTGGTGATATTAGTGGTGGTGGTATTGGTGGGGGTGACATTGGTGATAGTATTGGTGGTGGTGGTATTGGTGGTGATAGTGGTGGTGGTCTTGGTGGTATTGGTGGTAGATGCTGTATTGGTGATATTGGTGTTAGTGGTATTGGTATTGGTGGTGAAATTGGTGGTGGTGCTGGTGGTGGTATTGGTGGTGTGGTCTTAGTGGTGGTGGCGGAGGTAGTGGTATTGGTGGTGGTATTGGTGTTGGTGGTATTGGTGGTGATGGTGGTATTAGTGGTGGTTGTGTTAGTGGTGGTATTGATGGTGGTGGTATTGGTAGGGGTGGTATTGGTGGTGGTGATATTGGTGGTGGTGGTATTGGTGGTGGTGATATTGGTGGTGGTGATATTGGTGGGGGTGGTGTTGGTGGGTGTGGTCTTGGTGGTATTGGTGGTGGTGGTTTTGGTGGTCGTGGTATTGGTGATGGTGGTATTGGTATTTTTGGTATTGGTAATGATGGCATTGGAGGTAGTGGTAGTATTGGTGGTGGTGGAATGGGTGGTGATAGTGGTATTGGTGGTAGTGGTGTTATTGGTGGTGGTGGTATTGGTAGTGGTATTAATTGTGGTATTGTTGGTGGGATTGGTGGGGTGGTATTGGTATGATTGGTGGTAGTATTCGTGGTAGTATTGGTGGTGGTGGTATTGCTGGTGGTATTAGTGGTAGTGGTGGTGGTGGTATTGGTGGTGGTATTGGTATTAGTGGTGGTATTGTTGGTGGTCGTATTGATGGTGGTTCTAGTGGTGGTGGTGGGATTGGATTTGTAGTGGTGGTATTGGTGGTGGTGGTATTAGTGGTGGTGGTATTTGTGGGGGTGGTATTGGTGGTGATATTGGGGTGGTGGTATTGGTAATGGTGGTATTGGAAGTAGTGGTAATTTCGATGGTGGTTTAATTGGTGGTGATAGTGATGTTTTTGGTGGTGGTGGTATTGGTGGTTTTATTGGTGGTGGTATTGGTGGTAGTATTGGTGGTGGTGGTTTTTTGGGGGTGGTATTGGTGGTGGTATTAGTGGTAGTGGTGGTATTAGTGGTATTGGTGGTGGTGGTGGTATTGATATTAGTGGTGGTATTGGTGGTGGTCGTATTGATGGTGGTTCTGTTGGTGGTGGTGGTATTGAATTGGTGGTGGTGGTATTGGTGGTGGTGGTATTAGAAGAAGCGGTATTGGTGGTGGGATTGGTGTAGTGGGATTGGTAATGGTGGTATTGGAATTAGTGGTATTGATGGTGGTATTGGATTTGTGCTAGTGGTAGTCGTGGAGGTGGTGTTTGTGGTGGCATTGGTAATGGTGACATTGGTGTTATTGGAGGTAGTGGTTGTTTTGATGGTGGTGGTATTGGTGGTGATTTTATTGTTGGTGATAGTGGTGGTGATACTGGTATTGGTGGTGGTTGTATTAGTGGTGGTGGTATTGGTGGTGATTGTATTGATGGTGGTGACAATGGTAGTGGCGGTGTAATTGGTGGTATTGGTGGTGGTGGAGGTATTGGTTGTGGTATTAGTGATGGAATTGGTGGTGGTGGTATTGGTCTTGATGATATTAGTGGTATTGGTATTGGTGGTGGTTGTATTGTTGGTGGTAGTGTTGATATTAGTGGTGGTGGTATTGGTATTGGTGGCGGTGGTATTGGCGATGGTATTGCTGGTGGTGATGGAGGTGGTGGTATTGGTGGTGGTATTGTTGGTAGTGGTATTGTTGGTGGTGGTATTGATGGTAGTGGTGGTGGTTTTATTGGTTGTGCTATTGGTGGTGGTGGTGGTATTGGATTGGTGGTTGTGGTATAGGTGGTGGTGGTATTAGTGGTTGTGGTGGTATTGGTGGTGGTGGCAGTGGTATTGATGGTGGTTGTATTAATGGTGGTGGTGGTATTGGTGGTGGTGGTATTAATGGTGGTGGTGGTATTGGTGTTGGTGGTATTGGTGGTGATATCGGTGGTGATATTTGTGGAGATCATGGTATTAGTGGTGGTGGTGTCGGTGGTATTGGTGGTTGTGGTATTGGTGGTGGTATTGGTTGTGGTGGTATTGGTGGTGGTATTGATGGTCGTGGTATTGGTGGTGGTGGTAATGGAAGTGGTGTTGGTAGTATGTGTGTTGGTGGTAGTGGTGTTAGTGGTGATGGTATTGGTGGTGGTATTGGTGCTGGCAGTGTTGGTGGTGGCGATATTGGTGGTGGTATTGGTACTGGTGGTATTGGTGTTGGTAGTGGAATTGGTGGTGGTATTGGTAGTGGTGGTATTGGTGGTGGTAGTTTTTTTTTGTTGGTAATGTTGGTACTGGTACTGGCACTGATGGTGGTGGCATTGGTGGGAGTGGTATTTGGATTGGTGATGGTGGTATTGGTGGTGGTGTTATTAGTGTTGGTGGTGGTGGTATTGGTGGCATTGGTGGTGGTGGCATTAGTGGTGGTGGTAGTATTGTGGTGGTGATATCGGTGGTGGTGGTATTGCTGTGCTAGTGGTGGTGGTGGTAGTAGTGGTGGTGGTGGTATTGATAGTGGTGGTATTGGTGGCAGTGGTGTTATTGGTGGTGGTGATATTGGTGGGAGGATTAGTTGTGGTTTTGGTGATGGTATTGGTGGTGGTACTGGTGGTGGTCATTTTGGTGGTGGTATTGTATTGGTGGTGGTGGTATTAGTGGTGGTGGTGGTATTAGTGGTGGGATTACTGGTGGTATTGGTGGGGGTGGGATTGGTGGTAGTGGTGGTATTGGTAGTTGTGGCATTGTTGGTATTGGTGGTGGTATTGGTATTGGTGGTGGTGACATTGGTGGTAGTGTTGGTGGTGATGGTATTGGTGGTATTGGTGATGGTATTGTGGTGGTATTGCTGGTGGTGGTTGTATTTGTGGTGGTATTGGTATTGGTGGTGGTATTGGTGTTGGTGGTACTAGTGGTGGCTGTGTTAGTGGTGGTATTGATGGTGGTGGTATGGGTAGGGGTGGTATTGGTGGGGGTTTTGGTGGGGGTGGTATTGGTGAGGGTGGTATTGGTGGTGTTATTGGTGGTTTTGGTGGTCGTGGTATTGGTGATGGTGGTATTGGTATTTTTGGTATTGGAGGTATTGGAGGTAGTGGTAGTATTGGTGGTGGTGGAATGGGTGGTGGTTTTATTGGTGGTGATAGTGGTGGTAGTGGTGATAGTGGTATTGGTGGTAGTGGTATTATTGGTGGTGGTGGTATTGGTGGTGATATTAATTGTGGTATTGGTGGTGGGATTTGTGGGGGTGGTATTGTTGGTATGATTGGTTGTAGTATTGGTGATTGGTGGTAGTATTGGTGGTGGTGGTTTTGGTGGTATTAGTGGTGGTGGTATTGGGGGTGGTATTAGTGGTAGGGGTGGAATTAGTGGTATTGGTGGTGGTATTGGTATTAGTGGTGGTATTGGTGGTGGTCTTATTGATGGTGGTTCTATTGGTGGTGGTGGTATTGGATTTGTGGGATGTCATTGGTGATAGTGTTGGTGGTGGTATTGGTGGTGATAGTGGTGGTGGTCTTGGTGGTATATGCGGTATTGGTGGTGGTAATATTGGTGGTGTTGGTATTAGTGGTGGTATTGGTGGTGGTAGTGGTGGTACTGGTGGTGGTACTAGTGATGGTGGTACCGGTGGTGGTGGTATTGGTGGTGTTGGTATTAGTGGAGGTGGTGATATTGGTGGTGGTCATATTGGTGGAGGTGGTGGTATTAGTGGTGGTGGTGTTGGTGGTGGTATTGGTGGTGTGGTCTTAGTGGTGGTGGTATTGGTGGTGGTGGTAATGGTGTTGGTGGTGATGGTGGTATTAGTGGTGGTTGTGTTAGTGGTGGGATTGATGGTGGTGGTATTGGTAGGGGTGGTGGTTATATTGTGGTGGTATTAGTGGGAGTGGTGTTGGTGGGGTGGTGTTGGTGGCATTGGTGGTGGTTTTGGTTGTCATGTTATTGGTGATGGTGGTATTGGTATTTTTGGTATTGGTAATTGTGGCATTGGTGGTATTGGAGGTGGTGGTAGAATTGGTGGTGGTGGAATGGGTGATGATAGTGGTATTGGTGGTAGTGGTGTTAATGGTGGTGGTATTAATTGTGGTATTGGTGGTGGGATTGGTGGGGGTGGTATTGGTATGATTGGTGGTAGTATTCATGGTAGTATTGGTGGTGGTATTGGTGGTGGTATTGCAGGTGGTATTAGTGGTGGTGGTATTGGGGGTGGTATTAGTGGTAGTGGTGGAATTAGTGGTAGTGGTGGTGGTGGTATTGGTATTGGTGGTGATATTGGTATTAGTGGTGGTATTGGTGGTCGTATTGATGGTGGTTCTATTGGTGGTGGTTTTGGATTTGTGGTGGTGGTATTGGTGGTGGTGGTATTAGTGGTGGTGGTATTGGTGGTGGTATTAGTGGTGGTATTGTTGGGGGTGGTATTGGTGGTGTGGTATTGGTGGTATTGGTAATGGTGGTATCGGAGATAGTGGTATTTTTGATGGTGGTTTTATTGGTGGTGATAGTCGTGTCATTGGTGATGGTGGTATTGGTGGTGGTATTAATTGTGGTATTGGTGGTAGTAGTAGTGGTGGTAGTGGTATTGGTGGTGGTGGTATTGGTGTTGGTATTGGTGATATTGATTTTGGTGATATTGGTTTTGGTGGTGGTGGTATTGGTGGAGGTGGTGGTATTGATGGTGGTGGTGGTATAGTGGTAGTATTGGTGGTGGTATTGATTGAGGTGCTATCGGTGGTGGTATTGATGGTGGTTTTAGTGGTGGTCATGGTATTGGTTGCATTGGTAATGGTGGTGGTGGTATTATTGGTGGTGGTTATTTTGATAGTATTGGTGGTGGTGATAGTGGTGGTGGTGGTGGTCTTGGTTGTATTGGTGGTAGAGGTGGTATTGGTGGTGGTGATATTGGTGTTGGTATTAGTGGTGGTATTGGTGGTGGTGGTACTGGTGGTGGTGGTGTTGGTGTTGGTATTAGTGGAGGTAGTGATATTGGTGGTGGTCATATTGGTGGAGGTGGTGGTAGTGGTGGTGGTGTTGGTGGTGGTATTGGTGGTGTGGTCTTAGTGGTGATGGTGGTATTAGTGGTGGTATTGATGGTGGCGGTTTTGGTAGGGGTGGTATTGGGGTGGTGTTGGTGGGTGTGGTATTGGTGATGGTGGTATTGGTATTGGTAATGGTGGCATTGGTGGTATTGGAGGTCGTGGTAGTATTGGTGGTGGTAGAATGGGTGGTGGTTTTATTGGTGGTGATAGTGGTGGTAGTGGTGATAGTGGTATTGGTGGTAGTGGTGTTATTGGTGGTGGTATTGGTGGTGGTATTAATTGTGGTATTGGTGGGATTGGTGGGGGTGGTATTATTGGTATGATTGGTGGTAGTATTTGTTAGAATGGGGAAGCTCTGGTTGGCACAGGTAGGTACTTGTGACAAGCAGTGGTCCCTTCTTCTATTCAGGGCGAGAGAATTACCCCTTCAGAACAACCCCTGCTCACCCTATAGGTAGTGTGGCGCGAGCAGTCAGGGCTAAACTTCAGGGCGCTAATAAGTTAAGCATTTATGATCACACACAGTAAACCACAACGATCCCCCACAAATGGACACCAGGCGTAAGTTGTATCAAAAATACGGATGCTTTATATAAAAGATTCTTTGTTACGCAGGCATGTACAAGACCATCAATAACGGTTGCGAAATGGAAGCCACAAGGTGATAATTAGGCACTGTTCTTGTCTTTGGTAACTTATTCGATCACGAGCGCTTCACAGGGCTCGGTTGAGTCGGTCCAGTCACGATGATGCGCAGTGCACCCGGGGTACAGTGATACGGGGAAATCAGAACGTTGCGGACCCCGAGTCCAATAGAGAGTTCACTGTACCTGGGAACGTGCGATGTGCTTGGACGAGTCTTCGGGGGAGATGCAGGTTCTGCACCTCGCGGGTCTTCCGGATCAAGAATTCAGCGGGCGGCTTTCGGTAGACAGGTGCGGCCCAGGGCCTCCGACACGGACTGTGCGGGAGGTCACTGCGGAGGGCGGCACGGTCAGACTCAGGCTGGGAGGTGAAGCGGGGCGGCCGGATACGTTATGACGTACGGGCGGCCGTCCGAGGCTTGATTTCACTTCCCAATTAGAAATCCGGCGGGAGGGCGAGAGGGCACCAGGCACGCTCCAGTGGCAGGCAGGTGACAGGGAAGCGGGGCGGCCAGCCTCGATGGGTCCAGAGCGACTCGGGTAGAGCGGGGCTCTCGGCGAGGGGAGGCGGCCAGGCTTCTGGGTGTCACGGCCCTAGGAGGGGTGGCAAGGTGGCAAGAGCACTCCGGCGGGAGAAAGCACACGGCTCGAGTTCTCAGACGAGCGGAGACACGGTGAACCCACTGGTCCTGGGGTTCAGTTCAGGGGGCAAGCTCTTCTTCCAAGCCCTTGGAGATAGTTGAAGAACAAAGTGCAAAAGTCTCTTTCAGTCTTTTTCCTCTCCTTCCTCAGCAAGGCACCTACTGCAGGCCAGTCCCTCAGGTCAGGGAAAGTTACTCCTCCTTCAGCTTCTTCCAGGTCCTTCTAGTCGGGCAGAGTTCCTTCGTGGTTCAATCTGGATCTCATTTCTTAGGAGCCAGGCTCCTACTTTTATACAGTGATTCTTTTGTTCTTTAGCGCCAGGGGGCCTGGGCCTGGCTCAGTCCAGTTCTGGAGTACTTTGTTTTGGTGACTCTGCTCTTTCCTTTCAGCAGCAGGGCAGAGACATCAGCCGCTCCACAGGGGGGCGGAGCCGGCTTTGTGGTGGCAGAGCACAGGTCTATTCAAGAGTCAAGGTGTACTCCTCCCACCCATCCTGGTGTAATCTCTCTACCCACCACCTGGCAGCCAACCTGTCTCCTGGAATCCCCCAGCCCTGCTCCTGTACTGTTGCTAGGCAGAACACACACCCACAGCAGAGGCGGACTGAGATGGTCAGGCACGCAAAGGCTAACTTTCGAAAAGCAGCATTTGCAAACCCAGGATATTAAAGTAACCTTTACTAAAAGATGTATTTTATTATCCTGAGTTCAGGCATACTAAACATGACTTTCTACCATGCTCTCTGAGTCCACTGGGGTCACAGCGTGTAGCGATCCCAGCAGCCCATTCTGGCCTATGGAGAGCAGGTAACCTTCAATAGTGAAAAACGAAAATGGCTGTAATTCACTATTAAGACATGCCACACACATCAGGGCATGTCCTACCTTATGCTTACAATGCACCCTGCGCTTAGGCCTACCAGAGGGGTGACTAACATGTAGTTAAGGGAAGGTTTAGGGACTGGCAAGTGGGGACACTTGCTCAGTCAGCGCGACGGTACCAGACCGCGCGCAGGTTCTGCAGTGGCAGACCCTAGACACATTTTACCCCGCTGCTTCGGTGGGTGGCACAACCCGTGCTGCAAGCCCACTAGCAGCATTTGGATATACAAGCCCTTGGCACCCCTGGTGCACTCTACTAGGGACTGATAGTAAACCAAATAAACCAAACGTGGAAGTCAATTCACATAATACATTTTACCATAGGGAGCACTTGCACTGTGGCACTGGATGGCAGTGGCACAGTGCCCTGATTAGCTAACACCAACACAAAACACATTGAGGCACAGACAAAAATGGAAGGGTGACCCACGCCAATGGTGCCAGGTCTAACAGTATTGTTGGTAGTATTGGTGGTGGTGGTATTGCTGGTGGTATTAGTGGTGGTGGAATTGGGGTGGTTTTAGTGGTAGTGGTGGAATTAGTGGTATTGGTGGTGGTGGTATTGGTGGGGGTGGTATTGGTATTGGTGGTGGTATTGGTAATGGTGGTGGTATTGGTTGTGGTTGTATTGATGGTGGTGGTATTGGTGATGGTGATATTAGTGCTGGTAGTATTGGTGGTGGTATTAGTGGGGGTGACATTGGTGATAGTATTGGTGGTGGTGGTATTGGTAGTGATAGTGGTGGTGATCTTGGTGGTATTGGTGGTAGATGCAGTATTGGTGGTGGTGATATTGGTGTTAGTGGTATTGGTATTGGTGGTGAAATTGGTGGTGATGTTGGTGGTGGTATTGGTGGTGTGGTCTTAGTGGTGGTGGCATTGGTGGTGGTGGCGGAGGTAGTGGTATTGGTGGTGGTATTGGTGTTGATTTTGGTGATATTGGTTTTGGTGGTGGTATTGGTGGAGGTGGTGGTATTGATGGTGGTGGTGGTATAGTGGTAGTATTGGTGGTGGTATTGATTGAGGTGCTATCGGTAGTGGTATCGATGGTGGTTTTAGTGGTGGTCATGGTATTGGTTGCATTGGTAATGGTGGTGGTGGTAGTATTGGTGGTGGTTATTTTGATAGTATTGGTGGTGGTGATAGTGGTGGTGGTGGTGGTCTTGGTTGTATTGGTGGTAGAGGCGGTATTGGTGGTGGTGATATTGGTGGTGGTGTTGGTATTAGTGGTGGTATTGGTGGTGGTGGTACTGGTGGTGGTGGTGTTGGTGGTGTTGGTATTAGTGGTGGTAGTGATATTGGTGGAGGTGGTGGTATTAGTGGTGGTGGTGGTGTTGGTGGTGGTATTGGTGGTGTGGTCTTAGTGGTGATGGTGGTATTAGTGGTGGTATTGATGGTGGTGGTTTTGGTAGGGGTGGTATTGGGGGTGGTGTTGGTGAGTGTGGTATTGGTGGTGGTTTTGGTGGTCGTGGTATTGGTGATGGTGGTATTGGTATTGGTAATGGTGGCATTGGTGGTATTGGAGGTCGTGGTAGTATTGGTGGTGTTTTTATTGGTGGTGATAGTGGTATTGGTGGTAGTGGTGTTATTGGTGGTGGTATTGGTGGTGGTATTAATTGTGGTATTGGTGGGATTGGTGGGGGTGGTATTATTGGTATGATTGGTGGTAGTATTGTTGGTAGTATTGGTGGTGGTGGTATTGGTGGTATTGCTGGTGGTATTAGTGGTGGTGGAATTGGGGTGGTTTTAGTGGTAGTGGTGGAATTAGTGGTATTGGTGGTGGTGGTATTGGTGGGGGTGGTATTGGTATTGGTGGTGGTATTGGTACTGGTGGTGGTATTGGTATTGGTGGTGGTATTGGTTGTGGTTCTATTGATGGTGGTGGTATTGGTGGTGGTGATATTAGTGGTGGTAGTATTGGTGGTGGTATTAGTGGGGGTGACATTGGTGATAGTATTGGTGGTGGTGGTATTGGTGGTGATAGTGGTGGTGGTCTTGGTGGTATTGGTGGTAGATGCAGTATTGGTGGTGGTGATATTGGTGTTAGTGGTATTGGTATTGGTGGTGAAATTGGTGGTGGTGTTGGTGGTGGTATTGGTGGTGTGGTCTTAGTGGTGGAGGTATTGGTGGTGGTGGTGGAGGTAGTGGTATTGGTGGTGGTATTGGTGTTGATTTTGGTGATATTGGTTTTGGTGGTGGTGGTATTGGTGGAGGTGGTGGTATTGATGGTGGTGGAGGTATAGTGGTAGTATTGGTGGTGGTATTGATTGAGGTGCTATCGGTGGTGGTATTGATGGTGGTTTTAGTGGTGGTCATGGTATTGGTTGCATTGGTAATGGTGGTGGTGGTAGTATTGGTGGTGGTTATTTTGATAGTATTGGTGGTGGTGATAGTGGTGGTGGTGGTGGTCTTGGTTGTATTGGTGGTAGAGGCGGTATTGGTGGTGGTGATATTGGTGGTGGTGTTGGTATTAGTGGTGGTATTGGTGGTGGTGGTACTGGTGGTGGTGGTGTTGGTGGTGTTGGTATTAGTGGTGGTAGTGATATTGGTGGAGGTGGTGGTATTAGTGGTGGTGGTGTTGGTGGTGGTGGTGTGGTCTTAGTGGTGATGGTGGTATTAGTGGTGGTATTGATGGTGGTGGTTTTGGTAGGGGTGGTATTGGGGGTGGTGTTGGTGGGGGTGGTATTGGTGGTGGTTTTGGTGGTCGTGGTATTGGTGATGGTGGTATTGGTATTGGTAATGGTGGCATTGGTGGTATTGGAGGTCGTGGTAGTATTGGTGGTGGTGGAATGGGTGGTGGTTTTATTGGTGGTGATAGTGGTATTGGTGGTAGTGGTGTTATTGGTGGTGGTATTGGTGGTGGTATTAATTGTGGTATTGGTGGGGGTGGTATTATTGGTATGATTGGTGGTAGTATTGTTGGTAGTATTGGTGGTGGTGGTGGTATTGGTGGTATTGCTGGTGGTTTTAGTGGTGGTGGAATTGGGGTGGTTTTAGTGGTAGTGGTGGAATTAGTGGTATTGGTGGTGGTGGTATTGGTGGGGGTGGTATCGGTATTGGTGGTGGTATTGGTATTAGTGGTGGTATTGGTATTAGTGGTTGTATTGATGGTGGTGGTATTGGTGGTGGTGATATTAGTGGTGGTAGTATTGGTGGTGGTATTGGTGGGGTTGACATTGGTGATAGTATTGGTGGTGGTGGTATTGGTGGTGATAGTGGTGGTGGTCTTGGTGGTATTGGTGGTAGATGCGGTGTTGGTGGTGGTGATATTGGTGTTAGTGGTATTGGTATTGGTGGTGAAATTGGTGGTGGTGTTGGTGGTGGTATTGGTGATGTGGTCTTAGTGGTGGTGGTATTGGTGGTGGTGGCGGAGGTAGTGGTATTGGTGGTGGTATTGGTGTTGGTGGTATTGGTGGTGATGGTGGTATTAGTGATGGTTGCGTTAGTGGTGGTATTGATGGTGGTGGTATTGGTAGGGGTGGTATTGGTGGTGGTGGTATTGGTGGTGGTGGTATTGGTGGTGGTGATAATGGTGGTGGTGATATTGGTGGGGGTGGTGTTGGTGGCTGTGGTCTTGGTGGTTTTGGTGATGTGGTATTGGTATTTTTGGTATTGGTAATGGTGGCATTGGCGGTAGTGGTAGTATTGGTGGTGGTGGAATGGGTGGTGATAGTGGTATTGGTGGTGGTGGTGTTATTGGTGGTGGTGGTATTGGTAGTGGTATTAATTGTGGTATTGGTGGTGGGATTGGTGGGGTGGGATTGTATGATTGGTGGTAGTATTCATGGTAGTATTGGTGGTGGTGGTATTGCTGGCGGTATTAGTGGTGGTATTGGGGTGGTATTAGTGGTAGTGGTGGTGGTGGTATTGGTGGTGGTATTAGTGGTGGTATTGGTGGTGGTCATATTGATGGTGGGATTGGATTTGTAGTGGTTGTATTGGTGATGGTGGTATTAGTGGTGGTGGTATTTGTGGGGGGGGTATTGGTGGTGATATTGGGGTGGTGGTATTGGTAATGGTGGTATTGGAGGTAGTGGTAATTTTGATGGTAGTTTTATTGGTGGTGATAGTGCTGTTTTTGGTGGTGGTGGTATTGGTGGTTGTATTGGTGGTGGTATTGGTGGTAGTATTGGTGGTGGTGATTTTTTGGGGGTGGTATTGGTGGTGGTATTAGTGGTAGTGGTGGAATTAGTGGTATTGTTGGTGGTGGTGGTATTGGTATTGGTGGTGGTATTGATATTAGTGGTGGTATTGGTGGTGGTCGTATTGATGGTCGTTCTGTTGGTGGTGGTGGTATTGAATTGGTGGTGGTGGTATTGGTGGTGGTGGTATTAGAAGAAGTGGTATTGGTGGTGGTGGTATTGGTGTGGTGGGATTGGTAATGGTGGTATTGGAATTTTAGGTATTGGTGATGGTGGTATTGGTGGTGGTGGTATTGATGGTGGTCGTATTGATGGTGGTATTGGATTTGTGCTAGTGGTATTCGTGGAGGTGGTGTTTGTGGTGGTATTGGTGGTATTATTGGTGGTGGTATTGGTGGTGTTGGTGGTATTGGTGGTGGTATTGGTGTGGTGGCATTGGTGGTATTGGTAATGGTGACATAGGTGTTATTGGAGGTAGTGGTTGTTTTGACGGTGGTGGTATTGGTGGTGGTTTTATTGTTGGTGATAGTGGTGGTGATACTGTTATTGGTGGTGGTGGTATTAGTGGTGGATGTATTAGTGGTGGTGGTATTGGTGGTGATCATATTGATGGTGGTGACAATGGTAGTGGCAGTGTAATTGGTGGTATTGGTGGTGGTGGAGGTATTGGTTGTGGTATTAGTGATGGAAATGGTGGTGGTGGTATTGGTCTTGATGGTATTAGTGGTATTGGTATTGGTGGTTGTTGTATTGTTGGTGGTATTGTTGATAGTGGTGGTGGTATTGGTGGCGGTGGTATTGGCGGTGGTATTTGCTGGTGGTGGTGGAGGTGGTGGTATTGGTGGTGGTATTGTTGGTAGTGGTATTGGTGGTGGTGGTATTGGTGGTGGTTTTATTGGTGGTGCTATTGGTGGTGGTGGTGGTATTGGTGGTGGTTTTATTGGTGGTGCTATTGGTGGTGGTGGTGGTATTGGATTGGTGGTTGTGGTATAGGTGGTGGTGGTATTAGTGGTTGTGGTGGTATTGGTGGTGGTGGTAGTGGTATTGATGATGGTTGTATTGTGTGTGGTGGTATTGGTGGTGGTGGTATTAATGGTGGTGGTGGTATTGTGTTGGTGGTATTGGTGGTGATATCGGTGGTGATATTTGTGGAGATCATGGTATTAGTGGTGGTGGTGTCGGTGGTATTGGTGGTTGTGGTATTAGTGGTGGTGGTATTGGTTGTGGTGGTATTGGTGGGGGTATTGATGGTCGTGGTATTGGTGGTGGTGGTAATGGAAGTGGTGTTGGTAGTATGTGTGGTGGTGGTAGTGGTGTTAGTGGTGATGGTATTGGTGGTGGTATTGGTGCTGGCAGTGTTGGTGGTGGCGATATTGGTGGTGGTATTGGTAGTGGTGGTATTGGTATTGTTGGTACTGGCATTGGAAGTGGTGGTATTGGTGTTGGTAGTCGAATTGGTGGTGGTATTGGTAGTGGTGGTATTGGTGGTGGTAGTTTTTTTTGTTGGTAATGGTACTGGTACTGGCACTGATGGTGGTGGCATTAGTGGGAGTGGTATTTGTATTGGTGATGGTGGTATTGGTGGCATTGGTGGTGGTGGCATCAGTGGTGGTGGTAGTATTGTGGTAGTGATATCGGTGGTGGTGGTATTGCTGTGCTAGTGGTGGTGGTGGTAGTGGTGGTGGTGGTATTGATAGTGGTGGTATTGGTGGCAGTGGTGTTATTGGTGGTGGTGATATTGGTGGGAGGATTAGTCGTGGTTTTGGTGATGGTATTGGTGGTGGTACTGGTGGTGGTCATTTTGGTGGTGGTATTGTATTGGTGGTGGTGGTATTATTGGTGGTGGTGGTATTAGTGGTGGGATTACTGATGGTATTGGTGGTGGTGGTATTGGTGGTAGTGGTGGTACTGGTAGTTGTGGCATTGGTGGTGGTATTGGTATTGGTGGTGGTGACATTGGTGGTAGTGTTGGTGGTGATGGTATTGGTGATGGTATTGTGGTGGTATTGCTGGTGGTGGTTGTATTTGTGGTGGTATTGGTGATGGTGCTATTGGTATTGGTGGTGGTATTGGTGGTGGTGGCGGAGGTAGTGGTATTGATGGTGGTATTGGTGTTGGTGGTACTAGTGGTGGCTGTGTTAGTGGTGTTATTGATGGTGGTGGTATGGGTAGGGGTGGTATTGGTGGTGGCATTGGTGGTTTTGGTGGTCATGGTATTGGTGATGGTGGTATTGGTATTTTTGGTATTGGTGGTATTGGAGGTAGTGGTAGTATTGGTGGTGGTAGAATGCGTGGTGGTTTTATTGGTGGTGATAGTGGTGGTAGTGGTGATAGTGGTATTGGTGGTAGTGGTGTTATTGGTGGTGGTGGTATTGGTGGTGGTATTAATTGTGGTATTGGTGGTGGGATTGGTGGGGGTGGCATTGCTGGTATGATTGGTGGTAGTATTGGTGATTGGTGGTAGTATTGGTGGTGGTGGTTTTGGTGGGGGTGGTATTGGTGGTATTAATGCTGGTGGTATTGGGGGTGGTATTAGTGGTAGGGGTGGAATTAGTGGTATTGGTGGTGGTATTGGTATTAGTGGTGGTATTGGTGGTGGTCTTATTGGTGGTGGTTCTATTGGTGGTGGTGGTATTGGATTTGTGGTGGTGGTATTGGTTGTGGTGGTATTAGTGGTGGTGGTATTGGTGGTGGTATTGGCGGGGATGACATTGGTGATAGTGTTGGTGGTGGTATTGGTGGTGATAGTGGTGGTGGTCTTGGTGGTAGATGCGGTATTGGTGGTGGTAATATTAGTGGTGGTATTGGTGGTGGTAGTGGTGGTACTGGTGGTGGTACTAGTGGTGGTGGTACTGGTATTGGTGGTGTTGGTATTAGTGGAGGTGGTGATATTGGTGGTGGTCATATTGGTGGAGGTGGTGGTATTAGTGGTGGTGGTGTTGGTGGTGGTATTGGTGGTGTGGTCTTAGTGGTGGTGGTATTGGTGGTGGTGGTAATGGTGTTTGTGGTGATGGTGGTATAAGTGGTGGTTGTGTTAGTGGTGGTATTGATGGTGGTGGTATTGGTAGGGGTGGTGGTTATATAGTGGTGGTATTGGTGGGAGTGGTGTTGGTGGGGTGGTATTGGTGGTTTTGGTCGTCATGGTATTGGTGATGGTGGTATTGGTATTTTTGGTATTGGTAATTGTGGCATTGGTGGTATTGGAGGTGGTGGTGGAATGGGTGATGATAGTGGTATTGGTGGTAGTGGTGTTATTGGTGGTGGTGGTATTGGTGGTGGTATTAATTGTGGTATTGGTGGGGGTGGTATTGGTATGATTGGTGGTAGTATTCATGGTAGTATTGGTGGTGGTATTGGTGGTGGTATTAGTGGTGGTGGTATTGGGGGTGGTATTAGTGGTAGTGGTGGAATTAGTGGTGGTGGTATTGGTATTGGTGATGATATTGGTATTAGTGGTGGTATTGGTGGTCGTATTGATGGTGGTTCTATTGGTGGTGGTTTTGGATTTGTGGTGGTGGTATTGGTGGTGGTGGTATTAGAGGTGGTGGTATTGGTGGTGGTGGTATTAGTGGTGGTATTGTTGGGGGTGGTAATGGTGGTGTGGTATTGGTGATATTGGTAATGGTGGTATCGAGATAGTGGTATTTTTGATGGTGGTTTTATTGGTGGTGATAGTGGTGTTATTGGTATTGGTGGTGGTATTAATTGTGGTATTGGTGGTGGTAGTATTAGTGGTGGTAGTGGTATTGGTGGTGGTGGTATTGGTGTTGGTATTGGTGATATTGGTTTTGGTGATATTGGTTTTGGTGGTATTGGTGGTATTGGTGGAGGTGGTGGTATTGATGGTGGTGGTGGTATAGTGGTAGTATTGGTGGTGGTATTGATTGAGGTGCTATCGGTGGTGGTATTGATGGTGGTTTTAGTGGTGGTCATGGTATTGGTTGCATTGGTAATGTTGGTGGTTGTAGTATTGGTGGTGGTTATTTTGATAGTATTGGTGGTGGTGGTATCGGTGGTGATAGTGGTGGTGGTGGTGGTCTTGGTTGTATTGGTGGTGGTGATATTGGTGGTGGTGTTGGTATTAGTGGTGGTATTGGTGGTGGTGCTACTGGTGGTGGTGGTATTGGTGGTGTTGGTATTAGTGGAGGTGGTGATATTGGTGGTGGTCATATTGGTGGAGGTGGTGGTATTAGTGGTGGTGGTGTTGGTGGTGGTATTGGTGGTGTGGTCTTAGTGGTGGTGGTATTGGTGGAGTTGGCAGTGGTAGTGGTATTGATGGTGATGGTGGTATTGGTGTTGGTGGTATTGGTGGTGATGATGGCATTAGTGGTGGTTGTGTTAGTGGTGGTATTGATGGTAGTGGTTTTGGTAGGGGTGGTATTGGGGGTGGTGTTGGTGGGGGTGGTATTGGTGGTGGTTTTGGTGGTCGTGGTATTGGTATTTTTGGTATTGGTAATGGTGGCATTGGTGGTATTGGAGATAGTGGTAGTATTGGTGGTGGTGGAATGGGTGGTGGTTTTATTGGTGGTGATAGTGGTATTGGTGGTAGTGGTGCTATTGGTGGTGGTATTGGTGGTGGTATTAATTGTGGTATTGGTGGGATTGGTGGGGGTGGTATTGTTGGTATGATTGGTGGTAGTATTGTGGATAGAATTGGTGGTGGTGGCATTGGTGGTATTGCTGGTGGTATTAGTGGTGGTGGAATTAGGGTGGTATTAGTGGTAGTGGTGGAATTAGTGGTATTGGTGGTGGTGGTATTGGTGGTGGTGGTATTGGTGGTGGTATTGGTATTAGTGGTGGTATTGGTGATGGTTGTATTGATGGTGGTTCTATTGGTGGTGGTGGTATTGGTGGTGGTGATATTAGTGGTGGTGGTATTGGTGGTGGTGGTATTGGTGGTGGAATTGGTGGGGGTGACATTGGTGATAGTATTGGTGGTGGTGAAGAACCAGAACCTTTTTGGACCTGGCGGCGCAGGGTACGCCTTGATCTCCTGGGTTCTCCTGCTTCAGCTAACAGAGACACGGGGACACTCTGCTGGCGTTAAAGATCAGATTTTATTAGCTGCAGCTAGTACAGTTGTCCTAGAAGTACACACGGTATGTTCTCAGGAGACTGCCACTTCACTCCGTGTCGCACAATCTTATATAGTACATAGATAACATATACATTAACACAGAGCACACCCAAAACATACATAGAGGACCAATAAGGTAAAGTTAAAGACGGAACGTGTCCAATAGGAAAGGTTGAAAAACAAAGATATCGAGTAACTCGAAGAAGCCTCTCCTCCAACGGTGTTTGCTATCCCTCCCACAGGTTAAGGTATTAACATGTCTTTAACTGACTTGCAGGTGGCGAGATACGTTTGTGTGTTTTGGAGGACAGTTGTGAAACAAGAGAATACGAGCGGAGGACAGCGAAGGCCAGAAGATAAGATAAAGTCAGGAGAGAATAGTGAGAACCAACAGATAGTTAAGACAGGGATTAGGAAAACCAGACAGGGATTAGTGTACTCGGCCAGTCTCTAACACCAGCTTCGTAAACAAAGGCACAAGGCTATTTTGACACAATATTGCAGGAAAAGCAGAAAAGACTTCGTTCGACGTGCTGCCTGAGGGCAACACAAAATGGCGGCAGAGCACAAAATAGCGGCTCAATGCGATCGTGATCGAAAATCGAATTTCCTCAGACCCTCCTTTTGCCAGAACTTAGGCAAGATACATAGACTCACGTTAATCTGAGTCGATGTCGATGGCCATGAGGTCATCAAGCTGTTGCTGTAACATCATTCTAATATTCTCTGTTCTTTGTGCCTTGGGTTTTAGGATGCACATAGTAGCACAAAGGTCGCAGATGGCAGGACCACAGTGCATACAAAGACAACAAGAGAATACGATGGCTAAAACCATTCCAAGGAATGTTAGCATTTTCCAACCCCATTTGGACAGTAGTCCCCAAAACCATCCCAATAACGACCAATCTCCTTCGTCCTGATGAATAGACTCAGAGATTATATGTAATTTAGAGATGGCCTGGTATACTGTCGGAGCGTCATCAGGTATATAAATACAGCAACTCGATTTGAGCAATTTGCAGACTCCACCACGATCTGCAAGAATAACATCTAAGGCAACTCGGTTCTGTAAAGTCATAAGATGATCCGCCTGTCGTTCCGCTGTAATATTACTTAAAGCTCCTACAGTAATGTCTATAGTAGTCTCTACGACACGAACCAGTTGCCTCATATTCCTGCTGTTTTCCATAGGACCCCAAAAAGGAAGAAATCCCTTTAGGAAGTCTCCTCCCTCTTGACCTGCTGTGTCTTTGGAATCAATAATTCCTCTGCCATATCTGTTTTTATGGAAATTTGAAGAAGCAGTGTATGTAGGGGGAAGAAGAAAAGCTATATAGCAAGTTCCGGAAAAATCAGTCGGTAACTACGTATAGGCTCTATCATGACAGATGAAATACGTGCCCTGAGATGGCAATAATGGCGGCGAATTCTGAGAGGAGTGGATGTAAGTATGGGAACAAAAGCTTTTTCTCTGTTCGGGGTCAGTAGATTGACCATTGATTTGCAAACAGAAATTGCCTTGATGAGGTATAGTCCAAATCGGTGGAGACTTTCCTTGTTTAACCTTATCACTAAGACTTGTGATGTAATGAGTGACATACCAATTAGTGTATGCTTTTCTCTCATCGATAGCAATTTTGCTATTTTCCATGATTTTAGCCATAGCTACCATTCCCTTTATCAATGAACTATGACTGAAATCTGGTTCACCAATATAAGAACTGACAGGTCATTTAAATCGGCTTTGATAGGCGTTCGAGAAAATTACAAAATAAGCCCAAGCAGAACCTTCATAAGAGAATGGAAGGACTAAATATGGCATCCCTTTTTCTGTGGTATGAGGCATTAATCCACACACCCAACAATCGGTTGTATTAACCCCTTGCGTGCTCATGACAGAACCACTCCGTCATGAGCCACAGGCGGCGTGTGCTCATGACGGAGTGGTTCCGTCATGCTGCGGCCGCTCCGCCCACGCGTCGGAGTGGTTCCGTCACGAGCATGGCGGCGCCGCGCTCACCCCTCACCCCCCCAGTGCCGCGGCGAAGGGGTTAATTACTAATTGGTGTTGGTGTAATAATTGAATAAACGAATTGTTATAGTATTCGATTCTTCTTACGAGTTCATGTTGTGGAAGTGTATGAAAGAGATGCGGAGAGATAGTAGAATAAGAAGGCACAGAAATAGAAGAATGGACAACTTTTGCTGCATAGCATAAATAATCCAACCTATACACGCCAATAGAATACACAATAATATAAAAACACATAAAGTTATACCACAACGACTGAATATTATTTCACAATGATTATTCTTCATTTTGTTCTTTCTCTCTCTTTCGCCTAATGTAGTTTCCATCTTCTAAGTGGATGCTCACGGCAATCTTCCTATTGCCACTACTCAGGTCACAACCAAGACTCCTACCGTGACCCTGCAACCAGGATAGAAACTACATAGAAGAGAGAATCTCAAGTTTTCTTCTTCAGTCTGGGTCTCAGATTGTAATGGGTCTTATCAGGTACAGTCTGATCCTGAAACAATGTTCGTGGATTTGTGGTGTTCAAACAAAATCAGTTTTGTTGATGGTACAACTTCTTGGAGAATGTCGTTGTTTTCTTTTTCCGAAAAGGTGGACATGTTCGGCGACCGAGCACTCGCCCTTCAAACCGCAGCGCACGCGTTTCTTGGCATCACTATAAAAGCGTTAAAAAAATTAATAATCTGAACATCAACTCCCATAACTTCTAAAATTGACCAGAGCTTACTGTGGACCACACAGTCAAACGCGGCCGTGAGGTCAACAAACGCTAAAAACAGGTTCCCCTTCAATAAAGGAAGATCCTTGTGCTTCACACAGAAGAAGGCCTGTGAACAAAGGACAAATTGTAACAAGGAAGGTACACCCTCGACACCCATTGGAAAAATACCTTCAGGACTGTACCCAGAGCAGATGGTGTGATTCACATTGCACCATGGGAGTGCTACCTGTGGATAACTGATCTTGGAATTAGGGATAATGTGCCACTTCTTTCTTGCCCTCAGAGAGAGAGCATCTTGAAACAAGCTCTGTCTTTGGTAGCGTTATGCCACTTGACCCATTGATCATGGAGAGACTGCTTTGGAAGACTCCACATCCTGACACCTTTTATCTTTTGTCCTGAAAATGCTTAGTTAGGAATGTCACCATAGTGCTAGATTGGGATAGAGTTAGTTCTTCTCACTTGCCAACCCTCAATGCAGGGAAACTTGGACTCCTGCTTCCTGATCTTAAGTATCTTATTTCTTGAACTAATTGTATTGCTTATGCTGCACCGTCTAAATTGGATACACAGATTTGGCTTCATGCTAATTTCTTTGTATTTCGAAACCCTCATACTGTGGTGTCTTTATGTCCAGTTAATTCTGGCTCTCTAATAATCTCACTAACCTTAATTTGTGTCTGGGGTTATTATGTAAAGAGTTATTAGTTATTTGATTGTTTGCTAGACTTTTCTCCCCTTTATACTTTCATGCTGCGAAAAAGAGAGATGGTTGTGGAGAGGATGTAGCCTTACGGCTAGTGCGGTCGACCTTGAAGTGGGGGAACCGGGTTCGATATTCGGCAATGACGCTTAACATCCTGTGACTCTGGGCAAATCACTTAATTTCCCCGTGCCTAACAAAAATGATTGGGCCAGATTCACAAAACTAATCTTAGACAAAATCCTGACTTTCGGTATTTACAAAAGGCATTTTGGGGTAGTAAAGTTAGAATTCCTAACTTTACTACTCCTAAACTGAGACAAAATCTCAACTTTACGACTTTCAGTATTCACAAAAGGCATTTAGGAGTAGTAAAGTTAGGAATCCTAACTTTACTACTCCTAAATGCCTTTTGTGAATACCAAAAGATTTAAATTTAGGATTTTGTCTCAGATTACTTTTGTGAATCGGGCCCAATGTGTCCATCTGTAACAAAACTGGTGCTCATGTAAAGGGCTCTGATACCTGATATCTCGGGTCTAGTTCTCGCTATATAAAACTCTAAAAAAATAAAATTAAAAAAATAACCATCAGATTGTGATTCTATAACAGGTCTAGAACATATATCATTTGACCATTGCTGGAGATTCTGACAAGTGACTTTCAGTGACATGATATGTTGTGTTATGTTATGTTAATGACATTTATAGAGCGCGGCAAATACCCAGAGGTGTCCTGGCGCTATCTAATTCCTCTGAGACTACTGGGCCGATGAAGAGTGGAAAGGGCGCTTACTCATTAAGAAAAGAGCCACGTCTTTAGTTCTTTATGAAATGACCAAAGATCCGTCATGGTCCTGAGATAGAGAGGCAATTTGTTCCATGCTTTTGCTGCACCGTAAATAAAGCTTTTGCCCCCCCCCCCCCCCATCGAGCTTTCTTTATATGTGGCACCCGAGCCAACTTGGCTTCTTTAGACCGCAAGGTTCTTTCCGGGACATACCATCGTAGTCTAAGCTTTAGAAAATCTGGCCCCATGCCATGTAGAGCTTTAAATGCCAGGCAAAGAGCCTTGAAACGTACTCGGCTTTTGACTGGAAGCCAATGTAGAGCTTTTCTCTCATTAGAGACTGAAGAAAATATAACTGCCGCATTCTGCAGTATCTGCAGCTTATTTAACGCTCTTTGTTGTGCATTGAGGTAAAGTCCAGTGCAATAGTCCAGTCTGGGAATTCACAATAGCCCTGACCACCGTTTGCCTGCTTTCCCAGGGCAGCGAGGGCAGCACTTTCCTCAACATTCTGATGAAATACATAGTTTTGGATATTACCGCGTTCACTTGAGGCTCTAAAGTAAGTCTGTCATCAAGTATTATGCCCAAGTGTTTTACCTTTCTGGTTGGGACTGGGAGAGTGCCCATTGAGTCGGGCCACCTGGAGGGAGTCCAGAAATTAGTGCTATTGCCAAACAGTATCACCTCCGTTTTGTCCGAATTCAACTTAAGGCAATTCTTAGCCATCCAACTGCCAAATGCTAACATGCACTCCCGAAAACGTCCTTCCGTACCAGCCTCTCCACCTGGTGTCAGAGATACCACAATTTGTGTATCATCCGCATAGGAAGTGAGGCCAAAACCAAAGGCGTCTATAACAGGGGCCAGAGCACTGACATAAATGTTAAAAAGGGTTGGGCTAAGGGATGATCCCTGAGGGACCCCACAAGGTGATGTAAAAGGTTTGGACTGGAAGTCCCCCAGGGCTACAATTTGTTTTCTGTCCACCAGGAAGGATCTTAAAAGGTCCCATGCTTTCCCACGAATACCACACGAATTTAGGCGGCTCAGCAGTATCGTGTGGTGAACCGTATCGAAAGCCGTGGACAGATCCAACAAGATCAGTGCTGCCCTACCTCCCTGATCCACAGCTTCCCTGATCTCTTCCGTGGCTTTAATAAGTGCAGACTCCGTGCTGTGCCCCGGCCTAAAGCCATATTGAGTGGGGTCAAGCACTTGTGTCTCATCCAGGAAGTGACTAAGTTGCCTATTCATAATTTTCTCGACCTGTTTCGCCGGTAATGGGAGTCTGGAAATTGGACGAAAACTATTCGGGTCGTTAGCGGAAAGGTTTGGTTTTTTTAAAAGGGGCAAAATGGATGCCAATTTCCACTGCCTAGGGAAATGTCCTGATTCCAACATTTAATTAAATATTACCGTTAAAAGATCTGCTATCGGACCCGGGGCCAGTTTAGCCACCTTGGCGGGGCAGGGATCATACGGGGATCCAGAATTAACCTCCATGAGGATCTTTTGTGTGTCACAGGGAGATACTACAAAAATGTATCAAACATCGGGCAATGAGCCCCATTTGACGTGGGAATCTCACTAATCGTATCCATGTTGCCAGTGCTTACTTTGCTGAATACCGTGAAGATAGCTGCCACCTTGGACAGGAAGAATTTTGCCAATTCTTCACACGTCACTTGGCTAGGTTGGACTATCACTGGCTTGGGCGAGGCCAGCGTGACGACTGTCCTAAACAGTTCTTTAACTGAGTTTTTAGATTCTGTGATCTGTGCAGCGAAGTATTTTTGTTTAGTTGCCGCAATTGCCTGTTTGTAGGTCAGCAAGCTGGCTTTATAAGCTTTTTTCTCAGTTTCCTTGTAATTGCTCCTCCAATTCCGTTCTAGCTGCTTACAGATAAGCTTTTGATTCCTGAGCTCCTCCGAATACCAGGGGGCGGAGGGGTGTGTTCTCGTAGGATGCAGGACTTTACTTGGAGCTAGTCTGTCACAGGCCTGTTGCAACCAGCCTGTATAACTTTGGCAGGCCCCTTCCACTTCTAACGGCAATTGAGTTGCAGAGGAGGATAATAGCTTGTTAAAGGTGGTTCCATCCAAATTATTCCAAGCTCTTATTCTTAAACAATCCTTAAGGACTGTGCTTTTTTATATGGCTCAGTTCATAATATCTCGAATTGGGCTGCGGAGTGGTCGGACCATACCAGAGGGAGGAGGCCCCGGAAATGGAGATTTTGTTGGTTGGAAAAAATCCCGTCCAGGGTATGCCTTCCCCTGTGCGTGGCACCTACTACCTGCTGCCTCAGGTCTGCAGTCAGCATTAGGTCGTTCAAAGTCATAGTATCCGTTTCCTCCATCAATTCTAAATGGAAGTTAAAATCTCCCATGCCTGTGAAGGCCTCTGAAAGCGTCCCCTCTTCCAATAGGATACCCAGGCAGGCTAAGAAGGAATTTCTAGGTCCTGGCGGCCTATATAATAAACACCCCTTAAAGGGGTGGTGATGGGTGAGAGTAAGATTGAAAAATAAAGCCTCACAAGTATCTATAGGAATTGGCTGGAAGGCTGCCTTGATTGAATGATGATAAATCACTGCCAGACCTCCGCCTTTCCTTATCGGCCTATCAAGTGTATGACATAAAAATTCCGGGGGGGTGCCCTTCACTATATCCGGCCCTGAGGTGGCATCTGTCCATGTCTCCGTAATGAAGGCCACCTTAACCTCATGATCCTCGATAAGTCTGGCACATTCTAGACTGTGCTTGACTAGAGACCTCGCATTCACCAGAATGCATTTCATTGATCGGGCCTCCTTAACATCTGCCCCTCTCCTCTTCTCCTCCTTATTAGAAATAGGTTAGTTTAGGATCCTGGGTATGCTAGATCTACAACCAGGACAAGTCTCTGGAACAGCTATAGGTAGGGTACTTGGGAGTATGCGAGGGCAATCCCTTGTATTAATAGTCCCCCTCAACTTTAGCAAAGTTACGCTGCCATACCTGTAAGCAGGCACTGTTCCTGGACTAAAACAACCAGGATCCCTGGTGCTGGGCACTGGCATGGCGCGGATGGGCGCAGACAGGCTTGCTTTAGACGCGCCTTTGGCGTGCCAGCGGCGCGCTCGCGCCAGCTTGTGTTTTAAGCGTGAGTCAGGGAGCCTAGTCCGCTGACCTGCGTTCCTACAAAGATGGCGGCCCTTCCTGTCGCTCGCTCCAACCTAAAACGCTAAAATAGTTAAAGTAAGATACCCCAATACAAATATAAAAACCTGCAGTGCTTTTTAAAGATTAAAACAATTGATTGTGCAAAAACGCAAAGTGCAGCTTGCCTTCCATGTGTCCTCCACTCTTCTCCCGGCTCAAGTCTCAGGAGAACTAGGGCTGCGCGCTCGCGCCAGATTGTGTTTTAAGAGCGAGTCAGGGAGCCTAGTCCGCTGACCTGCGTTCCTACAAAGATGGCGACCCTTCCTGACGCATGCACCGCTTTATTTTAATGCCCCGACCTAAAACGCTAAAATAGTTAAAGTAAGATACCCCAATACAAATGTAAAAACCTGCAGTGCTTTTTGAAGATTAAAACATTTAAAACAATTGATTGTGCAAAAACGCAAAGTGCAGCTTGCCTTCCCTGTGTTCTCTACTCTTCTCCCGGCTCAAGCCTCAGGAGAACTAGCAGAGTGCCCATCAGCAACACACATTGAAACAAGAGGGTGTCTGCTGCCACAGAGTGCAAATTTAAATTTTAAAAGTCTTTGCTCTCTGGTATCGAACAGCCACTATTCCTAAGGTGCATGCACAGGGCAGCAGGGGATAAATGGAGTGTCAGGCATACTGGAGAATTGGAGCGCAATGAGGTGAGGAGAGAGGGGGCATGAGTGGCCTTGGATTGTTTGGGGACAGGTATTTATCACAGGGGTGGGAGAGGAGGCCTGAGGGGGACATTTTAGAGGCTTGGGTGTGGTGTAAGGGACAATTCTACCAACTTTGCAAATGGGGAACCAGGTTTCAGTCCCAAGGTTGGCTCAACATCCTGTGATTATGTGCACATTAGGAATCCTCACCAGCTCTAAAAAACTACTTATTTAATGTACCTTGAGCTCATGTAAAATGCTCCAAGCTATATAGAGCAACAAAAACAACAACAAACAATAGTTATGGGACTGCAGGTCCCAAGAAACAAAGAGCGTGGGCCTGTCAGCACAGGAGGAGGGACCTGTGCATTTTAAAGGCAGGCGACAGAGGCACTTAAAACAGAATTCCAGCCGGAGCACTCCTATCGAATATTGACAATTATTTTTTCATATTATTGCCAAGAACTGTAAGCTCTGGTCGATATCACTGCATTTAGTGGGGAATATGGCAGATAAATCTTTTAATTTTAAGCATTATAATATATCATCGAGCACTCTCTGTAGACGGTCAAGATATCATGGCAAAACCATGCATGCCGTTGTTAGAGATGGGGTGTGGCTGGAGAATATTTGGGGGTTCTACAGGTTGCTGGGAAGTAAGTTAAGGAAAGTGCCCCTTTTTGCATGGTTACCTACCACTTTTTGCCTGAAATTTGGTGCAACTTTACTTGATGTGCCCAGGGTCCCTGCCAATCAAGTTCCCAGGGCCTGTGTTCTTTCCCAAAACTGTACCCTTGTAACAGCAATTGGCACATCTCTGGCCACAGGTAAGCTGCTTGTAAAAGGCACCATGGGTACATGGGGCACTTTGACCATGGAAGGCCTCTAAGGGCTGCAGCACCTATTGTGCCAGCCTTAGAGACCCTGCACCTTTACATACCACACACTGGCATTGCAAGGTGTGTTTTTTTGCGCAGAGAAAAGTGAAGAGTCAACATGGCACACATCCCTGTGTGCCATGCCTGCAATTCGCTGCCTGGGGCCTAGGTAAGTCCCCCCTCTAGCAGAGTGCACTAGACTACAGGTGAGGGTACAGTTGCAGGAGCACTGTACCCCTACAGTGTCTAAGTCCATTCTTAGACATTGTAAGTACAGTAAAGCCATAAAGAGTATATGGTCTGGGTGTTGGTCATTGCGAACTCCACAGATCCATAATGGCTTTACTGAAACCTGGGAAGTTTTGCAGCAAACTTCTCAGTACACTAAACCCACACTGATTTCAGTGTGGGATTTAATGTAAAATGCACTCAGAGGGCATCTTAGAGATGTCCCCTGAAAAACGACCTGAATTGCTGCCTGCCGTTTGCCACCAACAGACAGGTTCTGGACCCCTGAGTAGAGGGCCTCTGCTCTCTCGGTCCAGAAACAAAGCCCATCCTCAGTAGAGGTGTCATGCTTCCTCCCGCAGGATGAGCTGGGTCCACATAGGGGAAGCTTCAAAGGTCTGCTGCCTTTGTAAGTTATCCCTGCCTTATGCTGCCTCCAGCAACTGGCTCCCACCGGATCTGACCCCCAATTTTGGGCGGAAAAATCAGTGGGAGGAGAGGTGTAGCCAACTTTGCCACCCCCACCCCTCAGATGGGAGAGGCGAGGTGATGCACACATCTCAGTCCACTACATCCTGAAGATGAGGGGACCCAGCCAATTTTGGAGAGGCACATTCACCCCCTCCCACTGGAGGGTGGCACACTTGGGGGTGTACCAGACACAAAGAAGGGACCTATTGTTCCTGACTTGCACACCCCTGTAACACCCCTAAATTTAGTATTTAGGGCAACCCTGACCTTGCCTTCTCAAATATAAGGAATACTGAAGAAGGACCAAAGAGCCATGCTGACCAAAGAAAAAGAGGACACCAACTGCTTTGGCCCCAGCCCTACCGGCCGGTCCTGACTCCCGCCTGCCTACAGTGGAAACCCTGGTGTGTCCAGCAGCCCCCAGAACCCAGAGGATGTGCCCTGGACTCATCTGAAGAACTCTGCCTCCCGTGAGCACTGGATTTGCCAAACAAAGACTCCAGCCCAGAACACGGACCCAGGCAGCTCTGCGGTTCCCCACCACTCTGCACTCGAAGCCCACGGCCCGGGTTTGAGTGGCCCAACACTCCAAGGAGGTCTCCCCAGTGATCCTGATCTGGGATCTGGTGATACCTGACCTACTCAAGCTTCAAGCCAAAGCCTGCAACCTCAACCCAAATGGCTCCCCCAACTGCAAACGGAGCTGGTAAGAAGACCAGACACCAAAAGACACCCCTGCAACGACAGTATCCAGGCATCCCCCAAGAATCCAACTTACCTCTCCAGTCAGCGGTTGCCTTCAGGAAGCCTCCTTGCCGGAGCCTGCAGCATTTTCTTCTAACCCGGAGATCTTCATTGCCACCCACAGGGCATCCGGCCGCCTCCGTGTCACTGGTGGTGCAACTCCTGTTCTGATTGTTGGTCCTTGTAGTGTTGATCCTAACCCCAGGAGCTTTGCTCCCATATCCGAGTAGCCTGCTCGTAAGCAGCCCCTGACCTACGGCCCCCTTAGCCCTATTGGCTCACATTGGGCCCCTGCACTGTGCACCAAACCGCCCCACTGCCGCCGGTGGTGCAATTTGAGTGCCTAACTGGACCTTCGGGAGCCCTGGTCCTAACCCCCAAAAAACCATACTTGCAGGTCATTTACTTACCTGTAAACCGTTAACACTTTTTTCCTCCATAGGAACCAATGTTATTATTTTTTTGTCTAACAATGCTGTGTTGAACTGACTTTTTGTATGAAAGAAATGTAACTATGCTTTAAACCTAAACAGGTCTTACTTGCCTTTGTATTGTAGTATCTACGGTGTAATATCTAGGCATATCAAGTCAAGTCAAAATAACTTAATTCGGTTTCATACGAAACCATAAAAGTTCATAAAATCGTCATTACAAACTATTATTTCATTGGTCAGAACACAAAGTAGCATAGTAAACATTTTATACACATCAATTTGCTATAACAAATGCAAAACAAATTACACCTTTAAACAATCTTCTAGTAAAATTACAGTCTATGTTACATGACACTTATCACAATTATGGCATGCGGCTCCGTCCATAAGAATACATCAGTGCTTAATTTGATTTGTTTAGGGAATTACACTAATCTGCTTCAGTAGAAATGGCTAATACCGTTTCCTAATTGCCATAGCTACTTTAATATAATTGGAAACTTTAGTGCATATATTGTAAGTGGCCAGTAAGAATAAATAATAAAACCTTGCAATATAAGAACACAACCAAATGTCTTTTAAAATCGGAGCTAAAAATCTTTGTCTTGGTTCTTTGTAGAGGGGACAAAATAGCATAAAGTGCACAGTGCTCTGAGCTGCCAAATTATCACAATGGCAAGACTCCAGTTTATCTTCCCACCCTGATTGTTAAGGAAAAGCCACCAAGAAATGCAGGGTAAGTAAGTGTAATCTAGTAAGATAAAATCAAGTCTGTACATTTACCGTAAAAGTTAGATGAATTTGCTGTTGATTCGAAGATAAACAAAAGTGGCTTGTTACGTCAGAGTGGGAACAGGATATCTTTGCCCCTGCAGAATGGGCCTCTTTTATAATATTTTAACATTTTCAGGGATACTGTCTGGGGAATCAAAATAATCTCCCAAACCTAATTTACAGAAACTGTCCTTTGTGAATCAGAGCCAAGGAATAGAAAGTGCTCTGTTGGACCCGGCCTCATAGATTGGCCCTCCGTGCCCCCGCACCACCGAAACCTGGTGCCTGCAGCCCAAGCACGCGGCCCAGCCGACCTTTCCCACCAGGACACCTGCACCAACCCCGGACATCCCCGTCCGTGGCCTCTCTCCTTTCGGCCCCCCCGGGCCGCGTGCCCACTCCATGCAACAAGATGGCCGCCCGGCTCCAGCGCGACCCGGGCCTCGAGGCGCCACTCCGGCTGGAGGACATCACGCTTCCAGGGGATGAGAGAGGGAGGAGCAGTTTCTATCGCACCTCTGAACTCCCCTGGGACGATGGGTTTCGATCGGCCCTCCGGCCTCCCTGCGGGCTGGCTCCGTGCCTGCTGGGTGTCTGGGGCTCCTCCCGGCCCTGAAAGGATCAAAAGACAATAGCAAGAAACCCCGACAAGCGGCCCCCAGGTGACAAGACCCCTGCCTGCACAGACTCCGGACATCAAAGCGGGGTCGACCTATAACAAGGGGTGCTCTGAAACTGTCCCGCAGATTCGACGCTGGAACAACGAGAGCTGCCGACGTGGTCGCGGCTCCTGGAACTTGAACCCACCTGAGCCCTGCTGAGTGACTCGCGGCTCCCTGAAGATCGTAAGACCTCCGAACTCGTACCTGAGCCCTGCTGAGTGACTCGCGGCTCCCTGAAGATCGTAAGACCTCCGAACGTGTACCTGAGCCCTGCTGAGTGACTCGCGGCTCCTTGAAGATCGTAAGACCTCCGAACCTGTACCTGAGCCCGCTGAGTGACTCGCGGCTCCCCCAGACTCTCACGGTCCCGCCGGACCCCGACTCCGACCACGTATCCCCCAGCTCGAGGATTGTGAGCTGTGCGCCGGATACGTCCCTGCTTTGAACCGATTACCAGAGACAGTCCCGCTACCCCCTACCTTTCCGAGACTCTTGAGCCCGTGCTCACCTTGTACATATTTGCAGTGATACCTATTTGATAAAGCTTGTTTTCTGAGAATACCCAGTGTGGTCTCTCTGTGTCGTGTGGTGCCAGAAGTACGATCCTAGTTGCGAGATTCCTCCCCCTGGGGAATCTCTCGCCAGTGCCCGGCTACAATACTACACGGGTGGGACTCAGGGAAGTCAGGACCCCCTTCCGGGCTCCTCTGAGGTCGCCGTCTAACATGCTCCATCAAGCGTAATACAATCCTTAATAACCTCTCTGGAGAACACTAGCTCTTCGGACAGCCAGATTTTTGCCCATAAAAGCAGGGGGGAAATTTCTATGGAAACCTCCACAAAATCGAGCCCCAGTTCTTGATGAGAGAAGATGGTGGGGGCACTATTTGGAGTCATCAGTAGTCTTTTAATAAACTTGTTTGCCATGACTTGTAGTTGTCGACTGTTATGGTATCTCCACACTACTGCCCCACATGTTACAACAGGCAAACATTTGGTTTTGTAAAGTGTGACCAGCTCAGTCACTGGCTTATGACCCACCTTTCTGGCAAAGAGAAAAGCCCCTCAACTATCCAACCTGCTTGTTGTCCCCTTGCTGTGACGAGTGAATCCCAACTCAGCCTATTATTGAAAACATTCCCTAAATAGTTAAAATTATTCAGTTTATCGATTCTCTTGTCTCCCACCATATATTTCCTTGTTTTTGTCATTTTCGGGCCACACACCATAATATATGATTTTATAAAATGCTCTTTTAGATCAAGAGCCAGCATAAAATCTGTGAATGCGTTAAGCAGTTTTTGAAGGCCAAGTGCTGTAAGGGCCATTAACACAGTGTCATCCGCGTAGGAGAGTAGCAGGACCTGTGTGCCTCAGAATACGCAGACAATCAATTTCTTTGTCTTTTAAAAAGACCCCTAATCCATCGGTGTACATTAAAAAAAAAAAAGGTGCCAGGATGCATCCCTGTCGTACACCTTCCGTGGAGGCTATGGGCCTAGTTTTTTCCCCTTGGGGGCCATATCGTATAACAACAGAATTTGATGGGTGGAGCCTGCGAAGAAGAGAAATCAGAGCCTCCTCTACGCCCATGTTCCCCATAAATGCCCACAACTTTACAGTGTCAAAAGCACTGGACAAGTCCATGAAGGCCAGGTGAATGGAACCCTTCCTGGCCCTCATGTACTTCCCCATAACCAGTGACAAGTTCAGGTACTTTTCGGTGGTGCCCATCCCTCTCCTGAAACCATAGTGCGTCCTTGTCATCACTCTACTGTCTGTCGCCCATGTTTCAAGTCGGGCCAGGACAACCCTACCCAGCAGCTTTGCCGTAGCGTCAATAAGGGAGATTGGCCTATAACAGGCGGGGCCACTTCGATTCCCTTTCTTGTATACGGGGACAACGACTGCCTCTCTCCAGGATACTGGAATTGGGCCAATAATCACTGCCTTAAAAACATTGGCAACAATGGGGCCCATAGATGGGGATTGCTTTTAAAAAGATCTAGGGGGACCCCGTCGGGGCTTGGCGCTTCCCAGAGACAACATAAAATCTATAAAGCTTTCCCTACCCCTTCCAACAAAGGTGAGACACTGCATTAGGCAGTTACTAACTAAATCATTAATGAGACCCAAATCATTTCCATTATAACAGTTTAGGGCCTCACCCTGGAAAGTATGAATGAGGTGCGGCTGCCCCTCTGTGTTTAGCAACCCACAAGCATGGTTGGAACTATATGGGCAGGAAGAACAATTAAAATCACCTACCCACAAGATGCATAGTGGTTGCCATTTCTCAGAGGTTTTGTTAAACTCAGCCCTGACAATTGTTTTGGTTAAAAATATTGTAGTAACAGTTCACAATTAAAAGCTTAACCTGTAGCATGGTAGAAATTAGAATTAATTGGTACCACGAAGATGTAACAACGGGGCTGATTTTTATGGCCTCGTATTTAACTGCAATCAACACCACTAGCCCTCCTTTAGCTCTTCTCGCTGGGAAAGGTGTTGCATGAACCGTATAAGAACAGTAACCATTCAGCGCTATGTCTTCGCTATACCACGCCTCCTGTAGACAAATAACATCTAAGCCTCTAATATAGCTTAGCCACTCCTCATCAGTCATTTTGGAACAAATTCCTGCTATGTTCCATGAAATACATTTTAGTAAAGCCTTTGTGTGACCCTAGTTAACCAATCCCCCTGACTCATCAATCGTGGTTTGTTCACCTAAGGTAACAAGTGAGTGCAGCACTTGACCAATAGAGGTCTTGATTGAAGCCTTTTTGTTACCTTGATTTACCACTCCCTCAGGTTTATCATCCGTAACTAGCTCAACTACAATAGGAGGCAGGTATGGTACCTGACTTGAAGTAATAACATTTGGGGTCAGTGGGTACACTATTTCTTTATCTTGGTTCTCCCTACTAGTATTTCTTCTAGAGGAGGGGGATTCAACTAAATCCATCAGGCCCCTATTACTATGTTCATCTAAATTAATTTCTCTCTCTTGAATAGTATGATACAGACCCAACCCAAATATAACAGCTGATTGGCTAGGACACCCAATTTGTCAATCAATTTTAGTCAAATCTGAAAGAGCATCAAACTGGTTAGAGGACTCCCAGCAGTGCCCAGACATATGAGGGGTGGGTGCCTAACACTCCCAGCAGTGCCCAGACATATGAGGGGTGGGTGCCTATCACTCCCAGCAGTGCCCAGACATATGAGGGGTGGGTGCCCAACACTCCCAGCAGTGCCCAGACATATGAGGGGTGGGTGCAGAGGACCCCCAGCAGTGCCCAGACATATGAGGGGTGGGTGCAGAGGACTCCCAGCAGTGGACAGAGACATGGGGGGGTGTACATCATTATCAGATGACCACAGCTCCATGGGTGAATGTACGTATCCCTAACTTAGGACAATGATGATAGTGCCATAACAACACATCACTGACAGCAGTGTCCCACTCCCAGGAGGAAGGAGGTCTTACCCCCACTGCATGACACACCACATGTGGGTGTGAGGACAAATAACACATGCATACCCACCCCTGGCAGATACAGCACAATACACACACTGAGATCATGCCACAAGACTGTATAGTCATGTCACTGCCTAACAAACTAAGAGAGCCAAAGAGAAAACAGACTGTCACACACATCCCAGGACTGATAGGAATGTTCAGGTGCTGGGCTAGCGACCAAGATGTTGTCTGTCATGGAAGGAATAGGGTGGAGTTCCCACAGATACAATGCCCACAATTGATAGTCAGGTGTTCAAATACCTAGCAGAACAAGTACCATATGTGTACTAGGCTGGGATTACACACATGCATTGCGCGGAAAAGGGACCATTTATCCATGAAGGCATGGCAAAATACTCTATACACAAGTACAGTGAGTACCAAGGATGGCACAGACGATGCAGCCGAACACATTGCTGAGCAGGCAGTTGAAGGGATCCATCACCAACAAAGGACATGTAGACACAGGGCAACACAACAATTGTGCAACTCTCTGCAGGGGAGATGTCAGGTGCCACAGAGGAAGGAACACCCCTTGGGACAATGTCTCCAAACACAAAGAGCATACACGACAAAGAATCTTTGCAGAGATCGCGTGATGGCACGCAGATACCAAGTTCCACCCCATGTGGAGGAGACCACAACATTTCCCTGAAACATAACACATGCCCACAACCCCAACTCCTGTAGCATCAGCATCAACATCAATACCTGAAATGCAAGACTTTTCCAAAGAAAAACAAAATGCTTTATTCAGCATGAAAATAATAATGTGTAAACGAGACTATTCACAAAGGCCAATGGCCAGTCCATATCAGCAGTCCTTGGGGGGGGGGGCACATGGCCATGCGTCTCCCCTAGCTTGCCTGCACATCACAAGAGTGGTTCATCGACTGGGGGTGGCCATCCTGTGGGGAAGGACCAGGCACCGCAGGGACAGGAGGGGGAAGGGTAGGTGTTGTGGGTGCAGGGACGGACGACTCCACCACAGGGGGTGGGGCAGCGCCAAAGGTGGAGGCGAGCTCAGCGCTGCACACTTCTGCCAGTTCTTCAAGCGTCTCCCCTGCACCCGGAGAAACAACAGGCCCCAAGGAGGATGAGGGGTCGGAGGGATGGGTTGCAGTGCCACTGGGGGAGGTGGTGGACGGGCTGGGGGACTTAACTCCCCTACCCGTGGAGTGCCGTGACCGTTTGCATCCAGGTGAACTAGTGGGGCTGAGGCCCAGCCCAGCAAAGTAGGCCTCCTTCTCCGAATCTGGGGCAGGGGAGCCAAGGGGAGTGACATCGGAGGGACTGGGGAGTGAGTCATGTGGATGAGGACTGTGGCTGCGTGCCTGCCTGTGTGCCCCAGACCCAGTGGGTGTGCCTGCTACCCCCTGAGTGTGCGTGTCAGGAGGTGTGCGCTTGCCATTACGTGGTGGTGTGCTGCTTGTGTCTGGTGGGGTGCGTGTGTGTGGATGTCTTGGTGTGCTTGGGACAGGCATGGGTGTTGGACTTGTGGATGGGCCAGGGGTGGGGGGGAGGCAGCGCTGCAGGTGACTCGCTACTGCCGTCAGTGACGAGTCCAGGGACCTCAGCAACATCCGTTGGTCAGACATCGCTGATGACATGCCCTCCATGTACGACACCATCTGGGTCAGCAGTCTGGTGTGGCCATGGAGGACAGTCAGGATCGATGTCTGCCCAACTTGCAACTGCCGCTGAATGTCCACAGACTCGGCCGTGAAGGCAGCAGGGGGGACAGGGGCAGGGGGTGCGGTGCCTGGCACGAAGGAGACACGGTGTGGCCTAGCACGGACAGAGGGACCCGAGCAAGTGGGAGGGCGGTGATGGGAATGGAGGGGGCGGTGAGAGATGTACTGCTGCTTTCAGCTCTGGGAGCAGCCTCCACCCCCACTGGGAGCTCAGCCTCGGACCCGTCTGCCTCGTAGTCTATGTTGGTACTGGGCAGGTCCTCCGTCTCACTCCCCTCGCCCTCCGTGCCACTAGATTCCACCGACTCCACAGCAGTGGTGGCACCACTGCTCGATCCCTCCTCCACGTCCGTGCCGGTGTCTCCCTCGGTGTCCTCCGATGATGCTGTGGGCAAGGTGAAGAGACAGGAAAAAATCAGTCACCTGTATACATCCGACACATGAGTCCAAACAAAATAGGCAACAGTGCATATCAGGAAAGGCATCAGGAGTAACATCTAGGATACTCCCCACATATGTAAGCCCTGCTCTACCCAGTTGGACGACGCACCATGCCACTTGCAAACAATGAAAATTAGGACACAACAGCAAATAACTTGAAATCACAAGATCATGAGAAGCTAGTGTCTGGGATCAGTTGAGCACAGCAAGACTATTAAGGCATGCCACCTTAAACAAATAGTATTGTCGCACCCAAGGCCAAATACCACATGCCAATGCAGAAGGTGTCCCCACACTCAGAGACCTGTGAATACTTTTGACACCCCAAATAAATACATTGTGACTCCTGGAGAATCACAACCCTTTACAAAATGGACATGTCTAGCATGTGTGAATGTGGCACTCTGTGAACACAACACACATGTGTCTGTAGAGCAGAAGTCACACAAGGAGGTGCACACCAAACTACATGTACACAGTCATTGTCTGAGCTGCCAGACTCATTCAAATCAGCCACTGTTAGGCAGAAATGGCGTAGCAGTAAGTACATATACATGGCACCAGGGTGGCTGGATGACTTGACACTCGTAAGTTGGTATCAGCAACAACCAAGGACTAACCCAAATGCTAGCACACTGTGAGAACATGTATATGTATGAACTCCAAACAAGTGTTGTCCAAACTGTGCCTTACTTTCAAATGTGCCAGCGTGTCCCTGGAAAGTGTAAAGGTGGTGTCTTGTGCACTTCCCTGGGACACATCTGTCATGCAGGCACATCATTGTCCTTCACAACCAAACAACAAGGTCAAGCATATGAAACATTGAGACATGTTGACAGGTGTAGTGAGTGCCAATGGACATTTTCCCAGAGTAACAACTTGAATAATGTCATTTGTCACATGGCTATCCGTCACCTGATCACACAGTTGGCTACACATATGACCTACTGACTGTCATCTGGAGTGGCACACATGTCCACACCCAGGACAATGGATAAGCTAATGGGCCTGCAATTGTTTAGCAAAAACGCCTAGCTGTACTGTGGGTTCCCCCTCATGGCAAGCCAGAATGTACCCACAGATGTCAGCACACAAAGTCACAACTGTGTACCATCTGAACCACACACAGGTGCCAAAAATGTCCAAGCAGGATACATGATTTCCAAGAACTGACACAGGCAATGAAGCACCAACAGCAAGCACTGGCCAACATCACGGGGGCACTGGACGATGACTTTCTGTACTGCGAATCATCACACACAAGTCAGAACTGGCAATGAAACATCAGGGTTGAACATGTACGCCCCTCCCGCGCACACCCACCCATACCTGAGTCAATGTGACTGATACCAATCAAGAAGTGAAAGCTCTTATTCAGGGTTAAAATAACTGTGCATGAAAACTAGCTTCATTAACACAACATCACCTTGTAGGGCTGGCAAAACATATTGGTCACAAACAAACATCAACAGATTGTTGTGAATAGCCACACAGGCACTGCCCAGTGTGAGTATGCACAAGCAAACTGCTGTATCCCTGTCCAGTGGGCAAATGTATCACACATGTGAAAACTACTACCTAGGCCAGGGAACAATGCCACAGAGGCAGAGCCATTATGAACCCACAGTGAATGTGCACAGTGTTGGATGACACACATGAGTAGGAGGGCCGGCTGTGACAGGGGACTGTAGTGTGCACACTGCTCCATGGTCCTGGAATGAGCTGACTGTTACAGGAGCAACCGTCCCGCCACTATGCATATATCCCACTCATGCACATCATGTCTGAGGCCACAACATTGGTAATGCATGCAGCAAGTCTGTTCATTTGAAACCTCACACTACTATGTTGGGACTCAGCATCAGTGGCAACAAATATGCACCCCCTAATGACTGTACAGGACAGGGCACAGGCAGACCACCCCCACACATGATGCTGAAAGCAGTGTGCACCTTGATAAACTGGCAGCCTAGATGACCATGTGCAATAGTGATCACACACAGACCAGGTAACACATGTCAAGGAGGGAAAGGGAGTAAGAACAGCACAGGTTGAATGTGGGGGAACAGGATATGCACTGCACATATATACCCTGGCAGTGTCTCCAGGCGAATGAGCAGCAACAAAAGCTGGCGACACACAACAAACACACATGTACCTACCCCTTCCTGCTGCTGTAACTCCTGTATCCGCCTATCCAGGTCAGGGAAGACCACCGCCAGGACACGCCGCATCTGGTGGGTCAGGGGCCGGCGCCTGCCATGCTTGCGAGGAGCCTCCTCCTTCAGCATGACCCGGGCGATCCTCCGGGTCCAGCACCGGATGTCCTGCCATCTCTTCCTCACTTGTGGCAGGCACCGACTGCGACCCTCCGCCGATTGCACGGCCTTGACGGCGTCCTTCCAGATCTTCCCCTTGTGGTAGGGGGATACCTGTGTGGATGATAAAGTGGGACAACATCACTACACCTGCACCATGTCACAGAGACACACAGTTGAACATCTTAGATTTGTAGAACAGGGCATAGTATGCTGGCAAGTAATAGCACCTTAGTCATAGGGACTTTTTCCACTGGGGACGCAGCAATGCACTACATGGCATAGTAAGTACACAGGTGGCATGAGGGGTGCGAACCAATCCCTGATCATGGCACACACTGTGCATCCCAAGCAACACAAGGCTGATGGACAGCCGCAAAGCAGTCACATGCGCCAGGCCACTGACGAAACCTCAGCAGTGTACACAGACACACACAGGCACACATAAATCACCTGCCATTGGCAACAGCGGATGCAAACCTCACTCTGCACATGTGCCACTTGCCAGAGGGGGGTCACAGGTGTGGGGCTAGCTCAGCAAGTCAGACACACAGCACGGCTTACTTCACACATCAGATGGATTGAGCAGTTGCCTCCTCCATGCAGCTGTGGTGCAACACTCCACATAGACACTCATCCACATGACAAGAAACATTCACACACATCAATGTCCAGGGGGTGTACACATAATTAGGACACTCTCACCACTCTCACCACAGCTCCACTCAACTCTCACACACATCTGTGGGTGCATTCACCTGTCACACCGGGGTGACCACTGAATCACCGCAGGACAATAGAACAAGAATGCCCAAGAGGATTTGACTGGCGGAATGTGCCATGCACTATGCAGTGAATGTCACAGCAAGCACAATGCGAGTGAGGAGTGCACACATGAACTACATCAAGCCCTGCATGAGAGACATAAGCCATCCCCCCCCCCCCGGGACCCACTCCACCCAACATTGCATGTCTGTCACACCTGGCCACAATGCCAGATGTGACAGACACAATAAAGGTGCACAGGCAAAGGTACTGGAGTCAGCACTCACCTGCTCCCCTGGTCGACCACACAGCATGGGGTACTGTGGGAGGATCACATCCAGCAGGGCCTCATTCTCCTCCTGGGTGAAAGGCTGGGCCCTCTCCACAGTCCTTGACATGGTGCCAGAGGGAGACAATACAGCAGCAGTGGTAGCGACTGACATGTTGTGCAGGCAAGTGCCCTCTCATGGGTTCTGCCTGCCTTATATCTGCCTTGCTGGCCTATTTCATATACAGGAGTACAGAGTGATTGGTCAGACTCATTTGCATCCTACGTTTCCTCCAATCCCTTTAAACATACACCAGTGACAGCCTTTGCATCTTTCGATTTTGCAGCATCATGTCAAGTCAACAACCACTTTGCAACATTGTTAAATGTGGCCAACTGATTTTTCCAGCTCACATGGTGTAAAATTTTGAACTTGAAACTCGGTATCCATGACAACCAGCATGCATTTAGGCCCTAATACTTGTCCCTCATGTGTCCCCATTGTAAATCTTAAATCCCCACACAGGTACGGCGCTTTTCACACGTACCCCTAGGGCACCATCACTACAGTGATACAGGCCGTACTCACGCTTGTACGGCCCGTACATGCGTGAGTACGGCCCGTATCACTAGGCCCTACGGTACCCCCAACGATAGTGATAGGCACGTACTCACGCGTGTACGGCCCGTACACGCGTGAGTACGTGCCTATCACTAGGCCCTACGGTACCCCAACGATAGTGATAGGCACTTACTCACGCGTCTATGGGCCGTACACGCGTGAGTACGGCCCGTATCACTAGGCCCTACGGTACCCCCAACGATAGTGATAGGCCCGTACACGCGTGAGTACGTGCCTATCACTAGGCCCTATGGTACCGCCAACGATAGTGATTGGCACGTACTCACACGTGTACGGGCCATACACGCGTGAGTACGGCCCGTATCACTAGGCCCTACGGTACCCCCAACGATAGTGATAGGCACGTACTCACGCATGTACGGCCCGTACACACGTGAGTACGTGCCTATCACTAGGCCCTACGGTACTCCCAACGATAGTGATAGGCACGTACTCACGCGTGTACGGGCCGTACACGCGTGAGTGCGGGCCCTACACACGCCCTCAGAGCGTGTGTACTGCATTTCACAGCTTACACTGGTGATAGGAGGCGCACACAAAAGGAATGGAGGTGTCAGACTCACACAAGGCTGTACATCAAGTCATTGTCAGTGCAGTCCTTCATGTGCAGGGCCTAGGTGTGTCAGGCAGTGATGTGGCACATGTCTCCTCATGTTGTGGCACAATAGATGTGTGATGAGCTGTTTACACATGTCATGTGTGATGGGGCACTAAGTGGCACACCTCCCCTTCACACTTTGCACATGTGTGCATGTGCGACACACGTGTCAAGCACTGCATCACTGGTATGGCAAAGTCAGCAACACCCGCAACTGTCCCCTGATGGCAGGTACACGGATAATTACACCTCACATGTGACTCCCAGTGTGCCACGATGTGACTATGTCATGTGTGTGTCATGTGTTCCTATGAGCTTTCCGTTGGTGTTCCGTCAACTCCATCTGCTGTTGCAGCTTCCAACATGTGTATGTGTGCATTTGTGCATGACACACATATACGCACACCATGCCACATGTGGACTCACACGTTACATGTGTCATGATGGTTCGAAGATGACTTCCTGACATGAGGCAATATCGGCATTGTATCAATGTCTGTGACATCAGTTTTTGACATGGACCCCTTAATGGAAATGTGTGTCATCTGTCCATTTGCAAATAACATGTGACTTGTGCGTCTAGACTACCGGCAGCTGTCTGTATGAGATGACATCCTTCTAATGCTGATATGTGGATGTCTGTCACTCATGTAATGTGTCTGGCTTGTCACTTACACTGGCCAACAGCTATTTCATGGCATGTCACGTCAACATTGCCATGCAACTATTGTGGCTGGCTCTTCGTACGAGTATCACCTGGCTGACCCACGTGTCCTGGATGTATTGCACAGCACAGACTCTGTATTAAGCAGATGTGTATTAGCTGTTGAACATGTGCTCACCTCAGTGACATTGGTGTGGTAATGTACTCACTCTTCGTTATTCCTTCCAAATCTCTGCAGGGCACCGCCTCTCCCCAAACGAATGCCAGACCTGGATGCCATGCGTGAACATGACTGCATATGCAGATACCGATTCTCGCAAGAGTTGATAGAGGACTTGACCCGCCGGCTTGCACCACACCTCCAACCACAACACAGGCATCTTACAGCTCTGACCCCCCAAGGTGAAGGTGATGGCAGCCCTACATTTTTTTGCCACCGGCACGTTTCAATTGACCATAGCTGATGTCAGTGGCATGTCCCAGACTATGTTCAGCCATGTCCTGCATTATGTTATAGAAGCCATGTTGTTGCACCTGGATGAATTCATCCATTTTCCCACTCGTGAGCAGTTGACAGGTGTCAAGGGTGAGTTCTATGCCCTGGGAGGGATGCCTCATGTAATTGGGGCCATTGATGGGACACATGTGGCTTTGGTACCACCACAGGCACAGGAGGTAGCCTATAGAAACCGAAAACATTACCATTCCATTAATGCCCTTGTGGTGTGTCTTGCTAACATGCTGATTTCCCATGTCTGTGCACGTTTTCCAGGGTCCGCACACGATGCATATATCATGAGGCGTAGCAGGGTGCCAGAAATGATGCTGCAGCTGCACGCGGAACGAGCATGTCTTGTTGGTGGGTATACTCTGTTAGTCCTGTGTTCAGTGCTATCTTTGTATCTTACGGCATCTCCTGACCCGCTTCTTCACATGATGTTTCCATGTAGGGGACTATGGCTATCCCAACATGCCATGGCTGATGACGCCTCTCCGCAACCCCAGAACAGCTGCAGAACACCGGTACAACAACACCCATGGGCAGACGAGGCGCGTGATTGAGAGGACGTTTGGACTCCTGAAGAGCAGATTCCGGTGCCTCCACAAGACCGGCGGCGCCCTCCCATATGCAAAATCTTCATTGTGTGCTGCATGCTGCACAACATGGCAGTGGAGAAGGCCGTGCCACTCATCCTTGATCCGGATGAGCAGGATAATCCACCCGTGGAGGATGAAGGGCTCGGGCACGGGGCAAGTGAGGATGAGGATGAGGATGAGGACATCCGGAGTCAGCTTATCCGCAACTTCTTCTCATGATGGTGAGTCCCTGTGTCTGAGTGTGCACGCTTTGAGCCTTGTGTGGCATGTGTTGCAATGTGTGTGTCGAGCTGACTGTGTGCTAAGTGACTTGGAGGTGTGTTCTGATGTGTCATTCAAGTCATGATGTCATTCCACACATATTAGCTGGGACACTAAATTTGTTAAGGGCATGGTGACAACATCATTCCTGTAGAGTACATGTACATGTCTGCAGATTACTAGCTCTTCGCTGAATTGTTGTGTGTCTGTCCTCCCCAGGTTCTTGCGGCTGTTGTCTGCTCATGTCATCATTGCCCTCCTGCTATTCCTCATGAGTATTGCAACGTGTGCTGGATCAGAGTTACATGCACAGACATGGTGAAAAGTCATTTGGGGTAAGGAGTGCAGCAAGGCATTTTGTGGGTGGTACGTGTTTGTGATATGTGGGGACTGCTCCTGTGCATGTTGTGTTACCATGCATACATGTCGACTCACCATGGGCCACATGACGTGTTGCATGGCTCCCATGAATTGATGGTCACCCTTCCTGACAGTCATCTGTAATGGTGTGTGGATTCTGATGAAGGCATCAATGTGTGTATAACGTCTCCAAGGAACATACGGGATGCTAATGGTGGACATAGTGTGGGACATCCCCATATGAGGCTCAATGGGGAATTGTAGACTCTCCGTGTGCAGCAAGGGGTGTTAGGCTCAACCCCTTCACTTGTGTGCCAGCCCAGTAGGATTTACACATCTGTGTGTTGAAGGGGGTGTCCAGTGTAGGTCACACATGGTCAGCCAAATGACCTGTGAGTCTGTTCCAATTGATGGATTTCCCTTAGTGTGAGGCTGAGTAATAAAGGTGTTTGTCACACTCCAAGGTGCCTCATCTCTGTCAATGCAGGTCTCTTGCCACTTTGCATGCGGCATATCTGGCATAGTTGTGGAAGATTATGCATAGGAGTCCATGTGTAGTTTAGCAACATGCATGCAGTTGCTCATGGGTTAGGCTCCCTATTGGGCATGAAGTACATGGTCGTGTATGTTTTTTGGCATGTTGGTCCGCACAATGGGCCACCAACAGCTGCTGAGGGTGTGTCTCCTGTGCGCAGGTCGGACTTCAGTTTCCTGATCCGGTGTCATGCTTCTTTGGTGATTGTGCATGCATTGTGTCTGGGTGTGCCATGTGACACTGGACACTCCTTACTTTACACACGTGCCTGTTGCAGTTGTCCTTCTGACATCCTAGTCTATGTGTGCAAATTCTGTCATTTTGCAAGGAGATGCCGCCTGCTGCTGCGGCCCCTGCAGCAAGGGCCAACAGAGTATCCAGATTTGGCAACACACATGCCTCCAGGATGCTCCTCACTTCCTCACTTCCTCCCTCCACCCATTCATTTTGCTGTCCTCAGCTTGTCTATGCCACCGTTGCCGCCACGTGGTGCCAAAGGCTGGACCATCAGCACATGCAAGGTGCACATTGCACCACCATCCTGTCCTTGCATTACCCACATCACACTACAGTCTGATGGATCAGCCACACTCTGAGCTATGTCCATCCGCACATCTAACGCCTGCTGTCAGACATACTCTGGGCACACACACGACACCTTTGCATGCTGAGTGTGCAACTCCAACGGCCTACACTGCGCTGCCCCTCCTTCCAGGCCCTGTCACACCAATCAGGTCACGTCCCTAATACTCCCCACCGGCTCTGTAGCCCAGCAAGGGCATGGGAGTTGGACTCAAGGCTTCAGCATGTAGTATGGTGTCATCGTCTGGGACATGGCACAGGTGTCATCTCTCAGCATATCAATCTACAGAGTGTCCAGGACCCCCCTCTCCACCATCACATGCGCACAGCACCTCATCATCAGCTCATATGCCATTGACAGCCAGGTGCTCCTCACCCTCAACAAAGACACAGACATTGGCAGTTCCATCATTCAAGTATGCATGAGATCTATTGATGAATGGCTGCACACGAGCCACCTGAGGCTGGACTTGTACAGGACTGAGCTGAACATCTGAGGATTGTCCCCTTCCAGCTGGGTCAAGTGCCTGTGTCCCACCCGCAAGAGCCCTGCACAAGCACCCAGTGGCCACACACACAAGATGGTGTGCATCATGTTTGGCTCGCTCACATTTGCCATGCTAGTCCACAGCATCTGTACCTCATGCTGCAACGCCCTCTGCATTATGCACATGATCCACAGATAGATCCACTCCAAGAAAAGACAGACCATCCCCCAGGTCCATGACAACATCCGTGTCAAATACTGCCCTGCCCTCTACGGAGCAAGTACATCCAAACTCCCAGGAAACTTGTCCACATCCAGGGGGCATCTGCACACCTCAGATTCAACACCCTGCGCCCCAGCCACCTCACCGTCCACCATGGATAGCTGCAATGGATCACTGCCTGCTGCAGGGGGACCTCCACACTCCCCACTCACACTCAGGAGGCAGTCCACAATCCCGACCCCAACCAACCTTGTACGTCTGTCATCCTAGATCCCGTTGGGCCATCTCCGTGCATCCTACCTTGCCCTGGCCACCGTTCCTCACATCCACCGTACTCCAGCATACAGGACATTGTTCTCCCACCTGGCCACACATACCTGGGCCTCCCTCCCCGGGAACCTCCACATGAGCCATGACCTCTACGCCTTGATGATAATCTTCAAAATAGGTCTCTCAGCACAGTTTAGCAAGCCCCCCCTCAGCAGCCAGAGGCCATCACAGGTGAGTGTTGTGCTCCATGCCTACATTGAAGGATACCTTGTGACCCATGTGTGTCCTGTACCAGACTCTGATCCCAGGGTATGGATGGCTGGAGTTGGTTCAACACTCAGCCATAGTTTGACAATTCCACACACATATGTCGTTGAATGATGCAAAATGACAAGAACGTCTCATGTCCAAAGTGAAATATTTATTTACGGTGGGGTGAGTGGTTTGGTAGATGCAATTGGGTGCTGTACCGGGGGAATAGAATCCAAAGTTCACAGGGGGAGATGGTATCCTTGGCATTGGAAGTCATCAGAGTCCAGACCACAGTGTTGGTCATCATTGGTCAGACTGTGATCAGCAAGTCCATGTGGCAGAGAATGTCATTGGATGAGTCGCTGCTGTTGCGCCAGAGGGCCAGGTGCCAGGCCAGGTGACCTGGGAGATGGGGATGGTCCGCTGGCTCTCACGGTCTTTTCCGTGGACGACCCACCTTCCTCCGGGGACCCTCAGATGCAGGCCTTGACGATGCTAGGGACGCTCCGTCAGATGAATTCTCCTCCTCCTCCTCCCTCCCTGTGTCTGGTGCTGGTCTACGCCTGGTGGCACAGGGAGGGTTGGCCATGCTTTGGGCGATCTGACGGAGTGATTGGCTCACGTCCCTGTGCACCGCCAGGAGCTCAGCCAGTCTTCCCTCCATCCGTCCTTGGTGTTGTCGATGACTGGCATGATGCTCGACCTGCAGGTTTTTAATGTCATCGAGATCGAGAGTCCCCTGCATCTCGGAGAGTCTTGACACGACCTGGTTGATGCCTCTGGTGTCACGCCGGTATGAGTCCAGGATGTTGCGTATGTGTGACATACCGGGGTGCTGAGCTGGCTGGTCAGGTTCGCGCCTCCGCCTGCCTCCACTCCCACCGCCCCTGCCCACTTGAGCCTGGCCTGCCCTTGTGGGCACATTGGGTCTACGGGACCCCTGAGGGATGGCATTTGCAGGGTTGCCTGCCTCCTCCTGGGTGCCCGGAGAACCTTGTCCCTTCTGGTCAGACTGGCTCTGTTGTTCAGTGTGAGCAGGGTTCCTGGGTGTGTCCTGGGATGTGGCAGGAATGGGGGTGGTGGTTGGCACAGATGTACCTGACGCAGGTGCTGCAGGGGCTTGGGCACCAGAGGGTCCAGGTTGGTCGGGGTCATCCACGGAGTGGTGAGAGTCGCCGCTGCCGGTGGGATCGTCTTCACACGGTGCCTGGGACTGAGATTCTTCCCCCCCAGTGTTGGGGGGAGATCGACGACGTTGCCCTGTGTGTGAGAGAGAGACAATGTTAATGGTGTTTCATGCAACATCTATGTTTCATACATATTCAAGTTGACACATTTCCTCCAGGTAGTTGGATGTGCCTAGCATTCCTCTCAATGTCCACTTGGGGATGGGTATGTTGTGGGGGACAGATTGGGATATTCTCCTGAGTGTTTGACCTGTAGATTGTTTGCTCTGATGCTCATTTGGCTCTGGATCGGTCTTGTTGTGTCACAATGTCCATTGTGGGAGTGTGTAAATCCATTGCCTGCCCCGGGTGTGTGTACTTGTGTTAGGGGGGGGGGGTTGTGACCGGGCCTGCTGTTGTGTGTAGTGTGAGTTGTCATTGGGTCTCCCAGGTGATGTGGGTGTCCCCTCATGGTGCATGCTGGCATGACAGTGAGTGTGAGTTCCTGTGCTAGATACCTGTGCTTGTGGAGTTGGTGTTTGAGTGTACAGTGGTCCCAGGAGGGCCTTGTGCTGCATACAGCAGGGCCAAGTGTCATCTACCTTGTCAGTACTTTGCCAGTCCCTGTGCATTGTGCATGGTTCTGTACCTATGCCATATGGGCTGAGGGCATTGGTGTCTGCGTCTCATTTTCACAATGTGTTGTGTGGGGCCCACCCTCCCAGCCTCCCGGACATCCAGTCTTGTGTTTGTGGTTGTTGTAGGCTTGGACGTGGCCTTGCCTTGATTTGTGAAGGGTGCATGGTGACGTTAGTGGCATGAGCGTGGTTTTTGAGTGTGGTTGTTTGGAACTGTACGTCAGCATAGAGCTGCAATAGACTGCCAGAGATCCTGCAGAGGGCAGCAGAGAGCAGTACCGGTAGCGGTAGTGGTAGTGGCAGTGAAGCACTACCACGAAGCAGCGAAGCAGCAGCAGTAGCAGTAGCAGCCGGCCATCACCCCAGGGGAGGCTGGTGTGTTCAGTCCGAGGCGAGAGTTGTCATCAGCCGCGTGCAGCTGAGGGCAGAACGGAGGAGGAGCTGCTGTGTGGAGCCGCGCGGAGCCCGGAGCATCGAGCCTGGAGCCGAGTTGAGCGTGGAGTGAGGAGCAACGAGGCGGTTCCGCAGCAGGATAGCCTGGGGTCAGCTTCAGGTCGGTGGCTACTGTGACCCTGCAAACCCCCCCCGCACTCCCCACAATCCCCACAATCCCATCAAAAATCAGAGCCGTGGTGGTGGTTATCGACGGCTGCCCATCACGGGCACGATTCTGGCCACGGACTACGACCACGACTCTGGCTACGATTACGGAGAGGGAGTGAATAACATCGTGGTTGGCCATTGCCGGGGGGCGCCGGAGGTGTCGGAGGTGCCGGGGTGAAGCCTGACCCGGGGCTTCGAGCCAGCACTCAAGCTCGAATTTGCGTTGATCCTAACTCCGGTCCCCGAGACTTCTGAGACTTCTGAGGTCAGAATCTAAACCTTTTTTCTTTTTTGTTTGAAACCCCTTGAAACTAGTGAACTGCTAGAGCAGGCGCCATTCATCTATTAACCCAACAACTCCACCAAACTCACTTAACAATTCAATAACTTAGCAATCACTTCACTACCAATTTAAATCAAAGGCGAATTCAACGTCCCCCTTTTAAGTCTGATCACCGTGTTTCTATTGACCTGGTCCACCACCAAGCCATTCAATCGCAATTTTTTCGGACCACTAGGAAGTTTTTCAGTCATCCAAAACACAAATCACAAAAAAGAAAAAAAGAAAAAAAGGGGAAAAGGAAGGGCGCTTGGAATGAGGTCAGGACGAGTAAGGAAAGCCCTGGTAAAACCGCCAAAAAAAGGAGCAAACAACACGGACCTCTGTGAGCTATCGGCATCCTCTCCAAAGATGTCAACACCACCCTATACATTAGCAACCACAAGGACAACCTCAGATCCAGGGCTAGCACATGCCCACCAAACGAATGAGGAACAAACACCTGGCTCTAAAAAACAATCAAACTCAGCAAAAAATAAGGTCTCTTTAAGGGACTACTTCAGGTCTATAGCTCCAGCCACAACCCGGAAGAGTGCCATAGGTACTCAGAATAATCAACAGGTATCCCCTTCTCGGCAGGCACCTGTCCAAGTAGCCCCCGAGCCACGGTCACACCAAATAACGGTTCTCCCATTGATCCACAGGGTCGATGGAGGACCAATGGATTCAAGTCAACAGAGTGCCTTTTCAATAACAGAATCTCCTCGCAAGGATGCCCCTGAAGCCCAGGACTTTATCCAACTACAACAGGCTCATCCTCAACTCTCAGTTCAACATTCAATCTATTCAGATCAAGTTTCACTAAAGGCAACAACTCACAGTAATGCTGACCCTTCAATCACCCAACCAATCTTAAACTCAAGTCTGCTCTCTCCGTCTGTATTTTATTCTTCAGTTAATCTCAACCAGGACATACCACAAAAGAGTCCAATAGCCGCTCCATTACAGGCAAGGGCCCTTTCACAAGCGGCCCTTAACAACTCAGCTCAATCCGAATTAGACCCCTGTTTGAATAGAATGAATCAAGGGGCGGCATTTGAGCAAGACCTTATACCTGAAGACCCAAACATTAATATCATAAACACCTCTTTGGACTTATCTTTTTTCAATACTGTGCATAAAGAGCCGGATAGGCAAAAAACACCCTTACCGGCCAATTTCAACAATTTATGGTCCCAACTATTACAAACCTTTCAAACAACGTCAGCTGCTTTAACATACCACTCAGACAAGATGGACATGCAGTTACACTTGCTAAACACGCTTGCAGTGTACACCGCCGGGATCGATCAAAAACTGGAGGCGCTCAACGCTCTTATTAAAAAAGCTCAAGCCCAAACACAGCTGCTGCAATCAGTGTGCTGCTGTTCGCCCATCATTGATTCTCTTTCATCTCTACCTCAATTTCTTTCAGCCGTTTTAACGGAAATAAAGAAACCCTTGGTGCCCAAGTCGCAAGATCCTCCCAATCAGACCTTAAGTCAGCCACGGGATTCTCCTTGTCTGAAAGTCCACTCCAGCACCAAGTCTCCTAACCCAATCGACACAGCAGCTGCTGAAACATTTTTCATTAAACAATCCAAAAAATTACACCGTTTGTCGAAAAGGGAAAAGAAAAGACAACGAAAAAGCCGTAACAAACTAACAATCGGCTTAACATCTTTTAACACAAGTAACCCCCTCAGGGACGAGGCAGCCCCATTAGGTAATGCACCATCAACAACACCAATACCTTCCTCGAAAGGAGAATGGACAAGCCCTCAACAACCGTCAAATCAGTCGCTAACACAGACAGCCCTCCCAACCCGGATTAATTGGCAATCAGCGACATCTCAAGCTTTGGAACCCTCTTTTCATTCACCAACTCAAGCAAAATCTGTCTCCACACAACCATCACTTAAGCACCTAGTTTCGGGAGTTGTTCAACAGAGCCTTGCATTACCTCAAATTACTGCTCAAGAATTTAGTTCACCTCAACCCCTCACTGGTGCCAACAAAAATAAACCATGTATACAAAGTATAGCTATAGATTCTGGTTGTAAAAGAGACTCAAACTTAGCAAACCATCGTAGTTTGGAGCTCACAAACAAAAGTCATGCCCCACATTCTTTAAATATAAATCACATGGAAAAATTCACTTTTTCACCCACCACATCCGTATTGCCAAGAAAGTTCTCCAAAGCAAACCCCAAGCAAAGACAGCCAGCAACGGCAAACAAGCCTTGTGAGCCCCAAAACAGCACTCAAAACACCAAATTGCTGTTCACCCCAGAATATACCTCAAGGGGCCCGCATGACATTCTTAACCGAGGAAATATATTAAAACTTTTCGAATCATTACCGGACCTAAATCACCTTCAATCGGGGGACATAATTGCTATAGAATGTATTCCAAGCACTGGATCCAATACGGGCGAAGCCACCCAAATAACGTTCTTAACGTCCGCAATTCGGGATCTAGTGTTGACCAAAATCAATCAGTTCAAAACATGGGGTATTATAACAACAACCCTGAGTGTCCCTCGTTATCCCTCAATATTTGAAACGAATCAGGCATGCACTGTAAGTTCCGACTTAGCCCCTTATTCAGTACTGAGGTCCGCCAGAGGCAGCTCGCCTACAGGCAATCCTGAGCCGGCAAATAACCAACGAAACAGTGGCATTGCAGACTGGTCATGGTTGCCGGGGGCTTTATCCCGAAATCAGACCGACTGACCCATCGTTAATCACAACTTGACAATATGTTCTTGGAATATTAATGGATTCGGCTCGGAAAAACAATCACCAGCAACAATTGACTTTCTAAAAGAACACAACGTTATCCTTTTACAGGAAACCTGGGCAGGAGAAAGTATCCCAATAGTGGGTTTCTTGGAGTTTAGGACACCTGCCTCCAGGCAGTCCAAGTTCGGCCGTCTTAAGGGTGGTCTCTCGATCTACGTATCAACAAAAATATCAACAAGTGTCAAACAGATCGATTTTGCGGAGGAATGGCTCTCTGGAATAACCCTGGGAAGCTCAACTATCGACCCTCAGTTGTTAATTCTTAATGTCTATATCCCCCCCGGCACTACAAAGAAAAAATCTAAAATGGACAGTTTGATCAATTCCATCTGCGATCTCATCAGTAAGTATGGAAGCACACCAAGCATCATCTCGGGTGATTTCAACACTAATCTATTTTGCAACCATGTAGACGATATATGCCTGGATCCTCCAAGAACTCCCCCACATTTTCTACCTCAGGCAATCCCCGTTGGGAATAAATCATCAAAACTGGGGGATTATGTGGGATCACAGTTTAACAACTTGGGGTTTACTTTATTGAATGGGCGATTTTCTTTCGATACTCCGCCCGCATGGACTTGGTCAAGTGGCAGTTCCCACTCCTTTTTGGACTTTACCTTAGGGAGTAGAGAAATACTGCCTAGGATCAAGAGTTATCAAATTGCCCAACAGGGAGACAGTGACCATCGGGCCCAAATAATAACACTGTCTACTGGTGACTCATATCATTAGGAATTGGCTCACACTCACTTAGGTAGCCATTCAGAGAATCTTAAGCGGCTAAAGTGGTCAGATTCTATGGCTCCATCTCTGATGGAAAAAAGTAGAGTTTTGTTACATCAATCTCGAGACACAAATATCCATGTGGTCAGTGGTTGGGCCTCTCTTATAAACCTTCTTCTCAATGAATTTCCCCTAAGGAGGGGCCCGAGAAACCAAACCTCTCAATTTTTCATCTCAAAAGCCGCAAGGAAATTAAGAACCGAGAGGAATCGAGCACTCCGTCTTTCAAGAAAGTTCCCCAGTAACAAAACCTACTTTAATAATTACAAGCAAGCGCAAGCCCTATTCAGAACAACCATTTAAAAGGAAAAACTAAAGGCCTCGGACCGATTTTGGCTGAAGCTCATTCACGAAAGTAAAAACCCTAATCCGAAGCAATTTTGGTCCTTAGTGAACAGGAGTAACCAAAGTGTAACTGGACATTGCAGCGCACACATCAGTGAAGCAGACTGGAGCAAGTTTCTATCTCTCCATTTTGGAGACGCACACGACAATAAAGTTGGTCTCGATTCTGCCAGCCCAGCAAGCCTTAAGTCCCCTTTCTTGAGTCTAGAGAGCCAGGGGAGAGCTTGGCCCGAAAACACCTCTTCAGAAGACTCGGCAAAAAAGGACCCTATGGAATGGAATGACATTCAACCAGTGCCTACGGTGTTGCCAGCAGTACTAAAAAATAAGATCTCAAACCACATAAGGAAAGCAAGAGCGGATGGAGCCCCCGGTCTGAACGGCCTCCCCCAAGCAATGTTTAAATCCGACATTAATTTATGGTCAGATTATTTGACCCCGCTGTTCCATTATTGCAGATTAAACAACACGATCCCAGAATCCTGGCGAGGAGCAGTCATTGACCCGATTTATAAAGGTGGAAAGAGAAACGAGCCAAAAAATTATCGAATGATCGCACTTCTTGACGTGGAGTCCAAGTATTTTGCAAACATCTTATTAGAGGAGCTGCAGGCCTGGGCTGAAACAACCGCGCGTCTCCCCTTTAATCAGACAGGCTTCATAGCCAAAACCGGGACAATAACTAATCTGCTAACACTAACAGTTTTGATGGATAAAGCAGCATGCCAACACACACAGCTACATTGCTGCTTTGTAGACTTCAAAGCAGCTTTTGACCGCGTACCCAGAAGCCTGTTATGGCAGAAATTAAAATCATGGGGATTACCACAGTCTCTTCTACAGGCAATAATTCAGCTTCATACTGAAACTTGGATTAAAATCAAGCTGGGCGAAGGCCGCCATGTTTCCAGGAAGATCCAAACAGTAACTGGCGTTAAACAGGGCTGTGTGTTGGCTCCACTCCTGTTTAACCTATTCATATCGGACCTTTCCCCAGAACTTGATAGAGTAAATTGTCATCCCCCTAAACTTGATGGGACCCGCATCACCAACCTACTTTATGCTGATGACCTGGTGCTATTAAACCACACAAAAGTGGGTCTACAGAGGTTATTGGACGAATTGTTACCATACTCGACAAAAAAATCATCTAGAACTTAACCTGTCAAAAACCAAAACTATCTCCTTTGGGAAGCAAAAAAGGACAATAGAAAGGTGGTTCTTCAATAAAACAAAGCTGGACTCAACTCCCAGTTATAAATATTTGGGCATCTTCCTGGAGGCAAGCGGCTCCTTTGGCAAGCACAAGGAAGCACTACAAATAAAAGCACTCTCATTAGAGGTGGCCGCTGCAAAACTGTCAAACCAGCTACTAGGTCCCAGTCTTACACCTATGCTGAAAGTAATGAAAGCCAAAGTAATCAACGCACTAACATATGGTCATGAGATCACCAAGGGCTCAACCAGTAAATTAATAAACAAATTAATTACAAAAATCTTCAAACGAGCATTCCGGCTGCCAAAATCTGCATCGCCAGCCCAGGTGAGACTGGAACTGGGACTCCAAGATCACCTCGGTGTGGAGGCAGGTACCTTTGTTAAACTGTGCCATAGACTGCGTCAGGCCCGGGAGGGTTCTTTGGAGGCCCGACTCTGGCAGGAAATACAAAAAAAGCCTACCGGTCAAAAGCACCGACAATACTTGGATCACAGCTTACAGCTTTTAGGCGAAAAAGACCTATGGGACTAAAATCAGTGTTAAAATCTGTCATAAAGAAATCTGTTAGGTTGTGGTCCTTCCATTCAGACAGGGCAACACTATCGAAGAGGGGCCATGCCTGGGCGGTAATTGCCAACTACGAAGTGGGTGTCCAGTTGCCCTATCTGTCTAGCACATATGCACTTTATTGGAAACGCAAGTTTTTAGCCTTGAGGATGGGAGAATGGCCCTTTTTGAAGAATCTCCCGGCATGGCGCCGGTCGGGCTGTAGCATTGCATGCAGGTTGTGCGGTTACCATACTGAATCAATAGAACATATTGTTTGTGCATGCCCAGTACTACTTCAAGCCAGACGGCAGTTATTGAGAGGCCAATGTATTAAATTGGGTGTACGTTCCTGCCGTCAAGCAATATTGGCTGCCCTTAACCCTGTTAACACCAAGTTAAATATTGGGCTTGCGAAATTTGTTCATAAAGCTTCAAGACTTCTTGAAGCCAAACCTCCATCTCAGTTAGAGTTGAGATTCTGAACTAAAAGATGTTTTATCCAAAACTACATGAAACCTAGGGTGACGTATTGCATCAGAATTTTATCAGACATTCACAATCATTGAACTCTATTTTATTGATTAATTGTTTTTACATTTTTATTATAGTTATACCAGATTATTCAATTATTAGCATGTTCAGTTGTAAATGTTTTTTTTAAAATCAAACAATAAAGAGCTATTATTAGAGTGTGGTTGTTTGCGGTGAGTACTTGGGGGAAGTTGGGTGCATTTGGTGTATATGTGTTCTGGACCCCATTGCCCCCATGCTACGTAAGTTGTTTGTGTACTCACCAGGCTCTGCGACTCCTTCGACTCCGTGTACTCCCACCGGCGGTAGCAGGGCCATCACCTTCTCCTCCCAGGGATGGTAGTGTACAGGTCTGCGGGGCGGCGCACCTCCAGTGATGTTAGTCTGGGCATATTCTTCATTCATTTTCCTCTTGACCGCCCTGCGCAGATCGTAACACCTGGCTTGGCATTCATGCCTGGTCCTTCGGATGGGTGCAACAGCATTCACCTTGTCGACAATCCTCTGCCACATGGCAGATTTTTGAGCTATGCTGGTCTGTCTGACCAATGTTCCAAACAGCTGTGGCTCGACTCTGATGACTTCGTTGACAAGGAGGTCCAGCTCCGCCGTTGTGAACTTTGGATTCTTGTCTGTGGGCATGGTGTGGGGTGTGGGTGTGGATGGTTGTGGGTGTGTGGGTGTGAATGTGACGGTGTGTGTGTGAATGTGAAGAGGGGGATGTTTGTGGAGGAGGTTGTGTGAAGGTGTGTGAGTGAAGGTGTAGTGGAGGTATGAGTGATATGGAGTAGTTTCTATGTGGAGTTGTTTCTCAGTGGGGTCTGGCAGCAGTGGGTCTGTTGCAAAGGTTCATGGGTTGTGTGTGTGGGCCCTTTTTATTGGTCCATTTTTGGGTGTGGCTGTGTTTGAATTTTGGTGGGTGTGTTATAAGTGGTGGTTGTGATTTGGGGCCTCTGTTTGCCTGTTTGGATGTGCCAGGTCAGTCATTGAGATGTATTTTGTCATGTAGACGTGTTTTGTGGTGTTGTGCGAGTCGAATTGACTCTCCTTGTGCTGTTTTACTGTGTCCTGGTTCTGTAAGAGTCATTTTCGAGGAGGTACGATCCGTACATACGTGATGCTGGGTGAGGGTGCTGGGGTACGGTGTTGGAGTGCTGCGCGTACATGCGGTCGGGGTTCAGTGCGTACACGTGCGGCCCTGGGGTATGGCGCGTACATGCGGAGGTACGGCACATACATGGGGGGACGGCGCGTACATGGGGGGAGGGGGGTGCGTACATGGGGGTAGGGCGTGTACATGCAGTGGGGGTACGGTGCGTATAGGTGCAGCCCTGTGGTACGGCGCATACATGCGGAGGTACGGCGCGTACATGGGAGGGTAAGGTGCGTACATGCGGTGGGGGTACGGTGCGTACATGTGCGGCCCTGGGTACGGCGCGTACATGCGGAGGTACGGCGCATACATGGGGGGTAAGGCGCGTACATGCGGTGGGGGTATGGTGCGTACACGTGCGGCCCTGGGGTGCGGCGCGTACATGCGGAGGTACGGCGCGTACATGCGGGGGTGATGCGCCTACAGGGGGGGGTACGGCGCATACATGGGGGGGTACGGCACGTACCGGTGCGGGGCTGGGGTACAGTGCGGACGGGGGGGTAAGGCGCGTACATGGGGGGGTACGGCGCGTACATGGGGGTACGGCACGTACAGTTGCGGGGCTGGGGTACTGTGCGGACAGGGTGGTGTACGGTGCTGACATATTTGGGGGTGGGGGGGCTGTACGCCTCGTACACGGGCATGAGTTTACCCGTGTACATGTGTGCTACTGCGTTGGCTCCGTACAGGACTTTTTACGTGCGATTGTGTATTCGGACGGACGGTCGGGATCGTACTTGCGCGCTCGTACTTGTGTTTTACGATTTGCACGTAACAATGTCCGGATCACTCTCGTACACTTTTCCCGACGATATTCAGACGTGAACACTTTCAGACGCACTCTCGTAGACTTTTCCCGACGCTATTTGTAGATATTTTTCACGGACGAATCGTACTTGGCCGTTTGTACGGTGCTTCTCCGACTCGCACGTAAACAAATACGGATACGGGTCGTACGCAAATTATTTTTAACGGATCGGAATCTGCACCATTGTGTTAATACAACAAAGGATTATATGCAGGAGCGATCTACATGTGATTTTAATGCAATCTTACAAAAAATGAGATTTCCGCTCTATTGGTTCCCTCCTCTGATGCACTGAGTCATCATAAAGCACTCCAGAATCCCTGCAGAGTAGACCGATCTAAACAGACGTTACAGTTAATGTCCTCTATCTGAACTCTCCCAATCTCTTCAAATTCTCGTAATGACTGTCCTGCAGTCTTTACACCCTTCTGCCTCTTTCCCTTAAGGAGTTCTTTACTTGCCTTGCCTTTTGCCACTTGAATGCCCTTATCACCCCAACCAAGATAATAATACAGATCCCAATAATTATTATCGGCTTCAAGATGTGCCCAAAGATTCTACTTCCTAGGTTCTCAAACCAACATCCCACTGTCCCAAATCCTTTTCCAATCTTATCCCAAACTCCTTCAGCTGTCAGATCTTGTATCTCATGATGTATATCATTGATGTTATTAATATATCCCCTCAGATCTTTATTTCTATCAGGGATATAAGTGAAACACTATTGGACCTTGAGCATCTGACAGCCTTCTTTTGCCAGTAACACATCTAATGCAAGACGGTTCTTCATCACCGTCACCCTTATTGAGACCATCTCCCCATCTATGAGTAGTAAACACTGTGCCATGTTAACTGATTGCTTATCCACTTTAGCAGACAACTTTCTAATCTTGATGTCATTCAACACCACTCCTAGACTAGGTATCATCGCTCCAAATATATCGCTCACAACCTCGCCAGCACTCAGTCCACGTTTTTCCCTGCTGTTCGATTTTCTTTCCAGACCCTCCAAATCCTCCACATGATATATCTTTGGAAACACGACAGTCACATAATAAGTACTATACCATTTGCTCGGAAGATGAACATGTGCGTTCTCACCACACACAAAATACACTCCTGGCACCATTCAGACTGGCTCTTGCAGAAACATCTTCAAAGGACCATTGACTAGAAAGATACGGTGCCACACAATCTGTCCCACAAATCCACAAATATAGCATCATAACGACTCTGAACTTGACGTATGCAAAGCTTGCCTCATTGTTCCCAATCTAAAGTCATAGGACCAGAACTTCCCTTAGTGTTGTTAGCTAACTCCTCCTTGGTCCACTCCGAATTCTTGTCCTTGTTATCAGACTTAACAACTAATCCCCTATGTCCATCTTCTACTTGATCTATAAACGTCTTCTCTATGTATGTTAGTATGAAAGTTAGATTATGTCTATGTGTGTAAGCAGTGTCTATTGTTACTGCTGGTTTAAAATAATTCTCCATTATCTTCTATTCACTTATAATATTCATATTTGATCAGATGCTTATAAACTGGTGTTTTGAAAGTACCACATCATAATTTAAGAAGTAGTACTCATAATGACCTTTTCCATAAAACCTGCTAAGGTGTAAGCTACAATTAATGCCAAACGTCAAGGGTAGGTTTTGGTAGCGAATCTCCTCCTCAGCGAAAGCAGACAATTGCATGCAAACATAACAATCTTTCACCTCTATAGTATCAACATACTCATACAACAACCTAGCATATGCATTCAATGTGTAATCATCTTCGGACAAATCTACATGAAGAAAGCAACTAGTTTGCTCTATTAAGCCTTTTTTAGATAACAATGTACCTTCCTTTGAGGTGGCAGTGGTAGGTGTGGATGTCCCATGTACCACCACTCACTGTTCCTCAACCTTGTGTGCACTTAAAATGGACCTAGTAAGGACTACAGCTATTGCTATGATTACCCCTACAATTAATAAACCTATAAAACATTTGTGCCTACGATTCAAATTTCCCGATTCTATTTTCAAGGTAGCTCGGTTTACAGCTTGTTAGAGGATCAACACACAGAGTATCTTTTCTTCTCCTCTTTTTTAAGTGTAACAAAGTTCTTTGAGCAACTTTTTCTTTGAAACGTTGGAAAGTTTTTTTCAACAGTCTCTTGTTCAGTATTTACTAGGCCTGGGCGGTAAATTCCGTTCCGCTCGTGGAATTTGCGGAATTTCGGTAATTTCGCGTTCCGCGGAGAACGCGAAATTGCCCAAAATTCTGCTTTCCGCGGCTTCGCAAAATTTTTTCTTGTTCGCGTTCTCAAAATGCGTGTTCGCGAGATATTTCTCCCCGAGCACGCATAAGCAACTGTGAACAGGAAAAAAGCATCGCGAACAAGCAATTCCGCGTGTTCGCGGAATTTCTGCATGTTCGCGGAGATTTTTTACCGTTTCGCAGAGGTTTGCGTAACGCGATTACGCAAATTCCACCCACCCCTAGTATTTACATAGCTTGGAAGCCTTCCCTAGCTCTCTTTCTTCTTCTAGATTAAAGTCTCTCTTTTTATTCTTCTTCCACACGGGCCTAGGTTAGCTTCTTTCATGCAACATGTTTACAGTTCAAAGTTTTATTTACATCCCTTATGAGATCAGAGCCAGTTTCCTCAATGACTCGCTGTACCAGTTCAGCTCTCAATGCTGCAATCTCTTGAGGAAACTGTGGAGGTCCAAAACTTGGGAATTCAATGTCATCCAAAATCAGAGTCCTGAAGCCACTCAACCTTGGTGGGAAAGGCACAGTCAATGAAAGAAGGTGCATTAGCTTCAATTCCAGGAACTCTCAGCACAATATCGACAATCAGGGTCGAAATCTCTGACCTCGCTCTCTCTGGCATTTGTAACAAGACAAGTTCACTCGGGAGAGGAATATCTCCGACACAGCACTTGAGCTCTCCTGGACCTTGCAGCACTTCCTGTAGCTTGCTCAGTTTCACTCAGATCAAAATCTGAAGATTCATCTATTGTTGCAAGCTCTCTTTCGGATGCAAGTCTCATGTTTGTCCTCCTCTGCCTCACAGTCCACATCTCATCTGCAGCATCTTTCTTCCTTAACTGCCCATGCCCATTTGTCACACCAGTCTCTTCAGCTGAGTCAGACTCCTTGCCACTCTCAACGTTACTGTTTCCCTCAGACTCTATACCAGGGTCTTTTGTAGCTTGACCCCCCTCAGATCCATCTGGTGTGTATCCAGCCTCTTCAGGAACCTCCAACGCTTGGCTTGTCCTCTCCAGTGACCCCCTTGGTCACAGCTGGAAATACTTCTGGGAGAGGAGCTGCTTCATCGAAGGAACCTGTGACTCAATGTGTATGAGAAGCGTGGATCCAGTTCGGTATTCTGCCACACTTCACAGCAGTGTTAGTCACCAGTGTCACTTGAAATGATCCATGCCCGAGAGTCAAGACAGTTTTTCCTCACGTGTTTATGAAGAGAATCCAATCCCCTGGGCTCAGGTCGTGACAGTGATCTTTTTAAGTCTGTGCAGTCTCTGGTTCAACCTGATGAGACACAGAACAAACCACATCAGCAAATACTTTACAGCTGTCAAGGGCCAAATCATCTGTGATGTTCACTAATGCAGCTGTAGGAAGAGCAGCGAATCGCATTGCTCTTCCCATCAGTATCTCATGAGGTGATAACCCAGTTCTCCTATCAGGAATGCTGCACAATTCATTAGCATCAAAGGCGATGCATCAGGCCACTTCAGGGACGTCGAGGCACACGTCTTTGCTAGTCTCGATTTCAAGGTGACGTAGGTCTGCTTCACCATTCCTGATGCCTCCGGCCTGTAACTACAATGCAGTCTTTGATCCACACTCAAAGCAGTGCACAACAGCTTCATGACTTCATTGTGAAAGTACGTTCTTCTATCTGATTTCAATGTAGGTCAACATCCGAATCTAGGAATGAGTTCCTCAACCATAACTTTGCTACTGTCACTATCCCCCGTTCTAGTTGGATCAGCTTCAACTAATCAAGACAAGATGCACACAACCACCAGAATGTATTTCAACCATTACACACAGGCATCTCGACTAAATCCATTTTGATCCAATTAAAGAGACCCCGATCTGCCAATGTGATTCAAGGCAACAACTGTCTTTTTCCCAGCATTCATTTGTTGGCATGTAACACACCAATGACACACAGCTTCTGCAACCACACGAAACCTCGGATTAAACCAAGTCTGTCTGAACAGTTTCACCAACGCATCCCTTCCAATGTGAGCTGCTCCATGAATTTGCCTTGCCATTGGGTGTAATAGACAATCTTGTAATACCATCCTACCATCAATCGAAGCCCAAATGTAATTGTCCCCTTTCTCACAGCCTGCTCTGATCTAACCCGCTTCTTCCATGTCTGTGGCTTTCATTTGCAAACGTCTGACTTCATCTCATGTGTCGGCAACAGCTAGCATCATGCTGAGTTCAATCTTCTCTGTACTCTCACCAATACATTACCCATTGAAAACACATGCATGAATAGCACAGAAACGTGCAACTTTGTCTGCATACCTATTTCCGTTAGTAACAAAATCATCTCCCGTCACATGGGCTGCGCACTTAACAACAACCACTTCTCTTTGCAATTGCTAAGCTTCCAGCAGTTGTCTCACATATTTCCCATTCCTTATCAAGGAACCTGATGACGTTGGAAACCCTCTCTGCTACCAAAGCTGGCCGAAGTCATGAACCACATCAAAACCTTACTGGCTATCAATATAGAGGTGAATCGGATCTGTTCAGAAACTCGACATGCATGGGTCAGAGCAATGATTTCGGCCTCTTGTGTGAAATGCACTCCCTGTAAGCAAGCAGCTTCCACCACTCCAGAGATGGTGCAGACAGCAAATGCTGCTCTCAAATGTCCTTTATTGTCTCTAAAGCATGAACCATCAACAAAAAGGACTTTATCAGGGTCAGATAATGGCTCATCGACAATGTCAGGTCCCGGTTTCGTACAAAACTCAGTGACATCCAAACAGTCATGGTCTTCACATTCTTACCCATGAGCATTTGGAACAGGTAACAAGGTAGCAGGATTTAAGACTGGACAACGCTTCAGGGTAATGTTCTCAGCATTGAGTAACACTTGCTCGTACTTTTTCAACCTGTTATTTGTCAAATGCTTTATTTTGGTTCTCGTCATCAGGAGCTCAACGGAATGTGGCACATTCTGGTGCCGATCACGATCCGGTAAAAAAATTCCCCGTGCGACTCGTATCCGGTCTTTTTACCGTACGAATCGTACAAGTGCCGTACGCGTACATGCGGGGGCTGGGGGGGGTACGGCGCGTACATGCGGGGGCTGGGGGGGTACGGCGCGTACATGCGGGGGCTGGGGGGGGTACGGCGCGTACATGCGGGGGATGGGGGGGGTACGGCGTGTATATGCGGGGGCTGGGGGGGGTACGGCGCTTACCGGGCCACCTACTCTGGTCGTTTCGCGCCGTACTTCGCATTTGCGGCACTTTTTGGGTGCCGTGAAAATATTGCCGTCCGGACTGCTGTCGGTTCGAATCGTAATTCCTGGATCGTGAAACGCTGCCTAGAAGCGTCCCGACGTCACGTCGCAGCATTCCCGGATCACATTCGTATGCATATTTTCGTCGGTCGGTGTTTTTTACGATTCGTACGGAAATGGTGTTTCCGTGCGAATCGTAATTCCATGTTTGTAATGTTTTACAACCGGGTACGAGTCGGACGGAGAATACGCTCCGACCGACGGTTCGTACCCGGTTTTTACCGGATCGTAATCGGCACCATACTGTAAGAGGATAACCCATCACAATGCTCTCACATTGTTCAATACTGACACGTGTTGCAGCAACGGATTTGAGACATCTGGGCAAGGCTGAAGCTACAAGATCTAATGTAGCTGAGAAATAGGCCACTGGTCTATGGGCACCTCCATGTGTCTGCATGAGTACAGAAAGAGCACCACCTTCCCACTCATGATAGAATAATGAGAATGCTTTGGTATAATCAGGCATTCATAAAGCTGGAATGCATCACAGGCATTCTCCCAACTCCAGGAATCCCAAGGTACTGGATCACACACATCCTTGCGGGTCTGCATGTGTAAAGGCTTTACCATCAAGGAGAAATTAGAAATCCGCAGATAGAGGGAGCCTGGTGTGCGATAAAACTCTTCTGTTAACTCCTTTTAAAGCACACGCCCTGGAGCTGAAATTGGAACTTTATTCATTGTGTGCAGATAGCGGGAGGACTTTGCGGACGGGACTGCGAGGACCAGCAGCCCCGTAATTCCGCTCAACTGTGTCCTCTACCCGCCCCTGCTGCCTGAGCCTTCTTAACAACTTACGGCCCCCGCTTCGCGGGCGCCGTTCGCAGATAGAGGGAGCCTGGTGTGCGTTAAAACTCTGCTGTTAACTCCTTTTAAAGCACACGCCCTGGAGCTGAAATTGGAACTTTATTCACTGTGTGCAGATAGCGGGACGACTTTGCAGACGGGACTGCGAGGACCAGCAGCCCCGTAATTCCGCTCAGCTGTGTCCTCTTCCCGCCCCTGCTGCCTGAGCCTTCTTAACAACTCACGGCCCCCGCTTCGCGGGAGCCGTTCGCAGATAGAGGGAGCCTGGTGTGCGTTAAAACTCTGCTGTTAACTCCTTTTAAAGCACACGCCCTGGAGCTGAAATTGGAACTTTGTTCACTGTGTGCAGATAGCGGGAGGACTTTGCGGACGGGACTGCGAGGACCGGCAGCCCGGTAATTCCGCTCAGCTGTGTCCTCTTCCTGCACCTGCTGCCTGAGCCTTCTTAACAACTCACGCCCCCCGCTTCGCGGGTGCCGTTCGCAGATAGAGGGAGCCTGGTGTGCGTTAAAACTCTGCTGTTAACTCCTTTTAAAGCACACGCCCTGGAGCTGAAATTGGAATTTTATTCATTGTGTGCAGATAGCAGGAGGACTTTGCGGACGGGACTGCGAGGACCAGCAGCCCCGTAATTCCGCTCAGCTGTGTCCTCTTCCCGCCCCTGCTGCCTGAGCCTTCTTAACAACTCGCAGCCCTCGCTTCGCGGGTGCCGTTCGCAGATAGAGGGAGCCTGGTGTGCGTTAAAACTCTGCTGTTAACTCCTTTTAAAGCACACGCCCTGGAGCTGAAATTGGAACTTTATTCATTGTGTGCAGATAGCGGGAGGACTTTGCAGACGGGACTGCGAGGACCAGCAGCCCCGTAATTCCGCTCAGCTGTGTCCTCTTCCCGCCCTTTCCGCTAGCAGCTGGTATATAAGCAACTAAGTACCCCGCTACGCGGTCGCGCGGGGTCGCGCCCCGGGAGAAGCCCGGGACAAGGGCGGGGCCGTTTGTGGCCGTTAGTGGCCAGTTGAGGCCGGGCCGGCCTACCCCCATTGGCTCTGTGATCCCGCCATCCTTTGTTTACCTGTGTTTTGTGCTCCTGTAGCTGGAAAAAATGAGGAGGATAAACCCCTCATTACCCCCACATGCCCCAAAGCAAAAAGATGCCTCAAACCAACCACTACCTAGCCTGACTGCAATTGACCGTATGCTGCAGAAAACTATAGGGGTGGTGGTTAATGCCATCGAAAACACAGAACGCCGCCTTTCCCTACCTGCTGGCACCTTCCCTCCCCCGCACGTGACCCATACCTCGTTTCTTACTATTAATTCGCAGGATTCGAATTTGGCCCAATCTTTTGTGGCCTTACCAGGATCCCATCGTACTTCTACAACACAGGATGTTGTCCCTATCCTGGCAACGAATCCTCTGATTCTATGCCTGTCCCAACCAGGTTATCACTGACCCCCACTACTTTTCTTAACGATCCTGCCCCTGATCCCTTTGCTCTGCTAGGGGATCTTTCCATAATCTTTACTCGTGAGATACCTACAACCCCAATTTTGGTCTCTCCCTCGCTGTTAAGTCCAACTATCCATACTCCGAGGGTAACAACCAGAGGGCAGAAGGCTAGGTGTAGTCCAAAACAATTCAATAGGGATGGGCATAATGCAAAAAATGTAAAAATTGCAAAAATACCTCAATGTACTTCTGGCGGTAATAAATGCAAGACAGCCGCTCCTAACCCTATTGCTATGAAAGGGAGTAAAGTTGACAATAACTTACCTAAGCCCGTACCTATACTATCCCATGATAATGGTTCACATGTTACATCAGTAGAACAACTAGCCACTCCATTACCTTCTTTTCCATCTAGTGAGAGCTTTTTCGAAAAAATTGAGCATCTCATGAAGTCCTTAATGGAAAGGGTAAAACGCATAGGCGAAAAAATAGATAATATGGAAAGAACAATGAAAACTACTTCCATCAGTACAGGTCAATCGGTGGATAACACACATCCAAAGATTATTCCCACACAATTAAGCTTAAGGCCCCAAATAATTGGTTCCGATAATAATAGACAGTTATCATCTGCCCCTAGGCCTTCAGCATCTCTCACATTGACGAACACTGAATTTACCGTTAATCGTCCCCTGGCGGCCTTGGGGGCGATTGAATCTACGGAAAAAGGGGTGGGCATTTCACGTAAGGATACTGAATCTGTAGGACGAACAACTAATGTCCCTGGTGTCCCCAGGGATTGTCCCATGTCAGCCATTTCGAAGAAGCCACTTCCACACATTGACTTACCCCCACAATCATTACCGTACACAATAGTTTTGGTTGGCGTTCCAGAGTTACCACAAGGAAAATCAGAAACTTTCCCTGAGTTAAGAAATAAAGCTGCTTATTGGCTTAATAAGAACAGGCCGTTGACACCTAATATATCCGGGGAAATATTGTTTGCAAGAAGGCTAAGCTGGCTGGGCTGTAGAAGAAAGGACATGACAGGGGATTGCATTGTTATAAATTTTAGAGACAGGCGAGTGATTCATCACATACGCAACTTTTCCCCTTACTGTGGTAACACTGATATTCAAGCTAGGGACTTGACTTTTTTCAATCCCCAATTTCTTCTCCCCTTGCCACCTACTCAATCAAGGGACTTATTAAATTTGGATTGGATAGAAGGGATCAGACCACGATATAATATTCCGACCTCTAATTATTTTGACCAGCTTTCCGAACTGGAGAGAGGGGATTGACTCCAGCCGGAGGGCTTGATACCAAAGTCTATGAGTATTCCATCTATTTCTGGCGTATTGTCGGATTGTCTGTCTCAGAGTGCTGACGTGATTGAAGTTCTTCCTTCACCCATTACCCAGATTTCCAACCATGAGGATTTTTTGGGAATGGACCTAAAACCTGCGACTCAAAAGGATGACCCATCTCTTAAAATACTTTTCTGGAATGTTGCCGGTCTTCGTACTAAGGTTGCGAATGACATTTGGCTTGCTTTCATACGCGGCTTTGGCATTTTGTGCCTCCAGGAAACATGGGCTCCTTCTGAAATACATCTTGAGGGTTTTAAAACCTATTTTTCACCAGCATTACCTTCTTCCTCTGGTAGGGCAAAGGGCGGTTTGACCGTTTTTTGTATCTAACACCCTTCGATTAACATCAATAGCCCCTATCAAGTTGGACGCAAATTTTCAAATTCTTATTTTTCATATGAATAACAGCAAAGCCTTAGTAAATGTGAATTTTTATAACAATCTCCCTACGGATGACCTAATGAAGGTAACTAAGGAAATACACTCCTGCCTTGAAGAACTATCTACAAAGACTCACAAGGAGTTAGTTTTGATCTGGGGTGGGGACTTCAATCAAAATTTATGTACACAGAGTGGAAACATAGTTTGCGGAATAGTGGATGATAATGGCGATCCGATAACTCACTTTTCTCACACCCCACTCGGACATTCCCTGAATGAGATTCTGTGTGGATTGGACCTTGCCCTTGCCAACGATATGGTGAATCCTCCCATACCCGTACTACCAACTTTTAACGGAAGGGGCAGGCCAACCACAATTGATTTTATTTTTCTCTCTACGGCAGCGGGTAAAGATTTATCCACTTGTAAAACCCATGACATCGCTATTAGCGACCATTATCCAATTAGTCTTACTTTAAAAACCCCCATGAAATATGAGAGGTTTAACATTAAGGCGACCCTAAGCCAAAATAATCTAACATTAGACAGACTAAACGGATATTCATTAAGATGGCAAAAAGTAGACCTGATGGGAATTACAGCATCCCTGGTTGCAAAAATGGGTTCAGTGATTACCAACTGCCTTGACCCAGCCACTTCTAATGAGGGAATTATGGAAAACTTTGCATTACTGCTAGTAGCAATTAAGGAATCTTTACTCGTAAACCTCAAGAATGATAAACCTAAATCTAGGAGATGGTTTGATTCCTCCTGCACAAAAGCATTTCAGAATTTGAAAGCAGTTCTTCATAATAAGGTCAGAAATAGGACGGAGATTGCAGCCTCTAGAATTGATTTCAAACAGGCCCTAAAACGTAGGAAGAATAATTTGAAAAAAAAGCTCTGGGACCAATTGCACAAAACATGCACACTCAGGGACAGTGCCGCCTTCTGGAATGTTGTGAAGTCTCCTTTTCTAACTGAGACAATGCTCAAACCCAGCGTTGAGGTTGCGATTGACGAACAAACATGGCTTGACTATTTTGAGCGGATATTCAGCCTCTCTCCATCCGCTGTACCTCCAACTCCTTCCAGGTTAAAAACAGCAGCTTTCCCCTTGCCAATTGATATCTCGTATGAGGAGGTGGACCACGCCCTAAAGACTAGCAAAAACGGTAAAGCCCCGGGCCCTGACGGGGTTCCAATTGACTTTTTTAACTTCATTATGGACCTCTGGCTTTCGATTCTAACCAGGGTCCTTCGAGCATCTTGTGCTCTGGGACCTATTGATTCTCGGTCCCAATCAATTCTCGTCCCTATTTTAAAAAAAGGGGACCGTCATTTGCCATCCTGCTATTGACCTATCTCCCTCCTAGATTCGCTTGGGAAGGTGGCTGGTCGTGTTATTTTAGAGCTGCTACAGCATTGGGCATCGGACAATAAAGCTCTCTCTGATCTACAATTTGGGTTTCGTGAGGGCCTGGGTACTACAGAGCAAGCCATTAATCTATCCCTATTAATAGGTAAATATGTTAATGCTAAAGGGGGGGCCCTCTATTTAGCATATGTGGACCTCTCCGCAGCATTTGGCTGCGTCAACCATTCCAAGTTGTGGATTATCCTAGAGAATATGGGAATAGAGGAGCCCCTAATAATTTTCTTCTGCGAATTATACTCAGACGCTACAGCCCGTGTGAGATATGGCTTAGGGGGCGAGGTGACAAAGTCATTTAGAGTGGAGCGCGGCGTAAGGCAGGGTTGTGTCCTGGCCCCGTTTCTATTTAACTTATATACTAATGGCTTGGAAAAAGCCATGCTTATAGGGGCACAGGACCTCCCCACTATAAGCAACCGCCCTATACCGGCTCTACTCCACGCGGATGATGCTGTAATTCTAGCACGTACCCCAATCGAATCACAGTGTGCTCTCGCGAAATATCACACCTTCATGGCCAACTTTGACCTGAAGATTAACATTAAAAAAACATTTGTAATGTCTATCGGGTCAAGGAACAGGAACAGAAAGACCTTTTTTGTAGATTATCAAAAATTAGAGAGCACCATCACGTATCCATATTTGGGCATTGTATTCGACCATAAATGTTCATGGAAAAGTGCCATAGAGTCTAGAAAACTCACCTTCGAAAGAACAACAGCTACTTTGGTCAATTTTGCTGACAAATTAGGCAGACGACCCACGGTTGAACTCTTGGAGATCTATAGGGCAAAATGCATTGGCAGTGTTATATACGGGGTGTTAGAAGGCGACCTCAGAGGGGCCCGGAGGGGGCCCTGACTGTCCTGAGACCCACCCTCAAAGTATCGTAGCCGGGCACTGGCGGGAGACTCCTCAGGGGAGGAACCTTGTATCTAGGATCGTACACTCGGCACCACACGACAAAGAGACACCACACCGAGAGTTCTTAAGAATCAAGCTTTATCAGATCGGAGTTGTAGGATCTTTATGATCGGCAAGGCAAATATATACAAGTGGAGCGCGGGCTCACAAAGTCTCGGAGGGGGGTTAGGAGGTAGCGAGACAGTCTCTGGGGATATGGATCAGATGCAGGACCGTACACGGCGCACAGCTCACAATCCTCGAGCTGGGGGATACGCTTGTCGTCGTGGGGTCCGGCGGGACCAAGAGAGTCTGTGGGAGCCGCGAGTCACTCAGCAGGGCTCAGGTACAAGTTCGGAGGTCCTACGATCTTCAGGGAGCCGCGAGTCACTCAGCAGGGCTCAGATGTTTCCAAGGCGAATCTGCCGGACAGTCCCAGAGCACCCCTTGTTATAGGGCGACTCCTCTTTGATGTCCGGAGTCTGTCCAGGCAGGGGTCTTGTCACCTGGGGGTCGCTTGTTGGGGGTTTCCTGCCATTGTCCTTTGATCCTTTCAGGGCCGGGTCAGGAGGAGTCCCAGACACCCAGCAGGCATGGAGCCAGCCCTCGGGGAGGCCGGCGGGTCGATCGAAACCCACCTTCCCAGGGAAGCGCAGAGGTGTAATGGAAACTGCTCCTCTCTTTCTCATCCCAAGGGGAGCGCGATGTCCTCCAGCCGGAGTGGCGCCTCTAGGCCAGGGTCGCGCTGGGGCCGGGCGGCCATCTTGGTGCATGAAGTGGGCACGCAGGCCCGGTGTGGCCGAAAGGAGGAAGGCCACGGACGGGGAAGTCCGGGTCGGGTGTGTGTGTTCTGGTGGGAAGGATCGGCTAGGCCGTGGGCTCGGGGCTGGTGTGAGGTGCAGGGGTCAGGTCTGGCTATGTTACGAGGGCCGGGTCTAACACGCGTCCCCCGCAGCTGAAAGCCGGAGAGAACTACCCATCCTCTTGGGGGTTCTCTTCGCTGAGGCGGAAGAACCGGGAGAGGCCATCGGCGTTGGCGTGGTCCGTACCAGGGCGATGCTCCACGGTGAAATCCATCCCCTGGAGGGAGATTGACCACCGCAGTAGCTTGGGGTTTTCTCCTCGCATCTGCATGAGCCATCGCAAGGGGCAATGGTCGGTTTGGACCTTGAAATGGGTGCCGAACAGGTAAGGGCGTAACTTCTTGAGGGCCCAGACTACGGCGAACGCCTCGCGCTCGATGGTGCTCCATCTCTGTTCCCTGGGCAACAGCCTTCGGCTGAGGAAGGCTACGGGCTGGTCTAGGCCTTGGTCATTCGCCTGGGAGAGGACTGCCCCGATGCCATGCTCGGAGGCATCAGTTTGTACCACAAACTCCTTGGAGTAGTCGGGGGCCTGGAGGACGGGGGCAGTGCACATGGCCGTTTTCAGGGCATCGAACGCCTCTTGGCAGGCAGGGGACCACTGCACTTTCTTGGGCTGTTTCTTGGACGTGAGTCCCGTGAGGGGACCGACCAGGCTGCCGTAATTCCGGATGAATCTCCGGTAGTAGCCCGTGAGGGTCAGCAGTCTATATATCGACTTTTTAATATCGAGGGACAGAAATATCGAGTCAAAAATATCGAATGTACAAAATATCGACATAGATAATGTCGATGTGAAAAATATAGTTTTTTTTTTTTTACTTATATGTCGATGTAAGTAATATCGTTAGTAATAATATCGACATGTGAAAATATCGTCATTGTATGTTTAGTATATATTTTGAAGTTGTTTGTATAAATAGTTAAAATGTATATAATATGAGAAATATTTATATTGTTTTAGGGGCGGGATGTTGGGTTATAGGGGATAAGGGTGGGGAGTGTTTTAAAAAAGTTAATTAATTTTTTAAATATATTGTAAAATTTAATTAGTAAATTTTATTTAAAATGTGAAATGTATATTTAATTTTAGGAGCGGGATGTTGGTTTATAGGGGATAAGGGTGGGAAGTGTTTTAAAAATGTTTATATATTGTTTAATTTAAAAAAATAATAATTTAGAAATTGTAAATTAAATTTAGAATTTTACAAATAATTTTAGGAGCGGGATGTTGGTTTATAGGGGATAAGGGTGGGAAGTGTTTTAAAAATGTTTATATAATTGTTATTAAAAAAAAAAAATTTAGAAATTGTAAATTAAATTTAGAATTGTACAAAAAATTTTAGGAGCGGATGTTGGTTTATAGGGGATAAGGGTGGGAAGTGTTTTAAAAATGTTTATATATTGTTAAAAACTTTTAAAAATTTATTTAGAAATTGTAAATTAAATTTCGAATTTTACAAATATTTTCAGGAGCGGGATGTTGGTTTATAGGGGATAAGGGTGGGAAGTGTTTTAAAAATGTTTATATATAGTTTACATTTTTTAAAAAATTTATTTAGAAATTGTTAATTAAATTTCGAATTTTACTACTATTTTTAGGAGCGGGATGTTGGTTTATAGGGGATAAGGGTGGGAAGTGTTTTAAAAATGTTTATATATTGTTTAATTTTTGTAAATATTTATTTAGAAATTGTAAATTAAATTTCGAAATTTACAAATAATTTTAGGAGCGGGATGTTGGTTGATAGGGGATAAGGGTGGGAAGTGTTTTAAAAATGTTTATATATTTGTTAATTTTTAAAAAAAAATATTTAGAAATTGTAAATTAAATTTAGAATTTTACAAATAATTTTAGGAGCGGAATGTTGGGTTATAGGGGATAAGGGTGGGAAGTTAATTTAAAATGTTTATATATTTTTTAATTTAAAAAAATTATTATTTAGAAAATTTAAATATAATTTAGAATTTTACTAATCCCATAATTAAATATAGATTTCAGTCAGAATAGTAAATTAATTAAGTTCAGTGTCCAGCACTTATCTTAATTAAATATAGACTGGAGTGGGAATGGTAAATTAATTAAGTTCATTGTCCAGCACCTACTGTAATTTAATATAGTTTGGAGTGAGAATAGTAAATTAATTAAGTTCAGTGTCCAGCACTTATCTTAATTAAATATAGGTTGGAGTGGGAATAGTAAATTAATTCAGTTCAGTGTCCAGCACATACTATAATTAAATATAGGTTGGAGTGAGAATAGGAAATTCATTAAGTTCAGTGTCCAGCACTTATTTTAATTTAATATAGACTGGAGTGGGAATAGTAAATTAATTTAGTTCAGTGTCCAGCACCTACCCTAATTTAATATAGGTTGGAGTGAGAATAGTAAATTAATTAAGTTCAGTGTCCAGCAGTTATCTTAATTAAATATAGAGTGGAGTGGGAATAGTAAATTAATTAAGTTCAGTGTCCAGCAGCTACTCTAATTTAATATAGGTTGGAGTGAGAATAGTAAATTAATTATGTTCAGTGTCCAGCACTTATCTTAAATAAATATAGACTAGAGTGGGAATAGTAAATTAATTAAGTTCAGTGTCCAGCATCTACCCTAATTAAATATAGATTGGAGTGAGAATAGTAAATTAATGAAGTTCAGTGTCCAGCACTTATCTTAATTAAATATAGATTGGAGTGGGAATAGTAAATTAATTAAGTTCTGTGTCCAGCACATACTCTAATAAAATATAGGTTGGAGTGAGAATAGTAAATTAATTAAGTTCAGTGTCCAGCACTTATCTTAATTAAATATAGACTGGAGTGGGAATAGTTAATTAATTAAGTTCAGTGTCCAGCACCTACTGTAATGTAATATAGGTTGGAGTGAGAATAGTAAATTAATTAAGTTCAGTGTCCAGCACTTATCTTAATTAAATATAGACTGGAGTGGGAATAGTAAATTAATTATGTTGAGTGTCCAGCACATACTCTAATTAAATATAGGTTGGAGTGAGAATAGTAAATTAATTAAGTTCAGTGTCCACCACTTATCTTAATTAAATATAGACTGGAGTGGGAATAGTTAATTAATTAAGTTCAGTGTCCAGCACCTACTCTAATGTAATATAGACTGGCGTGGGAATAGTTAATTAATTAAGTTCAGTGTCCAGCACCTACTCTAATGTAATATAGGTTGGAGTGAGAATAGTAAATTAATTAAGTTCAGTGTCCAGCACTTATCTTAATTAAATATAGACTGGAGTGGGAATAGTAAATTAATTCAGTTCAGTGTCCAGCACATACTCTAATTAAATATAGGTTGGAGTGAGAATAGTAAATTTATTAAGTTCAGTGTCCAGCACTTATCTTCATTTAATATAGACTGGAGCGGGAATAGTAAAATATTTTAGTTCAGTGTCCAGCACCTACCCTAATTTAATATAGGTTGGAGTGAGAATAGTAAATTAATTAAGTTCAGTGTCCAGCAGTTATCTTAATTAAATATAGACTGGAGTGGGAATAGTAAATTAATTAAGTTCAGTGTCCAGCACCTACTCTAATTTATTATAGGTTGGAGTGAGAATAGTAAATTAATTATGTTCAGTGTCCAGCACTTATATTAATTAAATATAGACTAGAGTGGGAATAGTAAATTAATTAAGTTCAGTGTCCAGCATCTACCCTAATTAAATATAGATTGGAGTGAGAATAGTAAATTAATTAAGTTCAGTGTCCAGCAGTTATCTTAATTAAATATAGAGTGGAGTGGGAATAGTAAATTAATTAAGTTCAGTGTCCAGCATCTACCCTAATTAAATATAGATTGGAGTGAGAATAGTAAATTAATTAAGTTCAGTGTCCAGCAGTTATCTTAATTAAATATAGAGTGGAGTGGGAATAGTAAATTAATTAAGTTCAGTGTCCAGCACCTACTCTAATTTAATATAGGTTGGAGTGAGAATAGTAAATTAATTATGTTCAGTGTCCAGCACTTATCTTAATTAAATATAGACTAGAGTGGGAATAGTAAATTAATTAAGTTCAGTGACCAGCATCTACCCTAATTAAATATAGATTGGAGTGAGAATAGTAAATTAATTAAGTTCAGTGTCCAGCACTTATCTTAATTAAATATAGATTGGAGTGGGAATAGTAAATTAATTAAGTTCTGTGTCCAGCACATACTCTAATAAAATATAGGTTGGAGTGAGAATAGTAAATTAATTAAGTTAAGTGTCCAGCACTTATCTTAATTAAATATAGACTGGAGTGGGAATAGTTAATTAATTAAGTTCAGTGTCCAGCACCTACTCTAATGTAATATAGGTTGGAGTGAGAATAGTAAATTAATTAAGTTCAGTGTCCAGCACTTATCTTAATTAAATATAGACTGGAGTGGGAATAGTAAATTAATTCAGTTCAGTGTCCCGCACATACTCTAATTAAATATAGGTTGGAGTGAGAATAGTAAATTAATTATGTTCAGTGTCCAGCACTTATCTTAATTAAATATAGACTAGAGTGGGAATAGTAAATTAATTAAGTTCACTGTCCAGCATCTACCCTAATTAAATATAGATTGGAGTGAGAATAGTAAATTAATTAAGTTCAGTGTCCAGCAGTTATCTTAATTAAATATAGAATGGAGTGGGAATAGTAAATTAATTAAGTTCAGTGTCCAGCATCTACCCTAATTAAATATAGATTGGAGTGAGAATAGTAAATTAATTAAGTTCAGTGTCCAGCAGTTATCTTAATTAAATATAGAGTGGAGTGGGAATAGTAAATTAATTAATTTCAGTGTCCAGCACCTACTCTAATTTAATATAGGTTGGAGTGAGAATAGTAAATTAATTATGTTCAGTGTCCTGCACTTATCTTAATTAAATATAGACTAGAGTGGGAATAGTAAATTAATTAAGTTCAGTGTCCAGCATCTACCCTAATTAAATATAGATTGGAGTGAGAATAGTAAATTAATTAAGTTCAGTGTCCAGCAGTTATCTTAATTAAATATAGAGTGGAGTGGGAATAGTAAATTAATTAAGTTCAGTGTCCAGCATCTACCCTAATTAAATATAGATTGGAGTGAGAATAGTAAATTAATTAAGTTCAGTGTCCAGCAGTTATCTTAATTAAATATAGAGTGGAGTGGGAATAGTAAATTAATTAAGTTCAGTGTCCAGCACCTACTCTAATTTAATATAGGTTGGAGTGAGAATAGTAAATTAATTATGTTCAGTGTCCAGCACTTATCTTAATTAAATATAGACTAGAGTGGGAATAGTAAATTAATTAAGTTCAGTGTCCAGCATCTACCCTAATTAAATATAGATTGGAGTGAGAATAGTAAATTAATTAAGTTCAGTGTCCAGCACTTATCTTAATTAAATATAGACTGGAGTGGGAATAGTAAATTAATTTAGTTCAGTGTCCAGCACCTACTATAATTTAATATAGGTTGGAGTGAGAATAGTAAATTAATTAAGTTCAGTCTGTAGTGGGAGTAGTATGTTAATTAAGTTTGGTAAATAGCAAATATTAGAATTAAATATAGAGTTGAATAGGAACAGTTAAATTAATTTGTTTTAATTTACAAAAAATCTGTAAATTTTAGTTTTGGTTGGATAAAAGATAGAAGTTATATCAGAATGCAAATTCCAATTTTGTTTATAAAATAGTAGAAAGGAAAATAAGATTTGTTTTATAGTTGTTGGAATGTATATTCATTAGAGAGAAAATATTGTTTATTATTACGCATATTCTAATAATTAAATCATTGAAATAAACATGTAATAAAATAATTAATATTTAACATTTGGATTATAGTCATAATTTTTTTATAATGGATATATATTTGTTTAATGTATATTTTGGACATGAATATATGAACACACAAAATAATTAAAAATAAAAAAATCAGATTTTTATAGCTGTTTAATATTTATAAATTTATATTGTGTACTCTAAACATTTTTAGACTTTATTTGAATTTATAAGAAATTGTATGTTTTGAAATATATGATTAATATATTTTAATTATTAATATTTATATTACATAATTAATATTGAAATTGTTTACATTTTAGAATATGTATTATTTTTTATTTTTTTGGTATGTTGTAGATACAATATATTAATTATATCATGTTCATCTATTTATTTTGGTAATATATACAGTTTTATTGATATATTAATAAAAATATTTTATTTATTATATTTATTTTAATACGTTAAATAATTTTCACATAGATAAAAAAATAGGTATTCTTTTTGAGTATTTTATTCTAATGTTTTAGTAATTTTTAAAGTAATGTGTAATGTTAAATAAATAGTTAGGGCATTTATTGGTATTTTTTTAGTTGTCATGTTTGTTTGGGTCTTTTATTTTGTAACCGCTCGCTGTTGTTTTGGGTTATTTTGGTCGAATCCAGGTCGCGGTCGGGAGCTGTTTCGCGTTTGAGAAGGTAAGAGTTATTTTATTTATTATTAAATAGTTTTAAGTGTTTTGTGGAAGTAGTAATGTTGTAATAAGTGTGTATGGATTGATGTTTTAGAAGTTAGGGTGTTAGTAATAGTTTGTATGCGGTTTTATAATTTACGTTGTGTTCCGTGTTTGTGGCTTTGTTAGTGTTTTGTTATTTCGGTGTGTTAAAGTTTTATAGTGTTTGAATTACGTTTGTAGTGATGTTTTTAGGTGCCTTATGTGTGTTTGTGTGTGGGTGGGAATGTTTGTTTCTCTTTTGTAGGTTTTACGGAGAAGATATTTTCGTAGGTTTCAAACACCTTATTTTTTTTAAAGGAAGTGTGAATTAGTTGTGTTTACTAATCTTTATTTTACACTTCCTTTATTGTTCGGGTTTCCAGGAGCGGTTATTTACCTTTTTAATATTTTTCGGGATTTTTATGGTTAATGCATAGTCGTTTTTTTGCGTTGACGTTGTTTTCGATAAACAGTTGTATTTTTACATTTTATTTGGAATTTTTTTGGATACCTATGGATTTTGAACTACCTGGATTTATTTGGAAGGAATGTTATTATCCCATTGGAGCAACTACACAGGTAAGTTCATTTAAATATTTTAATTGTTGGTGGCCAAACCTTATATATTTAATATTGTTGTTGTGTACTTGGTTTGTTTAATTATGTTGTCTAAATATATGTCGATGTAATTGATTTATATATTTTAGACCACATAATTAAATATGTGATATAATAAAGTGGTTTGTTTATGTTGTGATAGTTGTTTTAGTAGAATTGTGGGTTAATATTTAGGAAAGTGTTTAGAAGAGAGTTTGAGCTATTATATTTAAGTACTCAAGTCCTCTTGTGGATGGGTATAGCTGTACCTGTTGTTGTAGGTAATTATACATTTGAGTAGTTTGTCTAGATTGTTTTGGTTTTAATTGTAGGACAGATTGTTGCATTCTTAATTCTTGGAAACTTTGTTCCTTTTGTATGGCAATTAGTAGTTTTTGTAGTGTTGGAGTTGTTCTCCCAGTAGAAGTTAGGAATGCATTATGCCAGCCCTCGACGGCGTTGTTAGTTTTGGCTTGTTGGTTGAGTGTACTTACATATACATTCCACCAAGGTATTTGGAACTTGGGCTGACGTCTATGGCCTGATCTGTGTAGTCTCCCCACCCAGGTATCCTCAAAATAATCTAAGAGGGGAGATAACTTTACTTCATTTTGTTTGTAGAATGGACTTTCTAATAAAAGATTGTAATGTTCTGCAACATCTGTGGTTGGTACATAAGCTAGGGCTGTTAGAAGTTTTATTTGATGTGCAAAACTTATGTTAGTGGCATATTCTACACTTAGTGAAGATTTTTGTAAATGTCTCCATATACATTGGTTTAGATGGAAGTAACATCCTTGGATAGCTGTATGGGGGTACAGTTTTAGAATGCAATTTATCATGGCTTGCTCAAAGTCTATGATAATTCTTTGATGGTAAAAATCATTTGATTCTTGTTTTAGTTTTCCTAGCATTTCATTATATGTTGTGTTTTGTTTGTTAGGTAATAGTGCATAAATTAAAGGTATGGAAGTGTTGTGATATTGACCGTGTATTGTGTAAAGCTGGTAGAATGGTTTTGGGCATATTGGAAAGGTGCCATCCATCATCCATGTTTGGCATTGTTGCAGTTTAGTTATATTGTTTGCAGTAGCAAACATTATGATTCTTTTTTCTGTGCTTTTGTTATCAAAAAAAATAAAAGGTTCATTATTGTGGGTGATAGTTAATTCTGGTGGAATGATGATCTCTTGAAAAGTTTTAGGGGATGGTATAGTTGTCGTGGTTGCTTTTTTGGTCCTAGCAATAGTTCTTTTTATAGAAGCAATTGATGGTAATTGGCCTCTTGCTTCTTTGGGCACTCTAGGTAATAGTTCTTTTAGGATTACACTTGTAGCAGTTTGTGAACCAGTGCTTAATTCTTTGATATTTTCAAGGGTTGATCTGACTTCTATTTCAGAGAGATTGGGTGGATGGTTATGCTCTCTTGTATATAGTACAGTTGTTTCTCTTGTTGTTGCTCGTCCGTAGCATTTGTTAGAATAATATTTAGTACACTTCCAGTTCACTTTTCGGTCCGTCTGCTTTTCTTGGGTGTATGTGTAACCCATGTAACACAATAGGAATTTTCCTTTCTGCGAAGTTATAAATTGGGCTTCTTCTGTCATCGTGATGTGTTAGAAATCTGGAAAAAATGTATATGAAAATATATGTAATAGTACTTTATATATTTAAATGAAAATAGCAAAAAAGCATTTTTTTATATATACTTACCAAGTGTTTTTGGTTGTATTTGAATGAAGATGTTGTTTGTAGACAAAATGCTGTTTAGTTGATGTAGTCTCTGAAAGTTAAAGAAAATATATTGGTTGGTTTAGTTTTTTAAGTGGGGTGGTATTGCTGTTTGGTATAGACTATATTTTTTTTGTTGAAACGTATTTTATTGTTTTACAAATCAACAACTCAAAAAACATTCCCCTGCCTTCATCTGGCCCGGAAGTACCACACATTTATCATCAAGACCAATTATTCAGGAGAAGGAACAACCTTCCCACCCAGTTCTCTACCCCCCCTCCCCCACCACATGTCAATGTACCCCCGTCCCCTACCCCTCTTACTATGTGCCCCTCCTCCCTAATAAATAAGATGGAGTAGCCCAACCTCTCCCTAAGCAAACAGAGTCTTCCCTCATGCCCAGTGGTATAGACGATAGGTGTTAATTTATACAGGTTTTTTAAAACTTAAAAAAGAGAACATGGATTTGTTTAGGGGGTTAGGATGTTTTGGGGTTTGAGTAGGATTTAATTAATATTTTATAAAGTATTTTGATAGTATACTTACTTTTTAGTGAGTCTTTTCTGGCAATCTTCAATATTTTCTTTAGCTGTTTGGAGTAATATCTGTAGTGGAAACATAAAGAGATGGAATATATAAGTTAGTTATTTATTTGAGTAAAGATAAATTAGTGTTTTAGTTTAATTTGGCAGTTTAGTTAGAAAAGAATATTTACTTACGTTTTTAGAATAGTATTAGGATGTAGGTTTCTTCTGTTTAGCAGAGTTTCTTCTTCGTTCAATGCTTTGGTTTAAGGCACAGTAGAAGACTTGTTTTAATTGGTTTATATAGTGGTTTTAAATTGTTTCTTGAATGTTATTGGTTGTTTTCTGTATGTGACCTTTCTATTGGATGGTTTGAATTTTTTTAAGTTAATTGGTTTCCTTTTATGGAAAATGCTAAGTAAGAGTATATTTAGTTTTAAAGGAGGAGAGTTTTAAATCATTATATATAAAAAGATTGTTTATAATGTGTAGTGATTTTTTTTAAATGTGTTCGAAATGCCAATGTGATAATTATTTCAGTGTTTTTTTATTATGTTGTTAAATATTGAGATCGCTATAAATGTTATGTTTATGTTTAAGTAGAATCTTATTTGAAAAATGTATGTTTTGGGAAAATATTGTCTTTATGTTGTTTAAAGTATTGGTTTTATTAGTATTAAAATTGTCGATATATTTTTAAAAAACGATATTATTGATGTCTATATTTTGGTTATCGATATTTGTGACATGTGTCATATTTATTTACTCATGTCGATATTTAGTATTGCGATATTTATGTGTGCGATTTTTGTGTGATCGATATAATTGTATTACGATATTGTAGTGTCGATATTAGTGTCGTTTTTTAAATAAGTATACAATGTCGATATTTTTGATGTCGATATATTTGATGCGATATTTCTGTAGTTCGATAATGGGTCTGTCGATAATATGTCAGAGATCCGCCCGTGAGGCCCAGAAAGGCTCGGACCTCCGTTTGGGTAGTGGGGGGTTCCCAGGCTAGGATGGGGTCGATTTTGGGCTGTAGAGGGGCGACCTGCCCGCTTCCGACCTGGTGCCCCAGGTAGGTTACCGAACCTTGCCCAATCTGGCACTTGCTGGCTTTCATGGTGAGGCCTGCCTAACAGGGCGGTCAGCACCCTCCGGAGGTGCTGGAGGTGCTCACTCCATTCCGAGCTAAAAACTGCGATATCGTCGAGATATGCAGCACTGAATTTTTCCAGCCCGGCCAGGACTCTATTTACCAGTAGCTGGAAGGTGGCCGGGGCATTTTTCATCCCGAAGGGCATCACGCGAAAGCGATAGTGCCCATCCGGGGTGGAGAAGGCGGACCGCTCTTTGGCTCCTTCTGTGAGCGCAATTTGCCAGTAGCCGCAGGTGAGATCGAAGGTGCTGAGGAACCGAGCAGCCCCGAGCCGGTCAATGAGCTCGTCGGCTCGGGGAATGGGGTGGGCATCGGCTCGGGTGACTTCATTGAGTCCCCGGTAGTCTACGCAGAAGCGGAGTTCTGGGGCGACCCCGGGGGCAGCTGCTTTTGGGACCAGGACCACGAGGCTGGCCCAGGGGCTGTCTGAGGGTTCGATCACTCCCAGGGTCAACATCTTCGAGACCTCGGCTTGAATACAGGACCGGACCCGATCAGGGACTCGGTAGGCTCGGTGTCTCACCAGTGGGCTGTCCCCGGAATCCACGTCATGGACACACCAGTCGGTGACTTTGGGGACCAGGGAGAAGAGGTCGGAAAACTGCCCTAGGAGCTGGCGGCAATCCTCACGTTGCTGGGGAGTGAGGGATGGGGAGAGGTTCACTCCCTCTACGGAGCCGTCCTTCTCTTTGGTGCACAGGAGATCAGGGAGAGGATCCGACTCCTCCTCGGACCCGTCATCAGTGGCCAGTAGGAGGCTCAGCTCCGTCCGCACAAAGTGGGGCTTGAGGCGGTTCACGTGGAGGACCCGGAGGGGGGCCCGGGGTGACTGGACGTCCACCAAGTATGTGAGCTGGCTCTTCCGCTCAACCACTTTGAAGGGCCCGGTCCATTTATCCTGGAGGGCACAGGGTTTCACGGGGGCCATGACCCATACCTGCTGGCCCGGCTGAAACTCGACCAGAGTGGCGTTCTGGTCGTACCAGCGCTTCATCTCCTCCTGGCTCGCCTCCAGGTTGGCCTCGGCCATCTCTCGGAACATCCTAGTCTGGTTTCGGAGGGTCAGGACGTAACGGAACACATCTCGGGGGGGGCCTCGGGGCGCCGACTCCCACCCTTCCTTGACCAGGCTGAGGGGCCCCCTGACGGGGTGTCCGTAGAGTAACTCAAAGGGGCTGAACCCCAAGGATTTCTGGGGAACTTCTCGGTAGGCGAATAGGAGGCAGGGGAGCAGGACGTCCCACTTACGCCGGAGGGGCTCCTCCAGGCCCGCGATCATCCCCTTCAGAGTCCGGTTAAATCGCTCTACCAGGCCGTTTCCTTGGGGGTGGTACGGGGTGGTGAATTTATAGGACACCCCGCATTGTTGCCATAAGGACTTCATGTATCGGGAGATGAAGTTGGTACCGCGATCGCTCACGACCTCGCGGGGAAAATCCATGCGGGAGAAGATTCCCATCAACTCTCGGCCCACCACGGGGGCTGTGACGGTGCGCAGGGGGATGGCTTCAGGGTATCGGGTGGCATGATCCACCAGGACGAGGATAAAACGGTGCCCTTGGGAGGTTGGGGGTCCAGAGGCCCCACGATGTCGATCCCGACCCGCTCAAAAGGGGTACTGACGACAGGGAAGGGTTGGAGGGGAGCCTTGCGCTTTCCTCCGCTCTTCCCACTGGCCTGGCACGTGGGACAGGACTTGCAGTGGGCTTCTACATCTGCTTTCATTCTGGGCCAGTAGAAGTGAGTCACGAGGCGACTGTAGGTTTTGTCCTGGCCCAAGTGGCCTGCGAGGGGAACGTCGTGGGCCAAGCCCAGGAGGAGGTTTCGGAAGCGTAGGGGTACCACCAGCACCTGGCCGGACCCTAGCTCCACCGACTTCTGTTCGCTGTACAAAAGGTCATTCTCCCAATACACCCGGTGCGTCCCAGTCTGGTCGCCTGCGGCCTGGACCTCTGCCTGCTGCCGGGGTCCGACCAGGGAAGGACAGGTAGCCTGCTCTCGGCAGAACTCCTCTCGGGAGGGGCCCCCCTCGTGGCGCCACTGGGCCAATTCGGGCAGATCGCCTAACTCGGTGACCTGGGCGGAGTCGGAAGGCAGGGGTTCGTCACCGGCGACCGACCCTTCTTGTGGGGGGATGTGGGGACCCTCGGCGGGGACCATCCTATCTTCAGTGGTCGGGGCATCGTCGACTTCCCTCAGGGGGGTCAGTCGGGCCGCCATGGATCGGGTGGTGGCGCACACCCACTCAGGGAGGCCCATCATCCCTAGGTGGGTCTTGCGCTCGACTTGTTTCAAGGGGGAACTTTCCAGGCCGTTCCCCAGGACTCAGTCGACTGGCTGAGAGGTTCTCATTGCGACTTTCAGTTTACCGACCACCCCCCCACTCAAAAGGCACCAGGGCTACCTTACATAGGCTTTCTATGTTGTCGGCGGAAATGACCGGGCAAAAGACGTTGGGGAGGACCTGGTCTTCGTGGACTAAATGACTGAGGACACCGGTGATGCTGGCCCCGGTGTCACGGAGGGCTTCTACTTGGTGGCCATTGATCGTTACGAGCTGCCCATATTTCTTCGTGTTGGAGGGCAGGAGGCTTCCAGGGACCATTTCTCTATCTCCTAAGGATACTAGGGCCATGGCTGCGGGTTCCCACTCTTCGGTCTCCTCAACCTCCTCCCCCAGTGCTACATTGGCTATCTGTCTAGCGGGGGGTGCTGCCTGGATGGTGTGTGGGGCCATGGGGCATTCAGGGTCGTTGGCGTAATGCCCGGGCTTCTGACAACGGAAACAAGTGATGGTCACCCGGTGCCCCCGTCTCAGGGGGGGGCCTGATACAGCTGTTGGGGGTGCCGGGAAAGGCGGAGGTTGGGACTTCGGGGTACTAGACTGGGACTCTCTCTGCCCTCCGTGGTTTCCCCCCCTCTCTGGCGGGGTGGTCCCTGACTGGCTTGGGGGTACTCTCCTACAGGGCCCCGGGAGACCCGGGTGTTGGTCCAGCGATCCGCCTCGACGGCCAGCTTTCTCGGATCCGTGAGCTTGCTGTCGAGCAGATGCTGGCGCAGTTCCACAAAGCAGTTCGCAGCCAGGTGTTCCCACAACATAAGGTCTGTTAGTTCTTCCAGGGTGGTTACCTTGCTGCCCTTGATCCACCCATCGAAGGCGCGGCTGAAGAAATTCACATACTCCACCCAGGTGGTACCCGGGATCTTCCTGCAGTCCCGGAACCGTTGGCGGTACATCTCCGGGGTGAGGCCGTACCTTGTGAGGAGGGCCGCTTTCATGTGGTCATAAGAGGTCTGCATGGAGGTTGGTAGGTCGAGCAGGGTGTCTCTCCCTTCGCTCAGGAATCGTCCCCACAACCCGGCCCCCCAATCCTTCTGCGGGACCCGATGGGAGGTCATGGCAACCTCGTAGGCCCGGAACCACTGTTGAATGTCATCGTTTTTGTAATATTCTTTGACCACATCCTTGGGGATGTGGACCTTCTGCTCTGCCGGGGAGGCCGCCTCTCGGTTCCCTGGGGGCCGCGCTTCTTCGCTTTTTGCTTTCAGCTCCATTTCCTTCAAGCTGCGTTCATGTTCCAGTTGAAGTCTCCTTCCTTCGTGTTCCCGTTGGAGTTTCTTCTCTTCTAGTTCTCCCTGCACTCGCAGCTGTTCCACCGCTAGCTTTTTCTCGGCTAATTTCAACTCGCCCTCAATTTTGAGTTTGGCTAATTCGAGTTCGTGATGGCGACTTCTTTCTCTGTCTGGGAGTTCCTCCGGGGATAGGCCCCCGTCTGGTACGAAGCCTCGCACCTGGTTGCTGCTGCGTTCTCCTTGGGAAGGTCCAGCTTCGTCGTGGGGCTCCACCGCTCCTTCTGGGCGGGAGGCTCCAGAATCCACCCAAGCTTTCAGTGCCTTTTGCATATCTTCTTTGGTGTTGAGACCAGTGGTAGCGATTTTGAGTTCCTTACAGAATTGCTTCAGTTCTTTTTGTGTGTACTCTTCCAGCTGTTCCACCTGGAACACGGTACTGGTGTCGTTTTCTGTGACAACCACGGCGTTTCCTTCTGCCATCTTTGTCGGTAGTGCGTCAGCCGTTCACGGTACGATCTCTAGATTTATGGGCCCGAATCCCGTCGCTTGCCACCAATGTTAGAAGGTGACCTCAGAGGGGCCCGGAGGGGGCCCTGACTGTCCTGAGACCCACCCTCAAAGTATCGTAGCCGGGCACTGGCGGGAGACTCCTCAGGGGAGGAACCTCGTATCTAGGAGAGTTCTTAAGAATCAAGCTTTATCAGATCAGAGTTGTAGGATCTTTATGATCGGCAAGGCAAATATATACAAGTGGAGCGCGGGCTCACAAAGTCTCGGAGGGGGGTTAGGAGGTAGCGTGACAGTCTCTGGGGATATGGATCAGATGCAGGACCGTACCCGGCGCACAGCTCACAATCCTCGAGCTGGGGGATACGCTTGTCGTCGTGGGGTCCGGCGGGACCAAGAGAGTCTGTAGGAGCCGCGAGTCACTCAGCAGGGCTCAGGTACAAGTTCGGAGGTCTTACGATCTTCGGGGAGCCGCGAGTCACTCAACAGGGCTCAAGCACAAGTTCGGAGGTCTTACGATCTTCAGGGAGCCGCGAGTCACTCAGCAGGGCTCAAGCACAAGTTCGGAGGTCTTACGATCTTCAGGGAGCCGGGAGTCACTCAGCAGGGCTCAGATGTTTCCAAGGCGAATCTGCCGGACAGTCCCAGAGCACCCCTTGTTATAGGGCGACTCCTCTTTGATGTCCGGAGTCTGTCCAGGCAGGGGTCTTGTCACCTGGGGGTCGCTTGTTGGGGGTTTCCTGCCATTGTCCTTTGATCCTTTCAGGGCCGGGTCGGGAGGAGTCCCAGACACCCAGCAGGTGTGGAGCCAGCCCTCGGGGAGGCCGGCGGGTCGATCGAAACCCACCTTCCCAGGGAAGCGCAGAGGTGTGATGGAAACTGCTCCTACCTTTCTCATCCCAAGGGGAGCGCGATGTCCTCCAGCCGGAGTGGCGCCTCTAGGCCAGGGTCGCGCTGGGGCCGGGCGGCCATCTTGGTGCATGAAGTGGGCACGCGGGCCCGGTGTGGCCGAAAGGAGGAAGGCCACGGACGGGGAAGTCCGGGTCGGGTGTGTGTGTTCTGGTGGGAAGGATCGGCTAGGCCGTGGGCTCGGGGCTGGTGTGAGGTGCAGGGGTCAGGTCTGGCTATGTTACGAGGGCCGGGTCTAACATGGGGGTGGTGTCTGGGGCTATGCCAAGGTTGACGAGGTTCAAAGGGTGGAAAACAGTTTCTTAAGATTTCTTTTGGCAGTCCCGCGGACCACCTCGACCTATGTTTGCCATCTAGAACTAGGTCTGCCATACCTAACAGATCTGATTAGGATTCAACCCCTATTATTATGGCACCGCATATGGTCATCTAATGCCACTACTTTCTCCCAAGGGTTCATCGAGGACTGTATCGCCTTAGACAGAGCACATAACTTGGGTATGCCACAGTTCTTTCTTTCTCCTACCCTAATAGCCGAAATATCGAGGAAACAATTTAAAAAACTATGTCTCGCCCACTTAGAATCTCTGAGGTTGACCAGTGAGCTTCATAAACCTACTGTGCAATACTCATTACTGGTTCAAACGACTTTGGCAATCCAGCCCTACTTAACCTTTAACATCACGGACTATGAGAGATTTCTCCTAACAAAATTCAGACTAAATATTTTTCACCATTTGGTCACTTTTCCTAAACCCAACACTTGGGAAAAACCTTTCCAACTCTGCCCTTGTGATGTGAGCTCTCCTCAATCCACGACACATACAATATTGTTTTGCAAATTCTTTCAGGAATCGAGGAAACAGTGGCTTATCCCGATCTTAAAAATCTGGTGCTTGCGCAGGTGTCGTCCTGCCTTTCTTGCCCTCCAATTTTTGGATGCTGAACTATTTGCCAAACCGATAGCTACATTCTTGAAATTAGCTGTTAGACACAGGCAGAATTTGTAGTAAGTCTAGTTATCTTTCCTATCATAATATTTCTGGCAACCCGTATATTCTCATAGTGATTGTACAATATCTTTTGGGTATTGCCCTCTTTTATCTGTTATTAATCAAATTAATTTGCTTGTTATCTTAACATGCTCGCACTAGCACTTTCATACTTTTTCCTACCCTGGAACCTTGTTGACGAGCTACATATTTTAAAAAACAAATGACCGACAGGGGGAAAGACTGACAGAAAAGTATAATACTATATTGAACTTGCACGTAACTTGATATTTTAAAAAGATGTTGGATATTCCTTCTTTTTTCCCTTGTAAATTGTAATATTTTGTGCTTTTATGGTTGTTCATTGACATCCGAATAAAGTCTGATTTGATTTGATTTGAGTAACACTTGCTCGTACCTTTTCAACCTGTTATTTGTCAAATGCTTTGTTTTGGTTCTCGTCATCAGGAGCTCAACGGAATGTGGTACATATACTGTAAGAGGATAACCCATCACAATGCTCTCACATTGTTCAATACTGACACAAGTTGCAGCAACGGATTTGAGACATCTGGGCAAGGCTGAAGCTACAAGATCTAATGTAGCTGAGAAATAGGCCACTGGTCTATGGGCACCTCCATGTGTCTGCATGAGTACAGAAAGAGCACAACCTTCCCACTCATGATAGAATAATGAGAATGCTTTGGTATAATCAGGCATTCATAAAGCTGGAATGCATCACAGGCATTCTCCCAACTCCAGGAATCCCAAGGTACCGGATCACACACATCCTTGTGGGTCTGCATGTGTAAAGGCTTTACCATCAAGGAGAAATTAGAAATCCATTGTTGGCAGTAGCCAAAGATTCCCAAGAACATCCTGACCTTTTTCTGTACTGTGCAGATTCATTTTAATGATCGGCTCTACTCATTTTAGTGACAACTTCCTCTTGTCCTTTTCATTTCAATGACCCAAATACTGCACTTCATTTAGACAGTACTGAAGCATACTTGGAAACACCTTATGCCAATTGTCATCCAGATGGTTCAGTAAGGCGATAGTATCGTCCCTGCAAGGCGCCCGGTTTCAGACGCAATGAGGAGGTCCTCGATGTACTGGACTATCACTGAGTTTTGTGGCAGAATCAACGGAATGGAGAAAAATGCTTTACAGAGGTTAGACACTGTGAACCACTCATCATAACAAGGAATCTGCACCACAATCCTTGGGGGCGGGATCTGGAATAAGATCGAAGATGGATTCAGTACCATGGGACAACATGGAATCACTATGTTATTGACCTTCCGCAGGTCCTGAACAATGCAATACTTCCCACTCAGTTTCTGTAATCCCATGATAGGTAAATTGCACAGACTTCCCATGATCTCCTTTATGATGCCCTTCTCAATCATGGACTCAATTACAGGCATAATCCCAGCTACTGTTTCTGATGTCAGATTGTACTGAGATATTCTTGGAAATTCTGCATTAGGCTTGACCTGTATGCGGACTGGCTCGACTCCTCGAATCAGTCAGATTTCCTCCCCAGAGAAGTCCCATACCACTGGAGAGACGGTGTCTCTAAAATCCAACAGCATGTCTTCCACTGCCATGAAGGAAACATGGCTGTGCAGTGATTTTGATTAGTCAATTTGAAAGCAATATCCTCATCATTAGTCTGCAACTCAATTTCCTTCAGTGTGCAATAGATGGTACAATTCAATTTGCACAAAAGGTCATGTCCTAGTAAACAGACTGGACTACAAGCATGCACCACAAACGGATGGTGATCCTGAAAGGTTCTGATTTTCACCAACTCCTTTTCTGTCAAAGGGTATGTCATTCTGTTGTTAGAAGCTCCAACAACTTGAATCGATTTTCCTGATAGAGGCAGATGTGGGGCTACTGCAGATCTCACAGTAGAACGGGTAGCACCAGTATCAATCAAGAATGTAATGGTCTGCTTCTACATATGGTCCACTCTCGTCTACCTTTAAGACTGGGCCAAGTGTACAGTTTTCCTCCCCCTCTGGAACCTTCATATGGACAGGTCCAGATAAAATCCGTTCAGCGCTTCCATTAAGGGCACCTGATGGTAAGTTTGGTTGCCATGCAAGATCCTCGGAGGTTGGGGCACTTGCACTAACTGATCTGATTCCCTCCTGCATTAGTCACTGTCGGCAACTGATTTACCCCATCTGCCCCCTGCACAAGTTCTCCTTCCTGCACTTGATTTGTAGGATTGAGACAACATTCACACTTCCAATGCCCGATCTTATGACAAAAATGACAGGCAGTGGTCTTCTTCAGGGTTGCAACATCTATCCCTGTCTCAGGATCTATGGGGACTCCTCTTCCTCTTCCCTGTTCCGTCAATCCTGTGACTGACATTACTTGGAAACATCCTGGAATATTCCCTTGACCACAAGCTACAGTTCCCACTATTGCCTTTACCTGCTCTCCCTTCAGGGCATACTGCATTTGGACCAGCATCAATTTCTCTTCTATCCTCCTATGCTTAGAATCCACCCCATCACTGCAGCGCCTGGCATGCCGTAAGATTTCATCAATAGATTTGTTTTTCCAGAAGATTAAGTGCTGTTGGATCATGAGAATGATCTCCGGCCTCCATCCAATCACAAATTTGGATACAAATGTTCCCATGTCTTTCCGGGAGAGCATATCTAGATGTGGGAATTCAATAGGGGACCCCAATAAAAGCCCCCCCGACTCACCTCAATGTCTTCTGCACTTCCAGGTTCCACTGACACCAACAGGACCGGTAAGAATAAACACACTTCTGTTAAAAAACCGAAGAAGGGCTATCCTTCTTTTACACAGGCGGAATGGGAGGAGAGCAAGAGGAAGAGCCAATCACAGATGCAGGAGGGAGCAGAAAATCCTTTGAAATAGGAAGTATCTCAGAGAAGGAGGGAGGAGCGAAACCAGCAACACCAACGACGCCGAGGAGCAGAACACTGGCAGATAATTTGGTAGACTCCAGTGGATAACACACACAAAAGGGGGGCCTGAGGGAAGTTTAAGGTCCAGCGTGGGTACACTCCCCACTCATATATTGAACACACAAAAAGGAACACACTGGTCCAGAAAAAATCAGTAGAACACAGGTGCGTACAGACAGGATGCACAAAAACCAACAGTTATAAAGGGTATATCCCTTTTTAAGGACAACTCCTCTCACACACCAATGGTGTCATGCTTCATTATAGGGGTGCCTCCTCGCGTCAGAACCTAGTTCTGGCACGGGTTACAACCTCCTCTCTAAGGGGGGGAGCTCAGGGATGTTTTTTTAATGTGGGCACACGGGTTGTCCTAAAAACCCTATGTGAGTGTGGTGTGTGGAAAAGTAAAGTGCAGTGCTGATTATGTGTGTGTGAGTTAAAACAGCCAACAGAGGTAGCGGCAAACTTTACTCAGCTCCCCTGTGGCAGGGATTAAAAACAATAAGCTGTGTAATGAATCTATACAGATTTGAGATGGCTACATTATTGAGATTGACATGTTTCAGCCTTAATGACCTATATACGTGTCTAGGCTTTCTTCAAGATCTATAGAAAACAGCTACTGCTAGAGTGAATAGGTGCAAATAGTGCAAAGCATTAAAGAGAAAACAAACAATGGTGTCTTATTATTGAACCGGATACTGTTGTGTTCAGTCACATCCACCGTTTAACCCTGTAGTGGAAACAAACAAGAAACAGTGTGTATCCCAGACTGTGCCACCCCTTTACTGACAAATAGATGCCAAAGCATATTTAGCCAGGCTTATTCACTGTTAGTCTGCTAGCAGTGAGCATTATTATGGCACTCACCTATTTAGGTTGATAGAGTTACCACATCTATCCAGTACTATTAGTAAAAGGTACAAACGCCAACCTATATAGAAAGAAAAGTGGTGGTGTAAAAGAGAAATTGAAGAATAGAAAACAGTCAACACAGCATGATTCAATGTCAGTGAATACCAGTGTAACTGTGTACTGGTAAACATTCAAACTATAAAAATGACCTTGCCAATAAGGCACTCAAACAGCGCTGGTGTAGGATTAAGGGTAGAGGACCAGTCTAGGACCCATGGGGACACCCACATGACCTTGCTAAGTACGGAGGTCCAAAACTAGGGACATGCAGTAAGTGATTTCAATACAAGGAGACCCGGCGCTTAACAGCTCGCCGGTAGTAATATTGGTAAGGGAAAGCGCGATGCTTAATCGCTCGCCGTTAAAGGCTCTCAAAAGGGACAAGGAGTAGTATACATGTCATTTAGAGTTAAATACATGGCTCTGACAGCAACAACAGGCTCAATAGTTAACTTTAAACGAGCTACAGGCATAGCGACACGTGTAGTCAAGTATGCTACGTGGCCAGAGTGTCTAAAGTCAAAGATATGGCTCTGACATACACAACAAGTATCTGTGAGCGAGCTATGGATGTAACGGAACATTTGGGGAACTCACCGCAAACAGTATGCTGCGTGGGCGTCTGTCGATCCGACAGGACCAGGAATCGAAGGTTCTTAAGGGGACACTTCTGGCCGCAAAGGGTCATGGGAGTTGTAGTTAAACCATGAGGAATCATGGGACGAGTAGTTTAGATGGCGGTAAAAATTATCATGTCAGTTTCATGTCAGTTTCAAAATGAAAGACTGCAAAAGATAACGGGAGCGGTAACGCACTGGGCATGAACGTGAAAAATTAAATATAGAAATATACGCATAAGCCCCTGTGCATGCTGACGGTACGAGAAGCTACCAGATGGTGCCTGATAAAAAAGGTGTCCGTTTAGGGATCACAACTGTAGAAAGAGACAGGCATGGCGTGTCAAGATAGAAAAAGGTATATCCTGGCCCAAGATTTAATATGTATGTACAAAGTACAGTAGAAAACCAGTAGAGCGAACCGTATCTGGCACCACAAAAATGGCCAAATAAGAGTTACGCTAAAAGGGGGATTGTAGCAAACATTAAGGGTAAAAACCCTGTGGATATACAAGGCACTCGAGTGCCGCAATCAGCAGTTTAGTTAGACTCGTTCGAATCTAAGTAGAAGATTGCAGCGTATGAATCATAAGTTTGGGGAGGTGGTCATGTCAATGATAGCAAAGGGATCTCATCGCTGAGTCCCACCTTGGACGTGCCCAACCTAAACACCCATCGCTGTTCAATGCGTAAAAGCTTGAGTGTGAGGTCAGGTGTGGTAGCAGAAAGATTCGGTTTGTCAATTACCGTCCAGGTCAGGGAATCTGCCTGGTGTTGTAGTTCTGAAAAATGTTTTGTCAGTCTTGTATTCTGTTTCCCGCACTTAATGGTGCTCTTATGTTCTTGTATCCGTACCTTGCGTGTGGTCATTCCCACATACCTGAGACCGCAAGGACAGGTAATGAAGTAAATGACTCGTTCACTATTGCAGTTGGTGTGATACGTCAATTCCCACGGTTTATCGGTCCCAATGTCTATGTGTTTGGTGGGGCGTGTTTGTGCACAAACTGAACATGAGCCACAGGGAAAATGGCCCTGCACAGATGGTAGTTGCCATAGTGTATTCGCCTTTTGTCTATGTTTAGGCAAAGGTCTAGTATGTACTAAGGTGTCACGCAAGTTAGTGCCCCGTTTAAATGCAAACAGTGGTTTCTGTAATGTGAGCTGGCCTTTGTTGAGGATCGTCCAATTATTCAGGATTGATTTTTTGACTGCCTTACAAAGTGTACTAAAGGTGTTAACACAGACGAGTCTGGTTTGCGGTGGCTTACAACAAGTGTTATCTAATAAGGCATCGCGATGGTTATTGAGTGCACGTTTTGCTGATTTTCTTACCATTGTTCTGGGATATTGTAGATCTAAAAGGTTATTTCTGAGCGTGTGCGCATGCTCTTTGTATTTATCAACGTTGGAACAGTTACGTCGCAATCTCAGAAATTGTCCAAACGGTAGATTATCTAGGAGCGATTTCGGTTGGTAGCTCCCATAGTGGAGAAGTGCATTACTAGCCATTGGTTTGGTATAAAGTTCGGTGTCTAGCTGGGCCCTTGATTGAGAGATCTAAAAAAGCGAGTTTACTGTTTGCGGTGAGTTCCCCAAACGTTCCGTTATACCTGTAGCTCGCTCACAGATACTTCTTGTGTATGTCAGAGCCATGTCTTTGACTTTAGACACTATGGGCAAGTAGCATACTTGACTACACACATCGCTCTGCCTGTAGCTTGTTTAAAGTTAACTATTGAGCCCGTTGTTGCTGTCAGAGCCATGTCTTTAACTCTAAATGACATGTATACTACTCCTTGTCCCTTTTGATAGCCTTTAACAGCGAGTGACTAAGCATCGCGCTTTCCCTTACCGATATTACTACCGGCGAGCTGTTAAGCGCCCGGTCTCCTTGTATTGACATCACTTACTGCATGTCCCTAGTTTTGGACCTCCGTACTTAGCAAGGTCATGTGGGTGTCGCCTTGGGTCCTAGACTGGTCCTTTACCCTTTATCCTACACCAGCTCTGTTTCAGTGCCTTATTGGCAAGGTCATTTTTATAGTTTGAATGTTTACCAGTACACAGTTACACTGGTATTCACCGACATTGCATCATGCTGTGTTGACTGTTTTTTATTCTTCAATTTCTCTTTTAGGCCACCACTTTTCTTTCTATAAAGGTTGGCGTTTGTACCTTTTTCTAATAGTACCGGACAGATGTAGTAATTCTATCAACCTAAATAGGTGGGTGCCATAATAATGCCCACAGCTAGCAGACTAGTAAGCCTGGCTAAATATGCTTTGGCATCTATTTATCAGTAAAGGTGTGGCACAGTTTGAGATATACACTGTTTCTTGTTTGTTTCCACTACAGCTTTAAACGGTGGATGTGACTGAACACAACAGTATCCGGTTCAGTAATAAGACACCATTGTTTGTTTTCTCTTTAATGCTTTGCACTATTTGCACCTATTCACTCTAGCAGTAGCTGTGTTCTATAGATCCTGAAGAAAGCCTAGACAGTTATATAGGTCATTAAGGCTGAAACATGTCAATCTCATTAATGTAGCCATCTCGAATCTGGATAGGCTCATTACACAGCCTATTGTTTTTAATCTTGCCACAGGGGAGCTGAATAAAGTTTGCTGCTACCTCTGTCGGCTGTTTTAACTCACACACACATAATCAGCACTGCACTTTACTTTTCCACACCACACTCACATAGGGTTTTTAGGACAACCCGTGTGCCCACATTAAAAAAACATCCGTGAGCTTCCTCCTCGTAGAGAGGAGGTTGTACCCCGCGTCAGAACTAGGTTCTGACGCGAGGAGGCACCCCATTGATGAAGCATGACACCATTGGTGTGTGAGGGGAGTTGTCCTTAAAAAGGGATATTCCCTTTATCACTGTCGGATTTTGTGCATCCTGTCTGTACACACCTGTGTTCTACTGATTTTTTCTGGACCCGTGGGTTCCTTTTTGTGTGTTCAAGACTCCAGTGGATGACGGAGAGACCTATCTGCCAGAGTCAAAAGAAGGAGGCGTCAAACTCGACTGGAGTCCAGACGAGTGGTGCGATGCGTGGTGGTCGCCCAAGGATGATGTGCAGGAGCCGCCCCAACTTGCGGTAGAGGTGGTACATGACATGGCAAGAGGGGTGGGTGAAAGCGGAGAATCAGGGGATATCAGGAGGGAGGTTATATACTAACGTCTTTGCCCAGCTTTACTGTTTCTATGGTTTCTTTTCTTTACTAAATCCTTTCTTGCACAGAAAGAGAAGGGTGTGTATATAAAAAACAAACCAATCCCTCTACCTGCACAAAAGAACTATATATGAAAGTATAGCAATATTTCTTTTTATGGAACCCTAAGAAGGGATTGAAGTATTTTTTCCATCCTAAAAGAAACAAGAGAAACAGAAAAGAACCCAATCACTTATTGGACTTTTCCAGAAAACCAAAAAATACACCAGGGGCAAAGGATACCACATTGGAAACCTCTACTCCCAAGGAAAGTCCAACATAAATTCCTTTTTTTTGTGTGGTCACTTTAATTTTTTTGTTTGACACGATTATTTTTCTTCCACCCGTGTGTGGTGAAGGTGTCCGTCCTACCCTTCATGGGTAGACATCATACTTACCATCTTTTTCTTCTCCTCTTATCTTCGAGCCTCCAAAGGGCCCCCTCTGGAGAAGGTGAAAAACCTAGAAGAGACAAGAAAGAAAAAAGAAAAAAGAGAACCTTACAGAAGATAATCTGCTAAAACGATCACCTTGGTTTGAATTGTGAATAAACTCACGCCACAATTACACCTATAAGGCCTCGTCGCTTATTCTTCCGCCCATCCCTCCCACACTAACCCACGGCACTGCTTAAAGGCTTGCAGCAACCTTTCATAGTAAGCATGTACTGACTCTTTAGGTTCCTGGGTCGTTTGATCTATCTTGATCTATCTTAACCCAATTGATGTCTTGAGGGGCTATTTTGGACTGCAACCATGTGATCACTTGATCGTGCTTTTTCATAACCACTGGCGAAGGACCATGAGTTACTGGATCCCTCTCTGGCTCAGCAGAAGGCCACTCAATAGCTATCTTACAATCAGACGATAGATCACTAGGAACCACAATTACGAACAGGGTGTTCAGATCTATCCACAGTGCTTTTGAGATCTTAACAAAAAGATCAAGTTGCTTATATCACTCAGCAGGTTTCTCCCTCAATCTAGGAAAATCATTTATGAACACGGCAAGGTCACCCCTACTCCAGGGAACATGCACATACCCTCCACAAGGCACTTCCCATAACGGATATGCTTCAACCCCCTGCATTCCCCCTCTTAGAGGTGGTGTCTCTCCTGTCACTTTGCTTACACTCTTCTTCTTTGACCTTCTCTGTTTCCACCTATCCAGCACGCTCGAGGCCCTTAAACCTATTACCAAGTCTTGGATATGAGTCTTCAACCCCGTCACTCTCTTTTACTCGAGCTCCTGGTCACTGTAAGTAAGCCTATGATTTCCCTATAATGTTTTTGTTCGAGACAAGTCTACTTCATACCTCTGAGCTAGGTCCGACAACTTCTCATGTGTTTGTCTTGCCCTTGGGTGACATCCTTCATTACATACAAAAGGTCACCTGGCTCATAGGTCTCTATTCTTTCTAATGGTAGATTACCATTGATGATCTCGTCTACCTTAGCCTTCAGCCTCACCACATTGTAATGCTATTAATATATATTTACCATTGACTCCATTTTGCATAACTGACTCCATTTTCTGTGCTGACTCCATCTTGTTTAACAGACTCCATTGTCTGTGCTTGCACATAGCTGCAAAGTGGGGAGGGGATGTTTTCGCTCTTCACTTGTTTTCGCTCCTCACCGATCAGAGTGAACTAGAACATGTTGTGTGGGATGCGTGCTTGTTACCTGTTGCTGCCAGAGAAATGTGTGGAATGTACAGCTTTGTCTTGGAGTCAAAATACAGGGGCCTGGCCAGCTTCTGTCTTGACCTTGACACAGACCAGTACGGCCAGCTTGGTTTTTCATGACAGAAGAAAGGGGACAAGGTTTCTAGAATCTTCGCCTCACGTTGATTAAAGGTAATGAAGGTGGGGAGTCTTGGCAGGCAGCTGGGAGCTCACTTGTAGGACAGACATGTCTGCACAAGAAAACAGAACTTTTGAGAGTCCCGATCGAAGTCCTTCATGGGCTGTCGAAAGGCTCCTTCAGCTTGAGTTGGCAAGGATGTTGCATTACCGATCGGTGATGTGTTACTTACTTTGTGTATATAATTTCTAAATTTCTTTGCTCCATGTATATATGCTAAATGTTATTCTGGTTTTGTGCCTACGTTACTTGATAGTTGGGAGTCAGAATTAACCAATATATTTGGCCTTCCTTTTCAAAATATTAAATCAATAAATATGTGTATGTCGCTTTAAACGCACCTGAATTTGTTTTCTTGCCTCTCCTTAAGAGAGTGCTGGGTCTTGTTTTATGGCCTCATCTTTTGGGAGTGTTATCTTATGTGTGTTATTTAAAGTTGCAGCAGAGCATCTGCTTCCTCTCGGGAGTGCAGGGTTTAGGTGTGTCCTATTGTGTCAAATCAAAAGCACAACACACATCCAGTAGTTTGGCCATCATTGCAGCCTTGATGGTACCCTGACTCTCCTTGCTGTTATTATGGTCTTTCAACCAGGACTCCAAGTCTGCAACGTCTAGGACATGCTGGCTTCCAGATGCTCCTTGACTCGTGCTTGCCTCTAAAGTTACACCACTTGGTCCTTTCACTGGAGTTTCTCACATCTGCAGATCTGAACTAGTGCTTGCCAAGGGTATAGACCCTGTGTAGCACTTGAGCCAAAGCGTACTCAGGAAGGGTCAGTGGTAGCTGCTAAAGGGGTACTAGATTCCATAGGCACTAAAGAAGGCCAATTTACATTTGTGCTCCATGTTCTTTCCAATCCGCTCCCTTGGGTATGTATGGGCTGTCTCTGACTAAGGTTTCCCACTGAGCTCCGGTTGTATACAGGAACAACAGGACCAATGTTAACTGGTACTGTAAGAGCTTCCAGCAACCGTGAAGCACCATTCTGTTCCATACCTCCCAAAGCAGACATTCCAGTTCCCCCTACCTCCGCTGATATCCTTCCCATGACTCCTGGACTAGGATGCACTTGAGCTGCTGTACTTCCCACATTCGCTGCACCTCCTGAGTCTTGCCCCTTCCCCTGATTGTGGACTGTAAGGTGGGGACTCTCAGCTAGCGACCCATCCAACAAGCTGTCTTCATTGTCACTACTGTCACTTCCATTTGACCTCCTGCTCCGATCCTGGGGTCCTACCTCTCCTCCCAGCACTAGGTACAACCTTTCTCCTTCAATGGTATCCACTCTCCACCTTTTAAGTTGTGTATCCCACTGTGCATCCTGATATGCCCCCACAGTTTTCCTCATTCTCCTTTGGTATTTCTCCCTCTGCTTAGCATGAGCTGCAGACATCCATGCATCTAATGCTTCAAACTGTGTTGGTCGGAGTGCAAGCATTGTTCCTCTTAGTTGGTTCAGTACGTCCAACGGAAATGACCCAAAATGCGAAAATGATAACTCGCCTTCCTTTTCCTTTTCAGTGATCCTATGCCAATTTTGAAGCCAAATTATAGTATGGGGCCCAACCTTTGTCACCATATAGTGTGCTGGAGTATCCTCAGGTGGCATCTTTTTGCCCACTCCAGTACCAACCCCTTCATCACCCCTAAAAAAGATACTACAATACCCTAAAATATTGCATGATTCCAAATTGCAATTTGTTGTTAAATAGATTATGATGGAACAATCTTTTTCAATCACAAACTTCTCAATGACTTCCAACCAATCCCAGCGAGGTGTTGCACCAACCGACCTATCACAGCACGACACACTGTGACGTCACTCTCACTTCTCGCAGCAGCTCACCCTGCTTCAGAAATGTTTTCATACGCATTCACTCACACATTTATCTTAAATCCGTAATTGTCTGCCATCTAAAAGGATTGATAGAATTCTATCACTCAAGAACATAAACACATGATGACCCTCAACCAATGTGGTTCACCTGAATCAGTATAGTCAACCCCTGTACACAAGGTCCACTATATGATTCCCTTGCGTCCCATTCCCTGTCTTAGGTGGAACTGCCTATGACGTCTCGTGGCAACTCCTTAGTTCTTTGGTCAGACAATCACTATCTCTGTGTCTTCTACACCTTTTAATATTTCCTGGTATCTCAGGCCACTTCTGGACCTGCAACTCAAATCTCAATCCTTGGACCATGTCTGGTCCGAAACCACATTCACTCGACTCTCATTCCGATTCCACAAGACATCACAAAATCAAATCATTCCCGCAATCTAACACACAGCATACACCCTATTAATACTCACTCCTCTTTCCGCCGCTGATCTTGCCACACTATCAAACTCCGAGAACCAAAAAACTGAGGGTAGAGGCTATTTGAGGCCGCACTCAACAAATGAATAATGTGTCATGGTGTCAAATAGTGCACGAAACCAAGGAGCACTCCCCTCCATGCTGCCCAAAATAGGAACCAGTCTTACAACTGTATTCAATGCAAAAAGGTTGAGCACTATACAATATGAGGCATCACGTGGGAACAAGTAGGAATCCTAGTGTTGCAGAAGAATTAGCGATGAAGTGAGCACAGATGAAGCAAAGTAGTCTGTGCTCTGGTAAACTGAGAAGCGACGCAAGATTGTCTTCGATCCGTCTTGCAGATCCCCGGAGTAAAGAGATGAACATCCCTACCCTGACTGAAGTGAATGATTTAATGATGGCTGAATTGCACAAAATACTAAATAAGAAGTTGGATAGGCGAGCAAGGAGCACGCATGGTACAAATAATAGCTTTCCTGACCGGTTGCTTGACGCATGGAATGTTTCTATCGATTGTACAGCAGTCGCACAATTCAATCTGAGTGACAAACAGAGAAGAACATAAGTGTACATGAGTTCAGTATAATGAAACGCATCTCTGGTACAGGCCAAAAATGCCTCGCTCTAGTTGTTTTTAGACTGTGAAAATGCCATTATTGAGGAAATAGAAAATGAAACATCATGAGTATACATGAAACATATCATAAAACTGACAAGTTGGTAGATAATACAAAACAGTTTGAATGAAAAGGACCAGCACTTCAAGTACAGCCTCGAGTTATCAAACTCGATAGTGTCAATCTGAGCGGTACTATTCTTTCATCATATTCCTCCATTGTATTAAGTCCAGCTGCAATCTAGTTTCAGCGAAAAATAAATTTTTATTCCCTTCTGAGAAGGATCTCTTGGATGTCTCCGTCTCTTTGTTGTCTCTGTACAATTTCAATCACTTGCCAACAAATGTCTCCTTTTGTATGACCCTTTTTTTTTAAAGGGAAAATCAGGGGAGCAGAAGTGACTTTGCTTCGAAGTCTACTCCTATGTTTCCTCATTCTTGTTTGTACAGCTTCTGTGGTTCGATCAAAATATATGGACACCATATGCTGTAGATTACATTTGATGTATTGAGGTTAGAAAAAGGGTTGAGAAATTGACTCACGTTATTATGTGTAAAGGCTTTCGTATTGGCAGTGTATTGAAAAGCCACACAATTACCACATTTATAATGCCTCTGTATTGGTGGAAGTCTTAACATGCTGTTAAGTGTGTTTATTAGGGCCTTTCTCGCACCTGTGTGGACTATGTGATCTTTTATGCTTTTGCCTTGTTTATAGACAAACAGCTAGAGATCTAGGGCACGGTCACCTACTGTTAAAACATGACACTATTTATTAATGCTTTTAACCAATTTGTTGGCATGTTTATTAAATGTTGTGACATCAATCAATCAATCAATGAAAACTTTATTCGGATCATTACAATCCATAAAAGTACAGAAAAAAGACAAAACATTTATAAAATCATACAATTAGACACTAAAATACAGTTTTGCACATGAAGAGTAAACCATATTACTTTAGGACATTGTTAACTGGGCACGAACCACAGTTTTTAGGAAAGAGCTCACGCGAAAGACAAGTTCATCGTCATCCAGGGACAAAATCATTGAAAATGCAAGTTCCAGGCTAAGTGGTTTTAGTTTTTTAAAATATGGAGTTAAAAACCATTTAATGTACTTCATGTAAAATTTACAAAAACATAAGAAATGTAAAATTGTTTGCCTGCTCTGGGAGTCACAAGGGCATGGCTCAACACATTGGTCGTTAAAATTCCATAAAGGAAAGCTAAGTGCATATTTAATAGTGCCTGCCCTAAGGCGAAATATAAGGCCACGCTCCCAATGGCTCAGCGGGAGGGTTAAATTACTGGGTGTCGGAAAAATTGTGAGATTACGGGCTAGGTATCCACAGACACTAGGTTTCAAAGACTCCCTTACTACCCTTTCAGCATCGAATGACATATAAAGTGCTTTTTTAAGTTCACATTTAGTGGGGAGCACAGTGGTAGTTGGTTTTAGGAAGGTATCTTCAAGGTTCACGCTGCGAAATACGCTAGACACCCCTGATAACCAGGGGATGGCCGAGCCCCTGTCGCAGCGTAGACAATCCTCGATGATATCCTTAGTCAGGATGGCGGCGGGGTTTTTCCAAATCGCCAGCCAAAAAAGGGCTGGACGTGCACAAATAAAATCCCCTATAAAATGCAACCCCAATGTTGTGACATTAATTTCTCTGTGGTCAACTTAGTTTTTAGGTCGAGCCTAGCGGCAGCGCGCATGCGTTGCTCGCTCTGCTAGACTGCTGTAGTAGAGTATGGGAGAGAAGCTGCGCCCACTCTCCTCCCATATTTTTCATTTGCTTGTGTCATTGTCTTTCATAAATGCTGCCTTCGGATTCGTTATTAGTCTTGCTAGTTCCTCCTTTGTACGGCCTTGTCTTCATTTGTATCCTCCCTTGGTGACTGGCCCTTTTACTTCAGTTGTTACATGGGACCTGTTATTTAGTCTGTAAGCACTATTTACTTTATTGAGTTTCTCTTACTGCAGGCTGGATATGTGCAGCTTCAGCTGAAACTGCTTGTGTTTTTTTAAGCAACACAGCGGCACCCCTAATGCGGGCACCTGCATTCAATCACTTTAACGCAGCATTATCTTCTGTTTCAATCCCCCAAGTAAAATGGATTTAGAAATGATTAGCAAATTAAGTCATGTGAATTCCAGGTAGCACATAATCCTGTGCTAATGGGCTAAAACTGACAACAGCCAATCTGTGTTACATGTCATATGTACTAAAGCCAGCTGACAGGATGTTTTCTAAAGCATGTTTCAACTACCATTAATACCACCACCAATACCACCACCAATACTGCCTAATACCACCACCAATACCACAACCACCAGTACCACCACCACCAATACCACCACTAATACCAACACCAACACCACCACCAATATCACCACGACCAATACCACCAACACCACCACCACCACCACTACCACCACCAATACTACCACCAATGTCACCACCACCAATACCAATACCACCAATGCCACCATTACCAATACCGCCACCATTACCAATACCACCACCACTAATATCACCAATACCACCACCGCCACTAATACCAGAACCAATACCACCACCACCAATACCACCACTCATACCACAACCAATAGCACCACCCATACAACCAATACCACCACCACCAATACCACCACTACCACCAACACCATCACCACCACCCACAAACCCTCCACCAATACAACCCCACCAATACCACCACCATTAATACCACCAACAATATCACCACCACCAATACCACCACCAATAACACAACCACTAATACCACCACCACCACCAATACCACCAACACCAATACCACCACAAACATTACCACCACCAATACCACCACCAACATCAATACCACTACCTCCACGACCACCACCAATACCACCACCAACACTACTAATACCAGTACCTCCACCAACACCACCACTACCAATATCACCACCACCACCAATACCACCACTAATACCGCCACCACCAATAGCACCACCATCAATAAAACCACCACCACCACCAATACCACTACCACCAATACCACCACCAATAGCACCGCTAATATCACCACCAATACCACCACCTCCACCGCCACCAATACCACTGCCAATACCACCACCACCAATACCACCACCACTAAAACCACCACCACCAATACCATCACCTATACCACCACCACCAATACCACCACCAATGCCACCACCACTAATACCACCACCTCCACCAACACCACCACCAATATCACCACCACCACCAATACCACAACCACTAATCCAATACCACCAATAGCACCACCACCAATACCGTCACCGCCAATACCACTACCACCAATACCACCACCAATAATATCACTGACACCAATACCACCGCCAATACCACCACCAGCAATACCAATACCACCACTAATATCAACAATACCCCCACAAATACCACCACCAGCAATATCACCACCAATACCGCAACTAATACCTCCACCACCAATACCACCACCCATACCACCACCACTATCAATGTCACCACCATCAATACCACCACCACCAATACCACCACCACCAATACCACCACCAATACCACCCCCACCAATACCACCACCACCAATACCAATACCACCACCACCAATACGACCACGACTAATACCACCACCATCGATATCACCAACACCAATACCACCACAATCAATACCACCACCAATACCACCACCATCAATACCACTACCATAAATACCACCACCAATACCACCACCATCAATACCACCCCCACCAATACCACACTACCAATATCACTACCACCAATACCACCACCACCAATACCACCACCACCAATACCACCACCAATACCACCCCCACCAATACCACCACCACCAATACCAATACCACCACCACCAATACGACCACGACTAATACCACCACCATCGATATCACCAACACCAATACCACCACAATCAATACCACCACCAATACCACCACCATCAATACCACTACATTCACCACTACTACCAATACCACCACCAATAGCACCACCACTAATACCACCACCACCAATACCACCAACACCACTAATACCACAACCACTAATACCACCACCACAAATACCACCACCAACATAACCACCACCACCACCAATACCACCACTAATACCACTACCAATACCACCACCACCAACACCACCACCACCAATACCCCTATCACCACCAATAAAACCACCACCAATACCACCACCACCAAAACTACCACTACCTCCAATACCACCAATGCTACCATTACCAATACCACCAATACCACCACAACCAATACCACCACCACCAATACCACAACCACCACAAACACACCACCACTAATACCATCACCTCCACGAATATCACCACATCCAATATCGCCACCAAAACCACAACCACTAATACCACCACCAATAGAACCACCATCAATACCACCACCACCAATACCACCACTAATACCAGTGCCACCACCAATACTAATACCACCACCACCAATACCACTACCACCAATACCACCTTCACCAATACTACCACCACCAATCCCACCAGCAATCCCACCAAAACAAATACCACCACCAATACCATCACAATACCACCACCATCAATACCACCACCACCAATAACACCACTACCACCAATACCACCACCACCAATATCACCACCACCACTATCACCACCAATAAAACCGCCACCAATTCCACCACCACCAGTACTACCACTACCTCCAATACTGCCAATGCCACCATTACCAAGACCACCAAAACCAATACCACCATCATCAATACCACTACCATAAATACCACCACCAATACCACCACCATCAATACCACCCCCACCAATACCACACTACCAATATCACTACCACCAATACCACCCCTACTAATACCACCACCACCAATACTACCACAACTAATACCACCAACACCATTACAACCACCACCAGCAATACCACTAACTCCACCACCACCACCAATACCACCACCAATATCACCACTGCCACCAATACAACCACCACCAATACCACCACCTCCACTAATACCACCACTACCAGTACCACCACTACCACCAACACCATCACCAATCCCACCACTAATACCAACACCACTAACAGCAATATCACCACCAGCAATACTGCCTCTACCACCAATACCACCAACACCAACACCACCATCACCACAACCCCCACCACAACTATGACCACCAATACCACCACCACCAATATTACCACCAATGTCACCACCACCAATACTACCACCACCAATGCCACGACTACCAATACCACCAGCAATTCCACCACCAATACCACCATGACCACTAATACCACCACCACCAATACCACTATCACCCATAGCACCACTAATACTACCATCAATACCACCACCTCCACTGCCACCAATACCACCGCCAATACCACCACCACCAATACCAATAACCGCCACTAATATCAACAATACTACCACCAATACCACCCCCACCAATACCACTTCCACCAATACCACCACCACAAATACCACCACTAATACCACCAACACCAATACCACCACAAACATTACCACCACCAATACCACCACCACCATCAATACCAGTACCTCCACCAATACCACCAACACCACTAATACCAGTACCTCCACCAACACCACCACTATCCACATCACCACCACCACCAATACCACCACCACCAGTAATACCACCACCGCCAATACCACCACCACCAATAGCACCACCATCAATAAAATCACCAATACCGCCACCACCAATACCACTACCACCAATACCACCACCAAGAGCACCACTAATGCCACCACCACCTCCACCAATACCCCCGCCAATACCTCCACCACCAATACCAATATTATCAACAATACCACCACCAATACCACCAATACCACCACCACTACCACCACCACAAATACCACCACCTATACCACCACCACCAATACCACCACCAATACCACCACCACTAATACCACCACCTCCACCAACACCACCACCTATACCACAACCACCAATCCAATACCACCACCACCAATAGCACCACCATCAACAAAAACCACCACCAATAATACCGCCACCACCAATACCACTACCACCAATACCACCACCGCCAATTCCACCACCACCAATACCAATACCAATACCACCACCACTAATATCAATATCAACTAACCACAACTAATACCTCCATCACCACCAATATCACAACCCATACCACCAATACCACCACCACTACTAATGTCACCACCATCAATACCACCACCACAAATACCACCACCAATACCAACAAAACCACCACCAATACCACCACCACCAATACTACCCCCACCAATACCACCACCACCAATACCAACACAACCACCAATACGACCACGACTAATACCACCACCATCGATACCACCAATACCACCACAAACAATACCATCAATACCACTACCTTCACCACTACTACCAATACCACCACCACCAATACCACCACCACCACCACTAATACCACCACCACAAATACCTCCATCACCAATACCATCACCCATACCACCAATACCACCACTACCAATGTCACCACCATCAATACCACCACCACCAATACCACCACCAATACCACCCCCACCAATACCACCACCACCAATACCAACACCACCACCACCAATACGACCACGACTAATACCACCACCATCGATACAACCAATACCACTACATTCACCACTATTCCCAATACCACCACCAATAGCACCACCACTAATATCACCACCACCAATACCACCGCCACCACTAATACCACCACCACCACTAATACCACCACCACAAATACCACCACCACAAATACCACCACCAATACCACCACCAATATAACCACCACCACCAATCCAATACCGCCACCACCAAATACGACCACCCCCAATACCACCACTAATACCATCACCACCAATATCACCACCACCAATAACACCACCACCACCAATACCCCTATCACCACCAATAAAACCACCACCAATACCACCACCACCAAAACTACCACTACCTCCAATACCACCAATGCTACCATTACCAATACCACCACAACCAATACCACCACCACCAATACCACAACCACCACAAACACACCACCACCAATACCATCACCTCCACGAATATCACCACATTCAATATCGCCACCAATACCACAACCACTAATACCACCACCAATAGAACCACCATCAATACCACCACCACCAATACCACCACTAATACCAGTGCCACCACCAATACTAATACCACCACCACCAATACCACTACCACCAATACCACCTTCACTAATACTACCACCACCAATCCCACCAGGAATACCACCACCACGAATACCACCACCAATACCATCACAATACCACCACCACCAATACCACCACTACCACCAATACCACCACCACCAATACCAATATCACCACCACCACTATCACCACCAATAAAACCATCACCAATTCCACCACCACCAATACTACCACTCCCTCCAATACTGCCAATGCCACCATTACCAAGACCACCAAAACCAATACCACCATCATCAATACCACTACCATAAATACCACCACCAATACCAATACCACCACCACCAATACTACACTACCAACATCACTACCACCAATACCACCACCACCAATACCACCCCTACCAATACCACCACCACCAATACTACCACAGCTAATACCACCAACACCATTACAACCACCAACAGCAATACCACTAACTCCACCACCACGACCAATACCACCACCAATATCACCACTGCCACCAATACAACCACCACCAATACCACCACCTCCACTAATACCACCACCACCTGTACCACCACTACCACCAACACTATCACCAATCCCACCACTAATACCAACACCACTAACAGCAATATCACCACCAGCAATACTGCCTCTACCACCAATACCACCAACACCCCCATCACCACAACCACCACCACCACTATGACCACCAATACCACCACCAATGTCACCACCACCAATACTACCACCACCAATGCCACGACTACCAATACCACCAGCAATTCCACCACCAATACCACCATGACCACTAATACCACCACCACCACTACAACCACCACCAATACCGCCACCACCAATACCACTATCACCAATAGCACCACTAAAACCACCATCAATACCACCACCTCCACTGCCACCAATACCACCGCCAATACCACCACCACCAATACCAATAACCACCACTAATATCAACAATACTACCACCAATACCACCACCACCAATACCACCACGACAAATACCACCACTAATACCACCAACACCAATACCACCACAAACATTACCACCACCAACACCACCACCACCAATACCAGTACCTCCACCACCACCACCAATACCACCAGCACTACTAATACCAGTACCTCCACCAACACCACCACTACCCATATCACCACCACCACCAATACCACCACCACCGCCAATACCACCACCACCAATAGCACCACCATCAATAAAAACACCACAAATACCGCCACCACCAATACCACTACCACCAATACCACCACCAATAGCACCACTAATGCCACCACCACCACCTATACCCCCACCACCAATACCAATACCACTAATATCAACAATACCACCACCAATACCACCACCACTACCACCACCACCAATACCACCACCTATACCACCACCACCAATGCCACCACCGCTAATACCACCACCTCCACCAACACCACCACCTATACCACAACCACCAATCCACCAATCCAATACCACCACCACCAATAGCATCACCATCAAAAAAACCACCACCAATACCACTACCACCAATACCACCATCACCAATACCACCATCACCAATACCAATACCACCACCACCAATATCAACAATACCCCCACAAATACCACCATCAATACCACCACCACCTATACCATCACCACCAATACCACAACTAATACCTCCACCACCACCAATACCACCACCCATACCACCAATACCACCACCACTACTAATGTCACCACCATCAATACCACCAATACCACCACCACAAATACCACCACCAATACCAACAAAACCAACACCAATACCACCACCACCAATACTACCCCCACCAATACCAAAACCACCAATACCAACACCACCACCAATACGACCACGACTAATACCACCATCGATACCACCAATACCACCACAAGCAATACCACTACCTTCACCACTACTACCAATACCATCACCACTAATACCACCACCACCACCACTTATACCACCACCACAAATACCACCACCACCAATACCACCACCACTATAACCACCACCACCAATACAATACCACTTCACCACCACCAAATACGATGACCACAATACAAAAACCACAAATACCACCACCACCAATACCACCAACACCAATCCAATACCACCACCACCAATAGCACCACCATCAATACGACCAATACCACCACTAATACCACTACCTATACCACCACCAATATCACCACCACCAATACCCTTATCACCACCACCACCACTATCACCACCAATAAAACCACCACCAATACCACCACCACAACTACCACTACCTCCAATACCACCAATACCACCAATACCACCACAACCAATACCAACACCAATACCACCACCACTAATACCACCACCACCAATACCACAACCACTACAAACACACCACCACTAATACCACCACCTCCACGAATATCACCACATCCAATATCCCCACCAATACCATAACCACTAATACCACCACCACCACCAATAGAACCACCATCAAAACCACCACCACCAATACCACCACTAATACCAGTGCCACCACCAATACTAATACCACCAGCAATACCACCAGCCATACCACCTCCACCAATACTACCACCACCAATCCCACCAGCAATACCACCCCCAATACCACCAGCAATACCATCACCAATACCACCACCACCAATAACACCACTACCACCAATACCACTATCACCACCACCACTATCACCACCAATTCCACCACCAATACTACCACTACCTCCAATACTGCCAATGCCACCAAAACCAATACCACCATCATCAATACCACTACCATAAATACCATCACCAATACCACCCCTACCAATACCACCACCACCAATACTACCACAACTAATACCACCAACACCATTACAACCACCACCATCAATATCACTAACTCCGCCACCACCACCAATACCACCACCTCCACCAATACCACCACCACCAATATCACCACTGCCACCAATACAACCACCACCAATACCACCACCTCCAATAATACTATCACCACCAGTACCACCACTATTTCCAAAACCATCACCAATCCCACCACTAATACCAACACCACTAACAGCAGTATCACCACCAGCAATACCGCCTCTACCACCAATACCAACACCATCACCACCACTATGACCACCAATACCACCACCATCAATATTACCACCAATACTACCACCACCAATACCACCAATGCCACGACTACCAATACCACCAGCAATCCCACCATGACCACTAATACCACCACCACCAATACCACTACCACCAATCCAATACCACCATCACCAATAGCACCACCACTAATATGATCAATACCACCTCCAATACATCACCAAAACCGCCACTAATACCACCACCAATACCACAACTACGAATATCACCACCACCACTACTACCACCACCACCGATATCACCACCACAAATACTACCACCACCAATGCCACAACCAACACCAATGCCACCATTACCAATGCCACCAATACCACCACCAATACCAATACCACCACCACCAATAACACCACAACCAATGCCACCGGACCCACCTACCTCAACAACCGACTCAGCTTCCACACCCCCACCCGAAGCCTCCGCTCAGCCAAACTCGCCACAGTCCCTCGCATCCGAAAAACCACCGCCGGCGGCAGATCCTTCTCCTACCTCACCGCCAAGACCTGGAACACTCTCCTCACCATCCTACGACAGACCCAGGACCTGCTGGCCTTCAGAAGACTCCTCAAGACCTGGCTCTTCGACCAGTAGCACCCCCCCTCCCCAGCGCCTTGAGACCCTCTCGGGTATGTAGCACGCTTTACAAATGCAGTGATTGATTGATTGAATACCAGAACCAACACCAATAACAATAACACCACCACCAATACAAATACCACTACCACCAATGCCACCACCATCAGTGCCAGCACCAGTACCAATACTACCAACAAAACCTACACCACCACCAATACTACTACCTCCACCAATACCAATACCAATGCTACCAATGCCAGCACCACCAATACCAATAACAATACCTCCACCAATATCGCCACCACCAATACTGCCACCACAAATACCACCACCATCACCACCGATACCACTACCACCAATACCACTATCACCAACACCACCGCTATCACCACCAATAAAACCACCACCAATACTACCACCACCAAAACTACCACTACTTCCAATACCACCAATGCCACCATTACCAATACATCCACAACCAATACCACCCCCACCAATACCACCACCACTAATACTACTACCACCACAAACACCACCGCCACTAATACCACCACCTCCACGAACACCACCACCACCAATACCACCACCACATATCCAATACCACCACCACCAATAGAACCACCATCAATACAACCACCACCAATACCACCACTAATACCAATACCACCACCATCAATACCACCACCAATACCACTAATTCCACAACTACCACTAATACCACCACAAATATCACCGCCAGCAATACCACCAGCAAAACCACCTCCACCAATACTACCACCACCACCAATACCACCACAATGAATACCACCATTAATACCACCGCCAATACCATCACCACCAATATCACCACCACCAATACCACTATCACCACCACCAATAAAACCACCACCAATAAAAACACCAATACTACCAATACCCTCCAATACCACCAATACCACCACTTTACCAATACCACCAGCACCAATTCCACCCCCAATATCACCACCACCAATACCACCACCACCACCCCTACCAATACCACCACAACTAATACCACCACCAACACTAATGCCATCATCACCACCAATACCACCAACACCATTAACACCACACCATCAATACCACTACCTCCACCACGACCACCAATACCACCACCACTAGGACCACCAATACCACCAACACCTCCACCAATCCCGCCACCACCAATATCACCACCGCCACCAATACAATCACCACCAATACCACCACCTCCACTAATACCACTAATACCAAAACCACCAACCCTATCACCACCACCAATACCGCCTCTACCACCAATACCACCACCACCAATACTACCACCACCAATACCACCAATGCCACCATTACCAATACCACCACCACCAATACCACCACCAATACCACCACCTCCAATACCACTACCACCAATACCACCACTAATACCACCGCCACCATCAATACCACCACCTCCACCACCACCAATACCACCACCAATATCACCAACACCACCACTACCACTAATACTACCACCAATAACACCACTATCACCAATACCGCCTCCACCAATACCCCTACCATCACTATCACCACCACTGCCACTTTCACCACCAATATCACAACACCAAACTACCACCACCACCAATACCACCAATGCCACCATTACCAATACCACCAATACCACCACCACCAATACCACTAATGTCACCAACATCAATACCACCGCCACCCCCAATACTGCCAACAGCGATATCACTGCCACCAATAACACCAATAACACCACTACCACCAATACCACCCCCGCCACTATCACCACCAATAAAACCACCACCAATACCACCAATACTACCACCACCACCAATACCAATACCACCACCAACAATAACACCAACACTAATACCAATACCACCAATACCAATACCACAACCACCAGTACCAGTACCACCACCAATACCAATACCACCACCAATACCACCAATACCAATACTACCACTACCACTAATACTACCACCAACAATACCACTACCACCAATTCCACCACCATCCCTATCACCGCCACCACCACCAATACCACTACCATCACTATCCTCACCACCGCCACTCTCACCACCAATGTCACCAACACCAATACTACCACCACCACCATACCACCAATGCCACCATTACCAATACCACCAATACCAACATCACCAATACCACTAATGTCACCAACATCAATACCATCACCACCCCCAATACCGCCAACACCAATATCACTGCCACCAATAACACCACTACCACCAATACCACCACTGCCACTATCACCACCAATAAAACCACCACCAATACAACCAATACTACCACCACCACCAATACCACCAATGCCACCATTAACAATACCACCACCACCAATACCACCACCAACAATAATACCAATACCACCATCACCAATACAAATACCACTACCACCAATACCACCACCACCAGTACCAATACCACTTCCAATATCAATACCACCCCCACCAATACCACGTGACCAATATCAACACCACTACCACCAATACCTCCACCCCTAATACTGCCACCACCAATACTACCACCAGTACCACCAATACCACCACCACCAATACTACCAATATCACCAATACCACCACCACCAATACCACCTCAAATATAACCACCACGTCCAATCCCATCACTAGTACCTACACCACCACCACTACCCCCACCAAAACTACCACCAATGTTACCACCACCAATACCAATACCACCAATATCACCAATGCCATGACTACCAATACCACCAATACCCCCACTCCCAATACCAGCACCACCACTAATACCACCACCACCAATACCACCATTACGACCAATACCACCACCAATACAACCAATACCGCCACCAATACCACCCCGATACCATCATCAATACCACCCCAACACCATCACAAAAACCACCACTAATACCACCACTACCAATATCACCACTAATAACACCACTACCACCAATACCACCACAACCACTACCACCACCACCTCTAGCACACCAATAACACCACCACCGATATCACCACCACAAATTCTACCACCAGCAATGCCACCAAAACCAATGCCACCATTACTAATGCCACCAATACCACCACCAACACCACCAATAACATCTCCATCAATACCACCACCACCAATACAAATACCACTACCACCAATGCCACCACCATCAGTGCCAGTACCAATACTACCAACAAAACCGATACCACTACTAATACCACCACCAATACCACTACCACCACCAATACTCCACCACCAATAAAACTACCACCACCAATACCAATAACACCACAACCAATGCCAGTACCACCAATTCCAATATCACCACCACCAATACACAACTACCGATCCAACAACCAATACCACCTCCACCAATACCACCACCACCAATACTGCCACCACCAAAACTACCACCACCACTACCACCGATACCACCACCACCAATACTACCAATACCACCACCACCAATACAATGACCACCAATACCACCACAAATACCACCTAAATACTACAACCACTAATATCACCACCACCAATACCACCAACACCACCACCACTAATACCATGACCCCCACAAACACCACCACCACCGATATCACCACCACCACCAATACCACCTCCACCAATACCACCACTACCAATGCCACCACCATCAATACCACTACCTCCAAAACCAACACCAATACTACCACCAACAATACCAGCACCACTAATACCACCACCACCAATACCCCTAATGCCATCACCTAAACCAACACCCCCACCAATATCACCACACCCACCAATACCACCTCCACCACTAATACCACCACCACCAAGAGCACCATCACTAAAACCACAACCACTACAACCACCACCAATACCGCCACCACCAATACCACTACCACCAATACCACCGCCAATACCACCATCAATTCCAATACCACCACCACTAATATCAACAATACTACCACCAATACCACCACCACCAATACCACCACCGCCTATACCACCACCAATACCACCACTTATACCACAACCAATACCTCCCATACCACCACTACCAATGTCACCACCATCAATAGCACCACCACCAATAGCACCACTAATACCATCATCACTATCAATACCACCACCTCCACCGCCAATACCACCACCAATACCACACCACTAATATCAACAATACTACCACCAATACCACCACCAATACCACCACTAATACCACAACCAATACCTCCACCACCACCAATACCACCTCCCATACCACCAATACCCTCACCACTACCAATATCACCACCATCAATACCACCAGCACCAATACCACCAGCACCAATACCTCCACCACAAATACCACAAAAACCACCACCACCACCAATACCACCACCACCAATACCACCACCGATATCACCACCACCAATACCACCACCAATACAACCCCACCAATACCACTACCACCACCAATATGACCACCACTAATACCACCACCATCACCTACACCAATACTACCACAAACAATACCACCACCAATACCACCACCACCAATCCAATACCACCACCAATACCACCACCAATACAACCACCACCAATACAACCACCAATACCACTGTCACCACCATCACCACTATCACCACCAATAAAACCACCACCAAAACTACCACTACCTCAATACCACCAATGCCACCATTACCAATACCACCACAACCAATACCACCACCAATACCACTCCCACCAATACCACCATCACTAATACCACCACCATCACCAATAGAACCACCTTCCATACCACCACTAATACCAATACCACTACCAATACCACCACCACCAATACCACCACCACCAATACCACTAATGCCACCACTACCACTACCAGCAGCAATACCACCACCACCACCAATCCCACCACCAATACCACTATCACCACCACTATCACCACCAATAAAACCGCCACCAATACTACCACAACCTCAATACCACCAATGACACCATTACCAATACCACCAATATCAATACCACCATCAACAATACCACCACCACTAATACCACCACCACCAATAGCACCACAAATCCCACCACTAATATCAATAGCACCACCAATCCCACCACTAATATTAACACCACCACCAACACAGATATCACCACCAATAGTGCCTCTACCACCAATACCACCAACATCAATACCACCACTACCACCACCAGTACCACCCCCAATACCACCACCACCAATACTACCACCAATATCCCCACCACCAATACTACCACCACCAATATGACCAATGCCACCATTACCAATACCACCACCACTAACACCACCGCCCATACCACCAACACCACCACCAATTTCACCATAAATACCACCACCACCAATACAAGCACCATCAATACCACCACCAGTACCAACACCACCAATACCACAACCAATACCACCACTAACACCACCACCACCAACACAGATATCACCACCAATAGTGCCTCTACCACCAATACCACCAACATCAATACCACCAGTACCACCACCAGTACCACCCCAATACCACCACCACCAATACTTCCACCAATGTCCCCACCACCAATACTACCACCACCAATATGACCAATGCCACCATTACCAATACCACCACCACTAACACCACCACCAATACCACCACCACCAATACCACTACCAATACCACCAATAGCACAACCACCACTAATACTACCACAACCAATACCACTACCAATATCACCTATACCACCAATACCATCACCAGCAATACCACCACCACCAATACCACCACAAATACAACCACCACCAGCAATCCTACCACAATCCCACCACCAATCCCACCACTAGTACCAACACCACCACCACCACTACCACAACCAATACCACTACCACCAATACCACCATCAATACCACCAGCAATACCTCCACTAATACCACAACCAATACCCCCACCACCACCACTAATACCACCACCCATACCACCAACACCACCACCAATTTCACCATAAATACCACCACCACCAATACAAGCACCATCAATACCACCACCAGTACCAACACCACCAATACCACAACCAATACCACCACTAATACCACCACCAATACCACCACCACCAATATCACCACCACCAATAACACCACTACCACTAATACCACCACCACCACTAATGTCAATAACATCAATACCTCCACCACCACCAATATCACCACCAATACTGCCAACGCAAATATCACTGCCACCAATAACACCACTACCACCAATACCACCACCACCAATACAACCACCAAACAATACTATTAATTTTGCTACTTTTAAATATAAATGTAACCCATAAACTTTATTAACTCATGTTTTTTATCACATGTTTGGGACTAAGGGCCGATCCAAAGCTCATCAGATGAAGAGACATTCCGTGCGAGCAAGGCACAAGTCAGCTGAATCGGAAACACTGGGCTAGGCCAAACTGTCCCATAGCTCTTTTTCTTCTGCTGTTTGCAAAAATAATGAAATTGTAGTGTACATTTTATGAACTTTCACCTTGAACAATTCCTTTTTGTAAAGGTTTTTATTAACTTATACAATAATTTACTTACTTACCACCACTATCACCACCACCACCACCACTATCCCTACCAATAAAACCACCACCAATACCACCAAATCCAATACCACCACCACCACCACCAATACCACTACCAGCACCAACGACAATACCACCACCACCAATACAAATACCACTACCATGTATACCACCACACCAGTACCAGTACCAATACCACTACCACTACCAATACCAATATCACCACCAATACCACCACCACCAATGCCACTACCACCCCCAATAGCACCAGCACCAATACCATCTGACCAATACCAACACCACTACCACCAATACCAATACCTCCACCACCAATACTGTCACCACCAATACCACCACCAGTACCACCACACAAATACCACCACCACCACCAATACTACTAATACCACCAATACCAATACCAATACCACCACCACTGATACCACCAGCAATACCACCTCCAATAACCCCACCACCACTATCACCATCGCCACCATCACCACCAATAAAACCACCAATACCACCACCAATACTACCACCACCACCATTACCAATACCACCTATACCACCACCATCAATACCACCACAACCAATACCACCACCTCCAATACCAATACCACTACCAACAACACCACCACCAATACCACCACCACCAATACATATACCACTACCACCAATACCATGACCACCAGTACCAGTACCAATACAAAAACCACCACCAATACCAGCACTACTCCCACCAATACCAATACCTCAACCACCAATACTGCCACCACCAATACCACCACCAGTACCACCAATACCATCACCGCCAATACCACCACCACCAATACCACCAATACCAATAGCACCATCACCAATACCACCACAAATACAACCACCACCACCAATACCACCACAATACCATCACCAATACCACCAATACCATCACCACCAACACTACCACCAATGTCACCACCACCAATACCAATACCACCACCAATACCACCAATGCCACAACTACCAATACCACCACTATCACCAATACCACCAGTAATCGCACCACCAATACCACCACCACCACTAATACCACCACCACCAATACAATACCACCACCAGTACCTCCACCAAGACCATCACCAAAACCACCACTAATCCTATCACCACCACCAATAATACCAATGCCACCAATACCACCACTATCAATACCACCACCACTACTACCACCACCACTAGCACAGCAATACCACCACCACCGATATCACCACCACAATACTACCACCACAACTAAGGCCACCAATACCACCACCACTAATAACACCACCACCAATACCACCATCACCAGAACAAATACCACTACCACCAATGCCACCACCATCAGTGCCAGTACCAACATTACCAACAAAAAAATACCACCAGCAATACCACCACTACCAATACCACCACCAATTCCACTACCAACACCAATACCACCACTTCCAATGCCAGTACCAACAATACCAATACCACCACTACCAAAACCACCACCAATATCGCCCCCACCAACACTGCCAGCACCAATACCACCACCAATACCATCACCACTAACACCACTACCACCACCACACATACTACCAACACCACTTCCATTACCACCACCACCAATACCACGAACATCAATACCACCACCAATACCACCACAACCAATACCACCACCACTAATACCACAACCACCAATACCACTGATACCACCACCACTAATACCATGATCTCCACAAATACCACCACCGATATCACCATCAATACCACCAACACCAATACCACCACCACCATTAATACCACCACCACCAATACCACCACAAACAATATAACCACCATCAATACCACTACCACCACCACCAATACCACCACAACCACTAATACCACCACCACCTATACCACAACCACCAATCCAATACCACCACCACCCATAGCACCACCAATAAAACCACCACCACTACCACCAATACCACCACCACCAATACCACCACCAGCAATACCACCGCCAATACCACCGCCACCAATACCACCACCACTAATATCAACAATACCACCAACAATACAACCACCACCAATACCGATACCACTAATACCATCAAGACCAATACCACCACCACCAATTCCATCACTAATACCACAACCAATACCTCCACCACCACCAATACCACCAATTACACCATCACTACCATTGTCACCACCATCAATACGATCACCACCAATACCACCACCACTAATACCACCACCACTAATACCACCACCACCAACACCAGTATCACCACCACTATCACCAACAATAAAACCACCACCAATACCACCACCGTCAAAACAACAACTACCTCCAATAAAACCAATGTCACCATTACCAATACCACCAATGCCACCACACCAATACCACCACCAATACCACCACCAATACCACCAACACCACCAATACCACCACCAATAATACCACCAATACCACCACAAACACTATCTCCACGAATACCACCAGCACAAATCCAATACCACCATCAATACGACCACCATCAATACCACCACCACCAATACCACCATCACCAATACCACTAATTCCAATACCACCATTACCAATACCACCACACCAATACCACCACCACCAATACCACTTCCTCTAATACCACCACCACCAATACCACCACCACCAATTCAATACCACCGCCACCAACAGAACCACCATCAATACCACCCCTAATATCACCACCACCAATACCACTAATTCCACCACTACCACTAATACCACCACCAATACCACCCCCAAAAAATCACCACCACCAATACTACCACCAATACCACCACCAATACAACCACCAATACCACCACCACCAAAAACATCACTATCACCACCAATAAAACCACCATCAAAATTACCACTACCTCCAATACCACCATTACCAATACCACCACACCACTACCACCACCAATACCACCCCCACAAATACCACCACCACTTATACCACCACCACCAATACCACCACTACAAATCCAATACCACCACCACCACTAGAACCACCATCAATACGACCACCACCAATACCACCACTAATACCAATACCAGCACCAATACCACCACCACCACTACCACTAATACCACCAGCAATACCACCACCACCAATACTACCACGAATACTACCACCAATCATACCAATACCACCCCACCAATCCGACCACCAATACCACAAATAATACCACCACCAATACCACCATCACCAATAACACCACTACCACCAATACCACTATCACCACCCATTCCACCACCACCAATACTACCACTACCTCCAATGCCACCATTACCAATACCAAAAATACCAATACCACCATCACCAATACCACAACCACCAAAACCACCACCACCAATACCACCAATACCACACCCACCAACACCACCCCGACCAATATCACCACCACCAATATCACCACCACCAATACCACCACCACCAAGACCACCCCTACCAATACCACCACCATCAATACCACCACTAACACAACCACCACTAATACCACCATCACCACCAATACCACCAACACCAATACCACCACCAATACCACTACCTCTGCCACCACCACCAATACCACCACCACTAAGACCACACCACCAATACCACCACCAACACCACCACCACCACCAATTTCACCAGTAATACCAATACCACCAACACCAATATCACCACCACCAATACCGCATCTACCACCAATACCACCAAGACCACCACCACTATCACCACCAATACCACCACTGAGGAAATTCGATTTTCAATCATGATCGCATTGAGCCGCCATTTTGTGCTCTGCCGCCATTTTTTGTTGCCCTTACTCAGGCAGTACGCCGAACAAAGTCTTTTCTGCTTTTCCTGCAATATTGTGTCAAAATAGCCTTGTGCCTCTGTTTACGAAGCTGGTGTTAGAGACTGGCCAAGTACACTAATCCCTGTCTGGTTTTCCTAATCCCTGTCTTAACTATCTGTTGGTTCACACTATTCCCTCCTGATTTTATCTTATCTTCTGGCCTTCGCTGTCCTCCGCTCGTATTCTCTTGTTTCACAACTGTCCTCACAAACACACAAACATATCTCGCCACCTGCAAGTCAGTTACAGACATGTTAATACCTTAACCTGTGGGAGGGATAGCAAACACCGTTGAAGGAGAGGCTTCTTCGAGTTACTCGATATCTTTGTTTTTCAACAAATGTTCCGACAATGTTCCATTCAAACGTGCATCACTAAAGGGTACAAATCGGGGAACCTTCTCGCTTTCAGAGTCACTTATACCCTTGCGGACCCACTGCTAAAAGGGCAAAGGCAAAGGAACCTTCTTGCAGTGTACACCGTGAATCCAGTTCTTCTATCCTTGAACCTTCACTGCTGTACGGGTAGCTAGGAGGAACCGACGGGGCTCCCTCCAGCGAGGCTCCAAATTCTTCGTCCTTTGAAAATTCTTCACGCAAACCCAGTCACCTGGTCGGATGGAATGACCTGAGTCTGTGGAGGCCTCTGGCAGAGCGCTTGTTGGACTTGGCCCTTCTGGCAGGTTCACCCCCAAGACTTTTTGCTTTTTATTGGTGACTTGGTGTAGTAATTTTGGGTTTCTGCGCACTTTACCGCTGTGTCCCAGGGTAAAGTGCGTGCGTGTTGTGAGGTTGGCCTGCCCTCCCATAGGAATGCATGGGGGAATGTATGTGTCCTGGTAGTTCCTGATGCGTGGGGTGTGCAGGCCCGAGTTTGGTATGTGCGGACTCGTGTGAGTGAATGCTGCGCGATGATGTGTGCGGCATGCATGTACCTAGTGTGGAAGTGCCACTTCTAGAAGTGGGCACTTCAGTGTGCAGTATGAAATGTGTGGCTTGTCTGGCGATTGGCTGGTGGAGGTCATGTGACGGACTAGGGAAATCCCCAGAGTCAGGAGGAGTCACCCAGTGGTGAATGGGGAGTAAGCATGCTGATGGCTGGGGAGGAGTATACCTGGGTCCTGAATAGGACAGGGCTTTCCCCACACAATGCTGGCGCCGGCCCCTGTGGTGCATCTAATGACCCTAGCCCTGCCAGTAAATAGGGAGAGGGGCTGAGCAAAACAAAGTGCTCAGGAACCTGTTGGAACTGGTTCGCCCCTTCCCTGCACCTTCAGACAAAGACTTTTTACTGTATAAAAAGGGGCTGTGTCCCCTTACAATTTGTTCTCTTGCAGGATCATCTGAGGGGGGGCCTGCTGCTGCTGGGCACCAGGAGAGACCGCCACTAGGGACTGCCTCCCTGCTGGAGGGCCCTGTGTGCTGGCTCTGGGCCCAACCTTTGCCCCTCTGCTCTTGAAGGACTTTATTCCTGGACTTGCTATTTCTAAGCGCCTGTGAGCGCTTTTATGGGCTTGATAGCGCTGTGAGCGCTGGCTGACTTTATAGCGCTGTGTGCGCTTTGATTTCGTTGGCGGGTGCCCACCCCGCTTATTCGTTTCGTTGGCGAGGGAGCCTACCCCTCTCAGTGCCGAGGAAATCACCGCTGCAGCCCGGACCGGAAGTCAGGCGGACTGGGGGCGGGCCTCCGGGACAACCGGAACTAAGAAGAGGAGGGCGGGAGCCTACCCCGCCTCCTACTGAGCGTTGTGGCGACTCGGAGCCCCGGAGCAGGCAGGAGCCTACCCTGCGCCCCCGGGCGCTTGGCCCAAGAGAAGAGTGCGGCCAGAGCTTGTGCGGAGGGGGCGCGAGGCACGTTGTCGGTGCCTGCCCCTCCGCGGTGCAAACGAAGTCTCGGAGTCCTCCCGTCCGCCGGAGCAGAGAAGGACGCGAGACAACTGCTGCCGGTGAGTGGGGGCTCCCCCCGAGAGGGCGACGGAGCAGCCGGGTTGGTGGCTGAGCGCTCGGGCGCTCCAGCGGGGCGCGCATTATTTCCAGGAGCGTTGGTGCGCTCCAAAGTATTGGTCGAAGAGCGCACTGCCAAAAGGGGGCCTGTTATCTTGCTGAGTCCCCCGAGAGGGACTCCAACGTCGGGGGCATTCCTGTTGCACCCCGAGCGGCCCCGGAAGGCAGCGGGCCGCTCCCACGACCGGGGGCCTTGGGACAGAGCCCCGTGAGGCTCTAGGGGGCTGTGGTTGTGTTTAGAGCCCCGAGGCTCCAGTTGGCGAAGGCTCACGAGCCCCGAGAAGGCTCCAACGACGGGGCATTGCAGTTCAGAGCCACGAAGGCTCTAGGGGGCATTTTGAATAGACAGAGCCCAGAGGGGGCTCCAGAGGCACGCAGAGTGCCTGAGGTCCGTTTCCCAGCTGCCCAGCACTTAGTGGGCAGCTGCAACGTTTAGGTTGGGGATAACTACGTTTTGCTTTGCGCAGCTGGCGCAGCCTGACTTGAACACAGGGCGTCCTAGCCCTGACGAGGCCAGTTGGCCTAGGAATTGCCACAGGTGGTGGCATATGAGTTCTTGCGCAATTGTTCCTTTCCGTGCACCTCTGAATGTGTTTCGATGCGTCATGTGCCCTGTTTTACAACTCTGAATGTTTTATGCATCATGTGTTTTCTTTCCTTGCACCTCTGAATGTGTTTTTGTGCGTCATGTGCCATGGCTTTACACCTCTGAATGTGTTTTCATGCATCATGTGTTTTCCTTCCCTACACCTCTGAATGTGATGCATCATGTGTAACGTCCTATTACCCCTACAGGTATTGTGATACTTAGGTGGTTGCTTGCTTTCTCCTAGTACAGGTGGTGCTAGTGAGGTTCTAGTTCCCTGCGTGACAGTTTCCTAAGGTAGTTAGGGTTGCGTAGGTGGTACTTTCCTGATACCAGTAAGTACTGGTTGTGTGCTATACATATTATTTTTGTGCTATAGTAATTTTATATATTTTATGTGCTAAGTTCTAAAAGTGCTAATTCCTGACAGTGGTCCGGGTGGCCCTGTCTTGTACATATCCCTTGTAAATTCTGCCCGTGCCTGTTGGCACATTGTAAAGTGTGTGTTTTTATCGAATGTGTTGTGTATAATACAAAGGCTATTTTTATAGAATACCTTGTGTGGAGTTTCCTTTGTGGTGGGCCTTGGGTGTTGTTGCTGGGTGCGCGCGCAAACGCTTTACACATCGCCTCAGAGATAAGCCTGACTGCTCGTGCCAAGCTACCAAGGGGGTGAGCAGGGGTTATCTTTGGCGTGTAACTTCCTTGCCCTGACTAGAGTGGTGGTTTCTGCCTGGCTTTGGCGCAAGCCCTAGCCAACCAGAAATTGCCAGTTCTAACATTGGTGATCAGCGGTGGGATTTGGACTTGCGTTTGTGCTGTACCGCAGCAGCGACTGGCTACACCACAAAACTCTGCATTAGATAACCACATTTTAGGGATTATTGTTTTTTTGAAGTTCCATTATTTCCTCTCCTAAAGGTGTCCTTTGTGAATGATGTACCCCTGTGATAGCTCAGACACTCAGGTTCCTTGTGTTAAACTCTTCTCAGGAACGTCCGCCAAAATGGAGCCTGCTTTTAATTTCTGTGGTCTGTTTAGATACAGTAGGTTGGAGTTGGTAAGGTTCTGTGAAGAGAGAGACATAGAGGTGGGTGAGTCAGATACCCAGTCCAAACTGAGGGACAACCTGATCCTATGGCAAAAGGATGAGTGGGAGCGAGAGCGCAGCGAGGAAGATAGGGCCCGGGCCGCACGCCGAGAGGGTGGTGGGTCTGAGGGGAGCCCTGAAGAATCTGAAGAGGAGGAAGGTTACCTGACAGGGACGCCAGTAGAAAGTGAAGACCCCATAGATAGGGAGTCCCTTGCTGGGTCCAGTGTCAGGAGCAGCACCCCATCCCTTTCCCTGTCCCCAGAGAAGTGGGTAGATAGGAGGGAAGAGAGGGAGCATCAGCTGGCCATGGAGAAGCTCAGGTTAGAGCATGCCTGGGGGATGGCGCAGCTGACTATAGAAGAGAAAAAGCTGGAGACCGAGAGGGTCTTAGCGCAGGAGAGGAGAGAGGAGGCTGAGAGGGCCTTCAACAGGGAGAAATCAGCGCTGGAGAGTAGACTATCCCCTGCGCGCAGTCTTAGTTTTCTGGGCTCCCCAGGGAGGGTTGAGTCCAGTGGTGGCAGCGAGATAGATTTCAGTGTAGGAAGTCCCAGTTCCCCCAGTCTGGTACCTGTTCCCCAGGAGGAGGAGTTAAGGTTGAGATTCAGGAGCCGTAGGAAGCTGTCTCACCAGGCTTGGGACGAGTTTTTGGGTGAATGTGAAGAGGCACTAGACGATTGGGCAGGATTTTGCCCGGAACGCAGTTATTGCGCCATGTATAATCTGGTTGTCAAAGAGCAGATGCTCCGTAGTTGTTCACCAGGGTTGCGCCAACACCTGTTGGGGCGTGGATGGTCTGAGCCAATTAAGCTTGCAGAGGAAGCAGAGCGCTGGGAAAGCGTTAAAAGGTCTCTAGAGTCATTAGGGAGAAACTCCAAGAGTAGTGGGTCAGGTATCTTCCAGCCCAGCGTGGTGGAAGAGGCTCGGAGTAGCCCAGCTAGGTCCCAAAGTAGTGAGAGGGGTGTAGGGGCTCACGTCCTGTCTCAGTGGAGTAGGAGTGAGTGGGTGACTTCGAGTCCCCAGAGGCCCGAAACCCTGTCTCAAAACATGGATGGTTTCTTCAGGGAACACCAGGTTGGGGGCCTAGGCTGTCCTGTGAGTCCACTTGAGGAGGGTCACCTAGTGTATGGAGGACCTGGAGTCTCTGTAAATAGAGCTCCAGTGGTTCTGATGTCTGGCAGTACCGCTCCAGTAGGGAGGGTACAGAAGTCCAGCGAGAGGAGTGGCATGGGGCTGTGTTCCCCGGTGGAGGAGCCAGTGGGTCAGAGACCAGCCGGGAGGGCTGAGTCTCCTAGAAGTGACCATGGCGACTAAACGTCTGGCCTGGGGGATCTTCGCGCACTGTCAGGTGGACAGGGGACAGGAGATCTGCGCCAGGCAGACGGTCATGCAACATATGAGGCATATGTTACTCTCGGGGGGATGGTGTGTATATCCCCAGAAGTCCTGGAGTGCCAGGCAATTATTCCACCGAAGGTTCTAGACCAGAGGTTGGGAGGCCAGGTTCAGGAGCAGCCTGACCTGAAGGGTCGGACTACTGTAACCAGTATCCTGACCGGTTCTTCTTCCAGAGGTACCGCCCCAGTTGGTAGGGAGCAGGACTCTGGAAGGGGGTGCAGAGGGTGGGAGAGCCCACCTCTGACCCCGGTGCAACCTGAGGGGTTAAACCCTAGGTTGGGAGACCAGTTCTCAGGGAGGGGTCCTGAGCTGGTTGGTGAGTTATGTTGTGGGGTCGCCTCTCAGAGGAAGAGAGGGCGGAACCCTAGGAGAAGAGGTAGGGGGAGGAGAGCCTCACCCGTGACTTTTGGTCAGCCTGAGGGTACAGACCCTAGGCTGGAGGATCAGTGGCAGTTTAGAACTGCCCTGATGAGGGGTAGAGTGGAGAATGGCTGCTATGTGCCAGGGGTTACTACCCCCCACTCTGTGGTTAGGCAAGGACCAGTGGCGCCTAGATGGGCTAGGGCCTGGTCCTGGCCACGGACCGCTGAGGAGTACCAGGGGGGTAGCCCAGCTGGTCCGCCGAGTTTTTTCAGAGGAAACCCTGTGAGTTCAGAGTGGCGTAAAAACCGGAGAGTGTCCCTGCCATTGCGGGCCTGCGTCCGAGTTTTATCGCCCCAAGCAGGGAAGACCATCACGGTGGTGATTGGTCTACCCTGCGTTTTGGCTGGAAGGGGGTTGTGTTGGACTTGGCCCTTCTGGCAGGTTCACCCCCGAGACTTTTTGCTTTTTATTGGTGACTTGGTGTAGTAATTTTGGGTTTCTGCGCACTTTACCGCTGTGTCCCAGGGTAAAGTGCGTTTGAGTTTGAGTTTAAAAGCACTTTTAAAGCGCACGTATACCGGCGGTTTCTTGGCGCTGTAGCTAGTGGGGACTGAGGGTTAAGAAACAGGGAGAAGGAATGGGCATTTATTCAAAGGATTTTGTGAATAGGTAGGTTTTAAGATTTTTGCGGAATTGGGGATAGAGGGTGCTGGCACGAAGATGAAGGGGGAGGGAATTCCAAAGGGTAGGTGCTAGAATGGCAAATTTGGAGCCGCCCCACTTCTTTCTCCGGAAGCGAGGGATGGTGAGGAGGGACTGAGAAGAAGAACGTAGGTCCCTAGAGGGGACATAGGGAACAATCTCAGAGGAGATGAAGGCAGGTGCCAGGTCCGATCGGGCCAGGAAAGTGATGGATGCGAGTTTGAATTGAATTCTGGCCCACACTGGGAGCCAGTGAAGAGTTTTTAGAAGTGGGGTGGAGTGGTGGAATTTAGGAAGGTTGAAGGCTAGGCGGGCCGCCTGGTTTTGGATCTGTTGTAGGCGGCGCAAACTGTATGCAGGGATGCCGGCATACAGAGCGTTCCCGTAGTCCAGGCGGGACACCACCATGGCCAGAATAATAAGTTTGAGAGCGGAGAAAGTGAAGAAACGGGACACCTTGCGAATAGTACGCAGTGAGAGAAAAGAAGAAGATACCACAGAGCTAACCTGGGAGTGAAGGGTGAGTTGAGAATTGAGCTTAATGCCTAGTGTTTTAACAGAGGAGGAGGGGACAGGAGGGGAACCAAGAGAGGGAGGCCAGCAAAGGGGGGACCAGGGGCTGGAAGAACCGCCCGTCAATACCAACTCGGTTTTGTCCGGGTTAAGTTTGAGGTGATTGTGGCTCATCGAGTCCCTGATGTGAAACATGACAGTGTGAAAGTTGAGGACAGAAGAAGGAGAGGAAAGATCAAAGACCAGCTGGAGGTCATCCGCATAGTTAAATACGGCGACCTCCATCTGTTGGAGAGAAAAGATAAGTGGGGCGATATATAGATTGAACAAAAGAGGGGAGAGAGATGAACCTTGAGGAACCCCGCACTGGACTTTCCGGAAGTCCGCTGTGAAGTCACCCAGGCGAACAGCCTGGGTGCGGTCGCTCAGGAAGGAGGACAACCAGACCAGGGCAGTCCCCTCGATCCCCGCTGCCCTGACGCGGGAAAGTAAGATGTTGTGGTCCACCGTGTCAAAGGCGGCTGAGAGGTCGAGGAGCACAAGGGCCTGGTGATGATTAGTGTCCATGCCCTCCCTGAGAGTGTCGAGGACCGACATGACCACGGACTCCGTGGAGTGTGCGGGGCGGAAACCAGCTTGGCGGGGGGCAAGGGCTCCATGTTTCTCCACAAAGGAGCTCAGAGCGCAGGTGACGTGGCGCTCTAGCACCTTAGCTAGAAATGGCAGGAGGGAGATGGGGCGGAAATTGGCAGGGACAGAAGGATCTGCCCCAGGTTTTTTCAAGATGGGCACAATTACCGCAGACTTCATGGAACTAGGAACTATGCCTTGCGCGAGGGAGCTGTTGAGGAGGTGAAGGGGGGGATCTGGACAGGAGACAAAGATGTGGCGGAGGATATGGGCAGGACAGGGATCAAGAGGGGAGCCAGATTTGATCAGAGGCACCAATGAAGTCAGGTTTTCCCGAGTGATAGGGGGAAAGGTGGTTAGTTTGCCTTTGGGAGGGGGACATTGGGGATCAACAAAAGAGGGGGGGGTGGGGGGATGTTGGCCTTAATGGTGATAATTTTCTGGATGAAATAATTATTAAGAGAAAGACAGAGGTCATTAGACGGGGCAGGTTTAAGCGTTGTTCTGTCCGAGAATGCCAGATTGTGAACGATGGAGAAGATCTCCTTAGACTGGTTCTCCGCTGCTAAGATTTTGGAGGAGAAATAAGCTGTTTTGGCCTCCAGGATGCTTTTTTTGTACTGGTTAAGGATATTGATATATTCCAGTTTCAAAATGGGGCAGTAGTTTCTCCTCCAAGCCCGCTCTGCGCGGCGAACAATTAGTTTGGTGGCTTTAAGCTCTTGGTTGAACCACCGGTTGGCGTCTTTGTCGCGTTTAGAGGTAATGCGCTTGAGCGGGGCAACGGAGTCGCAGCTGCGGGAAAGCCACTGGACTATAGCGTCAGACTGGGAGACGGTGGTGAGGCCCTGAAGAGGCGGGAGAGAGCCAGCAAGGAGAGAGGAGAGATTCTCAAGGTTGACTCGGCCCCATGATCGGACCCAGATGTTTTTGGGTCGGGGGGGCATAGCTGGGGGAAGGATAGGAAGGAGAAATGAAATCAAATGATGGTCGGACCAAGTGCAAGGGGAGATAGATAAGGATTCCACAGGGCAGTTCAGGGACCAGATTTGGTCAAGCTGGTGACCCTTGATGTGAGTGGGGGAGTGAACATGGGGAGTGAAGTTAAGGGAGTGGAGGGTTTCGGAGAAATCCTTAGATGACAGACATTCGGCAGGATCGGAAGGCCAAAAATTAAAGTCGCCGAGGAGCAGGATGGAGGAGTTGTTGATTGCAATGGTAGCCAGGACCTCCAGAAAATCTGGGAGAAACTGCACGGGAGACTGAGGAGGATGATAGGTAAGGAAACAGGTAAGAGGAGGGGAGGTGGATACTGTGCGAATCACCAGGAATTCGGTGGTAGCAATGTTAGGTAGAGGGAGAATTTGAAAAGGGAAATCGGTGCGTGCGATGACTGCCACGCCGCCCCCGGCTCTGCCCGAAGGGCGGTCAGCCCTGAGGGCGTAGTAGGAGGCAGGAAGGGTGGATAGGAGTGCAGGGAGGGAGTCATCGCAGAACCAGGTCTCAGTTAAGAAAAGGAGATCTGGGGCCTGTAAGTCCAGCAGGACCGAGAGTTCGTGCAAGTGGGCAACAGCAGAACGGGTGTTGAGGTAGAGAGCTGTGATAGATTTAGGGTTTGGCGGAGGAGCAGGCCTACAGGTCGTAGGCGGGGTATCCAGAATAGGAGGAGGGTGAGGGAAGGGAGAGAGGGAGGCTATGCCGAGAGCAGAGATGCGAGAGCTGGTACTGGCCGTGATGGGCCAGGGGCCCTGGTAGCTGCGAAGTAGGTCCGGGCTATAGGTGATAGGTGGGGCAGAGTGTATGGCCCCTAGTCCCGGCCAGTCGCAGACGGGCGCAGACGGGCTTGCCTTAGGCGTGCCTTCGGCGCGCAATCGTCGCGCCCGCTGCGCTCGTCCGCTGCGCTTCCTACCAAGACACATATTTATGGTCGTGGGGCGGGGAGTTGAAAGGGGCGTGGCCAACAGAGTGGGCGTGTCTGTGGCGCGCCTCGCGCTCGAGAATGGCGTCTGGAGGTGAGGGGTCGTTGCAGCGTGGAGCGCTGTGTAAAGAAAGCCAAGAAGTGCAGGTAGGAGGGGGGGTGATAGGAACACGTTATCACAGTTTTAAAAGTTTTTTAAAAAAGCAGGGTTATGCATTCTCCCGGCTTCCGCCTCAGGAGTCCAAAAGCTAATGAAGCGGCTTGCTTCAGCGCTCGCTATATATACCAGAGGTCGAGGGGGCGTGGCCAATAGAGTGGGCGTGTCTGTGGCGCGCCTCGCGCTCGAGAATGGCGTCTGGAGGTGAGGGGTCGTTGCAGCGTGGAGCGCTGTGTAAAGAAAGCCAAGAAGTGCAGGTAGGAGGGGGGGTGATAGGAACACGTTATCACAGTTTTAAAAGTTTTTAAAAAAAGCAGGGTTATGCATTCTCCCGGCTTCCGCCTCAGGAGTCCAAAAGCTAATGAAGCGGCTTGCTTCAGCGCACGCTATATATACCAGAGGTCGAGGGGGCGTGGCCAACAGAGTGGGCGTGTCTGTGGCGCGCCTCGCGCTCGAGAATGGCGTCTGGAGGTGAGGGGTCGTTGCAGCGTGGAGCGCTGTGTAAAGAAAGCCAAGAAGTGCAGGTAGGAGGGGGGGTGATAGGAACACGTTATCACAGTTTTAAAAGTTTTTTAAAAAAGCAGGGTTATGCATTCTCCCGGCTTCCGCCTCAGGAGTCCAAAAGCTAATGAAGCGGCTTGCTTCAGCGCTCGCTATATATACCAGAGGTCGAGGGGGCGTGGCCAACAGAGTGGGCGTGTCTGTGGCGCGCCTCGCGCTCGAGAATGGCGTCTGGAGGTGAGGGGTCGTTGCAGCGTGGAGCGCTGTGTAAAGAAAGCCAAGAAGTGCAGGTAGGAGGGGGGGTGATAGGAACACGTTATCACAGTTTTAAAAGTTTTTTTAAAAAAGCAGGGTTATGCATTCTCCCGGCTTCCGCCTCAGGAGTCCAAAAGCTAATGAAGCGGCTTGCTTCAGCGCTCGCTATATATACCAGAGGTCGAGGGGGCGTGGCCAACAGAGTGGGCGTGTCTGTGGCGCGCCTCGCGCTCGAGAATGGCGTCTGGAGGTGAGGGGTCGTTGCAGCGTGGAGCGCTGTGTAAAGAAAGCCAAGAAGTGCAGGTAGGAGGGGGGGTGATAGGAACACGTTATCACAGTTTTAAAAGTTTTTTAAAAAAGCAGGGTTATGCATTCTCCCGGCTTCCGCCTCAGGAGTCCAAAAGCTAATGAAGCGGCTTGCTTCAGCGCTCGCTATATATACCAGAGGTCGAGGGGGCGTGGCCAACAGAGTGGGCGTGTCTGTGGCGCGCCTCGCGCTCGAGAATGGCGTCTGGAGGTGAGGGGTCGTTGCAGCGTGGAGCGCTGTGTAAAGAAAGCCAAGAAGTGCAGGTAGGAGGGGGGGTGATAGGAACACGTTATCACAGTTTTAAAAGTTTTTTAAAAAAGCAGGGTTATGCATTCTCCCGGCTTCCGCCTCAGGAGTCCAAAAGCTAATGAAGCGGCTTGCTTCAGCGCTCGCTATATGTACCAGAGGTCGAGGGGGCGTGGCCAACAGAGTGGGCGTGTCTGTGGCGCGCCTCACGCTCGAGAATGGCGTCTGGAGGTGAGGGGTCGTTGCAGCGTGGAGCGCTGTGTAAAGAAAGCCAAGAAGTGCAGGTAGGAGGGGGGGTGATAGGAACACATTATCACAGTTTTAAAAGTTTTTTAAAAAAGCAGGGTTATGCATTCTCCCGGCTTCCGCCTCAGGAGTCCAAAAGCTAATGAAGCGGCTTGCTTCAGCGCTCGCTATATGTACCAGAGGTCGAGGGGGCGTGGCCAAAAGAGTGGGCGTGTCTGTGGCGCGCCTCGCGCTCGAGAATGGCGTCTGGAGGTGAGGGGTCGTTGCAGCGTGGAGCGCTGTGTAAAGAAAGCCAAGAAGTGCAGGTAGGAGGGGGGGTGATAGGAACACGTTATCACAGTTTTAAAAGTTTTTAAAAAAAGCAGGGTTATGCATTCTCCCGGCTTCCGCCTCAGGAGTCCAAAAGCTAAAGTGCGTGCGTGTTGTGAGGTTGGCCTGCCCTCCCATAGGAATGCATGGGGGAATGTATGTGTCCTGGTAGTTCCTGATGCGTGGGGTGTGCAGGCCCGAGTTTGGTATGTGCGGACTTGTGTGAGTGAATGCTGCGCGATGATGTGTGCGGCGTGCATGTACCTAGTGTGGAAGTGCCACTTCTAGAAGTGGGCACTTTAGTGTGCAGTATGAAATGTGTGGCTTGTCTGGTGATTGGCTGGTGGAGGTCATGTGACGGACTAGGGAAATCCCCAGAGTCAGGAGGAGTCACCCAGTGGTGAATGGGGAGTTAGCATGCTGATGGCTGGGGAGGAGTATACCTGGGTCCTGAATAGGACAGGGCTTTCCCCACACAATGCTGGCGCCGGCCCCTGTGGTGCGTCTAATGACCCTAGCCCTGCCAGTGAATAGGGAGAGGGGCTGAGCAAAACAAAGTGCTCAGGAAACTGTTGGAACTGGTTCGCCCCTTCCCTGCACCTTCAGACAAAGACTTTTTACTGTATAAAAAGGGGCTGTGTCCCCTTACAATTTGTTCTCTTGCAGGATCATCTGAGGGGGGGCCTGCTGCTGCTGGGTGCCAGGAGAGACCGCCACTAGGGACTGCCTCCCTGCTGGAGGGCCCTGTGTGCTGGCTCTGGGCCCAGCCTTTGCCCCTCTGCTCTTGAAGGACTTTATTCCTGGACTTGCTATTTCTAAGCGCCTGTGAGCGCTTTTATGGGCTTGATAGCGCTGTGAGCGCTGGCTGACTTTATAGCGCTGTGTGCGCTTTGATTTAGTTGGCGGGTGGCCACCCCGCTTATTCGTTTCGTTGGCGAGGGAGCCTACCCCTCTCAGTGCCGAGGAAATCACCGCTGCAGCCCGGACCGGAAGTCAGGCGGACTGGGGGCGGGCCTCTGGGACAACCGGAACTAAGAAGAGGAGGGCGGGAGCCTACCCCGCCTCCTACTGAGCGTCGTGGCGACTCGGAGCCCCGGAGCAGGCAGGAGCCTACCCTGCGCCCCGGGGCGCTTGGCCCAGGAGAAGAGTGCGGCCAGAGCTTGTGCGGAGGGGGCACGAGGCACGTTGTCGGTGCCTGCCCCTCCGCGGTGCAAACGAAGTCTCGGAGTCCTCCTGTCCGCCGGAGCAGAGAAGGACGCGAGACAACTGCTGCCGGTGAGTGGGGGCTCCCCCCGAGAGGGCGACGGAGCAGCCGGGTTGGTGGCTGAGCGCTCGGGCGCTCCAGCGGGGCGCGCATTATTTCCGGGAGCGTTGGTGCGCTCCAAAGTATTGGTCGAAGAGCGCACTGCCAAAAGGGGGCCTGTTATCTTGCTGAGTCCCCCGAGAGGGACTCCAACGTCGGGGGCATTCCTGTTGCACCCCGAGCGGCCCCGGAAGGCAGCGGGCCGCTCCCACGACCGGGGGCCTTGGGACAGAGCCCCGTGAGGCTCTAGGGGGCTGTGGTTGTGTTTAGAGCCCCGAGGCTCCAGTTGGCGAAGGCTCACGAGCCCCGAGAAGACTCCAACGACGGGGCATTGCAGTTCAGAGCCACGAAGGCTCTAGGGGGCATTTTGAATAGACAGAGCCCAGAGGGGGCTCCAGAGGCACGCAGAGTGCCTGAGGTCCGTTTCCCAGCTGCCCAGCACTTAGTGGGCAGCTGCAACGTTTAGGTTGGTGATAACTACGTTTTGCTTTGCGCAGCTGGCGCAGCCTGACTTGAACACAGGGCGTCCTAGCCCTGACGAGGCCAGTTGGCCTAGGAATTGCCACAGGTGGTGGCATATGAGTTCTTGCGCAATTGTTCCTTTCCGTGCACCTCTGAATGTGTTTCGATGCGTCATGTGCCCTGTTTTACACCTCTGAATGTTTTATGCATCATGTGTTTTCTTTCCTTGCACCTCTGAATGTGTTTTTATGCGTCATGTGCCATGGCTTTACACCTCTGAATGTGTTTTCATGCATCATGTGTTTTCCTTCCCTACACCTCTGAATGTGATGCATCATGTGTAACGTCCTATTACCCCTACAGGTATTGTGATACTTAGGTGGTTGCTTGCTTTCTCCTAGTACAGGTGGTGCTAGTGAGGTTCTAGTTCCCTGCGTGACAGTTTCCTAAGGTAGTTAGGGTTGCGTAGGTGGTACTTTCCTGATACCAGTAAGTACTGGTTGAGTGCTATACATATTATTTTTGTGCTACAGTAATTTTATATATTTTATGTGCTAAGTTCTAAAAGTGCTAATTCCTGACAGTGGTCCGGATGGCCCTGTCTTGTACATATCCCTTGTAAATTCTGCCCGTGCCTGTTGGCACATTGTAAAGTGTGTGTTTTTATCTAATGTGTGGTGTATAATACAAAGGCTATTTTTATAGAATACCTTGTGTGGAGTTTCCTTTGTGGTGGGCCTTGGGTGTTGTTGCTGGGTGCGCGCGCAAACGCTTTACACATCGCCTCAGAGATAAGCCTGACTGCTCGTGCCAAGCTACCAAGGGGGCGAGCAGGGGTTATCTTTGGTGTGTAACTTCCTTGCCCTGACTAGAGTGGTGGTTTCTGCCTGGCTTTGGCGCAAGCCCTAGCCAACCAGAAATCGCCAGTTCTAACAGCGCTCTGAACCTGTTGATGAAGAACACGCAATTTAGTTGTGAGGTCATGCAAGTAATCAATCAACATTGGGTATGGCAAGTCTGAATACTTTTTAGGGCAAGGAACTCCCCATATATTAGCTGGGCGTCCAAAAACTACCTCATAAGGGCTAAGTCCCAAACGAGAATGCACAGCCGTTCTGGTAGATAGAAGAGCCAAAGGTAGTGCATCGGGCCAACTAAGGCCTGTACCAGCCTGTACTTTAGCAAGCTTGAGTTTGAGGGTGCCATTATTGCACTCCACTAGACCCGCTGATTGTGGATGGTTTGCCAATGGAACTTCTGTTTTATACCAAGACCTGCACAAACTTTTTGCATGACTTGGCCCACAAATTCGCTCCCATTGTCACTCCAGACAATGCGCGGCAAACCAAATCTAGAAAAAAACTCTTTTAAAAGTACTTTGACTGGAGATAAAGAAGTATTGTCTTTCAGGGGGTAAGCTTCTATCCATCGAGAAAAGGCACATACCACCACTAGAACATATTTGAGATTGTTGCATCGTTCCATGTGAATGTAATCGATTTGCAACACCTCAAATGGATAGGTCGGAGGAGCAAAGTGACCTACTGGATTTGGGGTTCCCTTTCCCGGATTGTACATTAAACAAACAATGCAATGTTTCACTACATTATCTGCACACTTCGGTATTCCCTCATTTTGCCATACTGGAGCCAGAAGCTTGCATATTCCTTTCGCACTTAGGTGGGCTGGACCATGCGCCATAGTAACTACAGGTCGTACATAGGCATCTGGTAACAGCCAACGTTGGTGCTCGGACAATTCCACCCAACACCCCATCTCATCTAACATTCCTGTACTTTCTTTCCACCTACTCAATTCTTTCTCTGTAGCCTCTTCTTGAATTGATTTCACACTTTCTACTGTATCCTCATACATTCCTCTTTCTCTGAACCAATTTGCAGGGCCTGCAACATACATGCGACTTGTAGCGTCTCTGGCGGTCTTTTTCGCTACCTCATCCGCAAATGCATTCCCGCTACCAACATCGTCAGTAATCTTCCTGTGCGCACTACACTTCACAATTGCTATTTGGGTAGGCAAAGCAAGTGACTCAAGAAGATCAGTCACCAACTGACCATGTTGTATCTTAGTGCCGTGGGAAGTAAGGAATCCCCTTTCTTTCCACAAACGTCCAAAATTGAACGCTACACCAAAAGTATACTGACTGTCGGTGTACACGTTCACTCTTTTTCCTTCGGATAACACACACGCTCTGGTTAAGGCTATCAGTTCAGCTGCCTGGGCTGAATTATGTCTGATGCGTGCTGTTTCCACGACTGTATGCAAGGTAGTAACAGCATAGGCTGAAGTTGCTTCTCCATTAGGAAGCTTAAAACTAGAACCATCTACCCATAGCGTTCCATCCGGAATTACTAATGGCGTATCTGTTAGGTCAATTCTACCTTTTGTCTCTTCCTCAGTACGAAAGAAACAATCATGTTGCTCCTGAACACCTTTCTCTTCTGGAAGAGGCAACAAAGTAGCTGGATTTAAAGTGTTACATCGTTTGATGTGCACGTGACTAGCCAAAAGCGTCAGCTTGTATCCAGTCAAACGAGCACTCGTAAGATGCTGCGTTTTTGTTCTTTTTAGTAAAGTATCCACTGCATGTGCCACCATAACAATGAGAGTATTATCTAGCACCACTCCAGCAGACTGTCGAATAGAAATTGCTGCTGCTGCTGTCGCTTTAAGACAACTAGGCAATGCTTTAGCTTCTGGATCTAACGTAGCCGAAAAATAGGCACATGGCCGCTGTTTATCTGCAAATCGCTGTGTTAAGACTGACAACGCACAACCTTCTTTTTCATGAACATAGAGCGTAAAAGGCTTACTGTAATCAGGAGTACCTAGTACAGGAGCGTAACACAGAGCAGCACGTAAATCAGTAAAACTCCTCTGACACTCGTCAGTCCATGGAAGGGGCTGAGGCGTATCTTTCAAAGTGAGTGCCAACAAAGGCTTGGCCAACAGAGAGAAGTTAGGGATCCACTGCCTACAATAGGAAATAATGCCCAGGAAGGCACGTACCTCTCTTTGTGTGGATGGCACAGACATTCGCGTAATAGTTTGGATACGTTCTGGGGTTAATCGTCTTCCCTCCTTTGACAAGAGATGACCCAAGTAGGTAACCTCTCGACGAACATATTGTAGCTTAGAAGGTGAAACCTTATGATTAAGATCGGATAAGTGTCGCAACAATGCAACCGTCACATTCTTACATAGATCCTCTGAATCAGCAGCGATTAGCAAATCGTCCATGTACTGAATGAGAGCAGCACCAGACGGCAAAGAGAAAGCATCAAGATGACATTTCAAAGCTTGACTGTAAATAGAGGGACTTTCACAATAGCCTTGAGTTGTGCGCTTAAACCGGAAGCTTCGGCCTCCAAGAGAGAAGCCAAAAATATCCCTACTTTCTTCGGCAATGGGAATACTAAAGAAAGCATTTTTCAGATCGATAACAGAAAACCAAACCGCTGTAGAAGGTATCATCGTCAACAGCGCAGTGATGTCTGGGACAACGGGAAACTGTGGTACAACAATTTTGTTTACCTCCCGAAGATCAATTACAAAACGATAAACAGGAGGCTGAGAAGGATCAGTGCGTTTAAGAACAGGAAGAATAGGGCTATTACATATGTTACCTCTCGTTTCCTCAACCACATCTTTCCGAATCAAGTCATGAATGATTTCCAAAAGCGCTTTTTCACCTTCAGTGGAAATTCTATATTGAGGAACACGTGGCAATTCAACATTGGGCTTGAGAGTGACAACATATGGTGGAATTTCAAGACAACCAACATCATTTGGACCCGTAGCCCAAAGCGTTGTAGGAAGAGAGAGCAATTCAGGAGGAAATTGATCTTTTGACAAGTACATTGGAGAAGTTAGTTTCTGTCCTAAAGTGAGATATACACCAGAAGGAGAGCAATATATTGTTGCATGCAATCTTTTCAATAGATCCAAACCCAATAGATTCTCACCGCAACCATTCGTTAAGAGAAGCGGAAGTTCTAAATCATAAGGGCCAATTGAAATAGGCAAAGGGCAAGAAACCGGATTACGAACTGGGGCACCAGAAAAACCTACAGATACATTTGTTAAGCCAGACAAAGGTGCCCCAGGGAGTTTTGGATGAATGATAGAACTTCTCATCGCACCAGTATCTAAAAGAAATGGCTCTGAAACACCCATTGTAGTGACATTAACATAAGGTCCATTCTGATCTACTGGAATCGACACAACTCCCTTACTTTGTCCATGGCTGTCCTAGTTAGCATGAAGACTTTCATTCCCGTCTTCAATGTAATAATCCTCATTGTAATACTGTGTAGACCGAGCGTTTTGCTGATCAAAGTAGTTCACGGAACTAGAGGGAGGAAGGGAACGCTGTTCTTGGGTCAACATACCTCGACCTCTACCTCTGTTTGCTGACTGGAGGCCAGCACGACCTCGTGGAGCAGATAGTGTCCCATCGCGCTGCAATAAAACCGGACAACTATTCTTGAAATGACCTTCCTCTCTACAATAGGCACATTGTTTAGGACCTAACAAAGGTCGCGGAATATATAGCTCAGGCTTTTGATACACCCTCTGAAACTGCGGAGGCTGTTGAAACTGGGGCTGAGCATAACGAGGTGGATAAGCCTGTTGCAAGAGAACCTTAGTTTTCAATTCTTTAGTCTTTTTCTCTTGCTTATCTTTTTCTTCTTTATCTCTATTTTCATAATATTGAGCAGTAGCCAATATCTGAGCTGAAGAAGAAACAGCCCATGAACTTTCGGAGTCTTTCAACTTATGCGACAGCTCGGGAAGCAAATTAAATATGAACTTATCTACAAATAACCGCTGTCCACCCTCCGTAGTCATGTCCTGACCACTGTGATCAATGAATGTCTCCTCGAAACGAGTGAAGAAATCAGAGACACTCTCATCTTTCTTCTGCTTACACGCGGCTAGTTTATCCCAATTAACTCTCAAGGCAGGCATCATCGTTTTCATTAATGTAAGAATCCTACCAGGGAGTTCTGAAATCAAAGCCTCAGGCTTCGCACCACCCACTTGGTTTCTATCTGCGGCAATTATAGCATCCAAGTCTCCACCTAATTCTTGGGCATGATTCTCTTTACAAATCCTAGCCCATAATGCTTGTGGAACTACGTTCCCCATCAACATATCAATATCTGCTAAATTCATGATGCAGGCTTCAACAGTTTGTGACAATTCTTTATAATAACCTGCAGGGTTTTTACGAGGATCCGGTAGAGACTGTTTAAGGGCCAAAACTTCAGATCTTTTCCAGGGGACATGTACCCATATTCGTTGAAAGTGAGCAGGAATAGCTGGATTAGCACCTACTGCTGCAACCTCTTCTCTCCATACCGGAGGAACCTCTCTCATTGGATAATTTTTCAGTGTTAACCTAACTGAAGGATCGGAATTTAGAAAAGTCTGTGAGATAAATAAGGTTCTATAGGAAACACGTGTCTTTACAGCGTCCTCAACCTTAGAACCCACAATGAGTCCCTTATCAAAATCAGCCTGAATATCTAACAGACCCTGAGGAACCGAACCCAAGTCCATATCCTCCCAACCTTTAATAAGAGTATCACACATAGTATTGAAAACATATCTCTGCGTAGGAGCATTCCACTGTGAGAAGGTAGGCAAAATGTCAGGTACACTATACCGAGGACCCTTCTCAATCCATTTACGAGCGAGAGAGTCCAACTTTTCTCGTTCTTCGGAAGCTGGGAACTGACTACGAGACTGTCTTCGAGAAAATGCCGGAGACACATTTAACGCCTCAAAGAAAGGTGAGAAAAGACCAGAGACCGTTTCTGTGAGTCGTTTACGCAAAGACGGAGAATTGGACATAAGGATAGGGGACAGGGTATTAGGCGAACTAACGAAAGGGAAATCAGTAATTACCGGGGGAGCAGAGGGCGAAGAAGATGAAGGTAAAGGAGTCGTAGGCAAAACTGGCAAAGGCGGCAATACTTGAGGGGGCAAATGTGGAAGAGCCGGAGCAGGCGGAGGCGCAACTGGCGGCTGAACAGGCTGTAACAACGGGGGTGCATTAGCACCTTGTACATAGGGCGGAGGCAATCTCAATAGGTGAAACATTAAGAAATCCTCCTCTAAATCCTTTCTTTTATCAGAGGGGGAAGCTGGCAACATCGGATACCATTTATCTATCGCCATACGATGCTGTCTTTCTGAAAATTCCTTCGCATTATCAACTTCATTATCTTTGAATTGCTGAGCAGCCTGTATAATTGTCATACCCTGTGCTTTCTTATCTCGTTTTTCTTGCTTAATTTTTCTCTGTTTGGCTTCCTTACGCCAAAGGCGGAAAGAGTCAAACATTGCCGGCCGGGCTTTTCTTTTAAATAAAATAGCCTCCAAAGTATCTAGTATGTCAGGCTCAAAGCTACCATTTTCTGGCCATTTTAAAACACCATAATTCTTCGTGTATCGGATCCATGCCTCGTTAAAGGCAATGGGGCCAACACCATGTTTAGAATAGAGCTCATAAGTGGGAGTTCCAATCGAAGGAATCGGACAAGAGTCCTCCAGCCGGGAATCCCTATTACAACCAAAACAACAAAGTTTCTCAAACTTAGTCAGACCAGGCATCTCGTGATTTCACTGGACTGTTCACAAACATCAAGGGGGTAAACTCAATTTGCACAGCACAAATGTACTTACCCCTCGGCTTCGGTTATTGCAATACCCGAATCAAAGAACCTAAGAACCAAAGAATCAAAGAACCAAATGTGGGCGCGACCCACCAATACTTAACTAAGATGTCTTCTTACACCAACAGAGGCCCCGTCTATCGTCTCGCTTTACCATACATCATCGAAAGAGGGCCAAGGCAGGACGGCAGTCAGGGCAGCAGTCATCAGTAGCCGTCAGGAAGGAGTAACCTCGCTGCAAAAGACCTTCGGACCACTTTCGACATACAGGGGTCGCTTGACGTGGCTCGCGATTCCTCCAGAATTTTCTTGCGGGGTTCCTCACGACCTTCAGGCAGAACCACTACCTCTGAAGCCGCCCAACGTTGGGCGCCAGTTGAAGAACCAGAACCTTTTTGGACCTGGCGGCGCAGGGTACGCCTTAATCTCCTGGGTTCTCCTGCTTCAGCTAACAGAGACACGGGGACACTCTGCCGGCGTAAAAGATCAGATTTTATTAGCTGCAGCTAGTACAATTGTCCTAGAAGTACACACAGTATGTTCTCAGGAGACTGCCACTTCACTCTGTGGCGCACAATCTTATATAGTACATAGATAACATATACATTAACACAGAACACACCTAAAACATACATAGAGGACCAATAAGGTATAGTTAAAGACTAAGTTTGTTTAATCACTTCCAAATGATGCACATGTGACATCTCTGAATATAACAGTGATTCATCCAACTTATTTCTTGAAAATGCATCAAGAATGAATAGTCAAGGGCATTTACATATATGGGAACCATTGTGAGTGTGTTTCGCACATCCTACCTTACAATTCCAGCCAGTTTTCACCAGTGACCAACTTTGTTTGCCACAGAATGGCATGTGTTGTCACCATTGCAGAGTCAGACACATGGGACACATGGACTCACTCTTTTGAATGGAGAGAATGGAATCTTACACCCAATCATGTGAAAGGCCAGTGTGACAGGTGACCTGAATCAGCAAACTTGTAATTAGCCCATGGGATACATTGAAATACACTGAGCACCAGGGCTGGGACCTAACATTGGCACACTGACCAATCCAAACTCACCAAGGCCTCAACGTAGACATCACCTACTACCGGAATGTATAGCATTGACTTTTCACACTTGAGTGCTAAAACAACTACATACTTCAAAGATTTGGTGTGACCTCACTGAGAACAGTTCAGACATTAGTCAATTTGCTGATACATATTGAGCATATAGACAAGGAACAAGGGGACCTTTATAGTCAGAAGGGACCATGGGTAAGAGTGAGTTATTAGAGACAGCGGTCCCTTTCAAGAAAAATACATACATATAGCCACAATACTTCAATCAGGATTGGGTCTACCCGTGTCCAAATGGATGCTATTTAGGATTTATTTACAAAAATTAAAGCTAAACATTACATAAACATAGAGTGAGCAGGATGTGACGGGGTTTTGGGAAATCAGCGGACTTCCTTACCACAGGCATATGACTTAAAAGTGACTTTTGGTGAAAATAGGAAATAACAATAGTCACAATATACAAAACATCCTATACTCTGCATAAATCTCAAATGAAGGTTAGAGTTTAAGACGTGGTTGTCGACGACGTTTCAATCCCCAACAACGGTTATGGGATCATCATCAGGACTAGACAATCAAAAAATGCCTGGGAAGTTGCTGGTCATTATATGATCCTATTGTGGGTACATCAGAACCATGTGACTGTTCTCACTCTATTTGCTGTGTCTCCATACCCTGGTAACATGTCCAGCAAGGGTCAGTATGCTGTGATATGTATGTAAGGACAATCTAATTCATTGAGATGTGTATTTCCATTGACACCCATTTTTAGGTGTGGTCATTTTTGATTTGCTGTTTGTCAAAGTGCATGTTCCTTGGGACATTCTGGACTAACACCAACTGTGTTGATACTCTACACATAGGTATCGCAGATAGCCTCCAGTGTACAGGACCTTTCCAGACCTACAAACGATGGAAGAACAGGACATCATGAAGAAGTATCTTTTCACAAGGGCAACCATTGAGGAGTTGTGCCAGCAGGTGTCACCTCATTTGCAGGCTGGTCGCACTTATCCAACAGCACTGACCCCCAAGGTGAAGGTGATGTCAGCATTGCATTTCTTTGCCACAGGGACATTCCAGTACACAGTGGCAACATCGGGTATATTGTCCTAGCCCATGTTCAGCAATGCCCTTTGGGATGTGTTGCAGGCATTGCTCCGGTACATGGACCACTACATCAAGTTTCCGAAGCCTGGAGAATTGTCTGACATCAAGGGTAATTTCTTTGCCTTGAGATGGATACCCCATGTCATTGGACCAATTATTTGTACACATGTTGTGTTGATCCTACCACAGGCCAATAAACAGGTCTATCGCAACAGAAAACATTTCCACTCCATCAATGTGCATGTGGTGTGTTTGGCTGATATGTGAATCTCACACATCTGTACCTGTTTCCCTGGCTGTACACATGACACATACATCATGCGAAACAGCATCATTCCACGTTTGATGAGTCAACTTCAACCTGACCGTGCCTGGCTTGTTAGTAGATTATGTTGTATGTGTATGTTGCAGTGTGTGTTGGTTGTTTGTCAGACAGTGATCTGTTGTCAGACAACTAAAGTATTTTCTGTGTTCACTGTTGGAGACTCTGAATACCCCAAACAGCCATGGTACTGACACCACTGGGCAAACCCTGTCACCCCAGCAGAAGCGCGCTTTAATGAGGCCCATGGTAGGACCAGGCGAGCCGTGAAGCGGAGCTTTGGCATCTTGAAGACAAGATTCTGCTGTCTGGACAGGACGGGAAGATCCCTCCAATATGACTCGTTAAAGGTGTGCCGGATCATCGCTACTTGCTGCATGCTACACGACGTGGCAATACGTAAGGGCATATCCGTGATAGTGAATGATGGAGACCAGCAGGTGCCACCGAGGGAGGATCTAGGACTGGGCCATGATGACAGTGGTGATGATGATGATGGTGTGGATTTGAGACAACAGCTTAGCCACAACTTTTTCACATTAGTGTAAGTATGCAATGAGAGGAGGTGACTAACACCAATTGTTTATTTGTGTTTCTGGTAGACAATGTGTATCTATGCTTGTGAGTGTCTGATAACTGTCCTGATGTTTTTCCTAAGATGGGTATTTGAAATGGGCAGGTTGTCATATACAGTGTTACCGTGAAGCCTAGCTAGTGTTCACTCTGACATTGTTGTGCTTTAGAAGAAATTGTTTGCCTAATTTTGCTACCTTATTCCTGATTTCCTGACTCTATTCTATGTTTTTTCTTACCAGGGTACTTTGCCATGTCATCCACAGAGTGGACTTGAAAGTTGTGACCTCACCAGACACATGATGGTGTGACAGACCCGACATGGAACTGTTGCTGAACTTCCAGTCATGCACCTCCTTCAGACCTAATAGTCAGTTGATTTTTTTTTTAGTGACTTTTTAGTGCTGTGTGATGTGATTTGACTTTGTGTTTAGGCACCAGGTTGTATCTGGAGAATAAACCTGTGTTCCACATTGAGGTGTACCTAGTCTTTTATCACACATCCAAAGAGATTTCGAATCAAACTTTCACCATGATGAACTGGTTTGCTAACTATGATTGTTGACTGTGTTGGCAAGTAGTGATAATTTTGTATACAATTGACTTCCCGTGAATCTGTATCATGTACTATGGGTTGTTTGATAACTTGGTTGTGTGTATCTTTCATCTGTGCCAAGGTACATTTAATCACTATCCCTTAGTTTACTACTTGGAAGTAATTTGTTACCAATGTTATTGACAAATTCTTATTTGTTATTTTGTGGGTGTGAGAAGCTGGCCTGGTATATGTAAGTGGGCACCTTGCACCAGTCCAGAAACCCTTATGGTGATTTAAGAGGTCTCAGACAACCTTAGAACGTCTTCCAAGTGGTAGCTGTGGAGAGCAGCCTTCAGGCTTAGTCTTGAAGGAGTGTAAAGCAGCTTGTTTTACCAGAATGCAATCTTGTAGTATAGACTAAAGGAACGGAGAACCACACAGTAGTTATAAAATATCTATTTATCATATAACACTATCTAGTATGTTACAGTATCTCCCATACGGAGATAGACACAAAGCACACAATACTTAAGCAAAGAAATATCAGTAAATAGCACTAATACACTGTGGGCCCCTAGGGTGACCAAACCATATACTAAGAAAGTGGTATAAGAACCACGACTAGAGTCAGGACAATGTTGAGAGGACGTAGAATTGCTAGGATGCCAAGGAACCACCTGAGGTGAGTAAATAGGGACCCAACGGAGTGCGTGTGCAGTGTGAGAATTCGATTGCGTGCCCTGTACAAGTCTATGTTCAAGTCGCAGTTGGAATTTTAAAGTTTAAGGACTTTGAAGACACCACGTGGAAGACAGAAGGTTGGAGAGCCACCCCACTAGTGGATACTGAAGTACCCAGGTTACCTCACAGGGAAGCCAGGTGCATAGGTGTGAAGTGGTGTTGGGAACCGTTGTCGAACCCAATGTCTGGGCACTGCTGGGAGTGATAGGCACCCACCCCTCACATGGCTGGGCACTGCTGGGGGTCCTCTGCACCCACCCCTCATATGTCTGGCCACTGCTGGGAGTGTTAGGCACCCACCCCTCATATGTCTGGGCACTGCTGGGAGTGTTAGGCACCCACCCCTCATATGTCTGGGCACTGCTGGGAGTCCTCTGCACACACCCCTCATATGTCTGGGCACTGCTGGGAGTGATAGGCACCCAGCCCTCATATGTCTGGGCACTGCTGGGAGTGATAGGCACCCACCCCTCATATGTCTGGGCACTGCTGGGAGTGATAGGCACCCACCCCTCATATGTCTGGGCACTGCTGGGGGTCCTCTGCACCCACCCCTCATATGTCTGGGCACTGCTGGGAGTGATAGGCACACACCCCTCAAATGTCTGGGCACTGCTGGGAGTGTTAGGCACCCACCCCTCATAGGTCTGGGCACTGCTGGGGGTCCTCTGCACCCACCCCTCATATGTCTGGGCACAGCTGGGAGTGATAGGCACCCACCCCTCATATGTCTGGGCACTGCTGGGAGTGTTTGGCACCCACCCCTCATATGTCTGGGCACTGCTGGGAGTGTTAGGCACCCACCCCTCATATGTCTGGGCACTGCTGGGAGTCCTCTGCACCCACCCCTCATATGTCTGGGCACTGCTGGGGGTCCTCTGCACCCACCCCTCATATGTCTGGGCACTGCTGGGGGTGATAGGCACACACCCCTCAAATGTCTGGGCACTGCTGGGAGTCCTCTGCACACACCCCTCATATGTCTGGGCACTGCTGGGAGTGTTAGGCACCCACCCCTCATATGTCTGGGCACTGCTGGGAGTGATAGGCACCCACCCCTCATATGTCTCGGCACTGCTGGGAGTGATAGGCACCCACCCCTCATATGTCTGGGCACTGCTGGGAGTGTTAGGCACCCACCCCTCATATGTCTGGGCACTGCTGGGAGTCCTCTGCACACACCCCTCATATGTCTGGGCACTGCTGGGAGTGATAGGCACCCACCCCCATATGTCTGGGCACTGCTGGGAGTGATAGGCACCCACCCCTCATATGTCTGGGCACTGCTGGGAGTGATAGGCACCCACCCCTCATATGTCTTGGCACTGCTGGGGGTCCTCTGCACCCACCTCTCATATGTCTGGGCACTGCTGGGAGTGTTAGGTACCCACCCCTCATATGTCTGGGCACTGATGGGAGTGTTAGGCACCCACCCCTCATATGTATGGGCACTGCTGGGAGTGATAGGCACCCACCCCTCATATGTCTGGGCACTGCTGGGAGTGTTAGGCACCCACCCCTCATATGTCTGGGCACTGCTGGGAGTCCTCTGCACCCACCCCTCATATGTCTGGGCACTGCTGGGGGTCCTCTGCCCCCACCCCTCATATGTCTGGGCACTGCTGGGAGTGATAGGCACACACCCCTCAAATGTCTGGGCACTGCTGGGAGGCCTCTGCACACACCCCTCATATGTCTGGGCACTGCTGGGAGTGTTAGGCACCCACCCCTCATATGTCTGGGCACTGCTGGGAGTGATAGGCACCCACCCCTCATATGTCTGGGCACTGCTGGGGGTCCTCTGCACCCACCCCTCATATGTCTGGGCACTGCTGGGAGTCCTCTGCATCCACCCCTCATATGTCTGGGCCCTGCTGGGAGTGATAGGTACCCACCCCTCATATGTCTGGGCACTGCTGGGAGTCCTCTGCAACCACCCACCCACCCCGCACTTGCTGTGGTACACTGCTGTCCTGGGCATACACCACCCCCAATTTACAGCTGATGCGCTGCACCAAGCCGTACACCTACATCCGTGGCATGTGTACGCCTTGTATCCATCATGTAATGGGGCTGTAGGGGTACGCGTGGTACGGCCCGTACCCACGCTCTGGGGGCGTGGGTACGGGCCGTACCGCCATTGTGGCGGTGACATAGGGGTCCTTATGGTACGGCCCTTACCCACCCTCTGGGGAGCGTGGGTACGGGCCGTACCACCATTGTAGTGGTGACGTAGGGGTACGCGTGTACGGACCGTACCCACGCTCTGGGGGCATGGGTACGCTCCGTACACACGTACCCCTACATCACCACTGCAATGGTGGTACGGCCCATACCCACGCTCTGGAGAGCGTGGGTACGGGCCGTACCACCATTGTGGTGGTGACGTAGGGGTACGCGTGGTACGGCCCATACCCACGCTCTGGGGAGCGTGGGTACGGGCCGTACCACCATTGTAGTGGTGACGTAGGGGTACGCGTGTACGGACCGTACCCACGCTCTGGGGTCGTGGGTACGCTCCGTACACGCGTACCCGTGCATCACCACTGCAATGGTGGTACGGCCCGTACCCACGCTCTGGAGAGCGTGGGTACGGGCCGTACCACCATTGTGGCGGTGACGTAGGGGTACACGTGGTACGGCCCGTACTCATGCTCTGGGGGCGTGGGTACTGCCTGTACCACCATTGTGGTGGTGACGTAGGGGTACGCGTGGTACGGCCCGTACCCATGCTCTGGGGGCGTGGGTATGGGCCGTACCACCATAGTGGCGGTGACGTAGGGGTACACGTGGTACGGCCCGTACCCACGCTCTGGGGGCGTGGGTACGGTCTGTACACGCATACCCCTACATCACCACTACAATGGTGGTACGGACCGTACCCACGCTCTGGGGGGCGTGGATACGTCCCGTACCACCATTGTGGTGGTGATGGGTACGCGTCCACGTCCACTTCCGTTGTGGCGGGACGTGGGATTGGTTGACACCCCCCCCGAAGTGACCAGACCATGGAGATAATTAATGTGCAGGATGTATTAGTATTTTGTGGGGTGTGGGTTATGTTTCCTGCCCCTTGCACCCCCTCCCCTTTGCTCCTGGGGGTTGTTCTGACCTTCTGCGGCATCTGCGGCGGTTTCTGTACACGAGGTGGTAGGCTATGAGGGCCGGGATGACGCGTAGGTTGGGGTCCATCGCTGTCCGTCGCGTACCGGTGCTCCTTCTTCGCGTCGTCCTCAATTTCCCGGCAGTTTTTGGCTCCCGTAAAAAATGCTGTGTGCGAAGTTACGTCGGCACGAATCGTACTTGCTGGTCTGTAGAACGCTGCCTGACTTCGTCCGGACGTCGCGTATGCGCCGTCCAGAATCAGATTTGTATGTATTTTTTTGCCTGTCGGTGTTTTTTACGACTCGTACGGAAATGGTATTTCTGTGCGAATCGTACTTGCGAGTTTGTAAGGTGTTTTTCCCAGGTACGAGTCGGACGGAAAAAACGCTCCGTACGACCATTCGTACCCGGGTTTTACCGGATCGGAATCGGCACCAATGTGTTAGAATTGTGAAAGGTATGAACATGGATACGTGATGTATTTTAGGCCATGATAAGTAGCATGGAGAATCAACGTAGAAATAAATGTAACTAGCAGAAACCTTTAACCTGAAGAGCTTGTGTTGTGCAGTTGACAACTATTTGTGTATTTAATGTGATTATTAATCATGTCATTTTGTACGTAGGTAAATGCATTAGAGAAAGTGCCTTAAAGTTCTGTGAATTCGTAAAGCTTATATGATGCTTTCTTATTGTTGCTGAATTTAGTAGGCCTGATATGCAAGCCCCTGAACGCTCACACTTTAGAATTAACAGTTTGAATTTCATGTGTGCTGTGGAATCTTTTATTTCTCATGTTTTGTGTTGCAGGTTAAAGATCTGCTCTTGTTAGTTAGAATAATGTCTTTGTTTTATTAGTCAGGCAAGGAGAGAAGAAGTTACAATCATGTGGCTTGAGTCAAAGTCAAAAGAAGTCTTTATTCGATTCTTATATCAGACAATCATAAAAGCACAATAAAAAGAGAAAAACATTTTTCATTACATACAGTAGAAAATCATTTAAAATATTAATATTAATTAATCTACATTGTTTAAAAAACACTTATAACTGTATTAAACTAAAAAAGCCCTCTTCCATCTAAAACAATTAAGTGAGCATACATTTTCTTTGGTTTAGCACTTTCTTGAGGAAAATTGCTATTCTAAAAACAATATGCCTGTTGTCCAGGTGTTGTAATGCCAAAAAAGCAGGTCGACACTGTCGGAGCCCGAACCATTTTAAGACAGGTACCAAGCACTTTCTCCTTACGTGGGAATAAAATCTACAAAAAGGACAACGTGAATCGTAGATTGAGCAGAAATGTTATCATAAAGACATGGTTGGAGGTCTTGAGACCAGTCATTCATTTTAGGAAGGGTGACTAATCTATGAAAACCCCCCAGCCTAAATCGAGTTAGTAGAAACCTGTCAAAAACGCCTGGTGCAAAAGTTAAATAGGGTTGAATATTAAAAGAAGTTAACATCAGTTGGTTGTGCAGTACTGTGGGTTTTAATATCTCGGATGACATTCTAATGGTATCCGGCAGCAGAATACCCTCTTTTTTTAAATTCCCTCCTAGTTATTGACCAAATGGTGCTGGGATTAGTAAAATACTTTAAGTGGCCAAGATCTTTTAAGAAATTGCGGACATATCTTATCCATGGGATCCTCAGAGCCCCTTCCAATCAAGATATCCAAAAGAATATCTCTGTTTAATTTTACCTCTTCTTTGGTCCAGAGCCTGTGCCATAATAGCACAGGCTCAAGCTTTATTAAATCAGAGCTGAAGGGGAGTCCCAACTCCGCATGGCATAAACACGCTGAAGTATCATTTGGGACAGATAAAATGTATCTTAGGAAAGAGTTTTCTGCTCGTTGGATAGGGAGCAGATCGGTAAACCCCCAGACCCCTGCCCCGTAAACTACCGCTGAAACACACTTTGCCTCGTAGATTGTAATGAGCTCCTCAGGTGGTCTTTTGTCCAGTTTTCTGGCAAAGGTGGTAAGGGCAGATGTTGTTCGTAGGAGTACAAATTTATTTCGCTGCAACTACTTGTGCCCAGGTATCGTTATGGGCAAAAAGAATGCCCAGATATGAATACCTCTTAGTTACCCCGATCTTCTGTCCTGAGACAAACATATCTTTAGGTTTCTTGATACCATGGCTGCAATGCATAATAAAAGTCTTAGAGGAATTTATTCTTAAACCAAGGTCTTTCATAAAATGAAAGAAGCTATCTAATACTCTCTGAAGACCTACTTGTGTGCGGGACATCAACAACGCATCGTCCGCGTACAAGAGTGCTGGTATTGGGCGTCCGGCCACTTGAGGGAAGTCTTGATTATCTTTAAGAAGAGCCTCCCCCAAACCGTTGATGTAAAGGTTAAAAAGAAAAGGGACCAGGACACAACCTTGCCTGACTCCGCTCCAAGAACAATTTAAGCTTTGCAAAGTGTGCACAATTTTGAAAAGAAGTGAGGGACATTCAGACTTGGCCTCTACAAATGTGGACTCCCAAAGTCTGGACAGAATGGTACACAGTGTTGGCTAAACTCTTAGTGAATAGATGTTCACTACTTATACAGATAACGCACCCAGACAACCCAGTGGCATAGTGATACACATGAAGCATTGTGAGGATACAGTCATTGGACTTGGCAGTGTGTTGAGCATTGTTCACATGTGACACTGGTGAGATGTTTCCAATGTGCACAACATTCTGGTTCTTCTTCATAACATTGTGGGTAGATGGCACACGACTGTGGCGCATGTACCTCTCACCCTATTTATGCCTACTACCTTGGTGTCTCCACAATAAGAGTTAGATGTGTGACTAGACTGGAAATAACTTAAGCTACAGGGCAAATGAGCAAAATCACTGTTGTCTGTGTGAGATGACTTATGCAATGACTGCACCAGCTTGATGTATGAAAATAAAGTTGTGTGACCTGTAACATAAAAATTGATGACTAGGGATTGCAAAATGGATACCATATCTCAATTCAATGGTGTGAATCCAATTCCCATTGTGAGGTCTAAAACGTCCTTGCATTAGATGAGACAGGTATGTTCATGACACAAGGTCATCTGGTACACAGTGAAGTAGTTGACATTGGGGTTGTGGATTTTGATGTTGCTTCCCCCGATGTCACTGACAACATCATGTGTGAGGGTGCATAGGTTAACTGGCATACTAACAAGTGCTATTTAAATAACAAAATCAAAATAATTGCACAAGTTCAATTGATTTAGTTTGCTAATCTGTGAAGATTTGTAATGATACCTATGTATCAAGTACATATGGACGACTCATGTGATTCTTTTTCCTTCTTGTTCACAGCAGCAGAACTGGCCAGCAGAGGCCACGGAGCAAGGGGAAGCACCTTGCCAGACTGGCTACAGTGCTAAGTCTGAGCAGGAGGGAACCAGTGGCAAGGAGGGTGAAGGGAGCCTCACTGAGTGTGCGTTGGAATTAACATCAGTTGGTTCACCAACCAGTTCGAGCTCCAGTGAGGACTCCCAAGTGGTGGTAGATGAGCCAGCAACAGAATCATCTACATCCAAGTCCACTACCACCCCTAACATCTCTACCCTTCCAGCTGCTCCCCAACCCACTGTCTGTGGCCGCTCCCCTAGAAGGAGAGGCGTCTCCTTCACGCCAGGCACCTCACACGCTGCCTCTGTCTCCCCTGCTGCCCTGAGTGTTCAGGCCATAGATATCCTGAGGCAGACCTCTGTGGGGCAGACAGCAGTACTGAATGTCCTCCAGGTGTATACCACTCATCTAACTCAAATGGTATAATTCTTGGAGGGTATTCACTCTGACATGTCTGCCCTACAGAGATCCAATCAAGCTCTGGCTTCCACACTGACAGCAGCAGTGTTCCAGCTTCAGCTGTCCCACCCCCTTATGACTCTTCCCCATCCACAGTCAAAACTACCCTTCCTGACACAAGCACATGCAAACATAGGCATGCATCTACCTCAGCACCCACACGCAGCACACAAACACACAGACACAAGGACAAAGCCACATACACGCACACTCACAAGATGGACAGTACACCCACCCCCACAGACATAGCACCAGACAACACATATGCATCCACAGACATGCCTCAGATCTCAGGACCCTATGCCTCTGTAGGAAAATAGGATCTGCTTCTTATGGTGACCTCCACTTTTTATTTGATGTTACACTGTTTTTGACTAGTCTGACTGGGATCCTGCTAATCAGGACACCAGTCTATCTGCGTTTTCCTTTAAATTGACATGCATGTACTTGGGTACACTCCAGATTGGATACTGGGGTACCCTTATAAGTCCCTAGTATATGGTAGCCATTGTACCCAGGGCATAGGTACCCAAGAGGCCTCCCATGGGCTGAAGCATTTATTATACCACCTATGAGAGGCCATGCATGCAAAATGGAACTACATGTCTGCTACTGCAACCTGTGTAAGATGGTGCTTGCACCACTTACTTTAGATATAGGTTCACTATATCTATAGGTCACTACACTTAAAACTTATAAGTCCCCCCTATAGCAGGCCTTAGAAATCCTGATGGCAGGTTGCTGGGTTTTATGTGAGAGGCTGCCCCTGCATGAGCATTCTCCCGGGTTGTCTGTGACTCAGCCGGACATATAGGTAGAGGTGCATTATAACCTCACGGTAAATGCTATCTCAACAAGCATTGGCATAGCCAATAGGTCTTACTTTTGGGACCTTATAAGTATTTAGTTATGCAGCACAATATCCTTGGTGCAGCAACATTAACTGTTGCATGGTTAAACAATTATAAGGTCCCAAAGGTGAGACCTATTGGCTAGCATCCAAGCAAGGGGGGTTCCCTATCCAGATCTGCAGTGGGAATTTGCTGGACAATTTACATTAAGATGTTTTATGCTTCATGGACATTTTCAGGGTTGTCTTTGCTCTGTTGTGAAAACTAAAGAGCAGACCGAAACGAAGATCTGAACCCATCTACCCTTGAACAACTGGCATAGTACCATGGCACTCGTGCACCGCAATGCTTGCACCAAAATCTGCACAGAATGATCAATGCAAACACATTTGCAGTGATTGCTGCAGAAGCCCGTTTTGTACAGCCATCCATAGGTGAAAATATCATATTTACACTTAGAAGGTTGTTGCAAAAAAAGCTCAGGCAAAATTCACTGCACTTGTACAAAGTTTACGTAGTCTGGCCACACTCAGATGTTTTTCATTGTCCGGGCTGCAGTTACACATGTGCTTACAAGCATCTTTCTGACCGTGTATGTTTGAGAGAGCAAAATAGAGCGAGAGAGAGAGGGGCATAATATGAGAGAGAAACAGAGACAGCCATGAAGACAGATAGGCTGCTGAAAGAGTGAATAAAAGAGAAAGAGTAAAAGAAGGGGAGCAGCAGAGAGAGTCGTGGAAGCTGACAGCAAAAAATGTGCATGCAAAAGGGAGAACGAGAGTGCCACGGAGGCTAAGAGTAAATGTGAGTGTGTTTGAGAGTGCGAGAGAGAGAATACAAGAGACGAGTGATAGCTACGAAAGGCAGATAGACCTAAACAAATTATATCCATGAGAACCACTGTTTTCTAATGTAATTATACACCTAGTTTTGCATAGGCAAATGGGTTGGTCTTGTTGTGTAAGAATATGCTCAGTGTGTTCAGCCTGGATATATGCCCCCATCACGTTCAAAATTTACCGCCACCAGTGTCAGAAGAAGTCATTCAGCAATACGAAGGAACTAAAACAAGTGCTGAGTTTATTGAGATGAATGTAATTACTATCAAAAAAGGAGGAATCAGGAAAGCATAGATTTAAAGAAGGCTGCGACATGCATGCTCCTTGTAATATGTTTTATTTACCAAGGGACATAGTGTACTTCAGGGGAGAAGGCGACATCTTCTCAAGCCTCATTTTGCTCTCACCGTTTAGCTCCTAATCGCCTCATTAGGGCGCGCGTTCTTCCTTTGATCAACAAGGTGCTTCGGAATAGTCTTCTCGCCCTGCTGTTAGTTGTTAAATGAGTGCTTCCTCATCAATCATGCCCAGGAAGCCAGCTGTTTCCACGTGTCTCTAAGACATGCTTTGAAAACAGGCACGAACTGGTAAAATTCATGCCTGGTTTATTTTCTTTATCAAGATGCTGTATGAAGCGTCGGCTTCCTGCTTGTCATAGTGCTTGAAAAGTCTCAGAAATAAACTACTGGGAGATAGATGCTTCGGAAGCCTGATCTAGCATGACTTTTCTGGGTGATGTATTGCATGGCGTCTGGAGTAAGCAAATCGAAAGTGAAAGATCCTCACTTTTCAGAGAGCAGGGAGGGTTTCCTAAAATGCTACATAATGATGTTATCTTCGAATAGGAATACATGAAAATTAGTATAAATTGCTCAAATCATAGGTGAAAATTTATTATGCAAATCTATGATGCAAAAATTCACAATTTTATCAGGGGAAGCTTTGTAAAGCAGACACCAGGTATTTTATGGCTAACAGTGAAAGCGATCGAAAGTGAAAGCGATCGCGATTGTAACAAGAAGCGTGAGCAACAGGCCCGGGAGTTGTGTGCGCGCGCACGTGCAAAGAAAAAAGAAGGAGAGGCCAGGGTGCTAAAAGCTGGCGGCTGCGCGCGTAAACGCAAGCGCTAGGCCGTGTGGCAGCACTTTTAAAAGCCCTAACTAAATGTCTTGCAGAGCAGTGCATGCGCTGGCTCAGGAGAGACCTAAAAACGGCTACATAGAAACATATCGTGTTTGGTATCAAACACCTTGGAATCATACCTCCACACCAGTAACCGGTGTGGCAGGTATGATTCCTCCCATCAGAAGCGAGCTTCTTGGGGTCACTGGTCTATCCGGTGCCAGCCTTCTCAACCTGGACAGCACAAAATGGATGTTGCCAACCAGAGACACATTTCTGCCCTCCTGCTGCTGAGCCAAGCTCGAGCAGAGGAAGGCAGCACAATAGGCAAACTGTCACAGGGAGGTGTGACCACCTCTCAGACAGGATTTAGTGTATGGGGGCCGGGTGGGTGCACTCTGAGAGTGCCTGAAAATCTGCATCTGGGGCACATTTGGTGTCCCTGTGCATAGTCCAGTTCAAACCAGTTCTGGGAACCATTAGCTCCTGCTCTGGTGCAAAACTGGACAAAGGACATGGGAGTAAGCTCCCCTCTGTCCTGCTCCTCCCCTAGGAGGGTCCCCTGAATCTGTCCAACACTCTCCAGTGGGTACAAAAGGGCTTACCTGGCTGTAAGACTTTAGATTTTATGTGGACAAGTTTCTACAAGAAGAAACCACTGACCTTCAACCATCTGGACACTCTAGACTTTGCTGGACCTTGACTGGGCTCGACTTCGTTCCCCTCTCTGTCCAAAGCTTTGTCTGTGCCCTTGCTCCATACAGGCTCTGTGCAGGACCTGTGGTGGACTAAGTACAACTGAAGAATCTCCCTTGGAGTGAAAGAGTCACTCCCCTGCACTAGCAGGCACCTCAATGCAACTGACCGGTCTGCTGCTCCTGAGCTCCTGCAGACTCCGAAGACTTCAGCAACACAGGAGGTGGGTTACAAAGGTCCCTGAGGTTGATCTGCCCTCTCAGCAAGTTTCAGGCCAGTATCCCTCGTGGGGACTGCATAACTCGAACCCTTGTGCACCGCGTCCTTTTACAGTTGCATATGCTTGTTGGCAATTTCTGAGCTTGTGCATTAGACTCCATGTAGTCCTGACCCTGAGCAGTATTTGCAGCAAAGAACTCCAGCCTCCTTACACTGAGTGCTGGTACTTTACAATCTTGCTCGAGGACCCCTCGCGACTCAGGGTCATTCGGCATGTGGGTCCTCCTGAGGGTCATCTTGATTTCTTTCAGACTTTCCTGGTTTTTCCAGACGTGCCCTGACTCCCCATTGCTTGGTGAGTCCCCTTGGTCGACATCTTCTGGTCCTCGTGGCTGTCAAGCATACCTTCGACACACCTTACATCGGTGGGCTTTCTTCTACCGAGCCCCTGGTCACTCTGAAGTGACCCAGACTCTGTCCCCTCGGCTTTCAGTTTTCTTCCTTCCAGAATCCAGGCTTGGATTCCACGGGACCCTTTTCACCTTAATGGCAGCAGTACTTCTTCCCGGCCCTCCATTGAGAACGACGCTGGTTTCCGACACCATTCTAGACCTATGCAGCCGGCTCCTCTGAGATAGGTAACTCTGGTACCACGGTATCCACGGGTGGGGTGGCTCTCCAACCTCTTAAGTTCCAAAGGGTTTGCTTGAAGTTCTCTTATAAGGGTCCTTAAACTTTAGAATTGCAACTGCGACTTCCCCATATAACTGTATTGAGCCGGCGGTCGTGTTAACACACTGCTGCCGTCCTCCGTGGGGTCCCTATCTACTCACCTTGTGTGGGTTCTTGGGATACCGGCGATTCTATGTACTCTAGACCTTGTCTTGATCCCAGTCATGATTGTTATACCACTATTTTAGTATATGGTTTGGTATCCTCCTGGAGCCCACTCAAATTCAAATATCTTTATTCGGGTATTTGAGAATATCCATAAAAGATGCACATCATAAAACAATCTTACTTTTGTTAAAAACTTCAATCATTATACATAATACACGTAAAATCGACAATGATAAAACCCCACTATACATGGTAGTAAAAAAAAACGGGACAATCAAGTACTATAATCCATTATATGCGACTTTCTCACAACAATTAGTATATTTTATGTACATTTAAACTGGGGAGCGACCCTAACAATTAGTCCTCTCCTCTGGTGTTTCTAAGTCTAGCTGCCAATCGCAAAAAGTGCACAGTGCTAAATAATACAAAGGGGTCAGCGGAGAGTTTAAGAAATAAAAGGGCCACTTTAGCCTGTCTGATTTTGGAGCGTTTCAGAATGGTTTTTAAAAACCGTGTCCTTGGGTAGGCATAAAATGGGCAAATTAGGACGAAATGAAGGGTATCTTGCGGAGATCGTAGATCGCAGCCGCAACACCCTTTTATGCTTACATCGCTTGCAAAACCAGCTGGGACTGATAGGATATGGTGCAAAAGGTTTAGCCTGAATCTTGTCATCAGGAATCTATCCTGTCTATTGTGTATATTGGACAAGTAAAATTCCATGCCCACACAAGTTTTTGTGAGCTGGTATTGTCTTACAGTGCTTTTCCATCCTTCCCTTTCCTCTCTAACCCTGGCTGAATATCGTAGGAAGTCTGCCTTTATAACACCCTTGTCTCTGTTAGCTAGTGTGGAGGGATCATTAAAGAAATTTGCATGGCCTAAACTATTTAGTGTGTCCCTTACATATTTAAGCCAGGGTATTTGCGGCCCCTTGTCCCCCTTCATACAGTCCTCCAAGATTTGTCTACTTAGACTTGCCTCAGGGTTTGTCCAGATTTTGATCCAACAGATGATAGGTTTGAGGCAAGCCCTCTCACTAATATGGGAAATACCCAGCTCTTCGTGGACTATAAAGGAAAGGGTGCTTTGAGGCACTTGCAGGAGTCTTCTTAAAAACTTGTTTTCCTCCAATTGAAATTTTTCCCCGTCTGTGAAGCCCCACACCTCACTTCCATACAGGGTTTTAGCACAGCAGACAAAACTATATAAGTGCGCTATTTCATTGGGTGACCAACGGCCAAGTCTGCGTGCATAATTCATTATTGACCCCACCGCACTAGGGTGTTGGCTACATTTGTCACTTACGAGGGGTTTAAAATTTAGGTCTTTATCGAATAGGATCCCCAGATAATTAAAAAGTTTTACCTTCTCGAGTTTATGTGTACCTATGGTAAAAACACAATTCTTTTGGGGGGTTTTACCCACTTCCATAATGTATGACTTTGTGAGGTTGGGAACTAGATTAAGGTCTGCCATAAAACTGACAAATCCGCTAATGAGGGCCTGCAAGCTCCTACCTGTGCGCGCCAAGAGGACCGCGTCGTCTGCATATAGGAGGACGGGTATACCTCTCCTCCCAATGCAGGGACAATCTGCCTCCAAGGCTCCGAGCGCCTTATCGAGCCCATTGATGTAGAGCGTGAACAGGAAGGGCGCAAGGATGCATCCTTGTCTCACCCCGCCGCGACACTGAAAGTCCTCTGTGACGTCACCCTCGTCAGTAAATCTGACCAGAGCCGTGGTGTTTTGGTGGAGCATTCGTAAAGCATGGATCAATCCTGGGTCCACGCCCATGGCTCTCAAGATTTCCCACAGCTTTCTTCTGTTTACACAGTCAAAAGCTGCTGAGAGGTCCATAAATGCCAGATAAACTGTGCCTTCCCTGGCCACGGTGTACTTTGCCACCAGATGATAAAGGTTAAGGCATTGGTCAGTTGTGGAACGCCCATTTCGGAAACCATACTGCACATCCGTGATGATGTTGTTTTCATCGGCCCAAATCATTAAGCGGTTTAGAATGACTCTCCCCAAGACCTTCGCCGTAACATCTATAAGGGATATTGGGCGATAACATTGTGGTTCATTCCTATTACCCTTCTTGCATATGGGCACAATAACGGCCGTAGACCAGGATCTAGGCATACCTACCTCGATAGCTGTGTTGAACACCCTAGTTAGTATGGGCGCCCAGAGGTCTGTCTGGCTTTTGAATAAATCTGGAGGTATCCCATCCTGTCCTGGCGCCTTTCTCAATACCAGGCCATCTATGCCCAATTGGACCTCAGCCACCGTAATGGGTGTCCAGGCGCAGGAAGAGAGTCCTATGACTGGAGTTGTCTGCTCCTCAAATTCCCAGCGATTATACAAACTAATGAAGTGCGCCTCCCACGCCTCTGGCAAGATATGAGACGCCACTTGGGGTTTGTTTGGGGGTTGAAAACACAGGGCATTTATTACCCTCCAGAAGCTGCTCATGTCTCTAAGCTCTGCAGCCTCTCTTAAAGATTCCCATGCTTCGATTTGTAAGGAAGTTTTCCGCAACTTGGTCGCTTTTTTATAGCGACTCCTGCATGCGGCGATCTTTCCTTTATCCTTTGGGACTGTTGTTAGTGCCAACTTCAGGTCCCTGTGGGCCTTTGAACAGTTCTTATCGAACCATCTAGGGCGAAAATCTGCCTGGGGCTTAGGTTTACTTCTTAGAAGGCTATCTATATGCTGAGCAGTACCCTCGAACGCTGCGATCAGGTCCGTTCCCTCTACGTTAGGATCTAGGCACCTCCAGGTGTAATTTTCAGCATTGGCGAGGAGAACTCTATGGAGTTCATCACCATCAATGTTGCTCCATTTAATTCTCCTCCCCTGATCCTTTGCCTTATATTCGCCCACAGTAATCTTTTTAACCACTTTGATACAGAGCGTGTCCACCAGTGACAATGCCAGGGGGTTATGGTCACTGAACACGCTTGGCACTATCTCAAAGTGGCCTACCCTACTTTCTAAGACAATGGATATGAAGATGTAATCAATAATTGAGTCATTTCCCCTCCCCTTAAAGGACGGAACCATTGTGTCAGGCGTCCCGCACCCAATCATGTCCATCGTGTGAGTTAGAGCAAACTTGCTCAAAATTCTGCTAAGTGCTAGACCCTCTCTGGAGTGCTCCGGGTCCCAGCCCTTAGTAGAGGGAGAGGCATCCCACGTACCACCTTCCCATTTCAGGTGGGGGCACTGATGGCAGTTAAAATCCTCCATAAGGATTAACTGGGTGCCTGCATCCCTTGTATCAATTAGGCTAGTCAGCCTCTCCTCCAGCTCAGCCCACTCTGTATTGTGCTACTTACCACTGTTCTGTTGATCTCGTATTTTGTGCTTTGTGGTCTATCCTTGTGTAGAGGATAATAGAGAGTGTTATATTAATAAATAAATAAATGGATATAACTACTGTATGGTTCTCCTTCATTTAATTAATTCAGGAGGTGATATTCTCGTAAAACAAGCTACTTTACATTCCTTCAAGATTAAGTCTGAAGGCTGCTCTCCACAGCTACCACTAGGATAGCTTTCTAAAGGTTAGCTTTAATCTCATGCATCATAAGGGTCATTTAGACTGGTGCAAGGTGCCCACTTTAATTAGTGAACTTCATATACCGGGCCAACTTCTCACAGCCTCCACAACCCCTACCCTTGCCTCTCCTGTTGTCCCCTCTGTCCAGACACTCCACCTCTGTGCCCCCTGAAAAGAAAAAAGGCCCAAAATCACCCCCACTAGGAATTCCCTCCTGTCCCCAAAATCCAAACCCTTCAGAAACCCATATTTCCCCATCCCGGACCAGTACCTCCACCCCCCAAAAAACCCCACCCCAAAAAGCAACATGACCTCCCTATTTCCGTTCATACCATTTCCCATTACTTCATCTCCTAAATTGTAAAGCCAAGCCCATCCCACCCTCCATCTAGTCCTACCACTGCAGTGGACCCGCCGCCCACTTAATCTGAACCTACCACTGCAGTTGCCACCCCCCCCCCCCGATTCCATCCCTCCCGAAACCCAACCTGGTCCTCCCTAGTTTTGTCCTTTTGGTGCCTGGCATGCCCCCTAGATGCCCCTCCTAGGAGAGGTATCCCTTAGCAAATATTGTGCAGGCAAGACTTTATGGGCATGACTCTTCTGGCAGTTCATTTATCAATCTGATTAAACTTGAATACAGTGTGCACTGTGCACGTAATATATCACAGCATTAAACACATGTGGTACACACTGTATTTACGTTTCATCACCTGATAATTAAACTGATTTGAGTCTATGTATGTTTGACAGCATACGTTTCAGTGTAGCACCATAAGATGTAAATCTCATAAATTGTTGAAAGATAACAGACAGGAGTGCACCTCACACTCACTCGAATCTTCATGACTCTTCTGGCCCATGTGTCAGAGACTTTTGGACTGGCCATTGGCCTTTTGTTATTTATTATCTTTAGTTCTCGTGCTTAATAAAGCAGGTTCAAATTTTCATTTGCAGGTTTCCGTATACTCAAAATTGTTTTTTAGTTAAATGTAAGTCATGTGTAATAACTAGTGTAAGTATACAATGATGTTAGTATGGCATGATTGCATATGGTCCATGGACTAAGTAGACTTTGACCGTATGTAGTCAAGATTTTGGTGTTTATATTTGCTGGGTGTCAATGTCAACATTAGTTTTGGCTATGAGTTTGACATGAAGTCACAAACCTTTAAATTGTTTAATCACACTTCCAAATAGTTAATGCTTACTGATGTCACTATAGTGCAAGTGTGGCAAAGGGCAACCGTTTAGGAGAAGCATGCTGCATATTTTTGTAATGTGCAGAAAGACACCTGTCTCACCAATACACGTGGATACATATGGACTTTGACTACATGGTAGTGACTTTGGACACACTCATGTACACAAACTAATGGTACAATACTTGTATGTGACTTGTTAGTGGTGGACCCATGTCTGTGTCTGCTATAGATCTGGTAGACTAGTGGCAATGACAACCTTGCCACAGCTGGCATGCGACTGTAGGGCAATACCCTTCAAGGCTATGTACTTATCTGATACATTTCCTGTGCCCATGGTGAGTATAAGGTAAGCATTATTTTGACAGTGTCCTGACCCTGTTGCCTCCCAGGACTCCACTTTCTGCAGGTATTCCTGTTAGACAAGGTGTCTGAGGTCTTCATTGTCCAGTGCCTTTAAAATAAGATGGCAGGCATTACATCCTAATTTAGCTTTGCTACTTCATGTGGATGGTGTGTGTATCCAAGACATGTCTCAGTAGGTTACAGTGTTTTGGTGTCTTTAGATGGACACAATTGTTGTATGTGTTAGTTAAAAATGTACACAGCGTATGGTACATGACTGGTTGTAACACATTTAGAATGCTAGTGATGACATGCTGTGATTGTAGAGTAGTACGGTAGCTAGCATTGTAATGTACATTTCATTGTGGCTTTATGCCACAGTTAGAATTTGAGAGTCTGGGCATTTCCCTGATCTGTGAACTAGACACAGGCCACATCTTGCTCATATGATGTTCCTTTCGATTCTGTTTTGGTGTACACGTGGCTGTGCGTTTGATCATAAAACCGAAAATATGATGCACCAGACCAGAGTATGGGAAGCAGTAGGATGGGGATGTATGGTTTTTCCCAGACAGATGTTAGTTGCAATATGTTGTCCACATTTTTCAATGAGTATTTGTGCGATAAGTGACTTTGAGTGTATCTTCATGGCCAGATGTAATGTGGGACAAGCTAACTGTAACCAAGACACAATGCGTGTTACTTTAGGCTTGTGGTTTGGTTGATTGTTCAACTTGTTTTTTGTGCATTGTGATAAGCTTTATGTTGTTCCTTCAATGAAACTTACTTTGTATCTTTGTTTGTGAAGGATTTGTTTGTGTGTCATCATAGGAATATGTGTCATGATTATGTGTCTACCTTTTCCATCCAACTGAGCAACTTACTAGTGCATTTCACATACGGGCACAAGTTCTAAATGTTGTTTCATGTTTTTTTTCTTTATATTTTTTGTGTGAGTTTTTTTATATAGCGCGAACTAGACATTGGGTATCAGAGCGTTTTACATGAGCACCAGCTTCATTACAGAAGGACACATTCATTTTTGTTAGGCACGGGGAGCTTAAGTGATTTGCCCAAAATCACAGGATGTTGAGCGTCGTTGCCGAGACTCGAACCCGGTTCCCCAGCTTCGATGTCAACCGCTCTAGCCGTAAGGCTACACCTCTCCCCTAAGATTATATGATTCAAAGATGGGATATGACACACCTAGCATTGTCTCTACGATGGCAGACAGTTTGTATCTGCCAAAGGCTGCAATAGTCATATCAGTTAGGTGACACATATGTGACTTAGCTACAAATGGCTTAGGGGTTGTCACAATACTGTCAGGAGTGGATTGTGCTTGTTGTGTCCAAGATACCTCATCTACTTGCTCAGGGAAAATGCTGGGTGCTGCATGGTCTTTGTGTGCCATTTATGTTTCATACATTTAGGGAAAGTCTATTCATTTCAAAGGGTATTCTTTGTGTCCATCTAATTGTCCGGTTGGGAATGCTAAGCTATGTCAAGTCCTGTTGGTGCATTCAGAGTGATCGACATTTGTGTGTGCTTGGTCATCCAATGCCCCTTCTGTCCCCCTCATGTGTCACAGCCAAAGGTGTATCTTTTCAGCATGGCAGTGCACCGCAACAATCTCCTTCTTTGCTCAGTTCATGCAAGCAGTCTGAACCTCAGTTGTTGGTAACAGGAGTGGTATGTAGTGGACTTATTTGAGGGCGGATGCTGCGTGCCAGTCCAGGGTGATGCTGCCATGGTCAGCTGCCCAGGGCCTCACAAATGCTAATGACTACAGAGCCCAGCAACAGAGCAGTGCCCTTAGTGTACAGTCACTGTTACCAGCTACAGGTGGACAGACCCGTCCCCTGTGTTTGCATCAATAGTGCATCAGGGTGATGCCGATTCAACACACAACACCCCTCACTTATTACACTTAGGAATGGGCTGAGTTGTCAATGTGTTTGGCAACAACACACCTTCCGCTTACAGCCTGGAATGTTTTTTTATTCCGTTGGCTTTCATGCCACACTTGACTTGTGGTCACCCCTCATACAGCGTATACAATGCATTGTCATCATTACGGCATGTGGCCACATCACTTGTGAGTGCTATGGATGTGACTGCTACCTGCCCCTGCCTGGATGAACATCGGGGAATCCTATGGTATGCCACCAAAAGTGAACTCAGACAAGCATAATGTCATTGTAGCACTTTGGGCACTTCTCATCAGGGATGAGTGCCGAGTGAGAAGAGTTGAGAATGCTTGTGTTCAATAATTTTTGCACACTTTTCCACTGACAATTGTTTTGTCTGTCCAAGCTGCGGCATCACAGATTTTAACCACACACAATTTGTAGTAGAGCATATGATTTGTGTGTATGTTGTCATTTGTGCATGTATGGCAATGTATTAATTTTGAGCTATACTTGATGCTGTCCCAGATCACACAGAGATGAACTAGGAGTGCTGTTATGTCTATTGTATTTCCCTGTGCTACACGTTGTAAGCCGAGTGGGCTGTTAGTGCACAGAAGTGTTGTTTCCCGTCTGCTGTGCAAATGCTACAGGAGCTTGTGTCACACTCATGCACTTAGTTGACAGACAGGGGAGGATGTGGTTCTTGGAATGTGAGGCATAGATGCAAATGCGTTTTGCCAGGTTGATGTTGCATGGGCTGAGCTAGCTTATGAAGGGTAGATGTGTGAGAGACTTGTGTTTCCATTTTGTAATTGGAGTGGAGACTCATACGTAATGGGGGCAGGACAAGTTAGGATTTTTTTTAGAGTGGAGGGTAGAAGTTAAGTTCAGAGGCAGTTCTTGTGTCGTAGATGTGAATTATCCTCATTCTTACAATGTGAATGTTTGGAAATGCTGGGGTGTGTGAATCAGCGTGTGTGACCTTGTAAGACTGGTTACAGTCTGGGCAAGGTATGCTAGGAATAGGTAGATGTACTAGAGGTAGAACCAGCTAGACGAGGTTGGAGTCTGGCTGGAGGTGAGAGCTGTAGTCTGTGACACTACGGTGAGGTATGACTGTGACAGGGCAGTGTAATTGATAAAGGTAGTAGTTAAAGTGCAGAAGTCAATGGAGGTATAGAGCATGGAACTGAGATGTGGATGTGACAGGGCCACAGTGAGTCAAAGTTAAACTTGCTATTTGTAACAAAGTGGATAAGTGTATGTCAAGGGTATACACCACTTTTTTTTTTTGCAGATTTTTATAGCACAAACTCGACCCAGAGGTATTGGAGCACTTTACATGGTAGGCACAGGGAGATTAAGTGATTTGCCCAGAATCACAGGATGTGGAGTCAACCCCGAGGGTCGTTCCTTATTTTCCCAGCTCCAAGGTCGGCAGTCTAGCCGTGAGACCACAACCTCTCCCCAATACCAGTTGTATAAGTTAGGGTGCTGTATTGGTGAAATGTTAGGTGTAGTCCGATTGATGTATGTTGTGTTTGAATCTGTGGATGCAGTAGTTTGTGAAATGACTATCAGTAGAACTTAGGCAGAGTAGGGTGAGTGAATGTTGAGATGTGAGTGAATGAGGACATATTCATTGAGCAATGTAAGTGTCTTGGTGAGAGATCTTGGGCCTCATGTAGGTAGCCAAATACCGGTCGGTAATGGCCGATTTTCGGTAATTATACCGTTACCGACCGGTATTTAGGCTTTTGGTATGTAGGGGGACAATTTCTGTATTCGGAATTTACCGAATCGGTAAAATTACCGATTCGGTAATTTTACCGATTCGGTAAATTCCGAATACAGAAATGAGATGTACGGGGAGTGTGTGGGTGATGTTTGGAGTCGGTATTTACCACCAACTAATAGTTGGTGGTAAATGAAGAATGGATGTGGAAATGCATTTCAAAGCGCCTACAAGTGTGCAATGTGGCAGACATACATGCCCTTAGGGCATGTATGTGTGCCACATGTGCACACATGGCCGTTTCAGGGGTGCAACAGGGTGTCATTGTGACACCCTGCCACCCTTGCATGTGTTCCCCCCATTACCGAATCGGTATTTACCGATTCGGTAATGAGGCCTACCTTCCCATCAATGGGAAGGTATGCCTCATTACCGAATCGGTAAATACCGATTCGGTAATTACCGAATTTTAACGAATCGGTAATAATTACCGACTCATTACCTACATAGCATTTACCACTTCATAAATACCGAATCGGTATGATTCGGTATTTATGAAGTGGTAAATGCAAGCCCACCTACATAAGGCCCCTTGTGAGGTGTTAAGTGTGAATGTAAGAGTTGGATGTGATGCTGCACATTGTGATAAAAGTGCAGTCCAAGTTATTAGTGAGGGTCAATTATGATTATGAGAGGTGTCCATTTGACATGATACATCTAATGTCTGCTGAGGAGTTGATGTGAACAGTACAATGTGCACTTATCATGTATAGGAGAGGAGTTGTGTACATAGTGATGAAGAGTGGTGCTGCGAATGTAGGTGTGGTTGTAAGAAGAGCAGCGCCAGTATGAGATTAGGAGAGTCTGGGTGGAAGAGTTAGAGTACAAGTTTGGAGCTTGGAGGGCAGTAATGGTTTTCCGGATAGCCAGACCAGAGGGTGATTATGAAGAGCTTGTGTACGTAGGATAGTTTGAGAGATGAGCCTGTACTTTGAGGTAGATGTGAGAGGGGTCATACCTGCATGAGTAGACATTTTGCAGGCCAAGAAGTAATGTTGAAATGTACACATGTGGAGATTAGGTGGATATAAGTATGTAAAAACATTTGCCAGATGGAAGTTGAGGATGTAGTATGTGTTAGCTGCAGCTGTGTTAGTCTGCCACTGATTGTGTATGTAAGATTGAGAACTTGTGAGAACTAAAGGTGTAGTTTCCTTCTCCACTGAAGCAGAAGCCAGGCGAACTCTCGGCAGGAAGCCAGGCAGCACAGCATCGGCAGCGGATCAGCCGAGGGCTGTTGCGGCTTCGGTAGCATATTCAGCCTCAACCCCCTAAGTATTTCAGCCCCTTAAGTCCCTTGAAGCTCCCCAGGCTCCCCAAAGCCTCGAATAGAGGCCAGGAGTGAAGGCCGGGATCGTGCTTTGTAGCAGACCCGGCTGCTGGACCGGCTGCTGAGGTCACTGCAGAGAGCTGCTGCTGCGAACCGCTGAATCAGCACACTGCCGCCACAAGGCCCTGGGAGTGCTATGAGCCAGGCAAGCTGAGGCTGAGAGCTGCGGCTGAAAGGACTGGGGAAAACCAGGAGGTGGCCAGACAGAGCGGGGGAGACTGCGAGGTGGAGGTGGAGGTGGAGGCGGAGAGGTGGAGAGACAGAACCGGGAGGGGAGCTTAGCCAGTACTCTATTCCCACATCTCCTTCCTTCCCCTCCCTTCACCAGCAGTCTATACCCTGCATACCCAGCCTAGTGTATCCCCTGTACTACAACCTCATTCAGCCAAGCCAGCCTGCCAACCAGTTGCCCCAGCGGCCCACCCATGTCTCCTAGGGCCAAGGAACCTCTAAAGGGGCCGCTAGGATTGGATTGTTAAGGGTCCAGAGACTAGACACTAGGCATTACGACTGCTGGAAAAATGTTGATTAGATAGCTAGTTATAACTGCAACAAGGCACAAGCAGGACACTTCGAAAGGAGACATAGCGAGCGCGACCGCCAGTAGGGGGCAGTTGCGGAGTGTGTGCCCGGATAGCCCACTGAGGCGGCCCGACTAGGTTGGGTGCAGCCTGTGGGCTGCCAGAGAACCCCGCTCGCTTGAAAGCCACAAACTTTCATAACCGCCCAACTAGCCAGCCAAGCCAGTCAGACGTGAGTCTAAGGAGAGCAGCGGAGTAAGGGGCAGAGCTTGTCTGAAAAACTGAGACAATCGCAGACAAACCGCAGACTCTCCTGCCACAACCACAATTAAATAAATAAATAAGTAAACAAGTCTTTGAGCGCCACTAGCGGGGGTCATCAGCACCAAGGCTCCCAGAGGCACGCTTCGTGGCGCAATTGACATACAGCCGAATACAATCAAGCTCAACTGAGAAACGCAGACAATTGCAAGTCGGACATCACCAAGGACTATAATCAGTGAACAGGGCGCCATGAGATCAGGCAGAGAGCGGAAGGCCCCAACAAAACCAAGACCGCAGGACAAAGCAACAAAACTGAAGAATGATAGCAAGAGTATGCATAGAGACGCCAGTCCACTTGATTTTGGTCCTGACAACCATAAAATAAAACGCGAAAAACTTGATGAGATAAAGGATAAGCCATCGACTAGCATGTTCTCCAATCTCCACAACACATTGTTCCTCAATCCTACAACCAACTATGATCTTGTGAGCCAGGAAGTGAGTAACTCTTTTTTAACCGCAACAACTAAAACAGAGAATATGAGGCGGGGGCAGATGATCAGGACTCAACTAGACTGGAAGGGTCCCCATTAAGGAGAAACCCCTGTACCTTCCAGCCTAAAATATATACAAAATTCTTCGTTCTGAAAGACCCCACCACTGCAATTTCCTCCAAAAGTGGCACAATAGAAGGACTGCAATCCCCTCTCCTGCCTTTAGAACTAGGCTGCACCGACCAAATCTTACAATCCACAACGACCATACAAACAGTTGCACTAGCTCATTCTAATGAATGCTCTCCAGAAAAAGCCAATAGGAGCATCAAAGCGGAAAAGTCGTTCCTTCAGCAAAACTGCGAATTGATGCAAACAACTTAGAATTTAAATGTATCATGTCTTGACGAGAAGCATGATAATGTTCAAGAGGACCACCAAGATCATCAACTCGCTTATCAGAAGGACAACATCATCGTCCAAAGACTAACTCTCAAAACATTACTCCAATTCCACAAGAGGGCTATCATGATCATCAATGTGTTCATCAGAATGACAACATCATCACTCAAATGAATGACTCTCGAATCATTCCTGTAACTCAACAAAATATTTAATCGGCCAATTTCCTAGTACAAACTGCCAATTTAGGTTACAACAAGCAGAACCAAATGCGGGACCCGCTTTAAAGCACCAACATGGGTATCTGTCTAAAGCAGCTCAGCCGGAAGAACAGAAAATAACTGAACAAAAAACAAATGAACATGCATCATCACCATTAAAGTATTCTTTCCTTTATCCCTTATCAAACACTGATCCAGGATTAACAACTCCTTCTATGATCCTTTCGGCACCTGACACACTTTTTGAAAAATTTGCACCACAGCACAGCCAGCTGCCAATTTACGGAGACTTATCCAACTGTAATGGTGAACCTTTTTAGCCTCCCGAGAGTGGGAGGAATTAGTCACCTCTTACAACCACAAACCTAAACCTTCAAAAACCGTTCCCTTAGAAAGAAGTCATCCAAATTAAGACTTAATCTGGGAATCGATACTAAGCACAATGCAATATTTAACAGCGGCTTTACAATACCAGTCACACAAAATGGATCTCCAGCTGACAGTTCTCCAAACTCTACCTGACTTTACTTTGGGGATCGACAGGAAATTAGCCGACCTGAATGCTTTAATAAAGAGAGGTCAGGAAGCAACCTACAATGTACAGCAATCGCAACAAGAATGTTCCTGTGCCCCAATAGTGGACTAGTGTGACGATTCCATCCCAGATCCGACTCTCCTCAGGATTCAGGCGATGCTATAGGGGGTCCACCTCTCGACGTCCCCAACTCCTGCAGTAAAGGCACGGAAGGTTGGAGCAATCAAGCGAGGGAAGGAAAGGATGGGAACAGCGGGGAGTAGAACCTGTAAAGAAAATAAACATACAAACACAATTGCAATATCAAAACATTTTATCTACACTCATCAATTCTCGCTAGTGATACAAGATCCTTGCAGGCTGATGGCTAGAATAGGAAGGTTATACTTGTGCTGGTAGCAATATTACATCATACACATACCACCAACTGAACAAAAGCAGGCACCTCACAAACATCAGCTTATAAACTCGGGCCACCACCACCCTCCGCGGAATTACCGCATGCCCCCCTTAGAAGAACTGCGTGTAAGTTCAGAAAACTCGGAACCCTTTCCTTAAGACTCCCAGAGTCCCGCTTTGGCCACGTAGAAAGCTTTCAGAGGATACTATTGAGGCAATAGAGATCTTTCAGGAGAAGTGATAATAACACCCGGTTTCAACTTAGGCTAGAAGGGATACTGTACTCTCCTACTATGCGCCCATACTGTTGTATCAGTCGTTTGTTCTGAGCCTCTTAACCAGTGTGGTTTACTCACCACCTTGGACTCAAATACTCAAGGGTAAATTAACATGCTCCTCCACCAAGGAATGAGGCGGAAGAGCGGAATACACTCGCAGGTTTCCCGCCGAATCGCCAGGACCACAGCGACCCGGCACCACCCAAGGACAGTGGCGGTGTGCAGGGGAGGAAAGGCCTCTAGTCCGAGTGTGAGACTAGGCCGACAATACCTGTTGTTCCACTCTCCGGTCCCGGAGCGTTGCCCTTGCCTCTGGTGTTTCCCCCGTATTGGAAAAATGCACGTCGACTGCCGCTCGTTTCAGCAGGGCCGGCGCCTTAGGCGTAGCTGAGCACAGCCGTCGGGGCTTCAATCCAAATCGAACGGAGACCTATGGAGCTCGCCACAGAATCCGGTCTCACGTCCAAAGATACTGACACGAACGGAAACGGGATGCAAATGACGGACACGCCAATTAGGAATTACGCACAGCGTCCGCCGTGCGTTTCGTCCTCTTATGCTCGCGGCTTCGCCCACGCTATTCCCGGGGATTCTGGGGATTGTAGGCGAGGTAGGCACGATGCCCAAATCATGACAACAAGCTACTAACCCTTCTGACAATATTAGGCGACCTATTGTGTGTCCTGAAAACAACTGTCACTAATCAGAAAACTGTAGGCAATGACAACTCCTTAGAGGGGAAAACAACATCGGCCTCATTATTCACAAAGACGTCACCATGAAATAGTGCACCACCAACAGAAGGTGATGGATGCCCACAGAACAGCAAGCCAGAATTCTTGGAAAAAGCCACTTCTCCAGTAAAAACTGGGCGCAAGCAAAACAAGCATTGGCATAGCCAATAGGTCTTGCCTTTGGGACCTCATAAGTGCTTAGTTATCCAGCACAATAGCCTTGGTGCAATATAAACTGTTGCATGGCTAAACACTTATAAGGTCCCAAAGGTGAGACCTATTGGCTATGCCAATGCTTGTTTTTCTTGTTGCAACATTAGCAAAGAACAATGGAAATCTTTGTAACTTCGGCAAGGTTGCAAAATGTTTTGCTTTGCCAGCTACACATGGAAATCATGACCTTCTTTCTGCATCTATTTTTTGCACATGTCTTTATTTAACACTAACAAGTTGGTTCCGCATGAGATGCGTTTCACAGGAAACAGGTTGTCTTATTTTCCTATGTAAAGCCATTGTGCATGGACAAGCTCTGTAAAAGGTAAACCACCAGAGCTGATAATCGTTTGCTATTGTGCATCGAAAAGTTCCACAAACGGAACATTTGCGTAAAAGTTTTGTTTACAATTTTCAGCTTGTCTGAGTTCCATAAGAGCGAAAATGATTTCGCCACATGAAGAAAATTCCTACAATGTGGTAAAAATAAAACTGCACAGGCAAAGGTGAATTAAGAAGCTCTGAAAACTTTGTGATGTGTAAAAACAGAGAACTTCACTGGTAAAAAAAAAAAAAAAGTACCCTTTGCATTACATTACCAAACCGAAAAGCAGAGGTACTATTTGAAGATCTGGTAATATTGTGCAGTAATCGTGCAAGGCTGCAAGCTCGATTTCTTGAATGACTTGAACACAATAATTTCCGCGCTCCGGGTGTGCACTGGCCCTGTAACATTTGCAAAGCCCGAGCAAGCCTGAAGCAAAACAGTTCACTCTTTACAGCACTGCAACCGCCTACCGTGCTATAAAAACAGAGGCTAAACAGGAAGTAACGCGTTTACCTTACATTCACCGTCGCAAGCTTCCGGTGCAGCATAGTGACCACACCGTCATCCGCTCCACTCAACACGTATGCACAGACATCACCCAATGATTACACTGACACATTAGTTATGGGTGAAGAACTGCTGCAGGTTTATTTCATACAACATAAGTATGACGATAGAGTGGGTTATCTTACGGGCGATCCAGGGCAAGCAGCCCCTCGCTGCTCCGCCCGCCTTGCGAGCCAGCACGCACGGTGGGTCGATGCCCGGCAGTGCAGCACATTTTTCAGATCCTCCTTTGGATCACGTGATCTGTGTAATACTCCCGCCCCTTTTAACGGGGCGGAGCGTGTTATGGCACACCCCCGGTTGGTCAGGCCCCCCAACTGCCCGAAGGACTAACGGGGCACCGTTGCGGTCTTCCCAGAACCTACTTCAGCTCCCGGACCTTGGCTCGGGCACCCTTACTGTGCCGGACAGGGGTACCCTTACTGTACCGACTGTCGCAGAGGTACCCTTACTGTACCCTTCTGCGTCCAGATCACCCTGTAACTCCGCCACAGCTCTGGGGAGGCTCCCGTCGCTGCCAGAGCCCCCCCTTCCTCCCTTCGCTGTTATAGGTGCCCTGCCCCTGCGAGCTAGCTTTAGTGGGCTAAATTATGGATCCTGTTCTGTAACCCGTAAATAACGGCAATAATTTGCAACTGATAACCGGGCTTCCCCAGGTCCAGCCAAACCAGTCTTAGCCCATGCAGGCCCAGAGCCGGCATGCCCCCTCAGGCAAGTGCCCCCATTCTATCAAAGCTCCCCGTGGATTTTGACTGAAGTGACCCGAAACCTAAAAATAGGCGTTGGTCCAATGTTACCTTTGCATGGCTGAAGAACAATATTTATGACAAGCCACTCCTGCCAGGAAGTGCCCGCGGGTGGAGGTTAGAGTTGACAAACCCGCTCTACTTCCTCTTACCTCAGTTATCTGAGTCTAGCCCTAGTCGGAGTATGACCATCACCTTTCGACAGTCAGCACCCTATGTGAAGCCTAGCCCTCCCAAAGTTCTGCCCGCATACCAGCGAGCAGACAGAACAGCGTGACCCAGGGGGGAACCAGAGCATAAATGCCTCACTATGTTAATACTGGGAATGCCAGTGGTACTCCTGCTACTTTGCAGCCCAAATATGCCTCCTAGGAGTTGTTCGGCTTATACGTGAATGATGTTCCTGACTTACTTTGAGATGTAACTGCAGATCTTCCAGACGTAATTGTGTGAAGGTCTAAAACCTACATTATAGAGCCGGAACTGGACCGTAGCTTTTTTTTTTTCTTTTTTAAATTCTTCAGTCCATCATACCCTTCATTCCTTGAACATAATTTTGTAAACAATGGAAGAATATGTTCTCTGCCGGTAAAGGTGGCTGAATTTTCGGAAAGCGGCGTTTCTTTCCTAGCACGAAGAAGATTTCATTTTCCACTTTGTCTAAACAGGAGATGTATTAATAGTGTTTGTGGTTCCCGAAATGCTGCTGCTTCGAGGTATGCATGGTTTCTAGGCAGGAAAAAATATTTAAAGCTGGCTGCTTATATGGACGCCTTTTGCCATGCTCCGGATAAAGCCAATATGACTGACTGCCTAAAAGGTGAGAATTTGCTTCTGAGAGATACATATCTTTCAGCTCGGGGCCAACATTTGTGAACGTTCCAACTCCCTAGGCTACAAGGAAGGACTGAGCGAAGGAGGGCCACACCTAAATCTGTTTCTCAGGACTGGAAAATATGGCATGGGTAACAAGGCGTTGGTGAAATAGGCGTTTATGGACATGAAATCCTATCATGGTTTTTCAATTGTGCCAAATTAGGGTCCATTCTGGCTTAGAAGTGTGTTTCCAACAGCTACATCACAATAACGCAAGATGAAGGTAACGTGTGAGTTAACTACCTTCCCTACGATTATAAACACCAGCTGACATCACGGGTATCCGATGATGGGATGGGCAATTAAAAGCTGTGAACATCAGACAGTATGGGGGCAACAGCCTCTGTCTATGTACTCTCACCCAGCACACGGAAACCTGCTCACTGTCCCTGGCTGCTTCATGTCACTGTCTCTGAATGTTAATGCCACAACCTTAGCTAGTGACAGCATTATTGGCAAATGATTCGTTGAGACAATCTCACCCTCCTACAGCCTGCTAATACTAGTCTCGCTGTTCATCCCAATCTTTTCTTGCTCTCCACTGGGACAGTGTATACAATTTCCTTGCTTGTTGAATAGAAGCTAGATTTTAGACTTTATTGCTGCTGCAAGGAGTTTATAGGTTTGCCTACAGTCCTTGATATACCGGTGTTGCTGTGCTATAGGTAATTTGTGGCACCGACATAGTGGCTTGAAAAAGAAACTTCTTATTTTATCAAATAATTTGTTGTGAGCCCCAGTTATGATTTCGTTTACATCTTCATAGTTGGCAGTGTCTCTATCTTGCCAATACCTGGGTCACGTCTACCTTAATTGATGACAACACATCTGGCTTTTCCACTAGCTTTGCCCATTTAACCTGTCAAATGTCATTGGAAAGCAGCACATCTCTGGTCATGCTTATTTCAGAAGGTGTTAAGCCCTTTCCATTATTAGAAAGTTTAAGTGCAAATTTCAAGAGGTATGGTCGCTCTCTGCTCTCTCAATTATTTCCATGTAAATGAGGGCATGCCACAATTCCAGATTTATTGATAATCAATATGGCTGGCACGGTAGCCAATATTATAAGTGTTTGACTCATGTCTATCTGAGTTGGATCTCCCATTTACTGCCCTAATGCCCATTTCCAAACATAGGGCTTTTAGTTGTAAAGCTGTTTCAGTCCATCCTTTGATAGGCACTATTTCTAGGCTGGGGGTACCCCTTAGAGCATCTTCCTCTTCTGTTAGTTTATAGTTGTTCTGGTAGAGGGGCCCAAAGGTTGTATTAAAATCCCCTGCTATTAGAAGGTGAGGGATATCTGGGTTAATAGCCAGAGGTTCACCCAGTAACACCACGGTGTTAGACCTTCGACTGCCTTTGATTCCTCTAGTGTATACATTCTAAATAACTATATAGGTCTGGTGGCTAATCTGCATGCGAATGGCAAGGAGCTGTCTGTACAGCGCTCCTGGATCTTATAGCCTATGGCCTACCTCACCCATATGGTCATCCCTCCTTATGGCCTGCCTAACTGGCGGCGAGCTGCCGGTATATGATAATTCAGGCACCCAGGATGGAATATGGGGTCTGTAGACCATGTTTCGTGAAATAAAGATATCATGTGTATCAATTCGACTGTTCCAGTCTGAAGAAGCTCCCCTCTCTCAGTCCTGCGATGTTCCATGATAGGAATGATGTCTGAGTTGCTGCTATTGTCTGGAGTGAGACTACCTGGTCATTTGGGCCCCATGGGCTGTGTTTGTTATTTCCTCGATACAAGTGGACAGGGGAGGCATGGGGTTCAGATAGAACACATGAAATTAGTTGGTGGCCGGTAGCCTCTCCAGTGCATTCAGGAACTACATTCCGATGGTACTCGTGGAGAGGCTTCCATGACCATCACTCCAATGCACTTGGGGGAGACACTATTAAATGGAAAAAAAAAAAAGGATGGTTTTTTGGGTAGTAGATTTAATTAGAGATCCAGGGAGTTATATTTCGTTCGGATTTGTGTATCTGTTAAATGGGAATTCCAAACATCAAATGCCACTAGATTGTCAACTAGTTCACTACAGGTATGGGTCAGCGCTATACAATCCAAGCAGATCCAGATTGGGGTAGCCTTTTCACCATGATTATATCTTCCCTAATAATTGATCGACAGCCCCTCACATGTCTGATCCATTGGGTGCATTTATTTATCAGTGCGACTTTGTCCTCTTTAATTAAACTAGGGGATCATTTGGGGACATTAGTTAATTGAGCGATTTTGTTCTGAACCCAGCACAGGATCTCTAATAAGTTGCGTCGTCTTCTTCGTCCTATTAGGAAGGATGGATGAGCTTGAAGGGTTCCCAGGAGTGTCAACACACTTTATAAACTGAGGCCCAGTCAAACGAGTTTGTACTGTTTTGTACAGTTACGTGACCAAATGTTGGGCCAGGCCGTTATGTATATTGGTGGAATCTGAATGTGCTACCATGTGGGAGGTGATCCTAGGGTTTAACAGTATTCTCACTGGCCCCTGAAACCTGTCTGACAGGGTGCAACTCACGTCACACTGTTATTGTAGAATTATGTAGCTGATTCTTTATATGAACTGTGTCTGCTAGTACGAGTTTAAGGGATTCAGATGATGTGCTAACCATTGCTTTAAGAGCGCTGACCTCTTTATTTAAATCCTTAATCTGCAGTTTTAATTTTCAGAGACCCTTCCTCTGAGTTAGATGCGAGTTTAGGGGGAGTGTTCGGCTTAACTAGTTTTACTAGTGGGGGAGAGTCAACACGGGGGGTGGGTTGGATGGAACCAGCATGATGTCCATTTGGGAGAAGAGGAGGAATGGATTCTGTGATATTAGGTGAGTTGGTATTATTTTCAGTTTATTTGAGCTTACACTTTTGTGCTGATTGTCTGGACAAATAGCTTTTTATTGTGCCATGCTTTTGACACAGAGTTGTTTTCGACCCTGCCTCTCACACAAAACCGCCAAGCCAATCAATCATATGCATGTCAATCAGTGTATCGGAAATGTTACCTGAGCCAAAGGACTCAAAGTGTAGGAGACTCATGTCATCCCTGCTGGCAGGCAGTATAGTTTAAGGCTGCTTGGTGTAGAGAAGCACAAGCTCAGTCGATTTCTAGCCAAATTAACCCTCTTTGCAACATTAATCAATGTTCTAATAATGTATGCTTAGCGGTGTGTATGCAGCTCTAGGCTGAGCGTTCGTAGCTCACTGTTGACTATTAGGGCCTTAAGATATACATTGCAAGTAACAAAAGGATGCCTCTTTTGAACACAGTAACCCGCTGACCCACTCACATCATACGCACTCTGAAATCTACCCGGCACACGTTCCTTGCAGCGGGCACATCAACCCTATGCACTAACTACACCGAAGTCAAAACCTCCACTATACAAATCCCCGATCTCTCTCCAGGAAGTAAACGAATCACACGAGTCATCTTGACATTTATGTGAGGCCTGGTATTGCCGCGGAAAGAAACGCAGCATCTGGTGCTTCAAAGCTCTTAGGAAAAAACCTATGCATGCGGGGGGGTAGGGAACTGTGCAAGCTTTCGCGATCGGGCGGGATTGCTGACCGCGGTCAAATCCAAGGCCATTCACAGCTCTTTGGAGCGGTGTCTGCCTGCTTAATAGCATGTTTGCTCCAAAGCGTAAATTTGTTGGACCATTTGCAAAGCGCCCCCTCGACTCGCCACGGTCCGATTGCAATCAGCTATGGCCAGACACAGAGTACCACGCGAATTACACCAGTTCTGATGGTGCTGCGGACGCCACGACCGACTCGCTCTCCTGGAAGGCGGCAGATGGCCCCACGTTCATGTTTCACCCCCGCTGCCGAACCGCACCCTCTGGAGCAAGGAAGCCAAACCTCAGTTGCTTCATGGCGGGGCCAACCCGCACACAAGGAAACCAAATGTAGGTGCTACTTAACCCGAGACCCTGAAGTCGTTATGTGATGAAACTGGTTCCTTTGCAACGTGCTCCGACATCTTCGTGTAGGGTTTGTGCTATCGAAATTTGCATTTAATATATCAATACATACACTAAATTAAGGGCAGGAGCGTGCCGATGATCGGCTAGGGGCGAGCAGAAAACGCGATCCCCATGAAAGACTGGTGCTGACGGGAGGCTAGCCCAGTCCGGTTAAGGGCACGCCCAAGGCCGCGGCGGCCTGCCGTGCATTGTTCTTATGCCCCCACCCACCGCTTGTAAAACGTGCAGTCACTCCGGCCGAACTCGACTGCGCAGATGGCACAATTACCCGTCCTGATGCCCGAGTGGACAAGGACAACCCCAGTCTGGGGCTTGAGCATTCATTAGAAGTGGGTATGGGGACGGGGCCTCATCCATGCCACGCATGTGCTATTCCACTAAGCTGCATCCCTGGCACTGCGACGGCCGGGAACGAAGCCCGGATCCCACCCCATAGCTGGAAGCACCGCCCAGTGTTCAACCAGAGAGATAGGCTCACGACGATAACCACTGCCCCCACAGGAACGCTCCTCGGGGCCCAACGCACCAAATCCACCCAGTATCATCGCCCAACTAAACCGGCATTAGGCTGCTAAAGCACTTGCCCCAACGCTGCGCGAGCCCCAGTAACCATGTTCTAATAATGTATGCATTGCAGAGTGAATGCAGATTTAGATAAGCGTTTGCAGCTCACTGATGAATATTAGGACACAATTGCAAATAACAAAAGGATGCCTCTTTGAAAATAGTAACCAGCTGACCTATTTACATCATACGCACTCTGTACTCTACTTGGCACACGTTCTTAGCAGCAGGCATATTAACCCTCTGCCCTAACTTCGCCGAAGTCAAAACCTCAACTGTACAAAAAACCTGCTCGCTCTCCTGGAAGATAATGAATCACGCGAATTATCTTGGCATTTATGTGAGGCCTGGTAATTGCCGCAGAAACAAACGCAGCCTCCCGTGCCTCAAAAGGCACGCGCACAACGACTCCCACCGCACAACCGTGGCGGACACCGCAAGGATTATAGGCGCTTAAAGGCTGAAAATTGTTGCATATTTATATAGCGCGGACTAGACCCGAAGGTAGCGGAGCGCTTCATACGAGCACCGTATTTGCATTGCACATTCAGGCTTGTAGAGATTATATGATTTGCCCCAGGATCACAGAAAGTGGCGCGAACCGAGGCGCGAACCCTGGTTTTCAGCACAAAAGTCAGCAGGCTAGCCGAGGCGCCACATCCCTCCGCGATGTATCCACGGATCTGACCTTCATATCTAAATCGCGAACTCTGCCGGCCAAACCGCCTTGGCGCGTTTTTACAAGCCTAAAATTCGTAAACCTTGATCTGTAGCCCCAAAGGCGGCCGCGCCGTCGATGGGGGTATCCGCTGAGCCCCGTGCCCCTTCCCCCGGAGAGGATGTAGGAGTGCTGTCTTTGGTGCCGCGAGGCCCGACTGGCGGTCAGCAACCCCCCCAATCTCGCCCAGCACAACAGAAACAAGTACAAGTGTAGCTGAAGGCTCGATCATTTAAACATCGAGCTATAGCAAAATACCTTCCTTGCAAATATCAGTGTTGCGCTGCCGCCGAGGCAACCCTATTACACAGAGCCCGATGCCGAAGTTTCCCGCCTAAAGAATGTTAATCTTCTGAGTTTCCAGATGAACGATATAATCGTGACCTTGCGGGACTCGAACCTGAAGCTGACGCTCGCCTTCGGCATAGGAATGCACAACGCCGGGCTCCACGAGAGAGCGCCGACCCCGCTTCCCACTCCGATGCCACAGAACACGTTCCCACATCCAAATTTAAACCGCCCTAAGCCCTAAACGAGCTGCAAGGCGCCAGCGCCGAGCCCCAAAGATTCCATCTTGCGCCCCCTCCGCCCGTGGCATTTCCGCGCCACAGGGCCCCGTCAACCTGGTACTGCCCAGGGACAGGGCCGGGGCGGAGTGGTTGCGGCAAGACTCACCAGCGACTCGTAGATGCACGTGGGGCCAGACGACGACGACCGAGGCGACGGCGTGAAAGTGGGGCAGCAAAGGGGCGAGACGTCGCGCGGCCAGGAGCGTAACAGGAAGCAGAGGGCGATCTACGGGGGGCAGGAGGCATAAATAGGGCCTGGCCCCGCCCAGCCCAGTAGCCCGCCTCCCCCAGCAATACCCATTGGGGCCTCCCCTCCCCAAGGCGTGGCCTCTCGAGAGAGAGATGGAACGGGGGTGGGGAGGCTCCGACGGGTGGCCACTAGAGAGCTGCCCTGCTGATGTCCCCCTGCGTGGGACGCGGGCAGCAGCAGTCTGGTGTGCTGTATCTGATGCGATGCATTGGTGTTTTATGAGTGACTTACTTGCTCGTGAATTTTCAGTGGCAAGTTTGGCCTACTCAAAAAGAATTGTGAATGTGAGGGATTTTCAGTGTACCTATAGTCAGGGCTTTAAGTGGGATGAAAAACCAGGGGTGTCTCTCAAAGGGGCGTGGTCAATGTAATTAAGGGCGTGGCCTAAAACACGTAACCTAAAAATCTGTGCTTATCAGAGGCGCAACTGGAGCCAAATTTCGGGGGGGGGGGTTAGAAAAAATTTCTGGGGGGGCTGAATCTTTTAAAGCCATAGGCAGAGTGGAGCTGCAGGGGCTCTTAGAAGGGGTGAAACAACAGCGAGGCCTCATTAACATGCAAATGGTCTTTTAAAGACCTGTGAAGTGCTCGGGTGCGGCTGTGTGCGCGCCGGGAAGCTGTCTCATCCCGGGCTGCCACACACGACGGGGGGGGGCTGAAGCCCTGTGAGTCCAATGGGTGTTGCGCGCCTGGTGCTTATCACAGTGTGCCGCCCGACTTGTATTTTGCTGTTTCTGTCATTGCATCCAGATATGTGATACAGGCAGTAATATCATAGCTACAAGAATGAATGTGCCTGCTGTCACTGCAGTCTGGAAAAAAAATGGATCGCCTGTGCCAGGGCACAAAAGAGAGCCCAATAGAGACCTGTTTTGAGGCCTCCTTAAAAAACTGCCGGTGCTCAGCACCGGTGAGACGCGGCCCACTTAAAGCCCTGTCTGTAGTGTCTCTATCCCTGTGACTCTTGCCAGACTTGTATCTTTAATACACAATTACTAGCTTTTATATAGTGCACTAAAAGGCATAGGGGGAGATTTTTCAAAAAGTCCCGCAATGCAGCTCAGCCGCCCACGAGGCTGTGCTGCATTGCGCGACAGGGAGGGAGTAGGTGAGCGCTATATCTTCAGAGATATGGCTGTCTCCTCCCCTTTCCCTTGCACCGGCGCTGATTTCAGCTGTCGTGCACCATGCACACACTTTAGCGCTGCAGCGCTGGTGTGTGTGCATGAGTGTAGCATAGGTTTTGTATAGGAAGGGTACCCTCCCTGTACAAGATACTATGCTAGGCACAATGTAAAGCTTTTCCCACTTTGCATACATGCTGCACAGTGCAGCACACATGGAAAGTCGGATAAGCACGGAGAAATTACAGCATTTCTCTAGTTAGAGCCTCCTTTGAAGGGGCGTTAACTTTTGGCGCAAAACCATGTTTACAAATCTTTGTAAATATGGTTTTGCATCATAAGGCAGGGATGGTTGCATGGGAACGCCCATGTACCACCCATGTAAAGCCGCCTCGACGCAAAGTAACACAGAGCAGTGCTTCGCGCTGCTTTGTGCTACTTACAGGGTACTTACCAGCACCAAACAAATTTTGCGCTGGAAAGAAAATAGCAAAAAAAATTATTTGGGCTAGTTTGCATCACTTTTGTGACACTACATCAGCGCAAAAGGTTTGAAAATCTCCCCTATAGATTTGCCTTTTCTAAATGCTGTAAACAGGTGCTACTTTTATCAAACTTCCTTTATTGAATTTATGGACCTGTAAGGATAAATTAATTTGTTGCTATTGCCACACAACCTAGTAGCTTGCAGGTCACAAATAGGATTGGCATGATAAATAAGGTTTATGATGTAAGGATGAGAAAAGTCTAATCCCATCGTTTGATCCATCCCTGATTGAGGCCTACTCAGCCTTTTAGCTTCCGAGGTCGATAAAAACGAGCACCAATTTAATTGGGTGATAACTATAGTGCCTATCTAAAGCACCAAGGTATAAAGCACTATGAAATAAAAGTTGATAATGTTGTCAACATTGAACACTCACTGAACCATCCTGTTAGGTATCACACTAGCGACTGATTCTATCCACCCTCAGGCCCTCATTAAAAGTTCACTGTATTATAGTGCAGGAGGTTGGGTCCGGAAGCACTGATTTTAGCTAGTATCCCTGCACCAAAATACAGGATACAGTAAGGTTTTTCCCCCAGAATGGGGAATAACACTCAGATCTGGGAATGCCAGGTCAAATGTCATGTTTTGCCACTTACCAGGGGATACAAAAAGGCCAGAATCTGCATCCATTTATCCCCTGATTGTTGTAAGTGGTAAATGGATGTGGGGCCGTTTTTTAGGTCTCGCCTGACCCAGCGCATGCGCTGGTCTGGCGAGACTTATTGAGAGGGCTCCAAAAAGTGCTACCAGGCCAGCCTAGAGCTACAGTGCATGTGCGTAGGCGCGCGCGCCGCGCTTTACCGCGATTACTTTCACTTTCGCGGCCGCACGGCCGCTTTGATGTTTGATCGCGATCACTTTCACTTTCGCGGCCGCTTTGCATAGCCAATAGGTCTCGCTTTTGGGACCTTATAAGTATTTAGTTATGCAACTGTTGCATGGCTAAACACTTATAAGGTCCCAAAGGCAAGACCTATTGGCTATGCCAATGCTTGTTTAGCCTGTGGTGCAGGTGAGAAAGTTGGCTAGGAAGGCAGAGGTGGTGAGGAGAGGAGTGGTGGAGCATCTGAAGCTCCCCTCATTGTGCTACTTACACAAGAGCACGAGCAACCCTTACGTCCATGTGAACATGGGTATCAAGTGATCCTTGGAACAAGCGTCCACATGGAACTCGTTTCTAGAAAAGTTTTTATTTGCACAGACCTTTCTGTGTAGGGTCAATCTTTATATCAACATACTTAATCAAATCAACATTGATCTTTAGTAAAGAATAGTGAAAAATATTAAACCACAGCCATTATTTATGAATAACTGCAGTTCAGCCGAACCAAGTTTTATTGAAAAAACATGAATGTATTTAAAGCACACACAAAATTTACCAGAAAAATTGCGAGTCTTTCTCAAATACAAGAAGAAAAGAATGAAAAGACCCCAGGTGTAAAGACAAACCAAAACTGAAATGAAGAAAAAAGAGTGAGGGAGAATGTGAACATCCACAGTATATTGGCTAGTTCTATATTAAAAGACAACAGTATATATTCAGTAAAATTAAGGACACAGGAAATTATTCATTGTATCACAGTTACGAAAAACAGTCTGTCTTTGTACATGTGCAAAAGGCGTTTCGACCCTTACAAGAATACAAGAGTGTCATCAGGACTAAAATGGCCTGGGTTTGGCTGGAGATGTAGAGAATTTACATATTCATGAGAGCCCACCACAGCTGCTTTCCATAAATACCCTGCAAAACGTTCATTCGTATTGGCGAGAGCCTACCATGGCTGCTCCCCAATTCCCCAAGGAACTAATAAGGGGACTCTTGCCCCCTACAAGTCATGACAGAAGCTGCCTTTACACACCAGGCATAATAACTGTTACAACTCTTAATGGGTCCCCACCATGCGTAACTGATTCTCTAAATCTCCAGCCAACCCCAGACCATTATAGTCCTGATGAGACCCTTGTATTCTTGTAAGGGTCGACTCCCTTCATTGTGCAGCATCAGGGCGGAGGAGCCCGACTCACAGCCCTGACAAGTACCACACATCAGGTGTTAGACTAACACATTTTTGTGCTGGTGTCCGCACCACCGCACTGAAGTGCTTAGTCACGCATTTTAAATTAGCTCCTACCCGCAAAACGAGGCGATGCAGGCAGCTTACTGTGGGGTACAGTTATAAATTAAAAAGAAAGCACTCCTATCCCACATATTTTTGAGCCAGGACCAGGAGTTTACTTTGCTAAAACAAGTTTGATGGGTCATCTATAGAGCAATGCCACATGAAGCAATATTAAAAAAACATCTCCAGACCCAGCCTCACGTGGATCATTTTAGATGACCTGTCCTGTGTGAGTTGTTTGGGCTATACCACTTTATTTCCTGGCAATGTCCTTTATCAAAATACAAACATATAACTAAATGACCCTGTCATTTCTTTTGCGTATTGTACACATCTTTATGATTATTTGGTACATTTAGGAGGAGGCTTTGGAGCTGGAGTGTGGCACAAAGCCAACAAATATAGATGCATTAAATGCATATTGTTTTTGGACATTCCAATGGTTAAAGTGTAAAGTTTTCATTGAAAGTAAATGTTGCACTGTATATGTTGTTTCTTAGATACCAAAATGGTAATTCACGAGAGTCTGTACCCCTTCATTCTTTTACCTCCCTGCTTAGAGGAAATTTTCTTCAATTCCCGGCATTACAGTGAGATCTTTGGCGATTGTATTCTATTTGATAATCAATGGCATGATGTTGATGTACTGCAAAGTAGATCAGTGGTGTAAGTCCTTACTGCCAAAAACTGTTCATAATCATATGGCCACAGGTTCCTGGCAAGGACTTCTCCATATTTCAACCTTCTAAGGTGAAGAGAAACAATACAATTGCTAATGAGTAGCCTAGTGGTGTTTTTGTGCAATGCTTGTCCTGTCCAGAGTAGGGGTATAATAACACAATTCATTCTGACTATTGTAGCTTTGAAAAAGTAAACTAACAATTTCAGTATTCAAAATAGTGTGTTTGTGCAAATTTGTGCGAGTGTATCTGCGCTTTAGTTGGATAGAGAGCATGCCAGGAAAGTGGCAAGCCATGACATAGTTGGCAAATTGTCTTATGCCTTGAGGGTCAGAACCCTTAGGTTTGTATATTCTTTTTATACATGATAACTTTTTATTCCATTTCTGAATAATGTTACTGTTCAAAGTGAGCGTTTTCTGTTACCTCTCTCATTTCAAGGTTATAAATGCTTTCTTCTATGCACGAACAAGTGTCACTCAAAGTGTTGCACATATGGTCGCTAATGTCATACATAGGACATCTAATAATTAGAATATTCACACATAAGCAAATTGAAAACCGGGCAGCCATGGGCACGACAAAACTGCAGCAACACAGGTCCCGGGCCTGGAATATCTGGGTCTGCAGTTTGTGGAGACGGCCATTCCGGCCTGGGGAGGAATAGACAAGTTTGAAGCAGAATCTGCCGAGAATCAACACTCCAGGCCAGCCATGACGAGGGTCTGAGCATGTTTGTATTAACTTCTACATGCAACGTCCAACTTCTGCCAGGAACCATTTAAAAAAAGAGACATCTTTAATTACTGCATTACTGCGAAAGTAAAAGCATTTGCAATGAAAATTGTTGTTGTCGCGGACATCATCGGGTATCCAGCGGGTTCTGGACGGCTTTATGATCTTTTGTGCCTCGAGGGGATTGGAGATCAATCTGGGGAAAACTAAGTTTATGATCCTCAATCCCCCGAGGCACACCCGCCCGAACCCTGCACTAGCTGGTGTCCCCCTAGAAAGAGTTAAGACCTTTATTTATTTGGGAGTCACGCTGACTGAGCACTTTGTGTGGGACGCTCAAGTAGCTAAATCCTCCCTGAGGCTATCTCAGATAACGGGAGGAATTGGAAGATTCCATAGAATCTCTATATTCAGACCTGTCACTCCTGTACTAGAGATTTACAAAACACAGGTGAGGTCAGCGGCCTTGTATGCTGCTGAACTGTGGGGCCATACAAACACATCCAACTTACAGAAGGTAGAACATGCTTTTATGCGTGGCTTGGTTGGTCTTCCCCAGAGCACACCTCTAATACCACTGCGTTTGAACATGGATCTAGAATCCGTTAGTGACCTGGCGGCTGTACGACCACTACTATTCTGGAGAAGGCTATAGTCTGTCCCCGAACTTGCAACTTTCAGAGGGGAATTTATTGCAATTTGGAGACAGCTAAACTATAAGAAAATACCATGGCTACTCCATATAAAGACCTCCCTCTATCAAGTTGGTTTGCCCCATCTCTGGGATACCCCGGCCATTAGCTGCGTGAGGACTCAAAAGTCAGAGATATTGGCGGCTGTAAGACTTTATAATTCCAAAATTTTATGCTGCTCGACCACTTTGGGTAGGTTGACCTCTGGCTTCGAGGTATTCTTGGACTTAGTACAGCCTCCTTTAGCTAGAAAATTATATATTCAGTTGAGGCATGGTTCCCTGCCAATCGAGGCGTTAACATCTATATGGGATAAAATGATGGAGGGCATCTGCCCAGCCTGTAAAATTTGTAATGAAGACATTATTCATATCATGTTCTTCTGCCCAGCTTATAGTATGACCCGGAAATGTTGGCTTGTCCCTTTGTGAAAAAATTTGGGCCTCAGACAGTGTGCACAAGCATGCAGAGTTTTGACGTATGACACTAATCCCCTCATTGTTTATGCAGTTTCCCGCTTTTTACATGGCATGTGGCGGAGAAGGATGAATTTTACTTGATGAAATGCTTTGCCTTAGTTTCATTTTTTTCTTTAACCATGATAACTCACTGTTTAATAATTTTCTTAAACATTTCTTTTATTTATGGTCTTATTCTTGTACTTGTATATATTTTATTGTACTTTTATGGTCTCATGACCGAAAATAAAGTTATTCATGATGATGCAATGAAAATACTTGCTTTTAGCCTGATGGATTTTTTTGTTACCAGAGACGTGACCCAATCGAGCTCTAGGCCTGAAAAACGAGGCAGAGCAGAGGATTTTAGAGCTTCAATCTCCTCGTGACCTCCCCCTCGACATTTGCCCCCGCTGTCAGATGCTGGCACTGCTTGCTCATAAACGGTCTCTATTAATTCCATGTCCGGGGTTGAGTTTCACTCCTTCTTGTCCACACTGCAGAACCACCTCAGATCTCGCCAGCCTGGTTTTGGTGCTCGGGTTGCAGGTGGCAATTAGCTCCTACGTCGGAGCAGCTCGCGCCAATCTCTATCTAGACTGTAATAAACGTGTCACGCAAGAAGCCTTCAAAGCACCTCTCGCACCAGCCTCCCTGGGCGGTTCATGAGCGAAAACTAAGAAAGTCACAAAATTTGCAGCATGAAATAAATCTAGGAGCCATCGTTGTAACATTTATCAGACAGGCCCCAGCGTGTTGCTAAGCTTGAAAGTAAAGACATCAATAACAAGCACACGCGCCTCGCGCTGATAGGAGGCAGCAGGGGGAGGGAAGAGAGGAGGGGGTCTGTGCCTGTTTACCTTGCGGGAGCGAGCAGGAACCATATGTTTGTAATTAATGTATGGTTTGAAAGCTCTCTCCCACAAGGGAATCGCCAGACATGCACGCGTTGCCATTGGAAGCAATGCAACGCGTGCACGTTTTTTGCCCGCAAAGCTGTGCTGATGGCTAAAGGTCTCTTTTCCTATGCAGCACATGCGCGCTGCGTAGGCGAGACCTAGAAGGAAAGGAAGAAAGAAGAAAACGCATCTCCAGGTCCTACACTCAGTCGTCCCGATTACACCAGACCACACAAGCGAGGGAACACCAAATCCTCGAGCACCAATTCCTCCAGCACCAACAGAAGCCAGGAAAGAGGTGCAGCAAAGAGGCCCAAGTCCCATAGTCAGTGTCACTAATAACCCGCAAGGCAATCAAGAACCAACTAGGAGATTACTTGATAGTAACCCCATACCAACCCCCTCTACCAATGACAGTTACTCTGTAAATATCAGTCTTATCAAAGAACCACTTAAATGACCTTTAAAAAGTAAGACTCTCATCGAGGGGACACAAGTCACAACGCGGGACCTGGGTTCAACCCTTCAGGAGAATTATAAAGAGCTAAGCTTAACGTCGAGCCAAGCCCTCGAGCAAGTTCCAACTAAGCAAGAAACAACTCGGATTTCATTTGCTCAACTAGTATCCACTCATAATAATACTAACCGGGAAACAAATCCGATCAATGAATCTCCCTTGTGGGCCTCTACCCGTGCAGTCATCAGCAATATTGGCACCCATGCCCCAAATCAGGGATGTTCTGCAAACACAGTAATTAATTGTGATAAAACGTCTCTTCACAACCCGAAATTCCCAAAAGTGGTAGAGTTTGATACTATTATACTACTCCCTCAATATAAATCGTGAGGCCGAATGGACATACTAAATAGACAAAACGTGTTACGGCTCTTACACTCTATTTCAACTGTAGCTGACATTACATCGTCTGACTTGTAGTCAAAACTCAGAAGCTACCATAACTAGATGGATAAATTCTGAGATTGCAGGCAGAATCTTACAGGAAGGCGATCGACTCCAAAACTGGGGGATAATCACGAAACCAGTCCCCAAACTATTATATCCAACTCCTTTCCTAAACAACGATGTAAACAGCTCAAGCTTGACGACGCTTTCAGTCTTGAAAGGAGCAAGGAGTAGAACTCCAGGCACAAAGATTGAGGCGAATTTATCAATTACAGTATTACCAACTGAGACTCAACGCACACTAATAGAATCTCCAGCAAACAACAATTGTTCGGGCATACAGCGTGTAAATACATCAGCGCACACAAATTGACAAGACCTGGTTGTAAACAACCACCCCAAACTGAGCGAGACGGTCTTAAAATATGTGTCGGGAATATTAACGGCTTAACTTCCAAAACAAGCGACGAAGAGTTTCTAAACTACCTGAAATCCTTTGATATAATCCTGCTCCAGGAGACTTGGGAAGACCAGTCCTTTGAACTGCAGGGTTACATTTCTCATCTATTTCCGGCAACCAAAGGATCTGTTTTTGGTCATCGCTCCGGTGGCTTATTGCTCTTAACCTCTATAACAGATCCAAATAAGACTGATCCAATGAACATTCAATTATCACCTCCAAGTTGCATTCAGGCCATAAAAGTAACGCTTAAGATTAACCAGTACCCACAGGAAGTAATAATAATAAATATCTATGTACACCCAAAAGAAAAGCTAAAAGCAGCAAAGGAGTTGTCAACGGAGTTAACAAGACTGATGGAAGAGGAAGCAACGGATCACATTATCCTTGCTGGAGATTTCAACATGCACCCCTTAGGTAACATTCAAGATGACAACCAAATTCAGGATCTATCTGATGCATGGGGAATTCCGACGCAAGCTCCATTCCCAGCCACCAAGCCAGTGTGAAGCACGAAATACCTGCTTCTGGAGCTGGAGATCTTGAATATGAGAGCTGTAAATGGCCGCTCTACGGATGATAATCCACCAGCTGCCATGTACCATTCGGCCACAGCATCGTCCCATCTAGACTACGCCTTCGCAACTCTAACACTATTTAACCACATAGCCACTTTTGAGATCGGCAATAACGAACATAGCGACCATATCCCACAAGAACTATGTCTTAAAGCAAGCTCAAGCCAGACATTGCTTGTTAGTAAAACAATAGTGCAAAATGAAACCAGCAATCTCAAAAGAATAAGGTGTAACACCACGAATTTAGAGGAAATAACATCTATTGCTAAAGATCTGTACAAACAAGGGGGAGAACCGACAGTACAGCCTTTGGAATACTGGGACAATTTTGTCAAATCTCTTGGAGAAACATTTTCAAACAGACAAGGTTTGAAACAGAGGAATGCTTCACATATTCCTAGTAAAATGGAAAAAAGTCCAGTACCTACAGATTTGAAGCAACTTGTTAGACCTGGCACATTCGCTGTTGCCTCATGTGTTTTTGCTGGTGTTAGTTGCTCAGGGCACTGTGCCACTGCTGTCCAGTGCCACAGTGCAAGTGCTCCCTACGGTAAATTAATGTATGAATTTGTGATTCCATGATTGGTTGGTTTGGTTAAGCTGTCAGACCCTAGTACAGTGCACTAGGAGTGCCCAGGGCTTGTAAATCCAAAGACTGCTGTTGGGCTTGCAGCACTGGTTGTGCCACCACCAGAAGCAGCCTGTAAAAGTGTGTCTAAGGTCTGCCATTGCAGAGCTTGCGTGCAGTCTGGTACTGTCATGCTGACTGGGCAAGTGCACCCACTTGCCAGTCCCTAAACCTTCCCTGTTCTTCATATCAGACACCGCTATGCTAGGCCCAAGGGCAGGGTGCATTGTAAGGATAAGGTAGGACATGCCCTGGTGTGTGTGGCATGTTCTAATAGTGAATTACAGCCATTTATGTTTTTCAATATTGCAAGGCTACCTGTTCTCCATAGGCCGGAATGGGCAGTTTGATTATTACATCTTATAATCCTAACTGACTCAGGGAACATGGTAGAAATTCGAATTTAGTATGCCTGAACGCAGAATGATAAAATACATCTTTTAGTGAAGTTGGTTTTAACATTCTGTGTTTGAAAATGCCACTTTTAGAAAGTAGGCATTTTCTTGTCTAACCATTCAAACCTGTCTCTGCTAGGCTGTGTATTCCCTGTCTGGAGTTGAGTGACAGGGCTGGGGAATTCCAGGAGACAGGGTGAGGTGTCCCAGTGGTGAATAGAGAGATCTGCATCTAGATGGGTGGGAGGAGTTGCACCTGGGACCTGAATAGGGCTGTGCCTTCCCTCCACAATGCTGGCTCTACCTCCTGTGGTGCGCCTGATGTCTCTACCCTGCACTCTGAAAGGAAAGGAGGAGTCAGGTAAACAAAGTGCTCCAGAACTGACCAGAACTGGTTTGAACAAAGGAAAGGCCCCTCTGCCCTCAGAGGACAAACAATTTTGGGGTATAAGTATTGGGATACTGATCCCAAGAATTTAGATCACTTTGGGAAACAAGAAGAAACTCTGCTGAGGAGAGGAACCAAGAAGAAACTGAGGAGAGACTATCCCTGAAACTGGGGGATTGGCCTGCAGGGGTTGCCTACTGCCAAAGAGAGGAGAAAGGAACTTTGTGTGTACTTTTGCTCAACTTGTGAAGGATCTCCAAGGGCTTGGAAAAGAGCTTGCCTCCTGCTGAAGTCTCAGGAACAACAGACTTCACCCCTCCAGCTCCCTAGAGTTTTTGGAAGTGCCTGCTGCTGTTGTTGGGCCGTCTGAGGGACTGCTTGTCGCAAGGAGCTGGAAGCGCGACTCAAGAAGGAGAAGAGTACCGCCATCGGAGCTGTTGTCGTCGCATCGCGTAAAGTGTGTCGCCGCTGCAGCTGTTGCATCGAGCGGAAGCGTCTCGCATCATCCAGGAAGTGTGTCGCCATCGCAGCCATCGTAGCTGACGCATTGCACCGCATCAAGAAAAGCGGCTCGCATCCATGGAGAAGCGTGCCACCGTCAAAGATGTTGTCGTCGCATCGCGTAAAGTGTGTCGCCGCTGCAAGCTGTCGCATTGAATCTAGTCTTTTTGCAACATCGGAGAAGCGTGCCGCATCTGGAAGATCTTCACGTCTTTATTTCTTTGCACCAAAATCGTTAACGCATCAACATCGTTGCAACACTTTCGTTGCCTCGATGTCGCATCGAAAAGGTACATTGACATAAAGTGTCACATTTAAGAACTATAGAGAACTAAGCAAAATTCTACCATCTAAAGTAACAGCATTGTGTATTTTTGTCGTTTAATGGTCTTGTGGTAAATCTATATAAAGAATACTTATTTTTGATATAAAACCTGTGGGGTGTCCATCTGTAGTGTTGTCACTTGATTACTGTATGTGTTCACAAATGCTTTACACACTGCCTCTGAAATAAGCCTCTCAGCTCGTGCCAAGCTACCAAGGGGGTGAGCAGGGGTTATTTTAGGAGTGTACCCCTTTACCCTGACTACAGGCGAGTGTCCCTATTTGTCACAAGTGCATACCTGTGCTAACTAGAGACCCCCAAGTCTAATATTGGTAGTCAGCGGTGAGGATTCTGGACTTGCATTTGTGACTCATGTACAGTGATTCGTGAACACTACTTAATGAGTGCAGACCAAAATGCAACCAATACTTGTTGGTAGATTTCTTTTTGGGACTTTCTATTTTTGAGTACTGCCAAGCTTAACCATGGTGGAGAAAGCAGCATCCATAGTCTCTGTTGATAATGAGTTGGAGTGGGAAGAAGAGAAATTGGACAGCTACACTGCCAGTCAGCTGAAATTATTCTGCAAGAAATGTAATGTTTGCACTACTGGATGTAAAAGTAAGCTAGAGTCCTACAAGGCGCTGAGGGCCTGGGTAGAAGCAAGGAATGCTACTGATGATGATAATGCAGAGGAGCACCTGGAAGGGCCAGTGAGTCCAAGAGGAAGGAGAACCCCTTCCCCTGCCGTTAGCAGTGTTTCTGTTAAAAGTCTATCTCCAGAGGAGTTGGCAGATAGAAAAGTGTGTAGGATGCACGAAATGGAGCTGACCAAGCTAAACTTAGGTGGGCTGTTAGAATTTGAAATGCAAACTAGAAAGTTAGCCCTAGAAGAGAAAAAAATGCACCTTGAACATGAAAAGGTTTTGAGGGAGTTGGAGTTGAAGGCCAAGAGCTTAGATATTGCTCCCTCTGGTGTCAGCACACCGTCAATGCCTGTGGAATCTAGAGTGTACATCCCTAAGGATGTGGTGAAGGAATTTTAAAAAAATGATGATATTGGGCAGTGGTTCAAGGCCTATGAGGTAGCCATGTCTTCCTACCGGGTCCCTGAGAAGGATTGGGGAGCGGGGTTGTGAGGGCGGTTCCTTAGTGAGGGGCGGGACACACTGCTAGACTTGCCTTCTGATGTCTATAATACCTCTCCCCACATGAAAGATGCATTAATGTCTAGATATGGTTTGACTCCTGAGATGTACACACAGAGGGTCAGGGGTTGCACAAAAATAGCAAAAAGTACCTATGTTGAATATGTCACTTTTTTCTGCAGAGCATTGGATGGTTGGGTGAAGGGTAGCAAAGTTGATGATTTTCAGGGACTTCTTGATTTAATTGCATGGGAGCACTTGTCAAGTAACTGTTTTCCTGAGCGACACCAGCACCTGATTGATAGTAGGCCGACTAATCCTAGGAAGCTTGCTGAGGAGGCGGACCGCTGGGTCAGTACCAGGGTCCACAAGGGTCACGTGGGAGACTCAGCCAAGAGTGGGCAGGGTCCCCAGCAGAAGAGTGGGGGGGACAAGGTTAAACAGAGGGAGTTCCATAGGAGGCCCCAAAGTAATCCCCAAGGGAACCAAGGGAAAGGTTCTCAGCCTCCCCCCCAGAGACCGTCAGGGGCCCCAACAGGTCCACCTGTTCAAAGAGGGCCCCCCAAATGCTACAAATGCGGAGAACTGGGTCATTGTGCCAATGATCCCAAGTGTCGCCTGTTTGGAAAACTAGCTCCCACTGGTGCAGCCCCCCGGCAGATGGCTAGTGTAGCCGTGGGTGAGGAGATGGGGGCTCAAGGTGGGTGGGGTCCCGCAGAGCTGTCCCTTGTCTCATTAGAAGACTGTGAGGTGGTCCCCAGGACCCAGCTGCCTGATAACACTAAAAAATACAGACAGTGGGTGACCATCAATGGCCATAGAGTGGAGGCTCTTAGAGATACAGGAGCCAATGTGACAGCTGTCAAGTGTCACCTGGTGTCTCAAGAGCAGGTTGTCCCTGGAGCATTCTACCCAGTTGTAGCCGCTGACAACACAGAGAGTCACTGCGAGTTGGCTCAGGTTACCTTTGAGTGGGGGGGTCTCTGGTACTCTTCAGGTAGCTGTGAGGCCCGCCATGCCTGTTGACTGTTTGTTGGGGAACGATTTGGAGAGCTCCCCTTGGGCGAAGGTGGAGCGGAGTGCTCATTTAGAAATGTTGGGTGTGCCTGACTGGGCGTGTGTGACCACCCGGTCCATGGCAGCAAGTAAAGGTGCTCAAGAGGACTTGGAGCCTGAGAGGGAGGCCCAGGTACCTGCCATCAAGATTAGAGGCAGGGGGTGCGGTAAACCGGCCCCTGAAGTTCACATGGTCCAGGAGGGAGCAGACCCTGAGGGGGATGTCCTGGAGCCTACAGGGGAACAGGTAGCCAAACTGGGGGGCCTGCCTGAGCTGACCCATTGGCAACAAGAAGGAGGCCCCTCCAGGGAGGAATTCTGCCAGGAGCAGAAAGAATGCCCTTGTCTTGTGGGTCTGCGGCAACAGGCTGAAGATCAGGCACCAGGTGATCAATCTGGGTCACATTGAATCTACTGGGAGAATGACCTCCTGTATACAGAGCCTAAGGTTGCTGAGCCTGGGTCAGCCTGTGTGCTGGTGGTACCCCAGCGCATCAGAGCCTTCCTACTGGGGCTGGCTCATGATGTTCCATTGGAAGGACATTTGGGGCAGGACAAGACCTTTGAAAGGCTTGTCACCCATTTTTATTGGCCCCAAATGCGCAGGAGTTCAGACACTCATTGCAGGACATGTCAGACTTGCCAGGCAAGTGGAAAGAGTGGGAGGAAGCACAAGGCTCCTCTCCAGCCATTCCCTGTAGTCAGCACCCCCTTTGAACGGGTGGGTATTGACATTGTGGGGCCACTGGACCCCAAGACAGCCATGGGCAACAGGTTTATCCTGGTCTTGGTGGACCATGCCACCCGGTACCCGGAAGCCATACCTCTGAGGACAGTGACGGCCCCCGTGGTGGGACGAGCACTGATGGGAATTTTCTCCAGAGTGGGATTCCCTCGCGAGGTAGTGTCTGACCGGGACACCAACTTAATTTCCAAGTATATGAAGTCCCTGTGGCAGGAGTATGGTGCAACCTATAAGTTTACCACTCCCTACCACCCCCAAGGAAATGGGTTGGTTGAGAAATTTAACCGAACCCTTAAAGGCATGATAATGGGCCTGGAGGAACCCATGAGGCATAAGTGGGACATCCTCTTACCATGCCTACTCTTTGCTTACCGTGAGGTGCCACAGAAATCTCTAGGGTTCAGCCCCTTTGAGCTTTTCTATGGATACCCAGTGAGAGGACCTCTAAGTTTGGTTAAAGAAGGCTGGGAGCAATCTCCCAGGAAACCTCCCCAGGATGTATATAGCTACATGCTGGCCTTTAGGAACCAGACTAGGCATTTCATGCAACTCGCTGAGGCGAATCATGGAAGCCAGCCAAGAGGAGATGGAGCGGTGGTACGACCAGAATGCCACTCTGGTTGAGCTTCAGCCTGGACAGAAGGTGTGGGTCATGGCCCCAGTGGAGCCCTGTGTGCTCCAGGATAAGTGGACCGGCCCCTTTGAGGTTGTGGAGCGCAAGAGTCCGGTTACCTACTTGGTGGACTCGCGGTCTCCCAGGAACCCCTTGAGGGTCCTGCATGTCAACCGCTTGAAGCCCCACTTGGAGAATTCCCAAGTGGGCATGCTCTTGGCAACAGATGCTGGGATGGAGGAGCAGACCGAGCCTCTTCCTGACCTCCTGTCAGCCAGAGAGCAAGATGGGTCAGTGGATGGTGTCAACCTCTCTTCCACCCTGACCCCTGAGCAATAGAATGACTGCCACCAGTTGCTGGGACAGTTTTCTGATCTGTTCTCCCTGGTTCCTGGTGTCACTGATTGGTGCGTCCATGAGGTGGACACTGGGGATAGTACACTTAAAGCATTTAAGAACTAAAGAAAACTAAGCAAAATTGTACCGTCTAAAGTAACAGTATTGTGTATTTTTGTCGTTTAATGGTCTTGTGGTAAATCTATATAAAGAAAACTTATTTTTTGTATAAAACCTGTGTGGTGTCCATCTGTAGTGTTGTCATTTGATTACTGTATGTGTTCACAAATGCTTTACACACTGCCTCTGATATAAACCTGTCTGCTCGTGCCAAGCTACCAAGGGGGTGAGCAGGGGTTATTTTAGGAGTGTACCCCCTTACCCTGACTAGAGGCGAGGGTCCCTATTTGTCACAAGTGCATACCTGTGATAACTAGAGACCCCCAAGTCTAACACAACTTATAAATCAAACACTAAAACAACTCTGTAAATTTCCAAACAATTCTAGTCTGCAAAGCTCCCTCCTTGAAGGTAAGAAATCATTAAAACAGAGGAGATGGGCAATCAAAAGAGCAAAGGTTAACGAAGCATGGGCAAAACTTTTCCATGGCTGTAATTCACTATTAGAACATGCCACACACACCAGGGCATGTCCTACCTTATCCTTACAATGCACCCTGCCCTTGGGCCTACCATGGGGTGTCTGATATGAAGAAAAGGGAAGGTTTAAGGACTGGCAAGTGGGTGCACTTGCCCAGTCAGCATGACAGTACCAGACTGCATGCAGGCTCTGCAATGGCAGACCTTAGACACACTTTTACAGGCTGCTTCTGGGGATGGCACAACCAGTGCTGCAAGTCCACCAGCAGTATTTGGATCTACAAGCCCTGGGCACTCCTGGTGCACTGTACTAGGGTCTGACTGGTAAACCAAACCAACCAATCATGGAATCACAAATTTATACATTAATTTACCAAAGGGAGCACTTGCACTGTGGCACTGGACAGCAGTGGCACAGTGCCCTGAGAAAGTGCTTTACACACTGCCTCTGAGTTAAACCTGTCTGCTCGTGCCAAGCTACCAAGGGGGTGAGCAGGGGTTATTTTAGGAGTGTACCCTCTTACCCTGACTAGAGGCGAGGGTCCCTATTTGTTACAAGTGCATACCTGTGATAACTAGAGACCCCCAAGTCTAACACAACTTATAAATCATACACTAAAACAACTCTGTAAATTTCCAAACAATTCGAGTCTGCAAAGCTCCCTCCGTGAAGGTAAGAAATCATTAAAACAGAGGAGATGGGCAATCAAAAGAGCAAAGGTTAAAGAAGCATGGGCGAAACTTTTCCATGACGCAAAACAGAAAAACAGCGCCAAATTTTGGCAAACAGTTAACAATATACAGACGCCCAACCATCCTGGTATCGATTCTAACATCACAGAAGCGGTTAGGAATAAATATCTATTTAATCACTTCAATGACTCGAATCAAAAATTAGACACCACTTTCACTTACCAGGGCAATTCTAGCATTATCAGTCCAAAAATAGAAGCAACTAGTTAACATTGTCCCAGTAAAGAGAACACTAGCAACTCTTGGCCGATGCAGCAGGAGAAATACCTATTAAACCAAAACTGCCTACCTATTGCAGCAGAAGAGCATAACAGCTCTGCGGCACTGGCCATAAAGAAGCAAATAGCTAAAGGCAGACGGGCGGGAGCTCCCGGCCCCAACAGCATTCCACCAATGCTGTTTAAACAAGACCCTGATTTCTGGAGCAACGCACTAGTACCAGTTTTCAGATATGCTTTAAGAACTTCTATACTACCAGAATCATTGAGAGGCTCCAATATAAGTCCAATATATAAACAAGACAAGAGGTCTATTCCGAACAATTACCGGCTGATAGCCCTTATAGACACAGAGGCTAAATACTATGCAGGGATCATCTTGAAAGAAATAGTCAACTGGGCCTCAGAGAATAAAATTATCCCCACAACACAAACAGGATTCCGTCAAGGCCAAGGAACTACAACTGACATCATTGCCTTGACCATGCTTATGGACGCTGCGAAAGATGGCAAATACCCCCTGTATCTCTGCTTCATAGATTACACATCAGCGTTTGACCACGTTAGCCGCAATAAGCTCTGGCATAAGTTGGCCAGCTGGGGGATACCAACTTCTCTTTCTGGTCATCAACAATTTTTGAAAACCGAGCAATAGGGTTCAAAGTAAAGTTCAAGTAATGGTGCTAGTGCACATCAAAAGAAATCTCAAATAAGTTCCAATTGTTCAAGTCTTGTCTTTATTTCTTGACAGAGCTTCTTCGATGCAAGCCCCCTGTCAGCCAACACGTGTTTCGTCCTGACTATGTTAGGTCATGGACTTCATCAGGGCTGCAGGCAAAAAAATATAATAACCATAATCCATAAGTGTATATTACTAATCAGAAAAACATGCATACATCTATACTGACATGATAAGCTATACTAATAATAATACAATTAATTGTGCCAGTTGACCTAATAGGTACAAATGATGGTCGGAGCAAGGCATGTGATGTGTGTATTCACCGAAAAGTAAAGGTTGTATTCTGTGATTATAGGAAAGGAGGTGAAACGCCAGAAGGGGAATAATTATATTAGGAAAGAACCTAATAGAGAACCAATAGTTGTGAATATCATAAGTGAAATAAGATCAAAAAGCTGTATAGACCTTAAGAGAACGATAACCACTATCCTAATCACTAGTGTCCTAAGTAGAGGCAAAAGAAAGAGAAATAATAATAACACCTAATTGTAGGTGACCCACCAGTGTAGTTAGATCAATACCAAGAGTATCCTAGTTAACTTAAGTCATGCTGCAAAAATCAACCAAATAGTATATTAAACTCACCAATGCTTGGTATTATCAAGGGCTTTTACTATTAAATCCAGAAGCCTAATGCTGCATCCACTTGCTATAAATGAACAAGAAATTAATGACATAAGTAGTATTCAGTCCAATGTAAGGTCCTATGTTAAACGCTAATTATAAATATATCAAAGAGCGTACCAGAAATCTCAGGCGGTAGGCTTATTGCTAAATCTTCAAGTGTAACGATCTGTGGTATTCCGCGCTATTAATCAGTCATGTACCCTAAAGTAGAAAGAGAAACCGAACTTAAGCTCACTTGTCCGCTGATGCCAGGGACACTAGTTCGAAAAGGCTATCGTCAAAAATCAATAGGCAAAGATAATCTCGCCAGCAAACGGCCAAGAGAAAACCTAATATCGATGTAATACCGCTAATGAGATAAGTTAACCCATGAAGTAATGGCAAAACAATTTAATGAGCCCTATACGCTCCTATGCCATATCCATCCCAAGTTAACACTTCAAACGGTAGATGTATCATGAATAATCTCATCGTACTAGAACTTCGCTTACCTCATCGTATTCAAACCGGTCCTATATCTCGACCGCATATAATCATCTCGGCGTCAGCAACGAGCGCCATCTTGAGATGGGAATAAGTAGTCCAATTAGATAACGGACTATGTAGTGCAACTCTCATGTTTCCGTTAAGCGCCATATTGGAACGGTTAACGAACAGCGTAAATCATAATAGTAAATTAAACTGAATATGGCCCAGCTAAATTGAACAATATATTATACAGATAAGGTTGTCTATACCTAATTTCTTCTCATTGCAGTTGCTGGCTACCAGTACATGGAATTTAGCGCACCATATTAGATTGGGATCATCGCGTCAACCTAAAAGTCTCTACGTGACGCGCCATCTTTCTGAGAATTGGGACATCTGCAATGTTTACATTGAGTGTTCACTATCAAAATTAGTACTTGACAAATATTAAAACTAAACCCACCATCTAAAGAGTTTATCTTAATTTAAGGTAATTAAGAGTGTTAAGCAATCGGTAGATATGCAATATATTAATTGTTAGTTATCTATTGAGTAATTTGTTGATTCCGAAGAAAAGAAAAAGAAAAGGAAAGGAAAGGACGAGTTACCAGAAACCAGAACCAAAATACACCCCACCATAGCAGATTCACTGTGAGGCAAGGTATACGGTAATGATCAGCATAGTACTTCGTATACACTATTATGAACAAGATAATACAGTTCTCCAGTAAATACATTGAGAGGCTAAAAGAGGCAGCACATAATAGAGTCGCAAAGGGTATTTCACAGTAACTGTATCATATTTAACAGTGATATTTACGGCTAACATTATTATCAGAGGCTAACGTGAGTAGGAGACATATAGAAGCACATTCAATTATGTACCCAAAAAGTACTGTAATTCATTTTCAATATTAATCCCCATATTCACCGCATGTAGCCTCAGAATCCAGCGTGCTTCAGACTGCCGCAGCTTTAGTTCTCGATTTCCACCTCTGATGTCACTAGGTACTGATTCTAATGCGTGGAATTTAAATTTCTGAGGTTTGTTCTGTTCTGAGCATTCTAAGGCATGATGAACTATAGGGTATCTGTCATCCATATTTTTCAATGCTCTAAAATGTTCCGCAATTCGAATTTTAAGGTTCCTAACCGTACTGCCCACATAAATCATCGAGCAATTGCAAATAATAACATAAACAACACATTTGGTGTTACAATTGATGTACTGAGTTATGTGAAACTTTCTGGATCCATTATAAGAAAATTCTTTAGTTCCTGATAAGGCATGTTTGCACATGCTGCAATCTCCGCATTCATGAAAACCCAAGCTTCTACTCTGTAGCCAAGAGATAGTTTCATCTTTTTTCTTCGGATAGCTTGGGCTGACCATATTACGGATTGTTAAACCTTTACGGTAGGTAAGGCTTGGGTAATTGGTCAGGATCTTGTTAAGATCAGAGTCTGATGTAAGAAGACTCCAATGACGTTTGAGTATATTGAATACTTTATGAGACCAAGGGTGGAAATTTGTTACCATTCTCACTAACTGTTCTTGTCTGCCCTTAATGTTATGATATGATTTTAAAGTATCATTTCTGTTGAGAAGACTAGCTCGTTTTTTTGCTCTCTCAATTACATTTTTGTCATAACCCCTGTCCAAAAATCTCTCTTCAATATCTGTTATACAGTTAAAAAAATCAGTGTCCTTGCTGCAGTTACGGCGTGCTCTGTGAAATTCTCCATAGGGAATCGAGTTAATTTGTGTCCTTGGATGAGCACTTGCTGCATGCAGAACTGAGTTACATGCTGTTTCTTTTCTGTGCATACGACTGTAAATGCACATGTTTTCTACAAAAAGTTCTACATCTAGGAACACAATTCTTTGTTTGCTATGAGCCATTGTAAATTTCATATTAAATGAATTGTTATTTAGGTGTTCAAAAAAAGCATTAAGTTCATCAGTACTACCTGTCCATATTAGAAGGCAGTCGTCTATGTAACGACCAAGAAACATTATATATTCCTGCCATTTCGTGCCAGATGGGCCCCAGTTGTGCACCGCCTCGAACCACCCCATAAAGAGGCAGGCAAAGGACGGCGCAAATCTGGAACCCATCGCAGTACCGCACGTCTGTTGGTACCACTCTCCCCCAAACAAAAATACATTATGTTCCAAAATCATTCGTGACATATCTATTATCATTTGTGAATGTTCTAGAAATTCAACAGGTCTCTTATCCAAATAGTAGCGTAAAGCTAGTAAGCCTTGCTCATGTGATATATTGGTGTAAAGTGACACCACATCTAATGTGACTAGGGTCATAGACTCATCCCAGGTTATGTCCATAAGTGTGTTAAGAATATGTTTCGTATCTCGAATAGTTGATGGTAAATTGTGGACATAAGGTTGCAAGTAGGTGTCCACAAATTCAGAGATACGTTCAGTCGGACCACCAATTCCCGACACAATTGGTCTGCCGGGTGGTGAGGTGGCATTTTTATGGATTTTGGGTACTGTATAAAGGCATGGGTATCTAGGTTTGACAATCAAGAGATAGCGGAGTTCATCGTCACTAAGTAAGCCCATAGTGTTCCATTCTTTAAGCTGTTCATTAATCTCTATCTTAATAGTTAAAATAGGATTGCTAGAAAGTTTCTTATACCATAGTGTATTGTTTAATTGGCTCAGTATCTCTTTTTCATAATATTCTGTAGACATTATTACAATATTGCCTCCCTTGTCGGCTTCTCTTATTGTGATTGACAAGTCTGCCCTCAGTTGTTTCAGTGCAAGTCTTTCTTTAAATGTTAAGTTATCAACATGGGGGAAAGATTTCCGATGGTTGATAGTTTTTTCTAGAGCATCTAAGTCCTTTTCAACCATTTTGTGAAACAAATCAATGCTGTTACCTGAGGCAAGGTGTGGAACCCATTTTGACTTCAGTTTAAGACCACTGTCCTCCCTTAGGTTTGTTGTACAATCAAGCTCTTGCAGGACCTGATGCATAGTAATGGGGTCCTGTTCGTTTTCCGTAATAGATAATAGTAAAACTCTATCTCTTATATCTTGAATAGATAAATCACCAACCATAGTGTCTGTTGTACCTTTTTTATTTGGAACTGTAGTAGTGGCAAAAAACTTTTTTAATTTAAGATTTCTCGAGAATTTGAAAAGATCTATTTTCACATTTGTCATGTCACAAACCGGGGATGGGCAAAATCCCATACCCTTGCTTAGAACCGAAATCATATCAGTGGACAAAACAGTATCAGATAGGTTAATAACCTGTATTTTCTCTTTGTCTTCATTTATTGTTTCACCTTGCTCCAGGATCTGGTATTTACTCTTTCTCTTGTGTTTTGATTTAGTGCCCCCCCTGCAGCCTCTCCTTGCTTTGCTCTTGAGTCCTCTCTCGCTCTGTTGTTGTTCTCTTTGTTGCCTATTCTTATCCGTTGTACTGCCCGTAAAAAACTGTTACCCGGGAGTACGTTGGGCACCCCTTCTGTGATTCCCTCCGTTCCTGAAACTGAGACATTACTGGATGAGGCAGAACTCACTGTGCTGAGTAGAGATGATCTACTGCTCGTCAATTGTTGATCCTGTCTAACCAGGTTATCAAATTTTTTGGCAAATGTAAATACTCTACCATTACGGTAGTCTATTTCATCACGTTTTAATTTGCGAGCTTTCTTTTCTTTTGTTTCTTCTTCAAATTTATTCAAAATATTTTCTAAAATAGCATAATTCTTTTTAGCTACTTCAGGCAAGTTTAATTCAACAATTTCTTTTTCCAAAATGTCAGCTTCTTCTGCTGCTTTTTGGACTTTTCTTTCAGCATTTTCTATAAGGATGTTCATCAGACGCATAGAATTACCAGTGAGTTCTTTTTCCCAGAGGAGAAGTAAATCCTCATCGAGATCGTCATATGTTGGAAATATAGTAGATCTCAAGCCTCGTGGGATTCTTTCCAATCGAATATATTCTTTTAGTGTGGCACCATTTACCTATTTCGGTTTTTCTAAGTCTTTCCAGTCTGGAAAATGTAGCTTTTAGTCCCTCATTTGTTTTCACATTTCCTTGCGAAACAGCTTTGTTTATTGAAATTCCTGCATGTAAATTTCTAAAGAGTTCCTCAGCTATTTTGTTTCTGTCACTTCTAGAGCTCATGTTTGACAGATTAACTATGCTTAGTAGCACACTTCCCGCAGCAGTCCCAAATATAAGACAGAAAAGAAGCCACAGTGGTAGGGATAGCCCTTATAGACACAGAGGCTAAATACTATGCAGGGATCATCTTGAAAGAAATAGTCAACTGGGCCTCAGAGAATAAAATTATCCCCACAACACAAACAGGATTCCGTCAAGGCCAAGGAACTACAACTGACATCATTGCCTTGACCATGCTTATGGACGCTGCGAAAGAGGGCAAATACCCCCTGTATCTCTGCTTCATAGATTACACATCAGCGTTTGACCACGTTAGCCGCAATAAGCTCTGGCATAAGTTGGCCAGCTGGGGGATACCAACTTCTCTTTCTGGTCAACTTAGGCACTTGTATACCAACACGTGGATCAGAATAAAACTAGGTGGCGGGACGCATCTCTCAAGCAGAAGTCCCACAACTAAGGGTCTAAAACAAGGGTGCGTCCTAGCCCCACTGCTGTTTAACCTTTTCCTAGCAGACTTACCGGGGGGAACTGGACAGCTGTTCATCTCATGCCCCGTAGTTAGGAGGCATGACACTGACAAACTTGCTATACGCCGATGATCTAGTCCTGATCAGTCGGACCCCATTGGACTTCAACATCTCCTGGACGCGACTAGCAATTTTTCTCAACGGAATGCCTTAAAAATAAACCTTACCAAAACCAAAATTATGACAGTAAACTACCATAAGACGACAAGTCCAAGCTGGTATCTTGACGGGAAACGTCTACATCAAGTAACAAGCTACAAGTATCTGGGGATACTTTTAGATCAAAATAATTCCTTCAAGCCGCAGCTGGAATCCCTGCGAAGGAAGGGTGCTATGACCTACCTGGCACTAAAACCCTTGAAGAAGATGTTTCTGGACCTGTCACTAGATCCTTTCTTAAAAGTCCTGCAAGCCAAATTGCAGCCCACGATCACTTACGGGAGTGAGCCAATGAGAGGAAGAGATGCAGCAATTGTAAACAGCATAATAACAACCTCTCACAGAGTAATATTTTAGCTCCCTAAATACGTTTCCCCGGCCCAAATATGGCTGGAATTTGGGCTACAAAATCAAGCGATAGAGAGAATGGGAGTGTATGCAAAATGCTGGCATAAAATCAGTACACAACATAAAAAGTGCAAAAAACGACCATATTCTGGATCACCATATATTTATTTAAAGCAATTTGGTGAAAACCAGGCAGTAAGCAATACAAATAGCAATTTGAAAAAAGGGGGGTTGCTCCAGAGGGAGACGTGCAATGAAACAGAGTGCTCGAGAGTGAAGTGATGAGAAGAAATATTTCAACAGAAATATATAAGAAATTTGATATGTCAAAGCAAAAACAAGGGAGGACCGGTTACAAATCACCGTCCTTGGGTAACCTGGCCCAAGTATAATCACACAATTTTTAATAATAAATCAGTTCCGACTAGAAATCAATTCTAGGATGGCACGTGGAAAACAAGGTTAGGGGTCCAGGCTAGATTAAATGGGCGTCGACGTTTCGATCCGACTTGTGGCCAAAAGGGCGATTAATTCCTCGGCCTGGCGGATCTTCATCAGGACTGGGCTGGGCAACCCGTCAATTAAAGGTGAGGACTGAAGTCCGTGGTTCCTATAGTGAATCCAACAGGGAGGATATGCATATCCAACGTAATCTTAACACTTAGTTTCCAATGAATATGCCCCGGTGGCGTCAAGGAGATAGATGCGATTCCATGCCAATAGCATTAGTCACGACTTTAAGGATCTCCGGGGGTTAAACTGACAAACGCGCCTTCAATCCGCGGCCGAGAATCGCATCTATCTCCTTGACGCCACCGGGGCATATTCATTGGAAACTAAGTGTTAAGATTACGTTGGATACGCATATCCTCCCTGTTTGATTCACTATAGGAACCACGGACTTCAGTGCTCACCTTTAATTGACGGGTTGCCCAGCCCAGTCCTGATGAAGATCCGCCAGGCCGAGGAATTAATAGCCCTTTTGGCCACAAGTCGGATCGAAACGTTGACGCCCATTTAATCTAGCCTGGACCCCTAACCTTGTTTTCCACGTGCCATCCTAGAATTGATTTCTAGTCGGAACTGATTTATTATTAAAACTTGTGTGATTATACTTGGGCCAGGTTACCCAAGGACGGTGATTTGTAACCGGTCCTCTCTTGTTTTTGCTTTGACATATCAAATTTCTTATATATTTCTGTTGAAATATTTCTTCTCATCACTTCACTCTCGAGCACTCTGTTTCATTGCACGTCTCCCTCTGGAGCAACCCCCCTTTTTTCAAATTGCTATTTGTATTGCTTACTGCCTGGTTTTCACCAAATTGCTTTAAATAAATATATGGTGATCCAGAATATGGTCGTTTTTTGCACTTTTTATGTTGTGTACTTTATTCAATAATATGTTAAATCATAATCTCTGATTGATTCAAAATTAAAATATAGTTGCAGGACCACTGTCTTTTGTACCAAACATTACCCAGGTCCTTGTTTACTTTGGGTAACCCCGTTCTTTGAAATGATGGCATAAAATCAGAGCTGCCGAAAATGGTTCCCTAAATAGCCATCTTTGGGTAGAACTACACGAACAGATAAATCACCAGCTAATGAATATCTCTTGGATTCCATTAAAGCTCTAGGCCTGACAGACCTTTGGAATACCTCAACGGCTCACTGTGTGTTAAAAAACTAGTCACAAAGTCAACAAGACTTAAATCTACTATAGAAGACAAGGAAGCACTGTCAAAACGAGCTCATGGCTGGGTTGTGCTCAACAATTATGAAGCCAGCAAACCTCAACTTTACCTAAACGCAGGAATAAAGATAACAACCAAAGAAAAACATTTTAAGCTTCTCTTGGGAGTCGGTTCAATTATCCCATTTTTACCACCTTGGGAAAGTAGAGGAGGAGACCGGCTATGCAGGCTATGTGCTCGCGGAGTAGAGAATCTCATCCACATCATCTGTATCTGCAATAAATTAAAAGACATAAGAAAACTTTACTAAAGTCTTCCTTTAACCAGCATGGTATCAGGTCCTGCAGGCAGGCGGTAATCATGTGCTTCAATCCAACCCAAGCACAGTTGATTTGTCGCCTTACAAAATTCCTTGATCTCACTGAACAGAGACTGGAAAACAAATCCCTACTGGCCACGAACTAGCACCACATCATGGTCCTGGGAACTAATCTAGTCAGCTTAGGAAAGTTATCCTTAATAATTTAAGCATAGCATCTGGACCACACCAGCAGGTATATCTTGAAGCTGTTTTTGTTGCCTCGAACAACTTGAGTGACAAGGGAACCCCATGGAAAAAAACATTAACACACTGAATAAAAACTCTTGATAATGGATTAGAGGACTGATTGCTCAATAACATAACCTACATGAGATAGACTTTTAACCTGACTAAAACATCATTGCATTTTATACAGTTTTATGTATGATACAGCGAGGATTATTTAAAACTGGTTAATCTTTTTGTAATAGTGAATTATTTTAAAATTTAATAACATTTTTGTAATAGTGGATTTTGATTTTAAGATTATTTAATGTATGCAACGGTTTTAACCAATCATGCATAATAAAAATGACCTTACCATACCACTTTGAGAACACTGACATGCAAAACCTATTGGCATCACAGGATACGTTGCCTCCACCTAGCCTTGCCTGAGTTGTGTGTGGCCATAGGTGCCAAGTTACCCTTTGTAGGTAGATGTTGTCACTGATTGATCATTCGGCCCCTTGGATACTGCCTTGTGATGGAGATGTTGATTGCTCATATTGTACTGTCATGATGCAGAAACATTGGATGGCAGTCCATTGCTTTGAGGGCCATAGACCCTCTCCCTCAAGTGAAAACTACAGGATGTGTGTTGTTGGGCCACCTGGGGGCAGACCTCTTCTGAAACGCACCCCCACACTTCCAAGTACTACACACACATGGGTACTAAAGGCATTCTGTCTTTGAGTGTTAGAAGTATGGGGACACCAAGGGAGACAGACACATTGTAATCATATCTCTGGATGTGCTGATGAAAAAACATTGCACTGTTACAAGAGACACATGTGACACTGGAACTTTATACCCAGTTCCATAAGTGTTTCTATTGTCAATATTTTTTCTACCTCTAATCTGGTTTGACAAGGGTAGCCCTTGTGTGGGTCCCTACGGGGTCCAGTTTTCCCCATTAAACACTGCCACAGAGCCTGAGGGTAATATGTCTTAGTAGAAGGTCTCCTTGATGTTTTCAAAGATTTGGAGTCAGTGTTTCAGTGCCAAATGTGGACAAAGCAGACTTGATTCTGTACATTTCCCTCATCCTCACAAGGTGTGCCCATATCCCCTGGCTTGAGGATAGCTATCCAATACAAACAACAAGAGAGAGAGGGTAGAGACACACTCTTAATCCCCCTATATCATAAGTTAAACAACAAAAGAGTGTATGCGAAGAAAGAACAGAAAAAATTCCAATAAAAAGGAACTCTTAGTGTATTTATGTGCCCTACACAAATTAATCTGATATGTATAAAGAACCCTCACTCACCAACCTGGTTGCTGACATGCTTTATCATAGGGTTCCATCAGAGGTGCCTACTGCACCTCTGGTTTGCTTCAACGCTTTTTTAAAACGGAGCGCAAATATCAGACCAGAAAAGAAAATTTAAGTGTGGTGAGTGCACAAAATAATAGTGTGAATTAAAATGTACGCAGGGTTCGTCCAAAAACAGTTTTAATGGCGACGAGCCTGGCACTATTTAAAAAACATGTGTACAAAAGGATAATTCCAACTGACATAAATTGGTCAGGTATATCCTATTCGCATGTTAGATTGGTCGACATGTTTCAGCTTCTAGACGTCATTGCACAAAGCTTTCTTCAGGACCTATTCAACGCACAAATCACCTTGGCGGTATAAGCTCGCTAAGGCTTACCCTAACCTCAGGTGAAAGACAAGACCGAATTAACTCACGGTTTTGCAGAGGCCTTCGAGAATTTCCCAAAAGCCTTGAAGTGTCTGTGAAAAAAAAAAAAACATAAATGTGTAGTACATGTATATATTATTAATACCAGATCATTGTTTAGTATATACATCTCGAAAGTAGAAGAGATGTCAAAAGGCACAAATACAAATTATTACGAAATTATTGAGCTAAAACAAACAGTGACATAATTCCATGTCTCACTGTTTTTGGACAGAATCAAAACAAGAAAAAACAAACATTGTATGCTGATCTCATTGAATCCATCAGTAGAAACGAATATATCAATCGTTTCTATCGTTAATCAAGTATCAGGTGACAAAAAGAGTTTACTAAAAGCCATATGCTGGCACACCAACTGTGTAGAGAAAGCGCCATTGAAAATGGTACATACTCGCACGTCGGAGATCAACAAAAATGGAAGAACAAACAGGGCTTACGTGTATTTGAGAATGAATACGCTCCTTAGGCCTACGGATATAGCCTGCTTGGTGTTAGTGTTAGTATAAGCATACATATCCGTTGATTGTGTATACATGTTTGCCACTCTGTCGAAAGTGGACATGGCAGGGCAGCTGCAACAAAACATAGGTGTTTTTAATGCCAAGCCAACTGCCTAAGTCAAGTGTCGCCCTTTTTTATGTTGTGCAGGGGTACTCGCCAGGGCTGTCCCCTTTCCCAATGTGTCTTTGTCCTGACAATGTATCTGCTAGCCAACAGATCTGTCAGGGGTGTTAATAATGATGTGTTCCACTGGGTGATGAGGTACATGTTGTATCCATTGATGCAGACGACATGCTGCTCTATTTTCAATCTATCGGTAGGGTCTCTCCAGATATCTCTGTGAGACAATCAAATTTGCAGGTTGTGTCGAGTTTGTGTGTTAAGTGGGACAAGTGATGTGTTTTGGCCATTTGTGTGGATTATCCTCCACAAAAGGTGATTGCGGATGAGCAGAGTGTGATGCGTGACCTTCATGTGTTTTGGTACTTATGGATCTATAACTGTGATGATGCAAAGTTTCTCATTGTGTGAATCTTGGCAGGGCTATATCTTTATTACGTCCACAGATAGTTTTTATAATCACTCATCCAGTTACAGGGCAAGGCTGAATTTCACTTCCTGTGGAGATACTGCTCCCCTGCATCTTGTGTATTTGCCATCACCATAGAGTGACTGTGCCTGATTCCACCTCCAGGGAGTTTGACACTATTCAGCGAGGGTTGGTCTGCAATCGTGGCATGATAAGTGTGGCTCTGTGTAGGATGCATCTGCCAGAGTGAAGGCCATCAAGGCTGTGCATTTTAAAAGGAATGTTATGTGGCTGTACCACTGCAATTTACAGTGTTAAGTTTGGTAGGCAGTTGTACAAAGTGAGAATGTTCCCAATATGCAGGGCAGAAGAGATTGTGGGATCAATATTGCTCCTTGAAGCACAACTCCCCTGTGGATCTGACAGCCTGGTGAAAGTATGTTTTTAGGGTAGTGGGCCTGTGGCTACTGAGGGACATGATCCCGTATTCTCTATCTCTTACTCTACACGTCCTGGCTGATTTCCATAGAAGCATTGTTGGCAAGGGCTGACCGCATGGAGAGACACAGGATAGAGATCAGTGGGGGACTAAATTAGGGTCTCGGAGCACATCACCTTTGTCCAATTGCAGGAAGATCCTGACATTGCAGGGGTCCATTTCCTGGCACATGGTACACTGATGGCTGAGGTGGGACACATGTGTGCAGTGATAGACACCGATTCTGCACATTGGCCCCTAACTCAAGGCCTGCACATCATGGGTGGAGTTTTCAGACTGGAGTTTGATGTGTTTGGACACATGAAGAATGACCCACTGTCACCTGCTCACTAGCTATGCGACACTGATATATTATGAGTCCTCCACGTGCGAAAAGTGAGTGTAGACTAGAGACTACCGATGTACAGTATGTCATGATGGCAAACTCCATTTCATTCAATTTGACATCTTGCACAGGGCATGTTTAACCTCAGCTGTTCGATCATGAAAGTACGTGTCCTACCATCTGTGCACACGATTTAATGCACTAATTTTTTAATTGATACATATGTTCTGGACATGGCTGTATGCTGTTGACCTGTGTTGCTGAGTTACAGATGTACTTGGCCCAATGAGGGGTTGGTTCTACCTCCTTCCATTGGAGGGGTTAGAGAGAGGGATATTCCTTCAGATTATGTTTTTGAAGTTATCCTATAAAAGGATGGATTTGTAAATGCTAATCAGACGCCAGGCGATTTGCATTCATTGTTAGGCCACTGCAGTCCCAACATTGCAACACTTGTGGGCAGCAACTCGCTAATGGTGTAGGGCTTAGGATACTGTGCTGAGCAGGGAGTGAGTTGTGTGCCTCCAGAGGATTGCAATAGCTAAGCTGTGGGACAATTTGTTACATTAAGAGCCACTGGATGGGTGTAGGACTTTGTAGGGTGAGGGTCATAGACACGTGTTCATGGTCCTATGAAAGGTGTTCCGGATATGGCTAGATGAGGCAGCTGCTCTGTCATGTGAGGCAGACTTCCTGCATGACATTTCTTCCTTTGTTCATGTGTGGGGGTGTCTTTTGGAGTACACATATGCTACAACGTCAACTGTTGACAACTCCTATTATCTTAGAGGCTCAAGTCTTACCCCTCATGTGTGGCCTTTGAAGTATGTGTTTTGCTGGCCTTCTAAATGCACATGATCCCTCTGTGCTGTTCTATCTTGTTATGTTTATCGTGCTGTTCGATTTTGTTCCATATGCTCCTTTTGTGGTATGATTGATTTATTTCTGAATGTTTGTTCTGCCCTTCTGACCAGATCTACATTTCCTGATTAATGAAGTTGATTTACTATCCATCCTAATTTGTATCTAGGACCTGATAATGAGCTGTTTGTGAGGTTTAGGTTTTGAAGTGGAAATGTCTTGTGACTTGTGTGCAGGGACATTCATTGTACCATATGCCACCAAATGCATTTCCCTGTGTCTCTCTTTTGTATGTGAGAAATTGTCTTAGTTTTGAGATGTGTGTCGTCCTTCATCCAATGTTTTGGATGATGAACCATCCTTTGTGTACCTGTAGATTTGATGTCGGCTCCTTGTGGACTGTTATCACTTTGGCCCTTTTTTGGTGTGCTGTGAGTGACTCCAGGTGGGATATTTTGATACCCTGTCCTGACCGTACAGGTAGGTATCCTATCCTATGCCTGATTGCTGGCCTGATTGAACAGTGGTGGGTGAATGGCATGGGTGCACCAGTGGTGTGTCAACCTGGCTAATGTATTTAAGTGCGGTGTGCCTGCTATCTGACCTGTGTGTATGGTAGGGATTGTATGTAAGAGATTAATATTTATGAGTCCTACTCTGGATATGTGGTGAATCCTTCACATGTTGTTATTACTGACACATCCTACATCCCATTCTGGTTGTGTTTCCCTATAATGACCTGCCTACGTGCCCTGCGGTGATGCTGAGGTAATGATGGACGTAGGCTTTGTTGGATACCTGCTCTGACACTGCTGTTCTTATCAGGACACATGATGTGGGACTGTGTGATTGGGCTGATGGGGGAGGGTCAGTCCATGTTGGACTGTAGTAGTCAATTTGTTGTTTATAGACATATATTGATCTGTCAACAATTGATGCATCAGGTAAAGTGAATTGAGAGATTGTAAACACGCTAGGCCTAGGTGTTCCATCTGATTGAGTGGGTGTATTGTCTTGCTACTTGGTAGATCAGCTATAGAATTTGACTTCACTTTCCTGTGTGATACATGTTGTATTTTCTTTTGAAGCTATCCAGAGTAGATAATTTACTTCTGCTATGGTATAGGTTTGTAAGTGGCAAGGTAATTAGGATGATAGATGTCACTTCCTGCACTGTGACTTCCTATGACATATGATGTTGTGATCTCTGTATGCGTTTCAGATTTTAGGATTTTGCCTGTGGCACTGATGCATGTAGGTGCAGGTATGGCGCCAGTGAATATGTCTGTGTGTAAATACTTTTGTGAGTACATTGAAGTTCTGTTCCCCTGAGATGTTTAGTTGTGTGTTGTGGGGTACTCATGCATTCAGTTTGTGATACATACATATATGCGTCTACGGACATTCTTGTTCCAATGTAAAATGTGTGTTTCTCCCAGTATTTTGCGGCCTGACTCTATCTACCTGATAAGGACATTCTCACATTCGACATACACAACATGCTACGGAACCAGGGTTGGTTTGGGATCACAATTAGGCTTGGGTGCTCTAAAAGAAAGTGGCCCATAATCCGTGATCATCCCTTTCATTGTAGACTCAGGGCATTTACCTGGCAACGGAGGTGTCTAAAAGCACAATGCTGCTGTTCAAGGGGGTGGAGGGTAGGTGAGAATTGCCAAATAAAACTTTCCTCCCTGCAAGGCCCCTGCATACAACCCACCTTCTCAGCACCTGCCATGACCTAACAGTGATGGAACGGCGGGGAAGATAATACTACTTCTGTCACGGCACGTGAAGTGGGGCGCCAAGCTGAGAATGACCCAAAGGCTGGCCCCAAACTCAATTTACAGCGTGGCACAGGAGCGAACAAGATACTAGCACCACGTTGAAGTGGCCTAGCGCAGACTGGGGCAGAAAGTCAGTCTCTTAGGGTGGTTTACAGAGGCCCCCACAAAAATAGCAGGTGACCCTGGGGCACAGGCCCATCGACCAATGCCTGATTGCCTGCCTTCCCAATCTGAGACTGCACTGAACACTATCTGGTAGAATGCAGTGCCCATAGGGCTCAAAGGGCTTCAGCCCCCCTGTCATGTGTGTGACAGCCTGGGCTGAGACTTCTTCCCCCCACACACACACAGACAGTTCTTGAGCTGCTGTGGTTGGCTGGTCTGGCATCTTATCGCAACAGCACCTGAGTATTTCACAAGTCTTTAAAAGACCATTTACTTGATGACGAGGCTTTGTTGGTTTTTCACCCATTCCTGAATCTCCACTCTGCCTATTCCTAAAAACTGCAAATTACTTTTGATGTCACACTGTGAGAATGCATTTCCTGAAAATTAACCTTAGGCTTTGTTTTTTTGTAGTTTTATACAGCTCGAACTCCACCCGAAGATATTGAGGCACTTTGCATGAGCACCAGTTACATTATTCAAAGTCACATTGCTGGAAGTATTAACCCCCCTCCAATTTGGCCCTAGTTGCACCCCTAATTTCTACTGTACTGTCTTTCACTGGGTAGTTACGTTATTCTGTAGGTTTCTAACTTACCGTCGGCGACATCCGTGTCGGTTCGGGTTGTAATATTCATCGTGGATGTACAGCAGAGGGATGACATGCGTGATGGAATGCATAGCTGCACAGTCTCTGTCGCAGGAATCATGTTGTGGCGAGATTCGGAGTTGAAATATTCCCCTTCTGACTGCTCTGACAAGGTGGTTGGTCCGACAGATTCGGTGCATCAGAAGTACGCATCGTAATAGGGCGGGTGGTTTCGGACTCGGAAGTGGCTCCGAACAGCTCCATTCAGCATTTCTGAAGGCTTCTCAGTCGGAATATTCAGTCGGATTCGAAGTAACCGAGTCGGCTGGTAAGCACTGGGTTTTGGGCATCATAATGCGTCAGTCGGGAAAACCGCATCCGAAAATGAGTCTGTCAGACGATTCGACTCCGAGAGGCTCTCCGATGCCCTTCTGACCAACATAGTAATCGGCCCCTTATTCATGTAGGAAAATAAAGTGGTTTGAATTGGAAAACACGCTTTTATAATTTTATATTGAAATGGTGTGAACTGCCTTTTAATATCATAATGTATCTACAATTTTACCTTAGTGATACATTTTTTTATCTTAAATAAATGAATGGACAAGGGACTCCATTTTATGCGGTGTTCTGATTTTTTCTGCTCTTAATAAGATGATGTGTACTTTCTTGCTATGTTAATGAATGTATGTTTTTAATCACCCCAGAAACTTTCACAAAGAATATTGTCCATATATGGGCATGAAGAGTTAGGGGTTGGTGAAGTGTTTTGAGGGGTGGGTGTACCTGTTAATCTTTACCACATGTAGACACACGTAGCTTTGTGAAATTTGGAGGGGAACTAATAGGACTTCAGATGCCTGGGCCTTAGAGATCATGTCCGAGGGGTATCGATTGGAGTTTGCGGAGAGCCCGGGACTTGTCCTGTTGGATGGAATTCAGCAACTCCTGGACAAATGGGCAGTTGAACACCAGCTGGGCTTTTACTCCATTCTTTTTTTAGTACAGAAAGTTTCAGGTGTCCTTCCATTTCCTTCCCTGATCCTTCTTTGGCTAAAGAGGTTCATTTGCATTCTCTGGATCTTTGTCGGGCTTTGTCCATTTATTTCGAGCATTCTTCTTCCTTTCGGAAGGCTGATTCACTTTGGTTTTCCCAATAACGGTTCTCATCCTTCTTCTGCTTCCATTTCCCGTTGGATTGAGTCTGCCATAATAAAGGCTTCCGATGTGTCTGGGTCTTCAATAAGTGGATTGGCTACCTCTTGGGGCGGTCTTTCAGGGGGCCTCTTTGTGTGATGTGTGTGCTGCGGCTACTTGGAATTCCCAGCACATTTTTCTGTTCCATTATTGTTTACAATTGGGTGGCCATTTTTCTTCCTCTGGGATCATGTCCTTCCAGCTGTGGAGAGTACTTCTGCTCAATTTGTGTCTTGAATGGCAGTTGCTTTTGTATGCTGCAATACAGTTCTGTTTTGCTTCAGCATCCTTGGTGCTTCACTGGTGTTTTTACCTTCATATCTGGAAATAGTCACAGGGTTGCTTGGGTATTGTCTCAAGCATAAGGACTGCATCCTGAAAGAGGGACGAGGAGGTAATGTCCCAGTTACTTACCAGTAATCCTCATTACTCCGAGTTTTGGTCTTCCTGGATTCAGTTCTGAGTAACCGGCATGCCGGTTGACTATTTCCTGTTTTACTGTTGTCTTTTTAGTATGGTATGTTACAGGAAGTGCTTATTTAGATCCTCCCTTTTGTGGTGGCTCTTGGGCAATGGGGGCCATCCTGAGGGAACTTTTTGGTTTTCGGTAGAGAATTGGTTCTGCCAGAAAGGAGAAGTATCTCATGCATAAGAACTGCATCCGGTAAGACCAGTACTAGGAGCAATGAAGACTAGCGGTAAGTAACCAGGGCATTCATGAGCATGTCTGATGAACAAGAATTGCTGCTAAGCCGTGCTTTTGTTTTTGTTATAAGCTGTTTCAGCATGTGTTTCTAATGCTATATTTCTCATGGTCAAATGTTTTTCTCCAACCAGGTGCAGCTCTGTCTTATCCTACATGTGTTTTAGCTGTTAAAAACTGTTGTAGCAATCTTAGTTTTTTTAATGCCCCACCTTAGTCACAGACTGAAACAGCAGAATGTATCATTTGTGTGTGTGTGTGTGTCGGTGTGTGTGTGTGTGTGTGTGTCTGTGCGCCGATTCTTGTTTTGGCGCTGATGAATGTTAAGATGATGCTTCAGATTTTTCAATGTCTGAAATAAAATTGTGTTTTTCTCTAACTCAGATAATGCCATTGCAGCAACAATCTCTGGCTGTCAAACTCAGCATCCAAGTACCAAGTGACCGGTAGTACATAGGAGCTCGAGTCCTACAGCTGATGGTCTGAAAAACAAAAGTCGTAAGCAAAAGAAGAGAGACTGCAAAGGGAACAGGAGCAACAACTACCACTTGCAAGTTTTAGTGGTAGTACTGGAGGGTGGGCCGCATTTCTTAACTTACCACATATGTCTATAGATAGTGGTTTGAGAAAGAGACCCTCTGGCTGTAAAGCGCGGTGTGTAAGTAAGCGCTCTAAGAAAGGAAACGCTTCTGGTAACAATTCTAATACCCTGCATGACTTTCATGTGCCTAAGTTAAACACTTGTAGCCCCAGAGGGGCTCTCCCCAACAGAGATTCAGACCAGATTCTATGTGTCACAACGTACCCCGATAGTGGGAGCCCAGTATTATTGCAACGCCCACCTACTCCTACCCCCAAAGTCACATTCTCAAACATCAAAAAGATTTCTCATCCAAGCTCCAAACACTGTCAAACCCCACACGAACACGATATCATTTCATTGCTTGGCGCTGATACCAAAGGTTGGGGGGGGTCCGCAAACGTACCTCTTTCCCACAGCAGACCAAAGCCTGTGGCTGGTGAACCCATTGAATGCTGCAGGAACCCACCCTCATACGGGAGCGTCAGACCACTGTTATAATAGGAGGACCCGCCATCACCGTTACCCCACTAAGGAGTGCCCCAGGCCCTATTTGCCATAATTTTAAGATTGATATAGACCCAAGTGGTGCTGCAACCGGGCAGTTCTCAGCAAATTTACAATCTCCTATACATCACCCTACTGCGCTCCCAAGCATTACAGTTACGTTGTCAGTAAGCCATGATATTTTACCTTTAATTGCAGCCCTCAGTCATGGTATGAACACTCCATCTGTCTGAGAAGCTACTATTTATACCTTAAGCAATCATGATACAGCAGCACTTGTACAAACAATAGAGGCACCAAAGCCAACATAGTTTGTATACAACAAAATGTAAAGGATTTGATTTCTGCTACTTTAGCAGATGCTCAAATTTGGCTTGACGCAGATGCAATACACAATATCCTAAATGTATCAAAATCACTTTACGTTGAGGCAAAGTCATCACTTTACTCCCGAAGCAGGGCTGCTGCAGCTACAGCGGGTAAAGCTTCTCCCTCCAGCAATTCATCTGTATTTTCAGCAATTGGTGATGTTTTTCATCTATTCAATTCTCACAGGATACTGGGTTTGAACCTGGTAGCTGCTGGTTTCTCTCTTATCAATGTGTTACATGAACATGATGCTTTTTACCAGATCAACAGAATAGCAGCTGTCAAAGCTGCTATAGATCACTTGATTCAAAATACCAAGACTCTGATTGGCTGTATTTTAGCAGAAGCCCCAATCAGCCGCGATTCCTTGAGCCTTGACTTGGGAAACTGATAATGTTCTCCAAAGAGCCAAGGTCACAAAAAGGTAAAAAAACTACAAGCCCCCGACGTAAAGAAAACTGGTTAGCTGCTAAAGTAACCAGAAATCATTTAGCCAAAAACCTAAAAAGAGCCAAAAATGTATAAGAAATATATGCCATAATATTGAAGCAAACAACGGTTATTTAACAGAGAGCACTACGCTGGTAGAGCCCCCACCTCTGATGGTCTCAACTACTCATGATACTTTAAATGTTGGTGACAACTCTACCCCCGTGTTTATAGAAAGCGTGCGCCAATTTCAGAGAGTTATCAAAAAATGTTGAGCTATAGAATTTTATGAAGAATTTCGGTTTGTCACTCTACATCTCGTAGATTCTATTAGACTAGCCCTAGAAGAGGCTATTAGTTCTATTCAACAACTGCTCGACCAAATGGCTTCTGATATCTGCCCCAATGAATATGTACACACTCGCCTGAGCGGTGGTGTGTTTACAAACCCTTTCTACTCTCACAGGCAGCCACATCGTCACCTCAATGCCTCAGATTTCCTAAACAAAGTCGTTAACATGATGAATAATAATGCTGAGATTTTGGGGTCACAAAGTTTAAAACTGGTTGAGACTGTGATAAAAAGTAGGGGGGGTGGTACCAGACAGGAGCTAAATTCTGTACTGTTTAGTAAGATCATTCAAAAGAAACGTCAGTGGTTGATTGATTTCAACAACACCGCTAGAAATTTGTGTCTGGCAGGCTGCTTGGCTGGGTTATTGGTCTATGGTAAAACCACTGATGCAAAATTGACAGAGCAAGCTCAGTTAATGAATGATGCCTTAGACATCCCCCCAGATACGGGTGCCACTTTGCAAGACATACCTGCATTTGAAAATTACTTAGGTGCGATGATTAAAGCATTATACCAGGAAGGCGGCCAGCGTTATTTGAACAGCAGAGCCCCAATCAAGTCTAAAATTCTGTTTATTCTTCTACATGAAAACCATTTTTATGGTGTGAAAGCTATCAAAATATTCCTTGGTGCTAGGTTTTACTGTGAATAGGTTTCTATGGGCCATATGTAGGAAGCCAAATACCGGTCGGTAACGGCCGATTTTCGGTAAATATCCCGTTACCGACCGGTATTTAGGCTTTTTGCTATGTAGGGGGCATATTTCAGGATTCGGTATTTACCGAATCGGTAAAACTACAGATTCGGTAAAATTACCGATTCGGTAAATACCGAATCCTGAAATGATATGTAGGGGGAGTGTCTCGTCGGTGTGTGGATTCGTTATTTACCACCAACTAAAAGTTGATGGTAAATGACGAATACCTGTAAAAAAGCATTATTGTGCTATTTGAAATGTGCAATGTGGCAGACATACATGCCCTTAGGGCATGTATGTGCGCCACATGTGCACACATGCACGAATCAGGGGTGCAACAGGGTGTCAATGTGACACCCTGCCACCCATGATAATGCCTCCCCTATTACCGATTCGGTATTTACCAAATCGGTAATGGCAACTGGCTTCCCATTCATTCCTATGGGCCTCCAGGCCTCCAGGCCGGTAAAATTCGGTATTTAAGAATCGGTAAATGTAATTTACCTACATATGGCCCTATGTCCCTAATCCCTCAGGAAGGGAAACTCATGAGGGTAACAACCAAAGTGCTCAGTATCAGATTTATAGACTCTATAAACTTCCTGCCCATGAAACTCAGTTAACTTCCTCAGGCCATGGGTTTCCTCAAGTCCAACGGTTATTTCACACATCACTTTAACAATTTGCAGAATCAGAACTACTTTGGAGCCTTGCCCCCTGCAGAATTTTACGGTGTAAACTTTATGTCACCCTCTGAGAAAACAGAATTCATGGTATGAATCCAACAAAGATCGGGTCTTCAATTTCCAGAAAGAACTGACTAATTACTATCAACAAGATGTTAACTCTTTAAGAGAGGCTTGTATCTGCTTTAAAGACGGTGTCATCACAATGACTTGGAAACATCTTGGTGAACACAGGTCAGGCAGATGAGTATGCGTATGTTGACTTCATTGAACTCTTACAGTATATCACGCTGGTTTCAGTCTGCTTGGCAATGTTTAGGTTTTGTTTTTTAAAACCTTACACATTAGTATTGCTCACCATGATAAGTATGAGCACTGTGGTTAACAGTTCACAGTCACACCATTATAAGTGGTTCCATACTCATACACACTTCATTGTCATCAATATGCTGATTCCATGTTTCCTCTTATTCACAGTGTTGCCCCTGACGAAGGGCTTTGATAGCCCAAAATGCATTGGGCAACCAGGCTATCTTGGAAAATACGTGTAATTTCATGCCATTATTGGAATTCACATGAGTCAAAGAGACTATTTGGATATTTTTGAATGTTCAATAAACTGAAGTAACTTTGGAATAACACTACGGTTTACTTACTCATTCAAGCTAAGGATTAATTTCCAATTGTGAGTGCAGAACGGGAGACACACTCCTAATCCAGGAACGTGCATTCACCTATCACCATGATAAGTATCACAGGCAGCAAAAGAGATTCTCAGCACCAGCTATTTAGTGGTTGATTTATTTGGAATAATGTAAAAAAAATCACCATCAGTCACTCTTTGAGAGGCGGTGAGCTTAACATTATTTTTTAGATGGCTATGCCAATATTGGTGGGGTCCATACATCCTTCAAATTTAAGGTTGCTTTTTCAATGGTTGCCCTATTTGTTATGCCTGAATCTATTTTAACAAGGTGCCCGCTTGTACATTCGGCCAGTTGCACAACTATTAAACTCAAGTTTCTAGAAAATGCATCTTCAATTTCAGAAGTATTTGGGAACATAAATGGCGTGAACAGTTAGCATGTAATGTGGAATTTCAGACTTTTCTCAAGGACCGTGACGTACCGAACCCTTTAAACTGCGTGATTAACTCTATGGGGGATCGAACCAACACCGTTACTCTTTATCAAAAGGCCTCTACAGATAAATAGATTTTTACTAGGATTTTATCAGCTTATACACCTTTGTAAATAAAGGTCTACCCTGTAGGACATCCCAAAATCTTTTATAAAGATTATGGTGACCACAGAATGTATTTTGGTCTAATCAGATGTAGAATTCAACCACCTACAGGACATTTTGTTTTTCCTGTGCTTCTTTACTGCTTTGAGGGCAAACTACTATTTACACTGGGCTGACCCTGCACAGAAGCCAGACACGCCTCCCAGTGTGATCACACTGATTCAGAGCATACTCTGACTGGCACCTGGTGCACCGTAGAAGTGACTGTTGCTAAAAGGCTATGTGATAGAGCGCATTTATGAGGTATGGCATTTTGGAAATGTTTCTCATGATGTGTTTACCAACGACATCAATTTACATCTTAGAAACAAGCAAGAAGCTTAGGGCTTCCCCCTGTCGTGTACCAGTAATGCTGGGAAACAGAAGTACCAGAGGGACTATTTCAGAAAGTGGGTATTTAATTGCTAGCTAGTAAAATAGGTGTGAACCTCACTAATGGACAGATTGCTAAACTGTTTCTCAATTCTCTATGGGAAAAATTGGGCCAGAGAGTAGACCGCTCAGAAACTGCTCTAATGACTGAGCCTGATGAATTTGATAAGTAATTGTTTACTACTTACTGCGAAGTGTCATCTTGCGGATTCATGGATGATGATACTGATTGTATGTGCTGGAGGTATACCAAAGAGCATTACCCGCCTTCATGCAATGGTAACATTTGTATTGCCAGTTTCACCATTGCTTATGCTAGATTAGAGCAGTAAAAACTCCTGTAATTACTTCAAGACTGTTTTATTTACCATGACACTGACTCTGTGATTTTTATGAGCAAAGAGGGTGATGTTAACCCACCTTTGGGTGACTATCTGAGGAAACTCACTAATTAGACATCCGCCAATAAATTTATCAAAGAGATTGTCTCCACAGGCCCTAAATCGTATGGCTACCAATTATCAGGCCGTAAAAACTGCTTGAAGGTGAAGGGGACCACTCTCGATGTCCATAATAGTGAAAAAGTGAATGTTCTAACTTAAAAGAGATGGTCACTCAATATGCTAAGCACTCTGAAAGGGGTGAATGTGTTCTAGAAGAGGAAAGCTTAGTAGTGCAACATCCCAGCATTGTAAGAATTAAAAAATGCTTGGAAATTGAGACATGCCCTCTTTGCAAACTATTAAAGCTTGCATATGAAAAGCGCCTTCTTAAAGATGACTATAAAGTTCTTCTTTACGGCTTTTAAGAGTCATATATCCGCTGAATAAGGTTATTACTAGAGAAAAGGCTTTCTGCTCAGGGTTCATAGGTTTAATAGAGGGCATTTAAAGTATTCATATTTGTTTACAGCATCCATTCTCCTTCATCCTCACTTCAATCCTGGAAAAAGTTCCTTTGTAAAAAAAACTTTTAGAAAATGCTCATCAAATGCTGACACAACCGCCCACCAACATAGTGTGGGCCTATTCCTGATGGCAGCGGCTCTATCAAGAACTCTCACAAACATTTCAAACCTTAAATTTATTGAGGGGCTTTCCTTGCCATTAAAAGATGACAATTTATTTCCACCCTCTAGTGCAAATATGTTAATTGTAGATGATCTAATGGCCTCTGCTTGTGACAGCGATTACATTGAAAAGCTTTTCCTCTGTATGTTCAGCATCAGAATCTCAGCATTTTATACATTGTGCAGAATGTATTCTACCAAGGTAAGAGCTGTTGAAACATGGCTCTGAACACCAAATATGTGGTGCTTTTCAAAAACCCTTGAGACAAAATTCAACGACTCTAGCCAGACAGATGTACCCTGGACGCTCTAGTTTCTTTTAAAAAGCCTTTGAGGATGCCACTCAAAGACCCTATGGGTTTCTTTTTGCCGATTTAAACATGACTCTCCCGAGGATTTCAGATTGAGGACGGGCCACTTCCAACTGGATCTTCCCATTGCTTATACTCTGAAAAAGTCCTCCCCGGCTAAAAAAAGACGATGAAATAGAAAGTCTCACATAAGTTTAGAGTGCCACCTCTTGATGACCATGTCCAGCATGGTAGTGTGAAAGCTAACTCTTTTAAGACTGTTGGTCTCATCATCCCCACAGCAAAAGAAAGCTCTACTGTGCTCCGCATCTGATATTTAGTAGCTGCAATCTCTAGGATAGCCCTAAATACCTTGAAGGGTAATGTCCATTTGAACCCCCAGCAAATCCAAGTACCTACATAGAAAAAAACAATCTTTTTAAAAAACTGAGCAATAAAAGCATATTTATTAAAACTAAAAAAGTTTCGTCAAGCAGTCTTGGGACTTCATAGAATCTCTGCTAAGCTTCACTATTCCACTTCCCACAGGAATTTATCTTGTTCCTAAACATCAGCAAGAGAGAATGCGGGCCCCCGCAAGTGATGATGCCGACAATAGAAAAATCACCAGAGATCTTCTGGATACTGAGATCAGAGCAATTCTACAGCAAAGTGATTTGCCCTTTCACAAGAAGGCTAAGATGTATACCTCTATTCTTCAAAAGTGTCTGAACTTTGTCCATAATTGTAAAATGGAAAAAGAGGGTGTAGTGATCACACAGAGACAGGCAAGGGTGAGAACACTTAGTTTAATGACTGTCAATCTCCACAGCTCCAGGTACAACTCACAACCTCCCCTTCGTATTCAAACCATCAAATTCTATCACCATGACAGTGACATCATAAGTTGTAGTGAACAGATTAATAGCCAGTAAAGAATGCATGCTTTAGAAAACCTACTACATCTCCTTTCTTTCCATGAAACAAAAACAAAGGAAAAATACATGAAAAATTAAAAAATATAAAACAAATCCAAAAGCACATATTACAAGAAAAAGCAAAATGAGGAAAAGAACATAGCAGAAACCACTGTAATCAATAAGGGACTATAAATCCAAACATTTAGGAGGAACAATTCTCCTTCCACTCTTGCGAGGAGTAACATAATTCAATGATGAATATATACCTTTACTATGCTGTTTTTTACACAGCAATACATTCACAACGCAGTTATTACAACGACCACATTGTTACCACGCAGTGCCATTACAAGGCAAGTCGTTACAATGACTTGCGCTAGATGGCGCGCTAGACTTAGGGATAGTATGATTTACTATTCCAACTCTAGTGTGTGCAACAGTAGGGAAGATGTTGGAATAGTAAATCATACAATTCCTTAGTCTAGAGCGCCATCTAGTGCAATTAGTTGTAACAACTTGCGTTGTAATAGCACTTCGTGGTAACAACGCGGTTGTTGTAACGACCACGTTGTGATTGTATTGCGGTGTGAAAACCGCGTAATAAAGGTTGTTTCCCTTAAATGATAGCTTAGGAGGCTGAGAAGGTTGCAGAAAGCACCCCCTTTGAGCTTGCTGAACATCAACAGCATCACTGCCAGACTCAAGGCGCAATTGCAACACAACCCTCTTAGGAACCTTATAAATTCTGGACAAATTCCACCAACTCCTTCCATTGACCCTCACAGCAAAATGGGAAGTGGCATCCACTTTAATAGGAGGACCGAATTTTGACAGTCCCTTTGCCAAATTAAGTGGGGACTTAATTCTCACCCAATCTCCCACATGAATGCTAGACTCAAAGCCATCCACATCAAGGACAACAGAATGAGCATGCATCCGCACATCAGTTTGAGAATCCCCACACTGTGACCATAAATCCCATTTCTTCATCCAAGCAGGGCACATATGAAAAGAAGCCACACTTCCACAGAGCGGTACAAAGGGGCTGGAACCTGTGATGGGACTGAGAGTGGTGCGATGAGCCAACAACATGCTTTGGACCACTTCCTTGAGATCAATTCTGGTAGAAACAGCCTACTGAACGCACTCAACAGGAATGCGGGTTGTGCGCTCAATGAAAGCTTTAGCCTGTGGGTGATACAGAGCCACACGGCCATGTGAGATCCCAGATTGACTTAAAAAACAGACATCTCCTTAGAAGTAAATTGTTATCTCTTTAGGGAAAGCCTCTCTGGAAAACAGACACTGGAGAAATTTGATGACTTCCTGTGTATTGGGATCAGTCATACATTGAACCTCCCACCACTTACTGAAGTAATCAGCAACAACCAAGGCAAATTTGTATTTGTTAGGTAAGACATTAAAAGGACCCACAAAATCGATGGCTAACTTCAACCAAGGACCATTGGAAAGATCCACCTCTTGTAAAGGAGGAGCAGCAACCTTGATGACGTTGTCACTGGTGCAACACGTCACACATCCCTTAACAACATAATTTACTTGGCAATCCATGGAAGGCCACCAGAACACATATCGGATCCTCTTTTTGGTACTTGTTTGTCCAAGATGACCCTCATGACCATAGTCGATGATGCGAGCTCTCAGTGACTCAGGAGGAATACATTTATCCCCCGCATGACCATTTCACCACCCTCCAAAGTAAGTTCATCAGCAATCTTAGCGAAAGGGTGAAGCTCACCATCCAAATGTTTTTCCTTGGGCCAACCGGATGCAATTAAACCCTTTACTCTCTTGAGTACAGTGTCCGACTCCATAACACAGAACCACTCACGTTCAGTAAAACAACCCTGACTTCAAACATCCACAGCCGTGATCAAGCATTCTTCATCAGCATCATCATCACAAAGTTCCTGTTTTCCTAAAGGTAAAGGAGACCTTGAGAGAAAATCAGCCCTTGTGTTTTTCCCAACAGAAATATGTGCAACCTCAAAATCATATTGTAACAATTTAGGACTTAATCTAGCAATTCTCTGAGTGTGATCCTTGACAATGTTACCATTGAGAATGGGGATGAGTGGTTTGTGATCAGTAAGTAATCTGCTCGTTTTTCCCCACAGAAAACATTTGAAACTTTTGACAGCCCATCAACACGCCAGCAACTCTCTCTCAGTTACATTCATTTTTGCTCAAAAGACTTGATGAGTTTTTACATCATTTCAGGGTTTTACTGTTATACATTGTAATACAAATTGATTGGACTGCGTCCCCAGATTGTCTAAATTTTGTTTATGTTGTTGAAATGTATTGAATTTCTGTTATGTATTTTTATTACAATGTATAACAGTAAAACACTGAAATGATGTAAACACTCATCAAGTCTTTTGAGCAAAAATGAATGTTTCTTTTGATTATTCAATGATTGAGTTCATTAAAAACTTATTGAAAATATTTTGGGGATGGTAATCCCACCATAGCAATAGTGCACAGAGGTTTTTTAGTCCAAGTGACTCAAGGTATGTAGGTTCAAGTTCAGGCACACTCTAGACAACACATGCCACCCACTGTAGCACGCTGTGTTTGTAAATAGGAAAAGCTTATCAAGTTAAATATAAATAAGAAAAAAGTGGAGTGCTTCTCTGTTAGTTTGATTCAGTATTTTATAACTATCTCATAATACCGCTATCAAGCCTGAATATGCGTTTTTAAAATATGCGTTTTTAAAATTCTTTTAAATGTATTATTGAGATTCATGTTTATTTCAGGGTAACAGAAATGAGCTGTGATTCCTTGTTTTTTATGTAACTACATCAGATTTTTTGGTTAATGTCGATACCGTGATTTATAGGCAGTGGTTCATAATGTATTTGATCATTTCTACTACCTCATTATTCCACTATTAGCTTGAATATCTATTTTTTATTATTGTTGCTAAATGTGATCAAGAATATGTAATTTCACATGATGTGCCTGTATTTACCTAAAACTGTGTTGTTGCTGTTATGTAAAGAGGTTTTTAATTAAATGATAAATATTGCATCAAAATCAAACTTCCTCCGAGCCTCTTTTACATTTAATAAAATCAATTTTGCCAAAAAACATGTTATAATTCTTTTCAATAATGTTATATGTTACATAGCAAATATTACTACAAATGTATGCTACAACCCCTATATTGTACTTACAGTGCCCATAAACATCGCTAAAACAAGAAACGCCTGGGTAAGCACCTCAAAAATTTACAGATTTGATCTTAATATTTAAAACGCTTTTGAATTCATTACAGTATCATTTTATACGCATTGATTCAAAATCTGGTTTTATTATTTTATACGCTTTTGATTTCATTACATTTTCATTTTATACGCTTTTGATTTCATTGCACCATCATTTTATAAGCCTTGATCCACAAATTGTTAGTAAAGCTTTATTTCGATATAGAAACATATCATAAAAGCAAAACATGACAACATAAAAACAATGGTCGAAACAAAGCAATTTACAATTCATATTACCATTAAAAACATTTCATATTTACACGAGATAATCTTAAAATTTATGAAAAATGAAAAAGGGACACTTTACTGTATCGTCAGTTGTTTAGCAGATCTTATGCGCCAAGCCCAGCCTAGGAATTTAGCCAAACAAATGGCAAAAAAGGGTCTTGTATCTGAGAGCAATATTCTTATAGCTTCCAGATGTGAGCGAGTTCCCAGGCTCCTACAAAGAGGCTTCAACCACCTCCGTCTAGGGGCCATATAGACTCGACACTCAAATAGAAAGTGTGCGACAGATTCGATTTTTAGCTCGCAGAATGGGCAATAGGGTACAGTTTGCAGTGGTGGTTTCCAGGTAGAGATAAACTGACATAAAGGTAAGACCCCAACCCTGAATTTAAAATATAATGCCCTATCGTATGAACTGTGAATCAAGTCCAAATATGGTTCTCTGGAGGGGATATCTTTAACCATCAAGAAGTTGGCAACAGATCTTGGGTGATTTGATTTACCAAGTCTCTCGTTATCCACCCAAGACCAGTAAGCCTTCTTCAGTTCTTGTTTAGGAGGTGCTGTTTTATTTTCCCACGCAGCTCCCAGACCGAGCTTGTATACTGCCCTCTTGACCTCTCTGAGCCAGGCGATCTTATGCCAGCCAGGTAAGGACAGTACATCTTTTAGGGCGTCTGCATAGCTGTGGAGTTCGGGGACGTTCCAAATTCTAGACCATAGTAGTAAGGGGCGTAATTTGGCTTGCTCGCAGATTGGACGAGTACCTGCGTCCAACAAGAGGGGGATTGTGGGGGTGCTCTGGGGTAGCCTCATCAGATCTTTGTGAAATTTATTTTCTAGGTGGGCCAAAGTATCCACTCTCTGGGTACCCCAAAGTTCTGCGCCATACAGTGCTGCACTCACAACCCTACCCCTATAAATATCAAGAAGTGCCCCAATAGGTTTTATGGAGGAAGCACGCTGCTCTTTAAGTAAAGCACCAACAACCCTCTTATGGGTTAGAAACACTTTTTGGTGATGGGCCTTCCAGCTCATACTATCACAAAGACGTATGCCTAGATAGTCAAATTCTTTGACCCGTTCTAATGTGACAGAGTCTAGAGTGGGGGGTTTAACAGATTTCTTAGAGGGGTTGAGGACAAGAAATTTGGTCTTGCCAATATTTATGGCCAGTCCCTTGGTGTCACAGAAGGCCTTGAAGCTGGAAAGTAGTGACTGTATGCCTGCAGGTGATTTCGAAATCAGGAGGGTGTCGTCCGCAAACAGGAGCGTCGGGATTTTCCTTCCAGCCAGGGATGGTGCATCTGCAGGATGTTGAAGAAGGTGCTCCACCACTCCATTGACGTAAAGCGAAAACAGAGTGGGGGCAAGCACACACCCCTGGCGGACGCCCCTGTCTACTGGAATACACGGGGTTTTTTCTCCCTGGGCACCCCATCTGATTTGGGCAAAGTTGTTTTCATGGAATTTTATCAGCAAGGCCAACAAATAGGGAGGTAGACCTAACTCGTCAAGGACCTTCCACAATAATGCTCTTGGAACCAGGTCGAAGGCTGTTTTTAAGTCTATGAAGACTAAGTATAAGCTGCCCCCTCCTAGCACCACTACCTTCCAATAGAGCATTAAAAGGCGGAATGTCTGCTCGACGGTGCCTGACCCTGATCTAAAACCCGCTTGGAAATCAGACAGTATCTGATTTTCATCCACCCACTCCAGAATCCTGCCCAATACCACTTTCCCCGCTACCTTTTGCGTCGAATCCAGCAAACTGATGGGGCGGTAATTGGCTGGGTCTTCCCTGCTACCCTTCTTGAAAATGGGGACTACTTCAGCGCCCCTCCAAGAGTCAGGGAAAGACCCCCCCAACATAACCTCATTAAGAAGAGCAGCAATTAATCTGCTCCAAAATGGGGGATTATTTTTTATCAAGTCGCCCGGAATCCCATCAGGTCCTGCCGCTTTGTTAGAAACAATACACCTGATTGCCTTCTCTACTTCCAAGGTGGTAAATAGGACTTCATTTGGTGGGAGATCTGTGGAACTGAGCCTTGGGAGCGGGTCTGGTTGCGGAGGCCCTGTCTGAGCCGAATACAATTTCGAAAAGTGGGCAAACCAGGCAACACCAGGGATATTACAAGTCAGTTGTTGATCAATGGGCTTGTCTCTTGATCTTAGCAAGTCCCAGAACCCCTTAGCATCTTTCCTTGTGCTCGCCTCCGTTAGGTCACGCCAAAAGTTGAAATCATATGTCCGCTTGGCCTCAGTCACAGTTTTCCTATAAAGTTTCCTTGCAGACCTGATGGTAGCTTGGTCTTTTCCTTTTACTGCAGCAACAAGATCACCCTTAGCAAGTCGACACTTGGCTGTGAACCACTTTTCACTTGTTCTCAGGGCCCCCTTTGAAGCAGTTCTGGAGCTGGGTTTGGGAATGATGAACAGCCCACTTAGTGCCGTTACAGTCTCCGTAAATAACGATAAAAACATCTTGCTATCGCTATTCGTGCTATCAAGCCTAGATTCAGCCTCTAGTAAGATGGTTTCAGCTTGTGACATCCTAGCCTCATCCGCTGAGACTCTTGCCCATTTAAGACGTCTGCCACAGTTTGAGGGAAGAATCTCATGTGAAGCTTTCCATAACTGATTAGTGGTTTCTTGAGACCCAGTTTGCCAGGAGACAGAAATGGTTAAAGCGAGAGGGTTGTGGTCGCTGTCACAGGTCTCTATAACCTCCATGTCTTGATGATATGGCCAGAGGTTATAGTTGAGCATAACAAAGTCAATTCTGGATGAGTGGCCCGTCCTATTGTATGTATGGGCACCCATGGGATCTGATTTAGAACGCCCATTCGTTGCTCTCAAGTTATGCTCCATACAAAGAGCATTTATATCGATCGCCTTTTGTGTCCATTTAGGGATCGGTTCGAGGTTCAAAATAGGGATGCCCCTCCTGTTATCCTCCTCGTTGGTATCCAGAATATCTTCTTTGGCTAAAGGCTCAAAACAGCAATTAAAATCGCCTGCCAGCAGGACGAGAGAGTCGGCGTCACAGGCAGACAGGTAGTTACTTAAGCCTAAAGAGTTTATAGATCCTCCGTTCCTATTGCCCCTTAAGTAGAGATTAAATAGTTCTAGTTTCCTTCCCCCTTTGTAGTGCACTGTTAGCCATTGAAGGTCAGGTGTTTCGGTGGTCCTTTGAGAAACACTGAGGTCTAGTGCTATGTTGATCCAGATGAAAAGACCACCGGATGGGCGTCCTTTAGAACCTTGGTGACATACAGCCGGAACATAGAAGGTCGAAAACCCCACTCTATGTCTAGGTTCCTGGCACCATGTTTCCTGTAGCAAGCAAATGTCATAGGGTGCCAGGAAGGTGTTCCATTCCGGGTTATCAAAGTTACGTGCAAGGCCAGCCACATTCCAGCTTAAGACCCTCAGTGAAGAATCGCCTGGGGAGGCAACTCTATCAGGCAGGTCGATCTCCATTGGATTAGATTGTACTGGAGGAGGGGGGATCGAACAGGGGCTGTCTGGCCTCGTTTCCACTCTTTTGCAATCTAAAATGGCCATTTTGATCGATTCCATGGCCCGGGGCAAGAGAGTCAGAAGCCCCGCTTGGCTAGTTGGAGGGCCGTTGGTTGGATTTCCAATTATGTCTATAACATGTGGAGACAATGCTTTTTCTAGTTGTGGGCATGCTGGGAACATAGAAAGTCAATCGACCTCCTCCAGGCCTCCAAATCTATTGTAGGTTGAAAGGCCATTCCAGTGTAAAAGAGTATTCTTTTGCCTCATGGGATGGGTGTTCCATGGGTGGTGCTGCACCAAGGACCAGTTATCCGCTTGGGTATGCAATTGAGGTGGGGGGTAAAAATAGGATAGCGGCCTTGGTATGACTAAAGAATCTTCACTAGTTGGCCAGGAACAGATATGGTGCGCCGTATGTGGGTCTTCAAAAGTTACAACTACACAGTCCCCTTGCTTAGATTTCTTGGTTGGGCCCACCCAGGGTATTCTACGGACCATCATTACTCGGCTTCTTTTGCCATTGGGAATCGGTCTGTTGACGTTAAGCCAGTGCATAGTTTTATTTTTCAATGACCAGTGGTTTTCGTGTTGGTCAGTGCCAATCACAGGAACGCCTGTCAACACGACCACATAGACATTGGCCTCTGGTGGAAGGTCTATATAGCCTCCTCTAAAATTTTCTTTTGGACGAGGACCCTGGGTTTCGGCAGGCTGGGGTCTGGCGGATGCTACCAGGTTTGGATTTACTTTTCCAGGCTTAGAGTTCCGTGTGGGAATCTGCGGTTTGGTAGCCTGAGGTTTAGCGGTTATGGAAACTTGATCCACAGCCACAGTCCTCGGCTTAGGAACAGGCCTTACAGCAACAGGTACTGGTGGGGGGTGCTGCTCAGCTTGCAAAACAGGGGCTGGCGAAAGTGGGTCAGATAAGGACACGCCCTGGTTTTCGAGACTTCTCAGGCCAAGAGTGGCCAGAGCAATAATGCTCTTCTCCATCTCGAGTAGATTGTTTTCTATCCTAGACAATCTTAAGTCGAGTGGTGAGAGAAGTTTTTTTAATGTTTCCCAGACTTGATCTATAAATTCCTTATCATTCCTTCCCTGGTCTTGTACCTGCGCCCCCTCGTCTACTGGGGTGGTGTTGGCTGGACCCTCTCCCATACTTTGGCATACTGACTGTGTGCTCGAGGAACCCTCAGGTAAAGCATTACGTGCCTGAGTGTTGGTCATTGTGAGCTGGTGGGAGACTGCGACCTTTGCCTTTTTACGAGAGTAGGCTGAGCGTGATTGGCGTTTTCTTTTGGGTTGTGCACCACTAACACAGGAAGTAGTTGGGAATACTTGGGAAAGGGGATTAAGGGTGGGGGTCTGGGCGTGAGAAGGTGCAGCGAAACTTAGCTCTTCTGTAATGCGTGATTGTTCTAAGGGCGGAGTGAGGGTGGAAGTAATCGGGGGCTGGTGTAAATCAACCTGGGTGGTAATACTATTTGGGCGGGCAGGGCGTGCTGGAGTGACAGCAGAGGCTATATGTCCTAGGGATGATTTTTTCGAGAGGGCAATTACCTCGGACAGCCTACGTGCAGCTACCAATTCTAGGGATACCCGGGTTTGAAGTTTAGATATTTCTTCATCGATGGCTATATTTGTGCGGGTGATGAAGTCGTCCATAGGGCCACAGATTTGTGAACCACCTTTGGAGGCTTTGCTACGTGTCATCCTAGTACTCATGGTGCTTACGATGAGATCAGGGTCGTCACTCGACTTACTAACTAGGGAGCTTCAGTTTAAGCTAACCTGTCTCAGCACGATGATACAATAACAAGCAGGTTAGGAGCAATAAGGGGGGTGGGCCAGGGCCGTCCTCTGCCGTCCTCGAACGGCCTCAAACGGCCCGCTCTTAGCCCGGTCTTCGCCCGGCGCCGACCCGCGCGCGATCCCGCGTCGCGGGGGCTCCCGCTGGCTTTATGCGCCTTCAAGCGCGCTCTGATTACGTGGGCGGGTTCGTCCCGCGAGGGTTGCTGGGAGCAGTAGTCTCCCTGCGCACAACGGCCGTGTAGGTGGAAGATACGGCGGTGGCAGGGAGACGCTGTGGTGTGCAGGTGTGGGCGCCCTCCGCCGGTGCAGGGACAGCGCGGCACAGAGAGCAGGTAGGCTGTGTGACAGGTTCAGCAACAGACTCAAAAAGTGACCCCCGCTCTGCCGGGGCTCCCGCTGGCTTTATGCGCCTTCAAGCGCGCTCTGATTACGTGGGCGGGTTCGTCCCGCGAGGGTTGCTGGGAGCAGTAGTCTCCCTGCGCACAACGGCCGTGTAGGTGGAAGATACGGCGGCGGCAGGGAGACGCTGTGGTGTGCAGGTGTGGGCGCCCTCCGCCGGTGCAGGGACAGCGCGGCACAGAGAGCAGGTAGGCTGTGTGACAGGTTCAGCAACAGACTCAAAAAGTGACCCCCGCTCTGCCGGGGCTCCCGCTGGCTTTATGCGCCTTCAAGCGCGCTCTGATTATGTGGGCGGGTTCGTCCCGCGAGGGTTGCTGGGAGCAGTAGTCTCCCTGCGCACAACGGCCGTGTAGGTGGAAGATACGGCGGCGGCAGGGAGACGCTGTGGTGTGCAGGTGTGGGCGCCCTCCGCCGGTGCAGGGACAGCGCGGCACAGAGAGCAGGTAGGCTGTGTGACAGGTTCAGCAACAGACTCAAAAAGTGACCCCCCAGAAAAAAGTGGAGTGCTTCTCTGTTAGTTTGATTCAGTATTTTATAACTATCTCATAATACCGCTATCAAGCCTGAATATGCGTTTTTAAAATATGCGTTTTTAAAATTCTTTTAAATGTATTATTGAGATTCATGTTTATTTCAGGGTAACAGAAATGAGCTGTGATTCCTTGTTTTTTATGTAACTACATCAGATTTTTTGGTTAATGTCGATACCGTGATTTATAGGCAGTGGTTCATAATGTATTTGATCATTTCTACTACCTCATTATTCCACTATTAGCTTGAATATCTATTTTTTATTATTGTTGCTAAATGTGATCAAGAATATGTAATTTCACATGATGTGCCTGTATTTACCTAAAACTGTGTTGTTGCTGTTATGTAAAGAGGTTTTTAATTAAATGATAAATATTGCATCAAAATCAAACTTCCTCCGAGCCTCTTTTACATTTAATAAAATCAATTTTGCCAAAAAACATGTTATAATTCTTTTCAATAATGTTATATGTTACATAGCAAATATTACTACAAATGTATGCTACAACCCCTATATTGTACTTACAGTGCCCATAAACATCGCTAAAACAAGAAACGCCTGGGTAAGCACCTCAAAAATTTACAGATTTGATCTTAATATTTAAAACGCTTTTGAATTCATTACAGTATCATTTTATACGCATTGATTCAAAATCTGGTTTTATTATTTTATACGCTTTTGATTTCATTACATTTTCATTTTATACGCTTTTGATTTCATTGCACCATCATTTTATAAGCCTTGATCCACAAATTATCATTATCCTATAAAACACTGAAAGACTCCAATCAAAGACCGATTAAAAAGAAAGACACCAATTTTATCAAAACAGTATAAGGACTGATTAAAAAGAAAGACACTAATCTTATCAAAACAGTATAAGGACTGAATAAAAACAGCTATGGACCGATTCCAATATAGTCCTCAGACCAAAGGGGCGTGGCCACCTGTCACATCCAATTAATGGTGATGAGTAGTATACAATCTATACTACTGGCATATTCCTAAACGGTATACTTAAGTTACTTATAAGCCCCTAGTATATGGCACAAGGTGTACACAGGGCCTGCAATTCAAATGTCATTAGTGGGCTGCAGCACCTGTTGTGCCATTCACTACAGTGGCAGTACAAACATGGCTTCACGCCTGCCATTGTAGCCTGACTATAGTAGTGTAAAAACTGCAATTTGACCTGTTAAAGTAAAACATTTTTGCAAATCAAAAACATACTTTAAAAGATATATAAATATATATGTCACCCTTACGTAAGCCTGGTAGCCAACAAGGTAGGGTGCATGGTACTTGCAAGTAGGACTTGTAAAGTTAAAATATCTTTACACTGACTAGCACCCTAAAGCTATTTTCACTGGGGCAAGCCTAGCTGTCCTATGTAGAAAACCAGCGTATAAATTGAAATACTAATGCTGTATATCGGGAATGGGACCAGCTAGAAAAAAAACAACTATTTGTGTTGATTAATAAATTCCATTTTAATGTTGAAGTTAGATTTGTAATAAATACTAAGAAAAAGTAACTTTTAGAGCACAAGCGGCTGTTATTCTTGGTGCATTTGTCTGCACTTTTTTTGCATTGATTCTGTTTTTATCAATTTATGTTCAAATATAGTAGAAACAGAAAGAAAGGGACACACTGCTTTATTGCCTACAAAACCTGTAGAATGGAAGTATTTGAATGACCATAAGATTCCTGCCCCAAGAACAGAACCTATCCTCCTCCCCTCCGATCCCTCCCCTCCATGCACTTAATTAAATTCATGGCATCTATAGAGCACACAGCTTCCTGCGAGGAGGTGTCCTGGTGCTATTTCAGAATTAGTGTACTTTTTCACTGTGGAGCCAGATGATAATAACACTCCCGCTCAGGCCAATCCCTCAGAAGACCTCTGCAGTTTGGCTTCAGCTAACACATCTTACGGTGGGGGAATCAATTGCAGCAGATTTAGATATTTAGGTCAAGTAAGTTCATTTAACTTAAATGATAGGAGAGCGGTAGCAGGGGGCCATGTCTCCTGACATGTTTCAAGTTTGTGTTCTATGGACAGCATTAGCTTTCCCATGCTCAGTAAATGCCATAATCTGTTGAGATTGTGGTGTAGTTTTGGACCCTGTCCAAGCCAAAAGGGACAGAGAAGCTTGCTGTGCTGCCCCTAGAGCTATCACCATTTGCCATCGTTCTGAAGGAAGTAACCCTTTTAGGGCCACCCAGGTCAATAATGACCACCTCTCAGCATTCCGTACTAAATGAAGAGTCCCTCAGACAGTAGAGAATACAAACCAATAACTGTTTATTCATATACACTCAGAGTGGAGCCCCAATTCAATTCAATTAAAAAAACATTATTCGGTTTATAGACATATAACCATAAAAGTGTGCAATAATACATTGTAATCACAGAATAGATTAAGGGCAATCCATGCAATAATACATTATATCACAAGATAGATTAAGAAAAAGCAGTCCACAGGTATAAGTCATACATTAGAAATACATTCCCCATGGTGATTTCTCCTAACAGTTATAATTTAGCAACATAAATTTGTCTCTTATTGACCGGCATAGGCTCCAAGTGGGATCCAAAGGGCGTCGCTAATCTCGTAGCTTTTGACCCTTTCCCAATTTCCTATTGATGAGACAGTGAAGTCATATTTTTAAGTCGAAAATTAAGGAATAGCTGGTCACTCTAATTAATCATATGTTAGGGCCTCGAGGTAAGCTAATTGTTTCCTTCTTCCTATGGCCATTGGAATAAAAGTTATAACAGACAGGCAGATATCACTTTTTTCCAGGGCACAAAGATAATTAAAAGCATCCTGATAAAGATCATATTTACCACTTTTAAAAAGAGGGGCTAAAAAATGTTTCCTGAGGTCTTTATAAAAGCTGCAAAATAAAATAAAGTGCATTGTGCTTTGTCTTGATTTGCCGTTATATGGGAAATTACAGAGGTTTTTATTACATGTCCCCTTTTTTAGAAGACAAACTGTAGATGAAGTGTATTTAAATGCAGTCTGAAGACATACAATCTTTGCTGGCTGTTTTTGACGATTGTCAGGTAGTTTGGCCTGCCCTCTTGCACATGATGTTGCAGGTAACTAGCTACCATAGATTTCTTACTCTCATTTAGTTCATTCTACTTCCTCTTTGTCCCTTTAATATAATCCTGACCACTTTTTTGGAGTATATAAGAATTTTGCCTGTGTCATTTACTCCTATATCCAGCTCCAGTTTTCTTAGACAAACATCCAGTTATGACAGCCATTTAATTTTCTTCCATGCATCTAGGTTGAGACAATCTAAAATTATCTCCTTTGTATACCGTGTACCTGTTTCATTCCATATATTTTGCCATAGGATGGTAGGTCTGATATGTAAGTTGTCTTCTAAAAAGGGGACAGCCAGTTCCTTATGAGTGAAGGCCCATTTGCTAGGAGTGCTGCAGAAGGAACTGAAATCAACAAGCATAAGGATACATTATGTACATTCATAACCGGGCGAAAACACGCCCACGGTGTATTTTTCCAAGCAGGTGCAATTAAACAGCGAAATACATAAAAATGGTTTCAGCGCTCATATCTTACATAAAGCAACAAAAGGAAAAAAAACTACAAACAGTAATAAGAAATCTCATTAATAAACAGTTATGAGCACTCCATACTATCAACATCAGGAAGTGAAACAATAAGGAGGTAGGAATTCTCGAAAATTCCTTCATCGATATTCATCAGATCCTCAATATCCTTTTGAATCATTATGGCAGCATTTGTGTCATGAATTGATATCTTCTTTTTAGGAGTGAGAATAGTTGTACAGTAGGAGCAGCAGAAGGGCAGACACTGAATAAGGGCACAGCAGAGCACCAATATCACAATCAGATAAATCACTTTTTCAAGAATCCAGCCCCAGCTCAAAACGGTTATCCCCAACTTAGTTAATATATATTAATCTGGTTTTGTCAAAGGTCGGTCAATCATGGATAATTCACGCACCTTTCTTAACATCATACATTTAGCTTCAAAATCCACTTCTCCAATAGTGGCCATTACCTTAGATGCCAAAAAAGCATTTGATAGGGTTAATTGGGACTTTATTTTCGGTGCTCTGAAATGGCATGGCTTTAGTCCCCCTATCATTAAACTTATACAACTCTGATATTCGGCACCAACTACTTCAGTCTGGGTTAATGGCTGTCAATCCCGATATTTCCCTCTCCTCAGAAGAACCAGACAGGGTTGTCCTCTTTCTCCCCTCCTATTCATACTCGCACTTGAACCTTTCCTAGAGACTATTAGACGTTCCACTCAGTATACAGGGTTTCAATTTCAGAACATGGATATTAAATTTACTGCATATGCGGACTATATCTTATTATTTATGTCTAACCCTTCGGTTTCCTTACCGGCCTTCTTTTCCCTATTACAAGATTACTCTACGGTTTCCGGTTACAAATTGAACATTGATAAATCTGAAATTCTACCTTTAAATAAATTCTGTCTACCCTTCATTTGTTCTGATTCTGGTTCTGAATGGAAATCTTCACATATCAAGTGCCTTGGTGTTCTCTACTCTAACAATATCAAAGACCTTGTTAAACTTAATCACATTGATATCTTTAAGAAACTCTCTACCCTCATTGATGGATGGTCCCCTCTTTTCCTTTCTTGGTGGGGTAGATTAGCTACGATTAAGATGATGCTTCTTCCAATCATTAACTTCTACCTCTCCATGCTCCCTATCTCTCTTCCTAATTCTTTCTTTTGCACCATCAATAGTTCACTGATTAAGTTCCTTTGGAATAAACGGAGACCCAGAATTTCATTGGCTCGTCTCCAACTTTCTAAAGGGTTGGGTGGGGTTAATTTCCCCAATCTCAGACAATACCATTCAGCTTTCACCTTGAAACAAGTTTGGACTTTTTTATTCGACTTCAATACTCCATCATGTACTGCATGGAGTGCCCTAGAACAAGCCCAATACTCTCCTTTTTCTCTCTCCTCCGCGATTCATGTTACTGTGCCTCCGAAGCGTATGTCCTTTCCTACTCTTACTCACTCCAAACCTCTTGTGGTTTCTTTACTCGGCATGCATCTTTCCTCGGCTGATCGCTCCCTAAGCATACCTATTTGGTATAATAAATATTTCAAGATCAATAATCGGGCCTTATTTTGGAAGGAATGGATTGATAAGGGTATTATTACCCCCCAGCAATTGTTGAATGATGGCTCTTTCATGTTATTCTCTGAACTTCAAACTATGTATGGTATTTCTCCTCACTACTCTTCCCATTATAATTTACTTAGGGATGCCCTCACTCACTTCTACTTCCCAGAATGTCCTACTGCTACATCTGATCACCCCTCTCCTTCTTTTGTTTCTATTGATTTTTCCACTCAATTTAGAGCTGCCACTATCTATAAGTTACTATCACATTCCCCTGTTGCTAGAACCAAATCAGCCATGGAACTATTATGGGAACATGACTTAGTCCTGGATCTCTCCCTTCACGCATGGGATCTTCTCTGGTCTAAGATACATACTACGTCACGCTCAGCTAGCACCACACAGACCCTATACTACTTCTATAACAGGCTATTTTTTTTACCCCTAATGACCTTTATCGATTTAAATTACTGGACTCTCCTAAATGTTGGTCTTGTTCTCACAAGAAAGGGGATTTTCTTCATATGTTTTTTCACTGTCCCTTAGTTCAAGCCTTTTGGTCTCGTATTTGGTTGAAGTTAAATGATATTTTATCCTCTAATGTTCCCTTTCCCATTACACATGTTTTCTTGGGACACTCCTCCCCTGCATGGGTCAATCATAGCACTGTAGGTAATTTTATTAATTTATTTTTAGCTGTTTCGCTCCAGGTCATCACCACTAATTGGAAAGATACTTAAAAAATCTCTTATCAAGCCTGGTGGAATTTACTGTGTCACCATCATAGAATGGACAGAGCTTATACTACCTCTACATCTTTGTTGATTAAGAGAGTCTTATTATGGTTGCCATTAACTAATTTCTTTCTAAAATGTCAAAATGACTTTACCTGTAGCATATTACATTGTTGCTTTTTGTATAGTTAATATTACTTTCTGAATGCTTACATTGTATCTTTTTTAGGACTCTCCTTTTTCTTCTTTTCTTTCTTCTCCCCCTTCTCTCTTCTCTCCTCTTTTTTCTTTCTCTCTCTTTTTCTTCATCTTAAAATCTTTAAAATGCAATTACTCTAGGTACAGTTTTTTTATTATTGGATATTGCTTGTCCTTGCTTTTCATTACATGTTCTACCTTATCAAATATCCTGTTAATACATGACTTTGCAATAATGTTTTACATGGTTTATAACTTCAATAAAGCATTCTAAACTAAAAAAGAATCCAGCCCCAGCTGCCAAAGAGAGACCAACTCCAATTCCCACTTTCCATTCCTTTGACATTTTCAAGGGTATCTAGAATGTGTTTGGTAATATTCTTTTCCATATTCTTGATCCCGACCACACACTGATTGCCCACTACCGCGCATACACCACTACTTTTAGCTCAAATAAAATCAACAGCATATCTGGTCTGTTCCAAATATATTCGCATACTCTCCAACTGAGTGGTGGTGCCACACAAAGCTGCTACTGTGTAATTTGCAGCTTACACCCACAATATTCTCTAGCCTTCACACCCCTGGCCATAGAGGTACCACCCAAAGTGAAAATAGAAAAAAGGATATTTCTAAAAGTGATCCCATTACTATAATTATTGACCTCTATATCGGTCACATTCCAAGAGCTACATCATATGTGCCATTGTGGATATTAGAATACGCCCCATTAGACAAAAAGAAAAACTCTGAGTGTGCATATATCAGTCCTTCTTAATCCACTTTCTGCATACCTGGAGTTCATTCCAAAAGTATTTGGATCCTTGTCATTCACCAAAGAGATCGTATTTTTGTACAGCACTATTCCTGAGCAATTTATATACAGTGCTCTTCACAATGGGGCAACAAGCAGGATAATAACCAGCCTCCCGGGTAATGATCAATTACTTGCAATGCCAACCCACCAATGTAACATTCTGTTTTTCCACATAGAAATTGTCGCAATATGTATTGTTATTACAACCTGGGTAACCTATCCCCAGTGGATTTCTATGGTATATACATAGTCCTGATTAACCAAAAGCAAATACTCCTTTCACTTCTGTGAATTGAGGTGGTCCAGTATAAGTATAGTTTACAAGTGACAATGGACATGCAGTCCACAGACTAGTGACAGATTAGGTGGGGTAAAAAGCTGTCCCTTCTCCGAAGAACCTTTTATGTGTCTCCAAGAATACATTAGTCGGGCTGTTTTTTTATTTCTTTTTGGGTAGATAACCTTAAAGGGGCATAAAGGTACACTTTGATCATGTTCCAAAACCCATGACACCACACACAATACTATTATCAGCAAAACCAAAAGAACCACACATATCATTTGTTTTTCCATGTCCACATCATATTATGTGCAACAAGAACCATTTGCTGCTCTTCTTCAGCAACCTTTCTACCAAAGGGATGCATTATGGATTGCAAAGAGGCAAGAATACAAAGAAAATATACAAGTTCCCAGTGTCCGTCAGAGCCTCACTGGTGCAGGCTCCTATCGTCCATCAATAAGTTGGCGCTCTTGAGCATCGATGATGAAGCTTGCTCGGTCCTAAGCTCTTAAAAATCTATCCCATGTGGATAAAGATGGTATACCAACAAGGTATAATTCTGTTCTCCCTAGCTTCAGACGAAATGGGCAAAGTGAGTACAAAATTCTCCACTAATTTCAATTAATTCCGTTGGTACTGAACTCAGTACTACCTATCTCGCGCTGTCCATCCCTAATCATTCTTATTCTTGGACTCAGTATCCCTCAGCCGAGGGCGCAAATTGTACCTAGTATCCCCAGGCACTGTGAGATCAACAAACAAAGGCTCCAGAATAGCTAAAATGTCTGGGGGAACAGCCTCATTCAAAACATCATCGTTCTCCTTATCGGTCTGCAACCAGGTCAGCTGGGCGTCGCTGAAGGGAACAAACCTGGGCACCTGTTCACACTCGGTGTCACCCACACCCTCCTTGACCCACTGATTGTATGGCAATAACATCCGTGTCAACAATAGAACTTGCTCAGGACCCTTCCAGTGGGGCTCCAAACCTTTCTTCCGCTGGAAGTTCCAAATGAGAATAAAATCTCCAGGCTGAATGTCGTGGCTAGGCCCCTCTGGCACAGAAGGTAGGGACTCTCGCACCTGTTGGTGAATAGAGCTTAAACTTTCTGTTAACTGGCCTAGGTAATCAAGCAACACAGGATACTCAATATCAGAATATTTACGAGGAGGTGGGACACATTTTACCGGTGTCCGGACATGACCTCATAAGGTAATAATCCTGTTCTAGAATGAGCTGTGTTTCCTGTTGACAAAAGAGCTAACGGTAGAGCATCTGGCCACTCCTGAACTAAAAACTCAAAAACGTACCCCCGCCAAATGGAGAGAAAGTGGAGGGTGAGCTACTCATCAAAAGATAAAGTTGCCTATCTAACAGGTATGAGAGAATATAAAAAATGCATCCTAAATGCTAAAGCCGTTCACTTCTCATCTAGAATTCTTACCTCCACCAACCAATCTAAAGAAATATTTAACATCGTAGAGGAACTGTCCAATCCAGACAGAGTATTAAGTAAGCCTATCCCTTCACAAAATTTATGACTGAACAATTTTTTTATTGAGAAAATCTCCCGTATCAAGGCTTGCATACCCACCCATATAGCCCAAGAAGTTTCCCACTCCATATATAAAAACTCATGATCCTTGGACACTTTCTCCCTCATCGATCCTAAGACCTTTCATATCTTTCTGCTTAAAGTCAGCTCTGGTTCCCCTACCGACCACTGCCCTCCACATGTCTTAAAGGAGGCTTTTTCTGCCCTTCCTGGCCCTGTCCTTACCCTGTTAAATAACTCTTTATCTCAGGGCCATGTACCTAAATCTTTTAAAGAAGCTACTGTGATCTCTCTCCTGAAGAAATCGTGAGCCGACCCCCTGACTCTGTCCAACTATCGACCTATTTCCCTGCTCCTATATCTGGCTAAGATGTTGGAGGCTCATGTGGCAAAGTGTTTGTCCAGTTTTCTGGAACAAACTAACTTTCTTGATCCACACCAAGCGGGTTTCCGTACCGGCCATTCCATGGAGACAGTCATTACTGCAGTGATGGATGCCCTACAGGAGAAGGCTGATAAGAGGACTCCTCAGGCCCTGGTGCTGCTGGACTTATCTGCAGCTTTTGACACGGTCGACGATGGTATCTTGGTGGACCGTGTCAAGGATGCGGGCATCCAGGGGCCAGCTTTAAGCTGGAATTGCTCCTTTCTAGAGGATTTCTCCCAGGCTGTCAGCCTGGCTCAGTTTATGGCGCCCAAGCAAAGTACTATGTGCGGGGTACCACAAGGATCCTCGCTCTCTCCACTTTTATTCAACCTTTACCTTCTACCACTGATCAGGTCACTGAAGGAAAGTAAAACGGTTACTTTCAATTATGCTGATGACATGCAGCTTCTATTCACCGTTGATAATTCACTCCTCTCAGTCTCGGATTTCCAGTCAACCATGCGGTTCGTTAGTCACTGGATGGACAGAAATCATCTAAAACTAAACCCAGGAAAGACTGAATTCATCTTGACAGGCGGCAGCCAGAAATTCTGGGGCTCTCACTATTGGCCAGGAGAACTGGGCCCAACCCTACCACCTCTTCTTCTGCCAAGAGCCTTGGAGTTATTATATCAAATGACCTGTCCCTAAAAAGGCAAGTGGGTTCTGTTCTGCACTCACCAGTTGCGAAAAATCAGAAAGATAAGCAGATTGCTGACCCAAGCCGTGCTGGTACAGGTTGTAATGGCCATGGTTCTATCGCGGCTCGACTACTCAAATGCAATCTATCTTGGATTACCAGTTGGTCTTATGAAACGGCTGCAGATAGTCCAAAACCAGGTGGCTAGACTGATATACCGGCAACCTAGATGGCGTCATGCTTTCCCCCTTCTGAGGGAATTGCACTGGCTTCCTATGCCCCAACGATGTGCATTTAAGACTTGTTGCCTGGTATTCAAGTTACTGCATGGTCAGGGTCCTGGATTCATAGACAACCTCATTTCTAGATACACCCCTTCACGAAACCTTCGCTCTGTTCACCTTCAGCTACTATCAATCCCTACTTTCAAATTAAAGCGACAAGGAGGTGCCAGGTTTGCCACCCTGGCCCCTAAGCTATGGAATTCTATCCCGCTGGAAATCAGGTCGACTACTGACCTACTTAAATTTAGAAAACTGCTTAAAACTTGGTTGTTTGGTCAGGCTTACAATTTAACTTTTCATCTTTCTGGCATTTCCTAGATCCAGCGCCAGGAAACCAATCCGGTGAACGAGCTCTATAAAACACTACTAATATAACATAACATTTTAACCCTGTTGTCTCTTGGATTTTTCTGCCAATTTCAGTTTGAGCACCATTGTACTTCTCAACAAGACCAGCTGACTGGGGGTGATTGGCAGCGTGAAATTTCTGCCTAATGTGCAACCCTTAACAAATCAATGTAATCATTTTCCCATTAAAATGACTTCCGTTGTCACTCCAGATAACTCGGGGCAAGCCAAAACGAGGAAACTACTCTTTAAGGAGTACCTTCGCAGTCGCAATGGCCGTATTATCTTTAGGGGGTAGGCCTCAACCCATTTACTGAACGCACATCCAACCACCAAAACGTACTTAAGATTATTGCATCTCTCTAATTCGATGTAGTCCATTTGTAGGACTTCAAAAGGAAAAGTGGGTGGTGTAAAATTACCAGGTGGTGTAGGGGTACCCTTCCCTGGATTATGCATCATACAGACCATGCTGTATTTCACCAAATGCGCAGCTGTCTTGGAGATGTTATCATTATGGCACACAGGGGCTAACAATTTACAAATGTCTTTTGCGCTAATATGAGCTGGACCATGTGCCATAGTAACCACAGGAAGAACATATGCATCCAGCAACATCCATTTCTGTTGCCTCGATTTATCAATCCAGCACCCTTCCTCATTCAACCGTGCTGTACTCTCCTGCCATTTGGACAATTCGTCTATCGTGACTTTGCTTTGTATCTCCTTTACACTCTCAAGGGTATTTTCAAACATAACCTCGGGAGCCCACCTAGCTGGACCTGCAACAATCATACGTTTCATTTTACTTCGGGCTGTTTCCTTAGCTACCTGATCTGTAAAAGCATTTCCTCTACCCACATCATCTGTAACTTTTCTATGGGCGCTGCATTTGATTATTGCCAATTTCTTGGGGAGCGTTAAAGCAGACAAAAGCCGCTATATGAGGTGCCCATGCTGAATCTTGGTACCATAAGAGATAAGAAAGCGTTTCTCTGCCCAAAGCCGCCCAAGATTTTGCGCGACCCCAAATGCGTACTGGCTGTCAGGATAAATTTTGACAACCAACCCTTCACTCAATTCGCAAGTTTGAATAAGGGCAGCAAATTCAGCAGCTTGAGCCAACTGATAGGGGACTCGTGATGTCTCTATCACCGTCCGCAATGTAGTGATAGCATCAGCTGCAGTGGTGGTGCCATCTGGTCATTTAAAACAAGGGCCATCGACATATAGCTCTCCTTGAGGGTCAGATAAGGGAACATCAGTCAGGTCTACCCTTCCTTACGTCTCTTCCTCTGTCCGGAAAATACAGTCATGTTTGTCGACTGCATTATTCTCAGAAGAGAGGATGCGGCTGGATTCAGAGTGGCACATCTCTTGATCGTAATGTGTTTAGCAAACAATGTCAATTGATAGCCAGTAAGACGTGCACTGGTGAGGTGCTGTGTCTTCGTCTTATTCAAAAGTGTATCCACAGCATGGGGCAAACATAACTGTGAGGTCTGTATCAAGTACGAGTCCAGCCGATTGCCGGATTGAAGTGGCCACAGTCGTGACTGCTCTCAGGCAACTCGGAAGGGCCCTAGCAACAGGGTCAAGCACAGCAGAAAAGTATGTCCAAGGCCTCTGCTTATCCTCAAACTTCTGTGTTAGGACAGAAAGTGCGCAGCCAGCCATCTCGTGGATATAGAGCACAAACGGTTTGTTATAATTCGGTGTGCCAAATGACGGAGACGAGTAAAGCGCAGTTTTTAATTGTTCAAAAGACTTTTGCATTCAGGCATCCAAGGCAAGGGCTCATGCACTGCTTTCGTTGTTATTGCAAGCTAAGGTTTGATTAGCAGCGAGTAATTTGGGATCCACTGGTGACAGTAGAAAGTAATACCTATACCTATAAAAGCACGTACATCTCTCTGAGTTTGTGGAATTGGCACTTTAACAGTGGTACTGATACGCTCAGTGGTCAATCTCCTACCCTCCTTTGACAGTAGGTGACCTAATTAGGTAACTTCCTGTCGACAGTACTGACATTTGAAAAGAGAGACCTTATGACCATGATGTGCCAAATGCATTGAAAATTTCACCGTACTGTCTTTGCAACCCTGTTCCGTATCAGAAGCGATTAACATGTCATCAACGTATTGCACCTATACATTACCTGGAGGAAGCAATAATGAATCTAACTGACTTTTCAATGCTCAACTATCAATACATGGACTCTCTGTATGGCCCTGAGGAGCTCGACAGAATCTAAAACTTCTGCTTGCCAGATTAAATCCAAACAAATACCTACTTTCTGGATGGATAGGAGTACTAAAAAATAAGTTTTTCAGATCAACGACAGAAAAGAACTTAGCAGTAGATGGAATCATCGTTATGAGGGTAGTGATATCAGGAACCACTGGAAACTGTGGAACTACAATTTTATTAACCTCTTGCAAATCCATCACAAAGCGATAAACATCATCAATAGCATCAGAGGAACCCAAAGGTGTCCTCTTAAGGACCGGAAGTATAGGACTATTACCAATGTTGGCAGACGTTTCCTCAACTACTCCCTTTCGTATCAAATCTTGAATAATTTGAAGAAAAGCCCATTCACCTGACTGTGGTATCTTATACGGAGGAATGCTGGGTAGAATAGCATTTTCTCAAACTTGTAGAAAAACTGGTGGTATATGCAACAGACCCACATCCTTATCACCTGTGGCCCATAGGGTGCGTGGTACCTGAGCAAATTTAGCTGAGAGGTGGGCACTCTGTGACAAACACTGCCTAGTACTCACATCCAGACCTATAGTAATATAAACACCTGCAGGGGAAAAATAAATAGTAGCATGCAATTTCTTCAACAGATTCAAACCCATCAAATTTTTACCACTGTTAGATGATAATAGGAACGGAGATTCCACAGTGAAAGGACCAACAGTCATTGTAAGGGGTCATGAACTGGAGCTTACTACCGGTACATCTGAAAAACCTACCGAAACATTATTGTGGCCCGACAGAGCCGCCTCGGGGATCATGTGCCGAGAAACAGAACTCTTTGTCGCACCTGTGTCCACCAAAAATTCCTTAGTCGATCCTTGCAAATCCGCAGTGACATAAGGACCACACTGATCCACAGGTATCAGAACTGGTCCCTCACTCTGTCCCTGGCTGTCCTAACTCTAAGACATACCCGTCACATCATCCATGTCAAAATCATCATGATAATACTGTCCATCTCTTGGGTGATCAAAATAATTATTGTCAGAATGGCCCACAGAAGTCGCAGCATTCTGATTTCTGTCGGTCCCAAGACCCCTACTACCAGAACCTCGTCCGCTGGGGGACACAACCTTCTGTAAAAGTACCGGACACTGGCAGCGACAATGTCCTTCCTTCTTACACTTACAATACGCACATTGATTCTGGCCCAAAGGTGTAACCGAAGGCTGCCTAGTACGCGGAAGTTGTCTAGAAGGACCTCCTCGTCCCCTACTATTGCCCCTAAATGCTTGCTGCAACAACACCTTTGTCTTTAGATCTTTATGTTTTTTATCAGTTTTATCTTTCTCCTCCTGATGGCGATGTTCATAATTTGGGACATATTTAAAATAGCAGAGGGAGAAAACGTAGACCAAATACTCTCAGACGCCGGCACACAAATCATTATGTCAGGAAGAAGGGTAGTAACAAACCTGTCAACAAACAAACAAACTCCTCCCTCAGTGGACATATCCTGCTCACTATAATCCAAAAACGTGTCTTCAAACCAAGTTAAGAAATCAAACACACTCTCATCTTTCTTCTGTCGACAAGCTGTCAATCTGTCCCAGCTTACCTTCTTAGGTGGAATAAGAGTGTGCACATACGTAAATAGATCAGGCAAAGCAAGTATCTCAGCGCAAGGTTTATCACCTGGCTTCCTTTCCTGATCCCATCCTTTCATTACATCCCAAGTACCACACAATTCTGCAACATGATCTTGAGAATGGACCTGTCTCCAAATATCGACTGGAACAAGAAGACCACAAAACATTTCAATATCAGCAAGAGTCATTACAGTGGGAGAGGCAGCCTCTGTTAATTCTTTATAATAAACTGTAGGATTTTTCCTAGGGTCTGGCAGCGTAGCCTTAAGGATTAGAACCTCACTTCTTTTCCATGGAGTATGAACCCATTGCTCCTAAAATGGTCCGCTACGGCCGGTCTAGTGAAATTACAGCCCTGGTCCGTTACCCGAGGTATTTCTGGATGATATATTGGATGAACTTCATGCATCGGGAACTGAGTAATTTTAGTCAGACTCTTATCATACAATCGAACTCTATAAGAAACTATAATAGCAACATTTGCAAGCACCTGTCCTAGGGCTAAATCTGCTACATAAACACGGTCCTTAATAACAAATAACACTTGTGGGGCCTCTGTTTTAATATGTGTGCACCAAAGGTTAATCAATGTAGCGGACATATGTTGAAGAACGTGCTGCTGTAGAAAAGGCTCAAACTCAGGCATAGCTTGTCAAATATCCTCAGTGCCATAAACCGAAGTACTAGCCCACTTCATAGCCTGTCTTGCTAACACATTCTTCTCATCCTCACCTACTCCAGAGTGCACCAAAGGGCCCACTCGCTCCCTAAATTTTGCCCAATCCCTGTCCTCAAATCCTCGTACTGGCGTTGCAGCATCCACAAATATTGGATGAGGAATAACCATAGGAGGAGAAGCGACAGAGGTAGTAGGTACGGCTGTGGTTAGTGTTTGCACCAGAGGAGAAAGAACAGAGTACACTGGGGTTGGAACAGCAGATGCAGTAGAGGTCACAGTCATCAAAGATGGCGAGGACAAAGAAGGAGCCGGGGGCGCCGTAGCCAAAGCTGTCGAAGCAACAGCCGTAGATACAGGTACGACCGAAGCAGATAAAACAGGGTGCTGTGACTGTAAAGGAACAGTGGGATATATCCTCTGTGGGGCATAGGGAGGCCGGGGTCAAGTATCTAACAGCTCCTCCACAAAAGTATAATTTTCAATATGCAGCCGAAGTCTCCTATCTTCACATTCAATTCCTGACTCCTGTTTTTCTCTACCATATGCTACAGCTTTTTGCGTCAATGTTTGCATTTTCCCTTTCCTTGCATTCCTCTCCATCTTTAACCACCTCTGACTGGCCTACTTCTGCCAAGTCCGGAGGGAGTCAATCATTGGCTCTCTACTTCGTCTCTTAAACAACTGTTCCTGTAAAAACCCAATCTTTTGTTCATCAAAAGTGCCCATCAGAGGCCACTGCAACTCGGCATTGTCCCTCGTATATTTTTGCCATAATGTACTACATATAATAGGGAAAAGACCATGTTTGTACATACATATCAAAATTAGGGCTGCCCTCAGGAGGCGCAGGTTGAGCTTCTTCCAATCGAGCATCTGCAGAACAACAACAACACAAATTCCAAAGTTTGCTTAGGCCAGCCATTTCAAAAGAAAAACAAAGTCGTTAGTTTTACCTGCCAAAGTATTTGCAAATACTTTTTATCAAAAACAGTCTTTAGCGTACCGAACTCAAATCTAAACAGTACCATATTCACAAAGAACCAAAACAAACTCACCTGATATCAGTGGTACAAATGAACCAGTTCTCCGCTGCCGACTTTTCAGACCAGACGGTCAGATCCAAGGGTTCGCCATTCAGGACTCTAGTCAGGATGACCACTTGGCGAGGCACCGTCCGGCGGGACTGAAGGTGCAGCTGTGAGTAACAGAAATTCTTCTTGCAGGGATCCCTGAGCCGTCAGTCCAACCGGACGATGTCCTCAGCCTCCCCCCTCGTCTACGGAAAGGGGATGTAACAATCACCCAAAGGAGTCCCTGTTCAGGTGCCAACTGAAGAAAGTAACCTGTTTAGGGCCACCCAGGTCACTAATGAGCACTTCCGTACTAAATGAAGAGTCAGTCAGACAGTAGAAAATACAAACCAAAGTTTATTCGTACACAATCGGAGTGGAGCCCCATCTGCCCAGTTTCTAGGAGCACTGCAAAAGGAACAGAAATCGATAAGCATAAAGATACATTATGTACGTTTCGTAACCGGGCGAAAACACGCCCACAGTGGAATTTTCCAAGCAGGTGCAATTAAGCAGCGAAATACAGAAAAAACCAGTTTCCGCACTCATATCTTACACAAAGTAACATAGTCCAAGGTCGTTGCATCTGGAGCCCACCACCAGACAAGGGGGAGAGGGCTTCTATCTAGTGAGAAAGCTATGTGCTGACATGAATAGTGTGCTCATTACTGAAACAAAACCCAAGTGAAGAAGCGAAACTCAGAGAGGAGCATTTCTTGGAATTTAACTAAATCTGTTCCGAACAGCCTAAAATGGAGCCCAAATAGAAAATGGCACAGCGAATGCTAACTTGCATGGAGCGCAGTGCTCCATGCAAGTTAGCATTCGCTGTGCCATGCATGAACAACTTCTATCCTAACATTTTTAGGGACTTCAGGTGGTATGTTAATTGGTTCAGTAGGCCCAGCAGAACATACACTGGATGCCGCAGGATCTGTGTATCAAAAACATTGTCTGTCATTTAGGTCTTTCACCCAGCACCCTTCCAAATTTGGGCAGTTCCAGTCCAGGCGTACTGCATCCGTAACCCTCACTGCCTCTCCAGCATTCCTTGCTGTGTTCAGGGCAGCATTTCTGTACTCTCCCAGGGGTCCAGTACCAGTATGTGGCTTAAAAGCAGTCTCACTGCTGGATGTACTACGTGTGGTGTGCCTTGCTCTGTAGAAAGAATCTTCCCATTCCATGTATGTAAGCTCCCTTCCCAATTCTGCCTCCAATCATTTTTGTCCTGGTTACTTCATACCATAGGGAGTGGCTGTGCTCATACAGAGTATAGTTCTGTGATCATTTGGCTATCATTGTCCTTCAGGAAGACCTATTTTTTAAAAGGTGTTAGTGGTTTAATTGAGAAATGTATCACCCAGTATCCTATCTGTAGGTAGTGGATATGTTCTAACTCGAGTAGCCCAAAGTCACTTTCTAGTTTATCAAAGGGAATGATCCCTGCTATATCAAAAAGCTACCTACTCTTTTGCACCCTGCTGATTGCCATTGATGAAATCGGTCAGCTTGGAGGCCAGGGTGAAAGTGGTGTTGGTGAAGATAGGGGCTATTAGGGACAGGAATGATGTAAGCCCTTCCGCTCCCCCACTCTCTCCCAAACCGCCATAGTGGTTATTGGAGAGGAATGTCAACCCCGCACTCTGTGTCTTCATCATAGCCAGGGACATTTCCTGATATGAGTGCCTGCCACTCCCTGGTCCATGAAGCATCGGTGTTTTTCAGAAGCTGTTCGGCCCCACTCCACCAAGTAATGAAGTTGTGCTGCCTTGTCATATTGTGCAATGTTGAGCACTGCAAACCCCTCTCACTGGTAGGTCTGTAAATCAATAAGCATTGCATTCAGGGCCTCCTCATGTCCCACACCAACTTTTTTTTTTCTATTTGCAATGTCATTATTGCACTGTGTGGAGGAGACAGCGTAAGTGATTGGGACACAAACAACACCCCAGGCAAATGTTTCATCTTGATGGCCGCACATCGTCCTAGCCTTGATAGATGGTACCAGCACCAGTGAAAATTTCACTTGACTAAGAAGCCCTCGATAACTGATCTTTGCTGTGGGAGCAACCTGCACCCCCCTAGATACGATATGGACATGTCGGCCCATGTCACAGAGTATTGAGCACTTAGGTGTTCTTGATGTGCATGAGGTACCATTAAGTTGAGGGCCTGTGATTTCTGTAGGTTAGCTTTCAACCTGGAAACATAAATAAGCTCCACAGCTTGGATAAAAGAGCCTGCAAGGAGGTAAGCAGATCTATTAGGGCCATGATCAAATCTCCACATAGAGGCTAATAGTGTGGGTGTCTGTGCTGTACCGTACCCTGGCATTGCTCTTGTAAGCCTGGATGCATTGGGCTTGCGGTTCCATGTATAAGGCGAACAGGAGCGGCAATAAAGTGCACCCCTGTTTTGTCCCTCTTTGTATGTGAAAGGAGCCTGTGGACTCCCCATTGCTTCAAGTACAAATCAAGTACAGCCACTCTAACAAACGCTTTTTCAGCATCAATGGTGAACAATAGCGCATCTTTCTGAGACCTTTTGACTTTATGGTTTATGTTTTTATTTGGGATAAAACCTGCCTGGTCTGGGTCTATCAGATGGGGCATACAGGGGTTCAGTCTAGCAGCTAATATGCTGGCGTAGAGCTTCGCATCACATTTATCAGCAAGAGAGGCCTTTACTATCTACAGAGCTGCTTATTCTTCCTTGTTTTGGGAAGGACTCTAATTAAGGCCTCTAGCATAGAGATGATCAGTAAGCAGCTGTCTGCGAAGGAGTTGAAGAGTCTGGTGAGAAGTGGGGCTAAGGTCTGGCAGAAGGTTTGTGGAAAAGTTATGTAAAGCCATCGGGCCCAAGGGATTAAAGGGACTTATGCTGGGCCATGGCATTGATCATCTCCTCTACCCTAATAAGTTTCTCAAGATTTTGGGATTGGAATGGCATGCGTTTAATCACCTCCACCCCTGCCGGATATATATATGGATCACTGACGAAATATCAAGAAGGAGAATATCGAATTGCCAAAATATCGAAGGAAAAATATAGAATGCCAAAATATCGAAGCCCTATCTCCAAACAGGTAAGTACAAAATTATAGAATCCAAAATATCGTTGTAAAAAATATAGTTAGTCACAATATCGAATTATTTTAAATATCTTAAAATAAATGTAAAATTAATGAAATAAAACATATAATTAACTGAAACATACTTAAAAATACTTAAATAACTTTAAAATTATTAAATAATTAATGTAAGTAAAAAAACAGGGGTAAAAATTACTATTCCCACTCCAGAGAGTGCAACAGTAGGGAAAGCGTTGGATAGCGGGAGGGCAAAATTTACTATTCCCACTCCAGTGAGTGCAACAGTAGGGAAAACGTCAGATGGCGTAGGGGTAAAAATTACTATTCCCACTCCAAAGAGTGCAACAGTAGGGAAAGCGTTGGATAGCGTAGGGGTAAAAATTACTATTCCCACTCCAGAGAGTGCAACAGTAGGGAAAGCGTTGGCTAGCGTAGGGGTAAAAATTAGTATTCCCACTCCAGTGAGTGCAACTGTAGGGTAACGTTGGATAGCGTAGGGGTAAAAATTACTATTCTCACTCCAGAGAGTGCAACAGTAGGGAAAGCGTTGGATAGCGGGAGGGTAAAAATTACTATTCCCACTCCAAAGAGTGCAACAGTAGGGAAAACGTTGGATAGCGTAGGGGTAAAAATTATTATTCCCACTCAAAAGAGTGCAACAGTAGGGAAAGCGTTGAATAGCGTAGGGGTAAAAATTACTATTCCCACTCCAGAGAGTTCAACAGTAGGGAAAGCGTTGGATAGCGGGAGGGTAAAATTTACTATTCCCACTCCAGTGAGTGCAACTGTAGGGCAAGCGTTGGATACCGTAGGGGTAAACATTATTATTCCCACTCCAGTGAGTGCAATAGTAGGGAAAGCGTTGGATAGCGTAGGGGTAAAAATTACTATTCCCACTCCAGTGAGTGCAATAGTAGGGAAAATACGAATTTTATATTTTATTAATACTAAATAAATTATTAATACCCATAAAAAATATTAAAAGTAATTACCAATCACACAATATTTAATAATTAATTTATTATAAATACCAATATTTTTAAATTAATAACCTATTAATAATTAATTACCAACCAATTAATTTTCAATACCAAAAATTAATAAATGACATTAATACCAATTAATAATTAATTAAGAATAAATTAATTAGCAATATACAAAAATTATTTCAATAATTAATTATTTACAATTAAATTAATTCCCATCATATTCCCCTATAAACCCACAACCCGCTACAAATAATAAATGAATACAATTAACATAATTATCAATTAAACAATTAATACAAATTAATTATCAATTAATACAAATTATTTACCAATTAATAATTAATCAACAACCAATTAATTTTCAATACCAATTAATAATTACCTAATAACGACTAAATTACTTCCCACCCTATTCCCCTATAAACCCACAACCCGCTACAGAAGTAAAACGCAAAATTAAATTAAAAATAATTAATAATTCCTAAAAATTATTATTTAGGTGCCGATTCCGATCCTGTAAAACCCGGGTACGAATGGTCGTACGGAGCGTTTTCTCCGTACGACTAGTACCCGGGAAATCCTCCTTACAAACCAGCAACTACGAATCGTACAGAAATACCATTTCCGTACGATTCGTACAAAAGTACGTGCAGCGAAAAAATATCCACAATTCCGATCCGGGACATCGCATACGTGACGTCCGGACGGAGTCAGGCAGCGTTTTACGGACCAGCAAGTACGATTCGTGCCTACGTCGCTCCGCACGGACCATTTTTTACGGCAGCCAAAAACTGCTGGGAAATTGAGGACGAAGCGAAGAACGAGCACCGGTACGCGACGGACAGCCATGGACCGCATCTTACGTGTCATCCCGGCCCTCCTAGCCTACGACCTGGTGCACAGAAACCCACGCAGACACCGCAGAAGGTCAGAACAACACCCAGGGGCAAAGGGGGGGGCAGGGGCAGGAAACATAACCCCCACCCAAGTTAAATTGTATATATGTCCTGTACATACATGACCTCCTGGCTCTGGTGACTTCGGAGGGGGGGTGTGTCCACCACTCCCTACATACCGTCACAACGGAAGTGGACGTGGACGCGTACCCGTCACCACGACAATGGTGGTATGGACCGTACCCACGCTGTGGGGCGTGGGTACGGCCCGTACCACCATTGGAGTGGTGATGGAGGTGTACGCGCCGTACCCAGGCCCTCAGAGCGTGGGTACAGCCCGTACCACCATTGGAGTGGTGATGGAGGTGTACGCGCCGTACCCACGCCTTCAGAGCGTGGGTATGGCCCGTACCACCATTGGAGTGGTGATGGAGTGGTAAGCGCCGTACCCAAGCCCTCAGAGCATGGGTACGGCCCGTACCACCATTGGAGTGGTGATGGAGGGGTACGTGCCGTACCCACGCCCTCAGAGCGTGGGTACGGCGCGTACACCTCCATCACCACTCCAATGGTGGTACGAGCCGTACCCACGCCCCCACAGCGTGGGTACGGTGCGTACACCTCCATCACCACTCCAATGGTGGTACGGGCCGTACCCATGCTTCGAGGGCGTGGGTACGGCACGTACACCTCCATCACCACTCCAATGGTGGTACGGGCCGTACCCATGCCCCCACAGTGTGGGTACAGCGCGTACACCTCCATCACCATTCCAATGGTGGTACGGGCCGTACCCATGCTCTGAGGGCGTGGGTACGTGCGTACACCTCCATCACCACTCCAATGGTGGTACGCGCTGTACCCACGCCCTCAGAGCGTGAGTACGGCCCGTACACCCTATGAATGCGGAGTTAGGGTCCGTCCCACCCGTACCCCCACGGCACCAGTACAGAATGGACACAATGCGTACACATGCCACGAATGTTGGCATAGGGCCTGGTGCAGCATATAAGCAGTATATTGGTGTGTGTGTATGCACAGGACAGCAGTGTACTGCACCAAGGGGGCGGGTGGGATGGTGGGTGGGTGGCTGCAGAGGACTCCCAGCAGTGGTCAGAGAAATGGGGGTGGGTGCCCAGGCCTCCCAGCAGTGCCCAGACATATTAGTGGTGGGTGCAGAGGCCTCCCAGCAGTGCCCAGACATATGAGGGTTGGGTGCAGAGGACTCCCAGCATTGGCCAGACATATGAGGGGTGGGTGCAGAGGCCTCCCAGTAGTGCCCAGACATATGAGGGGTGGGTGCAGAGGCCTCCCAGCAGTGCCCAGACATATGAGGGGTGGGTGCAGAGGCCTCCCATTAGTGCCCAGACATATGGGGTTGTAGAGGTGTGGGAGGAACAGCACTCAGACCAGGTCGTTTAACGTAAGGTTTTATTGTGGAAGTTACACGTCTAAATCTGCTAGGCAGTCTTTCCTCCTTCTTTGCTGGCTCCGTGGTTGCAGCGGTGATGTTGGTCCTCTTTCCAGCTACGGGGGCGTCCTCCGCTGGTACTCCGGGACTCCAGGACCCACAGGACGTATGTAAAGGAAGGGAAAAAGGGGCCGTTAGGACTCTAATGTGTGACGCTTGGAAACCCTAAAACCGGGGCCGGGGGTGAGGACACACCATCTCTTGTGTTTTCTATGTAGTGCTTGTGCATCGATCTCAGTGCAACGTGTGAGCAGTGAAGGGATAGGGGGAAAGGGGAACACGGCGTTCTAAAGACTCTTTCGCCACCCCATCCAGCCCTTGACCCGCTCCCGTACCTGGGGTAGCCACCCTCCTCCAGGAGAGTGGCCGGCGCTGCGTGGGTACGTTGGCCTCCTGGCTTTCCTCCGGGCTCAGTCGTGAAGTCCCCGTCTGGTAGCTCCGCTGGGCCGTCTTCTCCGCTCTCCGATCTCCTTCTCCGCTCCTCGTCTCCTGGAATCCACTCTTCGGTGATGTCACACGCCGTTGTCTGGTCTTCCGCCCCAATATCCAATCCTGTGTGTCCACGTGACGACGGGGGCGTGGCTTCCGCGAACAGGCAGTGCGTCTTAACCCCTTCGATGCTGCGCAGATTCCGCCGCTGTGCTGACGGAATCTTGCGCGGGCGTGGTCATGACGGAATGGTTCCGTCATGAGCACAGCTCAACCGTGGGTCATGACGGAACCATTCCGTCATGAGCACCGAAGGGGTTAAAGGGACCCGTCCCGTATTCTGTATCCGCTTCCGTAGTCTCGCACGTACCCCAATCGTCCTGCGGGTGGGTAAAAGAATAAGGTAGTGGGGGTGTAGGTAACCACCAGTCCTGGTTATCCCGTACCTCCTCTTGAGACGCTATGTCCCGTTTACAGAGGGGTGGGTGCATATCACTCCCAGCAGTGCCCAGACATCTGAGGGGTGGGTGCCAATCACTCCCAGCAGCGCCCAGACATATGAGGGGTGGGTGCAGAGGCCTCCCAGCAGTGCCCAGACATATGAGGGGTGGGTGCATATCACTCCCAGCAGTGCCCAGACATATGAGGGGTGGGTAAGGAGGCCTCCCAATGGTGCCCAGACATATGAGGGGTGGGTGCAGAGGCCTCCCAGCAGTGCCCAGAAATATGAGGGGTGGGTGCATATCACTCCCAGCAGTGCCCAGACATATGAGGGGTGGGTGGCAATCACTCCCAGCAGTGCCCAGACATATGAGGGGTGGGTGCAGAGGCCTCCCAGCAGTGCCCAGACATATGAGGGGTGGGTGCATATCACTCCCAGCAGTGCCCAGATATATGAGGGGTGGGTGGCAATCACTCCCAGCAGCGCCCAGACATATGAGGGGTGGGTGCAGAGGCCTCCCAGCAATGCCCAGACATATGAGGGGTGGGTGCATATCACTCCCAGCAGTGCCCAGGCATATGAGGGGTGGGTGCAGAGGCCTCCCAGTAGTGCCCAGACATATGAGGGGTGGGTGCAGAGGCCTGCCAGCAGTGCCCAGACATATGAGGGGTGGGTGCATATCACTCCCAGCAGTGCCCAGACATATGAGGGGTGGGTGCCAATCACTCCCAGCAGTGCCCAGACATATGAGGGGTGGGTGCAGAGGCCTCCCAGCAGTGCCCAGACATATGAGGGGTGGGTGCATATCTCTCCCAGCAGTGCCCAGACATATGAGGGGTGGGTGCCAATCACTCCCAGCAGTGCCCAGACATATGAGGGGTGGGTGCAGAGGCCTCCCAGCAGTGCCCAGGCATATGAGGGTGGGTGCATATCACTCCCAGCAGTGCCCAGGCATATGAGGGATGGGTGCATATCACTCCCAGACATACGAGGGGTGGGTGCATATCACTCCCAGCAGTGCCCAGACATATGAGGGGTGGGTGCATATCACTCCCAGCAGTGCCCAGACATATGAGGGGTGGGTGCAGAGGCCTCCCAGTAGTGCCCAGACATATGAGGGGTGGGTGCAGAGGCCTCCCAGCAGTGCCCAGACATATGAGGGGTGGGTGCATATCACTCCCAGCAGTGCCCAGACATATGAGGGGTGGGTGCCAATCACTCCCAGCAGTGCCCAGACATATGAGGGGTGGGTGCAGAGGCCTCCCAGCAGTGCCCAGCCATATGAGGGGTGGGTGCATATCACTCCCAGCAGTGCCCAGACATATGAGGGGTGGGTGCCAATCACTCCCAGCAGTGCCCAGACATATGAGGGGTGGGTGCAGAGGCCTCCCAGCAGTACCCAGACATATGATGGGTGGGTGCATATCACTCCCAGCAGTGCCCACACATATGAGGGGTAGGTGCAGAGGCCTCCCAGTAGTGCCCAGACATATGAGGGGTGGGTGCAGAGGACTCCCAGCAGTGGCCAGACATATGAGGGGTGGGTGCATCATCCTCAGATGACCACAACTCCATGGGTCCATGAACGCGTCCCCAATGTGCGACTATGTTGAGAGTGCCATATCAACCCATCACTGACAGCAGTGTCCCACTCCCATGAGGATGGATGTCATTCCCCCACTGCATGACACACCACATGTGGGTGCGATGACAAATGACACATGCATACCCACCCCTGGCGGATGCAGCACAATACACACACTGAGATCATGTCACAAGACTGTACAGTTATGTGAAACCCACTAAACTAAGAGAGCCAAAGGGAACACACACTGTCACGCACATTCCAGGACTGATAGGAATGTACAGGTGCTGGCACAGCCACCAAGTTGTTGTCTCCCATGGAAGGAATAGGGTGGACTTCCCACAGATACAATGCCCACAATTGTCAGTCAGGTGACCAAATACCCTGCAAAATAAGTACCATATGTGTGCTAGGCTGGGAGTACACACATGCATAGTGAAGAAAAGGGACCATTTCCCCATGGAGGCATGGTAACATACTCCATACACAAGTAGAGTGACTACCAAGGATGGCACAGACGATGCAGCCGGACACATTGCTGAGCAGGCATGGACATAGTTGAAGGGATCCATCAGCCACCAAGGGAATGTAGACACAGGTCAGCACAACAATGGTGCAACTCCCTGCAGGGAAGATGTCAGGTGCCACAGAGGAAGGAACACTCCTTGGGACAATGTCTCAAAACACAAAGAGCATACACGACCAAAGAATCATTGCAGAGACGGTGTGATGCCACGCAGATACCAGGGTCCACCCCATCAGCAGCAGACTACTACATTTCCCAGATACCCAACACATGATCACCACCCCAACTCATGGAGCATCAGCACCAACATCAATACCTGAAAAGCAATTGTGTGCAAAGTAATAACAAAATGCTTTATTCAGCATGAAAACAAAAAGTAGAAAAGGACACTATTTACAAAGGCCATAGGCAGGAGGGAGTAGGGTAGGTGTTGGGGGTGAAGGGACGGACGACTCCACCACAGGGGGTGGGGCAGCGCCAAAGGTGGAGGTCAGTATTGCGCTGCACACGTCCGCAAGCTCTTTCAGCGTCTCCCCTGCACCGGAAGGAACCACAGGCCCCAAGGAGGGGGGCGGGGGGGGTCAGAGGGATGGGTTGCAGTGCAACTGGGGGAGGTGGTGGACAGGGGGGGGACTCAACTCCCCTACCCATGGAGTGCCTTGCCCGTTTGCGGGCTGGTGAGCCAGTGGGGCTGAGGCCCAGCACAGCCAAGTAGCTCTCTTTGTCAAACTGTGTGGCAGGGGAGCCGAGGGGAGTGCCTTTGGAGGGACTTGGTAGTGAGGCATGCGGACTCAGACTGTGGCTGTGTGTCTGCCTGTGTGCCCTAGACCGAGGGGGTGTGCCTTCTTCACCCGAGTGTGCATGACAGGAGGTGTGCGCTTGCCCTTCCCTGTTGGTGTGCTGCCTGTGTCTGGTGTGGTGCCTGCCGGGGAAGGTGTGTGTGTGCTTGGGACAGGAATGAGAGTGTGAAGTGTGGATGGCGCAGGGGTAGGTGGGGGGACGAAGCGCTGCAGGAGACTCACTGCTGCCGTCAGTGATGAGTCCATGGACCTCAGCAACATCCGTTGGTCAGACATCGCTGATGACATGCCCTCCATGTACGACACCATCTGTGTCAGCAGTCTGGTGTGGCCATGGAGGACAGTCAGGATCGATGTCTGCCCAACCTGCAACTGCCGCTGAATGTCCACAGACTCAGCAGTGAGGGCAGCAGGGGAGACAGGGGCAGGGGGTGCGGTGCCTGGCACAAAGGAGACACGTTGTTGCCCTACACGGACAGAAGGGACCCGAGCAACTGGGAGGGCGGTGATGGGAATGGAGGGGGCGGTGACAGTTGTAGTGCTGCTGCCAGCTGTTGGAGCAGCCTCCGCACCCTGAGGGAGTTCAGCCTCGGACTCGTCTGCGTCGTAGTCGGTGGTGGTACTACCCAGGTCCTCCGCCGCACTCCCCTTGCCCTCCGTGCCACTTGATGCTGCCGACTCGCCAGGAGTGGTGGCACTGGTGCTGGATCCCTCCTCCACGTCCGTGCAGGTGTCTCCCTCGATGTCCCCCGATGATGCTGTGGGCAAGGTGAAGAGACAGGAAAGAATCAGTCACCTGTGTACATCTGACACATGAGTCCAAACTAAATAGGTCACAGTGCATATCATGAAAAGCATCATGAGGAACATCTAGAATACCCAGCACATATGTAAGCCCTGCACTCCCCAGTTGGTTCACCCAACATGCCCCCTGAAATAATGAAAATCAGGACACCACAGCAAATAACTGGATATCCAATTATACAGAGAAGCTAGTGTCTGTGAACAGTGGAGCACAGGCAGACCATGACGGCATGCCACCTCCTGGTCACTGTGAATGAAATAGTATTGGTGCACCCAATTGCAAATAACAGACGCCAATGCTGAAGGGGTCCCCACACTCATAGACCTGTGAGTACTGTAGAAAAGCACAAGTAATACTATCTGATCCATTGGGAAGCACAAAACTTTACACAATTGACATATTTGGAATGTGTGAATGTCCCACCTGTGGAACAGAACACACATGTGCATGAATATCAGAAGTCACACAAGGAGGTGCACACAAAACTACATTTACACAGTCATTGTATGAGCTGGCCGCCTAATGTCAAGAAGCCAATGTTAAGAAGAAATGTGGTATCAGGAAGTACATATACATGGCACCACGGTGGTCGGGATGACTTGACACCGGTAAGTTGGCATCAGCAACAACCAAGTACTAACCCAAATGCTAACACACTGTGGGAACATGGATATGTATAATTCCCCAAAAAATTTTGGACAGAAATGTGCCCATGTTCTAATTGTGCCAGCGTGTTCCACAAAAGTGTAAAAGTGGTACTTGTGCACTCCCTTGGGAGACATCTGCCATGCAGGCACATCAATGTCCTTCACAAAAATCAAAGTGAAGCAAATAAACTATTGGGACATGTTGACAAGTGTAGTGAGTGCCAGGGCACATGACTTCTTGAATAACAACTTAAAACATGCCACCTGTCACATGGCCATCCGTACCATGATGACACAATTGGCAACACATCTGACACACTACCTGTCATGTGGAGTGGCACACATGTCCAGACACAGGACAATGCATTAGCAAATGGCCCTGATATTGTGTTGGAATAAGGAGCACCTGCACTGAGGAGACACCCTGATGTGAATGAAGAATGTCCACACAGATGTTAGCACACGCAGACCAAACCACATAGCATCTGGAGCACACACCCGTGCCAATAATGGATGAGCAGGAAACATGTTTTTTAACCTGTGACACATGCTGCAAAGCACAAACATGACACCCTGCACAACATGCCTGGGTCACTGCACGTTGAGTGCTAGTCCAGACAATCATCACACACTGGTCAGACCTGGCAAGGAGACATAAGGTTTGGACATGCAGTCCTTGCCCACAAAAACACCCCATACCTGAGACAATGGGATTGAGACAGTTCAGGAAGTGACACCTCTCAATCTGGGTTTAATAAAAAGTGCATCAGGAAATCCTAAATGTACTCCACATCACCTCGTGAGGCTGCCAACACATATTTGTGACAAAAAACCTCAACAGATTGTTGTACATAGACACACAGGCACTGGCCAGTGTGAGTATGCAGAAGCAAAATGGGGTCAGCCTGTACAATGGGCACATGTAGCACACTTTAGATAAATACAAATGAGGCCAGGCAACAATGCCACAGAGGGAAAACTATGCTGAACACATTGAGAATGGGCACAGTGTTGGATGACACACATTATACCGAGGCAAGGGTGTCTTAGGGTACTGTAGTGGGCACACTGCTCCATGGTCCTGGAATTATCTGACTGTAACATGAGCTGCCGTCCCGGCACTATGCATATCTCCCACTCATGCACATCATGTCTGAGGCCACAACATCGGTCATGCATGCTGCAAGTCTGTTCATTTGAACACTCACACTCCCATGTTGAGACTCAGCATCAGTGCCAACTGATATGGACCCCCGAATGACTGAACAGGACAGGGCACAGGCAAGGTAACAACACATGTCTCCGACCCCACCCCCACATGATGCAGATAGCAATGTGCACTTGGATTAACTGCCAGCCTAGATGACCATGTGCAACAGTGATTACACTCAGACCAGGGAACACATGTCAAGGAGGGGAAAGGAAGAAGAACAGCAACGGATGACTTTGGGGAACAGAAAATGCAATGCACATATTAACCCTGGCAGTGTATCCATGCGACTGAGCACTTCCCAAAGCTGGTGACACACAACAAACACACATGTACGTACCCCCTTGCTGCTGCTGCTTCGCCTGTAACCGCCTATCCATGTCAGGGAAGACCACCGCCAGGACACGCTTCATTTGGTGGGTCAGGCGCCGGCGCCCGCGGTTCTTGCCTTCAGGTGAGTCCCTCAGCAGGACCCGGGGGATCCTCCTGGTCCAGCACCGGATGTCCAGCGTTTCCTCACCTGAGCCAGGCGCCGACTGCGACCCTCCACGGAGATCACGGCCCTGACGGCCCGCTTCCATATCTTCCCCTTCTCGTAGGTTACCTGTGAGGATGCCAAAGTGAGAACAGATCACTACACCTGCTCCATGTCACAGAGACACACATTAGAACATCTTTGATTTGTTGAACAGGGCATAGTATGCTGCAAAATAATAGCACCTTTGTCATAGGGACATTGGCCTCTGTGTAAGGCCCAATGCACTACATGGCATTGGAAGTACACAGGTGGCATGAGGGGTGCGACACACTCCCTGATCATGGCACACACTGTACATCACAAGCAACACAAAGCTGATGGCCAGCACCTCCAAGCAGTCACATGCCCCAGGCCACTGACCCAACATAAGCAGACTACACAGACACACATAGGCACAGATCATTCACCTGCCAGTGGCAACAGCCGATACAAACCTCACTCTGCACATGTGCCACTTGCCTGGGGGGGTGTCACAGGCATGGGGCTAGCCCAGCAAGTCAGACACACAGCACGGATCACTTCTCACATCAGATGGGTAGAGCTGTTGCCTCCTCCATGCAGCGTGGTGCAACACCCTCTATCAAACCAAGTTTTTAGAGGGCGAGGACTGGCCGATGATGAAGCATGACACCAGGTGGTGTGTGAGGCCAGTCCGTAACTTTTAGTGAGATGTCCACACTCACATTCACATAACACCACTCAACATTGTTTAGGTCATTCTAATAGGAGTGGCCCTATTTGTGTATACTAAGTTGTGTTGGAGGCAGGCCATCTCTTATTACCCTAACAAGCCTCTAGTTCCCTTCCCCAGCGAACCTGGGGGTAGTGTGCATTGACAGACTCTGTATGTAGCATATGTGTATTAGCTGTTGAACATGTGCTCAGTTCATTGACATTGGTGTAATGTACTCGATCTTGGTTATTCTTTCCAAATTTCTGCAGGGCACTGCCTCTCCCCCGACCAATGCCAGACTTGGCTGCCATGAGGGAACGTGACTGCATACGCCGCTACAGATTCCCCCAACAGTTAATTGAGGACCTGACAAACAGGCTGGCACCACACCTCGAACCGCGACACAGTTATCCGACTGCGCTGACCCCCAAGATGAAGGTGATATCAGCCCTACATTTCTTTGCCACGGTACGTTTCAATTCACCATAGCTGATGTGGGTGGCATGTCCCAGACCATGTTCAGCCGTGTCCTGCATGATGTTTTAGAAGCCATGTTGGAGCACCTGGATGAATTCATCCATTTTCCAACTCGTGAGCAGTTGACAGGTATCAAGGGTGAGTTCTATGCCCTGGGAGGGATGCCCCATGTAATTGGGTCCATTGATGGGACACATGTGGCTTTGGTAGCACCACAGGCACAGGAGGTAGCCTATAGAAACAAAAAACATTATCACTCCATTAATGCCCTTGTGGTGTGTCTTGCTAACATGCTGATTTCCCATGTCTGTGCACGTTATCCAGGGTCAGCACACGATGCCTACATCATGAGGCGTAGCAGGGTGCCAGAAATGATGCTGCAGCTGCACAACGAACGAGCATGTCTTGTTGGTGGGTAGACTCTGTTTGTCCAGTATTCAGCGGTATCTTAGTATGTGACGGCATCTCCTGACCCACTTCTTTCCATGATGTTTCCATGTAAGGGACTCTGGCTATCCCAACATGCCATGGCTGGTAATGCCTCTCCGCAACCCGAGAACAGCTACAGATCACCGTTACAACAACGCCCATGGGCAGACCAGGCGAGTGATTGAGAGGACGTTTGGCCTCCTGAAGAGCCGATTCCGTTGCCTCCACAAGACCGGTGGGTCCCTCCCATATGCACCGGTGAAGGTCTGCAAAATCTTCCTCATGTGCTGCATGCTGCACAACATGGCAGTGGAGAAAGCTGTGCCACTCATCCTGGATCCCGATGAGCAGGAACATCCACCCTGGAGGATGACGGCCTTGGTCACGAGGCAAGTGAGGAGGAGGAGGAGGACATCCGGAGTCAGCTCATACGCAACTTCTTCTCATAATGGTGAGTCCCTGGGTCTGAGTGTGCACGCTTGGAGCCTTGTGTGGCATGTGTTGCAATGTGTGTGTCCAGCTGACTGTATGCTAAGTGACTTTGAGGTGTGTGCTGATGTGTCACTCGAGTGCTGATGTCATTCCACACATTTTAGCTGACACACTCAATTGACAACTAGCATGGTGTCAACCTTATTCATGTAGAGTACATGACCATGCATAAGGATGACTATGTTTTTCCTGACTTCTTGTGTGTCTCTCATCCCCAGGTAGTTGCGCATGCTGTCTGCTCGTGGCATCGTTGTGCTCCTGCTATTCCTCATGAGTAATGCAACGTGTGCTGAATCAGCGTTACATGCACGGACATGGTGAAAAGTCTCCTTTGGGTAAGGATTGCAGCAAGGCATTTTGGGTGTGGTAGTTGTTTGTAATGTGTGGGCACTGCTCCTGTGCAGGTTTTGTTACTATGCATACATGTCGGCTCACCATGGGGCACATGACATGTAGCATGACTCACATGAATTGATAGTCACACTTTGTGACAGTCATCTGTTATGGGATTGTGGTTTTTGATGAAGGCATCAATGTGTGTACAACTTCCCTCGGAAACATACGGGAGGCTACGGGTGGACATATTGCGGGACATCCCCATAAGAGGCTCAATGGGGAATTGCAGCCTCTCCGTGTGCAGCAGGGGATGTTTGGCTCACCCCCTTCACTTGTGTGCCACTCTCATGGATTTACAGCATCTGTGGTGCAAAGGGGGTGTCCAGTGTAGGTCCCACATGTTAATCCAAATGACCTGTGAGTCTGTTAATATTGATGCATTTCCATAGGTGTGAGCCTAAGTAATAAAGGTGTTCCTCAGCCTCCAAGGTGACTCATCTCTGTCAATGCAGGTCTCTTGCCACTGTGCATGCGCCATCTCTGGCATGGTTGTCAAGGATTGTGCATATGAGTTTATGTGTAGATTAGCAACCTGCATGCTCTTCTACATGTATTTGATTCTCTATTGTGCATGAAGTCCATGGCTGTGTATGTGTTTTGGTATGTTGGTCCCCACAACGGGCCTTCAACACCTTCTGGGGTGTGTTTCCTGTGCGCAGCTTGGCCTTCAGTTTCATGATCCGGTGTCAGTCATCTTTGGGGATTGTGCATCCTTTGTCTCTGGGTGTGCCATTGAAAACCGGTCACTCCTTCCTTGACATACACCTGTTGCAGTAGTCCTTTCTGACATCCTAGTCTTTGTGTGGAAATTGTGGCTTAGTTCCCAGGACATGCCGCCTGCTGTTGCAGCCACTGCAGCAAGGGCACACGAAGTTTCCTGATTTGGCAACACACACACATCAAAGATGCTCCTCCCTTCCTCCATCAACCCATTAATTTGGCTGTCATCAGCTTGTCTGTGCCACAGTTGCGGCCACAGGCTGGGCCGTCTGCACATGCAACGTGCACATTGCACGAGCCTCATGTCCTTGCATGACCCACATCACACTACAGTCTGATGTTGCAGCCACCCTCCAAGCAATGTCCATCCACACATCTGCCGCCAGCTCTCAAGGCATACACTAAGCGCACACACAACACCTTTGCATGATGAGTGTGCAACTCCGACTGCCTACACAGCGCTGCCACGCCTTCCAGGCCCTGTCACACCCACCTGGTTATGTCCCTCCTACTCCCCACCGGCTCTGTACCCCGGCAAGGCCATGGGAGTGGGACTCAAGGCTTCTGCATGTAGTATGCTGTCGTTGTGAGGCACATGGCACAGGTATCATCTCTCAGCGTGTCAATCTACAATGTGTCCAGGACCCCCCTCTCCACCATCAAATGCGCACACAACCTCATCATCAACTCGTATGCCATTGACAGCCAGGTGCTCCTCACCCTCACCAAGGACGCAGACATTGCCAGTTCCAATATTCTAGATTGCATGAGATCCATTGATGAATGGCAGAGCAGCAGCCACCTGAGGCTGGACTTGTACAGGACTGAGGTCAACATCTGAGGATTGTCCCCTTACAGCTGGGTCAACTGCTTGTGTCCCACCCGCAGAAGCCCCGCACAAGCACCCAGTGTCCATGCACACAAAATGGTGTGCATCATGGATTGCGTGCTCACATTGGCCAGGGTAATCACCAGCATCTGTGCCTCAGACTGCAACACCCTCTGCATTATGCACATGATCTCCAGATAGATCCACTCCAAGGAAAGACGGACCATCCCCCAGGACCACGACAACATCCGTGTCAAATACTGCCCTGCCCTCTACGGGGCAGCCACATCCAAACTCCCAGGACACTTGTCCACATCCAGGCTGCATCTGCACACCTCAGCTGCAAAATCCCACGCCCCAGCCCCATCACCGTCCAGCAGAGATAGCTGCAATGGATCACTGTGTGCTGCAGGATGACCTTTAGACTCCCCACCCACACTCAGGAGGCAGGCCACAACCCCGACCCAACACCAACCTTGTACCACTGTCATCCGAGAACCCGTAGTGCCATCTCCGTGCATCCAACCTTGACCTGGCCACCATTCTTCAGATCCACCGTACTCCAGCATGCAGGACATAGTTCTCCCACCTGGGAACACATACCTGGGACTCCCTCCCCGGGAACCTCCTAATGAGGCATGACCTCTACGCCTTAATGATACTCTTCCAAATATATCTGTCCGCACAGTATTGCAAGCAACCCCTCAGCAGCGTGAGGCCATCACAGGTGAGTATTGTGCTCCATGTCTGCATTGACTGATAAATTGTGACCCATGTGTGTCCTGTACCAGACTCAGATCCCAGGGTATGGATGGCTGGAGTTAGTTCAACACTCAGGCATAGTTTGACATTTACACACACATATGTCGTGGACTAATGCAAAAAGACAGCAACATCTCATGAAAAAATAAAGATTTTTATTTAGGGTGGGGTACGTGTTCTGGTAGATAAACTATGGTGCTCTACCGGGTGCATAGAATCCAAAGTTCACAGGGGGAGATGGGATCCTTTGCTTTGGAAGTCATCAGAGTCCAGACCACAGTGTTGGTCATCATTGGTCAGACTGTGACCAGCAAGTGCATGTGGCAGAGAATGTCATTGGATGAGGTGCTGCTGTTGCGCCAGAGGGCCAGGTGCCATGCCAGGTGACCTGGGAGATGTGGATGGTCCGCTGACTCTCACGGTCTTTTCCGTGGACGACCCACCTTCCTGGGGGGACCCTCAGATGCAGGCCTTGACGATGTCTGTGATGCTCCGTCGGACGAATCCTCCTCCTCCTCCCTCCCTGTGGCTGGTGGTGGTCTTCGCCTGGTGGCACAGGGAGGGTTGCCCATGTTGTCAGCTATCCGACGGAGTGAACGGCTCATGTCCGTTTGCACCGCCAGGAGCTCAGCCAGTCTTGCCTCCATCCGTCCTTGGTGTTGTTGTTGACTGGCATGTTGCTCGACCTGCAGGTTCTTCATCTCGTCGAGGGTCCCCTTCATCTCTGTGAGGCTCGACACTACCTGGCTGATGCCCCTGGTGTAACGCCGGTATGTGTCCAGGATGTGGCGTATGTGTGACATACCGGTTCCCTCAGCAGCCTGGTCAGGTTCTCGCCTCTGCCTGCCTCCACTCCCACCACACCTGCCCACACGAGCCTGGCCTGCCGTTGTGGAAACATCGGGTCTACGGGACTCCTGAGGGATGGCATTAGCGGGGTTGTCTGCCTCCTCCTGGGTGCCCGGAGAACCTTGTCCCTCCTGGTCAGACTGGCTGTGTTGTTCAGTGAGAGCAGGGCTCCTGTGTGTCTCCTGGGATGTGGCAGGAATGGGGGTGGGGGTTGGCACAGATGTACCTGACGCAGGTGCTGCAGGGGCTTGGGCACCAGAGGGGCCAGGTTGGTCGGGGTCATCCACGGAGTGGTGAGAGTCGTCGCTGCCGGTGGGATCATCTTCGCGCTGAGCCTGGGACTGTGATTGTTCCCCCCCATTGTTGGGGGGAGGTCGATGACGTTGCCCTGTGTGTGACAGAGAGACAATGTTAATGCTGTTTCATGCCACATCCATGTTTCATGCATATTCAAGTTGTCACAGATCCTCCAGGTAGTTGGATGTGCCTAGCAGTCCTCTCAATGTACACTTGGGGATGGGTATGTTGCGGGGGACAGATTGGTATGTTCTCCTGAGTGTTTGACCAGTAGAATTTTGGCTCGGATGCTTATTTGGCGATGGATTGGTCTTGTTGTGTCACATGTCCATTGTGAGAGTGGGTAAATCCGTTGGCTGCCCCGGGGGTGTGTGCTTGTGTGAGGGGGGGTGTGTGATTTGTCATTGGGTCTCCCAGGTGATGTGTCCGTCCCCTCATGGTGCATGCTGGCATGACAGTGAGTTTGAGTGCCTGTGCTAGATATCTGAGCTTGTGTAGTTGGTGTTTGAGTGTACAGTGGTCACAGGAAGGCCTTGTGCTGCATACAGCAGAACCAAGTGTCAGCTACCTTGTCAGTACTTTGCCAGTCCCTGTGCATTGGGCATGGTGCATGGAGTTGCACAATGTGTTGTGTGAGCCCCACCCTCCCAGCATCCCGGACATCCAGTCTTGGGTTTGTGGTTGGTGTGGCTGGGACATGGCATTGCCTTTATTTGTGAATGGAGCATGGAGACGTTAGTGGCATGAGCGTGGTTTTTGAGTGTGGTTGTGTGCGGTGAGGGCTTGGGGGAAGTTGCGTGCATTTTGTGTATTTGTGGTGTGGATGGCATTCCCCCCATGTTACGTGAGTTGTTTGTGTACTCACCAGGCTCTGCAACTCCTTCGATTCCGTGTACTCCCACCGGCGGAAGCATGGCCATCACCTTCTCCTCCCAGGGATGGTAATGTACGGGTCTGCGGGGCAGCCCGCCTCCAGTGATGTTACTCTGGGCGTATTCCTCGTTCATTTTCCTCTTGACTGCCCTGCGCAGATCGTACCACCTGGCTTGGCATTCATGCCTGGTCCTTCGGATGGGTGCAACAGCATTCACCTTATCGACAATCCTCTGCCACAGGCTTGTTTTGTGGGCTATGCTGGTCTGTCTGACCAATGTTCCAAACAGCTGTGGCTCAACTCTGATGACTTCGTTGACGAGGAGGTCCAGCTCCGCCCTTGTGAACTTTGGATTCTTGTCTGTGGGCATGGTGTGGGGTGTGGGTGTGGAGGGTTGTGGGTGTGTGGGTGTGAATGTGACGGTGTGTGTGTGTGAATGTGAAGAGGGGGTGTTTGGGAATGAGGTTGTGTCAAGGTGTGTAAGTTAAGGTGTAGTTAAGGTGTAAGTAAGGTGCAGTTGTTTGTCTGTGGGGTCTGTCAGCAGTGGGTCTGTTGCAAAGGCTCATGGGTTGTGTGTGTGGGCCCTTTTTATTGGTCCATTTGTGGGTGTGGCTGGGTTTGAATTTGTGGTGGGTGTGTTATAAGAGGTGGTTGTGATTTAGGGCCTCTGTTTGCCTGTTTGGATGTGCCAGGTCAGTCATGGAGATGTATTTTGTCATGTTGATGTGTTTTGTGGTGTTGTGCGATTCGAATTGACCCTCCTTGTGCTGTTTTACAGTGTCCTGGTTCTGTACGAGTATTTTTTGCATAGGTAAGGTCCGTACATACGCGATGCTGGGTGAGGGTGCTGGGGTACGGTGTTGGGCTATGGTGCGTACATGTATGGGGCTAGGGTACGAGCCTGGGGTGCGTCGCGTACAGGTGGGGAGCTGTGCTACGGTGTTGGGGTACGGTGCGTACAGGTGCGGGGCTGTGCTATGGCGTTGGGGTACGGTGCGTACAGGTGCGGGGATGTGCTGTGGTATTGGGGTACGGTGCGTACTGGTGCGGGGATGTGCTACGGTGTTGGGGTACGGTGCGTACAGGTACGGGGCTGGGCTACGGTGTTGGGGTACGGTGTGTACAGGTACGGGGCTGGGCTATGGTGTTGGGGTATGGTGCGTACAGGTACAGGGCTGGGAGACGGGCCTGGGGTGCGGCGCGTACAGGTGGGGGACTGGGGTACGGTCCTGGGTTACGGGGCGTACATGTGTGGGGCTGGGAGATGGGCCTGGGGTGCGGCGCATACAGGTGCGGGGCTGTGCTACAGTGTTGGGGTACGGTGCAGAGGGAGGGTACGGTGCTGACATACAGGGGTACGGTGCTGACATGTGCGGGGTGAGGGGGGGCTGTATGACTCATATCCGGGCACAAGTTTACCCGTGTACATGTGTGCTACAGCGTTCACTCCGTACGGTGCCTTTTACATGCGGTTGTGTATTCGGACGGGCGGTACGGATCGTACTTGTGCGCTCGGACTTCTGTTTTACGATTTGCACATAAAAATGTCCGGCTCTCTATCGGACACTTTTCCCGACGCTATTCGGACATAAAAATGTACGGCTCCCTCTCGGACCATATTCCCGACGCAATTCGTATGTATTTTTCACGTACGAATCGTACTTCGCAGTTTGTACGGTACTTGTACGATTCGTACGTGAAAATATACGGATACGAGTCGTACGCACATTTTTTTACCCGGATCGGAATCGGCACCTTAATGTACTATAATTAAATTACTTCCCACCCTAATCCCCTATAAACCCACAACCCGCTACGGAATTAAATTACACAAAAATTAAATAACATAAAATTCATTACTTTAAAAATATTCAAACATACATTCCAAAATGTATACATACTTTTAACACATATACAAACACTTAAAACACTATAAAAAAATCGATATTCTTAACAACTATATTATGACTGTCGATATTACTTACTTCTATATTATTTAAATCGATATTTTATTTCTTACCTGATTTTCGATATTCTTCACCACTATATTTTGGCAATTCGATATTCTGTCCATTCTATATTAAACACTCCATATTCTGTCCTGTTGATATTTTTAATTTGATATTATGTCTGTTTACCATATAAATATATATATATATAATCAATCAATCAATCAATACATTTATAAAGCGCGCTACTCACCCGCGAAGGTCTCAAGGCGCTGAAGGGAGGGGGGGACGCTACTGTTCGAAAAGCCAGGTCTTGAGGTGTTTCCTGAAGGTGAGATGGTCCTGGGTCAGTCGTAGGTGTGCAGGGAGGGAGTTCCATGTCTTGGCGGCCAGGTAGGAGAATGATCTTCCTCCCGTGGTGGTTCTGCGAATTCGTGGGACGGTGGTGAGGGCGAGGCTGGTGGAGCGGAGCTGGCGGGTAGGAGTGTAGAACAAGAGGCAGTTGTTGAGGTATTCGGGGCCCATGTCGTGGAGTGCTTTGTGTGTGTGGGTGAGGAGCCTGTACGTGATCCTGTTGCTGACGGGGAGCCAGTGCAGGTTTCTCAGGTGGGTAGATATGTGGCTGTGGCGAGGGATGTCAAGGATGAGTCGTGCGGAGGCGTTCTTTATGCACTGAAGACGTTTATGAAGATTGGCTGTGGTTCCTGCGTTAAGGGTGTTCCCGTAGTCCAGTTGGCTGGTGACGAGGGCCTGGGTGACCGTCTTCCTGGTTTTGGTGAGGATCCACCGGAAGATCTTTCGGAGCAGGCGCAGGGTGCTGAAGCATGAGGATGAGATGGCGTTGACTTGTTTGGTAATCGTGAGGGAGGAGTCCAGGATAAATCCCAGGTTGCGTGCGTGGTCCGTGGGTGTCGGTGCGGTGCCCAGTGCTGTGGGCCACCAGGAGTCGTCCCAGGCGGATGGGGTTTGTCCGAGGATGAGGGCCTCCGTCTTGTCTGAGTTCAGTTTCAGCCGACTGAGCTTCATCCATTCTGCGACATCTTTCATTCCTTCCTGGAGGTTGGTTTTGGCGGTGGCTGGGTCTTTGGTGAGGGAGAGTATCAGCTGGGTGTCGTCGGCGTAGGAGATGATGTTGAGGTTGTGTTTGCGTGCGATGGCGGCGAGGGGGCTCATTTAGATATTGAAGAGGGTTGGGCTGAGCGAGGAGCCTTGGGGTACTCCGCAGATGATCTTGGTGGCCGCGGAGCGGAACGGCGGGAGGCGGACTCTCTGGGTTCTGTTGGAGAAGAACGAGGTGATCCAGTCCAGGGCTTTTCCTTGGATCCCAGTGTTGTAGAGGCGGGTTATTAGGTTGCGGTGGCAGACGGTATCAAAGGCAGCTGAGAGGTCTAGGAGGATGAGGGCGGTTGTCTCCCCGTTGGCCATCAGGGTCGGTGGCTGCGATGAGGGCGGTCTCTGTGCTGTGGTTGGCTCGAAATCCGGACTGGGATGGGTCGAGCGAGTTGTTTGCCTCGAGAATGCAGTCAGCTTTTTATTGACGGTCTTCTCGATGACTTTTGCCGGGAAGGGAAGAAGAGAGATGGGGCGGAAGTTCTTGAGGTCTTTAGGTTCTTCTGTGGGTTTTTTCAGAAGGGCCTTGATCTCTGCGTGCTTCCAGCTTTCTGAGAAGGTGGCTGACGCGAAGGAGTTGTTTATGACATTCCGGAAGTGGGGTGCGATGATGGTGTCGGATTTGTTGTAGATGTGATGGGGGCATGGGTCAGAGGGAGAGCCAGAGTGGATGGTGTTCACGACGTGGGTGGTGTCTTCTGTGCTGATGGGGGTCCAGGCGCTGAGGGTGGTGGTGGGGGTCGTTGGTTTGGTGACTGGAGGCGGAGTCTGGGCGTCAAAGCTGTCATGTATATCTGCGATCTTGCGGTAGAAGAACGTGGCGAGGGAGTTGCAGAGGTCTTGTGACGGTGTGATGTCGTTGTTGCTGGCGCTGGGGTTGGAGAGCTCTTTTACGATGTTGAAGAGTTCCTTGCTCTTGTGGGTGTTGTTGTCCAGCCGCTCTTTGAATGATGTCCTTTTAGTGGTGCGGATCAGCTGGTGGTGTTCGCGAGTGGCGTTCTTGAGGGCTGTCATGTTTTCTGTCGTCCGTTCGTGGCGCCAGGTTTTTTCGAGAGTACGGCAGGATTTCTTTGAATCTTTGAGGGCGTCGGTGAACCATGTGGTTTTCCTGTTGCTGGTCTTGCCTGGGGGGTTCTTCAGTGGAGCAAGGTTGACGGCGCAGTTGGTGATCCACTGTGCGAGATTGTGGGCTGCGTCGTTGGTGTCAGAGGTGTCGGCTGGTGGGTTCTGGCTCAGTGATGTGGTTAGCTGGTCTGTGGTGACTTTGCTCCAGCATCTGTGGGGGATCTATGGCGTGCGGTGGTGGGATGTAGTCTTCGTGAAGGTGAAGGTGAAGGGGATGCAGCTGTGGTCGGTCCAGTGTAGTCCTGTGAAGTGGCTGGAGAAGATGGGGTCCAGCGTGTGGCCGGCATAGTGGGTGGGGGTGTTCACCAATTGCTTGAGTTCGAGGTTGGCGAGGTTGGCGAGCAGGGTGGTGGTGTTGTTGTCGTTGAAGTTCTCCAGGTGGAAGTGCAGGTCCCCTAGGAGGATGTATTCTGGTGAGGTTAGTGCCTGCGGGCTGATGAAGTCGGCGATGGTTTCGCTGAATTGTGTGCGCGGGCCCGGGGGTCTGTAGATGAGGGTTCCCCTGAGTGTGGTTTTGGGGTCAGTGTGGATCTGGAAGAGTAGGTGTTCGGCGGCGGAGAGAGTGTCTTCGGCGTTGGTCGTGACGCTGATGGTGTTTCTGTAGATGATGGCAATTCCTCCTCCGGTTTGGTTGACGCGGTCCTTCCGGGTGATCTTGTAGCCATCCGGGATGGCTATGGCAATATCGGGGGCTGAGGAGGCGTTCATCCAGGTTTCCGTGAGGAAGGCGACGTCCGGTGCTGTTGTGTCGAGGAGGTCCCAGAGTTCGACGGCTTGCTTGTGGACGGAGCGGGTGTTGAGGAGGATGCACTTGAGGTGGTTTTTGTTGATGTTAGGTCCGGCGGGCCATGTGCATGTTTGGAGGCAGGTGAATTTGCAGGCTAGGCAGGTGAAGGGTCCGTGGGCGCGCTTCGGGGTGGCTTGATAGCAGGCGGGTGGTCGTCCGGTGTTGAGTGCGCTGAGGGCGGCGGTGTTGTATCTCAGTCAGGGTTCCTGGCATCGGCTGTGTCCAGGGGTTCTGGTGCTAGGCGCGGTCCAGGCGCGGACGGGCGCAGACGGGCTTGCCTTTGGTGCACATTCGGTCTCGGCCTCCATATGAGGGGCAGAGGGAGGGAGGAGCATATATATATATATCTATATCTATATCTATATCTATATATATATATATATATATATTCACTGAAAAAAACATAGGTTTCACACATGTTATAGTTAGCGGAAATTTTACTGATAAAAAACCAGTGAAATTGCCCCGTTATAGTTAGTGCTGGCAACTATAACTCACGCGACCGCAATCCTCTGCTGATGCTAATACTGTATTTAGACACTTATTTGCCCATGTCTTCTTCCATACATTTTTAGCTATACATATATTACAAATATTTTTTTTTCATAAAGACACATATGTCATCAGCAGAAGATTGCGGTCGCGTGAGTTATAGTTGCCAGCACTAACTATAACGGGGCAATTTCACTGGTTTTTTATCAGTAAAATTTCCGCTAACTATAACATGTGTGAAACCTATGGTTTTTTCAGTGAATTTGCAAGGTTTTTTAAATGCTAATTCCTAACTATAACGTGTGTGAAACCTATGGTTTTTTCAGTGAATTTGTACGTTTTTTTAAATGCTAAGTTACTTTACGCCATTCGAGGCGTGCGCGCCCACTTAACACAGTTCGTTCCGTGCACGGTTTTTATCAACTTTAATAAGCCCTGTACATTTGGTGGCCTTCGGCCACCAAAAGCACAGGGGGTGGGGTCAATGTGGATAGTGTTTTTTTTATTTCGATTTTATAATTTCATGTTGCAAAAATTTAGTTTTTTTTTACCTATTAATAAGCCCTGTACATTTGGTGGCCTACGGCCACCAAAAGCACAGGGGGTGGGGTAAGTGTGGATAGTGTTTTTTTTTTTTTTTTTTTTTACCGTACGCTTACGGTAAGCGTACGGTAAGCGTACTCGGCGAAATTGCCGAAAAAAAAATAAAACCGTTTTTGCTCTTGGGGGATGTTTGGGGACTCCCTCAACATGACTATGTGGGAGGGAGTTGTCAAAACAGCCCCGTAACATGTTTTTGGCCATCTTGTTTGATAAACAACACTCAGTGCGAGAGACAAAATGGCGGCCGCCGCTTCCTGGTTTCGGCCGATTCGAATGTTTACTAAGATCTAAGAGCCAATCAGAATCGCGCTCGCGCACGCCACCGTACGCTTACGGTAAGCGTACGGTAAGCGTACCGTAAGCGGGCTCAGATATATATATATTGATTTAAAGGCTATTTTCTCAGAATCTACTGAACAGATTTACACCAAACCTACAAAAGGCACTTCCTTGACCTAGGGACTACCTCTCTGCCAAATTTCTAGTAATTCTGTTCAGCCGTTCGGGCTGTAGCTCGTTCTAAAGGTCCTATGGAAAAATGCATGGGAAAAACGCGTTTTGGGACCCCCCTTTTATCTCAGCCCCCGCTTGACGAATCCCCCCGAGACTTTTAGGGTAGGAGCGGAGCGTAGCGCCCCACCTATTTTGAGAAATTCGCGAGGATTCATCGACCGGCGCCAAAGTTATTCAAAATAGAATGTTGAGGTTTTCCTATGGAAAAGGGGTCCTAACTATAACTACCTACTGGCGACCGCCAGTAGGTAATATATATATATATATATTACCTACTGGCGGTCGCCAGTAGGTAGTTATAGTTAGGACCCTGTTTCCATAGGAAAACCGCAACATTCTATTTGGAATAACTTTGGCGCCGGTCGACGAATCCTCGCGAAATTTTCAAAACTAATGGGGCGCTACGCTCCACTCCTACCCTGAAAGTCTCAGGGGGATTCATCAAGCGGGGGCTGAGAAAAAAGGGGGGTCCCAAAACGCGTTTTTCCCATGCATTTTTCCATAGGACCTTTAGACACAGCTACAGTCCGAACGGCTGAACAGAGTTACTTGAAATTTGGCAGAGAGGTAGTCTACAGGTCAAGGAAGTGCCTTTTGTAGGTCTGGTGTAAATCTGTTCAGTAGTTCCTGAGAAAATAGCATTTAAATCATTATATATATCTGTGGCAGCTTACGGTGCGCTTACCGTGCGCTTACGGTAAGCTTACCGTACGCGTACGGTGCCGTGCGCGAGCGCGATTCTGATTGGCTATTAGATCTTAGTAAACATTCGAATCGGTCGAAACCAGGAAGCGGCGGCCGCCATTTTCTCTCTCGCACTCTGAGGGGGGGAGGAAAAACAAAGGCTGAAAACATGTAAAGGGGCAGGTTAGACAACTCCTAACCACCTAGCCCTGATTATGGTGTCCCAAAAGAACCCCCAAGGCCAAAAATTCAATTTTTTTTTTTTTTGAAAAAACGCCGATTATGCTTACCGTACGCGTATGGTAAAAAATAATTATAAAAAAAAAATTATCCACCATTTCCCACCCCCGTGTGCAAAAGGCACCTTTTGTGCATGGAATATAACCTAATGGAACATTTAATAGATTACCTTTCTCAACGAAGCGCATATTATTTCCTCCGTGTGCGGACGGTGCGCGAAGCGCATCGTGCGTACATGGCCCATCTAGCGTAATGTGGGCACGCGGTGCGCGTAGCGCACCGCGTGCCCACCGTGCGTGCACTGCACTAACTGCGTAAAGTGGGCGCGCACGCCACGAACGGCGTAAAGTAACTTAGCATTTAAAAAACCGTACAAATTCACTGAAAAAACCATAGGTTTCACACACGTTATAGTTAGGAATTAGCATTTAAAAAACCTTGCAAATTCACTGAAAAAACCATAGGTTTCACACATGTTATAGTTAGCTGGAGATTTTACTCATAAAAAACCAATGAAATTCCCCCGTTATAGTTAGTGCAGGCAACTATAACTCACGCGACCGCAATCCTCTGCTGATGACATATGTGTCTTTATGAAAAAAAATTTTTTTTAATATATGTATAGCTAAAATTTAATGGAAGAAGACATGGGCAAATAAGTGTCTAAATACAGTATTAGCATCAGCAGAGGATTGTGGTCGCGTGAGTTATAGTTGCCTGCACTAACTATAACGGGGGAATTTCATTGTTTTTTTATGAGTAAAATCTCCAGCTAACTATAACATGTGTGAAACCTATGGTTTTTTCAGTGAATATATATATATATTCAGCTCCAAGATGTGTCCATCAGTTGAGTTGCACTCGGCCAGCAGCAGCAAGAGAACTCTCTTTCCATGGTATGGACGGATACCGCTTACAGCCACCAACAGCCTCCGTGTAGGTTTGCCTGACGCGTTTCGAAAGCTCCTCAGCTTTCTCTTCAGAGGCTTTCACGAAAAGGATGCGTGCATATGACGTTCCCATTTAAATATGGCACTCCCTCCAATGGGATGGTCATATGGAACTGTGCATTATGGGAAGTATAGTTCGTAATCGATCATCCCCCAAATGGATGCACGCATTATACTCTGTTATTAATAGGTCACATGGACCCCGCAAGCGGGTCCGTCCTAAATCCTCTGCTGTTGGCCCACATAATCGATTTGGTGAATACCTTGTAGAGTGGCCCCCAGTTATCGCGGGGTGGTGCAAACTCCGTGGCAGGACGGCCGCGAATACATTCAGCTCCAAGATGTGTCCATCAGTTGAATTGCACTCGGCCAGCAGCAGCAAGAGAAGTCTCTTTCCATGGTATGGACGGATACCGCTTACAGCCATCAAGAGCCTCTGTGTAGGTTTGCCTGACGCGTTCCGAAACGCGTCAGGCAAATCCACTACGGAGCGGCTCCTACAAGCGGATCCCCGTCCCTACCTACACATAAATCAAGCTGCTGGTCGAGTGCTACTTACAGGTGGACAACCTTGGAGCAGAATATAACACGCGGCCGCCCAGCGGCGGAGTATGCACCACCCCGGAAGCCTTGGGAGCCACGAAAGTGGAACATCAGCCGTATATAGGATCGAGGACGGTCCACTTGCAGGGTCCATACAGGACTTGATTATGTGTTTTCCGCACTACACTTCCTATAATGCATAGTCTCATTTGAGCCTCCCATTGGTGGGTGTGTCATATGTTAAATGGCGAAGTGGGTTAACGGTTGTGCACACTGTTTCCGTTAAAGCCTCTGAAGAGAAGCATATGGAGCTTCGAAACGCGTCAGGAAAATTCACTACGGAGCGGCTCCTACAAGCGGATCCCCATCCCTACCTACACATAAATCAAGCTGCTGGTCGAGTGCTACTTACAGGTGGACTACCTTGGAGCAGAATAAAACACTCGGCCATCCAGCCGCGGAGTATGCACCACCCCGGAAGCCTTGGGGGCCACGAAAGTGGAACATCAGCCGTATATAGGATCGAGGACGGGCCCACTTGCAGGGTCCATACAGGACTTAATTATGTGTTTTCCGCACTACACTTCCTATAATGCATAGTCTCATTTGAGCCTCCCATTGGTGGGTGTGTCATATGTTAAATGGTGAAGTGGGTTAGCGGTTGTGCACACTGTTTCCGTTAAAGCCTCTGAAGAGAAGCATATGAAGCTTCGAAACGCGTCAGGCAAATCCACTACGGAGCGGCTCCTACAAGCGGATCTCTGTCCCTACCTCCACATAAATTAAGCTGCTGGTCGAGTGCTACTTACAGGTGGACAACCTTGGAGCAGAATATATATATATATATATATATATATATATATATATATATATATATATATATATATATATATATATGTATTATCTACTGGCGGTCGCCAGTAGATAGTTATAGTTAGGACCGTGTTTCCATAGGAAATCCGCAACATTCTATTTGGAATAACTTTGGCGCCGGTCGACGAATCCTCGCGAAATTTTCAAAACTAATGGGGCGCTACGCTCCGCTCCTACCCTGAAAGTCTAGGGGGAATTCGTCAAGCGGGGGCTGAGAAAAAAGGGGGGTCCCAAAACGCGTTTTCCCCATGCATTTTTCCATAGGACCTTTAGACACAGCTACAGCCCGAACGGCTGAACAGAATTACTTGAAATTTGGCAGAGAGGTAGTCCTCAGGTCAAGGATGTGCCTTTTGTAGGTCTGGTGTAAATCTGTTCAGTAGGTCCTGAGAAAATAGCATTTAAATCAATATATATATCTGTAAGCGCGCTCCGTGCTCACTATGCGCAGGGTGTGCGCATAGTGAAAAACCAGAAAAAAAAATAAAAAATAAATACATAACTTAGCATTTAAAAAACCGTACAAATTCACTGAAAAAACCATAGGTTTCACACACGTTATAGTTAGGAATTATCATTTACAAAACCTTGCAAATTCACTTAAAAAACCATAGGTTTCACACATGTTATAGTTAGCTGTACATTTCACTCGTAAAAAACCGATGAAATTCCACGTTATAGTTAGATCAGGTAACTATAACTTGCGCGACCGCAATCCACAATGTGTAATTTCAGATGTCATCATTGATGTCATGAGTGATGTCATTGACCATGTCATGAGTAATGACATGTTGATGTACTATGTGACGTCATCAGCAGTTTATTGTGGGCGCGCAAGTTATAGTTACCTGATCTAACTATAACGTGGAATTTCATTGGTTTTTTACGAGTGAAATGTACAGCTAACTATAACATGTGTGAAACCTATGGTTTTTTAAGTGAATATATACATATATATATTCACAGAAAAAACCATAGGTTTCAGGAGTGTTATAGTTAGCTGGCCATTTCACTCATACAAAACCATAGAAATTCCTTTGTTATAGTTAGTTCTGCTAACTATAACTCGCGCGCCCGCAATGCACTGCTGATGATGTCACATATTGCATCATTCATGACATGGTCAGTGACATCACTGAGGACATCATCCAGTGAATGTGGTTTAGTTTGAAATTTAAATATGTATTATATATATATATACCAATCTGTATTGAAGATTGAGGAGATATATAACTGTCTGGATGGAGGATTTAGTAGCTGTCTGACTGTCTGTTTAAGTGAGTAATTAAAAGTGTCTCATTTAATACATGGATTAGTAATTAAACTATGTGAATGTGTGCGTCACTGTCTGTTATTGTATAACATGCTGCATCAGTTGGTCACTAACTACATGAGTGATATTTGTTATTGATTAGTTGGGTGAGTATTCGTATGGGATACTGAGTTTGTGTGTGGTTGTATGGGGTGTGTGTAACTCTATGCATAGATGTGTGAATGGTTGATTGACTAGGTGTGTAGGTTTAAGAGTGCATGTGGAAACAGTTGTTTGGGTGACTGAGTGTATTTATTTGTGTGTTGGTGAGCGAATATATGTTTTAGTTGGACATCTTCAACAAAGTAAAAAAATAAAAGGCATTGTATGTGAGAGTTGGTGTATATAAATAAGTATGTGTAAGAGTCAGTGATTGTGAGAGCAACTATATGAATGAGTGTATAATTGCAATGGTGATTTCTTAACATATTAACTATGAGTTACTATGTGTTTGAATAAATGAGATGTTGTTGGATAATTGTGTAAGTGAGTAAATGTGAATAATTTTTTTCATGAGTGAGTAGGATGACTGCATAACCGACTAAGATGACTGCTGATGTGTCAATGTCTATATATGTGTATAAGTGCATTTGATAGTGTTCTATTAATTAGTGACTGCATGTATAAATGATTCTGTTGTTGAATGGATAGTTGTGTGTGTAGACTTAGGAATCAGTGAGTGGGTATGTAGTAACTGGTATTGGTGTGTCAATGGTTTCAAATATGGTACTCTGTATTTTACAGTGAGTGATGAAAGGTTATACTAGTGTATGATGAGGTGTATCAGATTGTCATGTGGATGATGTCATCAGTGATGTCATCAGTGATGTCATTTGAGATGTCATCGGTGATGTCATCAGTGATGTCACTGACCATGTTATGAATGATGCAATATGTGACATCATCAGCAGTGCATTGCGGGCACTCGAGTGATAGTTAGCAGAACTAACTATAACGGAGGAATTTCTATGGTTTTGTACGAGTGAAATGGCCACCTAACTATAACACCCCTGAAACCTATGTTTTTTTCTGTGAAATTCTAAGGTTTTTTAAATGCTAATTTCTAACTATAGCGTCTCCGAAACCTATGGTTTTATTCAGTGAATTTCAAAGGTTTTTTAAATGCAAATTTTTAAGTGTGATAGTAGTTATACCTATTTTTTGTACTGATTTTCTACAGTTTGTTAACTGTTTATTTATAAATATTTTATTCACTAAATAACATTATATATTTTTCTGAAAATTAAAAAAAAAAATTAAACTGAAATATTGATTATTTTTTTTGTTTTCATTTTTTATTTTAATATATTTATATTATTTTCTTTTTTTTTTTAATCCAATTTTTTTTCGGAGTCGCGCACTCAAAGCGTACACATCACAGTGAGTGCGCGGATTCTAGCCGCCATTTTAGAAAAGTTGTGTAGGATCTGCGTATGGTGTGCGACGGCTGCGTGTTTTTCAGTTACATCATATACATTTAATATTACGTGATGTGCGTGATTGGTATGCGACCAGTCTGCAACTCCTGCTCCCACGCATTCTTGACACATGCGCATTACGGTACGAGATGCTTGCGCGGTGGCAGGTCCCGCGTGACGTGATATACGTGCTGGGGCGTGCTGGGTGTACAGCTCCCGCAAAAAAAATGTATGTTCCAAAATTATATGTATGTGTCTTTAATATACATCTGGGCTCCCTACCTCCTAATCCTTTTTAATGCTATCCTGCAAGGTTTACCGGTTCCATCTACCTGGATGGGTGCGGAAATTATCCCCATTTTTAAAAAGGGATCCCCCCTTGATCCAGGCAATTACAGGCCTATAAGCCTTATAGATGTGAGCCAAAAAATCTATTCTAGACTTCTCTTGCAACGGTTGCAGAACTGGATTGAGGAGAATAATATCCTTACCCCACTTCAAGCAGGATTCAGGTCCAAAATTTCAACCATGGACCAATTATTTAGGCTCCAGATCCTTTACTGGAAACACGTCACATTGGAGGGGGGTAGTCTATATTTGACCTTCGTGGATTTGAAATCTGCATTTGATATGGTGGACCGCAACCAGCTCTGGAACTTATTGCTAGATATGGGGGTTCCACCCTATCTATGCTATCAATTGAAGATTCTCCACGACGGGACATATGCTAGAGTCCGCTACGGAAAATTTGGTCAGCTAACCGGCCCTTTCCCAGTGGAGAAGGGTGTGCGCCAGGGCTGTGTCCTTGCCCCAACCCTGTTCTCACTTTTCATTAATGGCCTCATTGACGACCTTTTGGAAACTACAGACATTGACGCTCCAAAACTGGCTTCTCAAAGATATCCTGCACTTATGTTTGCAGATGACACACTGCTGTTGTCAAAATCACCGATGGGCATGCAGCGGCTGTTGAACCAGTTTTCCAACTTCTGTAACAAAAAGAATTTGGTGGTCAATATAGATAAAACAAAATATATGGCCTTTAATGTAAAACCCTCTAACTACCCTCATCCTAAGATGGAAGGTATCCCTTTGGATCGGGTCTCTACTTTTGAGTATCTAGGTCTGACCCTGAATGACAAAATGGGATGGTCCCCACAAAAGATCAAAGCAAATTTAAAACTTAATCAGGCTATAGGGGGCATCCTTAAAGTCTACAAAAAATGCCGCCTAAAAATCATAAGTGCCCCTCTTGAAATTTATTCTGTGCAATCCAGGTCCTCGACACTCTATGGAGCTGAATTATGGGGCCATACTTCTGTAAATGATTTGGTTAGTACCGAAAATAACTTTCTTAGGAAACTCTTAACTCTCCCAAACAACACGCCGCTTACACCTCTGAGGCTGGATTTAAATATTCGTCCGTTATCAAAGGTTGTTGCTACTAGGCCTGTGATGTATTGGAGGAGGATTTGGAGTACAACTGAGTTGGCATGCTATAGAGATGAACTGAAAGTAATCTTGGGCACCCTCGGAGCCGATAAGATTCCTTGGCTCCAGTATGTTCGGCAGACACTCAATCAGATTGGTCTTGCTCACCTCTGGGATAATCCTGAGGACTCAATTTTAGGCATCACCGAGAAATCTCTTGCCATAACATTTAAAGATTACTTTTTACTGAAAACTTATAGCTCGGCTAAACCATCAAGTCTGACTGACGCTTTCCTTGACGTCAAATGTTTTTATGCCTTTGTGCCTGATCTTGACGTCATACAGCCTATCTTAGCAAAGAAGCTATATTTACAGTTCAGATACGGCACCCTGCCCCTATATTCATTTACTGATCGATGGGTGAGTGGGACACAGTATGTGTGCCCGGGCTGCTCAACCGAATTGGAAACCATGATTCATGTCGTGCTTTTTTGTCCTGCGTATGCTGGCATTCGGAAAAAATGGATTATACAGTTATGTTTAAATTTGGGCCTTAGGAGCTATCTTGATTTCTTTAGGATTTTGAGAAGCGACACAAACCCACTTATTGTGGTCTCAGTTTCAAAGTTCCTGTTTGCAATGTGGCTAATCCGTAGGAAATTACTAGCAAAAATTATCCACTGATATATTAGTATCACTATGGCTAGTTTTTCGTTAAACCACCTTGATTACTGATTCACCATTTTATTGTTTCTCTGTATTTTTTAAATTCTTAATTAATTGGAAATTATATTTATATGAAAATTGTGATTTTATGATTGTGCTTTTATGATTTTATCGAATCGCAATAAAGCTTTCTTGTTGTTGTTGTTGTTAATATACATATTAGGGCAAGAGATTATTGCAGATATTCATAAAAATAATATATCTGTACTTATAATAAACTATTATTTTTAAATATATTTTTGCGAAGTCGGGTGCATGCATTGTGAGTGCAGAGAACCAGGTCAGGAGAGCTGCTGTAGAGCCAGAGAAACCAGGTCAGCAGAGCCGTTGTAGAGCCAAAGAACTAGGTCAGCAGAGCTGCTCTAGAGCCTAAGAAGCAGGTCAGCAGAGCTGCTCTAGAACCAGAGACCCAGGTCAGCAGAGCTGCTGTAGAGCCAGAGAAACCAGGTCAGCAGAGCTGCTTTAGAGGGAGAGAACCAGGTCAGCAGAGCTGCTCTAGAGCCAGAGAACCATGTCAGCAGTGCTGCTTTAGAGCCATAGAACCAGGTCAACAGAGCTGCTCTAGAGACAGAGAACCAGGACAGCAGAACTGCTTTAGAGCCAGATAACCAGGTCAGCAGAGCTCTTTAAAGGGAGAGAACCAGGTCAGCAGAGCTGCTTTAGAGTCAGAGAACCAGGTCAGCAGAGCTGCTCTAGAGCTAGAGAACTAGGTCAGCAGAGCTGCTTTCGAGCCATAGAACCAGGTCAGCAGAGCTGCTTTAGAGCCAGAGAACCAGGTCAGCAGAGCTGCTCTAGAGGCAGAGAACCAGGTCAGCAGAGCTGCTTTAGAGGGAGAGAACCAGGTCAGCAGAGCTGCTCTAGAGCCAGAGAACCATGTCAGTAGAGCTCCTTTAGAGCCATAGAACCAGGTCAACAGAGCTGCTCTAGAGACAGAGAACCAGGACAGCAGAACTGCTTTAGAGCCAGATAACCAGGTCAGCAGAGCTCTTTAAAGGGAGAGAACCAGGTCAGCAGAGCTGCTTTAGAGTCAGAGAACCAGGTCAGCAGAGCTGCTCTAGAGCTAGAGAACCAGGTCAGCAGAGCTGCTTTCGAGCCATAGAACCAGGTCAGCAGAGCTGCTTTAGAGCCAGAGAACCAGGTCAGCAGAGCTGCTCTAGAGGCAGAGAACCAGGTCAGCAGAGCTGCTTTAGAGGGAGAGAACCAGGTCAGCAGAGCTGCTTTAGAGCCAGAGAACCAGGTCAGCAGAGCTGCTCTAGAGCCATAGAACCAGGTCAGCACAGCTGCTTTAGAGGCAGAGAACCAGGTCAATAGAGCTGCTTTAGAGCCAGAAAACCAGGTCAGCAGAGCTGCTCTAGAGCCAGAGAACCAGGTCAGCAGAGCTGCTTTAGAGCCATAGAACCAGGTCAGCACAGCTGCTTTAGAGGCAGAGAACCAGGTCAGCAGAGCTGATTTAGAGGGAGAGAACCAGGTCAGCAGAGCTGCTTTAGAGACAGAGAATCAGGTCAGCAGAGCTGCTTTAGAGCCAGAGAACCATGCCAGCAGAGCTGCTCTAGAGCCTAAGAACCTGGTGAGCAGAGCTGCTCTAGAGCCAGAGAACCAGGTCAGCAGAGCTGCTGTAGAGCCAGAGAAACCAGGTCAGTAGAGCTGCTTTAGAGCGAGAGAACCAGGTCAGCAGAGCTGCTTTAGAGGGAGAGAACCAGATCAGCAGAGCTGCTTTAGAGCCAAGAGACCAGGTCAGCAGAGCTGCTCTAGAGCCAGAGAACCAGGTCAGCAGAACTGCTTTAGAGACAGAGAATCAGGTCAGCAGAGCTACTTTAGAGCCAGAGAACCATGCCAGCAGAGCTGCTCTAGAGCCTAAGAAGCAGGTCAGCAGAGCTGCTCTAGAACCAGAGACCCAGGTCAGCAGAGCTGCTGTAGAGCCAGAGAAACCAGGTCAGCAGCGCTGCTTTAGAGGGAGAGAACCAGGTGAGCAGAGCTGCTCTAGAGCCAGAGAACCATGTCAGCAGAGCTGCTTTAGAGCCATAGAACCAGGTCAACAGAGCTGCTCTAGAGACAGAGAACCAGACCAGCAGAACTGCTTTAGAGCCAGATAACCACGTCAGCAGAGCTCTTTAAAGGGAGAGAACCAGGTCAGCAGAGCTGCTTTAGAGTCAGAGAACCATGCCAGCAGAGCTGCTCTAGATCTAGAGAACCAGGTCAGCAGAGCTGCTTTAGAGCCGTAGAACCAGGTCAGCAGAGCTGCTTTAGAGCCAGAGAACCAGGTCAGCAGAGCTGCTCTAGAGGCAGAGAACCAGGTCAGCAGAGCTGCTTTAGAGGGAGAGAACCAGGTCAGCAGAGCTGCTTTAGAGCCAGAGAACCAGGTCAGCAGAGCTGCTCTAGAGCCATAGAACCAGGTCAGCACAGCTGCTTTAGAGGGAGAGAACCAGGTCAATAGAGATGCTTTAGAGCCAGAGAACCAGGTCAGCAGAGCTGCTCTAGAGCCAGAGAACCAGGTGAGCAGAGCTGCTTTAGAGCCATAGAACCAGGTCAGCACAGCTGCTTTAGAGGCAGAGAACCAGGTCAGCAGAGCTGATTTAGAGGGAGAGAACCAGGTCAGCAGAGCTGCTTTAGAGACAGAGAATCAGGTCAGCAGAGCTGCTTTAGAGCCAGAGAACCATGCCAGCAGAGCTGCTCTAGAGCCTAAGAATCAGGTGAGCAGAGCTGCTCTAGAGCCAGAGAACCAGGTCAGCAGAGCTGCTGTAGAGCCAGAGAAACCAGGTCAGTAGAGCTGCTTTAGAGCGAGAGAACCAGGTCAGCAGAGCTGCTTTAGAGGGAGAGAACCAGATCAGCAGAGCTGCTTTAGAGCCAAGAGACCAGGTCAGCAGAGCTGCTCTAGAGCCAGAGAACCAGGTCAGCAGAACTGCTTTAGAGCCATATAACCGGGTCAGCAGAGCTGCTTTAGAGACAGAGAACCAGGTCAGCAGAGCTGTTGTAGAGCCAGAGAACCAGGTCAGCAGAGCTGCTCTAGAGCCTAAGAACTAGGTCAGCAGAGCTGCTCTAGAGCAAGAGAACCAGGTCAGCAGACCTGCTTTAGAGCCAGAGAAACCAGGTCAGCAGAGCTGCTTTAGAGGGAGAGAACCAGGTCAGCAAAGCTGCTGTAGAGCCAGAGAAACCAGGTCAGTAGAGCTGCTTTAGAGGGAGAGAACCAGGTCAGCAGAGCTGCTCTGGAGGGAGAGAACCAGGTCAGCAGAGCTGCTCTAGAGCCGGAGAACCATGTCAGCAGAACTGCTTTAGAGCCATAGAACCAGGTCAGCAGAGCTGCTTTAGAGCGAGAGAACCAGGTCAGCAGAGCTGTTGTAGAGCCAGAGAACCAGGTCAGCAGAGCTGCTCTAGAGCCTAGAACTAGGTCAGCAGAGCTGCTCTAGAGCAAGAGAACCAGGTCAGCAGACCTGCTTTAGAGCCAGAGAAACCAGGTCAGCAGAGCTGCTTTAGAGGGAAAGAACCAGGTCAGCAAAGCTGCTGTAGAGCCAGAGAAACCAGGTCAGTAGAGTTGCTTAAGAGGGAGAGAAGCAGGTCAGCAGAGCTGCTCTAGAGGGAGAGAACCAGGTCAGCAGAGCTGCTCTAGCTGACACTGACTGCCTGACACTGACTGACTGACACTGACTGATTGACACTGACTGACATTGATTGACTGACACTGACTGACACTGACTGACTGACACTGACTGACACTGATTGACTGACACTGACTGACTGACTGACACTGACTGACTGACACTGGCTGACTGACACTGACTGACACTGACGGACTACTCTACTACTCTACTACTCACTCTCTACTACTCTCTACTACTCTCTCTCTACTACTCACTCTCTACTACCCCCTCTTTACTACTCTCTACTACTCACACTCTACTACTCTACTAGTCTCTACTACTCACTCTCTACTACTCACTCTCTACTACTCTCTACTACTCACTCTCTACTACTCTCTACTATTCACTCTCTACTACTCACTCTCTACTACTCTCTACTACTCTTTCTCTACTACTCACTCTCTACTACTCTCTCGCTACTACTCTCTATTACTCACTCTCTACTACTCACTCTACTACTCTCTACTACTCACTCTCTAATACTCTACTACTCACACTACTACTCTCTACTACTCTCTGCCGCTCACTCTCTACTACTCTACTACTCACTCTCTACTACTCTCTACTACTCTCTCTCTCTACTACTCACTCTCTACTACTCACTCTCTACTACTCTCTACTACTCACTCTCCACTACTCACTCTCTACTACTCGCTCTCTACTACTCTCTCTCTACTACTCATTCTCTACTACTCACTCTCTACTACTCTACTACTCTCTACTACTCTCTCTACTACTCACTCTCTGCTACTCTCTACTACTCTCTACCACTCACTCTCTACTACTCTACTACTCACTCTCTACTACTCTCTCTCTACTACTCACTCTCTACTACTCTACTACTCTCTACTGCTCACTCTTCACTACTCACTCTCTACAAAAGGCTCCCAACTACTCTCTACTACTCACTCTACTATTCACTCTCTACTACTCTCTATACTACTCACTCTCTACTACTCACTCTCTACTACCCACTCTTTACTACTCTCTACTACTCACTCTCTACTACTCTACTACTCACACTACTACTCTCTACTACTCTCTACCGCTCACTCTCTACTACTCTACTACTCACTCTCTACTACTCTCTTCTACTCTCTGTCTACTACTCTCTCTCTACTACTCACCCTCTACTACTCACTCTCTACTACTCACTCTCTACTACTCTCTACTACTCACTCTCCACTACTCACTCTCTACTACTCGCTCTCTACTACTCTCTCTCTACTACTCATTCTCTACTACTCACTCTCTACTACTCTACTACTCTCTACTACTCTCTCTACTACTCACTCTCTGCTACTCTCTACTACTCTCTACCACTCACTCTCTACTACTTTACTACTCACTCTCTACTACTCTCTCTCTACTACTCACTCTCTACTACTCTACTACTCTCTACTGCTCACTCTTCACTACTCACTCTCTACAAAAGGCTCCCAACTACTCTCTACTACTCACTCTACTACTCACTCATTCATTGGAACCCCTCTGAGGCGGAAAGCCGGAGGTTTTGTTAACTTCACCATTTTAAAATTGTCACGAAATTTACTGTACTTTTAATTACAAAACGCTCTTGCTCACCTGGCTGAAAGCGCTGCTGCTACGCGCTAATTCAGACCCCCACCTTCAGGGAAACGCCATCACCGCCAGCGCGCCAAAGGCGTAGCCACGCCCACTGCGAGGCCACGCCCACCAACCCTTTACTTAAACGCTCGAAAGCGCAACGATCCTCATTCATTGGAACCCCTCTGAGGCGGAAAGCCGGAGGTTTTGTTAACTTCACCATTTTAAAATTGTCACGAAATTTACTGTACTTTTAATTACAAAACGCTCTTGCTCACCTGGCTGAAAGCGCTGCTGCTACGCGCTAATTCAGACCCCCACCTTCAGGGAAACGCCAACACCGCCAGCGCGCCAAAGGCGTAGCCACGCCCACTGCGAGGCCACGCCCATTACATCCATTACAAATGTGTCGACCTCCCCAGCGCAGCGGACGAGCGCAGCGGGCGCGCCTTTTGCGCGCCGAAGGCGCGCCTAAGGCAAGCCCGTCTGCGCCCGTCCGCGGCAGTCCGGGGCCTGGGGCCATAACCCCTGGTTATTCTCACACTTACTCCCCTTCCTCACTGTTATCACTTAGGCCCACGGACAGCGCCGGGCCCGCCCCACCAGCTTATGTTCTAAAACGTGCCGCTACTCACGGCATTTTGAAACCCGAATTCTCTCTCGGCAAGGCACCTAAACCTAGGTCTTATGTGCCTCATTCTACTCCCGATGACTCCGAGGCCACTCTCAAATGCCTATATCTGAATACTAGATCCATGGTCAAACACCATTTGGATATTTTTCTCTTGCTCCAGGCTGAACAACCTGATTTTTTGTTTCTATCTGAGACTTGGCTTACCGAGGACTCCCTACCCGATATCCTAGCGGCAGTTCCCTCAAACTACTACATTCTACATGTCGACAGACCAACCGGCAAAAGAGGTGGGGGGGTTGCCGCGATCATTCGCAGCACCCATAAAGTCTCCTCTTTACCATCCCTCGACCTATTAGGAACAGACAACTTGATCTTTAAAAAGGATACTAATACTGGATCACTACTTCTTATCCTTGTATATCGCCCCCCTCAAAAAATGCCTTCTTTTTCGGCATCCCTAGCAGAACAAATTGCTCCTCTGATAATTGCCCATAACAAAATTGTGTTGCTAGGAGACTTTAACCTGTGGCTGGACTCTGCCGACTCTGACCCTCAGGCTGCCACGCTGAAAGAAACCCTCCTCGATATGAATCTCTCCCAACACATTCACCTTCCCACTCATGAAAAAGGGCATAGCCTAGACCAAATTTGGTCCCAAAACATTCCCGTGGCAATTAAGTCCATTATGCCCTGTGTTTGGTCTGATCATTATCTGATCAACTTTACTATGACCACAGGGAGAAGTAAAAATCCCCTGCCCATGCCAGGAGGAAAAACCAGAAGGTGGAAGAATGTTGATGTCCCCGCTTTCATTGGCTCACTTACTTCCTCCCTTCCCTCGTTTGATCAGGACATCGAAAAGATGGTAGAGGCTTTTTCAGGGTGGCTACTCCAGGCTGCGGACGCTCACGCCCCCTGCACCTGCTTTCCCCGCTCCCGCCCCAATGACGCCCACAGGTGGTTTTCACCTCTTTTGAAAACTCACAAACTTGAGGTCCGTCAACTGGAGCGAAAGTGGCGCACAGCCTATTCAGAACAAGATAGGGCCAACTTCTGCAAAGCTCGAAAAAACTACCAAAAGCTTATTTTAAAACACAAAACCGACTATTTCTCGGAGAAAATTCTTAAAGCCCAGAATCAATCTAAAGAACTATTCAACATTGTGGAAGACCTCAGCACCAGTGACAGAACTTCCCTTCCGACAGTCCCCACTCAGGAACTTTGTAATTCTTTAAACTCCTTCTTCTTTGACAAAATCTGCACCATTAAACAAAACATCCCCACCACTCAGCCTCCACTTCTATTTGCAGACATCTTTTACAATCCTGTTACCCTGGACTCTTTCCCCCCCATTGAAAACGCTAATTTATCTAAACTTCTCTCTAAAATCAAATCTGGCTCCCCTGATGATATCTGTCCCCCTTACATCCTGAAAGAGGTGGGCACCAGCATTCCTGGGGGTCTACTTCCCATGCTGAATGGTTCACTTGCTCAGGGCAAAGTTCCAAACAACTTTAAAAAAGCCCTCCTTATCCCCCTCATAAAAAAGGCAGGAGCCAATCCATTAGACCCACTCAACTACAGGCCCATATCTCTGCTGCCATACTGCGCCAAACTCCTGGAGTCTTATGTATGCGACAGCATCTCCACATTCCTTGAAAAATCGGAATATCTTGCACCTAATCAAGCCGGTTTCCGCCCTTGCCATTCCACGGAGGCGGTCATCCTCTCGGTGCAGAATACCCTGAGGCGGAATGCGGATGAAGGGATCCACCAGGCTCTGGTGCTTTTAGACCTCTCTGCTGCTTTCGACACGGTCGACTATACCATCTTGGTCGACCGTGTCGAACAGGCAGGCCTCAGGGGCCCTGCACTGAGCTGGATCCGTTCATTTATCACTCACCGAACTCAATCGGTCAGACTAGGCTCCTTTACGGCTCCCACCATTTCCACCATCTGCGGAGTACCTCAGGGCTCTTCGCTGTCTCCCCTGCTTTTTAATTTGTATTTACGCCCTCTTTTGTACTCCCTCAGGCACGCTAAGGTCACCATTTTCAATTACGCCGATGATTTGCAGCTCATCTTTCCTTTGAACACCAAGGACTCTGTGGTAGAATTCCAAAACACCATGTCCCACATTTTGAGTTGGATGAGCTGCAATCATCTCAAACTTAATCCAGGCAAGACCGAACTGGTCTTGCCGGGACAGAGCGCCCTCAGCTGGAACCCTAGCTTCTGGCCCACATGCATGGGCGCCCCCCCATCCAAATCATCCTCGGTCAAGAGCCTCGGCATTTTCATCAGTGAGGACCTCTCTCTGAAAAAACAAGTTGGAGCTGTTGTTTCCTCCAGTTTTTTTCAGCTGAAGAAAATAAAAAAAATCGCCCGCTTCTTTTCCCAAGCTGCCCTCACTCAGATCATTATCTCCCTGGTTTGGACTTTTCCAACAGTCTATACCTTGGGCTCCAAACTGGAGAGCTTAAACGCCTCCAGCTGGTTCAAAACCAGGCAGCCAGACTCCTCTTGAACATTCCTAGAAGGCAATCAGTCAGACCTGGCTTGAAACAACTGCATTGGCTCCCGGTCGAGCAACGTGTGGCCTTCAAAGCTGGTTGTATCCTTTTCAAATCTCTACACGACATCGGGCCCTTTTTCATTAGAGACCTATTTAAAAAATATAGTCCCCCCCGTAATCTCCGGTCTGCTCATAAAGCCCTTTTGACTATCCCTCCTTACAAGAAAAAGCGTCTCGGAGGCAGCTGCTTTGACCATCTTGCCGCTGTCCTCTAGAACTCTTTCCCTCTTCACCTGAAACTTAGAGATAACATCCTCAGCTTCAGACACGCTCTGAAGACCTGGCTCTTTACCCAGGCGCATCACTAAGCTGCTTTATCCTCACCCACCGATGGCCACGCCTGTTCCTTACTACAGCGCCATGAAGCCTCCGGGCGTACGAGCGCTTAACAAATGCCAAATAACATTAACATTAACATTAACTCTCTACTACTCTCTATACTACTCACTCTCTACTACTCACTCTCTACTACCCACTCTTTACTACTCTCTACTACTCACTCTCTACTACTCTCTACTACTCACTCTCTACTACTCTCTACTACTCACTCTCTACTACTCTACTACTCACTCTCTACTACTCTCTACTACTCTCTCTCTACTACTCTCTCTCTACTACTCACCCTTTACTACTCACTCTCTACTACTCACTCTCTACTACTCTCTACTACTCACTCTACTACTCACTCTCTACTACTCTCTATACTACTCACTCTCTACTGCTCACTCTCTACTACCCACTCTTTACTACTCTCTACTACTCACTCTCTACTACTCACTCTCTACTACTCTCTACTACTCACTCTCTACTACTCTCTCTCTACTACTCACTCTCTACTACTCTCTACTATTCACTCTCTACTACTCACTCTCTACTACTCTCTACTACTCTTTCTCTACTACTCACTCTCTACTACTCTCTCGCTTCTACTCTCTATTACCCACTCTCTACTACTCACTCTCTACTACTCTCTACTACTCACTCTCTAATACTCTCTACTACTCACACTACTACTCTCTACTACTCTCTACCGCTCACTCTCTACTACTCTACTACTCACTCTCTACTACTCTCTACTACTCACTCTCTACTACTCTCTCTCTACTACTCAACCTCTACTACTCACTCTCTACTACTCACTCTCTACTACTCTCTACTACTCACTCTCCACTACTCACTCTCTACTACTCGCTCTCTACTACTCTCTCTCTACTACTCATTCTCTACTACTCACTCTCTACTACTCACTACTACTCTCTCTACTACTCACTCTCTGCTACTCTCTACTACTCTCTACCTCTCACTCTCTACTACTCTACTACTCACTCTCTACTACTCTCTCTCTACTGCTCACTCTCTACTACTCTACTACTCTCTACTGCTCACTCTTCACTACTCACTCTCTACTACTCGCTCCCAACTACTCTGTACTACTCACTCTACTACTCACTCTCTACTACTCTCTATACTACTCACTCTCTACTACTCTCTACTACTCACTCTCTACTACACACTCTCTATTACTTGCTCTCTACTACTCGCCCTCTACTACTCTCTACTACTCACTCTACTACTCACTCTCTACTACTCTCTCTACTACTCACTCTACTACACACTCTCTACTACTCAATACTACTCACTCTCTACTACTCCACTACTCTATACTACTCTTTCTCTACGACTCACTCTCTACTACTCTACTACTCTCTACTACTCTCTCTCTCTACTACTCACTCTCTACTACTCACTCTCTACTACTCTCTACTACTTACTCTGTACTACTCTCTACTACTCACTCTGTACTACTCTCTCTCTACTACTCAATCTCCACTACTCACTCTCTACTACTCTCTACTACTCACTCTACTACTCACTCTCTACTACTCACTCTCTACTACTCTCTACTACTCACTCTCTACTACTCTCTACTACTCACTCTACTACTCACTCTCTACTACTCTCTACTACTCTCTCTCTCTGCTACTCAATGTCTACTACTCTCTCTACTAATCTCTAATACTCACTCTCTACTACTCACTCTACTACTCACTCTACTACTCACTCTCTACTACTCACTCTCTACTACTCTCTACTACTCACTCTATACTACTCTCTACTACTCACTCTACTACTCACTCTCTACTACTCTCTCTCTCTGCTACTCAATGTCTACTACTCACTCTTTACTACTCTCAACTACTCACTCTCTACTACTCTCTACTACTCACTCTCTACTATTCACTCTACTACTCTCTACGACTCACTGTACTACTCACTCTCTACTACTCTCTACTACTCTCTCTCTCTGCTACTCAATGTCTACTACTCTCTCTACTAATCTCTAATACTCACTCTCTACTACTCACTCTACTACTCACTCTACTACTCACTCTATACTATTCACTCTCTACTACTCTCTACTACTCACTCTAAACTACTCTCTACTACTCACTCTACTACTCACTCTCTACTACTCTCTACTACTTTCTCTCTCTGCTACTCAACTGTCTACTACTCACTCTTTACTACTCTCAACTACTCACTCTCTACTACTCTATACTACTCACTCTCTATGACTCACTCTCTACTACTCTACTACTCTCTACTACTCTCTCTCTCTACTACTCACTCTCTACTACTCACTCTCTACTACTCTCTACTACTTACTCTGTACAACTCTCTACTACTCACTCTGTACTACTCTCTCTCTACTACTCAATCTCCACTACTCACTCTCTACTACTCTCTACTACTCACTCTACTACTCACTCTCTACTACTCACTCTCTACTACTCTCTACTACTCACTCTCTACTACTCTCTACTACTCTCTCTCTCTGCTACTCAATGTCTACTACTCTCTCAACTAATCTCTAATACTCACTCTCTATTACTCACTCTACTACTCACTCTACTACTCACTCTCTACTACTCACTCTCTACTACTCTCTACTACTCACTCTATACTACTCTCTACTACTCACTCTACTACTCACTCTCTACTACTCTCTACTACTCTCTCTCTCTGCTACTCAATGTCTACTACTCACTCTTTACTACTCTCAACTACTCACTCTCTACTACTCTCTACTACTCACTCTCTACTATTCACTCTATTACTCTCTACTACTCACTCTCTACTCTCTATTACTCACTCTCTACCTCTCTCTACCTCTCTCTCTACTACTCTCCACCTCTCTACCTCTAGCTCTCTACCTCTACACCTCTACCTCTATACCTCTACCCCTCTATCTCTCTACCTCTCTACCTCTCTACAAGCACACATATGCACATATATATGCATATGCATTACCTACTGGCGGTCGCCAGTAGGTAGTTATAGTTAGGACCACGTTTCCATAGGAAATCCGCAACATCCGCAACATTCTATTTTGAATAACTTTGGCACCGGTCGACGAATCCTCGCGAATTTTTCAAAATAGGTGGGGCGCTACGCTCCGCTCCCACCCTGAAAGTCTCGAGGGGATTCGTCAAGCGGGGGCTGAGATAAAAGGGGGGTCCCAAAACGCGTTTTTCCCATGCATTTTTCCATAGGACCTTTAGACAGGGCTACAGCCCGAACGGCTGAACAGAATTACTAGAAATTTGGCAGAGAGGTAGTCCTCAGGTCAAGGAAGTGCCTTTTGTAGGTTTGGTGTAAATCTGTTCAGTAGATTCTGAGAAAATAGCCTTTAAATCAATATATATATATCTGAGCCAGCTTACGGTGCGCTTACGGTACGCTTACGGTGGCGTGCGCGAGCGCGATTCTGATTGGCTCTTAGATCTTAGTAAACATTCGAATCGGTCGAAACCAGGAAGCGGCGGCCGCCATTTCGTGTATTTCACTCAGAAAAAAAAGAGTGATAACAAGAAAAGGGGGCAAGGAGGAGAGTTACAGACCCCCTAACATTTGTAAGGGGGTCAAAGAAGGACAGAAAAGTACAAAGAAAACATTTATTGATTTTAAAAAAAATCACGGGGTACGCGTACGGTAAGCGTACGGTAAAAAAAAAAAAAAAAAAAGACATGAAAATCAGATTTAAGTGTTTAGATATTAGGGGGCTCTAAAAAGAGCCGTTGTGTTTATGAAGTGATTTTTTTGTGGTACCTACAAGTAAGTACCGATGCAGAGTCTAAGGTTCAAGAGGAAGACTCTGTTCCCTTCATCATTGAAGTGTACACCATCTCCTCTATAAATGTCTTGCATGTCATAACGCAAGTTGTTGTGGTAAATGGAACCCATACCATAGTCACGGAGGAAAGCAGAAACAGATTTGTTGACGTGCTTTCTTGCTTTGTCAATCTGCGGACAGAAATGATTGGACCAGTTCCATTTTTGCCTTTGGCATATGTTAGAAAACACAAAGGCAGTTTTAGGGAAAAGTGAAAACAGTTGTGCAAAGGTCTCCTTCATAAGCATTTCCAGACCTACCCCAGTCAAAGTGCCTAGGTCATTGCCACCACAGTGCACTATTATGAGGCCAGGGTGTTGGATGTGCATGAAGGATTTCACCAATGGCATTAATTGGTGCCACTTTAACCCTCTCTGACCAATCCATTTAATGTCTACATTTGGCAAAGCAAGGTCTCTCACCATATCTGTTTTCTCTGCATACTTTTCACTCCAGAAGACATAGCTGTGCCCTACAATCCACACTGTGAACATCTTCAAAGGAGAACTGGATGCACTCAGGAGGTGTCTTTCAGTAGAATGGCAATATGAAAAGAAAGACAGTTTGGAAATGGAGGCATACATATTTTTTTCAAAAAGAAAAGAACTGATTGGCTGTTTCATACCATTCTAGAATAAAAACTAGGCTGTATGTGTAAATTAATAGAAGCATGTTTTGTATTGGTACAGAAAAATGTGTTACCAAAGAACAGTACTATGGATTTGCTGTTAGGTTTGAAAAGTCAAGCACTCTTGCTCTGTGGAATTGAAACATTGTTTGGCGAACTTCTGACCTGACTCCACACAGCAGTGTTCCATGAGCTGTTGCTATGGTAGCAGGCAGAAGTCAAGTTGGGGGAAGGGTACTAGGCAGAAGTCAAGTTGGGGGAAGGGTACTTTTGGAAAAGGGTTGGTTTTCAACCAATAGAAATGTGTGATTACATTTGAAAAAAAGGGGCAAGCACTGAGATTTGAAACTAACATGTATATGTGTGGAAAAAGAGAGGGAAAGTTTGCCATTATCTGGTTCTGCTGAGAGGAGAGAGGTGTAGAGAACAGAGATCCTGGCTCTGATAATCTGCTGTTTGAGTGCCACATTTCTTTCACAACTAACTAATTTTAAAGGTGAGTTTAGAGTCTGAGAGGGGATGTATATGGTAAATTAAGAAATGAATAATAGAAATGCAATTCTTTTTGTTGAAGTTGTGTTTATTATTTTCTGTTTTGGGAGAAATTTAAATGTGAGGAACATGTAAAATAATATGGACTATGTTTTCACAATAAATTAAGGTGTACTGGTATAATAAAAGAATAGTTTAAGGGTTTGAGGTTGGACTCAGTAATGCAAATACATTCAGCATCACTAAGGCTGGTTGCCCTTGCTGGAATGCAGGCAGACACCCAGGTTACAAATGATGCTGGTCTGAAAAAGCAGTTTGGACATGTGCTTTGTAAAAAATCTGAAAAGTGGATTCATAATGTGTCAGTCTGTAAAAGTGTTTATTACTTGCCAAAAAAAAGAGCAGTAAGTGTGCTTTCAAATTGGCAAAGAAATTTCGTTTTGTGACTAATGTGAAAACATGACTCTGTGTGCAAATAGGAATTACAGGCAGAGATTTATTGCGTATTGCTCTGGTGATTTCACAGTTGCATTAGATGGAAAGGGGGAGACATTTTTTGGTGCAGAAGCAGACTCTTAGCACACAGGTAGCTGCTTACCATGTGGAATCATGCACAGTATTCACAAGCGAGTGGGGTTTGAGGTTTCAGTCAGTAATGCAAATACATTCAGCATCACTAAGGCTGGTTGCCCTTGCTGGAGTGTAGGCAGACACCCAGGTTACAAATGATGCTGGTCTGAAAAAGCAGTTTGGACATGTGCTTTGTAAAAAATCTGAAAAGTGGATTCATAATGTGTCAGTCTGTAAAAGTGTTTATTACTTGCCAAAAAAAAGAGCAGTAAGTGTGCTTTCAAATTGGCAAAGAAATTTCGTTTTGTGACTAATGTGAAAACATGACTCTGTGCAAATAGGAATTACAGGCAGAGATTTATTGCGTATTGCTCTGGTGATTTCACAGTTGCATTAGATGGAAAGGGGGAGACATTTTTTGGTGCAGAAGCAGACTCTTAGCACACAGGTAGCTGCTTACCATGTGGAATCATGCACAGTATTCACAAGCGAGTGGGGTTTGAGGTTTCAGTCAGTAATACAAATACATTCAGCATCACTAAGGCTGGTTGCCCTTGCTGCAGTGTAGGCAGACACCCAGGTTACAAATGATGCTGGTCTGAAAAAGCAGTTTGGACATGTGCTTTGTAAAAAATCTGAAAAGTGGATTCATAATGTGTCAGTCTGTAAAAGTGTTTATTACTTGCCAAAAAAAAGAGCAGTAAGTGTGCTTTCAAATTGGCAAAGAAATTTCGTTTTGTGACTAATGTGAAAACATGACTCTGTGTGCAAATAGGAATTACAGGCAGAGATTTATTGCGTATTGCTCTGGTGATTTCACAGTTGCATTAGATGGAAAGGGGGAGACATTTTTTGGTGCAGAAGCAGACTCTTAGCACACAGGTAGCTGCTTACCATGTGGAATCATGCACAGTATTCACAAGCGAGTGGGGTTTGAGGTTTCAGTCAGTAATGCAAATACATTCAGCATCACTAAGGCTGGTTGCCCTTGCTGGAGTGTAGGCAGACACCCAGGTTACAAATGATGCTGGTCTGAAAAAGCAGTTTGGACATGTGCTTTGTAAAAAATCTGAAAAGTGGATTCATAATGTGTCAGTCTGTAAAAGTGTTTATTACTTGCCAAAAAAAAGAGCAGTAAGTGTGCTTTCAAATTGGCAAAGAAATTTCGTTTTGTGACTAATGTGAAAACATGACTCTGTGTGCAAATAGGAATTACAGGCAGAGATTTATTGCGTATTGCTCTGGTGATTTCACAGTTGCATTAGATGGAAAGGGGGAGACATTTTTTGGTGCAGAAGCAGACTCTTAGCACACAGGTAGCTGCTTACCATGTGGAATCATGCACAGTATTCACAAGCGAGTGGGGTTTGAGGTTTCAGTCAGTAATGCAAATACATTCAGCATCACTAAGGCTGGTTGCCCTTGCTGGAGTGTAGGCAGACACCCAGGTTACAAATGATGCTGGTCTGAAAAAGCAGTTTGGACATGTGCTTTGTAAAAAATCTGAAAAGTGGATTCATAATGTGTCAGTCTGTAAAAGTGTTTATTACTTGCCAAAAAAAAGAGCAGTAAGTGTGCTTTCAAATTGGCAAAGAAATTTCGTTTTGTGACTAATGTGAAAACATGACTCTGTGTGCAAATAGGAATTACAGGCAGAGATTTATTGCGTATTGCTCTGGTGATTTCACAGTTGCATTAGATGGAAAGGGGGAGACATTTTTTGGTGCAGAAGCAGACTCTTAGCACACAGGTAGCTGCTTACCATGTGGAATCATGCACAGTATTCACAAGCGAGTGGGGTTTGAAGTTTCAGTCAGTAATGCAAATACATTCAGCATCACTAAGGCTGGTTGCCCTTGCTGGAGTGTAGGCAGACACCCAGGTTACAAATGATGCTGGTCTGAAAAAGCAGTTTGGACATGTGCTTTGTAAAAAATCTGAAAAGTGGATTCATAATGTGTCAGTCTGTAAAAGTGTTTATTACTTGCCAAAAAAAAGAGCAGTAAGTGTGCTTTCAAATTGGCAAAGAAATTTCGTTTTGTGACTAATGTGAAAACATGACTCTGTGTGCAAATAGGAATTACAGGCAGAGATTTATTGCGTATTGCTCTGGTGATTTCACAGTTGCATTAGATGGAAAGGGGGAGCCTTTTTTTGGTGCAGAAGCTGACTCTTAGCACACAGGTAGCTGCTTACCATGTGGAATCATGCACAGTATTCACAAGCGAGTGGGGTTTGAGGTTTCAGTCAGTAATGCAAATACATTCAGCATCACTAAGGCTGGTTGCCCTTGCTGGAGTGTAGGCAGACACCCAGGTTACAAATGATGCTGGTCTGAAAAAGCAGTTTGGACATGTGCTTTCTAAAAAATCTGAAAAGTGGATTCATAATGTGTCAGTCTGTAAAAGTGTTTATTACTTGCCAAAAAAAAGAGCAGTAAGTGTGCTTTCAAATTGGCAAAGAAATTTCGTTTTGTGACTAATGTGAAAACATGACTCTGTGTGCAAATAGGAATTACAGGCAGAGATTTATTGCGTATTGCTCTGGTGATTTCACAGTTGCATTAGAAGGAAAGGGGGAGCCTTTTTTTGGTGGAGAAGCTGACTCTTAGCACACAGGTAGCTGCTTACCATGTGGAATCATGCACAGTATTCACAAGCGAGTGGGGTTTGAGGTTTCAGTCAGTAATGCAAATACATTCAGCATCACTAAGGCTGGTTGCCCTTGCTGGAGTGTAGGCAGACACCCAGGTTACAAATGATGCTGGTCTGAAAAAGCAGTTTGGACATGTGCTTTGTAAAAAATCTGAAAAGTGGATTCATAATGTGTCAGTCTGTAAAAGTGTTTATTACTTGCCAAAAAAAAGAGCAGTAAGTGTGCTTTCAAATTGGCAAAGAAATTTCGTTTTGTGACTAATGTGAAAACCTGACTCTGTGTCCAAATAGGAATTACAGGCAGAGATTTATTGCGTATTGCTCTGGTGATTTCACAGTTGCATTAGATGGAAAGGGGGAGCCATTTTTTGGTGCAGAAGCAGACTCTTAGCACACAGCCAGCTACTTACCATGTGGAATCATGCACAGTATTCACAAGCGAGTGGGGTTTGAGGTTTCAGTCAGTAATGCAAATACATTCAGCATCACTAAGGCTGGTTGCCCTTGCTGGAGTGTAGGCAGACACCCAGGTTACAAATGGTGCTGGTCTGAAAAAGCAGTTTGGACATGTGCTTTTTAAAAAATCTGAAAAGTGGATTCATAATGTGTCAGTCTGTAAAAGTGTTTATCACTTGCCAAAAAAAAGAGCAGTAAGTGTGCTTTCAAATTGGCAAAGAAATTTCGTTTTGTGACTAATGTGAAAACATGACTCTGTGTGCAAATAGGAATTACAGGCAGAGATTTATTGCGTATTGCTCTGGTGATTTCACAGTTGCATTAGATGGAAAGGGGGAGCCATTTTTTGGTGCAGAAGCAGACTCTTAGCACACAGGTAGCGGCTTACCATGTGGAATCATGCACAGTATTCACAAGCGAGTGGGGTTTGAGGTTTCAGTCAGTAATGCAAATACATTCAGCATCACTAAGGCTGGTTGCCCTTGCTGGAGTGTAGGCAGACACCCAGGTTACAAATGATGCTAGTCTGAAAAAGCAGTTTGGACATGTGCTTTTTAAAAAATCTGAAAAGTGGATTCATAATGTGTCAGTCTGTAAAAGTGTTTATCACTTGCCAAAAAAAAGAGCAGTAAGTGTGCTTTCAAATTGGCAAAGAAATTTCGTTTTGTGACTAATGTGAAAACAAATGTAGTAATATATTTAAATAAAATAAAGGAATTTTTTTTTAGTTTTTTTCAGGTATTGCTGAAGAGCAGTGAACAAAATTTAAGATGCCTACAAAATCCAGAGTAAAAAAAGAGCAAAAAAAAAACCTATATTTGAAGACAACTGGAGGACCTAAGTTAGTTGAAGATGCTCATGTTGGCAAGAAGAAAAAATCTTCTGGTAAGCAAACAAAAGATTTTCTAAGGAACATATTCAAAAAAAGGAAAAATGTACAAAATGTCTGTACTGGAAAGAATGATTTCAATCGAAAAGGACAGGAAAAAATTGAGAATTTAGTTAATGCAAATATACCTTCTGCAACTAAAAAGATAAACTTAAACAGAAAAACAGCGTTTAAAGAGATACGTAGAAAAATGTTTCAGAGGAGAGTTATGTCCAATTTGATAAAGGATGTGAAGAAATATAAGCAAAAGGCAAAGTTTTATAAGAGAAAAAAAGAAATTGAAGCCATTGCAGCAAAGGCATTAGAATTAAAAAGGAAACTATTCATTTTAATTTTGAATAGGATGCGTACATTAGACAAAATGGTTAATGTACTGAAATCACATAGCAAAAGGAAAAGAGTAGTGAACAGAACAAACTTTTGTAAAGTGTTTTTAGGAAAATGGATGCATAGTTCAAGTAGTGAACCTTTTTTTAATGAAGAGAGTTATTTTCAAAGTAATAGTTTGCTGCATGCAGTTGACACCAGAGGTCGTGCTTATGAAGTGAAAAATGGTTGCATAATGGAGAAGGAGATAATGGTTCCAAGAGATGAGGTACAAGTGATGGCGGATGAGGCTATGGGGAGACGTCCTAAAGCCCCAGTGTACACTTGGAATTGTAGTAGTATTTGCACTGTGCGTCAGGAATCTATTGATAAATTTCGTGAGTTTCTAAGAGAATATAGCAAAAAAAGTGTGAAACAGAAGATTAAGGTGCTTCAAAGTCTAGATCCATGCAGAGTGAGAGAGAATACTGGTTTGAAGGGTCATTCTCTGGCTTGTCTATCTAGAAAAGTGTGTAATAGTGTTTTCCATCATTTTAGGATGCTGGCTGTTCATCATACTGAAATGAGAAAGTTTGTGAGACGGTTGTATTTTGCTAAAAGTCCAGCAATAAAGTTAGATGAATTGAATAGGGCTCTGTTCCGTGGAACGGTATCAGATGTAGAGAAGGTTGTTGATGAAATTCAGTTTTGTTACTTTGGTCCTCAACAAAACAGTGCAGAGAAGGACACAGTAAATGAGGAAGAAGTGGAAGAAAATGTAGAACCCTCTGTAAGTAAGACATTTAATGATCACATAACAAAATTTGCAATAATCTCTAATGAAAGACCAAATATTACTTGTATTTGTTGCCGCAGAACTCATTATAGAAAACAAACCAGGTATGTTGATCTCTACAGAAAGAGTGAAAATGAAGATAATTATAAGTGGAAGGATTTTGCCACCTATATATTTCTTGAAAATTGTTTTGAATTGGGTGAAGTTCAGCGTATTTGTAAATACTGTTACAACAAGTTAGAGGAAAATAGAATGCCGACCAGAGCTGTACATAATAATTTAGAATTGGATGCTATTCCTGCTGAACTTTCTGAATTAAATACATATGAGTCTATACTCATTCAATGTGTTCATCCGTTCCAGACCATAGTACGTATGGAGCCCAAAACTGGTAAATTACCTCCTTCAGATTTACTGAGAGGTTTAAAAGGTAGAGTGGTGTATTTGCCCTTGGATTTGAAAAAAAATATGGAAACTATTGATGCGGATACTTTGGAAACTGAACCATTAATTATTCTGGTTAATGGTGTACCTACAAAGAATAAGAAGATTTGGCAGGAGCTGGTAGATGTACGGAAAGTACAAAGAGCACATTTGTATTTGAAAAGGAATAACAAATGGTATGAATCAATTTATATAGAAGAAGAAGAAGAAGAAGATTTACAAGAAGACACAGAAACACCAACTGGACAAATTGAAAAAGTGGACAAGTCAAAGGAAGAAGAAATTTATGAACATTTTAGCATACATGCTCTTCATACAAAAGAAGTTATGGGAGACAATATTGATCTATTTCAGATGAAGAAAGCAAAAGGAACTCCTGTGAGTGTATGGGAGGAGAGCTTGGAAGCTCGATGTTTTCCCCAGCTGTTTCCTAAAGGAAAAGGAGGACGATACGATGAACGTCCGGAACAGATTCCAGCTTCTGAGTATCGGACTACAAGACTATATGCTGAAGATCCCAGATTTCGACAAAGTATTCCTTATTTGTTCCATCTTTTATTTGAAAGCGACTTGTCTGCACTGTCTTATGCAGTAAATCACATTTTAAAAAGTGGAGTACATTTACAAAATGTGTCTGCTAAGGATTTTATGGAGAAAGTGCAGCACCGAGATGATCATTTGGAAACACAACTGATCAATCTGATGGCTTGTCAGCGTGGGACAAATGAATATTGGTACCGACGCCATGGTGAATTAAAATGCATGTTACGGAATTTAGGAACTCCAACATGGTTCCTTACCCTAAGCTGTGCCGAGTACGCTTGGGATGATTTACTGGATTTTCTACGAGAGGCAAATTCAAACATTAAAAACATTGAATACAAGACAGCAGGAGAACTGTGCTCATTGGATCCGGTTAATGTTTGCAGATATTTCAATCATAGATTTGAGGCTATGATGTCCTTCATCTGCAATAAAAAAAATCCACCTCTAGGAGAAGTAGTGGATTTCTTTTGGAGAAAAGAGTACCAGGCAAGAGGTGCTCCTCATATTCATATGCTGTTGTGGATCAAGGATGCCCCAAAGTTTGGAACAGATACTGATGAAGCAGTGTTATCTTACATTGAAGAATATGCAACATGTGCTATACCAAAAAGCACATAAGAGAAAAAGTTAAAGGAGCAAGTTTTACGTTTCCAAAGTCATCGGTGTGGAAAATACTGTCGACGGAAATACAAGAGCAAAGATAAATACTACACTAAATGTCGATTTGGATTTCCTAGACCTGTTCTTTCAAATGGAAGAGTTAACAGTTTTATGTCATCTGTGAGACATACTATCACAAGAAAATCACCTAAGAATACCTACAACCTTAAAAGAAAAGAAGAATCAAAAAATATAAATGACTACAACCCAGTGATTTTATCCATGTGGAACGCTAACATGGATATACAGTATGTAGCTGACAATTCCATTGCTGTTGCTCGATATGTAACGTCTTACATTACGAAATCAGAAAAAACAGAATTGAAGGAAATGTGGGAAGAGATTTCTCACGAGAAAACTGTCAGTAAGAAGCTGTACAGTTTCAGTTTGAAGATGTTATCGCATCGAGAAATTGGATCCTACGAATGTTCAGATAGGTTATCTTCTGCAAGTCTCTACTCGAAATCAAGAAGAATAATTTGGGCAAGTTTAGGCCTTGCAGCAATGAGAAATCGGGTACTGAAATCTGTTGGAGAAATTGAATATTTGGCCGAGAATGACCCAGAAAGTACAGATATTTTGAAATCAAACATGTTGGATACATATTACCCAAAGAGAAGTCATCATCTGGAGAACATGTGTCTCTATGAAGTGCTGCAGAACTACATTTATTCACAGAAAGCCGCAGAAGACATCAACAATGGAAAATATAAAGTCATTGGTGAGGAAGGATGTTTGGTGAAGCAAACAAAAGGAAGTTTGATAAATCACCGGAAGCTGAGTTGCGACACTACTGACAAAAAGGAATTTTACTACTTGGCTCTTTTACAGCTGTTTAAACCATGGCGTACAGAGGATGAACTACTGGGAGAATTTCAAAGCTATGAAGATTCATTTAATGCTTGTAAAGACAGCATACAATGCAGAACATTCACAACTTATCTGCAAATGTTAAATGAAGAAATTGAACAGGAAACTACAATTGCAGCAGAAATAGCTAGAGACAGTTCTCAGGACAGCCAAAGTTCAGGAACACTCAGTCAAGATCCCCTAGGACAACCAATCGTTGAAAATGAAGCATCAATAGCCATGAATGAAGTGGAAACAGCTATGAATCAAGCTCAAGAAGAATTTATAGACTTACAAAATTTGGAAAGACAACTGAATCAAGAGCAGCAACAAATTTATGAAGAGATCAGAAAAAAATTGATCACGGATTTCTACATGAAAAAAAGAGTGCTCATGCACATCATTTCATCCAATCAGGATGTATGTAAGCGGACAAGCTGGAACTGGAAAAAGTTTCCTAACAAAAGTCATCAGAAGCTACCTACAGCAAAAAACGGATTCTACTTCGTCTTGTGTGGTTACTGCTCCAACTGGGTTAGCAGCATATAACATAAAAGGAATCACTTTACATCGTTTGCTAATGTTACCAGTGGAGCATGAGAACAAAATACAATACAACAAGCTAACTGGAGAAGCATGCTTGGAAGTTTCAAGAGTATTGAAGAAGATGCAAGTTCTCATTATTGATGAGGTGAGCATGGTATCGAACTTAATGCTTGCCTTTGTGCATTTAAGAATGCAGCAAATTCTGAAGTCAGACTATGACGTGTTATTTGGAGGAAAACACGTCATAGTTTTTGGAGATCTTTTGCAACTTACTCCAGTTAAAGGACAACCAGTGTTTAATACTGTGACACATGAAGACATGAAGAAGTCATTGGGAAGCATCGGTAATACAAATATTTGGTCCTTCTTTGAGTACAAGGAACTTACAACTAATATGAGGCAAGCAAACGATGAAGAATATGGAAGTATTCTGAAAGATATCAGGATTGGACTACTCACAGAAGCTGGCAAAAAAGCATTACAGACTCGGCTGCTACATAATTTATTTCCAAAGGAAGAAATAGTTGCAGAGAAGATATACAAGAACATTGCAGAAAACAAAAGTGTCATCTGCTTAATGCCAACTCTACGTGAATGCTCAATATTCAATGAGGAGCTTTTGAAATTGGAAAAGGAAGATATCAGGAAATTGGAAGCAGTGGACAAAATTGAGGATGGAAGAATTACTGTCACATTAACAGGCACACTGAAAAATAAATTGGATTCACTAGAGAAGAAGATTTCCAAAACAGCTGGATTAGAAAAAAATCTATATGTTTGCATGAACTGTAGAGTATTTTTAAGGAGAAATTTGGATGTTGAAAAAGGTTTAGTTAATGGAGCTATGGGAAGAGTTGTGGGTTTTATTAATTATCAGAAAAAAGATGGAATTGAATGTTTAAAAATACAATTTGATCAGATAGAAGAAGTTAAAGATATTTGTCGTTGTACAGTTCGTTTCATGCTTGTGAAAGACTTATATGTACGTAGGAAGCAGTTTCTGTTTTCTCTAGCATATGCTGTAACTATTCACAAGTCTCAAGGATTGACTGTAGATTGTGCATTTGTGAACATTGGTTCAACTGTGTTCAAAGAAGGTATGGCATATGTTGCTTTGTCACGAGTGAAAACATTATCAGGTTTATTCATGATAGACTTTGATGATTCAAAAGTTAGTGCTGATACAAACTGTGTAAAGGAGTATAATAGATTAAGAAGAAGCTATGCTCCTCATTTAGGTCAGTATCCTGTGTTGGAGAAACGTGTAGTTTCTCGTAAAAGGAGAAATGAGAATATCTGTAATGAAGATGTAGAGAGGAGGAAAAAAAAGAGGAGTGATGTAATTGCAAGCAAAAAGAATAAGGAAAATGAAGAACAGGTTGTAGGATGTTATTTTGAAAATAGCTCTGGTGTCAACTGCTACGCTAATGTAGTGCTGAATGTTGCATTTTATCTGGAAAGTTTGCAAGAGCAGATAATAGTAAATCAGGGAAAAAGATTCTGTACTGTGCTGAGTCTCCTTTTTGAAAAGCTGAGTAATGATAAAACTCAAATAGAAAGTGCTACTGAAATTAGAAAAGTTTTAGATGTATGTTCAGGACGAACACAGTTTTCTCAAAATGTACAGCAAGACGCACAGGAATTCTTGATTTATTTTCTTCAGGTACTGGAAGAAGAAGGGGTTAACATTGAAAATGTATTTGGTCTCTCTTATAAATGGGAACATAGTTGTGAAAACTGTTATAATATATGTGGCTCTAATGTTGATTCTGAAAGGTTTATTTATTTAACATTGCCAGAGAGTAAAACAGTCACTTTTGCTAAATTAGTTAAAGATGATAATCATAGCATGCAATGCAGTGAGTGTAAATCTGACATGTTTTCAACATTAATTTTAAAGGAATACAGACAGTATGTAATTTTAATGATGCAACGATGTAGAGCTGATGGTTCAAAATTGGATACTTTAATAAAGAAGTTTACAGGACAGCAATTATCAATTTCAGGAAAAACTTTTGTAACAGTTGCAATAATTTTCCATGATGGACCTACTGTAACTTCTGGTCATTACACAGTTTATCTTAAATGTGAAAAAGGCTGAACACTGTGTAATGATTCCCAATTGATTTTTAAGCAACGTTTGCCTTTTGATTTAGCAAATTCCTATCTAATCTTCCTGAAACCTAAATTTTAGAGAGATTTGACAACATCTGGAGAAAACAATTTTACCATTTTATTGGATTACCATTTGGAATTTACAAATAAAAAGATTGAACAAATTATCATTTGGCCTAATGGAAAGGTAACCAATTGTAATGTGGAATTTTTCCATTTTTTAAGGAAACTTTGGAAAACCAAAAATTTAGAAAAAATCGGTAACATCTGCACAATTTAATTTTTGGAATGTTATTGGATTGCCATTGGAAATTTTTTCAAAAAAGATTTTTAAAATTACTATTTGGCCATGCGGAAAAGTAAACAATTCTATTGTGGACTTATTTAATTATTAATTAATCTTTCGGAAACCAAAATGTTACAGAGAAAAGGTGACATCTGTACAATTTAAACTTTTGTTTTTTATTGGATTACCATTGGAAATTAAACAAAAAAAGAATTTTAAAATTACTATTTGGCCTAAAGGAAATGGAATCAGATGTATTGTGGAGTTATTTGACATATATTATTGTGATTATACTTCTGAAACAAAAATATCAGACGGTATTTTAAAGAAATAAGTATAGATATTAGATGATATTTTTTTAGAATATTATGCATTTCTTTAAAGTTATGTTTATGAAAAAAGAGATTCTGGGCTTTTTTAAAAACAATCTTTGAGATTGTTAATTTTTTTTTGCCTGCTGTTAAATGATGAATGCAATTGCTTTCACAATTTATAGTGAAATGCAATATTTTCTGAAAACAGCAAAAAAAAGGCAAAAATATTTTTTGAAAAATATGTAAATATGTGTACTGTATTATTAAATGTTTTATTAAATATTAATACTTTTTTCTTTTTTTTCAGATTGAGATAGAAAATTTTCGAAAACTATAACCATTTTAAAAGCAATTAAAAATAAATTAAATGAATAAATCTTTTTTTGAGTGGGTATGGTAAGTCAATAATGTCATGGTCCCTTTTTTCCACTTCTCTACAATCACATTTGCAGTTTTTAATTGTAGTCTCTCAAGGACCTTGTAATGTGATAATTGATTTTTAGTGTTTTTAAAAAAAATTTAAAAAAATGACGCGTACCGTACGCGTACGGTAAAAAAAAAAAAAAAAAAGTTTTAAAAAAAATATATAAAAAATAGATGAAAGGTAAGGTTGGCTCTTAAAAGAGCCGTTGTGTTCATGCAGGGACAGAGGAAAGAAAGATTGGGAATATTAGACGGTACGACAAGTGTGCTGATCTATTTTACTGTTCACTAGGGAAACACTGGTCTCTCTATAAGTAATTAGATCGTGACAATGGGCGCACCGTACTTCAACCCTCGCAAACCGAGGGTTAATTTCCAGAGGACCAGAAAAAGGAGATGCTCCCCCCACAGATGAAGGGCTCACCTGACCTGCAGAAGAAGGACTCGGCTCTGCAGATGATGGTCCAGGCTGAGCTGCTGTGGATGTGCTTGGTTGATTTACTGAAGGGTTACCTTCAGTAAGTCGAGCATGTGTCCTTCTGTGTACATCCTTAAGGTGTCTCATCATGGTGTGATTCCCAAAGGAATACTTCCTGTCAGGATTACCTCTTGAAAGTACACGCTTACACAGCTTGCAAGTCACTAAGGGTGCATTTACCTTTTGCTGGCCTTCTGGAAAAGTAAAATACTCCCATACGTAAGAGGTCTTTTGTTTCCTCGCTCTCTGCCTCAATGTAGTGCTGCTAGCCTCACTCTCAGAAGAGCTCTGCTGTTCTGCCATCGTATCACAAAGACAACCCAGCTCCTTCTCCTAAGGGATCACAAGCAGAAATGAGGGGAATGGGTGTGGTGTAGGAGAGTTCTAGAACTGAAAGTAGTTTCAACCAATCAAAAGTTGTGTTTCATGATCACATGACCTACCGTACGCTTACGGTACGCTTACGGTACGCTTACGGCAAAAGTACGCATGCGCGTAAAAAAGACACGCGCTTGCGCGCATGCGCATAACAGTCACTCCCCGACACTTCCGCGTAACGTGCGCGTGTAACTATACGCAAACAGCGTAGATAAATTACGGACATTACGTAAACCGTACGCTTACCGTAAGCTTACGGTACGCGTACTAAAAAAATTTTTTAAAAAAGGGAAAAAATGTATTGCTAATAAATTTTACCTGTTTATTTTATAAAATATATTAAAAAAAACATATTATAGAATTTTAAAAATTTAACCATAGTCTTTAAAAAAGGATAGAAAATTAAAATAAAAATATGTAAAAAAAAAATAGAAGAAAAAAAAAAAATTAGCATTTAAAAAACCTTGCAAATTCACTGAAAAAACCATGGGTTTCACACACGTTATAGTTAGGAATTAGCATTTAAAAAACCTTTGAAATTCACTGAAAAAACCATGGGTTTCACACACGTTATAGTTAGGAATTAGCATTTAAAAAACCTTAGAAATTTAATGAAAAAACCAAAGGTTTCACACATGTTATAGTTAGCTGGACATTTCACTCGTAAAAAACCAATGAAATTCCCCCGTTATAGTTAGTTCAGCTAACTATAACTCGCGCGCCCGCAATGCACTACTGATGACGTCACATATTACATCACTCATGACATGGTCAGTGACATCACTCATGACATCACTGATGACATCTCAAATGACATCACTGATGACATTATCCTTGTGACAGAGTGGTAGACCTCCTCTCACCCTAATATAACCTTTGATACAAACATACAAAAATAGACACTAACATTTTCAAAACAATGGACATACCAATAACAGTTACAACAACCTATTCAGTAATTCTAAGATCCACATACACATCCACTCATCCACCAACAATCCTATACAGTCACTCATACATGTACTCACACATCATATGTACTCATACACCTAAACATCCTGTAACACAATCCCACTCATCCATAGAGTTAGTCACACACATAGTCACTCATGCTAATAAAGAATCAAACATCAATTTACTTGCATATACAGTTATACACACACCAGCACACTTACTTTTACAGAAACTTACACATACTTAGTCTTTTTAACAATCACTTATAGAAACACATACGTATTCATACAGGAACTCTTCCAATCTCTCACTCTCACATATACTCACTTATAAACAACAATAGTCACATATACTAGTTTAAAACATATGTAGTTACTTATGAAGACACTATTGAGACAGTCATTCACTCACTAACACACCCATGCACACACTCATCCACCCATACAGTCCTGCACACATGCTGTCTTCAACACATACAAACAGTGAGTCACTCATTCATGCACCTATGCACTACGTAATACCCCCCACCGCACCATGAAGACACTCAGACACTCATACTGATACTCAAAAAACCAACTATTAACCTATATAGACACTCATGTAGCTACTCACCAACCCATGCAGCCACTTATATACAAAGTGAAAGACTGATACAGGTATTTACACATTTAAACATTACTCACTAAGCCATGTATTCAAAAAGATACACTTAATCAGTCAGTTATACAATCAATTTTTCAGAAACAAATCATCAATTTAGACACTTATATACTCATTTATTCTTCAATCGACCTTGAGATATACATAAATAAAACATATTTAATTTTCAGAAAAACACACATTCACTGGATGATGTCATCAGTGATGTCATTTGAGATGTCATTAGTGATGTCATGAGTGATGTCACTGACCATGTCATGAGTGATGTAATATGTGACGTCATCAGTAGTGCATTGCGGGCGCGCGAGTTATAGTTAGCTGAACTAACTATAACGGGGGAATTTCATTGGTTTTTTACGAGTGAAATGTCCAGCTAACTATAACATGTGTGAAACCTTTGGTTTTTTCATTGAATATATATATATATATATATATATATGACCTACTGGCGTTCATCAGTAGGTAGTTATATATAGTTAAGACCTCGTTTCTATTCAAAAAGCTTTTTTTTCTTTTGCCAATATCTTTTGCGCCGGTTGACGAATCTTTGCGACATGTTCAAAACTAATGGGGTGCTCCCGTCAGCTCCTGTCTTGAAAGTTTTGGGTGATTCATCAAGCGAGGGCCCATGTTAGTTTCCATAGGTACTTTAGACAAAGTTACAGCCTGAACTGCTGAATGTAATTACACCAAATTTGGCAAAAAAGGTAGGTCTTGGGTCAGAAAGAGACCTTTTTTAAAATGGTGTAAATCCGCCCCTGAAACCTATGGTTTTTTCAGTGAATATATATATATATATATATATATATACACATACATATATATGAATACATATGCATATATATGCATATATATATGTGCATATGTGTGCGTGTAGAGAGAGGTAGAGAGAGGTAGAGAGGTAGAGGTGTAGAGGTAGAGGTGTAGAGGTAGAGAGGTAGAGGTAGAGAGGTAGAGGTAGAGAGGTAGATAGGTAGATAGTAGTGGAGAGAGAGGTAGAGCGAGGTAGAGAGTAGAGAGTGAGTAATAGAGAGTAGAGAGTGAGTAGTAGAGAGTAGTAGAGAGAGTAGCAGAGAGTGAGTAGTAGAGAGTAGTAGAATGAGTAGTAGAGAGTGAGTAGTAGAGAATGAGTAGTAGAGAGTAGTAGAGAGTGAGTATTAGAGAGTGAGTAGTAGAGAGTGAGTAGTAGAGAGTAGTAGAGAGTGAGTAGTAGAGTGAGTAGTAGAGTGAGTAGTAGAGAGTAGTAGAGAGTAGTAGAGAGTGAGTAGTAGAGAATAGTAGAGAGTGAGTAGCAGAGAGAGGGTAGTAGAGAGTAGTAGAGAGTGAGTAGTAGAGTGAGTAGTAGAGAGTAGTAGAGAGAGTAGTAGAGAGGGAGTAGTAGAGAGTAGTAGAGAGTGAGTAGTGGAGAGTGAGTAGTAGAGTGAGTAGTAGAGTGAGTAGTAGAGAGTGAGTAGTAGAGTGAGTAGTAGAGAGTAGTAGATAGAGAGTAGTAGAGAGGGAGTAGTAGAGAGTAGTAGAGAGTGAGTAGTGGAGAGTGAGTAGTAGAGTGAGTAGTAGAGTGAGTAGTAGAGAGTGAGTAGTAGAGTGTAGTAGAGAGTAGGAGAGAGAGAGTAGTAGAGGGTGAGTAGTAGAGAGTGAGTAGTAGAGAGTAGTGGAGTAGTAGAGAGTGAGTAGTAGAGAGTAGTAGATAGTGAGTAGTAGAGGGAGTAGTAGGGAGTAGTAGAGAGTGAGTTTTAGAGAGTAGTAGAGAGCAAGTAGTAGAGAGTGTGTAGTAGAGAGTCAGTAGTAGAGAATAGTAGAGAGTCAGTAGTAGAGAGAGTAGTAGAGAGTGAGAAGTAGAGAGAGTAGTAGAGTAGTAGAGAGTGAGTAGTAGAGTGAGTAGTAGAGAGTAGTTGAGAGCGAGTAGTAGAGAGTGAGTAGTGGAGAGTGAGCAGTAGAGAGTAGTAGAGAGTGAGTAGTAGAGTGTGAGTAGTAGAGAGTAGTAGTAGAGAGTAGTAGAGAGTGAGTAGTAGAGAGTAGTAGCGAGTGAGTAGTAGAGAGTGAGTAGTTTAATTTAAAAGGAACACAATGAGGGGGTTCATTTTGCCATAGAAATTATGATTAGTGCTGAAAAAAGAAAAAATAGGGCACATTTTGAGTGACTTCTCAAATCCTCTTCTATTTCATAAAAAAATACTGACATGCAGACTGAAACATGCACTTTCAATGCCAGCAGCAGACTTCCCTGGTGAGCAGTAGCTTTACTACAGTGATCTAATGAGCAATTAGAGTGCTACCATTCAGAATTTTTGGCAAATGTGTGATACATCTTAATGCCTTCTTGATGGAATCAAAGTAAAAAACCTGAAAGTATTTCCTACTGAGGAGACTGTAGTAAATGAGGAAATTAGGAAACTTCATAACAAATAAGTCTCCCAAGATGGCCACCAGAGACAAAAGAGCCCAAAAGTAACACAAATATCACGCAGATGTAGCCCAAGTATAGCCCAATGACAGAATGTCCCAGAGTGTTCTAAAGAACAATTGGAGCACTAACAGTCTTACTTATGACAAAAGTATGGCACACCTGAAGCCATCTTGATTGGAATAAAGTGGTAACACTTAAAACATTTAATTTGCAAAGGAACAAAATGAGGGGGTTCATTTTGCATTTTGCCATAGAAATTATGATTAGTGCTGCAGAAAGAAAAAATAGGGCACATTTTGACTTCTCAAATCCTCTTCTATTTCATTAAAACATTCTGACATGTAGACTGAAACATGCACTTTGAATACCAGCAGCAGACTTCCCTGGTGAGCAGTAGTTTTACTACAGTGATCTAATGAGCAACTAGAGTGTTACCATTCAGAATTTATGGCAAATGTGTGACACATCTGAATGCCTTCTTGATGGAACCAAAGTAAACAAGCATTGAAAGTGCAATAGGTCTCGCCCTCGTTTAAGTTAAAGCAATTCTGTTTGTAATTAGGTGGCTTTTTAGCTTTGCTTGTATTAGTGTTTTTTAAACTTTCATGTACATAACATGCATATGTATGCATATGTATATGTATGCATACATTTATATTTGTATTTATATAGATATGCAGATTATATATATGTTTATATATGTATGTATATATGTATGTATATATATATATATATATATATATATATGAAAAGCAGGAAACTCCCACAACCTCCGAACGGGCGGCGAAGAAGGAGAGACGGACCACAGGAAACTTCAGGCAAGAGTATTTATTCGACCATTGCTCAGCAAACCATGACGCGTTTCGGGCTCGAAAGCCCTTGTTCACATGCGGAGACAAGTTGCACTGAAAGATTTTTTATATGCGCTGCAACGTGTACACCCACTTCCTGATCACGTGCTACTAGACCAGGAAAACAGACTTTGTGTGATACATTTTAAATCAATGAAATCAAATTGCACGATAATTATAGAAAAACGTAATACAAATGTAAAATACGTATAGTTGGTAATTTGTGCAATTTAAAATACGGAAATGTAATGATAGCCATTGTCATAGGCAGCCAGCATAAAGCATATACAAGATACTGAACTTGTTCAAGTAAGAGAGTGTAGATATAACAGGATAAATCCATATTAAACACCCAACTGACAAGAAAAGTAAAAACAATGCCATAAAAAACTTATACCGTAAAGTATCATCATATAAGGACACTCAAAATCTGTACCAATACAAAAAGGTGCGTAGCAGCATTTTCCATAATAATGCAAAATCGTGCGGAATGTGCAAAATTTTTTGGGAATGTGTGCAAATATAGCAAGACAATACAGTAAGATTAAAATAGGAATGAATAAATATTAATAACAATAAAAGATACATTTCTGATAATTATTGTTAAAATCATATAAATTTCATTTCTAAGATTCCATCATCTTACTGGAGAGTGCTGATAATTCATAGAATGATGTGTATTTATGTATATGACAAAAGAGGTATTGGGAAAGAAATCTGCGGTGTGACCAGATAGCTAAAGTGCAAGTGCAAGAGATAACCACCCAAGAAGATGTGTAATACCACAGCACACAGTAAAAAATAAAAATAAATATAAATATCAAGATATATAAATGTATGTACAGAAATATATATGCGTGTGCGTGTGTGTTTACACAGACAGAACTCATTATAAAGGTGCTGGAATGAAATAAGGAGACTACTGAGGTAAATAAATATATTCACTTAAAAAACCATAGGTTTCACACATGTTATAGTTAGCTGGACATTTCACTCGTGAAAAACCATTGAAATTCCCCCGTTATAGTTAGTGCAGGCAACTATAACTCACGCGACCGCAATCCTCTGCTGATGACGTCAGATATTACATCACTGTATTTAGACACTTATTTACCCATGTCTTCTTCCATTAATCTTTAGCTATACATATATTACAAATATTTATTTTTCAGAAAGACACATATGTCATCAGTGATGTAATATCTGACGTCATCAGCAGAGGATTGCGGTCGCGTGAGTTATAGTTGCCTGCACTAACTATAACGGGGGAATTTCAATGGTTTTTCACGAGTGAAATGTCCAGCTAACTATAACATGTGTGAAACCTAAGGTTTTTTAAGTGAATTTGCAAGGTTTTTTAAATGCTAATTCCTAACTATAACGTTTGTGAAACCTATGGTTTTTTCAGTGAATGTATATATATGTATGTGTGTGTGTGTGTTGATATATATATATATATATATATATATATATATATATATATATATATACACACACACATATTACCTACTGACCGTCGCCAGTGGGTAGATATAGTTAGGAACTATTATCTATAGGAAATCCGCAACATTTTATTTAGAGTAACTTTGGTGCCGGTTGATGAATCTTCGCAAAATTTTCAAAACTTGTGGCCCGCTTCGGTCCGCTCCTATCCTGAAAGTCTCGGGGTGATTTATCAAGCGGGGGCCGAGAAAAAAGGGGAACCCAAAATGTGTTTTCCCCATTCAATTTTCCATAGGGACCGTTAGTCGCAGCTACAGCCCGAACTGCTGAACGGAATTACACCAAATTTGGCAGAAAGGTAGACCTTGGTTCACACTAGTGCCTTTTGGTTAAATGGTGTAAATCTGTTCAGTAGTTTTTTAGATATTAAAGGAAAAAAAGATAGATATATCTGGGCGGAGCCTAACCACTCATCTCATCGTCAGATCTGATTGGCTGTCAGCACTTCATACAAGAAGTTTTGGCAGCCATCTTGGGACCAATATACATGATAACACCTCATTAAAAAGCTTGCAGTTAATAGAAGGTTTTAAGACTTTAGTTACATTATAAATCATGTAGTAGAGTGAGTAGTAGAGAGTAGTAGAGAGCGAGTAGTAAAGAATGAGTAGTAGAGTGTGTAGTAGAGAGTAGTTGAGAGCAAGTAGTAGAGAGTGAGTAGTAGAGTGAGTAGTAGAGAGTGAGTAGTAGAGAGTAGTAGAGAGTGAGTAGTAAAGAATGAGTAGTAGAGTGTGTAGTAGAGAGTAGTTGAGAGCGAGTAGTAGAGAGTGAGTAGTAGAGAGTAGTAGAGAGCTAGTAGTAGAGAGTGAGTAGTAGAGAGTGAGTAGTAGAGTGAGTAGTAGATAGTGAGTAGTAGAGAGTGAGTAGTGGAGAGTGAGTAGTAGAGATTAGTAGAGAGCGAGTAGTAGAGAGTGAGTAGTAGAGAGTGTAGTAGAGAGAGAGTAGTAGAGAGTGAGTAGTGGAGAGTGAGTAGTAGAGATTAGTAGAGAGCGAGTAGTAGAGAGTGAGTAGTAGAGAGAGTAGTAGAGAGAGAGTAGTAGAGAGTGAGTAGTAGAGTGAGTAGTAGATAGTAGTAGAGAGCGAGGAGTAGAGAGTGAGTAGGAGAGTGAGTAGTAGAGAGTGAGTAGTAGAGAGTGAGTAGTGGAGCGTAGTAGAGAGCGAGTAGTAGAGAGTGAGTAGTAGAGAGAGTAGTAGAGAGTGAGTAGCAGAGTGAGTAGTAGATAGTAGTAGAGAGCGAGGAGTAGAGAGTGAGTAGGAGAGTGAGTAGTAGAGAGTGAGTGGTAGAGAGTAGTAGAGTGAGTAGTAGAGAGTAGTAGAGAGTGAGTAGTAGAGAGTGAGTAGTAGAGAGTGAGTAGTAGAGAGTAGTAGAGAGTGAGTAGTAGAGTGAGTAGTAGAGAGTAGTAGAGAGCGAGTAGTAAAGAGTGAGTAGTAGAGTGAGTAGTAGAGAGTAGTTGAGAGCGAGTAGTAGAGAGTGAGTAGTAGAGTGAGTAGTAGAGAGTGAGTAGTAGAGAGTAGTAGAGAGTGAGTAGTAGAGTGAGTAGTAGAGAGTAGTAGAGAGCTAGTAGTAGAGAGTCAGTAGTAGAGAGTGAGTAGTAGAGTGAGTAGTAGATAGCGAGTAGTAGAGAGTGAGTAGTGGAGAGTGAGTAGTAGAGAGTAGTAGAGAGCGAGTAGTAGAGAGAGAGTAGTAGAGAGTGAGTAGTAGAGTGAGTAGTAGATAGTAGTAGAGAGCGAGGAGTAGAGAGTGAGTAGGAGAGTGAGTAGTAGAGAGTGAGTAGTAGAGAGTGAGTAGTGGAGCGTAGTAGAGAGCGAGTAGTAGAGAGTGAGTAGTAGAGAGAGTAGTAGAGAGAGAGTAGTAGAGAGTGAGTAGCAGAGTGAGTAGTAGATAGTAGTAGAGAGCGAGGAGTAGAGAGTGAGTAGGAGAGTGAGTAGTAGAGAGTGAGTGGTAGAGAGTAGTAGAGTGAGTAGTAGAGAGTAGTAGAGAGTGAGTAGTAGAGAGTGAGTAGTAGAGAGAGAGTAGTAGAGAGTGAGTAGCAGAGTGAGTAGTAGATAGTAGTAGAGAGCGAGGAGTAGAGAGTGAGTAGTGGAGTAGTAGAGAGTGAGTGGTGGAGAGTAGTAGAGTGAGTAGTAGAGAGTAGTAGAGAGTGAGTAGTAGAGAGTGAGTAGTAGAGAGAGAGTAGTAGAGAGTTGTAGAGAGTAGTAGAGAATGAGTAGTAGAGAGTAGGTAGTAGAGAGTAGTAGAGAGTGAGTAGTAGAGAGTGAGTAGTAGAGAGAGTAGTAGAGAGTGAGTATTAGAGAGTGAGTAGTAGAGAGTAGTTTAGTAGTAGAGAGGGAGTAGTAGAGAGTAGTAGAGAGTGAGTAGTAGAGTGAGTAGTAGAGAGTAGTAGAGCGTGAGTAGTAGAGTGAGTAGTAGAGAGTAGTAGAGAGCGAGTAGTAGAGAGTGAGTAGTAGAGTGAGTAGTGGAGAGTAGTAGTGAGCGAGTAGTAGAGAGTGAGTAGTAGAGTGAGTAGTAGAGAGTGAGTAGTGGAGAGTGAGTAGTAGAGAGTAGTAGAGAGCGAGTAGTAGAGAGTGAATAGTAGAGAGTGAGTAGTAGAGAGTGAGTAGTAGAGAGCGAGTAGTAGAGAGTGAGTAGTGGAGAGTGAGTAGTAGAGAGTAGTAGAGAGCGAGTAGTAGAGAGCGAGTAGTAGAGAGTGAGTAGTAGAGAGAGAGAGTAGTAGAGAGTGAGTAGTAGAGTGAGTAGTAGAGAGTAGTAGAGAGCGAGTAGTAGAGAGTGAGTAGTAGAGTGAGTAGTAGAGAGTGAGTAGTAGGGAGTGAGTAGTGGAGCGTGAGTAGCAGAGAGTAGTAGAGAGCGAGTAGTAGAGAGTGAGTAGTAGAGAGTGAATAGTAGAGAGTGAGTAGTGGAGAGTGAGTAGTAGAGAGTGAGTAGTAGAGAGTGAGTAGTGGAGCGTAGTAGAGAGCGAGTAGTAGAGAGTGAGTAGTAGAGAGAGTAGTAGAGAGCGAGGAGTAGAGAGTGAGTAGGAGAGTGAGTAGTAGAGAGTGAGTGGTAGAGAGTAGTAGAGTGAGTAGTAGAGAGTAGTAGAGAGTGAGTAGTAGAGAGTGAGTAGTAGAGAGAGAGTAGTAGAGAGTGAGTAGCAGAGTGAGTAGTAGATAGTAGTAAAGAGCGAGGAGTAGATAGTGAGTAGTAGAGTAGTAGAGAGTGAGTGGTAGAGAGTAGTAGAGTGAGTAGTAGAGAGTAGTAGAGAGTGAGTAGTAGAGAGTGAGTAGTAGAGAGAGAGTAGTAGAGAGTTGTAGAGAGTAGTAGAGAGTGAGTAGTAGAGAGTGAGTAGTAGAGAGTAGTAGAGAGTGAGTAGTAGAGAGTGAGTAGTAGAGAGAGTAGTAGAGAGTGAGTAGTAGAGAGTGAGTAGTAGAGAGTAGTTTAGTAGTAGAGAGTAATAGAGAGGGAGTAGTAGAGAGTAGTAGAGAGTGAGTAGTAGAGTGAGTAGTAGAGAGTAGTAGTGAGCGAGTAGTAGAGAGTGAGTAGTAGAGAGCGAGTAGTAGAGAGTGAGTAGTAGAGAGTGAGTAGTAGAGAGCGAGTAGTAGAGAGTGAGTAGTAGAGAGTGAGTAGTAGAGAGAGAGTAGTAGAGAGAGTAGTAGAGAGTGAGTAGTAGAGTGAGTAGTAGAGAGTAGTAGAGAGCGAGTAGTCGAGAGCGAGTAGTAGAGAGTGAGTAGTAGAGAGAGAGTAGTAGAGAGAGAGTAGTAGAGAGTGAGAAGTAGAGTGAGTAGTAGAGAGTAGTAGAGAGCGAGTAGTAGAGAGTGAGTAGTAGAGTGAGTAGTAGAGAGTGAGTAGTAGAGAGTGAGTAGTGGAGCGTGAGTAGTAGAGAGTAGTAGAGAGCAAGTAGTAGAGAGTGAGTAGTAGAGAGTGAATAGTAGAGAGTGAGTAGTGGCGAGTGAGTAGTGGAGAGCGAGTAGTAAAGAGCGAGTAGTAGAGAGTGAGTAGCAGAGAGAGAGTAGTAGAGAGAGAGTAGTAGAGAATGAGTAGTAGAGAATGAGTAGTAGAGAGCAGTAGGGTGAGTAGTAGAGAGGGAGTAGTAGAGAGTGAATAGTAGAGAGTGAGTAGTAGAGATTGAGTAGTAGAGAGAGAGTAGTAGAGAGTGAGTAGTAGAGAGTAGTAGAGTAAGTAGTAGAGAGTGAGTAGTAGAGAGAGAGTAGTAGAGAGTAGTAGAGAGTGAGTAGTAGAGTAGTAGAGAGTGAGTGATAGAGAGTAGTAGAGTGAGTAGTAGAGAGTAGTAGATAGTGAGTAGTAGAGAGTGAGTAGTAGAGAGCAGTAGTAGAGAGTAGTAGAGAGTAGTAGAGAGTGAATAGTAGAGAGTGAGTAGTAGAGAGAGAGTAGTAGAGAGTAGTAGAGTGAGTAATAGAGAGTTAGTAGAGAGTAAGTAGTGGAGAGTGAGTAGTAGAGAGAGAGTAGTAGAGAGTAGTAGAGTGAGTAGTAGAGTAGTAGAGAGTAGTCAGTCAGTGTCAGTCAGTGTCCGTCAGTCAGTGTCTGTCAGTGTCAGTCAGTCAGTGTAAGTGTCAGTCAGTCAGTGTCAGTCAATCAGTGTCAGTCAGTGCCAGTCAATCAGTGTCAGTCAATGCCAGTCAGTCTGTGTCAGTCAATCAGTGTCAGTCAGTCAGTGTCAGTCAATCAGTGTCAGTCAGTGTCAGTGTCAGTCAGTGTCAGTGTCAGTCAATCAGTGTCAATCAGTGTCACTCAGTGTCAGTCAGTCAGTGTCAGTCAGTCAGTGTCAGTCAGTCAGTGTCAGCTAGAGCAGATCTGCTGACTTGGTTCTCTGGCTCTAGAGCAGCTCTGCTGACCTGGTTCTCTGGCACTAAAGCAGCTCTGCTGACCTGGTTCTATTGGCTCTAAAGCAACTCTGCTGGCCTGGTTCTCTGGCTCTAGAGCAGCTCTGCTGACCTAGTTCTTAGGCTCTAGAGCAGCTCTGCTGACCTGGTTCTCTGGCTCTACAACAGCTCTACTGACCTGGTTCTTGGCCTCTAGAGCAGCTCTGCTGACCTTGGTCTCTGGCTCTAGAGCAGCTCCGCTGACCTGGGTCTCTGGCTCTAAATCAGCTCTGCTGACCTGGTTCTCTGCCTCTAGAGCAGCTCTGCTGACCTGGTTCTTAGGCTCTAGAGCAGCTCTGCTGACCTGGTTCTCAGGCTCTAAAGCAGCACTGCTGACCTGGTTCTCTGGTTCTAGAGCAGCTCTGCTGTCCTGCTTCTCTCCCTCTAAAGCAGCTCTGCTGACCTGGTTCTCTGCCTCTAGAACAGCTCTGCTGCCCTGGTTCTCTCCCTCTAAAGCAGCTCTGCTGCCCTGGTTCTCTCCCTCTAGAGAAGCTCTGCTGACCCAGTTCTTAGGCTCTAGAGCAGCTCTTGTGACCTGGTTCTCTGGCTCTAAAGCAGCTCTGCTGACCTAGTTCTCTGGCTCTAAAGGCTTTGACCATCCAAATGTTTAGCTTTTTTTGATATGTACTACTGTCAAGGTAAGATTAAGTAATCCAAACACTATCAATGCACAACTACATTCAGCTGTGCACTAAATATATAAATCTCTAATCAGCTACTTAGTAAAGTACTACCCATGCAACCTAGGAATCCTCCTGTCTGTCCCATGCACTTCTCCAATCACTCATCCAGCACTATCTACGTATCCTATCACTCCGCAATACCTAAGCACTCATAATTCAACATGTACTCTCTTTGCAGCACTGAAATTATTCTAGTTACTAGTCATGTACCTAAGGAATGACCAAGCCAGTAAAACTAGTACAGCTACAATATTCTGTGCATTATGCATGCAGACCTCTAATCTGCTACATAGCATTGATACAGTCTTTTAAATACTCAGTTAGTACCTATGCAGTCTAGGATTCCTTCTGTCTGTCCCATGCACTTCTCCATTCAACCATCCAGCACTATCTACGTATCCTATCACTCTGCCAATACTTAAGCACTAATAAATTTAACATGCACTCTCTTTGCAGCACTGAAATTACTCCAGTTACTAGTCGTATACTTAAGGAATGGCCTAGCCACTAACACAAGTGCAGGTACAATATTTTGTACACTATGCATGCACACCTCTAACCAGCTACAAACTACTGATACACTCTTCTAAATACCCAGTTAGTACCTATGCAGTGTAGGAATCCTCCTGTCTGTCACAAGCATTTCTCCAATCACCCATCCAGCACTATCTACTTATCCTATTACTCCACCAATACCTAAGTACTTATAAATACACTATACACTCTGTTTGTAATACTGTAATTATTCTAGTTACTAGTCATGAACTTATGGAATGGCCTAGCTACTAACACAAGTACAGCTATAATATTTTGTGCACTATCCAAGCAGACCTCTAATTAGCTACATACTATTGATACACTCTTCTAAATACCCAGTTAGTACTCATGCAGTGTAGGAATCGTCCAGTCTGTCCCATGCACTTCTTTAATCACTTATCTACCACTATCTACTTATCCTATCACTCCACCAATACGTAAGCACTTATAAATTAAGTGATCACTCTGTTTGCAGCACTGTCATCATTCCAGTTACTTGTGGTATTCTTATAAAATTACCTAGGCACCAACACAAGTACACATACAATATTCTGTGCATAATCCCTACAAATCTCTAAGCAGATACATACTATTGGTCCACTCCATTAAATACTGAAGTAGTACCCATGCAGTGTAGGATACCTCCTGTCAGTCTCATGCAATTCTTCAATCACCCATCCAGCACTATGTTCTTATTGTATCAGTCTGCCAATACCTAAGCACTTATTGGGGCAGATTTACAAGCACCCTGCACCACCAGTACGTCACTTTTTGTAATGTAGTGATGGCGCCAGGCACTCCTTCATATCTACAAGGAGAGAAAAAGCCACCCTGCATGGTCTTTCCTCTCCTTGTAAATATGACCCCTTCATACACAGAACTTTGCGTTGAAGGGGCGTCCCATAGGTGTTGCTGTGGGTGTTCCCACGCAACTCCCATAGAACAAGACACATCTCCAGATTTACGAGAAATCGTAAATCTGGAGATGTGTGTGAATGCTGCGCCATCCTAGAGTTGGTGTAGCAAGGCGCAACGAGGAGAGTTGTTTTCATTTCTCCTCATTTTTTCCTCTTTCAATGCATGCTGCATTCCACAGCATACATTGAAAGAGGAAAATGCCTTTACTGATTGTTTCTGTGTGGGAAGGTGTCCCTTCCTGCACAAAAACAATCTCCACACGACACAGACATTCTTGCACCATGGTGCAAGGGTGCCTGTGTCACCGCATGGCTGCAGTTTGTGCAGCAGTGCAGAAGGAAGCACAGAGTTGCAACTTATTCATGCACATATGTCACATCTCTGTGCTTCGGAAGTGCCACAGTGCAGTGCAGCTAAAGAGCTTGCAGTGTCAAGCTGCAGTACTTCCTCATAAATCTTCACCTATAAATTCACCATACACTACTAATGCATTCTTTCAGTCAATCATGCTGTATACATATATTCAACCAAACTTTCACACATTACCTTGCAAGTATAGTTTTTTCTTTAACCAGATAAGGTAGTTCTGATAAGAACTTTTTTTTCCTTCTTTTTTCTTTTGTATTTTTTTTGGAACAATTTTGAGTTTTTTGGGGTGTTTTTTCAAAAAATGAACAAAAAAGAACGAATAAAACAGGAATTACTTATCAGTCCAAAAACAAAAAAAACAAAAATTAACAAGAGAAAGGCGAATTCTGGTCTAATGTCCATTGCAGGTGTTTCTGAGGAAGCTTCAGATGTACTTGCCACAGCAGGTGAGGGGTTCAAAGGAGATCGCCTCATTTCCTCCCGAGCAAGATTGAGAGGATGTGTGGTCTGGACATGCTTGTACATAGAAGCAGTGCCACAAGAGTATTTTTTTTCACTGCCTCTTGACAGGGCTCGGTCACAAATTTTGCACGTCACCTTTCTCGCATTTACTTTCTTCTCTCCAGGTGGAAAAGTGAAGAATTTCCACACGACAGATTCCGGCCTCTGTGGACGTGGTGCCTCCTGCAAGAATTCTTCTTCAGAAGATACTTCCTCTTGCTGCTGTCCAGATGCCATTTTGTTTGATATTTTTTGAAATCACCAAAAAAAAAAAGCAAAAAGGGTTCTTGTAGGAAAAGAGATGTCTCTCTAAAGATGCTCTAACAAGAATGATTAAAATGGGTGGGGTCCTTCAATAGTTACAGTGAGAAATGATATGAACCAATGAAATCTTTTTTTTTGAGGTCACATGGGACCCACGCACTCTGCGCTCACAATGCACGAACCCCACTTAGCGAAAATATATTTAAAAATAATATAAGTTTATTATAGGTACAAATATATTATTTTTATGAATATCTTAGATAATCTCTTGCCCTAATATGTATATTAAAGACACATACAAATCATTTTAGAACACCCAGCGGTGCCCCAGCACGTATATGACGTCACGCGGGACCTGCCACTGGTCCGGCGGACTGGTCGCATACCAAACGCGCACATCATGTAATATTAAATGTATATGATGTAACTGAAAAACACGCAGCCGTCGCACACCGTACGTGGATCCTTCACGGCTTTTCTAAAAAGGCGGCTAGAAACAGCGCGCGACTCCGAAAAAAAATTGGAAAAAATTATTTAAAAAAAAAGAAAATAATATCAATATATTAAAATAAAAAATGAAAACAATAAAATGTATCAATATTTCTGATTGAATTGTTTTAAAAAAAGAATTTGGGCCAATTTTCAGAAAAATATATAATGTTATTTAATGAATAAAATATTTATAAATAAACAGTTAAAAAACTGTAGAAAATCAGTACAAAAAATAAGTATAACTACTATCACACTTAAAAATTTGCATTTAAAAAACCTTTGAAATTCACTGAAAAAGCCATAGGTTTCAGAGACGTTATAGTTAGAAATTAGCATTTAAAAAAGCTTTGAAATTCACTGGAAAAATCTTAGGTTTCAGAGACGTTATAGTTAGAAATAAGCATTTAAAAACATTAGAAATTCCCAGAAAAAAACATAGGTTTTAGGGGTGTTATAGTTAGCTGGCCATTTCACTCATACAAAACCATAGGAATTCCTCTGTTATAGTTAGTTCTGCTAACTATAACTCGCGTGCCCGCAATGCACTGTGGATGATGTCACATATTGCATCATTCATTTTTGGTATGTAATATGGCTTCCTGCACATACCAGAGCTTTCCCTCACAGAACTGTAAGGAGAATGTGTGTTTCTAGACAAAGATTGAGGATTGCAAGGGCTTCTGGGTTAAATAAAACCTAGTGAGAACCACACACGTAACATCACCCTGGACTACCCTGGGTGTCTAGTTCTCAGAATTATGAAGGTTTGATAGATTTTCCTGGGTGCCGGCTAAGCTAGGGCCCAAATTCCGCAGTCACTAGTATTTCAGAAAAAGGCTGGTTTTTGGGTGGAAAATGTTTATTTGTCCATGTCATGTTTTGGGCCTTTTCTTGTTGCGGGCACTAGGCCCACCTTCACAAGTGAGGTACCATTAACTAGCAGAAGACTTATGGAAACTCTAAGTGGTAAGAAATGTGTGGCTCCCTGTAGATTCCAGAATGTGCCCTCACAGAAATAAGAAGACAAAATGTGTTTTAGGCACTGTTTGAGGTTTGCAAGGCTTCTGGGTAAAGAAAATTAGAACCACACAAGTCACGCTACCCTGGACACTGCCGGGTTTCCCGCTTTCAGCAACGTCCGAGTAATGGTAGGTTTTCCTGTGTGGTGACTGAGCTAGGGCCGTAAATCTGCAGCAGGCAACGTTGTAAAAAAGCATTGATTCAGGCAGTTAAAATGTGTTGTTTCCAGGTCGAGCTTTGGGGAGTAGGATGTCACAGGTGCTAGGCCCAGCTACAGAAGTGACAACCATATTTTTCAGGAGATTTGTGGAAATACAAGGTAATAGAAATTTTTTTATTACTGATTTCTCTGCATTTGTGCATTTCAAATGGACGCCCATGTTCAAGAAAGGAGACATTTTGAAAAATGCTCTCTGAATCACATACTAGTATGGGAATCCATACATTCTGAGAAGTACAAATAACCACTGCTCTTTAACTCAGTATTTTGTGTGCATATCATAATTACATAGGTTTCCTTCAGACACATTTTTCATTCTCAATATTTTACCATGTGAATTGCTCTATTCTTGGTACAAAATGAAAACATCATTATTAGATGCTGCTCATTTATTGGCTCTGAGTACGTTTGAGTCTTAGAGTTCTTACAAATCCTATATATCCCAAAGACCGGAAGAGTCTAGCAGACTAAATGGTATATTGCTTTGTAACTTAGCCATCATGACAAGAAGTTACGCATGAAAACGTTATCACAAATGTCTGCTATTTGCTACTCATTTCAATATTTGTTTTGATTCAACAGCTAGCTTCTTTAAGACAACCTGGAGGGAGCTAAACAAATGACCCCCTGCTAAATTCAAAATGTTGTGTACTTTTTAGGCATGCTTTGCTTTCTGACATTACCTAAGGGTTTCATACCTGTGTCCACCACAAACTGGAAGTAGATTAAAAATAAACAAATTGGGAAAAATGGGCAACGTCTCAGAAAAATGATAAAACTGTGGCAAAAAAATGTTTATTGATACATCTCTGCATGCTCCAGAAAGCTCGGATGATGATGATTTATGCACAGCAAACGTTTTGTTGATGCCATTTTTAGGAAATAAACAGACACTTTGTTGTGAAGCACAGTTTTCCCATTTCCCCCCATAGACACAAATGTATCTATGTTTTGGCTATTTTCTCAGTCACCCCAGGGGAATCCACAAACCCTGGGTACCTTGAGAATTGCCATGGTGTTGGGAAAAAGGATGCAAATTTGGCATGGATACGTTATGTGGAAAAAAGTTATGGAGCTGTAAGTGTGAAGTACTGTAAATAGCAAAAAAAGCGATCAGCACCGAGAGTGGAAAAACCCCAGCAGTCATGGAGTTAAAGTTAAGACAACAGCATGATACTCAACATCCCACATCAATCCCAACATATAGAAAGGCATTTATTTAGCAAAAGGATATAGAACTGGATCATTGGCATAATGCGAGAAATCTGAGTATTTAAATATTTACATTTTGTGGCAAGAATTTACAAAAACACAAAGTGCAAATCATTAACTCAGTTTCTGGTTGACAGGAACACAGGTGTGATTGCTGACTGATAGTGATGGAGTGGAAGTTGCATAGGCCAAGAAAGTCACACCAAAGTTTTTACCTTAAGACTTAGGGCCTGATTGCATGTTCGAACGAGGGTACTCTGTCAGGGTGGCAGAGGACATTACCTCTACCATTCTGATGGACCACCAACAAATTTAGAGATGACCACATGTTCAGTGGTCATCTTTGTACTTTGAAAGAAAACACTGTAATAGAGTTTTCTCTCATGGTGTGGGGTTCATTCTTGCTTTTGTTTAGTTCTCCCCACCAAGATCTTTGTGGTAGTGATGGACACAGAAAAGGGACACTACACCAGAGGTTTTTTAATGTTTGACTTCTGTTGACCCTCACTGAAGCATTACTAGAATCTGAGGACCCCCCACTGAGTGAATATTAGAAACCAGGACTCCAGGATTAGGGAATTTCTATGATGTGTACCTCAAAACAATAAACTAGAAATACAAAAACAAGTATACACCAACCAAATCCTCAGACATTGAAATATATTGTTCAATTCACAATCACATATAAGAAAGTTTTTACATTTTCAATTGTGTTCCTTGGTTGTATATACTTTATAAATATTTGTAATTAATTTTAGTAATATTTAATTTTGTAAAACAGTCACAGACCCATTGAGTAGACCTCAAGGACCCCAGGGAACATAAGGCCACAGCTCAAGAACTATTACACTTCACAGGCTACCCTAAATATAAAGGATAGCGTAAATCTCTTACTATAATGGAGGTTTCTTTTCAGGTACATAGATTACTACTAGGCAGACAGTTATCTCTGAATTGGCAAATGTAGGGCCACTGGAATGGAAGAAGTAATATACTCAGCCATCCCGAAGAAAAGTACTCCTTCAGTCAAACTTAAAATCAGACCCATGGTCACTTTTTGATTCTCAAAATCCACCAGAGGTCAAGGGTCTAGACAGACAGACTGACCACATGCCTTCACTGTGACTTTTGGCTGAAGAATTTTTCATCACTGAAAAGGCACCATACATGACAAACCTTGGTTTCTTTCTCACCAAGAGAGCAATATCCATAGGGAATCATTAGCACCTTGTCCCATTCCTCTTGAGGTGGCAAAATAATAAGTGCCACTTTGCTCCAACTATTGGGAAAGTTCAACCTTGCCACTCTTTGATTCCTCAAGTCTAAGGTCAGGCATCCGGACGTTCTCTCCAGCCAGGTTTCCTGCAGAGTTTAGTCCAAATTGGATAGCTCGGCCTTCTTGGAGTCAGGCGTTTTATTTTTTTTGTGTTGCTGAACAGGTACCAGGAGGCCCACCACATGACAATTAGAGAGCATTTCTATGCCATGAGTGCCAGCGAGGTTCAGGAGTCCTTGAGTTTTCTTGATCCAGCAGTCAACAGTGTCTTCTTTCTCTAAGATATTTCCTTCCCAGGTCCAAGAATTTTCTGGGGAGGTGGTGCTACAAAGTTAGTCATAAATGCAAAAAGAACTATTGATGCCAGGATAGCTTGATTCCAGTGGCATGGAGAGCACGGGACTCACGTCTGAGCATACCCGTCCCACTCGGGGTGACAAATGCAAAAAGAACTATTGAAGGACAGAATGCAGAACAATGTCATACATTCACCCCAGTACAGAGATCTGGGCCTAAATCCACCATTTTTTTGCTCACCATGCCATTCCAGTTTGGACCCAGCCATATGCAAATCAGTCTTGACCCTGTGCCCAATGGGAACAGTCCAGCCCGAACTGCCAGGCCAGGTCTTCCCTGGACTGGAAACAAGCAGCCTAGGACCGGTTTCGGGGTTTCACCCCTCTTCAGCCAGGATTGCTTGATTCCAGTGGCATGGAGAGCACAGGACTCACGTCTGAGCATACCCGTCCCACTCGGCGTGACAACTTCAAAAAGAACTATTGATGGACAGAATGCAGAACAATGTCATATATTCACCCCAGTAGAGAAATATGGGCCTAAATCCATTGTTTTTTTGCTCACCATGCCATTCCAGTTTGGACCCAGCCATATGCAAATCCGTCTTGACCCTGTGCCCAATGGGAACAGTCCAGCCCGAACTGCCAGGCCAGGTCCTCCCTAGACTGGAAACAAGCATCCCTTTCTCACTTTGCCACTGGATTCAAGATAGCCTGGCTGGTGAGGGTTATGACCCCGAAACCGGTCCCAGGATACTTGTTTCCGGTCCAGGGAAGACATGGTTTGGCAGTTCGGCCTGGACTGTTCCCATGAGGCACAGGGTCAGACTGATGTGCATATGGCCATGTCTGAACTGGGGTGGTGGAGTGAGCTAAAGAATGATGATGGATTAAACCCAGATCAGTTGACTGGGGGTGAGTGTTTGATTTGCTCAAACGCTCCGTCCATCATCCCCTTTGATATCACAATGTTAGTCATAGCCTGTGCACTGGTCGGTGATTGGAGAATGCCCTAAATGTAATCATGGCAAATTATTTACTGAATTCACATTTTCTTTTTCATCATCTTATTTACTGCAGATATTCCCAGAGACCCTAAATTAAAACAGCCCTAACAATCTTCCTTTTGCAGATGTTAACTCTCCATTGAAGGAGAGATGTATTTCAGTGCTGCAACAGTTTTTTCCTCCTTCCGGGCATGCAACAAAAAACTTAGGGTCTTTATGAAACAGTGGTTGCAGTTCCTCACAACCCCATTCTCATTTGAATTTCAAAGTGCGCTTTGCATAAGGAGCCTTTTGTGTTCTCAGCTGGTCCTGTCGGAATTTAGTGTGTACCTTTTTATACATGGTTTATCTCCATGTATCCTTTTAAGTGTGTCCTTGTTCTGTATGGAAAAATTATTTTCTTTCCATTTCCCTCAAAATTGGGATGATGGAGTTCCTGTTCATCTGTGTTATATGAGGATGAACATCTTTTAAGAAGCAATAGTGTAGTATATCAGACATGGTTGCTGGATCTTCCACAGACATCCTGGCTCTTTCCATATAATTTCATATGGCATCTAAACTCTCTCTGTTATGTTCATCCTCTCATTCATAACGGTAGACAATTCCTCCAATGCATACATTTGCTATTGATCGCCTGTTTACCAACAATACAAGGGATACAAATTTACTTATTAGTTTTGGGAGAGTGTAAATGCTGTCCTTACCTGGGTTGCCAGATAGTAGAGTAATGGTTTAATAAGAAAGGATGACTCCTGTGATGGCTCTGATATCCAATTAAATGTCCTTCCATTATTTGTGCACGTGTCTGAATGATCACTATAAGTGAAACAGAGTGTCTCTCTCACCGTAGGTTTTCATAACAAGTATCTGAACTCCCAAACATTGGTTTCACTCTTGTTGGGGCTAGGTACCATCTAGTTATATGTATATATCTACTTATACCTTTATAAAAAGTGAAAGAAACACAAATGATGGACGGAATGCAGAACAAATCAAAACATACACCCCCAGTCGAGAGAACTGGGTTAAATTCAGCGTTCTTATGCTCACTATGCCACCCCAGTTTAGACTCAGCCATATGCAAATCAGTCTTGACCTCGTGCCTCATCGGAACAGTCCAGACCAAAATACCAAAGCAGGTCCTCCCTGGACCGGAAACAAGCATCCTAGGACCGGTTTCGGGATTTCACCCCTCATCAGCCAGGTTAGCTTGACTCCAGTGGCACAGTGAGCAGGGACCCACGTATAGGCATACCCAGTGAACTTAGGGCGAGAAAGCAAAATATACAGAAATGATGGACAGACTACATAACAAATCAAAACATTCACCCCCAGTCAAGATATTTGAGTTAAATCCATTGTTCTTTTGCTCATCATGCCACCCCAGTTTAGACCCAGCCACATGTAAATCAGTCTTGAGCCTGTGCCTCATGGGAACAGTCCAGACCAATCTGCCAAGCCCAGTCCTACCTGACCTGAAACAAGCATCCTAGGATCGGTTTCGGGGTTTCCCCCCTAATCAGCCAGGTTAGCTTTAGTCCAGTGGCACAGTGAGCCAGGGATCCACGTCTGGGTATACCCGGCACACTTACAATGAGAAAGCAAAAGAAACAAAAATGATGGGCGGAATGCAGAACAAATCAAACCATTCTCCCCCGGGCAAGAGATCTGGGTTAAATCCATAGTTCTTTTGCTCACCATGCCACTGCAGTTTAGACCCAGCCATATGCAAATCAGTCTTGACCCTGTGCCTCATGGGAACAGTCCAGACCGAACTGCCAAGCCAGATCCTCCATGGCCAGAAACAAGCATCCTAGGACCGGTTTTGGAGTTTCACCCCTCATCGGCCAGGTTAACTTGACTCCAGTGGCACAGTGACCACGGGACCAATGTATTGGCATACCGGGGGACTCAGGGCGAGAAAGCAAAAGATATACAAATGATGGATGGAATGCAGAACAAATCAAAACCTTCACCCCCAGTCAAGAGATCTGGGTTAAATCCATTGTTCTTTTGCTCACCATGCCACCCCAGTTTAGACCCAGGCATTTGCAAATCGGTCTTTACCCTGTGCCTCATTTGAACAGTCCAGACCGAACTGCCAAACCAGGCCCTCCCTGAACTGTAAACAAGCATCCTAGGACCAGTTTTGGGGTTTCACCCCTCATCAGCCAGGTTAGCTTTAGTCCAGTGGCACAGCGAGTTCGGAACCCATGTCTGGGCATACCTGGTGCACTTAGGGCAAGAAAGTAAAAGACACACAAATGATGGACAGAATGAACTACAAATAAAAACATTCACACCCAGTCAACAGATCTGGGTTAAATCCATTGTTTTTTTGCTCACCATGCCACCCCATTTTAGACATAGCTATATGCAAATCAGTCTTGACCCTGTGCCTCATGGGAACAGTCCAGACTGAACAGCCAAGCCAGGTCCTCCCTGGACCGGAAGCAAGCATCAGAGGACCGGTCAGGGGTGTCACCCCTCATCAGCCAGGTTAGCTTGAATCCAGTGGCACAGTGAGCCCAGTACCCACGGCTGGGCATACCCGGCGCACTTAGGGCAAGAAAGCAAAAAACACACAAATGGTGGGTAATAAAATGTGTAAGGAATTACATATTTTTTCTCATGGCTACTTCTACTTTTTCCTTTCTTGCTTTGCTGGCTCTAGGACTCCGTATGTAAAACCACTGCTAAACAATACTACAGCACCTATGCTTTTCCCCTAAAATGTGTATTATGCATTGGATTTGTCAAGTTGCCTTATATAAGGTATGTTTAAGACCACAGTAAATGACACAGAAATTTCCCAATGGCAGGAAAGTTAGATGTTATATATGGGCCGTGGTATATATTTATTTCACATATGGGCTGTAATTTATATTTACACTACCCACACATCTAAAAACACATAATTGGGTGTCAGGGGCACTACTGTACTCTGTGCTGCTGTTTGGAGAAAGAAGGCTTAAAACTGATGTCGAAGGGAGAGGTGGCTGATACACTTTCCATCCTTCAGGGATACAAAAAAAATTAGAGCATTGGATCCTGCAGGAGCCATCGCTGGAGAGCAACCTAGAGTCCTGAAACTTGCCATGAGGACCTGGGACTGCACCAATGACAAAAAATACCTTTTTCCAGCAGTTGGAGAAAAGTCATTATTTACACGCATATAGGACTAGAAAAAAGGTGCTAAGGCTCACTGGAAGTAGTCACTAAGCCATTCACAATGATCATGAGATCATGAATTAGATGAGAGGACTCCTTATTTTGGTGATTCACACACATATATTGAAATGTTCTTTGGAGTAGATTTAAGTATCATTGATGAGATTTAAGCAATATGCTCCCTTGGCAGCCAACTTTTTGTGTTGTACCTGTGGTGGTGGGGGTCTTTGCATTCCTGTTCTGTTTCAGTTCACCAACATACAAGATACTTTCATGACAACAGTTGACAGGAGCTTGCTTCAATTAAAATGAAGGTGTTAGATACTTAAGTTAAAATTTGTAGCAGATTGGATGTAAAACTTCAAACAGCAATACAGATATGGATACAAATATGTGATCATGGTATTAAGCTTTCTGCCATGCTAGTTTCTGATAGATGAGGAGCACATACTGCCTTTGAAACCCAAAGGCAGAGATGCAGTGAATGCAAAGCTGATAGAAGACAAGTAGGAGCTGACATGCATGGACCAAACTCCAACAGGCACACACATGAAAACAATGGGTGCATATCATCCACACTAGTAGTTTCTATAAAACCCAAAGGTGATGTTAGGAAAGAGTATACATTGTGACTGCACTGGAGATTACCAGAATTAAAAGGCAGGCGTGTGATAGAAGACACCTATACCTAACCGCTCACTTGGAACATCTGACGCCATATCCTTAGGAAGTGACTTTCTGATGGCCCAACAATAGTTTAACTTTGTCTGCACAGAAATGCCTAATGGTAACACCAACAGACAACCATACTACTGCACAAGTTAGAAAATGGAAATTATAGAAAATACTGTCTAACGGCTTGTATACAGGAGGGAGAGAAAAGAGGTGCCTGGTGCATAAAAGAGGCTGGCACTGTTTGAAGGTAAAATAGGGAAATGCATGTGTTAGACTGTGGTACTGCTTCCTGGATCCAAGTTATTTAAAGGCTCTTCAAGCATCGTGTAGGCTGCAGCATTTTGACAGTTTAGTCTTTGCAAATGGTTACCACCTTCCCTTATCAGGCATTTGTACAAGCCCTCACATATTTGCACAGGAGTAAATTCACCTTGGCCACCTCTTTCCCTCACAAAGCATAAGGGTTCGCGATGCAGTTTAGTACATTGCAAATTATGAAATTGTATTTGCAGTCATTTGCACTAAATCTGAAAAATCTACGTTTTCTGTGCACCAGGACAGGGGAGTTACTGGCTTTATGGGAAGTACGTATGGACTCTACATATAGTTCACTGGTAGCTGAGGCTGGGTCCATTTGAAAGATCCGGTAAGATGCCCTGATTCTACTGCACATTCCCTTTCAGCAGGCACAATATATGTTCCAACATTAAAAGTGGTTCAGAGAATGCTCTGTTCTTTTTTTTAAGTTGTAGTGATAATGCAAGGCACTTGTTCTCCTGTTGTCCCGAAAAGTTCGATATATTCCTGATAAAGATAAACCAATGTGTTAAAATTGGATCCCATTCTGCATCCGAACTCACTCAATATCTTTACATACATTTACAAGCTCTTCATCTGGAGGAGGTGTACATACATGAAATTACGTGAATAAAATCCAAATGAGACTAAAACGTGGATATAGTACACAAGTAAAAGCTTCTTGCATAGTCGATAACTTTAACGCTGTTACCATATGCAATACTTGTTCTGTAAGATCAGTATTGTTATAGATATTCCTAAATCCAGTAATGATCAAGGAAATATTTGAAAGCACCATAATACATTTTAATCACAGCAATAAAAATATTCACTGACCATGTCATGAGTGATGTAATATGTGACGTCATCAGCAGTGCATTGCGGGAACGCGATTTATAGTTAGCTGAACTAACTATAACGGGGGAATTTCAATGGTTTTGTATGAGTGAAAAGTCCAGCTAACTATAACGCCCCTGAAACCTATGGTTTTTTCTGTGAATTTCTAAGGTTTTTTAAATGCTAATTCCTAACTATAACGTGCCTGACACCTATGGTTTTTTCAGTGAATATAAACATATATATAATATGCATATCTATATAAATACAAATATAAATGCATGCATACATCTACATATACATATATGCATACATATGCATGTTATGTACATAAACGTTTAAAAAACACTTTTACAAGCAAAGCTACAAAGCCACCTAATTACAAACAGAATTGCTTTAACTTAAACGAGTGCAAGACCTATTGCATTTTCAATGCTTGTTTACTTTGGTTCCATCAAGAAGGCATTCAGATGTGTCACACATTTGCCATAATTTCTGAATGGTAGCAGTCTAGTTGCTCATTAGATCACTGTAGTAAAGCTTCTGCTCACCAGGGAAGTCTGCTGCTGGTATTCAAAGTGCATGTTTCAGTCTGCATGTCAGAAATTTTTAATGAAATAGAAGAGGATTTGAGAAGTCAAAATTTGCCCTAATTTTTTTTTCTGCAGCACTAATCATAATTTTTATGGCAAAATGAACCCCCTCATTTTGTTCCTTTGCAAATTAAATGTTTTAAGTGTTACCACTTTATTCTAATCAAGATGGCTTCTGGTGTGCCACACTTTTGTTATAAGTAAGACTGTTACCACTCTAGTTATTCGTTAGTACACTCTGGGACATTCTGTCATTGGGCCATATTTGGGCTACATCTGGGTGATATTTGTGCTACATTTGGGCTCTTTTGCCTCTGGTGGCCATTTTGGGAGACTTATTTGTTATGTAGTTTCCTAATTTCCTCATTTACTACAGTCTCCTCAGTAGGAAATACTTTCAGTTTTTTACTTTGATTCCATCAAGAAGGCATTCAGATGTGTCACACATTTGCCATAAATTCAGAATGTTAGCACTCTAGTTGCTCATTAGGTCACTGTAGTAAAGCTACTCCTCACCAGGGAAGTCTGCTGCTGGTATTGAAAGTGCATGTTTCAGTCTGCATGTCAGAATTTTTTAATGAAATAGAAGAGGATTTGAGAAGTCACTCAAAATGTGCCCTCATTTTTCTTTCTGCAGCACTAATTATACTTTCTATGGCAAAATGAACCCCCTCATTTTGTTCCTTTTTAAATTAAATGTTTTAAGATTTACCACTTTATTCCAATCAAGATGGCTTCAGGTGTGCAATACGTTTGTCATAAGTAGGACTGTTAGCGCTCTAGTTGTTCTTTAGAACACTCTGGGAAGCTGCAGTAGAACACAAAGGAATCAACTGACAGTCTCTGCCCTTGTTGGATGTACATGTTTTACTGAGAATGTCAGACTTCATTCTCACATGACTGAGAAAGATAATGTGAATTTACAGAAAATATACTCTCAGTTTAGCTTATAGATCACCTTCCAAACCTCTGTGGGAAAATCATGAGAAAATAGTTTTCTCTCAAACATGATTCATGATATTACAGCAGAAGGCTTTTTCACATGGTAAAATCACCTTAGAACACACCACAATTCCTAAAATGAGTATGGTACCATCAACAAATGATTTATAATGTAACTAAAGTAATAAAACCTTCTATTAACTGCAATGCTTTTTAATGAGGTGCTATCATGTATATTGGTCCCAAGATGGCTGCCAACACTTCTTGGATGAAGTGCTAACAGCCAATCAGATCTCACGATGAGATGTGTGATTACACGGATTTACACCATTTAAGCAAAAGGCACGAGTCTGGGCTGAGGACTACCTCTTTGCCAAATTTGGTGTAATTCCGTTCAGGAGTTCGGGCTGTAGCTGCGTTAACAGGTCCTATGGGAAAATGCACGGGGAAAATGTGTTTTGGGACCCCCCTTTTTTCTCGGCCCCCGCTTGACGAATCACCCTGAAACTTTCAAGATAGGAGCGGATCGGAGCTGGCCAACAGTTTGGAAAAGTTCATGAAGTTTAGGTAATATATATATATATATATATATATATTCACTGAAAAAAACAAAGGTTTCAGGGGCGTTATAGTTATTTGGACATTTCACTCGTACAAAACCATTGAAATTCCCCTGTTATAGTTAGTTCAGCTAACTATAACTCGTGCGCCCTCAATGCACTGCTGATGACGTCACATATTACATCACTCATGACATGGTCAGTGACATCACTGATGACATCACTGATGACATCTCAAATGACATCACTGACGACATCATTCAGTGAATGTGTGTTTTTCTGAAAATTAAATATGTTTTATATATGTATATCTAAAGGCTGATGGTAAAATAAATGGGTATGTAAGTGTCTAAATAGATGTTTTTTTTTATAAAATTGATTGTGTAACTGACTGATTAACTGTATATTAGAGAATACATGTGTTTGTAAGTAATATGTACATATCTGTATCAGTCTCTCACTTTGTGTATAAGTGGTCGGATGGATTGGTGAGTAGTTACATGAGTGTCTATATGGGTTATCAAATGTTTTTTTGAGTATCAGTATGAGTGTTTGAGTGTCTGTATGGTTCAGTGGAGGGTATTACATAGCGTATAGATGTATGAATGAGTTACTCAATGTTTGTATGTGTTGAAAACAGCATGTGTGCAGGACTGTATGAGTGGATGTGTGTGTATGAGTGTGTTAGTGAGTGAATGATTGTCTCAATAGTGTGTTTATGAGTAACTACATATGTTTTAAAATAGTATATATTTGTATTCGTGCATATAAGTGTTGATTTAAGAGAGTAAGTATGTGTAAGTTTCTGTTCAAGTAAGTGTGGCGGTGTGTGTATAACTGTTTATGCAAGTAAATGGATGTTTGGTACTTTGCATGTGTGACTATGTGTGTGAGTAACTTTATGGATGAGTGCTGGGGTGTAACAGGATCTATAGGTGTATGAGTCCATTTGATGAGTGAGTTCATGTATGACTGACTGTATAGGACTGTTGGTGAATGAGTGGATGAGTGTGTAGATCTTGGAATTACTGAATATGTGTGTTGTGAGTAGTATTGGTATGTCTATTGTTTTGAAAATGTTAGTTTCTATTTTTGAGTGTGTGTATCAAAGGTTATATGAGGGTGAGAGGAGGCCCGCCACTCTATTACAAGGATGATGTCATCAGTGATGTCATCGGTGATGTCATTTGAGATGTCATCAGTGATGTCATGAGTGATGTCACTGACCATGTCATGAGTGATGTAATATTTGATGTCATAAGCAGTGCATTGTGGGCGCGTGAGTTATAGTTAGCTGAAGGAACTATAACAGGGGAATTATAATGGTTTTGAACGTGTGAAATGTCCAACTAACTATAACGCCCCTGAAACCTATGGTTTTTTCAGTGAATATATATATATATATATTCACTTAAAAAACCATAGGTTTCACACATGTTATAGTTAGGTGGATATTTCACTCGTAAAAAACCAATCAAATTCCACCGTTATAGTTAGTTCAGATAACTATAACTTGCGCACCCGCAATCCAGTGCTCATGACGTCACATATTTCATCACTCATGACATGGTCAGTGGCATCACTCATGACATCACTGATGACATCATCCTTGTGATAGAGTGGCGGTCGCGCGAGTTATAGTTATCTGAACTAACTATAACGGTGGAATTTCATTGGTTTTTTACGAGTGAAATATCCACCTAACTATAACATGTGTGAAACCTATGGTTTTTTAAGTGAATTTGCAAGGTTTTTTAAATGCTAATTCCTAACTATAACGTGCCTGAAACCTATGGTTTTTTAAGTGAATTTGTACGGTTTTAAAAAAAAAAATTTTAATGGTTTTTCACTGTGCGCGCACGGTGCACGCACCCCGCGATTTAAAAAAAAAAAAAATTAAATGTTTTTTCACCCTTCGGGGTCCTTCAGGGACCCCCTGACAAAGGCTAGGGGGTCAGGAACTCTCTACCCTGCCCCCTTTTCACGTTCGCCACCTTCCTTTTTCACTCTCGCACTGAAAACAAACAAAATGGCGGCCGACACTTCCTGATTTCGACCGATTCGAATGTTGACTAACATGTAACCACCAATCAGAATTATGCTCGCGCACGTTAGGGTGCTCGCACGGTGCTCGCACGGTGCGCGCACCCTGCGCGCATATAGATATATATATGCTTTTAAATGCTATTTTCTCCGGAAATACTGAACAGATTTACACCAGACCTGCAAAAGGCACTTCCTTGACCTTATGGCTACCTCTCTGCCAAATTTCAAGTAATTCTGTTCAGCCGTTCGGGCTGTAGCTGTGTCTAAAGGTCCTATGGAAAAATGCATGGGAAAAACGCGTTTTGGGACTCCCCTTTTATCTCAGCCCCCGCTTGACGAATCCCCCCGAGACTTTCAGGGTAGGAGCGGAGCGTAGCGCCCCACCTATTTTGAAAAATTCGCGAGGATTCGTCGACCGGCGCCAAAGTTATTCAAAATAGAATGTTGCGGATTTCCTATGGAAACGTGGTCCTAACTATAACTACCTACTGGCGACCGCCAGTAGGTATTATAGCTATATATATATATTTTTTTTTTTCTACCGTACGCGTACGGTAAGCTTACCGTAAGCTTACCGTACGCGTACCCCGCGATTTTTTTTTTAAATTAATAAATGTTTTTTTTGTACTTTTCTGTCCTTCTTTGACCCCCTTTCAAATGTTAGGGGGTCTGTAACTCTCTTCCTTGCCCCCTTTTCAAGTTATCACCCTTTTTTTTCTGAGTGAAACACACAAAATGGCGGCCGCCGCTTCCTGGTTTCGACCGATTCGAATGTTTACTAAGATCTAACAGCCAATCAGAATCGCGCTCGCGCACGTCACCGTACGCGTACGGTAAGCTTACCGTAAGCGCACGGTAAGCGCACCGTAAGCTGCCACAGATATATATATTGATTTAAATGCTATTTTCTCAGGAACTACTGAACAGATTTACAACAGACCTACAAAAGGCACTTCCTTGACCTTATGGCTACCTCTCTGCCAAATTTCAAGTAATTCTGTTCAGCCGTTCGGGCTGTAGCTGTGTCTAAAGGTCCTATGGAAAAATGCATGGGAAAAACGCGTTTTGGGACCCCCCTTTTATCTCAGCCCCCGCTTGACGAATCCCCCCGAGACTTTCAGGGTAGGAGCGGAGCGTAGCGCCCCACCTATTTTGAAAAATTCGCGAGGAATCGTCGACCGGCGCCAAAGTTATTCAAAATAGAATGTTTCGGATTTCCTATGGAAACGTGGTCCTAACTATAACTACCTACTGGCGACCGCCAGTAGGTAATATAGCTATATATATATATTTTTTTTTTTTCTACCGTACGCGTACGGTAAGCTTACCGTAAGCTTACCGTACGCGTACCCCGCGATTTTTTTTTTTAAATTAATAAATGTTTTTTTTGTACTTTTCTGTCCTTCTTTGACCCCCTTTCAAATGTTAGGGGGTCTGTAACTCTCTTCCTTGCCCCCTTTTCAAGTTATCACCCTTTTTTTTCTGAGTGAAACACACAAAATGGCGGCCGCCGCTTCCTGGTTTCGACCGATTCGAATGTTTACTAAGATCTAACAGCCAATCAGAATCGCGCTTGCGCACGTCACCGTACGCGTACGGTAAGCTTACCGTAAGCGCACGGTAAGCGCACCGTAAGCTGCCACAGATATATATATTGATTTAAATGCTATTTTCTCAGGAACTACTGAACAGATTTACAACAGACCTACAAAAGGCACTTCCTTGACCTGAGGACTACCTCTCTGCCAAATTTCAAGTAACTCTGTTCAGCCGTTCGGGCTGTAGCTGTGTCTAAAGGTCCTATGGAAAAATGCATGGGAAAAACGCGTTTTGGGACCCCCCTTTTTTCTCAGCCCCCGCTTGACGAATCCCCCCGAGACTTTCAGGGTAGGAGCGGAGCGTAGCGCCCCACCTATTTTAAAAATTTCGCGAGGATTCGTCGACCGGCGCCAAAGTTATTCCAAATAGAATGTTGCAGTTTTCCTATGGAAACAGGGTCCTAACTATAACTACCTGCTGGCGACCGCCAGTAGGTAATATATATATATATATATATATATATATATATATATATATATATATATATATATATATATATATATATATATTATCTACTGGCGGTCACCAGTAGATAGTTATAGTTAGGACCGTGTTTCCATAGGAAATCCGCAACATTCTATTTGGAATAACTTTGGCGCCGATTGACGAATCCTCGCGAAATTTTCAAAATAGGTGGGGCGCTCCGCTCCTTCCCTGAAAGTCTCGGGGGGATTCGTCAAGCGGGGGCTGAGAAAAAGGGGGGTCCCAAAACGCGTTTTCCCCATGCATTTTTCCATAGGACCTTTAGTCCAAGCTACAGCCCGAACGGCTGAACAGAATTACTTGAAATTTGGCAGAGAGGTAGTCCTCAATTCAGGGATGTGCCTTTTGCAGGTCTGGTGTAAATCTGTTCATTAGTTCCTGAGAAAATTGCAGTTAAAAGCATATATCTATCTATAGGCGCGCACCGTGCGCGTACGGTAAGCATACCATACGCGCACGGTGACGTGCGCGAGCGCAATTCTGATTGGTTGTTAGATGTCAGTAAACATTCGAATCGGTCGAAATCAGGAAGTGTCGGCCGCCATTTTGTCTCTCGCAGTCTGAGGCAATGAAAAACAAAGGGGGAAAACGTGAGAAGGGGGCAGGATGGACAGGTCCTGACCCCCTAGCCTTTGTCAGGGGGTCAGTGAAGGACCCCCAAGGGTAAAAAAATAAATATTTTTTGTTGCGAAAAATCGCGGGGTGCGCGCACCGTACGCACACGGCACGAACAACGCATCGTGGGCGCTTGGTGCGCGAAGTGCACCAAGTGCCCACAGCGCACGCACGTTGCGCGAAGCGCACCGTGCGCGTACGGTACGCGCACGGTGAAAAAACTTTAAAAAATACATAACTTAGCATTTAAAAAACGTACAAATTCACTGAAAAAACCATAGGTTTCACACACGTTAAAGTTAGGAATTAGCATTTAAAAAACCTTGCAAATTCACTTAAAAAACCATAGGTTTCACACATGTTATAGTTAGCTGGACATTTCACTCGTGAAAAACCATTGAAATTCCCCTATTATAGTTAGTGCAGGCAACTATAACTCACGCGACCGCAATCCTCTGCTGATGATGTCAGATATTACATCACTGTATTTAGACACTTATTTACCCATGTCTTCTTCCATTAATTTTTAGCTATACATATATTACAAATATTTTTTTTTCAGAAAGACACATATGTCATCAGTGATGTAATATCTGACGTCATCAGCAGAGGATTGCGGTCGCGTGAGTTATAGTTGCCTGCACTAACTATAACGGGGGAATTTCAATGGTTTTTCATGAGTGAAATGTCCAGCTAACTATAACATGTGTGAAACCTATGGTTTTTTAAGTGAATATATATATATATATATATATAGATATATATATATATATTAAAGCTCCAAGGTGCCCACAGGCAAGGTTGCACTCATCCAGCAGCACTTCAATTTCAAGCGGGTAAAGGACATCACCGCATGCCGGTCTGCAGCTCTCATGTCTCGATTATAAGCCTGACGCGTTTCTGAGCCTTCGCTCGTCTTCAGAGGCTCGACTTGAGTTTCTTGCGCTTTGACACTCCCACTATTTAAACAATTATTTGCCCTCAGATGGGCAGACTCATATGAGCTTAAACGCACTGCTTTGTGGGACTGATAGTCCGTGTCATCTCCCTGTATGGGTGCATCTCATTCTGCCATTTCACAGCCCTGGATGGGCCCCGGGATGCAGGTGTCCATTGATCCCTCGGCTGCTGCCTCACTTCAGAGGCTCGGCAAATTCTGGCCCCCGTGACCCCCATTTTTCTCGGGGGGGTGCAAACCATCGCAGCTGGGCTGCCGCGTGTCAATTAAAGCTCCAAGGTGCGCACAGGCAAGGTTGCACTCATCCAGCAGCACTTCAATTTCAAGCGGGTAAAGGACATCACCGCATGCCGGTCTGCAGCTCTCATGTCTCGATTATAAGCCTGACGCGTTTCTGAGCCTTCGCTCGTCTTCAGAGGCTCGACTTGAGTTTCTTGCGCTTTGACACTCCCACTATTTAAACAATTAATTGCCCTCAGATGGGCAGACTCATATGAGCTTAAACGCACTGCTTTGTGGGACTGATAGTCCGTGTCATCTCCCTGTATGGGTGCGTCTCATTCTGCCATTTCACAGCCCTGGATGGGCCCCGGGATGCAGGTGTCCATTGATCCCTCGGCTGCTGCCTCACTTCAGAGGCTCGGCGAATTCCGGCCCCCGTGACCCCCATTTTTCTCGGGGGGTGCAAACCTTCGCGGCTGGGCTGCCGCGTGTCAATTAAAGCTCCAAGGTGCCCACAGGCAAGGTTGCACTCATCCAGCAGCAATTCAATTTCAAGCGGGTAAAGGACATCACCGCATGCCGGTCTGCAGCTCTCATGTCTCGATTATAAGCCTGACGCGTTTCTGAGCCTTCGCTCGTCTTCAGAGGCTCGACTTCAGTTTCTTGCGCTTTGACACTCCCACTATTTAAACAATTAATTGCCCTCAGATGGGCAGACTCATATGAGCTTAAACGCACTGCTTTGTGGGACTGATAGTCCGTGTCATCTCCCTGTATGGGTGCGTCTCATTCTGCCATTTCACAGCCCTGGATGGGCCCCGGGATGCAGGTGTCCATTGATCCCTCGGCTGCTGCCTCACTTTAGAGGCTCAGCGAATTCCGGCCCCCGTGACCCCCATTTTTCTCGGGGGGTGCAAACCTTCGCGGCTGGGCTGCCGCGTGTCAATTAAAGCTCCAAGGTGCCCACAGGCAAGGTTGCACTCATCCAGCAGCACTTCAATTTCAAGCGGGTAAAGGACATCACCGCATGCCGGTCTGCAGCTCTCATGTCTCGATTATAAGCCTGACGCGTTTCTGAGCCTTCGCTCGTCTTCAGAGGCTCGACTTGAGTTTCTTGCGCTTTGACACTCCCACTATTTAAACAATTAATTGCCCTCAGATGGGCAGACTCATATGAGCTTAAACGCACTGCTTTGTGGGACTGATAGTCCGTGTCATCTCCCTGTATGGGTGCGTCTCATTCTGCCATTTCACAGCCCTGGATGGGCCCCGGGATGCAGGTGTCCATTGATCCCTCGGCTGCTGCCTCACTTCAGAGGCTCGGCGAATTCCGGCCCCCGTGACCCCCATTTTTCTCGGGGGGGTGCAAACCTTCGCGGCTGGGCTGCCGCGTGTCAATTAAAGCTCCAAGGTGCCCACAGGCAAGGTTGCACTCATCCAGCAGCACTTCAATTTCAAGCGGGTAAAGGACATCACCGCATGCCGGTCTGCAGCTCTCATGTCTCGATTATAAGCCTGACGCGTTTCTGAGCCTTCGCTCGTCTTCAGAGGCTCGACTTGAGTTTCTTGCGCTTTGACACTCCCACTATTTAAACAATTAATTGCCCTAAGATGGGCAGACTCATATGAGCTTAAACGCACTGCTTTGTGGGACTGATAGTCCGTGTCATCTCCCTGTATGGGTGCGTCTCATTCTGCCATTTCACATGAGAGCTGCAGACCGGCATGCAGTGATGTCCTTTACCCGCTTGAAATTGAAGTGCTGCTGGATGAGTGCAACCTTGTCTGTGGGCACCTTGGAGCTTTAATATATATATATATATATACATATATAGGAAAAACAATGGTTCCTGCGGAATAATATACTCTGAGGTTATGATACATGAGCACAATCGCGATATAGAGGGTTAGATAACGGCAGAGCGCGAAGGAACCACTAACTCACTGATTACAGTGTAGTATATTTTATGGATTTTTTTAACAATAAAGTTAGGAGTAAACATTATACATCAAAATAACATTTGTGCATAGTGTCCCAAGTAACAAAGGGAACCTAAACCTAAGTGACAATGTTAATATTAAATACAAGGTTTACACAGTTTGTTCAAGTCGACCATTATCATAATAATTCCATGTGAACCACAGCTATATACAGTGATATGTGCTGGGGAAATGGTTCGCTTCTTCTGTATGTCGACGGCATTTCGAACCTCAAAACAATGTGGGGTCTCTTCTGGACTATTGATGAAGGGACATCTAAATGGGATTAAAATAAAAAGAGAGCATAAGGCCCATATATCGGCACAAATACGAAAAATAGGAAAAATAAATAGAATAATGCAGTTGGATAAAACGTACCTGAATATATGGTTGCGCAGCCTTGTGAAAATGATGTACCACACGTGAAGAAAAGAGGAAAAAGGTTTACTCACATGAGGACCCGTCCGGGTACTGTGATTTAAAGAAGAACATTGCAATTACTGATAGTTGGACAATGCGCTATGTATAATCAATTACAAGTTTCACCGAGGTTCTTACCGAAATGTGAGGACAGGCTGTCAATCCCATGGGGTATGTAGGTGGGTCAGAGGGGCTCAATTAATTATACGCCACAGCCGTAGCATTGTAGAATCCCTTTGTGGATTAACAGTGACAATGCACTGAGAGTATTTCTGAAAATGAAAATAATGAAGGGGTCAGATTACTGAATTAAGGGATGAGCGCAAGTGCTAAGTGGCCTGGATGTGCCAATTCTTACCTCGGTAGAAGAATGGAATAGCGGGACAGCGCTCCGTGTGTAGATTCAGAAAAAGCCGCGTCAGTCAGCTTGATCGGGTACAATGACTGAGATCCTCATCCAGAGAGGATTGTTATATACAGGGTTTCCGGCTCTTCTTGCCAAGGGAAACCGGCAGATCTAACTAGGGAAGACCGCTGCACCGAGTAATCCGGTGCTCCGTTTCCGTGATCGGTAAAGAGTGAAAAAAGACCTCAGTGAGAGGTGAAGAGATAGAATGTCTGGCACAACGGTGGGGCTGTTGCGCTAATGACAGTGGTGAATTCTCTGTTAAGGCACAATACCAGTGATGGGTACTAAATAGGGAAGAGCAGGTAAAATTACATATGTACTTTGTATATTTACAAAATTCCGAATTACGCCGGAGTTTAAAATATGCAAACTCGCATGCTGGGCACTTCATGGAGTGTGGACATTGTATGTGGGCAGACATTTCACAATTATAATTCTTAGTTAATAAACACATATTACATAAGAGTGATTCTTATATATACAGTTCAAGTGTTACAGAACATATGAAGTAAAAAAAGCTGTTGGAGCAAGCATAGTCGGATGTCAGATGACATACAGGTGTATGCAGGCCACAATTGTTATATCACAAGCAGTTGTTTAGCTAAGGGTAGTGACATATCCTCTACATTTCACAGCAGAGTTAAGCCCTTCATTTATTGAATTCACCTTATCTATCCAGTGGCATTCATTCCGTTGGAGTATCTGAAGGATGTCACCTCCTCTTTCTGGAAGAATGGCGATCTCAATTACTTGCCACTTTATTTCATCAGCAGTATGACCTTTTACATTGTAATGTGACACAAGTGGTGCCTTTTCAACTGATCTGCGTATACGACTGCGATGTTGGCCAATGCGAGCCTTGACTGGTTTTTGTGTTTGTCCAATATAGGGGAGGCCACATGGACACCCTATGCAATAAACAACATTCTTTGTTTGGCAGTTAGAGAATGATTGTAAATCGTGTTTTACACTACTATGTTCAAATGTGTTGGTATTGAATGTGAAATTGCAGGAAACACAATTGCCACATTTGTGGTGTCCTTTCATTTTGGGGAGGCCCCATGCAGTAATCAATGTGTTTGTCCTGTTGGTGATTAAGTCTGTAGATGACCTGACCAGATGATCTTTTATATTTTTTCCTCATTTGTAGGCAAACAGAGGTGTTTCTATTGTGGGATCAATACTCTGGATAAAATTCCAATTTTTCATGATCAGGTTGCGGACTTGAATAGTGTGTGTGCCAAAGGTGGTGACACATACAATCTTGTTACGATTGAGTTTCTCTTTTGTTTTGAGAAGTTCTTCCCTGGGGCAGTTCAAGGCGCGTCTGAGATTCTTTTTTACAAGTCTGTTGGGGTACCCTCTCATGACTAGTTTGGTCATTAGTATCTCCGCCTCTCACATGTAGTCTGTTTTAAGGGTGCAATTACGGCGTATCCTATGGTTTTGGCCGAAGGGCAGTCCATCCCTTAGTGCACAAGGATGTTGGCTTTGGTATGAATGGATGGAGTTCTTTTCAGTGTGTTTCCTATGGAGGGAAGTGTATAGTCTCCCTTTATCATGATTGATGTTTAAATCAAGGAATGCGATGGCGGTTTTATGTACTGTGGATGTAAATGTGAGATGGGTCTGGATGGTGTTAAGGTATGTAACAAAATTGCCAAAGTCTGTCTCACTTTCTGTCCAAATCAGAAAGATGTCATCTATGTACCACTTCCAACATTTAATGTTGGAGCGGTGCACATTGTCTATGTTGAGAGCAAAGGTTTGCTCCACATAGTTCATATAGATATTTGCCAGATTTGGCGCAAAAACTGCTCCCATGCTTGTGCCAGAGCACTGCTGGTAGTAGTTGCCACCTGATAGAAAGTAATTACTCTGTAGGGCAATCCGTAACAGTGTGATGATGAATGTGGTCGGTACCTGGATGGGTCTAGGTCTGCTTTCTAACAGTTCTTCAATGATTGCTATGCTTTAAGTCTGGGGTATGTTGGTGTATAGTGAGCTGATATCTAAAGTAGCCAACATGTCAGTTTCCAAATTGTATGGTATCCCATCTACCAGGTTAATCATATATATGGTATCTTTGACAAATGTTTCTTGTAGAACATGTTCCTTAACCCCTTCAGTGCCACGCCCTTTCCCCCTCCTGTGCCGGGTGTTACATTAGCGGGCGGGGTTCATGACGAGATAGTCTCGTCATGGGCACAGCGCAACCGTGCTCCATGACGAGACTATCTCGTCATGGGCACAGAAGAGGTTAATGAAGTAATCTATATAAACCCCAATGGGTTCTAGAATGGATCCACAGCCCGATAGTATAGGGCGACTAGGGGGACTCGTCGTGATTTTATGAACCTTGGGTAGGGTGTAAAGCACTGGGGTTCTGGGATTTTCCACATTGAGGAATTCAAACTCTTTTTTGGAAATATACCCTGCTTCTTTTGCCATAGTAGTAATTTGTAAAATCTCATTGCAGATGTCTGTAAGGGGGTTAGTGCGTAGTATTTTGTAGTGTTTTTTCTTACTGATTTGTTTGTTGATCTCTGTTTCATGGTCATTGCAGTCTTGTACCACAATTCTGCCACCTTTGTCAGCTGGTTTCAGTATAATAGAATCATCATTTTTCAATGCTGTAAGAGCTTCTCTTTCTGACAATGTGATATTGTAAGTGATAAAGGTCTTGGTTGTTTTCAATCTATCAATGCCTTGTATGACCAACTTCTCAAAAGTCAATAGTTCAGGTGGCATCATGCCATTTGAGGGATAGAAGGTGGAGGGTGGTTGTAGTCCTGTGAATGAGTCTTGTGTGTTGGGTTCTTTATCTTTGAAAAAAAGTTTCAATCTTATTTTTCTAAAGAACTGAAAGATTTTTGCTATGAGATAAAATAAATTGGTTCTTTCTGTGATAACAAAGGACAACCCATTACTTAAGAGCGATATCTCCACTGATGACAGGACATGATGAGACAGGTTAAAAATGGGGATAGTTTCCATTTGGTTTACTTCACAGTTTAGTAGAGTTGGGGTCCCCACTGATAGTGTTTCCTGCGTGTTTGTCTTTCTCCTGGGTATTGATGCCAGGTTTTAGCCTTCGCCTTGCCTCCAAGATCTAAAAAAGGTTGGCCTGGGTGGTTGTCAGATCGGCTCGGGCCTGGTTGTGCATCTGAGTCTTCTGACCCTCCTGAAGTTTCTGAGAATGTGATTGGTTGATTCCTTATGAATCTGCCCCTGGTGCTCTGTCTATTTTGGTTACCAACAGTGGTGTAGTAATCTTCTCTCAAGTATGGGTATGCTCTCTCTTTTGAGAAATGTTTTATATCTTTGGAAACTTTATCAGCTTTTTTTTAAAGTTCAAATGAATTGAAGTCTTCAATGGTTTTGTTTAATTTATCTAGTAGTGTTTTTGCCTCTGCTACTGCGTCACCCTCAAGGAGTTCTTTTTCTAACTCTTCTATTTCCTTGAGTTCGGCTTTGGCATGCTCAATTGCTGTTTCTACACCTAACACCATCCTATGGCGGGAACATGTGATGGAAATATGACTAAATTTGCCTTTGAGTCTGGGGTCTTCCCTGAAAATGCCAGGAACGTTCCTGACCTGTAGTCCCTGCGGTATGATACCTGCCTTCAGGTACTCCGTCAGCATCTGTGCATGAAGCTCGGTTCTGACGTGCTTTTTTTGGCCTTTTCTAATTTCTCAAGCAGTTGTTGTCTAGGATTGATGCTTCTGCTAGGTTGTGCGGAGAAAAGGGAGGGTCCACTAATTATTTTCGCAATGTAATCGTCTGTGTAAAGCAGAGCTTCTTCCTCTGTCATTGTAACTCTCAGAGAAAGAATAACCCTATCATTGTAGGGTGTGAAGGAAAATCCTGGTTAATGGATATCTCCCTCGCGGTGCAGCCACCGCACAAAAGTTCAAGAAAAAACAGGGGAACCCTACTCACTAAGGAACCAGGGTAATAGTTACATATTAAAAACAATGGTTCCTGTGGAATAATATACTCTGAGGTTATGATACATAAGCACAATCGCGATATAGAGGGTTAGATAATGGTAGAGCGCGAAGGAACCACTAACACAGCGATTACAGTGTAGTATATTTTATGGATTTTTAAACATAAAGTTAGGAGTAAACATTATACATCAAAACAACATTTGTGCATGGTGTCCCAATTGACAAAGGGAATCGAAACCTAAGTGACAATGTGAATATTAAATACAAGGTTTCCACAGTTTGTACAAGTTGACCATTATCATAATAATTCCATGTGAACAGCAGCTATATACAGTGATGTGTGCTGGGGAAATGGTTCGCTTCTTCTGTATGTCGACGGCGTTTTGACCCTCAAAACAGTGTGGGGTCTCTTCAGGACTATTGATAAAGGGACATCTAAATGAGATTGAAATAAAAAGAGAGCATAAGGCCCATATATCGGCACAAATGCGAAAAATAGGAAAAATAAATAGAATAAGGCAGTTGGATAAAACGTACCTGAATATATGGTTGCGCAGCCTTGTGAAAATGATGTACCACACGTGAAGAAAAGAGGAATAAGGGTTTACTCACATGAGGACCCGTCCGAGTACTGTGATTGTGAGAAAAGAAGTAAAGAAGAACGTTGTAATTACTGATAGTTGGACAATGCGCTATGTATAATCAATTACAAGTTTCACCGAGGTTCTTACCTCAATGTGAGGACAGGCTGTCAATACAATGGGGTATGTAGGTGGGCCAGAGGGGCTCAATTAATTATATGCCACAGCCGTAGCGTTTTAGAATCCCTTTGTGGATTAACAGTGACAATGCACTGAGAGTATTTCTGAAAATTTAAATAATGAAGGGGTCAGATTACTGAATTAAGGGCTGAGCGCAAGGGCTAAGTGGCCTGGATGTGCCAATTCTTACCTCGGTAGAAGAATGGAAAAGCGGGATAGCACTCCACGTGTAGATTCAGAAAAGGCCGCGTCAGCTTGATCGGGTACAATGACAGAGATCCTCATCCAGAGAGGATTGTTATATACAGGGTTTCCTGCTCTTTTTGCCAAGGGAAACCGGCAGACCGAACTAGGGAAAACCGCTGCACGGAGCAATCCGGTGCACCGTTTCCGTGATCGGTAAAGAGGGAAAAAAGACCTCAGTGAGAGGTGAAGAGATAGAATGTGTGGCACAAAGGTGGGGCTGTTGCGCTAATGACAGTGGTGAATTCTCTGTTAAGGCACAATACCGGTGATGGGTACTAAATAGGGAAGAGCAGGTAAAATGACATATATACTTTGTATATTTACAAAATTCTGAATTACGCCGGTGTTTATAATATGCAAACACGCATGCTGGGCACTTCATTGAGTGTGGACATTGTATGTGAGCAGACATTTCACAATTATAATTTTTAGTTAGTGAACACATATTGCATAAGTGTAATTCTTATATATACAGTTCAAGTGTTACAGCAAATATGAAGTAAATAAAGCTGTTTGAGCAAGCATAGTCGGATGTCAGATGACATACAGGTGTATTCAGGCCACAATTGTTATATCACATGCAGTTGTTTAGCTAAGGGTAGTGACATATCCTCTCCATTCCTCAGCAGAGTTAAGCCCTTCTTTTATTGAATTCACCTTATCTATCCAGTGGCATTCATTCCATTGGAGTATCTGAAGGATGTCACCTCCTGTTTCTGGAAGAATGGTGATCTCAATTACTTGCCACTTTATTTCATCAGCAGTAAGACCTTTTACATTGTAATGTGACACAAGTGGTGCGTTTTCAACTGATCTGCGTATACGACTGCGATGTTGGCCAATGCGAGCCTTGACTGTTTTTTGTGTTTGTCCAATATAGGGGAGGCCACATGGACACCATATGCAATAAACAACATTCTTTGTTTTGCAGTTAGAGAATGATTGTAAATCGTGTTTTACACTACCATGTTCAAATGTGTTGGTATTGAATGTGAAATTGCAGGAAACACAATTGCCACATTTGTGGTGTCCTTTTATTTTGGGGAGGCCCCATGCAGTAATCAATGTGTTTGTCCTGTTGGTGATTAAGTCTGTAGATGACCTGACCAGATGATCTTTTATATTTTTTCCTCGTTTGTAGGCAAACAGAGGTGTGTCTATTGTGGGATCAATACTCTGGATAAAATTCAAATTTTTCGTGATCAGGTTGCGGACTTGATTGGTGTGTGTGCCAAAGATGGTGACACATACAATCTTGTTACGATTGAGTTTCTCTTTTGTCTTGAGAAGTTCTTCCCTGGGGCAGTTTAAGGCGCGTTAGAGATACTTTTTTTACAAGTCTGTTGGGGTACCCTCTCGTGACTAGTTTGGTCATTAGTATCTCCGCCTCTTGCATGTAGTCTGTTTTAAGGGTGCAATTACGGTGTATCCTATGGAGTTGGCCGAAGGGCAGTCCATCCCTTAGTGCACATGGATGTTGGCTTTGGTATGAAAGGATGGTGTTCTTTTCAGTGGGTTTCCTATGGAGGGAAGTGTATAGTCTCCCTTTATCATGATTGATGTTTAAATCAAGGAATGCGATGGTGGTTTTATGTTCTATGGATGTAAATATGAGATGGGTCTGGATGGTGTTAAGGTATGTAACAAAATTGCAAAGTCTGTCTCACTTCCTGTCCAAATCAGAAAGATGTCATCTATGTACCGTTTCCAACATTTAATGTTGGAGCGGTGCACATTGTCTATGTTGAGAGCAAATGTTTGCTCCACATAGTTCATATAGATATTTGCCAGATTTGGCGCAAAAACTGCTCCCATGCTTGTGCCAGAGCACTGCTGGTAGTAGGTGCCACCTGATAGAAAGTAATTACTCTGTAGGGCAATCCGTAACAGTGTGATGATGAATGTGGTCGGTACCTGGATGGGTCTAGGTCTGCTTTCTAACAGTTGTTCAATGATTGCTATGCTTTCAGCCTGGGGTATGTTGGTGTATAGTGAGCTGATATCTAAAGTAGCCAACATATCAGTTTCCAAATTATATGGTATCCCATCTACCAGGTTAATCATATACATGGTATCTTTGACAAATGTTTCTTGTAGGGGAACATATTCCTTAATGAAGTAATCTATATAAACCCCAATGGGTTCTAGAATGGATCCACAGCCTGATAGTTTAGGGCGACCAGGGGGACTCGTCGTGCTTTTATGAACCTTGGGTAGGGTGTAAAGCACTGGGGTTCTGGGATTTTCAGCATTGAGGAATTCAAATTCTTTTCTGGAGATATACCCTGCTTCTTCGGCCATAGTAGTTATTTGTAAAATCTCATTGGGGATGTCTGTAAGGGGGTAGGAACGTAGTATTTTGTAGTGTTTTTTCTCACTGATTTGTTTGTTGATCTCTGTTTCATGGTCATTGCGGTCTTGTACCACCATTCTGCCACCTTTGTCAGCTGGTTTCAGTATAATAGAATCATCATTTTTCAATGCTGTAAGAGCTTGTCTTTCTGACAGTGTATGTTGTAAGTGATAAAGGTCTTGGTTGTTTTCAATCTATCAATGCCTTGTATGACCAACTTCTCAAAAGTCAATAGTTCAGGTGGCATCATGCCATTTGGGGGATAGAAGGTGGAGGGTGGTTGTAGTCCTGTGAATGAGTCTTGTGTGTTGGGTGCTTTATCTTTGAAAAATAGTTTCAATCTTATTTTTCTAAAGAACTGAAAGATTGTTGCTTTGAGATTCAAAAAATTGGTTCTTTCTGTGATAACAAAGGACAACCCCTTACTTAAGAGCGATATCTCCACTGATGACAGGACATGATGAGACAGGTTAAAAATGAGGATAGTTTCCATTTGGTTTACTTCACAGTTTAGTAGGGTTGGGGACCCCACCGGTAGTGTTTCCTGCGTGTTTGTCTTTCTCCTGGGTATTGATGCCAAGTTTTGGCCTTCGCCTTGCCTCCACAATCTAAAAATGGCTGACCTGGGTGGTTGTCAGATCGGCTCGGGCCTGGTTGTGCGTCTTCTGACCCTCCTGAAGTTTCTAAGAAAGTGATTGGTTGATCCCTTATGAATCTGCCCCAGGTGCTCTGTCTATTTTGGTTACCAACAGTGGTGTAGTAATGTTCTCTTAGATATGGGTATGCTCTCTCTTTTGAGAAATGTTTTATATCTTTGGAAACTTCATCAGCTTTTTTTTAAAGTTCAAATGAATTGAAGTCTTCAATGGTTTTGTTTAATTTATCTAGTAGAGTTTTTGCCTCTGCTACTGCGTCAACCTCAAGGAGTTCTTTTTCTAACTCTTCTATTTCCTTGATTTCGGCTTTGGCGTGCTCAATTGCTGTTTCCACACCTAACACCATCCAATGGCAGGAACAGGTGCTGGAAATATGACTAAATTTGCCTTTGAATCTGGGGTCTTCCCTGAAAATGCCAGGAACGTTCCTGTAGTCCCTGCGGTATGATATCTGCCTTCAGGTACTCCGTCAGCATCCGTGCATGAAGCTCGGTTCTGACGTGCGTTTTTTTGGCCTTTTCTAATTTCTCAAGCAGTTGTTGTCTAGCGTTGATGCTTCTGCTAGGTTGTGAGGAGAAAAGGGTGGGTCCACTAATTATTTTAGCAATGTAATCGTCTGTGTAAAGCGGAGCTTCTTCCTCTGTCATTGTAACCCTCAGGGAAAGAATAACCCTATCGTTGTAGGGTGTGAAGGAAAATCCTGGTTAATGGATATCTCTCTCGCACTAAAAGTTCAAGAAAAAACAGGGGAACCTTACTCACTAAGGAACCAGGGTAATAGTTATATAGGAAAAACAATGGTTCCTGTGGAATAATATACTCTGAGGTTATGATACATAAGCACAATCGCGGTATAGAGGGTTAGATAATGGTAGAGCGCGAAGACACCACTAACACACTGATTACAGTGTAGTATATTTTATGGATTTTTAAACAATCAAGTTAGGAGTAAACATTATACATTATACATCAAAACAACATTTGTGCATGGTGTCTCAAGTGACAAAGGGAATCTAAACCTAAGTGACAATGTGAATATTAAATACAAGGTTTCCACAGTTTGTACAAGTCGACCATTATCATAATATAGACCCCACATTTTTTTGAGGGTCAAAACGCCGTCGACATACAGAAGAAGTGAACCATTTCCCCAGCACATATCACTGTATATAGCTGCTGTTCACATGGAATTATTATGATAATGGTTGACTTGTACAAACTGTGGCAACCTTGTATTTAATATTCACATTGTCATTTAGGTTTAGGTTCCCTTTGTCACTTGGGACACTATGCACAGGGGACTTTCCTAGCGTCTGTTTGAAGCAGCGGAACATTGCAACTACCTTTAGATTTGACCCGTGACCGCATTGGGCTTCGCAACTTTCTTTCCCTCCCGCCGACGCACCACCACAACACTGCGGCCGCTGTGTGGAGGGACTACAGCTCCCAGGCTCCCCAGGGCTTGTGGGAGGAACCAAGGGACGCAGCCTACGCGCCTGGAGGCGCCTTAAATTACAGTGCCTCTCCGGTGGAGCGGGGGACTTTCCCAGCATCTGTTTGAAGCAGCGGAACATTGCAACTACCTTTAGATTTGACCCGTGACCGCATTGGGCTTCGCAACTTTCTTTCCCTCCCGCCGCCGCACTGCCAGAACACCGCGGCCGCTGTGTGGAGGGACTACAGCTCCCAGGCTCCCCAGGGCTTGTGGGAGGAACCAAGGGACGCAGCCTACGTGCCTGGAGGCGCCTTAAATTACAGTGCCTCTCCGGTGGAGCGGGGGACTTTCCTAGCGTCTGTTTGAAGCAGCGGAACATTGCAACTACCTTTAGATTTGACCCGTGACCGCATTGGGCTTCGCAACTTTCTTTCCCTCCCGCCGCCGCACTGCCAGAACACCGCGGCCGCTGTGTGGAGGGACTACAGCTCCCAGGCTCCCCAGGGCTTGTGGGAGGAACCAAGGGACGCAGCCTACGCGCCTGGAGGCGCCTTAAATTACAGTGTCTCTCCGGTGGAGCGGGGGACTTTCCTAGCGTCTGTTTGAAGCAGCGGAACATTGCAACTACCTTTAGATTTGACCCGTGACCGCATTGGGCTTCGCAACTTTCTTTCCCTCCCGCCGCCGCACCGCCAGAACACCGCGGCCGCTGTGTGGAGGGACTACAGCTCCCAGGCTCCCCAGGATTGTGGGAGGAACCAAGGGACGCAGCCTACGCGCCTGGAGGCGCCTTAAATAACAGTGCCTCTCCCGCGTCGCGGGACAGCGCGCGGGCAGTGCCGGGCTAAGCCCGGGCAAAGGGCGGGCCCTCTGTGGCCCTTGGTGGCTGGAGAAGGCCGGGCTTGGCTAATCCCCTTGGCCGGAAAAATCAGGTACTGCGGAATATTTGTATATTATACACAATTATTCAAGTTGACATTTGTGATTGATGAACACAGTTCACTATTCCCATGAGTCGGACAATGGACCATTCACGCTGGGGATTGTAATTGATTTATTGTATGTACGTTTCAATATTGGTCTGTTAAATACTATCTAGCCATATTGTCGTGAGTCCATTGGGAGATAAGGGAATATTGATACAAACTGTACAATGACCACTAAACCTAAAACACGCTCCACTAAGAGGAAAGCATGTACCCCGCTTATCTCCACACAAACAGGACCTGACACTAATACTCTAACAGGACATACAGCCCCACCTACTGCAATAGATCGAATGTTAAGGAAGGTTATTGGGGCGGTAAATGGGGAGATTGAACGTACCCAGAGACGCTTATCAGTGACCCCTATAAACATTCCTCATACACAAATGCAAACTATATCTCCACAAACCCCAGATATAAATTCTTGTGAAAGTTTGCAAAATAATAGTCCCGATGTTTCATTTGGAGCTGTCCCTTGTGGCCAAATGGCACCAGATGCTGGGTTTCCTCCTGAAAGGGAGAAAAAAGATCAAATAGAACAACAAGTAGATTGTATAAATGGGGTGAAAAGAATATACATGCCAGGAAATTGAAACCAACTAGTGGGGGTGGGAAGATACTTTTAACAGAGGACGAGGTTATGGAAACAGAAGCACAAAGTCCGCTAATTCCCCCAGGGTGGCTTCAACCTGTAATTAACGACCTCCAAAAATATTTTGAGACCCTCATTACTTCCCAAATAAAACCGCTAATTAGCAAAATAGATAAAATTGCTAATGAACTACAAAAACAGGCTAGGATGAAGGAATCTATAAATCCTAACCCGATTGGAAACCCAAGACCATCAGTGACTCCCCCGTCAGGGCCAACTCCTGTGCATAACAACTGTACAAGTAATGAGCCATGTACCATTGCACAAGTCCACGCACCACCTAAAGTTTTAGGACATTTGGAGGTTAGAAGTACAAAAAAAAATGGGAATCATGACAATCACAAAAACCAGGTGCAGCCCAATCCGACTCAGATCCAGATAGGGCAGGTTCCCACTCATAGTCAGAACGCTAATCAGCAGAAAGGATATGAGCGTAAGGATAAAACTCACATCTCCCCCCCACGAGTAAACTTACCCCCTCAAGCAAGCCCCTATGTTGTGGTATTTGCCGGGGTACCTGAACTTAGGATGGGGCAGAAGGAGTCACATACGGAATTAAAAAACAAAATTATCAACTGGTTAAATATACATAGGCCATTACAAGGACAGGAAACTGGAGAAATTATACATGTGAGGAGAGTACCGTGGCTGGGAATTAGAGGGAAAGATATTGAAGGGGATTCTATCATTGTGAATTTCAGGAACCCGAACCTAGTAGAGTATATACTGGGTAATCACAATAAAAATATAACCAGTACTATACGATCAATGTCTCTAGGCTATTTCTATCCTAGAAATTGTGTTATTTATCCCTTAACTCATACTCAGGGAAGAAAGGAAGGAGGAGGAGATGGATACAGGGCAAGACATTTTGAATTCAGTGGTCCTCCGTTACTAAACCAGGGTGGCCTGCAGTGGACGAACAGATTCAGTCCCCTTCAATCCTTGGACGAAAATGACTGACTACTTAAATTAGAGACACACTCTGAGGGAAAGGAAAGAAGGATGTCATTAGAGACTATTGAATCACTATCTGAGGGAAGGCATACACTGAATGGTTCGGAAGATACCCCGTTAAAGCAGGATGGGGAGATACAAGATTTCCCGCTAGACGGCAGGGAGGTAGATAAGCTAAACGCCCAGGGTTCAAGTATGATAGGGGCGATGGGGGGAAGGGTGAAAATAACATCCTGGAATATTGCAGGTTTAGCTGGAAAATTTGAAAATCCAGATTGGAGGAACCAATTAAGGGGCTTTCATATACTAGCCTTACAGGAGACCTGGGCGGTCGAGCCTGATCTCTACCATCTGGAGGGCTATAAGTCTTTTTTTGTCCCAGCCCAGGAGAGTAGGGCTGGGAGGGCAAAAGGAGGTCTAATATTGTATGTTGATATTAACCTTAAGGGGAGATGGATATTACCATCTTGGACATCATATAACCTGCAAGCAGTATCATTTCAAGGACAAGGGCTGAGGGTACAGCTATTTAACATCTACAACTCAGGTTCCGTAAACGTTAGAAATACCGTTTTAGAGGAACTAGATGCTAGATTGAACCAGGAAACTGATTTAAGGAAAGGGGGGGAGACCCATTTGTGCTATTAATGGGTGATTTAAATTGTCACCTCTGTTCAAAGCTAATACCGGTAACGGCCGAATGGGATTATTGCCCACTTATGAAGGGGCCACATTTTGAGCATAGCACTGAGGGCACATCACTAACCAAATTAATAGGCACTCATTCACTAGTACATACCATTGATTTGGTAATTCCAGGGTCAGATGGTACATTTGTTCCAACTTTTAAAGGAAGAGGATGCTCGTCTATTATTGATTACATACTGATATCCCCCTTTGCGAAACAATGGATCATAGAGGTTAGCACTAATGGAGTTCCTTTAGTGATCATAATCCCCTGATCATAGAACTACCCTATAATGGTCATTCTGAAATAAATAAGCAAGTAGAAATTATTGTACGACCAACAGACCAGGGAAGGCGTTTAAGGTGGGCGAAAATCAATGCCCCCGAATTTTATATTACACTGCTCGTAAAGGGGAAAAAATGTGTTGAGGACTGTTTGGATTTCAAGATAGAGGGAGCTAACTTAGTTGCTGCTTTCAGGGAACTAACTGAATTAGCCGGAAAATAATTAGAAGCAAAAGGCACCAGAAAGTCAGGAACACAGCCAAGATGGTTTGATACCAATTGCTCTCGAGCATTAAGAAATTTAAAATCAAGCCTCAAGGCTAACCCAAGGGATAAGGTGGTAGTGGTAAAGCATAGACAAATTTACAAAACTAAGATTAAAGAAAGGAAGGCCACCTTACAAGCAGAAGTCTGGGCCGATTTAAGAGAGGCAGGAGAAAACAGGGACCTTACTGAATTTTGGAGGATTATAAATAGGCCCTGTTTTCATGATAGTAGTGCTCCGGTTCTTAGTTCAAATATCCTCCCGCAGCAATGGGTGACCCATTTTGAGAGCCTCTATAATCATCCTAAAGACCCAAAGCAAGAAGGGGGCTGGGATGGAAAAAGGAGCCTGGTTCCAGATTTTACACTTACTGAGATCATACAGGCAATTAAAGGGCTGACACCAAATAAAGCTCCAGGGCCCGATGGTACGCCCCCAGACTTGTATCGAAGTAACATCGACTTGTGGACGCCTATTTTAACGAGGGTACTAAATGCGGCTAGTAAAACAGGACTCCCGAGATCTTGGTCTACTGCCCTGATTGTGCCTATTTTTAAAAAAGGAAATAGGGATAATCCCCAATGTTATAGATCAATATCGCTGATCGATGTTTCAGCCAAAATACTAGGGCGGGTGATTTTAAATCGTCTTATGACCTGGACTGAAGAGCACCATATAATAGCCGACACACAGTATGGTTTTAGAGCGGGAAAATCTACCAGCGACCAATGTCTAAATCTATATTTATTGGTTGCTAAGTATACCAAAGCGAGCAATGGCACCATCTATATGGGTTTTATGGACCTAGCGGCGGCATTTGATAATGTGAACAGAAATAAACTGTGGGTAAGAATGAACACCTTGGGTATAGACCCGGGCCTTATAAACATCTTAAGAGAGCTGCATTGGAACACCACAGCTAGGGTCCGCTTTAGCATGGAGGGGGGGCAAACTGACTCTTTCCCATGCACCAGTGGAGTAAGGCAGGGGTGCATCCTTGCCCCTTTTTTGTTCTCGTTATATATTAACGATCTGGAGTCAAGTCTTATTGCTCAGGGAGTAGACTGTCCCAGAATAGGGAAGCGTCAAATACCGGTACTTTTGTATGCGGATGACGCGGTCCTGCTTGCACGGACTCCGAGAAGCCTTCAATCACTAATTAATGGATTTGTAGAATTTATGGAAAATCTAGATTTGTCCGTGAATCTGAGCAAGTCCTTTACGCTGATTGCAGGTAAAAAACCCATTAAGAAATCCGTGTTTAAAATCGGGACTCACATAATGGGCACTGTAAGCACTTTTCCCTATCTAGGCCTTTTGTTCGATGGTAAAATTCAGTTTGATGCTTTGATTGAGCAACACTGTATCAAACTGGTCTCTTCATGTGGTGCAATTATAAATTTTGCACAAAGGTTGGGACGCTGGTCCCCAGAACAAATAATGTGCTTATATAGCTCAATAAGTACCACTAAAGCATTATAAGGAGCCGAGGTGTGGGGCTTTAGGGATGCTAAAAACTTACAGCAAGAGGAAGATAAATTTCTCCGCAGAATCCTAAAGATCCCACAGTCAACACCAGCAGAAATTGCACATTCAGAACTCGGGACCCATATATTACAGATCAGGTGAAGATTAGGCCGGTTATGGCTTGGCTCAATATCTGGGCCAACCCTGAGGCTGAACTTAGCAGAGAAATTCTCACTGACTGCATACAAAGGGATAAAGGGATGCAAATCCCTTGGCTGAAATATGTCAAAATAAACTTAGAGGCTATAGATCAGCATATTCTCTTCAGTACCCCAAACTTAATCTCCAGGAACAGCAAACCCCAAATTAAAAAATTGCTGCTGGAAAAATTGGAAATGGCCAGAGAAACTAAAGCATTAACATCAAAACGGTGTGTAGTAGCGCATTGCTTAGTTAAAGAGGCAGAAGGCATGGAACCCTACCTATTTTTGATGTATAATCAGCAGGACAGGTTTTTAATGTGTCGTTTTAGGCTCAATTTGTTACCTAATATTTTATCCTATCCATCTGGTTTTACCGTAACTATTGAGCAGAAGGGTGCCTGCGGCTGCGACAATAAGTCTCCGCAGGATACCCTTCATTTTGTATTATTGTGTCCATTTTATCGTTTTCCTAGGCGTATGTTTTTGGTTGACATCCTAAAAAATGGAAAATTCTGCCATGCTAAATCAGCTTTGTTGTTCCTTCAAAGAGCAAGTGACATGTACACCTTATGCTCAGTAATAAGTTTTTTAAAAGTGGCAATAAGACTAAGGAACACAAGAGATTAAGCAAATATGTATGTAACATTGCACCTTACATGAATTGTATCAGTTTGGTTGATGGTTGTTTTTATGCTAATTTAATGTAAAATTATCTGTGTTGTTTTGCTTTTTATAACATGAATTTTTATGATGATTTTTAACCATCGAAATAAAGAATAACTGAACTGAACTGAACTATGCACAAATGTTGTTTTGATGAATAATGTCTACTCCTAACTTTATTGTTTAAAAAATCGATAAAATATACTACACTGTAATCGGTGTGTTAGTGGTTCCTTCGCGCTCTGCCATTATCTAACCCTATATAAATTGCGATTGTGCTTATGTATCATAACCTCAGAGTATATTATTCCACAGGAACCATTGTTTTTCCTATATAACTATTACCCTGGTTCCTTAGTAAGTAGGGTTCCCCTGTTTTTTCTTGATATGTTGGGATGGCATTGTTGTTCAGATCCTGGGATATTTGAATGGGTGTGATAAAAGTATCGAAATGCATACCCTATCTTTGTATCCCCTGTTACCTCTTGCCCTTTCTCGTCAACAATGGTATAAACCCTGCCATTCTTCTTTTTAGATCGCAGCCAGTGCATTAGCAGTTTGCCACATTTATTGCCCCCAAATAGTATTTGTGTTTGAGCCGTAATAGGGCATATTCTGCCCTGTTTAGGTCGATTATTTTATGTTGGGTGTGGGCAGCATCTAGTTTATGGCAAACTCTTGGTGCTCCAGTGCGCTTGTGTATGGCATCCAACTCCTGTACTGCCTCCTCTAGTTCCTGCTGTTTCTCCCATCTTATCCTATTATCATTAGCTGCAGGGCTGTTATCTCCTCCTTGATTACCATTTCCGTCCCTCCCAGGCTGTACCCACCACCGTTTCCCCTTTTGGTTTTGGGCTGAAAATAATTTGCAAGAGCTGCATTAAATGCTTTGATGCCTTCCTCTCGTCGACTGAAACTATACAAAGTCTCCAGGCTTCTTGTGCCCTCCGCTTCCCAGTACCCTGAGAACCACAAAAATCAGGGCATGATCAGACATGGGCATTGTTATCTATGTTTACTCTGTGGACCATTGCCTGCACAGTTGTCATGCCTAGAAAGTGGTCCATTCTTGCATACGTTTTGTGGGCAGCAGAAAAAAAAATGTTTCGTCCTTCTGGTGGAAATGCTGGAGGCACCAGAAGCTCACTAGGCCACAGTCCCGCCGCCAGGCAAGACCTTTTGGAGAGAAGGCCCCGGTTTGGCTGAAAGGTTGGCCAGACCTGTCTAAATCATTGTTCATCATCGATTCATATTGCCCCACATCAGCACCGCCGTGTCTTGGGTCTGGAAGTCCTCGGATAGGGCTCCAGTGAGAAAGTGTCCCTGGTGTCTGTTGGGAGCGTAAATGGTTGTTATTTTGAGGAGTTCAGTGACCAATTTGATGTGGTATGCCAGAAGTCTCCCCATTATTTCAGCTGTTTTACTCTTCACTTTCCCTCAAAATTTCAAAGGAGAGCAATATGGCTACTTCCTTCCTCTTTGCAGCCCCAGATAGCAGGTATTGCCAAAGTAACCATTGAGATTTTAGTCTATGCTCGTCTTTCGGTAACAGGTTTGTTTCTTGGAGTAGACAAATATTTTCCCCAGTCTGCTCTAGGAGACAAAGCACCACAGCCTTCTTGGTTGAGTGATTTAAGCCTCTCACATTGAGGCTGATTACTTTGACACCAGTAGTTTTGGGTTAAAAGATTATACATTCCCTACCCACACCCTTCATGTATAGCTGGGGATAGGCTGATACAGCCCCAGTGTTGGCAGTGCAGTGATGCATGGGAAGTCACCAGGATGGATCTGGTGGTATGACACTGTGTTATCACGTGAGTGCATACCCCAACAATAACTAGAACAAAAATATTAACTACAGTACCTGCAACAAGTCCATCTACGATGGTTGACAGTTGTTCATGTACAGAATGCAGCATCCAGATAAGGGCGCAATCGACTCCCAACAAATAAATACAGGTACTTTTCCCCTTTCTCTCCCGCCCCACACCTGCAATCACCCAGTAGGTTGATTATTCACTCCTGCATGCTCAATTTGGTACCCAGCTGTGAACCCCCCCGTGCCCTTGTTACTCGCTCCCATTGGTAGGTGCACATGGTCAGGGGCCAGTCAGCTGTGAGTCCTCTACTGGAAGGCCCAGTACCTGATGAGCCTCTGGTAATGATTTGATAGGGTGACGTTGGGCATCCCAGAGAAAGACAATCAGAATGGATGCCCCATCCATAGGTGACCTCCTTGCTCCATGGATATTCAATTCTTGGTCTGAAGTCCCTGCGATGCTGTTAGTTGATTGTAGTGAGGTCCTCAAACAGTACCGGCTTGTAGCCCTGAAAACTGAATAGATGGGCATCTCTGGCTCTCTTGAGAATCTCCTCTTTCAACTGCAAGTCGTGGATACAGGCTAAGGAGACTGGTGGTCTTACATTGTTGCCTCCGAGATGACCCACAGTGTGAAATCTGTCTAGCGGATGTTTGCCTCTTCCTCCCAGGCAGAATCTGCCACAACATAGCCATCCCTTTATCTGCGATGTATTTCTGCTCTGTGCCCACTGGAATTACTCTGATTCTGATGTTGTTTCTGTGTGTGAGGTTCTCAAGGTCCTCTGAGTGGGCTTGCAGTTTAGTTTGTCACTCCTTCAACTGAAGTACTTCTTGTTGGAACAGCTTGAGTTCCTCACCTTGTGCCATCTCATTGTCTTCCAAGGTACAAATTCTTTACCCCAGGGCTCCAAAGTCATGCTGCATCACCCTAATTATTGTGTAATATCTCGATTTATAGCTTGCAGGTCCTGTCACAGGGAATCTAAAAGAGAGACTTAATGACTGCTGTTATGAGTGGTGCTGCTTTATCCAATGCAACCTCAGCTATCTGGGTCCACTTCGATGATGAGCCCTCTTTGGTGGTAGGATTGGTGGACCTGGTGAGCATATATCACACATTAGGATCTTTTTTACTGTTGGACGACATCATGCTGGAAGTCACTAACTTCGAGCCCAGCTCACTGGAGACTGCGACTGTCTCACTGAGTAGGAGGCTGTTTCCAATTCAGGGTCCACTGTGCCATTGTCTTTGAGGCCAGTACACTGCACCTCACTCTGTGCTGACTTCACCGATGAGTATCCAGTATCTACCATCCCCTGAGGTCAACGGGGGCTGCTGTGTTGCTCTCATGTTCTCCAGCTCATCAGGCATGCCCGGTGCTGTGCTTTCAAACCACCAACCTCCCACAGTGGTCCCCACTGCACTTGCACTTAGTACCTCACAGGGGGTTCGATATCCTGGGGCCCCCAGAAATGTTGGTTCCAGCACCATCTGAGGCAGAGGCAGCCTTTGCCTGTCATTCAATGCTATAATTACAGATTCCCAGCTACTGCCAGACTCCGGTATTTGCGCTGCTATGGCCTGTGGGACTTGTGAGGACTGGGCTATGCCAGATCGGTCAAGCACTAAGTGGTAGAGTTACCGCAAGTAAGGCAAATAGGGCCTTTTTTGTGTGTTGCCCACTCCGAGTGGGAGTGGCGGTTCGAGATCACCGCCTCCCCATGCTGCATATGAAACTATACTTCTCCTCCACCACATTAGGGCAGTTGAATGTGCCTATGGTAGGCTGCTGCCCCTCATCTACCCAGCTTCTCTCTTGCATGCTTCAGAGGCTGTGTGTACTGATCTCAGCGAGGCATCGTTCTATGTACAGGCTTGTGTTGGGGTCTCTCTGAGTGATCCATTGTTGCTGGGGGCAGACCTCGTGCTCTATGGTGCCCCCCCTTCTTTCAACCCTTCTATCCAGGCAATAGGACGGGGCTGGATTCCCAGCATCTTGCTTGATTTTTTTATGCTCTCTTGTCAAGACTGATACGAAGACATGGAAATAAGATGAAATGTGTTTTAAGTCCTTGCTGGGCCTGGAATTAAATTATTATTTCTCAAATATCACTAGGAATGCTGCTGCTGTGTTTGGGGAATGGGTCTTTGAAACATGGAGTGATACACAGGATAAGAACCTGGGGGTTGTAATGTGATTTTTGAAAATGGTAAGTGCGATGTATCTTTTGCGTTATTACGTTTATGAGTTACATTTCTACTTCTGGACATGGGAAAGGGACCCTGTGGGTTGGTGTCAAATGAGTTTCGATCACAGATATATGCATAGAAGCAACGTGGTTATCTGTGAATACTTTTGTTTCTGATTGCAGATGGGACAGTGACAGAAAGACGTTTGGTGTATGGGCTCTTAATTTTGTTCTAACCTTAATGTAGTCACTTTATGTTATGAAATCACTTGGGTTGGCATTTAGTGGTTTCTTGTTTATATATTAATGTTCTACTTTCACTGTTGGAATGCTTTGGCATATCACATAAATAATGACTTGGACAATGACAAGGAACGTAGGAACATTGCTTTTAGTCCTATATGTAGATACCATTCATTTACATTTTTCTTGGTAATTCCAGGAGGTTACTGGAAATCCAGCCCCTTTGATTGGCTTACAGAGTGGGATGGGGAGGACTGAATTGCGGCATGCTTCTTGTGCAGGGTTGGACAGGCCTATAGGACAATCAAGTAGTTTCCAAAAGGATGGTCCGGCAAGTCAGTGTGTGGGACAGTTGTTTGGCTGTTTGTGGGCATGCTTTATGGCCGGCAGGGCAGATGTTTACTGTTGATTTATATGATATTAAAACAAACATTGCCTGCAGCAAGCTCAAATCCATGCAGTCTTCAATACCTTGCAAAACACGTTTTACAGCGTGTCTATACAAATTCAAAGCTACCCAAATTTGCTAACATGGGCCACTTCTGTAGCTTTCTAATTCACCAGTGTGTTTTTTTTTATTTTGGCCTATTTTCTGTCCCAGTCCGATCCTGTTCTTCAAATTTTTTTTCCTGTCTCCGAGTGAGGTGGGAGCCACCTCATAAGTAATAATTGATATGAGCAAAAATAGGACTAAGACTAATCAGGACGTTACTGTATGAGCCCCACCCTTTGTAATGTGCCACACAGTCCTTCCATGCAGAATTTCCTCTCTAATGTTGATCAATAAGGAGAAAGCACCAAGGGAGAAGCTGGAAAAAAGCATGCCCCTCCCCTATCCTTTGAACCGTACATAAAATGTCTGAACGAGTGAGAGAGAGCCCCTCAATTGGGTATTTCTTCCCCTAAAGGAAATTTGAAAATAAAGTGGAAAAATCTTTCATTTTATACCGCAGTTCGCAAAGACATTTTCAAAAGGTCATGGCTTTCCATAGAGTTCTTGTGGGCATATCAAAATCTTTAAAGGCTTCCTTTTTTGGCTAACCTTCTTCAAAGATGTTGGAGAGGTTACTCCTTCAGGGAATCTTTTTTAGGTCGAGCCTAGAGCCAGTGCGCATGCGCTGCTCTGCGAGACTTGTTGTGGTGGAGTAGCGAATAGAAACTCTGCCCATATTTGCCGGTGGCTTGTGTCATTGTCTGTCTTAAATGCTGGCTTCTGAATCGCAAATAGGCTTGTTAGTCCCTCCTTAGTACCACCTCCTCTTCATTTGTCATCACCCATGACGACTCGCCCATTCACTTTGGTTGTTACATGGTATGTGTTATTTAGACTGTGAGCACTATTTTCTTTATTGAGTTTCTCTTACTGCAGGCACAACGTGCTTTGGTGCTTTCTTTAACCCCCTCCTTCCCATTGTCGTGGCTTGTTTACCCCCCCAACCTACCTTCCATTGTCTGTGCCTTCTCCCTCCCCGCGCTCGCTGTCCGTACCTTCTCCCTTGCTGTCCCACCCCCTCTGCCCATCCTCACGTTGTCTGTGATGCCTACCATTTGCAATGCAATAGGTCTCGCATTTACGCGTGTTGGAGCTATTGGCATTGTAAATGACAATGCTTTTAATTTATGTTCTGGTTTTTAAAACATAAATAAAATGAGTTGTCATTTACAATGGAAATAGCTTAAACTTGCGTAAATGAGAAACCTATTGCATTGAAAATGCTTGTTTTTAAATAGAGCCCCATTGTGCCTATTACACAAGGTGCCACGTGACGGAGACAGCACTGTTAGTTGTCCCTGCCCAAACCAAGGTGATACTTAAAGGTAACAGTACTTTAAGTGGGCTCTTCTCTCTCTAATGTGCTGTATTAAGGGGACAGTGTTATCAGAGTTCCCCAAACTCTTTAATGTGTCCTGGGAAGGAGACGTGCCTATTGTTGTAGTTACTAATACAGTCAATGGGGTAACCCTGTGTACCTCAGAACCTGGGTATGTATAAAACAATCTACACTCGACAGAACCTGTTTTATTGGTGCATCTAAACACAAACATGCCCATTTATAGTACTTTTAGACTTCCTGAACCCCTTTGCTTCAAGGGAACCTTGAAAACCTGCCTGAAGCCGCTGTTACTTGAAGACCATTTAAGGAAAGTTACCCGCTTCCCTTTCTTCCCCTTCCCTTCCCAAGGCCGTATCCATAGTCTCTTCAGGGTAATACCCAATGCCATTGTATTTTATGTATCCTGGTAAATTTCAATATTAGAGCACATGGACAATCCACCAGCTTTGCTTAGGGTCTACTTGTCACGCTAATGTTTCGTTGTCATAAATTGAGTCGAATATCCCCAAAACCATCACTTGCATTCCCAACTCAACCTGTGATACTTATTTTAGAGTGATGGTAGTAATGTGCATGGTTTAGCAATGTACAACTAATGCTAAATAATTTTAAGAAACGGTTAATCGAGATACTAAAGATTAACGAACATTTTGAAAGAAAATGGTGATGGAAATACCAGACAATAGCAAATAAAATTTACAAAGTAAAATAATTATAGGCAAAGCCGATATGTCGGATGTACGCAAAACCGGTGCTATGCCTACATTTTGTAAGCATATGGCATAAAAATAAATAGAATATATAAAAAAAACACCTAAATGTATTATACGCTTGCGATAATGAAATTAAATAATAAAAATCATTATTCTCAATTTTACTGTAATAGTAGTGGTGCTTCCAGCAGGCAGTTGTACTTAGAACAGGTATATAACCATTTCAGTTTTTTAATTAAAGTTGGGACGGGAGTATCCCCTGCTTGATTTACAAGCATGTACCTCTCCCCTGAGTGACAAAACTGCATGTAAAACTGGTATCCTGACATTTTTTTTAACCTAGCTAACACACTAATCTAGCATGTGCTCAGGAGCATTGAACCCAGTGTTGAACCCTATTAGTACAGGTAGTATTTAGTCTTGCTGTGAAATGTAAGTACTTCGCTTTTTCTTAAGAACTGGGTGTAGGGTGAGTTATTGTATCTGTAATTTTATTATTGACTTCTGACCTTGTGCCCCTACACTGCCTCTGTGATAACTCTTTGACTGCTCGCACTTGCTACCTGAGAGCCAAGTACAGAAGGGGTGTAGTTTGCTCAAGAGTGGACCTGTGCTGTTGTGGCCAAGATGACAATTGTGGCTGTCCTACATCACTTTTACCAAGAAAACAAGTGCAACAAAACTGTCACTCACCCATCAAGAAGATCGCAACTTGCCCATGTGCTACCTGGCCTGAGAAGATTGTGGCCCGCTTGAGTGCCCATCTCATGAGGAGTGGTGCCTATGCAAATAGAAGCAGTGGCTCTCTGTGTGGCTGTGATGAGACTGGCCTACATGGGGGCCACTGCGACCACAGAATACCTGCTCACCTGCTCCTATAATAATTCATTGACAGCTTCAACCACCCCTGGCCAGCCACAACCTCGCTGCAACCTGGACGGAGCCTCACTGGAGATACGGTGTGTGTGCACCCTACCAGAAGCAAGAGAGGGGCTGCACACTGCTACAGTAATGTGTTCACGATAATTGAACAAGAGAAAGCCTACCTCTTAAACGCAAGACTTATCACATGCCTGATTGAGTCCAAGAGTGCATTTGGACAGAAGTGGCCACATTTTGGGATTTGGGAGTGATTGAGCATTTTTTTGGCCCTGGGGCTAGCCCAGTGGTGTTGGTGCCCATGCAAGGGTCCATAGTCTTAATTTTGTGTGGACTACCGAGCCCTCAACAAAGCCACCAAGACAGATACTCATCTGATCCCCAGATCTGAACAGCTTGTGGACCAGCTGGGTGCTGCAAAGTACTTGAGCGCCTTTGATCTGTCCAATGGCTATTGGAAGATTCTTTAGCACCTAGTACCAAGGAAAAGGCCACATTTTCTACACCAAAGGGGTTATTCTATTTTAAGGTCATGCTCTTTGAGTTGAAGAAAATCTCCTGCTAATTTCTAGCACCTGGTGAACTATGCTCTATCAGGCCTAGTAGTGTTGTGTGGGGCATAACTAGATGACCTTGAAGTGCTTAACAGTTCATTGGAGGACTACCTGAAACATCTAGAAAAGATGTTGGACATGATATAGGGGGAAAACTGACTATCAAGGCACCAAAGTGCCAGGTGTGTAAGTTCACTGTAGTCTATCTTGGACATCAGGTTAGTAAGTGGAATATCTGTCTCTTGCATGCCAAGATTCAGTCAGTGTTGAAGTGGGGGATACACACAATGCTGAGAGCCTTTTTTAGGACTCAATGGTTACTACAGGAGCTTTGTAGCTAAATGTGGAACCATAATGGTCCCTTCCCCAGCTTTGACATACAAGAAGCAGCCCAAAAAAGTGATTTGGACTGAGGAGTGTCCTAAAGATTTTGAGGACCTGAAAAGAGCAGTGTGTGATGCACATGTACTGAAAGTCCTTGACTACAGTCAGGCCTTCATAGTACAGACAGATGCCTCAGACAAGAGAGTTGAAGCAGTACTGTCTCAATTCAATGACAAGGGCAGAGAGTTATCTGGTGCCTTTTATTAGTAATAGGTTACTACCGAGCAGACCCAAGTGGTTGATGGCAATGAAGGAAGTGAAACCCAAGTTGCTGGAATGGACAGTCTCACTGCAAGGTCTGGATTTCATGGTGGAGCTCAAAGCCAGATTGAGTCACGGGAAGGCAGGTTTTTCCGATCTGATGACCAGACCTCTACATCAGTGGGGTAAGTTTACGGATAGTCTGATCTAGGAAGGGTGTCTATTGGTAAATTAATGTCCCCTGTATTGTGTACTGTCTTGTTCCAATACCCTAGTCTGGGTGCATCTGGTATCCTGTTTTCTTTTATTTTGGCACTAATCTATAGAGCTTGCTGAGGCTTACGCCTCTTACTTGACATGACTGGGATCTAGACCGTATATATAATAGGAGGAACAATGGGCTATTTTGAATAGGTCCAGCACACGAGGCCCAATCATAAGTCTAGGTATAGAGGTGTATGCTGTTCCTAAAAGGTGTGATTAAACAAAAAGAGGCCTACAATGGTCTGTTAGTCAGTAAAGTCAGGAGGAATTTCCTCCTTAAGGAAAAAGACCCTCACACACCCAGCCAGCTAGATGTCATTCTTCATCATCAGGTCTGCTCCAAATCGGGGCGGCGCTGCAATCCCCGATCGGCGCCCTTATCGGGTCCTTTTGATGGAGATCTTTATTCCTTATATGCCGATTGGTGTAGTGCGGGTGAGGGCCCTAAGTGTAGTGTGCTCCAATGAAATTTTTTTAAAACAAGTAGTAGGGGCCCAAATTGACAAAAGTTTAATAAGCTGGGTCCCACTCTTGACTAAAACCAAAAAGTGCGCCTCCCTGCAGTAAAGTAGTTAGGTCGGCCCTACAAAGGTCAACATGTTTCTTGCATTGGTTAGTTTAACCGCAATTCATCAGGACCAAGAAATAGAATTTCACACACTTACTGGTAGTGATAGCACCTACTATAGCACTTACCACTGTTACAGCACCCTAATAAGTGGTTACTTATGTTGAAGAAAAACCTAAATGCACCCCGTAGTGATGCATCAAGGGCTCCAACGAATCAGGGCCGGACTATAACACTGAATAGTGCAGTGTTATGTTTCCTAGATACAGGACACATCGATTCCTACCCTTTGTCCAAGCCGACCTTTGTAGCGCCGACCTAACTACTTTACTGCAGGGAGGCGCACTTTTTGGTTTTAGTCAAGAGTGGGACCCAGCTTATTAAACTTTTGTCAATTTGGGCCCCTACTACTTGTTTTAAAAAAAATTTAATTGGAGCACACTACACTTAGGGCCCTCATCCGCACTACACCAATCGGCATATAAGGAATAAAGATCTCCATCAAAAGGCCCCGATAAGGGCGCCGATCGGGGATTGCAGCGCCGCCCCGATTTTGAGCAGACCTGATGATGAAGCATGACATCTAGCTGGCTGGGTGTGTGAGGGTCTTTTTCCTTAAGGAGGAAATTCCTCCTGACTTTACTGACTAACAGACCATTGTAGGCCTCTTTTTGTTTAATCACACCTTTTAGGAACAGCATACACCTCTATACCTGGGATCTAGACCTGTCTTGTGACCTGGAAAGGCACACTATGCATGTCCTCATTGTACGCACAGTGCACTACTATATTTGTGTTTGGTTTAGTACAGCGGTTCTTAGTCTTTTAACTTCCTTGGATACCCAATCAACTACTACTGGAAGACGGTGACCCCCCCCATAGGCATCTCTAAGATTTACACCTCAAAATACTATCTAAACAGACACATATATCGAAAAGCCAAATTAAGGAAATTATTTAATTCATAAAATAAAAAAAAAGTTGAAAATAGACATTTTTCTGGGTAAATATGAGCTTTCCAAAATCTAGGGCCAGATGTACGAAATACTTATTTTGCATTCCCGGAATAGCAACTACTTAGAAATCACTATTTCCGAAATGCTAAATGGTATGTTCAAAAATAGAGATTCCCTAATAGCGTTTTCTAAAGAGTAGGAATCGCTATTAGGAAATTGTGTTATTTTGGTCATACAGGAAGAAATGATTTTGCATTTCTTAATTTGCGATTTCTCAATAGTAAATCGCAAATTAGGAAATGTTGAAGCAAGGGTGACATTCAGTCTAAGACCCCCCACCCCTTGCTGCACTCTGAAAAAAGTGGTGTACATGTAAAGCGCACATATGCCCTAGTGGCATGTGTGCGCTTTATTGCACTTTAAAATAAGCATTTTGGAGTGCTTTTTTAAAATTTCATATGGTTACCATCGACTTTGAGAAGATGGTACCAGTATTTTCTAAATGCCCAATTCGCATTTAGGAAATGCTTTGTACAAGTGCATAGGAAATTTGGGATTATCTATTTGGATTTCGTTTTTTGTGATTCCCAAATGGCCTTTGTACATGACAAAAGGCTATTAAGCATTTCTTAATTGGCAGAAATAGCGATTCAGCCTGTAGGACCGGGGGTCACCAGGCCCTATGGGGGTAGCGTGGCGCGAGCAGGTAGGCACCCAAAGGCTTACGTGTAAAGTGACCATACAGCACACACATCCACTGAGACAGGAAACGCACGCAATAATTGACACCACACAGTATGTTGAATAAAACCAATCAGTTTTATCTAGATCAACATTAGGATCAAAAGCATTTCATTAGGAATAGATTGGCAGTTCATTAGAACATCAAAACCTGGCCTTGAATCAAAGCGCGGCACCTGGCGATCCTGGAGAGCGTCAAACACAGCATTGGCGCCTAGCGCCGCACATGGCAATCCATTAGGGCCTCAAACATTGCAGGTCATGGAAGCGCTAAACATTTCATATCACGGAAGCGCTAAACATTTCATATCACGGAAGCGCTAAACATTGCATATCACTGAAGCGCTATATCTTGCATGTCACTGAAGCGCTAAACATTGCATATCACTGAAGCGCTAAACATTGCATATCACTGAAGCGCTATATCTTGCATGTCACTGGAGCGCTGAACATTACTTTTACCTCTGAGCCCAGGGTATCGCATTAAAGCACTACATCAGAGCCTGGGGTCAAAGCACTGCATCCGTGCATTGAATTAGGCGTTATATCAGAGCCTTGAGTTAGGGCCTCGAGTTCTGGCAGTCTGAGGCAGGGGTGAACAGTCCCCCCTATCTTCCCCAAAACCCTCCCCTCGCTGGTACTCTCTCAGCCCTTCACGGGGCAAGCGTCGGCTGGGCCATGGGCCGGTTCACTCCCATTACCGGGGCATTGGGGTCCCCACGGGGCTCAGTAAATGACTTCTCCGGGGGAGGGGCGAGTCCCGGGCCTCTACTCGGCCGTCCGCCCTCCTCCCCGGGGGTTACCTTGGTCTTCGACCCCTCGCGGGTCACTCCCGAGGTTCCTCGCTCTGGGCGAAGGCTCACTTGCCTCCGAGCCTCTCCTGCCAGCCGCGCGCGCCGCCCGGCGGTGTCCGGGCCGAAGAGGGCTGCTTGTGGAATACCTCCGCTGGAGTTCCGGGCCAGGCGCGCCCGCAGCCGCCAATGACAGAGCGGCCTGCGGGGGCGCGGCCTACCCAGCGAATGGCGAAGCAGCGGGGGCGGCGTTCAGCAGTCCGCCCCCGTCAGGTGACTCTGTGCCTGGCTTCAGGGCCTATCGAGGCCCTCACGGAGTGGCTTCAGGCCTAACGAGGCCTTTCCTTGGATTCCCACGACCCTCTCTCCCCTGAGGGCCGTGTCCCACGGCCCGCGACGGCGGCGGGGGTGCCCCGTCTTCCCCGCGGGTCCCCAGAGATAACCGGGTGCGATCTTTGCGGCACAGGCCCGCGGCGGTGAGTGATTTCCAGGTCCTTTTCAGCGGAGGTGGAGGAAATTAAGGGGTGGCCTGTATCCTGGGGGGGTGGCAATTTGTTCAGCGCCCAGCGCCCCCTTACTCCCACAATGACGCCCCAGCTCGGGGCAGGTAGGTGGAGTGGTGGCAGGCCACACGCTCCTGGCAGAACAAGCTAGGGAGGGGCCCAGGTTAAGTCAGGGAGCGCAGGAGTGGCACAGCGCAGGTACCTGGTTGATCCCCCAGCAGTTCTGTGGTAAGTTTCTGTAGTAAGTTTCTGTGGTAAGTTTCTGTAGTAAGTTTCTGTGGTAAGTTTCTGTAGTAAGTTTCTTTGGTAAGTTTCTTGGCGCTGGTTGGATCTGGCGCCCTTAGTAGTTTGGTTCCTTGGGGGGGGGGGGTTGAGTTGGTGACTAGATAGTTCCTAGTCAGGCTTAGTAGGTTGCCCCTGGGTTCCCCTCCCGCTGGGCCAGATCAGTGGGCTAGTTCAGGATCCCTCACTCAACTTAAAAGGCAGCACCTAAGCCCTGTCACTTTCAGTGGCATAGGTCCCTGACTAGGCCCTACCGCCTACTCCTGCGTAGGTTCCCCCAGGTCTGCGTCGCCCCAACTGACTAAAAATGTTCCCTCCTTTCCTTAAGTATCCCTAGGTCAGGTGACCACCCTCTAAGGCGGCAAAAGCAAAACCCCACCCTTCTTCTAGAAGGTGCCAGCAAGTTCCAGGAGCTTCCCCACTCTAGCTATAGGACAAAAAGGCGGGCTGGTGTCGCAACATTGTTGTAGGGTCCCAGCCAGCTCCTGGCAACTAGGGTGCTACTAAAAAGGCCACTCCGCAGTAGCAGGGGCCTGTGGCAGCCATCTTGGGGGAAGAGAGCACCTGCACCTTAACACTGATTAGCAGTGGAAAGGCGCTCGGAGACCTAAGGCCAACGAAAAAGAGGGTGGAAAAAATGAGGCAAGGGCAAAAATACAGGGAAAGACCACCCTAGGGCTGACAGGTCTAACACAGCCCATTAAGAAATGTGAAATTGCTTTGTACATCTGGTTCTTAGTTTTATTTCTAAAACGCAAGGCGATCTGCAAGACTACCATATCACTTCGACCTTTTTTGCTCCTTAGGCATGCTCTTTTTTTGAAGACACATACCATTGCTGCTTCAATTGAGGTCTCCAATAATTGATACTAGGGTCTGTTCGCTGTAAATGCGCTGCTCTCACAAATCAAGATTATACCAACATAAGTTTCTTAACTTTCAATTTCTTCACATAGACATATACAAAACATTTTAAAACTTTCTATATATAATTTATTATTCAATTAATAATATTTAATTTTATGGCCAGCCAGGACCCCTTGAATAAGTATTGTGGAGCTCAAGGGGTCCGCGGACCACCAGTTAATAAACAGTGATTTCATACATAGAGCAGTGGTGACAGGGTACTGGGTTTTGTGATTCCATAGTTGTAACCAACTCTTTTTATCTATGTGACTAGAGGCAACTGGCCTATTCAGGAAAAGTTGGGCATCAATGCGCTAACCTAGTTCCTAGTGCTAACATCACCAGTGTATGTTGTGCGTTTACGTGGCTTGCATGGTACATGCATTGTGTTCATGAGGAGCCAGTGTCAGAGTGACCCTTGTGAATACCCCTGGCCTGACCATATGTAGAAGGTGGAGGTGCAGTTGTTTTCCCAGACAGTGGAAGCATGTTGCTGATTTCCTGAAGCTGGGTGGAGAATAGCTAGACCTCGAACAAGGAGGTGAGAGAGGACTCAAGACTCCTTTAGAAATTAAATTAGGCCATTTTCTGAGGAGCTGTTGATTAAACTTTCTGTAGCACTGGCATTTGATAGTTGGTGAGGGTGAAGAATGGACTTCAGTGTCTGTCGTTCAAGGCCAAAAGGACCCCTTACGTGAGGCCAGACTTTTTTCTTTTCCCTGACCATTCTTCAGTGTCCCTGATGACAGTCAGGTGCAGAAAGTTCTCACCTTTTTGTGCCTCTCATGTGGGTGGTCTGAAAGTGAAGGCAGTGGATTCACATTACCTGTCTACTTTTACTGGATAAAAATGGGACCCACTTGTTATTCCATTTCCAGTTTCTCTATGACCAAGGAAGGGAGTTCTCCACCTAGTAATCCGAGGACTGCTGTACAGTCAGAGCTGGTGTCTGCCTGAAAGCCAGCTTCCCACAGGTGAGGGGACAGAACCCAAGCCTTAATGAAAAAATGTGATCATCTGATCTAAAACACACAGCCTGCCTGTGGAGAGAGGGAAGGAGCATCCCACCCCTGCAGGAGAAGTGACTGTCCGGATGGAGCCAGGCGCAGTGAGACCCTGGTGCTGGTGGGCTTCGCCACAGTAGGAGGACAGGGGGGGGGGGCAATCTGTGTGTCCCAGCTGTCAGTCAGCAGTGGATTATCCAATTTGTGGCTCCATGCGGTAACCATGGTATCAAGGCTCATCTGTGCCATTGTGACCAATAGAACAATCAAAGCTGACCTGCACCGCGGTGACGAAAACAATGATCGCAGCTGTCCTCCACCATGGTGATCAGGAGAACAATTACTTTTGACCTGCACTGCTACACCTATGAAGAAGATCACAGTTTGTGTGTGTGATGCTGGTCCAGAGAAGATTGTGGCCCTGCCGGAGTCACCTTGCCAAAATGCCCTGAAGTTGGCCAGTCTATGTCTGTGGCATGACCTGCCTACGTGGGGCCTACTGCAACCCTAGAATACCAGCTTTCCAGCCCAAGGCTGATCTGTTGACTGCTTCTACAACCATCTGCCAGCCAAAACCTTGCTACAGTGTGGAAAAGTACTCACTGAAGCCATGCTCTATGTGCCTTACCAGTAGCGAGAGAGGGGGCTGCGTGCTGCTGCAGTCAGACAACCAAGTGACCTCCGGAAGCATTATGGACTCGCCTTGGTGAGATTGGTGGAGCAGGTAAAACAACATTTTTGCATACCTTCTCTATTTTGCATGAAAATACTAATTACGAAATCATTCTAATCACTAACTTGTATTAATTGTTAGGAGTGTTATTACTAATCAATTTGACACCTTGATAAACACACGATACATGTGGGTCTAAATGCTGATTGCATGGCTAATAACTCTATTAATTAACTGTGGTATGCATATTAACTGTAGAATGTGGTGGTATAGAAAATTGCATAATTTATGTTGCTTTTGTGATGGTTTGTGCTCCTGGTATTGCGGAATGGTGAGTATTATCGCTTTAAATGTTGCTATACGCTAGGAAAATACTAATATACATTGGGATTAGTGTGGGTTTAAACATTAGAATCTTCATTTCCGTATAATAACTATTTCTTATGTTTGGTTTGCTTAAGTTGGCATTCGGGCCTACTAAGCCGCAATATTCAAAATGGAGTTCGGAAGTGGCCACCGTCGTGTGAGCGCGATGTCTACTGCGCAGACTCGGATGGCTCTGAAGATCTCCAGGCGACCTCCAATGTGGGCACCCTGTTCCTTGTCAAGGATAAGAACGTGGAGGATTGCCAGAACTCAGCTAGTGTGAATGACAGAAAAGACAATGGTAACCAGAGGTCTACATATTGTTACTTCGGAACTTTTCACATGAGAGCTGTACAAATTAAAGGATGACACATTCAATTCCCTGAGAACCAAGAAACCCTGGGAACAAAGTCAAATATTTCAAATGTTGAGGGCTTAGCCAATCAGGAGTCTTCTACTCTCAGAGATGTTGCAAATTATCTTAGAATTTATTATATAAGGGGAACTTTAGAGAGGGTGGGTAGAAGTGCGTTCCGAATTGCCGTTGGTGACTGCTAATGAGGAGGATCGATTTGCTAACACAATTGCCTGGTTGTAGTAACAAAGCAAGGCCGCAGACAGCTACGTTGGAACATGCGATGTTTATTCCTTCATACAAGATAGGTCTTATCTCTTCAAGCCCCAAGATGAATCTCCCGTTCAGAATCCACCCGGTTACATAGAATACAGAACATAGAATTCACAATGCAAGTTCTAACATTGACGTTACTAACACGCTACAATTAAAGGTATACTTACAATAATACTACACATCCTTCCCCTTTAAAATAAAAACAGAAAACAAAGAAATTAATCACAAACAAAATCACTCAAATGCGCAGGTTTCTTAACAACTCTACCACGCGCAGTTCTTACAGTATCAGATGTAACACACCCCTCTGTTGTTAAAGAGGTTCCAACGCACTCATGTTGAGTCAAATTATTAGAATCAACATGAACATTAGAAGAAACCTCCCCAAACGAAGAAGGTTGAGAAACATTCGGAGTGAAATTATCAATAACAGAATCATTACAATTTTGCAAAGAATCATCCACCATGACAGTTTGAGGACAAGATGTTGAACAAGAATCACAATCCAACATCCACCAAAATAACCTCTGATCTGGTATGACCTCAATTTCATTAGTTGAGTTCTTACTCACAGCTAACCGATTCATATGCCAAATTTCATCGTTGTCAAGAACAACTGTATTATTGTTAATTTTAACAATTTGATGTGGTCGGCTAAACTTACTACTTCCCTTAGGAGTTTTTTTAGGAAGTTTAACACGTACCCACTGACCAATACAAAGATTACACGGTTTACACCCATGCTTTGAATCAAAATAAGACTTATTTTTACGTTGAGACACTTCAATATGTTGTTTGATATCATCCCAATCTAAATGAATACACGAATTTCTATTCATCCAACTTGGATTTTCCTTAGAAAATGGAATTCTACTCCTCATAATGGAAAAAGGACTACAACCAATCGAAGGATGATTAGTAACTCTATAGGACCATAACATTTTCTTTAACTCACTTTCCCAAGATAAGTTAGATTTGTTAGACAACTGAATAATACCTTTAATTATCCTGTTAATCCTCTCCACAACACTATTTCCAGTAGGATTATATAGTGCAGCAAATTTTTGTTCAATTCCCGAAGCACGCAAATACTGCTTCATTTCATCAGATTTAAATTGTACCCCATTATCCGTTAAAATACAGGCAGGAAAACCTTCTCTAATGAATACAGAATCCAAAAACAAAATTACAGACTTTGAGTTTATACGATCAACCAAAGTTAACTCAAACCACTTAGAAAATATATCCACCAGTACAATTACGTACTTAGTGGAACCATCATGCCAAGAAATAGGCCCCATAAAATCCAAACTAAGTTCTTGCCAAGGAGCCTTTGGACAATGTACAGGAAAAGAAGGAGGATTAAGTGTTTTAAGAGTTTTGTCTGCAACTTCACAATGTACACAGTTTCTAACCAAACGTTCAACAGCAACGTCCACCCCAGGCCACCAATACAAAGCTTTAACTCTCTGTTTAGTTCTAGTAATACCAGAGTGACCTTCATGGCACAACTTGATAATTTTTTCTCTTAACGACGAAGGAGGCACAACTTTATCTCCTCTCATCAAAAATGCATCATTAATACTCAACTCGTTCCTGACTTCCCAGAATCCTCTGATTTCATTAGTAATACTCTTTTTGTCAACAATGTGCCAACCCTCAACAACTTTGGCTTTGACTTCTTGAATAATGGTATCATCATTCTCAGCCGCTGACCAATCCGACTGTTCAATACATCCTTGAAAAATATCAACACACGAAACACTGGCTACCGAAAATTCATTCCAAGGACTGCTATCCATTTCAGTTAAAGGTAGAGACATTCTACTTAGAAAATCAGCAGTTCTATTTTGAACACCAGGCAGATACTTAATAGTATACGAGAAATCTTGTAACCTCATAGAGAGTCTGGCAATCCTAGCAGTAGCTCTAGATAACCCTTCCGTAGTAAGAAGTTTGGTCAAGGGCTTATGGTCAGATCTTAAAGTAAAACTCCTACCCCACAAGAATTTTCTAAAGTGTTCTAAAGCCCACACACATGCAAGTGTTTCCCTCTCAATAACAGAATACTTTTCTTCTGATGGGGACAAAGACCTAGAGGCGAAAGCAATGACTACCTCTTTGTTGTTTTCAGAAATCTGGGTAATTACAGCACCCAACCCCTTGGCGCTTGCATCGGTGGTGACAATTGTATCCGCTGAAGGATCAAAACCCTGCAAACACGGAGCTTTGCCAATTGCTTCCTTAATGGACAAAAATGCCCTCTGACACTCAGGTGACCACTCAAAACAAACTTTGTTTTTCAACAAGAGTCTCATAGGATGTGTTTTCTCAGAAAAATTTTGGACAAACTTAGCATAAAACTCAGCTAACCCTAAAAATGACCTTAATTCATCCTTACAGTTAGGAGCAGGGGCATCAATAATAGCACTGATGAGTTTGGCTTTAGGTTTAATTCCCTGATCACTTACTTCATGACCTAAGTAAGTTACACTTCTTTCAGCAAATTTACATTTAGAAATTTCACCCGTCAAACCTTTTGACATTAAAACTTTCAAAACAGATCTTAATCTCTCATCATGTTCAGTTCTGTTTCTGCCCATAATAAGAATATCATCTTGAAAAAAAGTAATGCCAGACATATCACCAAATAATTGATTCATTAGTCTCTGAAAGACAGCGGCTGCAGAAGCCAAACCAAATGGCATTCTGCAAAATTGGAAACACCCAAAGGGAGTGGCAAACGAAGTAAGACTTCTGCACGAAGAATGAAGCTCAATTTGGTGATATGCTGCAGAAAGATCGATAGTGGAAAACCACTTGGAACCCCTTGTTAATGACAGCATTTCATCAATTCTTGGTAAAGGGAACTGATCTACGATAATATTCTCATTTAAGTTCCTAAGGTCAACACACAAACGAATTTTTCCATTGGCACGCCTGGCAACTACCAATGGAGAAACCCATTCAGAAGCTTCTATAGGTTCAATAATTCCAGCACTAAGTAACTTGTTCAATTCAAGCTTAACTTCTTCCCTGACAATTAAGGGTATGTTGCGTGCCTTAAAAATTTTAGGAACAGCAGAGGGTTTTAATCTGATAAGGTGTGTAAACCCTTCAAGTTTGCCAATTTTCCCATTAAAGACCTCATCGAATTCATTAATCACCCAAGATTTAGTGTCTGAACTTTCGCCAGCGACCAACACTTGTTCCGGACTATTGGGATTAAGGATAATACTAAGTGCTTTTTGGTCCCTCCAACCTAAGACTGAAGGACCATCAAAAGCAATGTACAGTTTGCAAACTGCGTGTCTTTCTTTGAATTGAAATTTAAGTTTCCTGAAACCAATTATATTTATTTTCTCCCCTGTAAAACTTTCAGGAGAAATGTCAGGAGGTTCTAAATGTGGACCCAGAACATCAATAAACTTCTCCTCCCATATAGGCTTAGCTATAATTGTGAACGGGGAACCTGAGTCAGCAGCCACCTGCAAAGGTATACCCCCAAAGTTAATAATACACAAAGGTTTACTCTTATCGGAGCTTGTAATGTTAATAACAATAGACTTCTTTTGACAAGTAGAAGAATTATGAGAACATTGATCCTCATCAGCATCACTATCTGAAGAATCTGAATTTTCTGTAAGGCAAGCAATTTGACTAGATTTCTTAATAACTTTCTTTCTATTACAAACTTTGGCTAAATGACCAACAATTCCACAATTTGAGCATTTTGAAGATCTAGCATAGCACATCTCAGAACTAGCATTATGTTTAGAGCTACCACATCTATAACAAGCAAAATTCCCTTGGTATTTGGAAGTACTCTTTTTAGAAGGCTTGTGGTTTACAGAATGTTTTTCATAAGAATTGCTCTTCTCCTTTTTCTTTGAGGCAATCATGTTAACAACGGGTTTTTCCGTACTTTCAGTAATTGCCTTTGCACTTCTCTCTGACAACTCTGCTTTTTTTATTAAAGTAGTAATATCCTTCAAACTAGAGTCTCCTTCAATCCAAAGTTTATCTTGAATACTTTTATTCTTTTGACAGACAACTAATTGATCTCTAATCATGTCATCATGAAGAATGCCGAATTTGCATGGAATCGCCAAAATTTTAAGTGAAGAAATATAATCCTCGATGGTTTCGTTTTGTTGTTGTTTCTTTTTATAAAATGTACGTCTGGAGATTGCAACGCACACAATAGGCGCAAAGTAATTATCTAAATCCAGAATTGCACATTTAAAAGTATCAACATCTCCAGCCCTTTCCGCTTTTTGCATCTGATTATAAATTCTTAAACCTTCAGGTCCAAGACAATGCATAAGAATTCTTTTTTTTCTTTCAGGCGAGAGAATACCACTATTATCTTCCAATGTTGCAATGTAATTTAGTAAATACTCTTTCCAATCAATCCATTTGACAGGTGGTTCCCCAGGACTTGTGAGGAACTCTTTCGGAGTATTTAAGTTAACTCCAACAACTACATTGTTTACGACATTGGAGACAGCAGACGAGGTTTCTGCATTCCTTTCCATTTCACTGTATTATTAGAATGAAACAAAAAGAAGAAGAAAAAAAAACTAACCAGAAATCCTGGAGCTTGATGGAAACGCTTACTGTTCAACTGTGAAGAAATCCAACTCAGCGAGAAGAAAAACACTTCAGTTTCGCAGATTCCCGATGTTGCTAGGGAACTGAAAACAACAAAGCTTTGTCAGACAGAAAACAATATGGCGGCACGTAGAGGTCACGCAGCGTGACCTGGAGAACGCCCCACAATGCCTTGCGTCGCTTAGTTGCATACGACGACTGCCACAGAACGTCGCGTTTGAAGAATGCCAGCACGAGAGCGCTCGAGACCAGCAACGGTAACTAGATTTAACTGTAATCAAATATTTCTTTGAAATACAGGATCTAGTTTAAAATGTAAGAGAAAGCACTCACGATGTCTGCCAGCAACGTTGAACAGTCCGTTAAATTTCTTTCCGTAGAAGCGAAGGAAAAAAAAACGAATTTCCTGAAAAAAAATAAATTTTTTCTTGTCTCGAAGGAAACGCCAACGTGGGATGAGAATAATCCCTCAACTCGTCGCCAATTTCTGTAGTAACAAAGCAAGGCCGCAGACAGCTACGTTGGAACATGCGATGTTTATTCCTTCATACAAGATAGGTCTTATCTCTTCAAGCCCCAAGATGAATCTCCCGTTCAGAATCCACCCGGTTACATAGAATACAGAACATAGAATTCACAATGCAAGTTCTAACATTGACGTTACTAACACGCTACAATTAAAGGTATACTTACAATAATACTACACTGGTCCATTCGATAACTTTGGGACTGTGTTGTGCCGAGCGAAAAGAACTTTCCTGGACTCATTTAGGTCTTAGCCTGCATTTGACTGAACGATTTTACCAGAAGGGATTATTGATTCGTGTAGGGCTGATTGGTTTTCGGGAACTGGTCACCGGTGTCGAGATTTAAGTAAATATAATTGTTATGCAAATTTGTGCCAAATTATTCATTGAACAGATCTGATTATTTACTGACTATGCCAACGAATGAGAATTAATTAGATAAACTAAACATTGATTAACAAAAATGAGTTTGTTATTCTTTTAATAAGGTATTCATTAATCACAGGTTCCGAAGCTTTAATGTGTTTTAGCTGGTTCTAAATCACCATCAACCAGTCCAACTAATTGGTCCATCGACCAAGTGGTGGAGTGCCTTGATGTTAAAGTTAGGATTCTATAAGTACAGATGTATAGTATGTAGATAATGTAAATATTTCCTTCTATAGGTAATAAGGTGTCCCCCCACATGTCCAGCACCTCTTTCCATCCTGTGCGCAGATTCGGGTGAGACGTATGAGTGTTGGTGTTATGGGCGCCACCAATGAATTTGTGTGTGAATGAGTTAGTGTGACGTCGGGTCTGGGACGCAGGGAGGATATGTAAATTTGCCCTTTTCTGCTGGAGCAAGATAAAGACTGTATAAACTGTGAGGGACTGAAAATCACTGATTACTAATAAAAGGCGCAATCTGTACCTGAGGCTACATCACACTTCATTGTCATTCCTACTGGAGTGAACTGCCTGGAGTAGGAGGGTGAGGAACACAGGGGTTGTGGGTATAAGATAGTGAGTTGAGACAAAATCAGCCTCAGTGCCCAGGACACTAAATTGCCTCTCAGCGCTACTTCAACATATATTAAAGTTCTGTTCTCCTTCAAAGTGAAGCACTAAGTTGGACAATCACTTATTGCACTGCTGGCTGATTGTTGAGTTCTGAGCTTAAGCACTCCCACATTACCTCCCTATGCATCTTGTGACTGCCCACCATCTCTACCATTGAATGTCAAGTGCTGAAGGGGCTGTTCTTTGCCCAGTTTGCCCAGCTATAGTAGCATGGACCCCGGAACATCAGAGGCAAACTACTGCAACCAACACAGTTGAGGCATATTAGCCCTTGCTGGACCCATCGCACCCTGAATGGGGTCTGACAGGGCGGCAGAGATGTATGAACAGGATGGCAAAGACACGTGGACTGGAAAGAATAGAAAAGAAGAAACAGACAAAGAAGCAGAGGATGAGAGCCAGGGAGCCATACAAGAAAACAATGAAACTGAGCACGGACAAAGAAGCACGGACCATACATAGGGGAGACATAACAAAAGATACAAGGAAAAATAAATATGTGGACAAGGAGACAATGCAAATATCTCAAGGAAATCAATATGAGGACAAGAAGATACAGGCATGAATATAGAAAGAGGAGATCAGAACAATCCTTTTTTTGTCCCGCTTAGCGCTAAGATGCCTCCGGGCATTAGTTTGCGCTCACTCATTCAAAAGACACACAAGAGAGCAAGGGAAACTCTGTTATGGCAATAGAAAGATATTAATACATGGACAGTGTCAGCGCCTTTCACAAATACATTTAATGGGTTGATGCACAGGATCAGTGCATTGTGATCACAAAAAAAGCACGCAGTACCTTGCGAATTGAAAGGAAACCTTCACAGGACAAATTCAAACTCAAACCCATAAAGGTTTATTAAACATTTAGAAATGATTCCAGAAGGCAAAAATAGTTAGTTAGATACAGATCAGCATCAAGAATGCATAAAAATAAAGCCAAGTCAAGCGGTTATAAGCTACTGGAATTTGCCAGAACCAAAATAGAGTTAATCAAAGAAAGAGCACTCAGTTTAAAAGTCAACAGAGGGTCGTAATATAAATGAGAGAACCATTGTACACGATGACTGCTCAGTTGAAAGGCAGGGAAATTCTAAATATAATGTAATGTTATGCTATGCTATGCTATGTTATGCGATGCTATGTTATGGTATGTTAAGTTATGCTATGTTATGTTATATGTAATTGTAAAGCGCACTATCACTCACAAGGGTATACTGGCACTGAGCATGTGTGTACCTAGTTCCGACTATGGTAGGTTGGTTAATTGATAAAACAGGCCTTCAGCTTCTTGCGGAATTCAGGAGTGATGTAATAGAATGTCTGTCCTCCCGATCTGGTTCTGTGTATGTGTGGGATGTGTGTTTGTAGGAGTCCTGCAGAGTGGAAGTGTATGGGTGGTTTGTAGACAAAGATGCAGCTGTTCTGGTTAGTGGGGCCTAAGTTGCATCGTGCCTTGAATGTGCAAGTAAGGAGTTTGAAATGAGCACATTTGTATAACGGGACCCAGTGTAGCTCCCTGAAATGTGGTGTGATGTGAGTTCTATAAAGGAGATTGAGGATGAGTCTATCTGCCGATTTCTGAATGGTTTGTAGTCTAGTGAATTGTTTGGTGAACCCTGGGTAGAGGGTGTTCCTGTGAACTTACTTGCTGGTGACTAGGGTGCGAGTGACAGTTTTTCTAATGTCACTTGCGAGCCATTTGAAGATCTTCCTCAGCATCTTCACGGTTTGGAATTATGTAATTGACTTGTACAGTCATGTACAGTTTTCTGTCAATGATTATTCTGAGGTTCCTGCTGTGGATGCTGGGTATGGATCCTATATTCGGCCGGCCACCAGTTGGAGCCTATGGCGAGGTGTTCTTGCAGAAGATCACTGCTTCTGTCTAGTTGGTGCTGAGCTTGAGTCAGTTGTCCTTTATCTAGTTAATGATTTCAGTCATGCAGACAGTAAACATTTTTTGTGTTGTGGGTCTTTTCCCATAGGAAAAGTATGAGTTGCGTGGCATAGGAGAGGATGCTGATGTATGTGCAGGTGATGTTGGCCAGAGAGATCATGTATGCATTGAAGAGCATGAGAGTGTGTGATGAACTTTGAGGCACTCCATAGATGAGTTTGCTGGCATCAGAGGAGCTAGGCTGACAGCATCTGTTCTATTGGTTAAGAAGAAGGAGCACATCCAGTGGAGAGTGGGTCCTTAGATGCCCATCTCATGCAGGTGCCTGATAAGGATGGGGTGTGAGACCATATGAAATTCTACAGAGAGGTCCAGGAGAACAAGGCTGCCTTGTCTTCTCTGTCAAGGATCATGCAGATTTCGTATGTGGCAGCAATGAATAAGGTTTCAGTATTGTGGTTGAGCTTGAATCCGAACTGTGTGGTGTCAAAGAACTGTTGTTTGCTGAGGTGGTCCTTGAGGCGTTGGTTGATTAGATTTTATGGCATGACACGGAGGCCAATATTATGCAATCTCCTTTTATTGCCAGCTCACAGCAGCAACAATTAGTGATAACTTAGAACTTTCAAAACATTCTAAACATCTATATAGACTAGTAACAAGCAGCCATCTTCCTTCTTTTATTCTGCGTTGCGAATGGTATAAATTTAATCCAGACAATTTCCTCATGAATAACTGTAGGAGAGACAGTGTTCCATGACCAAGGCACGTCACTCTGAAAGAAAGTAAATAAAACGTTAATCTACCCTGGCAGGTATTAGTGGTGGGATAATCTTAGCCTCCGTGTCTTTAATAAAATCCAGATTTTCTGTTCAACAGGCTGTGGAAAATCTACATTTTATGGCATGACACGGAGGCCAATATTATGCAAGTTCAAAGTGCATTCAATACATTATCAATTACATTAGACAATGGTTTAAAGTAGCAGCTTTTAAACATGTTTTCGTTAGACCAATCGGCTGCTCTTAAAATATCTTGTAAACTTCCTCCTAAGGTGAAAGCTTTTGAGGCTGAGGCACCTCTAAGTGAATGAGCTCCATAAACAGATATGTCTACACCCCCTTCAGACATGACATCTTTCACCCATCTAGCTAAGGTAGCGGGTGAGACAGCTTTGTGAGGTCTTTTGTGAGATATAAGAAGTTGTGTGACATCGTTCCTCAAGTTAAGGGTTCTCTTTTCATATTCTTTCAAACATTCCACCACACACAGTCTAGGATTAGCAGAGAAGTAAGGGTAGAAAATGGTTGAGGAAAGTGTTTTAGTTCTTCTTTTAATATAGAAGCAAACTCCTTCAGGTTAATAAGCTTTACTGGTGACATCTAAAGCTCTAAGATCGGATGTACGTCTAAGTGAAACGAGACAAAGGAGGGTTGTGAGTTTATAAGAGAGTTTTTTAAGTGACAAAAGGTGATTATCACCCCATTTGTCTAAAACTTGAAGGATCAGCTTAACATCCCAAAGAGAAGTTTACTTAGGTATTGGAGGTTTAAGGACCCTAATGCTTCTCATAATCCTCCTTGTCACGGTATTCTGGCCAACAGGGAGTCCGTCTATCAGGGAATGACCAGCAGTGATGGTTGATCTGTAGATATTTACTGTCCTATAGGATAAACCAGATTCGAATAATTCTGTTAGGTAATTTATTACGTAGACTACATCAGTTAAAATGGGATTGATATCCCGTTAAATACACCAGCAAATCCATTTGTTCCATGCCAGTCTATATGCCTTTCTTATTCCAGAAGCCCAAGACTCAGATATGAGTCTGAAAACATCTGGCGAAAGGCCAGGGATTTCCCACTGTCTCCGGAAATCTTCCATGCCATCAGAGTGAGGGAGCCTTCTTCTATTAGAGGATGTATTTCCCCTTGAGGTCCCAGGAGCAGGGTTTTGAAGTGGGGAATTAGTAAAGGGAAGTCTATTGACATTTCTAGGATAACGGGGAACCATGCCTGAGATTTCCAAAGGGAGGTTACCACTACTACAGTTTCCCTGAGTCTGCGTGTATGTAAGAGGAACCTGGGAAGCATGACAAATGGAGGGAAGGCATATGGTCTTAGACCTCTCCAGTCCTGTAGGAAAGCGTCTACCCCAACTGCTTGAGGGTCTGGTTTCCAGCTGAAAAACTGTCAGCTGAGTATTGAGCCTGTCTGCAAAGAGATCCATGTCGAAAGGGCCCCATATGTGATGTATGTGTAGGAAATCTCTGTTCAGTCTCCAATTGCTGGAGTCCTTGAAATTTCTGGAGAACCAGTCGGCTACTCCATTGCTCAGTCCAGGAATGTGTTGTGCTACAACTGAGTTTCCTTTGCTTAAACAGTAACCCCAAAAGTCCTTCACTAGTTCCGCTAAGTCTTTGGAGTGTGGACCTCCCATCTTGCTCACATAGCGGACTGCGGAAGTGTTGTCCATGCGCAGCATTACACAACATTTCATCTTTTCTTGAGTGAAGCTCCGGACTGCGAAGGAGCCCGCTAGGAGTTCCAAGCAGTTGAGGTGCATGTTCCTCTCTTGCTCCGACCAACGACCCCCTGTTGAAGATTTTTCTCATATCGCTCCCCAACCCTCTAGGCTTGCATCTGAGTCTATCACTAATTCGAGTTCCTCCCTGAAGATTGCTCTTCCGTTCCAAGCTTGTGCGTTCTTGAGCCACCATTCCATTTCTTCCCTCGAGTCCTGATATAAGGACAAGGTTTGAGAGTATGATTGATGTTTTCGAAGGCATCTCTTTTTTAGCCTTTGAAGGGCTCGATAATAGAGAGGTCCGGGGAATATGGCTTGGATGGTGGAAGATAGGAGACCCAGGATCTTCGCTAAGTCTTTCAGAGTAAGAGACTTTGCTAATAATACTTTATTTCCTTTTGCAGTCTTTTTAGTTTGTCTCTGGGTAGGCGAAGCTCTGTGCGGAGGGTGTCTATGACAAATCCCAGGAATTGTGTGTTTTGTGTTGGAGTTAGTGAGGGTCTTTTTATGTTTATGACAAATCCTAATTTTTCTAATATCTCTATCGCCCACTGAGTATGTAGGGATACAATGTCTTTGGATTGACCCATAATCAGGATGTTGTCTAGGTATATAATTAACCTTACACCCTTTGCCCTGAGCCATGCTACTACTGGTCTGAGTACCTTTGTGAAGCACCATGGAGCTGAAGATAGACCGAAAGGGAGACTGGAGAATTCCCACATCCCAGTCTGCCCAGTCGCTAGGAGTGCTGCAGAGAGGACTGAAATTGACAAGCATAAACATACATTATGTACATTTCGTAACTGGGTGATCTAATTCAATTCTGAGAAATACTCCACTGTAAGTTGAGTTTCTGCTACGTTAGACTTGTTCCCGTATGAGTACACTGTTCCTATTAGCGCATACCTTTCTCAGTAAATACAGGCCCTCTCCCACTAGTCTGGTGATGGGCCTGAATGGAACAACCTTGGAATTGAGATACTTTGTAAATGAAAGAAGCGCTGACACCGTTTTTTGTTTTTCTCTCTTTTCTGTTCTGCAGGCTGTGGAAAATCTACATTCTCCAAGACTTTTACTGGGTATGATAAGAGGGAGATCGGTCTGTAGTTGGAAGGCATGATGTGGATAGCAGATGGTTTATTGAGCAGGGTCCCATTGGAGGCATGTTTTGAGGTATCCAGGAATGTGGCTGAGATTATGGAGGTATTGAGAATGGGTGTCAGTGCTTCGCTGCTTCGTAGGAGTCCTTCGGTATAGGCATAGTGAGGCCAAGGGTTAGGAGGCCCCCCGAGTGAATGATTTTCTTGGTGGCAGTGATTTTGATGGTGTTGATGGTGGGCCATGTCAGGGTTCTTTCTTCAGCCGTGATGGGAAGTTGAGATACAACAGTGAAAGGCTCCAGTTGAGGATTGGAGATGCTGTATAAGATGGTGATTTTGTTTTAGAAGAATTCCGAGAGCTTGTCGCAAAGGTCCTGTGAGTGGGTGATGTTGCTGTAGGTGGTAGGTGGTGCATGAAATCTTTGATGATGAAGATTTCCTTGCAGCTGTAAGTGCTTGCGTCAATGCAATTTGCAAGAGCAGTGTGCCTGGTGCTTCACGTCTGCTGGTGGTATCATTTTAGGGCTGATTTGAAGATGTAGAAAGTCAGATAATAGTATGACATAGAGACTGCATGGTTTCAAGGCAAAGAAAATCCTGGCACACATCACTGAAAGGGAACATTTTATAGTTTCAAACAAGTGAAAATCCACACACTTGACAGCGTGCAGTGGCATTCCAGGACTGTACTAACAAAGAAATATACTAACAAAGAAACATGACATGAACCAATCAACATTGTAGAAATTGTGCTACATAAAATAAGATACTTTAGAAAGCACCTACATCATGAATAAGCATTGGGCACCCTTTGCCTTACTAACAAGGCATATAATTTTGCACTTTTGGAGCAAACCAAACAATAAGCCATTTAGAAATGAGCAGTACAGTTGAGGCCTGGGCAGTAGCAGGCCCTGAATATTGAAACAAACGAGAAGCCCATCAGTGATCCAGAAAGGCTATAGATCTCTGAAAAGTAGATACACTTCAAATCCAGCAAGCGGTTATGTGTGTAGATCAATCAAGGTTTACCCGAAGAATCTAACTGTTAAAATAATTAATTCTTAAAAAAGAGTAGGAAAAAATTGCCATTTGTGACAACATTTTCATCTTTAACTTTTCGTCACAATGGCCAATTTACAAAAGCAATATATCAGTTGGTCCGCTAGACCCTTATGGTTGAGGGCATTATATGGTTTGTAGGTTTTCTAAGAACCTAAGGTACCCAGAGCCAACAACTGAGCTGCACCATACAATGGTTTTTCATTGTGTACTGAGTATAGACCAATTCATATGGTGAAATATGTAGAGTGAAAAAAGGGTATCAAGGAAACCTATTTATGTCTGAAATAAGCACACAAGATGAGCTTACGAATAGTGGTTATTTCTACATCTCTGAATTTGTGGGTACCTGTACAAGCATATGATATAGAGGGTATTTTTCAAATTGGATAAAGGGTATTTTTCAAATTGGATAAAGGGTATTTTTCAAATTGGATAAAGGGTATTTTTCAAAATGTCTTCTTTCTGCACATTAGCTTACATTTGGAAGGCACAAATGCAGCAAAATTCATTTGGAAATAACAAATGTTCCACTATTCTATGCTCCCACTTGTCTGCCAATAAAAATGGTACCTCAATTGTGTGGGTAGGTGCCTGCAATTGAAGATGGGCCAAAATACAACATGGAAGCATCACATTTTTTGCACTGAAAACTTCCCCTTTTGTTGCGAAGTGTGTAGCTGTGGATGTTTGACCTTAACTTAGTAGGCAACTATGGAAACCTAGCAAACCTGCACATATTTGAAAACTAGAAACCTGGGGGAATCTAGGGTGTGGTGACTTGTGTGGCGTCACCAGTTTTTTTTATCCAGAATCCCTTGTAAACCTCACTTTGACTAAAAAAATAAATTGTTCTCATATTTCTGTGATGGAAAGTTCTGTAATCAGTGGGGAGCCACAATCTTCCTTCCACCCAGCATTCCCCCAAATCTCCAGACAAAAATTGTACCTCAAATGTGTGCTAGGCCTAGTGCCGGCAACAGGAAATGGCCCATAAAACAAAATGCATACATCACGTTTTTCTACTCAAAAATGACCCACTTTATGCAATGTGGGTAGCTGTGGATTTTAGGCGCTGGCTCAGCCAGCACATAGGGAAACCTAGCAAACTTGCACAATTATGAAAACTTGACACCTTGGGGAAATCTAGGTGGGGTGACTTGCGTGGTTCTCTCTAGGTAATTTTATCCAGTAGCCCATCCAAATGTCATATTTTGGTAAAACTCACATTTTCCTCACTTTTCTGGCAGAAAGTTCTGGAATCTGTGGTATTCCACATATTTCCTACCACTCTGAGTTCCCACTTGTCCATCGATAAGACTGGTATCCCACTTGTGTGGGTGGGCCACAATATCACGTCACAAAAAGGCCCTGAAGTGCTACTTTGAGAGATAAGCAATCAGGGTAGCTGCAGTATTTGGGGCTGTGCTTCGGTGTCACCCATGTAAATCTATGAACCACATACATTTTGAAAATTACACAACAAGGGGATTCCAGGCTAGTGTGCCTTGTGTGAATCCAACTATGCCTAAAGTCACATATATTCCTTACATTTCTGTGATGGAAACGTCTGGAATCTACAGGAATCCACAGAAATCCTTCTACGTAGGGTTACCACACTCGTGCCATTAAAAATGCTGTGCCACTTGTGTGATTTAGACTAGTGTCCCCAACAGAAATAGATCAAACTAAGGTCATTTGGAGCCCTTGCTTGAGGATGATGGGGGTCACTGGATTTAATATAGCAGAAAAATATAAAATGGCGCGTTTCCCTGCACCATGCTGTCAAAACAGAAAACACTCTCCCTTCTCCTTCATGACAAAATAAATAAAAATCTTTCTCATAATCTGGCATTCCTAGAGCATGGGTACTACAAAAACTGTGTCACAGCTCCAGGGAGGTTTGCATGCATTCATTGGCCCAAGGCACCAGGTCCCTCATATCATTATGAGTAAGCCTCTGTAAAGGCTTTGCAATTAGAAAATGATTTGGAAACTACTAATGACATGTATCTTTGGACACTGCCCTTACTCCATTCTCAATTTTGTGTCGAAAATAAATAACTTCCTTATGACAGTAATGTAATTTTGCAGAAAATATCATATGCCCATTTTCAGCCAAATGATTAAACAAATCAATTGTGCATAGTCTACAGCAATCTCTCATTTTGGCTGTGACCAACAGGTCATCAATATATTGGACTAGTACTAATTCACAATGCAAATTAAGACTTGATCAATCAATCTTTCTTTGGGATGTGGGATATATTGAAGGAATTTCCACATAACCTTGTGGGATTCTACACCAAATGAGGATTCTATTTTAGACACTGAACAAAAAGATGTTGACTATCTCATGAAGAGGAACTGAGAAAAATGTTTGACACAAGTCTACATCAGAAAACCTCTCCGCTTTTGTGGGAATCTGAAACAATATTACTGCAGGATTCACTCCAAGGGACACCATGGAATCACTATATCAATAATGTGCATTGGTCCGGCACTATCCGCTATTTCCTCCAGGCTTTTTAATCCTATAATCGGAGAATTACATTGGACTTTCTAGTACTTCTTTTGGAATTCCCTGTTCGAGCCCTTTATCAATAACAGGTGAAATCCCCTCCTTTGACCTTGAATTGAAGAGTGCGGCATATACTGAATTTCATTTCACAGTGATTTGCGCTGACTCTGCACTTTTAATCTAACCAATTTTATTGCCTAAACAATTTCAAACCTCCTTGTTCACAGTATGTCTTAAATTTAGTGGTACACCTTTTGCTATAAGAACTGGGAACATTTTAATTCTTGATTCTTTTGGTTTTAAACTCTGAATCTTTATTCTTTGTCTGAATTACACAGTTAAGTTTACACAAGAGATTTCCTCCCAATTAATTAACTGGACTCATCTCACTGATTATGACTTCATTTGTAGTTCAATTCATTTTCCGCGGGACATCAGCTGACTACTTATTGCACCTTTTTATTTAAAATGTCTACAAGATGGACTTCTGTTCCCTAGATGTGGAGTTTGGGAACCTCCATTAGCCAGTGGAGCGAGTAGCACCTTTATAAATTAAAAGTTACACTGGATGGCCATTCACTTCTCCTTCCAAAAAAAGGGCCATTCAAGTCTTTGTCTAGGTCTTTACCAAGTATGCAATCCGTCTCCCCCTCGGTCACTGTCATTTTGACATACTCGGTCCTGTGTGAACTCTGAGTACACCTGCAAATATGGAATAGTTCTTTAATCACTGAAGGTTGTTTCTGAAATCTGAAACTCTGTTGGAAACCCTGCACATTTTTGACTTACACTCAGTACACAAATCTTGAAACTCAACAATTGAAAATAAGGTATCTAAATGTGTCAAAAGTACTTTTAAAAACCTTCACACTCCTTTCACATAACACTTCTTGGGCTTATTTCTGAGCTTCAGGAAATTCTTTGTAAATGTGTAAAGATCACTCCTTGACCGATGTATATACAAATATGTACATCCTGCACTCCTCTCAATAGAAACTCCTTTTCACCAACCACTTCACATTCAGAATCACTCACATTTTTATTTGCTCTACTCTTTTTTAATACCCCAGGCTTATCAGGTGGTTTCATCCATTCTTCTCGATATTTCATCACATCCTCCCATTTTCCAATCATGGCTAATCATTTTAGGAGATTTGTTTTGTAATGTTCTGGGAATTTGATTCATGAATTCAATTTCAGACAACTCTGTTTTATATGCCACACAAATTCTCTTTTGCTTTATATCTCCTTTTAATTCTTTAGCCTATTTCTCATGCTTCACAAATGCATAATGAGCACTTCTCCCTGTTTCTGCACCTAAAACGTTTTTTAGTATACATTGAGATTTTGTCATCATAAGTTCTCATTCTTCCATAATTTCCAAATCCCCTTTGAGTCTTTCTGAAGACAAACTAGATTCTGTCTCATCTCTCCTCACAGTCAGTTCTACTACCCCTGTCTCTTTCACCTGTACTAAAATAAGACTGATTATATGGAGGTGAACTCTTTTCAGTCAACAGTCTGTCCATAAAGATATCCTCTCCCTCAGAATCACTCTCATTCTTTTCCATCCCATTCTTCTTCTCATTTTTTTCATTCTTTGTTTTCTTTTTGTCTGGTTCATCAATAATCACAGGGAAAGCATGTGTTTCTAGCACTTTCTGTCTCTGTCTTCTGTCTCGGTGTCTTACATCCATCCAATAGATGATAGTGTTACCAATTTTTCCTTTCAATGTTTTCCTATGTGCTTTCTCATTCGTCATGTTGACCCACTCATTTCAGACTTCAAGCTGACCAGGTCTAGGCTGCGGTTTCATCTCAAACATGACACGTCTCAATTCCCAATCTTTTTCACTCCAAATGTACCATGTACAGAAAATGTTAACGTTTTATTGTCAGCAGTAATTCTGTTCCATTCTTTAAACCACAAGTACAAATGTAACCATGGTGCAAGAGCATTTTGTGGGTGATGGTATAATCTGGGAGTTTCTCCTCCGTTAACAGTTATAGTAGACTTATTAAAAATTGTGCCCATTTTAATCTCACCCTGGCTCACAATACCTGCACCACCAATACAACTAACCACAATACAAAAAAACAAAGTCCTGGGCACATGTAACTAGGTAAATGCAATGTTTTGCCAAAGTCTCTTGTATTCAGTAATGTTTAGCATATATGATCCACACAAGTTGCTCTTCAAATTGTTTAATCTTTACAAACACAACCAGCCAACACGTGTTTCGTCACAATGGGTAGTATCCCGTGACTTCTTCAGGGCTGTGAAGGATACAAAAGGGTATTATAAACATAAAGGCATTACAAAGTGCAACACTCCGCTGGGGGTGGCCCCAACGAATTGAAGATAGCAGAGCACCATTAACTCGTGGAAACCCTAAAAGATGAGTGTAAAAAACGAAGCAATGGTGACTTCACACAAACTAGAAACACAGACCCGGTGAAAAAGTGTGTGACTTTGTTGTATGCTCTATGTTCTTGCTATCAGAAACAGTTGGATAGAATGATCATTGTACATTGGCAATTTGCTCTAATAGGGGCTTTTATGGTGCATTGTGAGGAGAGTCTATTAAGTGATTGGTAAGTGCAGCCTGGCTTGGCAAAAGTGCTAAAGCAAAAAATCTAATAAAATGTATATTTAAACCAACAATAAAGCTAATGGTACATGACGCAAAGAGTATCATGCTAGCACACGAGTACTACCTCGTGTCAGGAATTGGTTCAGAATGATTCATAATATGATTGGGGCTGAACGGAAAATATAAAGCAGAAGTCAAAATTAGCTTTGAAAAGTGTATACACAAATGTGTCCATTCCCATTACTGGTGAGTAGTAAGTGGTAGTTGTGCTAAAAAAAAAAAAAGGTGGTAACCAGACATCAAACAACCAGTGAAAGGCGGCATAAATGTGCTACCTGTCAGAAAAGCGTTGGTATCAGGTAAGGTCTAATGGGTAAAAAAGCAAGAGGAGGGTCAAAATAGAGAAGTAGCTCACAGAAACGGTGAAAAAAAAGGGAAAAGGAAAACACAAATAGCAAAAATCTCACCACTTCACCAGTGATAATTGTAACCCGGCTGGTCTGGTGAGGAAAGGATAATTGGACAAGTCCTCAGAATAGTAGAGTATCAGGAAAAACAAAGTTCCTGAAAGGTTAAGGGGCTTAGTTGTAACAGAATAGTCATGAATGGGGGGCTTAGTTGTAACAGAATAGTCATGAATGGGGTAGACAAAATATATTATGCACAAAAGGAGGTCTTACCGGAGTGCTGCAGACCTCTGAAAAAAGGAGATGTGGAGGGACCCAAGTAAATGGTCCACTTGCAATGTGAGAAAACCTGGAAATATAAAGGAGGATAAACCTTAAAACCGTAAATAGACCAAAGTCAAGAGGGGTATGTAAAGCGAAGAGGAGAGCACTGGATGATCTTATCGGAATATCGGTGAACTTCACTCAAAAACCACCTGTGTATTAAAATGCGGCGGTTTCGCCGTAGGAGCGATTCTGTGACAACAATAAAGGAAGTTGCCAAACCATCGATCAGTCAAAAGTGAAGGTTTGGGTGCGAAGATGAAAATTCACAGGACAAGCAGGCTTACCTGTAGCGGGTGCACTTCAGGACGGCAACAGGCACTGGTTCACCTCTGCTCCGGAAGTGGACAGAGAGTGAAACTGGAAGTGTCTATAAATAGTCTCAAAGGACAGAAAGACAAGAGAGTTAAACTCTGCTCACGGGAGCAACTGGCATAGCCTATCACTAAGCCCATAGAAATAAGGAGCGAACAAAATCAAAGAAAATTCTAATCAGAATAATGTAAATCGCGATACTGTGTTAAAGAAAAACAGAATAGCTACAAGGAAGGGCAGGAAAAACTGAGTAAAACTACTATCCCAAAACAAATTGGCTCAGCGTCTGCATTAGAGTACTTGGACATAAAAAGCGGCATTGGACCAGAATAGAGCTCAATAACGCTAAATTAATTCGCAATATGCCCGAAAACAGGATAGTAGTGGCTAGATAGACACAAAGGGAGAATAATGGAAGAAATCATAATTGGCTCAGCGTCTGCACAAGACTTCATGGAAAATGAAAAGTGGCATTGGACCAGAAGTAGAGCCCAATAATGCTAAAATAATTCGCAATATGCGCGAAAACGGGATAGTTGTGGCTGGATAAAAACAAAAGGTGAGTAATGAAGCAAACATATTACCAACATGGATTGTGAGGAAAAGGGGCATTGGACCTAAAATGGAGCCAAATAATGCCAAGATAGCTCGGCATATTTGCGAAAACGAGATAGTTATGAGTAATTAAGCAGTCATAACCCCAAATGGATTATGAAAATAGGGATCCATGAGAAAAACTGTAGAGATTTTGTTTGCTCCTTATTTCTGTGGGCTTAGTGATATGCTATGCCATGTGCTCCCGTGAGTAGAGTTTAACACTCTAGTCTTTCTGTGCTTTGAGACTATTTATAGGCATTTCAGGTTTCACTCTCTGTCCACTTCCGGAGCAGAGGTGAACAAGTGCCTGATGCCGTCCTGAAGCTCACCTGCTACAGGTAAGCCTGCTTGTCCTGTACATTTTTATCTTCGCACCCAATCCTTCACTTTTGACTGAACGATGGCTTGGCAACTTCCTTTTTTGTTTTCACAGAATCGCTCCTATGGGGAACCCGCCGCATTTTAATACACAGACGCTTTTTGAGTGGAGATCACCGATATTCCGGTAAGATCATCCAGCGCTCTCCTCTTCGCTTTACACACCCCTCTTGTCTTTGGTCTATTTATGGTTTTAAGGTTTATCCTCCTTTATATTTCCAGGTTTTCTCACATTGAAAGTGGACCATTTACTTGGGTCCCTCCACATCTCCTTTTTCAGAGGTCTCCGGCACTCCGGTAAGATCTCCTTTTGTGCATAACATATTCTGTCTACCCCGTCCATGACTTCCGTTACAACTAAGCCCCTTAACCTTTCAGGAACTTCGTTTTTCCTGATACTTTACTATTCTGAGGACTTGTTCAGTTATCCTTTCCTCACCAGACCAGCCTTTCACTGGTTGTTTGAGGTCTGGTTACCGCCTTTTTTTTTTAAACACAACTACCACTTACTACTCACCAGTAATGGGAATATACACATTTGTGTAACGCTTTTGAAAGCTAATTTTGACTTCTGCTTTATATTTTCCGTTCAGCCCAAATCATTTTATGAATCATTCTGAACCAATTCCTGACAGGAGGTAGTACTTGTGTGCCAGCATGATACTCTTTGCGTCAAGTACCATTAACTTTATCGTTGGTTTAAATATACATTTTATTAGATTTTTTGCTTTAGCCCTTTTGCCAAGTCAGGATGCACTCACCAATCACTTAATAGACTCACCTCACAAAGCACCAAGAAAGCACCTATTGGAGGAAATTGCCAATGTACAATGATCATTCTATCCAACTGTTTCTGATAGCAAGAACATAGAGCATACAACAAAGTCACACACTTTATCACCGGGTCTGTGTTTCTAGTTTGTGTGAAGTCACCATTGCTTTGTTTTTTACACTCATCTTTTAGGGTTACCCCGAGTTAATGGTGCTCTGCTATCTACAATTCGTTGGGGTCGCCCTCAGCGGAGTGTTGCACTTTACCCTTTTGTATCCTTCCCAGCTCAGAAGAAGTCACGGGATACTACCCATTGTGACGAAACACATGTTGGTTGGTTGTGTTCATAAAGATTAAACATTTTGAAGAGCAACTTGTGTGGATCATATATGCTAAACATTATTGAATACAAGAGACTTTAGCAAAACATTGCATTTACCTAGTTAATGCCCGGGACTTTGGTTTTCTGTAAACTGTGTGGGTCTTCACCCACACACAATTAGGGGTTTTAGGGTACTTCCGCTATCCTGGTTGCACCGTGCCATACGGCAGAGCAAATATACTTTACGCAAACAGAGCAAGGCGCCACACTTCCTGGCTTATCCCAAACCCTTTTCCTTTATACATACTACTAACAACAATACAATTTCAAAATGAGGCCTGAAATTGAATATATAAAACTAAAATAAGCAAATTTTTGTCTGCTTACCAAGATACGGGACAGAATGTCAAACTCACCTCAGAAATGGAAAAAACACATTAAGTGATTAGAATCAAAACCAAGATAGGATCTTGAGCTGCTGTTACTTACCCTTTGTGTCAGTGGGCCCGATTCATAAAAGTTATCTGAGACAGAATCCTAACTTAACTACTTTTGGTATTCACAAAAGGCATTTAGGAGTAGTAAAGTTAGGATGTTGTTTCAGTTAAACTTAAGTTTTGGTCTTAAGTTTAAGTTAAGACCAAAACTTAAGTTTAGCTGAGACAAAATCCTAACTTTACTACTCCTAAATTCCCTTTGTGAATACCGAAATTCATACAGTTAGGATTTTGTCTCAGATTACTTTTGTGAATCGGGCCCAGCATTTTTATCCTCATGCACAGAAGAATAAACCACAATACCCTGGATTAGTTTAGGCACAACTAGAATATTAAGAGTTTCATAGGACTGTAAGCTATGGCGATTTAGCCTATAACATGTTGTGATGCAACAGGCCTTTTCAGCAGACAACCCTATAATATTATCTATAGATCTTGGATTTCTGTAAATCTGTAAAATTTATACATAAGCCAATAAACTTTGCACATAGATTACATGCAATCATAATATCTCTTCATCAAGAGCTCGATTTAAACGGCTTCAGCAATTTGCGCAACACATTACAATGTAACACAGGTTTCGATGCCTAAGCAGAGCAAAATAGAAAAAGCCATTGGCATAACACTCTCTTTGGGGCGTGCAAAACAAATAACTTACTCCGAATCACACATCACAAGACAACATAAGTGCGTTATCACAATCCACATTAGACAACTCACCATGCAGGATAACTCATTTCACAAAAAGCCCTACTGACACTCAAATAATGCAACTTCATGCAGACTCAACAGGTAAGGCCAGCATTAATCCACATTCCGCACAATTCCAGGATTCCCTAGCTCCTGACAATTTTAGCTGTTCTACCTTTGCTTACATTCCTCTGTCAAAAAATACATTTGAAGGGCTGATATACAGGATCAGGGCTGTGTATTCCCAAAGGACAGGGGTCTTTGTGAATTTGAATAGAAATCTTCACAAGACAAAATCAAAGTCAAACCCAAAAAGATTTAATCAAAATTTAGGAATCATTAGAGAAGGCAGAAAGCATTCATTAAGTCAGGCTCAAATCAGTATCAATAATGCAGAAAAATACAACCAATTGCGAGAGGTGATACATAAGAAAACTAGCCAGAACCAAAATATAGTTAAGCAAATTCTAGCTTAAATCTGCTCAGTTGGAGGAGGAGCCTAGCGCGCATCCAAGATGGTCGCGTGAGCACAGGGCTCCCCGGACCCTTTCTGCTCCTCGGAATATATCCTGAGACTATCCTGATTTGGTTTATGGAATCTGGGAGATGAAGACCAGCTGATCATATATCTCTTTTTAAAACTCTAATCGGACCTGGGAATCCTGAGTTGTCGTCGTCGGAACTTTTGGGACCCACCCGACGGAGGTGGCCGGGGTGAAGGTGACCCGTGGGGCCGGGCTGCAATTGAACAACAGCGGCCTCAGCGCGGTGCCAGTTGCCGATTCAGCACTTTCGGTTTCGGTTTTGGCCTTCAGGAGATCGGCTGGCGTGCGTGCTCAAGGTGGCGAGGTGCCTCCTGGGCCTCTGCCCGAGGCTTGCTTCCATCTGCTACTGGTGGGCTTAACGCCTCCGACCCCTACATCGACAGTTTGTGGTCCTTTTGCTGGCGCCCGCACACCTCTTGCTCGGAGGTCCCATTGAGAGACTGCGCTCGCATGGCGGGCAAAGGGGGTCCGGAGGGGCGCAAGACCAAGGCTTCTCTGCGCGGGGGAGCGGTCCAGAGCAACAACATGGACCGCTACACCCAGGGCAGGGGGTCCCCTGGCGCTGCTGGCCTCTCCCCGGATGCTGCAGGGGGAGGCACGACCGTCTCTGCGGAACTTTCCCTGCAGGACATTATGGGCGCCATCGAGGGCATCAGGGAAACCATCGCGACGCAATATGAGGCCCTGGCCCGTAAGATCGACACTGTCGCGATCGATGTCACCCTGATTCGGGCAGACCTCTCCAAAACCAACGAGAAGGTCCAGGCCCTTGATACACGGACCTCCACCCTGGGTGCGGAGGTGTCGGATCTGCGGGCCGCGCTTGGGGACATTAGAGTGGTCAACGACCATATGGCCCGGCGGCTTGAGGACTTCGAGGGACGGGCCCGACGCAACAACATCCGCATCATTGGTGTACCGGAGTCCTCCGACGGCCGCCCGGTGGACCTCGTGGTCGAGGAACTTATCCTGCAACAGCTGTCCCCGGTTGGCCTAAGCAAATTCTTCGCCGTGGAGCGGGCCCATCGAGTTCCGGGCGGCCGGCCGCGTCCGGGGGCCCCCCCGAGGCCTATCGTGGCTAAACTGTTCCACTACAGGGACCGCGACGCTATTCTGCAGGCTTCACGGACCCGTGGCCCGGTCCGCTACGAGAATTCGACCATCAATTTTTATCCGGACTTCACGCAACTGGTCCAGAAACAGCGGATGGGATTCCAAGGGGTGAAGCGCCGTCTCCGCGAGCTAGGCCTGAAGTATTCGATGATCTACCCGGCGAAACTCCGAGTGGAGCATGGAGAGCGGACAGCCTTTTTTGACTCTCCTGTGGCCGCAAGTGACTGGCTGGACTCGCTGCCGGACGGGGGTGGCCGGCCCGGGCCCTCTGGGGGCACCGCAGGTGACGGGTCCCCTTAGACTGACATTTGGTCCTTGCTTTTGCGGTTTTGCACTGTACAGTTGGGTCTTACTTCTTTTGCATACTGTGTCTTACCAGGACCCGTGAGGGGTGCGGGCGGGTTCGGGTCCCTTTCCTCCTCCGGGGTCTTTTTGTAGAATGGGGTTAGGGGGGCGACAGGCACACTGCAAGTTGGGGGGGGTCATTGGCCCGCAGGGGTGCAGGGTGGGGGGAGTTGGACTTGGGGTGGGGTTGGGGGGGAAGAGGGGTTGTTTTGTTGTGTGTTTTTTGTTTACAGGGCGAGGTATTGATTTTTGTCCATATTTGGGAACCGTGCTGCGGGCTGGGGGCCTCTTGATCTATTGGAGGGGATGGGGGGAGACGGGTTGAGGCTTATGTCATGGAACGTCAATGGGTTGGGGGACCGTATTAAGCGGGGTGTTGTACTGCAATATTTGCGTCGTGTGACTCCTGATGTGGTGTTTCTCCAGGAGACGCACTTGGTCGGCAATGTCTGCCATGCGATGAACAGGGGGGGATACCGCCTCGTAGCCCATTCTGGTTTCACAACTGGCTCCAGGGGGGTGGGCATTCTCCTGCGAACCTCCCTTCCGGTGGAGATCACGAGGATAGTCTCGGATGACAGAGGGCGCTATGTGTGTTTGATTGGGAGGTGGGAGGGGCAGCCCCTTACCCTGGTTTCAGTCTACGTCCCCCCGGGCCTCCAGAACTCCACCTTTACTGACTTGGGTCGACTGCTGCTTGACCTTCCGGACGGCCTCCTGCTCATGGGCGGGGACTTTAATTCTGTGGTTTCGGGTGAACTGGATCGTCACCCACCAAGGACCCTCCCCGCTGCCCAGTCATGGCTGGGTGGGATGTTGGAGACCTTCGGCTTGGTGGATAGTTGGAGACTAATGCATCCGACCCAGTGTCAGTTCACCTTTCATTCGGGGGCGCATGGGAGTCTCTCCAGGTTAGACTACTTCCTTATGCCCGCGGCGCAGACTGGTCGGATTCGAGAGGTCAGACACCTGGCGCGTGGTATCTCCGACCATTCTCCGCTGTGGCTTCTCTTTGACACCGGGTCGCGGTCCGCAGGGCGGATAGCTCCTCTTAACCCCTGGTACCTGCGGGACCCTGCGACTCGTGACAGCCTGGTTAAGGCCATGGACCAATACTTCAGTGAAAACGAGGGGTCGGTGTCGTCTGCGTTGTCCCTTTGGGAAGCCTTTAAAACTGTGATGCGCGGACACGCCCTCGCCCAGATAGTGGTGGCCAAGAAGGTTAGGAGCGAGGCGGTGGTGAAGCTGGACACTGACATCTCGGGGTTGGAGTCGGCCTTGGAGGCGAATGTTACTCCGGACGGGCTACATGCCCTTAGCCTGAAACAGTTCGAATATAGGTCCCTGGTCACTGACGCGGCCAAAACTATGTATAGGGAGCAGCAGGGCCGATTGTATGACGCGGGGGACAAGGCGGGAAAGTTGATTGCGTGGCTGGACAAAAAGGAGAGAGTGAATCGTGTGGTCCCTGAGTTGCGTGCTGCGGATGGTGTGTGTGTGACTGAGCCGGATGAGATTGTGGAATGTTTCGCTGACCACCTCCGGGCGGTGTACTCCCCGGTGACTGACAGGGATGAGGATGACTCTCGCCTCCTACTGAGAGATATTGCTCTGCCCGGCCTGTCCGTTGAGGACCGGGAGCGGCTGGACGCCCCCTTGTCGTCGGATGAAATAGCGACCGCGATCCGTTCCCTTCGCTCGGGCAAGGCTATGGGTCCTAACGGTCTGCCCATTGAACTATACAAATTGCGTCCTGATAAGCTTGCGCCCTTCCTCAGCCGCATGTTCCGCGACTCTCTTGCGGCGGGTTCCCTTCCGGCCGACCAGCGCTTGGCCACTATAGTCGTTATCCCCAAGGAGGGCAAGCCGCGAGACCGCTGTACTTCTTACCGGCCTATTTCACTGCTCAATGCGGAGCCTAAAATCCTGGCGAAAGTCCTGGCCAATCGATTGTTGAGTGTCGTGTGCGACCTTATTCATCCGGACCAATGCGGCTTTATCCCGCACCGCAACACCGCTCTTAACTTGCGGCGTCTTCACGGTGCCCTTGCCAGGGCGGAGTTCCTCTCCGAACCGGCCGTGCTGGTTTCTTTGGATGCCACGATGGCCTTTGACACTATTGAGTGGCCATTCCTCTGGGCCGTCTTGGATAAATTCGGCTTTGGGGAGGGATTTATTGGCTGGGTGAGGCTCCTTTACACGGGACCCATGGCTCAAGTGGTGGTGAATGGGCGGGTCTCTCGGCCCTTTGCCCTCGGCAGGGGCACGAGGCAGGGGTGCCCGTTGTCCCCGTTGCTTTTTGCTCTCGCCCTGGAGCCACTCGCTGCCTGGCTCCGATGGGAGCCCTCGCTTAGAGGGATCCGGTGGGGCCCGGGCTTCGAAGATCGGGTCTCGCTGTATGCGGACGACATTCTCCTGTATCTCACCTCACCGCGGCAGTCACTCAACGTCCTCTTTGACGTTCTGACCTCCTTTGGGAACAATTCGGGTCTCACGATCAATTGGTCTAAATCCTGCGTTTATCCCATCTCTGGTGGTCCTCCTCTCCTGCCGCCTCGGCTCCCGATTCAAATATCTCTGAGCGGCTTTAAGTACCTGGGGATATACGTTTCGCTGGACCCGGTGGCCCGCTATGAGCAGAATCTCCTGCGTCCACTTCGGCGACTGCGGGAGGACACGGCCCGGTGGTGCAGGCTCCCCCTGTCCCCGCTGGGTCGGGCCGCGCTGTTTAAAATGATGTCCCTTCCCAGGTTCCTCTATGCACTCCAGAACTCCTTCGACGTTATCCCAGTGGCCTACTTCCGGGAGGTGGAGAGCCTGCAGAGGAGACTGGTGTGGGACGGGCGGGCGCGTATTGCTCTTGCCAAGCTCACTCTCCCCTGGTATGACGGGGGCATCGCGCTTCCTGACATCCGCAGGTACTATTGGGCCTCGCAGCTATCTGCCATTAACCACGCCACGTATGCGCCCGGCTTGAATCCGGCGTATGAGATGGACAAGTTCCTGCTTCCCGGCGGGAACTACAACAGGGCACTTTATTCCCGCCTGGCTGGCCGGACCCTTACGGGTCCTACTAAGATTGCGGTGCGGACCTGGAGGGCTGCCACTGCGGCCATGGGCTGGAGTGAGCGATTGACATGTGCTACTCCCTTGTTTGCCTCCGACCGCCTGGGCAGCTTGTGGACCACGAAGGGGTTTGACCAGTGGGATACGATTGGTATCAGCAAAGTGGGAGACCTGTGGCATAAGGGCGCGGTAAAGACTTTCGCGGTGCTCCAGGCCGAATACGAGCTGACCGACATGGAGTTCTTCCGCTACGCCCAGGTCCGACACGCCCTGCTCTCGGTCTTCGGGGAGGGGACCAAGATCCCTGTTTCCTCGCCCCTCGAGGACCGCATACTTGACGGACATGTCCCTGATAGTACTATTTCTTTAATTTATAAAAAATTAATTAATCACCGGGCGGACCTTTTTGTGCGCCTTCGGGAGGCTTGGACTGGGGATGGGGTGGAATTGGACGACGAAGATTGGCAGTCTGCACTGTCGTCCCCCAAGGAGGTTGCCATTCCGGCTCGTCTCCGGTTGGTACAGCTCAAGATTCTCCACCGGGTGTATGTGACGGGTCCGCGCTTGGTCTCGATGGGATTTTCCGGCGACGGGCTCTGTAAGCGAGGGTGTGGGCTCAGCGCCACCTTTCTTCATATCCTTTGGGAGTGCCGCGAGGTGGCGGACTACTGGCGCCGGGTCCACACGGTTATGGGACAGGTCACTGGGGTTGTGCTGCTGCCGGAGGTGCGTCGCTGTGTCCTGAATGTGTGGGAGCCCAATGATTACAGCGCGGCTCAGACTCGGTGGGCGGCCCTAGGGAACATGATTGCCAAGAGGGACATAGCGCAACTTTGGGGCGCTCAACGGCCGCCCACCGTGTCAGTATGGAAGGAGAATATGGACTGGTGTATGTTTAGGGAGAAGACTGTGTATGTGGCCCGTGGCAAGCCGGGGGCATGGGGTAGAATTTGGGGGCAATGGAACGCGTATCGCGGAGGCATCTGTACGCCCCCCCTGGTAGACACTGATATCGCCTTGTCCCCCTGACCCTTGATGGCTCCTGAAGCCTTTTGGAACAACTACATATGGACGTTCATCTCCCTTGACCCCCTCCCCCCCCCCCCCTCCGTCCCCGGCCTCCCGGTACTCCTCTCTTTAGCGGTTTGCTCAATTGTCCTGACTGGAGCTTCCCGGGGGGAGCCTGACCCGCACTGGTTTCCCTTATAACTCGCCTTTTGTTTTTTTATTGTTTGTCTTTTTGCTTTTGTGATTGTTGGACTTACGCTTCCTGTTCCTCGAGAACTATCTGGAGCCACTGCGGGGCAGTGCCCTGGGAACTGATTGTAGCCTTGATATGTGTAGATTTCCTTCTGTACCTAGCGGCCGGCCCGGGTGGTTGTAGGCCCGTACTTGTAACCGAATTATTGCTCAATAAAAACTTTAAAAAAAAAAAAAAAAAAAAAAAAAAAAAAAAATTACTTTGAATGAGGTGAAAAAAAAAAAAAAAAAAAAAATCTGCTCAGTTCATAAGCCAAGGGAGAGTCTAAAAAAAAATCTGAAAATAGTCTGAAGTAGAGACTGCTCGATATGAAAGGCAGGGAAAGTCTAAGTATAAAGTCAAATAACAGATATTTTATAGTTTCAAACAAGTGAAAACCACACACTCGACATGGTGTGAAGTGGGATCATAGGACTGTACTAAACAATATACATTACATGAACTAATTAACATTGTAAAAATGGCGCTACATAAAATAAACACTTTAGAAAACACCAAGAAAAAGTATTGGATGCACTTTACCCTACAAACAAGGGAAATGAATATTGCACTATTTAAATAATCCAAATTAAAAGCCAGTTATAAATGAATGAATTCAATTGACCTTAACATTGTTTCCTATGGTGTTTTATTTTAAGCCCCTGCCCCCACGATGTTCTGTAGAGAGGGTGTTGCACTACCAATGGTTAACCATGTGTAGTGCTGGACTTACTACAAAAGTGTAAGTTAAACGTGTAAGGTACTACAAAACTGTAAGGTGTAGCAAAAGCGTAGTTTGTGAATAGCACTTTGTAGTAAGTTTTGTAGTACTAATTTAGCCCTACATAACATGCTGCAAAGTGTAGTTCGTGAATCACGCCCAATGTCATTATTTTAATAAAAATGGAATGTTTCATTATATTTTAAAATAAAAATAGATTACTGTATACTTTATTCATAAATAATAAATATGTATTTTTATACTTTTTTGACATTAAGTATATTTATTTAAATGTTTAACTATTTTTAATATTCAAATTTAATATAACATTGTTTCCTAAGGGATTTTATTTTAAGTGCCTATCTACGTTATTTTCTATGGGAACGTACTAGTAGTTGGCCATATCTAGTGCGGGAAAAGTGTAAGAAAGACGTGCAAGTTACACTGACTCCGTACTCTCTGTTACAAGGGCACTTGGCCTGTGCGAGCATCACTGTTCAAGAGTGGGAGGGCCCCAAGGTGAACCCCACCACAGGCAAGGAGGTGGAGGAGTTATCTGGGCAGCCTTGGGAAGAGAGTTCACAGTAGGAACCTGGGAAGTGAGGACGGCAGATCGTTTGCCAGAGGATGAGGCCAAGCCCCCTGAAGGTGAGGGAGAGGGATGCATCAAGCTTTTTGGCAGACCATCAGAGTCCTTCCTGGTGGACCCTGGAAGGATCACAGACCAGGCGGTGCTACCAGTATGCTGCTAGCTCGATACAAATGGGCCAATGGAAGATGGCAGTTGGCACAGAAAAGAAAGTCAACTGTGAAGAAGGACAAGGGAACACTCTCATTGCGGCCCTGTCGGGTGGTTAATTATCCCGGTTGGCAGTGGCAGAAGTTACTGGGTGAGCAGCATTCCTCTTGCGAGAAGTGAAGATGCTAGAAAGGGGGAGTGGTTTAAAGGAGCAAGAGAGGGTAGAGGAGGACAGAGCGCTCCTATCTCAAGGAGTTCACTGACCCTAGAGATGAGTCATGGAGGGCGAGTTGGAAGAGGAGGGAGATGACACGTCCATGGAGGGCAGTGTAGTAGGAATAATAAATGAGGTAGAGATTACATCAACAGCAATTTTATTTTTTATTTTTTATTTAATTCATTATTTATATGGTGAACAAATCAACCCCAAGGGGATCTCTCGGCGCCCGGGAGGCAGGCATCTACATGCAGAGAATTTCAGTTAAATAGCCAACTTTTAAGGTGTTTCTTAAAGATAATCAAGGTGGGACACGACCGCAGATCTTCTGGCAACGCATTCCAATATTTGGGAGCCAGGTGGGAAAAGGCTCGACCACCCATCTTAACTTTTTTAATTCTCTGCGTTTGAAGGAGCTTTTGGCCACTGAATCTTAACTGTCGTACCGGGGTATACCATTCTAATTTCTTTGTAAGGTATTTAGGTCCCCGTCCATAGAGTGCTTTAAAAACTAGACCTAAAAGTTTAAAAACTGCTCTTTTCCTAATAGGAAGCCAATGTAACTCTCTCAATAACGGTAGGGATGGAGTACGCACTGGTTTTTAAATAAACCAGTGCTAGGCATGCCGCCGTATTTTGAACGACTTGTAGCCTAGAGAGCAGGTCCTCCCTCATCCCCACTAGGAGAGCGTTTCCGTAATCCAGTCTACTGACTAGAAGTGCCTGTATCAAAACCCTTCTAGTGGAGAGAGGAATCAAAGGGAAAATCTTTTTTAAGGTGCGCATCAGTCCAAAACACTTGCCTGATAGAGTATTAACATGCTCCTCCATGGATAGGTTAATATCCATTAAAATGCCCAGATTTTTTACCCATTTTTTTGGGGTGGGGGGTTCTCCAAGTTCCCCATGCCACCACTCCTCTGTCCACAAATCCTCCGCTTTACCAAAAAATAAGATCTCAGTTTTGTTGGAATTAAGTTGCAGGTAGTTCTTTCTTCCCGCATTGGAGATGGTTTGGAACCCACAAGATTTTATAAGGGTGGCCAGAGACGACACATAGATATTGAACAGGGTGGGGCTTAAAATGGAACCTTGAGGTACACCCTTGTCCACCGATGTAGTCTGGGAAACAAGGGTGTCCAGTTGTACACATTGAGATCTAGCCGATAGGAAACTCTGCAGCCACACTAATGCCATCCCTGTGACACCAATCTCTCGCAGTTTATTTAATAGGATTCTGTGAGAGATGGTGTCAAAGGCTGCTGACAGATCTAAAAGGTCCAACATTATAGGGGTCCCTTCGTCTAGCAGCAGCCTGATAGTATCTGTTACCTCTTTCAAGGCAGACTCCGTGCTGTATCCAGCACGGAAGCCCGACTGCGAAGATAGTCTGGAAGTTGTCGGTTGATCAGGGATTCCATTATTTTTGAGCAGCCAGGAAGAAGAGAAATAGGTCTGTAGTTTTGTAAGTCGGCGCAATCTGCTGAGGGTTTCTTGGGCAGAGGTTTAATAAATGCCCTCTTCCATTTTGATGGAAAGGAGGAGGTTACTAAAGAGATTGCAGATTTCACTAATTGGATTTACTAACTCCAATGCTAGGTCAGACATGATGTGGGGGGGAGCCACATCAGACGGGGAGCCTGACTTAATATATTTCAGCAGTGGTAAGACTTGCTCCCTAGTAATAGTTGCAAAGGTCTCCAGTCTCGGTAGGGAGGAGTTATCTGAGATTAGGATTTCTTCCCTGTTCTCCAATACCTGCTCAAAGGAGTCATAGATATTGTCTATCTTACTTTTGAAATACTTGGCAAGCTCATCGCAGAATTCCTGTGTGAGGAGCAAGCAAGATTGCCAACTCTTGGAGTAGTGAACTCCTTAAGAATCCTAAAGAGTTCTTTAGAAGAACACTTTGCCTCATCTATTTGAGTGGCTAAAAATGTTTGTCTTGCTATGTTGCAGTTCTTAAGGTACATCCTATGTGCTATATTATAGGCCAATCTGTCTTCCCATAACTTTGATATCCTCCATTTAAGTTCTCTCACTCTGCAAGCGGCTTTCTCCGCCTTTAAGCTATCAGAGTACCATGGAGCCGGGCTAGTTCTATCATGGATTGTCGATGTTTTGTTCGGGGCGATAGTATCAAAAGCTCTTATTATCTCTGACTCCAATTTGCATAAAGCTTCATTGATGTCATTACAATCATTAAGTAGCTGGGGAGAGAATGCTGTACTAAAAGTTTTTGGCGTTATTTTCCTCCATTGTCTGTGCGTACCTTTCCGCCCTTGCGGCTGACCTAAGCATTTAGGAGCAGAAAAGGAAAAGCTCAAGGCCATATAGTCCGACCAACTTACTGCTTGAGGTGGTTCTATAATCAGACTGGAAATATTTGTGAAAATGTTATCAAGTGTATGACCTGCTATGTGTCGGATTAAATACTCTAGGAAAGAGGTCTAACGTTTCCATACCTGCCAGCAGATCAACTGTATCAGTATTGGTATCAATATCAAAATGAAAATGAAAATCACCTAAAAGAAAGAAATATTCTGTTTGCAGGACATATGGGGCATGTGTTTCTAATAGTGAGGCACAAAAAGCCTTCTTATTTTCCCCCGGAGGGTGATACACTACTGCTCCTATTACTTTATAGCTCTGGGCATGTTCCATGGATATAATCATCAACTCCATACCAGGAGATGATATTGTGTCCAAAACTTTTATATTCAAGGTGGGGCAAGTCGCTATAGCCAACCTTCCGCCCCTTTTGCCTATTCTAGCCAGTCTTGCTACCGTATATTCTGATGGAAATGCGATAGCTGGAGAGGGAGAGGAATGTGCATGTAGCCATGTCTCTGTAAAAAAACAGATGTCAGGTTTCCGATCATCTAAAAGATCCCAGACTTCCATGGCATGCTTAGATATGGACCTAGCATGAATATATAGCCCTTGAAAGGTAACATCTTGCGTCTTATCTTTATTTGAGCCTTCCTTAAGGGTCGGCTTTATAACAGTTTGTGGCCTAATAGGCAGGTTATTCAAGAGGCCAGCTACTTTCTGGGGCTGACCTACTGCCCATTTACAACAGGGACAGCAGCCTATAAAGGCTCCTTTATTCAAACAAAACCTGCCTTCGCATTTCATGCTGAACCCATTTGTCCCTACCTCCAACAGCTCCTCCCTTGAATAGATTCGGGGCAGCATTCTTGTGGATGCGTAAGAAAGCAGAATTTTCTGCCAGCTGGCAGCGTTCTGGCACGGACAGCCACAGACGGGCTTGCCTTAGGCGCGCCTTCGGCGTGCCAGCGGCGCGCCCGCGAATGTGGTTGAATTAAAAGTCTAAGGCGGTGGAGCACTAGAGCGCTAACCGCCCAAAATGGCGCCCGTTAATATCCCTCTGAGCAATGAGGGAAGAACAGAACAGGACAGTGACAGAGCGAAGGGAAAACAGAAAGGTGGATTTAGTAGTGAGAAGGCAGGCAAAGGATGATGAGAGTGTGGTTAGCCCCCTGAGGCAAGAGAAGAGGTCCTATTTAAATGAGAACCTATGACCTTGAGCCGGTGCAGAGGAATAGCAGTAGAGAGAAGGAAAGGGGACATTTAAAGAACCGTTGGCATTGTGATAAGAAAGAATAGATCGACCAGTGAGTATGAGGATGAATGGTGGGAAGAAGTGTTCCTGGCAGGAGTAATGCAGAAGAAAGGGCAAAGGAATAGAAAGGAGGGAAGGAAACAGGAATGAATGAGGGGTGGTCTGATTTTCAAATGGCATTGTTCGAGGCATGGGAGAGATTTATGAAAGAGAAAAGGGCAGGCACACAAAGGGATTGGGCACAGTGGGGCAGGACATTAGAGGGTAGCTACAGGTGACCGAAACTGGGAAAGAAAGGGGTAAGGACAAGGGTGATCTGGGAGACAGTGAGAGAAAGAAGAGCAGATGTGGACACAGATAAGGGTGAGGGCTGGAAGGAATGGATGTAGACAAGAAAAACACAGGGTAGGCAGGTGAGTAAAATGCAGTGAAGCTACCATATATGGGAGTAAAGGATGCTTTAAGTAGCCTCTTATTGATGAGCACGAAAGATAGGGCATGAGGAAATTAATATGTGGACGTTGAAAGCAGAAGAACAGGCATAGGCAAAATGGACGTGAATACCCACAAACATAAAAATGTGGATGAAGGTGTTCACTATATATGCCAGCATACTCTGTAAGAGAAAGTCAGAGGCCACTTCCTTTCTTTGGAACTACATGGATGTGATCTGATCAGCCAGTATCAGGTTTGGGGACTGGCCTGGTTGAGATACAAGAAGTAATTACGGGCTTGTAGGAAAGTGAACCCCCTCAAGGCATTTTGGCGGAGGTCCACAGCGAATTATAGTTGCAGTTCATGATCCCTTTCACGCCGTTGAAGAAACTGTGTACGGCTTGCCTATTGTCACTTACTGTACAGCATTCTCTATGGCCTCCGATTCCAGTGGGGGCTAGGTCTAGTAGGGTGAGAGGGCACCCTTGGCACCTGCTGAAACTTTAATAAAGGGGCCTGTGATCGATACCCATGCAAGTAACAACATGAATGATAAAAATGCAGCTGAGGGCACTCAATATTGCATTGCAGTGTGGGTAGAGAGAGATAGCAAGGTGTAGAGGCTGGAGGAATAGCATGGGGGCGTCCGGAAAAAGCAGTTACTCCAGTTAAAGTTGAGGTGTTGCAATGTTGGCAGGCAGTGGCAGGCTATTTGGAGAGAGGTTTTAAGGAGGCTTTTGCGTCCTGTATATGGGAACATGGACAGACTGTTGGGCAGACAACCTCAATTCATATAGGGGCAGAGAACAGACTATAGAGGACAAACTGGCAAAGATGTGGAAAACATAAGAATATCAGGTCCATTTACAGACCACCTGATGGCAGGCTCCATCATTTCAGGGATAGGACCGCTACATAAGAGAACAAAAGGTAAAGAAAGGAAGATGATACACCAGCTGTCATGGGGACAAGGGTTGACGATCAATGATCATATTGATGAGAGGAAGTGTGCTAAGAATGGCTAAGACTGATATAAATTGGCATTCCAATTACTGCTGATCCAACTCCAAGACATGCAGTTGCTCGGTATACAATGCCAGGGACACATTTATGTGGACAAAGCCATGTCAATGGGTTGTGCAATAGCCTGCGCATCATTTGAGAAATTTAACATATTTGTGGAATGGGCAGTGAGGAAGATTGTGTGGTTAGAGCATGTGCTGCACAACCTCAATGATTTTCAAATGGTGTGATCGAGGATAAGAGTGGATAGTGTGCTATCATGGAAGTGTCAAGACACACGGGTATCCCTCTGGCAGAGGAAAAGACTGATGGCCCCCCACATTCTTGACTTTTTGGGGCATAGAACTCAACTCGGAGAGCAGCGCAATTTAGACTCCACCCTTACACGTCACAGAAATGCAATAATATACATGCAGCAGAAATTATATTCACTGTGTGCCTTAACTTTATTAACGAGTGTGAAGCATTTAAACCTATTATTGAAAGGTATTCATTGTAGTGACAAGAGATTTATGTACGTGTGCACTAATATTCAGTTTAGACATGAAATCATGTATTCTTTATTCACGGTTTGCACTTACAGTTCAAGCTATATTTGCAAATGTAAAGAAGTATTCTTTCGCTCATGTTTTGCAGTTCTTTTGAAGGTATACGTGTGCATGTATAATCATGTATTCCAAATGCACAATAACTTCTGAACTAAAGTTAGCCTGACTACAGATAAGATGCATTTTGCTTGCCTGCATGTTTTCATTTTCTTGCAGGTTTATTATTTCATTAGCTAGAGAAAGGCTCATTGCTTGTAATAGACAGCTAGTAGAGAGGCCTGAGAAGTAGCTTGGCAGTGAACATAGACATACAATGGTTGAAAGAAGCTTAATGTTCATTATGTACCAGGATAGTAGGATGTTCAAGACTGAGAAGCACAGTCTCAGTTTGATGCGTTGGAAATTCAGAGTAATGTTGCAGATGCACTCAATCGTGTTCTGATTGGTGTGCGAGGAGAACATGGCGGCTGCGACGTGAGCTTCCTCTTGCTCCCCGTAGGCACTCACGTCCCGCAACGTAATGAGCAGGTGAAGTTAGATTGCGCTGTACCTTTTGCCCGTGTCTCTCTTCGGGCTGCTGATTCCTTGTCCTTCGCTTCTTGCTTTCTCCGGTTCTTTTTCCAGTGCTGGGGCATGTGTTTTGGCAATCCGGCACCTGCTGCGAATTGCTTGTCGGCCGCCTCCACATTCTCCGCTCAGTGGACTCTACTGGGATCTTTAAGGTCAGCCGCAAAGGGGAACAAACAGGCTCTGGGGGTGGTAGAAAGAGATCTCCCCCCCCCTTCAGGCAGGCTGTCAGGGTGCAGGCACAGGCAGATCACTGCCTTTCAGCGGTGCAGGGTGAAAAGTAGGAGCGTAAATTCAGGGAAAGTAAAAATCACCCCCTTAGACCAAAAGGTTAGGTTAACCCCGAACTAAGGTCGCACTTTACGGTCCAACCCACTGTGTTAGACGTGGTAAAACAGGGAGAAACACTTAGAAGGGGGTCTGCAGCTCTGCCTCTAACCGGTTTGGTTCTGAGAAAATGGAGGCTTTAAGGGGGTCTCTATCATTGTCACCCATTACTACCACACAAGGCCATGAGGAAGCAGGGTCTGGTAAAGCTGGGCTCCCAGTTGATGAGAGTGAAAATGGTAGTCGGAGGATCTCAATAGCTCAGGCCCAGTCCACGGGTGGGAGTTGCACCATGGAGGCTGATGATTGCTCTAGAGACACAATGGGGTCCTCTGTAGCATCTCTTCAAGCCCTCTTCTCCACTCTCTCACAGGACAATAAAAAAGGGTTTTCAGTGTCTGAGGCTAATCAAGGAGAGACTAGAAACTTTAGTGAGTCCCTGGAGAAGAAGATTGATCTCCTCAACTCGAGAACTGACATATTGGAAAATACTGTGGGAGAACTGAAAGACGACCTTGGAGCAGCAAAAGCGGACATACTAGCTCTTAAAAGGGAGGATGAGGTCCTTCTGGATAAGCTGGAGACTTTAGAGAATAACTCCCGAAGAAGTAATCTCTGCATTTTGAACATTCCTGAGGGGAGGGAGGGGGACGACCTCAAATCCTACATTATTTAATTATTAAAGGAGACATTGCAGTTGGAAGAAACAGAAGTATATCTGAGGAAGGATATTCAAAGGGCGCATAGAGATCCTTTCAGAAGGAATCCCAATAGAACAAAGCCCAGAAAAATCCTCTTGAATTATCACACTTAATCCCTGAAGGATAAAAATCCTTAATATGGCTATGAAGGCGAAATCATTGAAGGCCATGGATTTCTCTTTTGAGATACATTCTGACCTCGCTCGAGCCACTCTTGACAGGTGTTAGAAGGTGGTTTTGACACATTGGGCCATCCGGATTTTTCGCTTTTTGAGTACCTAATTGTTGAACTTTTATTGTGGGGGAGCCTCATAAGTGGGACTCACCCACAGTGAACTCAGGATGTAAGAGACTGCATGGGGATTTTACTGGTGTCCCCCTGGCTTGACCAGGCCACTGCGCAGCAGCTGGAGTAAGGGACACCGGGCTCGTTACATGCAGACACATGTGTACCTGCGTGTGCACACGTGTAGGGGCTGCGCAGGGTAGATTCCTAGCGTGCGCAGCCAAGGAGCAGGTGCAGATAGACTGGTATGGCAGGACTGATGCAGAATGGGGTGGTGACATGGAATAGGCTTTATACACTGGAAAGAAACATGCCAGGGAAAGTTAGTGTGTTTTACTGTGTTTTTCACTTCATTATTCCCTTATGGGGAGGTGGAACCCATGGGCTAGGGTAACTTCGATAAGGCCTACAGATTTCAGACACGCACTAAAGTCCACTGTAGCGGATGTGAAAAGAAGTATTCTGCAGAGTCCAAAGTCATATTTGTACTGCTTTTGGGTCATACAGAACTGTCATATTTCTTTGAGCCAGCCATGACCAGACCCAGGCTGAGGGCTGACATCAGCTGGATGGATTGATAACCTTTCCTCTACAAGCTAAGGCCTCCTCTCCACGAAGAGAAGATGGGTGGGGCTACAGGCTCATCCATTAGCAGCTGTCACTGGGTGCCAGGCAGCAGGCTGCACCAAGGAGGGAAGGCAGTGAGGGGGGGAAGGAGTTGGGTTTCAGAGGCCATGTGGCCAGAGACACTGGACACCCAGAGGCTGGACAAGAAGGAGGGAGCAGGGGCAGGGAAGTGATGTGTCGCTGTTTGATAGGACCAATAGAGACTTCCTGCCAGCCCCCTACTCAACTTTTAAAAAGGGCTTGGACAGGAAGAGAAGCTCTCTCAGGGGTGTGGTCTGCTGAGGCGGAAGATGCTGGAGCCTGGCAATGGGCAGTTGGAAGGAGGTGCCCCCTGACTGCTCCCCAGGGCCCTAACAGCACCACAAGAAGAGCCCACGACCAGTGCGCAGAAGCAGGGGCCTCTGCGCAGGGAGAAGAGAGGCCCAGGAGGACAGCCAGGCAAAAGGCTGGTGCAGGGAGCCAGGGAAGACTGCTCCCTGCAGAATGCACCCTCTTGGAGACCCGGAGGGCAAAGGAAAGTGCTCCCAGTGGCTGGGGGATGCCACCAGGAGCAAGAGGACGCGAAAATGGGGCAGATTGGACCCCCAGGGGCTGAGATATGGCCCCTGGAAGGTAGGCGACCTTTGACCCCTAAGAAGACAGACAATGAAGCACGTGGGGCTCCGCCGCCGATCTTAGAGATGCCCCCAGGGTGGGTCAGGTCCCGGGGGCTGCTTCCAAGGAGAAGTCAAGCCGGGGGGCGCCGTCGCGCTCCCCCGTGAAGGTGACTAAAAGGGGGCCCGGGACCCCATCCCCGGGCCCGAAGCAAAGTCGGGGAGCGCCGTTGCTCTCCCCATGAAGATATCCCCCCACGGGGGGCCAGGAGCCCACCCTGGCCCCCGCCAACGAAGAGCCACCAGGAAGTGCCGTTGTTCTCCCCGTTACGACCCCATCCCCGGGCCCCGAAGAGGCGGAATGGAGACCGGGGGGAGTGCGACTTAGGTCTGGGGAGGCCAGGGCGATATCCGCGTCTGCTGAGCGGGCAGACTAGCCTGAAGGCGCCGGCTCCCGCGGCCGCACCCGGAGGTGCGGGCTGAGCGGGGAGCCGGCCTGAGCAGCCGGGGGAGGGGTCCCCGGGCTGCCCTGGAAGGGAAAAGCGGAGGATGCAGCAAGGGACCCGGGTGGGACCGGGCCCCCGAAAATGCTCATGAGCGGCCGGGGGTGGGCTCACCGAGCAGTAGCACTCACCTGGGGGTCTGGGTGGGACGGGACCCTCCAACAAGAGGAAGAAGCGGCCGGAAGCCCACATCGCGACTCTCCCCGGAGCAGCGGGAGAGCTGCTCATCAATTATGCGGCAAAACCCATAATATCTTGCAGGGCAAGACAGACCTGCAAGGGTAACCCAGCGATTTCACGGCTTGTGGTGGCCCCAGGAGAGCGGGGTCACCACCATACATGTGTAAAGGTGCTTGGGGAGCTGCTGGAGAAGCACAGTCTCCCCCCCCCCAGTGCGAAGAGGAGTCCCTCCCTAAGTCACATGGGGGCTTGAAAGGAATAACCCCTCAAAGGCTCAGTTTGCATCTAACACCTTCTGGGCTAGAACTTTTGTTCTACAGCTGAGGGTGTATTGAGGAGGAGTGCATCCAGGAGTTAAGGGCTGAGTTGGGGATGTCGGGAGAAGGGCATCCCCTAGAGGTGAAGAGGTGTAATTGCACCAGAAATGATTTTAGTAATGTTATTTCTCATAGAGGGACTGAAGGTCACATGTGTAATGTGAAGTACTGATTTAAAGTGATGTCATAAGCAAAGTGGGTTGTGTTGGCAGACATTCCTGCTAGGGTGTCTGGCTGTGTATGCATAATCCTGGGATTTCATCTGTGATGCCTTTAGGGGCTGTAATTGCAAAGCATTCTAATGATACCCAAATGTGCTGAGTACTGTCATTCTAAAGTGTGCGTAAACATGTATTCTTACTGCTGCGCTTAGGTGAAGACCCCAGACTGCTAGCCCTTAAGATATAGAGGTGCATACTTTATGGTCAGTAAGAGATGTTCAGTCATGGTCGCGTGTCACCAAGGCAGGTGTACACCTTTTTAATGCTTGTTGAGGTAAAGGGGGGGTCGCAACTGGGATGGAGCCAGTGCGCAGGGCCCTCGCTCCAGGTTATGTTCAACTAACTGCATTGGGGACAAGATGATGTGCATACATGGGAGTGGTGGTACTAGCCCCCCTCCCCCCTGCGGGAGGGGTGGAGATGTTACGCAATGTCACAAAGTAATTCCAACAGCTTATGTATATTTGTAAATTGGTGTATAGTATTGAGTAGTGTGTGTGTCTAATAAATGTACTCTTACTTTTATAAAGCAAAGTACAGACTGGAAAATCAATTATTGAGTGTTATTTCGGCGCACCTGCAAATGGCGATTACTCGCCCACACCACCTCCCTGAGTAAGCCTCAGACTGCTCTGCAACGCTACCCTCTGAGAGTCAGGCGCTACAATTGGGTGTTTGGTTCCCAGTGAAGGACAAATGTAGTCATGTTAATTGTGCAGGCCTCACAGATGCTGCCTCGTTTTCCAACAACAGGCAATGGGAGCTGGGCAGGAAGCTGGATGATTTTAAAAAGATAGGTGACTTGGCCCAACTCAAATTCCCAGCAACCTTGGAAATTATGCATAAGAATAAAATGCATAATGGTAGATCATTACAAGAGGCATAGGGGCTACTAGAAAGTTTTAAGGAAGGTGAGGCATAGTCAGCTAGTTGAGGAAAGTGGGAGGACTCTGGGAGCAGAGTACTTAAACAATACTTTGGTCCTACTTCTTTAAAATATAACTAGCGGATAACTGTACAGTAACAATGACACATAGCAATAATCACTCAGTGCTGTTAAGGGTTGATTTCTAGCTTCTGCCTTAAACTTTTGTCTTTTCTTGCTACAAAGGGACAAGGTGAGTTGCCATGGGGCGCTGCAGACTGGACTCACATCTGTGCAGGAAAATTGGGGGGGGGGGAGGAGTTCTTCTAGGAGGGTTTTTAGGGGGGTGGGGTGCACATGGTGGGGAGCATTGGAATAAGATACAAAATCCTCATTTACCTTAGGCTGTTTCTCTATTGTTCTGACTGCCCTAGTTATGTCAATCCTGTCCTACTTGGTCTGGTGCTGGAAATCTCTGCTTCTTAAAGGGTGCGAAGGCTCAGTGCCTAATCCTCCATGAGAATGGTTCAGTTCCTGTCTTGGAACATCAATGGCCTACGCGTCAAATCTAGAAGGGCAAACATTCTACAATCTATTAGAGATTCCCCTGCACAGGTCATTATCCTTCAGGAAACTCATCTTCTGAAGGAAGAGTTAACCGAGATATTTAAAAAATCTAAATGGTTGGACCACTTGGTCTGCTCTAATCAGAGTGCCAACATTAGGGGGGTCGCTATACTTATTAAAAAACAAGTAAAAGCCAGCATTTTAGATTCTTTGGTTGACCCTTGTGTAAGGTGGGTTATTTTGAAGGTGATCATTTCAGGTTCTCTTTACTCTTGTAGGCTATTATGGCCCAAACCAAGATGGTCCCTCCTCCCTTAAAAGCATTTTTTCAAATTTATTAGATTACCCAGATCCCGTAATCATGTCTGGGGATTTTAATATGGTTCTGAATCCTAAATTGGATAAGTCTGCAAATAGCAGAGCGAGGGCACCCTCTAAATACCGGACATAACATATCTCCATGCTCTGATGGCGCAGACAGGACGTTGCAATATATGGAGGGACAGATCTGGCCATCAGCTAGGAGTTTCGTATTATAACAGCAAATATGGCCACAAATCAAGAATTGATTATATCCTGGTCAGCCACAGTCTGAGGGGGAAAGTCAAGGACATTGGCTATTTGACACCCCATCTTTCTGATCATTCAGGGGTTTGGATGGAGCTGGAGCTGGAAGGCAGGCAAAACATCAGGACCTGGACTTTCGATTGTATCCTGCTTCTTAATAGTAATGAGATGAAGCATCTATCCCAGGTGATGGAGAGTTTTTTGGGGTATAACTTAGGATCTGCTGTGACTTCTGTCGTTTGGATTCTTTGAAGGCTTTCCTAAGGGATGAGATCAAGAGCAGTGTGTGCTTCTGGAACAAACAATATAGAGAAGAGGTGGCACATAAGGAAGCAGAGATAAAGGTAGTAGAGTTGGGCTTGAAAACTGGGGTGGCTCTTGAGAAACAGCAGGAAAATATTGATAGGCTGAAAGAACTAGAAGAGCAGTTAGATACCATCCTCCAGACTAGGGTCACACGTAGGTGGGAGGCGAGTAAGCTTGCCCACTTTGAGTATGGCGAGGGTGCGGGCAAGTTGCTGGCCTGGAAGGCTAAGTCAGACAGGACACGTAACTTGATTAAACAAATCAATAACACTGATGGGGGTCATGGTCCTGTCTACAGAAGACGAGATAAGGGGCACATTCTTTGATTTCTTCCAGTATTTACACTGAGAAGACAGGATGGTTGATAGGTCTGAGGCTGTGGAATGGTTGAGAGGAAGCACGCTCAGCTCCCTGAATTTAATTCAGCAGGAAGATCTTGAGCAGGACATCTCGCAAGAAGAGGTTAAAAAGGCCATCTTAGCCTGTAAGGGAGGAAAAGCCGCTGGCCCCGACGGGCTGCCAATAGAGCTCTATAGATCTTTAGGGGAAGTGATAGTTCCAATCTTGACTCAACTTTTAAATGAGATTCGAAGAGTTGGAACAGAGCTGCCAGGCTCCTGGGGAGAGGCAACCATCACCTTGATTTTGAAAGCGGGAAGAATCCAGTGAGTTGTAGGTCATATAGACCCATCTTGCTGTTAAATGCAGATTACAAAATCTTTGGCGGTATCCTGGCGAGCAGGCTGGGATCAGTAGCAGGAGACATTCTACACTCCGACCAAAAAGATTTTGTCAAGGGCAGGAATCTGCACGATCTCATATATGATTTTTTTCGCTTCCCTCGCAGCCATGACTTTAGATGACACCAAGGCCTTTGATAGGGTCAACTGGGTATTTATGTCGGCGGTCCTGGAGAAATTTAACTTGGGCGAGAAGTTCCGCAGAGCCATCCAGCTGATCTATCAAGACCCATCAGCTAAACTGCTGGTAAACGGTAATCTAACTGGTCCTTTTAAAATCACTAGGGGCTCCAGTCAGGGTTGCCCTCTATCCTCACTGCTGTTTGACCTGTATATTGAGCCATTTTCTCAGCGGTTAAGGGAGGATCGGAACACTCTGCCATTTAAGCATGGGGTTGGGAGAGGACGTGGCCCTTTATGCCGATGATATCCTGGTTCTCTCCTCGGATCTCTCTAAGGCCATTCCGGCGGTTATAAAACTTGCCCAGGATTTAGGTAAGATATATGACTATGAGATTAACGTGGAGCAGACCGAGGTCATGGCATGGAATTTGGGGGAGAGCTAACATCAGACCTAGCGTGACATGAGGTATCTGGGGGTCAGAATAGTCCAGAATATCAATAAGCTCTCAGAGACCAATCTGGCCAATGTAGCAAGGGAGTGTCAGAAGCTCATGAAGTCCTGGATTTACCTCCCTCTTTCCATCTTTGGCAGGATAAACCTTGTCAAGATGGTATTACTCGCTAAAAATACCTTCCTTTTTAATGCCATCCCTTTACACTTTGATATGTTGCTTATAGTTAAGCTTCAGCAGGCCATCAATTAATTCATATGGGCTTACAGGGGGACCAGGATTGCCTGGAAGAAGCTGAGACATAGGAGGGAAATGGGAGGACTCTCGTTGCCAGATCTGCAATACTACGCCTAGGCCTTTCAATTATCCTATTCTAGGATGCTCCTAAAAGTTCCAAAAAGTGCAGGGGTTGGAGCACTGTTTTCCACAATGTTAAAGGGTGGTAGTTTGATTCACGAGGGCTTCTTGTTTAAGTATGGAGAACCTAAATTCTTTAAGAAGATTAAGTTAAAATTCCTACAGGGAATGGCAAGAACATTGGCTGATGTCAAACGGCTGACCGGTCTTAACTATTTCTCAAATCTGGCCCACCTGTGGAACTGTCCTGGTGCCCCAGAGTGCTTCAAGGTCAGACTAGCACTACCACTCAGAGCAGCTGGGCTGAAGGTGTGGGGGGATCTGGCTCAAGAGGGCACCCCTCCTATCTTGGACATCAAAGTATGGTGGAAGGGGGCTTGTCTAAATTCAAATACATCCAGTTGCAGAGTTGGGCCCAAAACTTGAAAATACCCATTGGCATAGGTAACACGTCAGAGGAACTGCTGGTGGTTAGACTTAGAGGGAAAAAGGAGGTTTCCACTTGGTCCTGGTTCATCGACTAACTGTGGGGTGCCAGTCTACCAAATGAACCTTGGGAACATCTTTGGCAAACTTCTTTCTGCACTCTGTTTGCCATTGTAAAACCAGCACGGCTAAGAAGGAATCATTTGTTTATGGTTCATAGGGCCTATTTAACACCATTAAGGCTGTCAAAGATGACGGACGGCCCCCCAGTCAGCTGTAAGAAATGTGGCTTGGAGAGAGCCTCCGACATACACATTTTTGTGGAGTGCCCGGCTGTTGTGGAATTCTGGGAAAAAGTAGGTAAAACCACCTCAGATATCCTAGGCCTTTAAATTCAATTAAATGTGACCTTGATAATTTTTGGAATATCTAGCGAAGTTACGGGCTCGGCAAGGTCTTTCCTTTTCTTTGCGATAATGTTGGCCAGGAGGGAAATATGTAAAAGATGGGTAGAATGTGTACCTCCTATGCATGCCGAGGGGTTGTCCTCGGTGTTTGCGTTATCTATGTTGGACCTGAGTCGTACCCAGAGTAGGAGGAATAACGTAGTTTGGGATTCTTTATTGAAATGGTCAAATGCGGAGTCTGGTGAGACGGGATAACATTCTTTGTTGAAAATCATGGATCCTATGAGTTTGCCTCTTTGAATCTCTCCTGACTGCGTTGGGCATCCTCCCCTCCCCCATTGCCAACATTAGCAGTCGCCAGGGTATCCTGGACTATATGTGAGAGTGACCCTGTCCCTTCATTTGAGACAGAGTAATTCTAGTCTACTGATGTTCCCGTAGGCAGGGGTGTTTTTCTTTTCGCTCTCTCTTACACCAGCCTATGCTTCTCTATTAACGAGTAACTGTACGGGTGGCTAGTATGCACACTGTGGTCTGAGGCGAATGAGGATAAAAATAAATCGTGTTCTGATTGGTTCCTGGTATGTGAATGGTGATAAGATGTTTTTGAATCTCCTGTTACTTTTAAATTGGTGTTCTCATAGTTGGAGTTAGGAATAAATCCCTTTAGACTTTGAGAGGTACAGACCTCTCTGCTTGCTCTATTCTTGCAAGTGTGAAGCTTTATGGTAAACACTGAGGGGCATTTTGTGAAAATGTTACACAGTGCAGCAAGTCACCTTGCTGGTCCGTGTGACAGGGAAAGGGCAGGAATGCACCATATTTAACACAATATGGTGCATTCCTGTCTTTTCCCAGCGCTGGCGCACAATGTGCTGCCTAGCATCAATCCAGACACTCTTGCACCCTGGTTCCAGGGTGCCTGCATTACAAGCAGGATTGTTTTTGTGCAGGAAGGTATACAATCCCCTGAAGCCTTTTCCTCTTTCTATGTGTGCTGCAGAATGCAGCACACAAAAAAAGAGAAACAAGCATTGGCATAGCCAATAGGTCTCGCCTTTGGGCCCTTATAAGTGTTTAGCCAACAGTTGATGTTGTTGCACCAAGGATATTGTGCTCGATAATAAACACTTATAAGGTCCCAAAGGCGAGACCTATTGGCTATGTCAAAAGGAGATCAAGAAGTATTAAGGCTGCTTTCTTCCTATATATGTTTAGTTTTTTCTAAGTCAAAATAAATAAAGCACAATATGAGAGGGAAGATCGGCTTTCAGGGGTCAATTAGCAAAAGAGCACTAGGAAGAAAGCTGTCAGATGAGAGCAGGACTGTAAACTTTTTGCAAAGTCAATGGGGAGGAAATCGCTGCTTGCCTCCTCCTCTCAACATGATTGCAGTCATTCTTAGTGACATCAGCAAGAGCAACCCCTGTCGTTACATTCACACTTGTAGTAACTTTGAACCATTCCAGCTAAAAGCTATTTGTTCTGATAAAATCTGTAGATGAAGCAGCAGATTTTGGATTGTTTGGGAAATGCGGCATATCTATTGGTTGTGTGGCAAATGCGGCAAATCTATAATTATGTGAAAACGCCTTGGCTGCACAATTTCATTATTCCAGTGGCCCTGGTATGACCTGTTGTGGATAAGCTTTCCCCTGGATTTGAAAAGAAGTTGCTTAATGTGTGAGTATGCACAGTGTTGTTTGGAAACAACACAACATTCACAAGCAGTCATGGGTCCTGCCACTGTAGTGTCCTGAGGAGTGGACACTAGGACCTGTGAGAGGGCAAGGGGCAGCACAGGTCCCCGGACACCAGTTCCGGTCAGGGGATGGCCGAGGGGCAGAGCGCAAGAAGCGATGGTTGCGGGCAGACGCGCAGCGTGCTAGCTGCAGACAATACCAAATAAAGAACACTTACTCACACTGTGTGGTGGTGGTCATTGCAGGGCAAGCGACGCGACAACTGGCGACGAGGCGGGATCGAAATCCACCCGTCGCGGCGACTGTCGGAGCCCACCCGGTCGCGGAAATCATCTCGGAGCCAGGAGCCCACCCTGGTCCGAAGTGCCCAGCAGAAAAAGAACATAGTTGCGGGAGCCCACCCCGGCGTTGCCAACACAAGTAAGAGCAGCGCGAAACTGAAATTGACGAAGCAGCCGAGAAAGGAAATCAAGACGCTCCCGCGCGTGAGTTTTCAACAAACTCTCGCGAGAGGCGGCCATTTTGGAGTCAGGCAAATTGGGCCAATGAGCATCCAAGATAGACAGCGGCCATTTTAAAGAGTCAGGCAAAGTCCCAGACAGCGGGAAATCTCGCGAGAGTGTGGCGGCCATCTTGGAGTCAGGCAAATTGGGCCAATTACAGCACAGGAAGGCCGGGAGGCCATTTTAAAGTCAGGCAAAAGGAAATAATGCATTAAAAAGGTTGGAAAAAGGAGGAATAAAAGAAAAAAAAGGTGCTAAAGAAAGAAAATAGCAAGAGAGGAAGAAGAAAGAAGAGTAAAAGAAAAATAAATAAATAAATAAATAAATAATAATAAAATAAAACAAAGGATGGGTGACGAAGACAAAAGGAGCACACAAGCTGTGTTCCGCAGGCCACTGCCATTTAACATATCGGAACCGCAAGCAGGCATCAGATGGGAGAGATGGCTACGACAACTCGAACGCTACATGCGCTCAACGGACGTCGCAGAGAGCAAACAGCTAGATCTGCTGGTTAACCTTGCGGGGGACGAGATAGAAGACCTAATGATGACATTCCCGAGTGAAAAAACGTCGGATTACAAAGGCGCGAAAGCGTGCCTCACAGAGAAATTCGACCCCCAACGCAACATCGACTTTGAAAGGTACACGTTCCATACAGCATGCCAACAACCGGATGAGGGCATGGATGACTTTGCGACAAGATTGCGGAAGTTGGTGACATATTGCGAATTCGAAAAATTCAACAATGAAGAAGCAATACGAACGCGTCTCATTGTAGGGTGTCTGTCAGTAGAGTTCAGGGCACACATTCTAAAAGAACCAACAACACTTGAGAAAATACTGACGATGGCCCGCACAGAAGCACGGGCCACGGAACATGCCAAACAAATACAAACAGGCAAAGAAAAAGGAATAGCTATTGCGCATCGGATGACGGAAAATTTTAAAAGGAACGATAACAGGGAGCAACAACATCCCAGGAAACAAGCCGTCACATGCTACAGGTGCGGCCTTGAATTCCCACACATTGGCACCTGCCCAGCAATGGGCCAGAAATGCAGAAAATGCAATAGGGACAACCACTTCGCAAGCACCTGCATGAGCAGGCAATTCAGGAATGAGAGGGGACGAACAACAAGACCAAGGATGACGGGCACAAGACACGCCCGACACATGGAGACGGCGGAGAGAGGCTCGTCCGAAGAGTCGGACGAAATGACGGCGGCCGGGAGGGAAGCACGGCTATACCTCATGTCCGACACATTAAAGGAAGTAAGACAGCAGAAACGCTTCCAGCTGGTGGAGAAGCAGCAAATAAAAAAGACGGCCACAGTAGACATCGACGTCTGGCGCCACAGAACAAAATTCGTGCTAGACAGTGGCGCAACATGCACCATAATGTGCATGTCAGAGTACATGAAGATGAGAGTAAAGCCAACGTTATCGCCATCAACAGTAGACGTGTTCACATGGGGATCAAAGACACCCGTCGAAAACATGGGCAAATTCACCGACACTCTGACATATCATGACATGCCAAGAAGAGATACACGTGTTGAAAGGGGACATCCCAGCACCCTGCCTGCTGAGCAACGTCACGGCACAAGTCATGGGGCTGTTGGCCATGACATATCTCATGACAGAAAAAGACAACATACTGCAAGAATATCAAGAAAAACTGAAAGGGCTGGGGAAACTAAAAGACAAACAGATCACCCTACACATAAATGAAGCTGTGAGGCCAAGAGGCACAGCATCACAGGAGAGTGCCTATTCATCTACAACCGCAAGTGGAGGAAGAAATAAACAACTTACTACAGCAAGACATAATTGAGCCTGCAGACGGCCCGACACCGTGGGTGTCACCGATTGTGGCAGTCCCGAAGAAGAACGCGTCCCAAATACGGATCTGTGTAGACATGAGAATACCGAAAACCGCAATATCGAGGGAACGTCATCCGGGACCTCATCTGAACGACATGATCAGCCGGCTGACAGGGGCGTGCCAATTCTAGATCTGTGCAAAGGATATCACCAACTAGAACTGGACCCCCAGTCAAGGTACATAACGACGTTCTCCACACACCTAGGACTATTCAGATACAAAAGGCTCAGTTTTGGCATCTCGTCAGCAGCTGAAATATTTCAGGAAGCAAAAAGACAGGTGATACGACCAGTGCACAACAGTTTCAACTACAGTGACGACATCCTAGTGTTTGGGAAATCGGACGAAGAACACGATGGCGCCGTACGGCAAGTGTACAAACAGCTGAAGCAGGCCCGGCTAACACTGAATGGAGAAAAGTGCGAGCTAGGGAGAACAGAACTGATATTCTTCAGGCACATATTCTCGGAAAAAGGGATGAGGCCTGATCCCAGCAAAGTGGAGACGCTGAAGAACACTAGGCCACCGTCAGATGTGGCAGAAATAAGATCATTTCTAGGCCTGGCAAGCTACTGTGCCAGATACATACAAGACTTTGCTACGGTGAGCACGCCGCTGAGAGAACTAATAAAACAAGGCCAGAAATGTGTCTGGTCTCAACAATGCAATGAAGCGTTCGAAGAAATACGGAAGGCCGTGATGACTGTGGAGCACCTCGCATACTTCGACCCTCTGCTCTGCACCGAGCTGACGGTCGATGCCAGCCCAGTGGGGCTAGGAGCGATACTAGCACATCACTTGCCAGGAAAGGAGTCACCAAGGAAGATTGTTTCATACGCCAGCAAAAGCCTGACAGACATTGAGAAGGCATACTCACAGCCGGAGAAAGAAAGCTTAGCGGTGGTATGGGCATGCGAGCATTACCACATGTTTGTGTACGGGAAGCCGTTCACCATCATCACAGACCACCAAGCACTAGTAACAATTTACGGCAACCCAGCGGCAAAGATGCCGCCCCGCATCGAGCGCTGGGGCATCAGATTGATGGACTACGATTTCAAAATTGTCCGCAAACCAGGGAAAGAACATAATCCAGCAGACTACATGTCACGGCATCCACTACCGCATGCAGAGATAAAGGCCTCAATGGAGGAAGAATACTTAAACTTCGTGTTAAAGCAAAGCACGCCTGCACCAGTAACTCTAACAGAAATCGAGAGAGAAACTGAAAAAGATGACACTCTCCGAGCGTCCAGAGAAATGATGAGGCAACAAAGGTGGAGACATGTCGTCAACAACAACTGCACATGGAAGGGAAGAGTAAACAAGGAGGAGATGCTGGCTTTGCAGAAAATAAGCGCGGAGCGATCAGAGGCAAATAGTGGAATAGTAATGCGGGGCACCAGGATAGTCATTCCAAGATCACTACGGCGCCAAGTGGTCAGCATTGCACACGAGTCAGACAGGGGCATTGTGGCGACAAAGAAGTTGCTGAGAGAAAAGGTGTGGTTCCCTGGTTTAGACCGTCTAGTCGAAGATACGATCGCGGCCTGTCACCTATGTCAAACAAAAGGTCCGCCAGCAAGACAAGAACCTTTGCACATGTCGGAACTGCCAAGGGCTGTATGGACAACAATGGCTGCCGACTTCTTTGGACCTCTAGAAGCGGGAACTTACCTACTGGTCATAATAGATGAATACTCCAGATTCCCCATTGTGAGACAAGTCTCCTCAACGTCAGCAGCAGCAACGCTACCTGTTCTGGACGACATATTTGCAGCTTGGGGCTCGCCAGAAACACTGAATACTGATAATGGTCCTCCGTTCTCAGGAGAGGAATTCCGAAGGTTCATGGCCTACCTCGGAATACAGCACAGGAAGATAACACCACTGTGGCCACAAGCAAATGGCACGATCGAAAGATTAATGGGAAACATCAAGAAGGCAGTTCAGAGGGCAAAGCTGTCACAGATTTCCCTGGGCCAAGCACTATGCCAAATACTGAGAGACTACAGAAACACGCCCCATGGGTCCACAGGGAAATGCCCGGCCGAGCTGGTACTAGGGAGGACAAGCCGAACGAGGCTGCCGCAGGTAGAAGGACTGACGGCGCCAGGGCACGAGAGCGTGGCAGCCAAAGATGAGGCGGCTAAGAGAAAAATGAAAGAACGGGTGTCTTGCAACATCTGAATGCAATTAATTACAAAACTGATGTACAAGTTAAGGGTTTCAACGCTCCACTTAGGAAACCAATTTAAGAAACAATAAAAGGGTCAATGACGAAAGACTAAAGTTGACAAGGGAGAGCGAGGGTGAGACAGGCAGTGGAAGAGCAAGCACGCGTGGCCACGCTAATTACAAACAGATGGCCCTTGTGCTCCGCTGCTCGCTCCCGCAAAGTGGATGCTGCCACATGCACGAGTGTGTGGAAAAGAGCAGACCAATTTCTACAGGTCATTTCCTAGTGTCTGCTCTGTGCCATAGCTACCAAGGATTGAGCTCAGGTTTAAAGTAGTCCTTTACTGAACCTAATAAGAACAGTGATAATATTACTTTTGGAAGACTTCCATTCACAAGTAATAAACCACGTCCTTACATTTATTTTACATGTGTTGAAAGGGGTAGCCTAGCAAGAAGGAAGCAAAGAGAAAAATATGCTTGTGTAGTGAGTGCAGGACAAGAAATGGTGATGAGGATGTAATATGTGACAAGTATGTCACAGCTTCTCAATTCACTTTAGAATCTTTTCTCTGTAATAAAGTTGGGGGAATTTAATTATCAGTTTGTCCAACATGCTGCTTGAATCTGTATGTGTGCCAGAATGTGCTTGTAAATAAACTCATTTTAACATTCATTGGCTCACACATTTTTTACCTGAAGTCAGAAGTGGGGGAAACTGTATTTACAAATATTTGTACATCTACTTCATAACACTGCTTAACTTTATTGGCGCACAACCACCAACACAGAAAACCACCTGTTATTAGTGCCTCAAGGAAAAAAAGACACTGCAACAAAGTGAGACTATTTTTTTTTGGTATCACATCTATCTTGCACTTTTTGTGCAATGTAGACTTCTACCCATTAATCGTCTGAAAGGCAGCATCCCATCAGATTATTCAGGAATGAAGAAAAGCAGGATCGGCGCCACTGGCTTGAAATTCAAACGGTAACCTATAAACGCAGCAAAAGTCATAGGACTATATCTACCAAGCAAATCAAATTATTCCTCAATATGGGCAATCCTAAAGCCTTTCATTCGGTTGAACGTCTACGTAAATCGTTGTCGTTACAAAATGTGTGCTGTGATATCATTAGTCCAATGTGCTTAATGGACAAACATATCTACAATCCTCCCACGCAGTATAAACATGAATTGTGTCCGACAATGGCATGGTGCCTTTGTGCAGAGCATTTTCCTGCAGCTTCCAAGAATACATCTGCAAGCTGCACCCAATATAGAAGGCGTGTGCCTGTGTACAGTAGGAACACTGTACTTATAAATAAACAAGCTCCTACTGGCAGAGGTGTAGTCAGAATGGAACACACTTCACCACATGACTATTTGGTGAGGACCCAATCAAATACAGTGTTTCAATTTGCAGGAGCAGTGTGAAACGCCATCCCATCTCCATTTACCATAAAGTCAGATGAATTTGCAAAGCATTTCAAATGTATACGGTGTAGACGGGTAATCGATTTCTATAAAACTGCGCTGATGGTGTAGGACGTTGTAAGACTAAAACAAGTTGACAAGGGAGAGCGAGGGTGAGACAGGCAGTGGAAGAGCAACCGCGCGTGGCCACGCTAATTACAAACAGATGGCCCCTGCGTGCAGCTGCTGGCTCCGGCAAGGTGGATGCAGCCACATGCACAAGTGTGTGGAAAAGAGCAGACCAATTTCTAAAGGTAATCTCCTAGAGCAGCGCATGCGCACTGCGCTAGGTTCGACCTAAAAACAGAGAGAAATAAAGATATTTCTCCTCATTACACCTACCTTGGGTAAGCGCAGCATTTTGGTGCATTCACAGGTCTAAAAGTAATGTAAATCTGGGAATGCATCAAAATCCATGAGAGTTGCATGGGAAAACCAACGCACCACTCATTGAATGCCTCCTTGGGGCAGATTAATGCAACCCAGCTATATGCGCTGTGTTGTGTTACTCTAGATTTATCAAGCCACTCAAGGTCATGCAAGATGGCCTTACATGGCTTGATAAACCGCAATTTAGGGTTGCGTTGTGCATGCACCATGTTGGTGGTGCAAAAGCAACACTACTCATACATAAATATGGCCCTTATTTCCTTTTTCTTTGGACTTCTACTGAAGTCTGATCATGATAACATCTTCTTTATGCTCCAGAATTAGAAACCCTTGATAGATGGCCTATATCTGGCTTATGTTTAGAATAGAGAAGGGAAGTTCTTTATTGAACACCTGTTCACTTTTATTTGTTACTGTATAATTGTGGCTATCACAATTCTGTATAACATTCTGTTGCGTCTCAATCAACTGAGATATTTCCCTTTGTCTACTGTACTAATGTTAATGTTATTGATATTTCTAAAGCGCGAACTGCTACCCAAGGGTGTCCTGGCGCTGCATGAAGTCCTACCTGGGTCCAAATGTGAGAGAGGGGAGGTAAACCAGTAACTGAGCCTCGCTAGCAAAGAGACAAGTCTTCAAAGCCTTTCTAAAGGCCAGTAGGCTTGGCAGGGCTCTAAGATGCATCGGAAGTCCATTCCATGCCTTAGCAGCCCCGACCGTGAGGCTTCTTCCCCCCCAATTGGCTTTTTTTACAAAAAAAATTCTAATGTACTTATTGAATTTACTTTTGACTGGCATATTTTATGGATTGATTGGTAATTCAAATAAAACCCTAAAATCATTTTTAGCTATTCCTGGTCCTCATTGTCTTTCACTTGGTGCTTCATGTAAGCTATCAAAGGTTCGTACGACGAATGGGTAAAAATCTTTGGCGAATGGACTACGAGATATGTTGCAAAGCCAAGTGCTCCAGCGACTCCAAAGCAATGGAGTAGAGCTTGCCATCAGATAAACTGAGGATGATGCAGGACTTAATAGCACAGGTGCTGACAAAACAAATGTCCCTGGGGAGACAGCGTTGGCAATGACTGGAGCATCAAAGCCCCGCCACCTGATAGAGATGATGGACAGAGTTAAAAATTTGCAGATGTGGCAGACATTCTTGATGGCATACAATGGAGTCACAGTGTGTCAAGATTAAGTCCCTATGTCTTGAAAGCCCTTGATATTCTCAGATGTATCTGGACGGGGGGGGGGGTGTTGTACTGGAAAGGATGAAGTGCAGAAGCATGGCTAGAGGCATGGAGAGAGAAGCAGTGTAGTATTGCCTTCCTGGAATGAATTGTTCACTGTGACATGGCAGTACTATTGTAGGGAGGTAAGCTGTGAGACCAAAAAGGGGAATTCAGCATTCTGGATCGATAATGAGGCAGTAGTGTATTTAGTCAAAAGACAGGCCACGACAGATCACCATGAGCCTGTTACATGAATTTGGTTTTCTGTGCTTACGTTGGAATATCCAATTGAATGGATAGGTATATTCCAGGGTTGGAAAACCAGGTGGCTGATGTTCTGTGTCTCATTGGCAGTGGTTTGGCACCAGAGGCAGATGAAGCAACGACTACAGTACATCTATAGATGTAGAACATTAGTTGATAGGCCAGAAGGCTGATGTGAAAAACTTTGGCAGATCCCACTAGATGGTCATACCGGGTAGTGTGGAGGAAATTAATGAGGTCAGCAACAACCAGGAGGGGCATTACAAGATATTGGTTACACCAAAGACAGGCTAACGCAGTGCGATTTGTGATGGGGTTGATTGACAAACAATTGTTTGTCTGTGACAACTGCTGGGAAATTGGCAGGTATAGAATTTTATAGAAAATGTTTTTGGCCTATGAGCCGGAAGAGTGGAATTTGTCAGGAAGATCTTGGAATGATGGTCAAGGCAGCAAAGGATAACAGTGAATGAGAGGTGTGCAATTATCATAGATATATTGGGCACAGTGCTGCAATAGGCAAAATCTGCATGCACATCCATCTGGGAACTCTTCCTGTTAAGGGCCGTGTTTGTGCTTATGTTTTTTGGGGAGTTCAGGGTGTTAGAGTTAGTGAGGACCAAGGCAGTTGGTGGTCTTTAAAGGGAGGATGTAGGGTTACACAGTTTCAGGGTACCGATGTACTTGAAAAGGAGCCAGATAGATCAGAAAGGAAAGGGCAGTTTGTTTTCCAAACAAGAGGGGGTTTAAAAGGATAGAATTTTGTCAGGCACTCTTTCATATAGGAGCAGCTACAGAATGGTTCGAGAAGGGATTAGAGGAAAGGTTGACTAGGCAATTAAGTGGTGGAAGAGCGAATGCATGTGGGGATATGTTAGACTGTGAAGGGGCTGAGAGGGGACTGAAGGAGTGTTCATTTGATCCACGGGTGGGAATCTGAGGTGAATATGTGTGAGAAAGTGCCCTCTTTCTGCATGGTTGCCCCCACTTTTTGCTGAACTGCTAATGTGTTTTGACTGATTGTGCCTTGGGGTCCTGCCAATCAGGTACCCAGGGCCTATGTTATTTCCATTAAACCTCATTGGAGACCAAACCCAATTGGCACTCTCTGGCCACAGGTCAGTCCCTGGTAAAGTGTACCACAGGTACCCAGGGCCCTGTGGCCAGGAAAGGCCTCTAAGGGCTTCAGCACTTATTGTGCCGCCCTTAGATTGCCTGTACCCTAACACTCACAAACTGCCTTTGCAGGCTGCATGTTTTGGTGCAGAAGAATGTGAAAAGTCGACATGGCACACATCCCTGTGTGCCATGCCTACAACCCACTGCCCTGGCATAGATCAGTCACCCCTCTAGCTGGGTGCACTACACCAGTGGTGAGCCCTGTACCTGTACAGGGGCATGAGCCATGTACCCTTACAATGTCTAATCCAATTCTTAGACATTGTAAGTGCAGTGCTGCCATTAAGCGTATATGATGCTGAGAGTTTGTCATTACAAACTCCACAGTACCATAATGGCTACACTGAAAACTGAGAAGTTTGGTATCAAACTTCTAATGAAAAATACACACAGAGGGCATCTTAGAGATGCCCCCTGAAAAACAACCTAACACTAGTGTCCAGGCTGAGTGTCTGCTTTCAGCTGCCACCACCAGACATGTTTCTGGACCCCTGGGTCGAGAGCCTGCTGCTCTCAGAGGTCTGAAACAATGCACATCCTGGGACGAGGTGCCAAGCCTCCTCCCCCAGGATAGGCAGGGTCCACGAAGGAGAAGCTTCAAAGGCTTGCCACCTTTGTGAGCGTCCCCAGGCATTTTGCTGCTTCCAGCAACTGGTTACCACCGGTTCTGACCCCCACTTTGGGTGGGAGAACCGGCGGGAAAACCAAGTGAGGAAGGGAGACCTCTGCCAACCCTACCCTTCAAGTGGGGGAGGCGAGGTGAAGCACAACTCTCAGTCCCCGCCATCTTGCAGATGCGGGGGACCCAGTCAACCAAGGTGAGGCTTATGCCCCCCCTCCCACCGCAGGGAGGCATGATAGGGGGTGTACCCACCCCAGGGAAGTGACCCATTGGTCCCAACCTTTTACCTACCTGTAACGCCCCTAAATCTAGTATTTAGGGGCATCCCTAAGCCTTGCTTCCTCATACAACAAACTACAAGAAGAAGAAGAAGGACTGAACAGCCGTGCCAAAGCTAAGAAGAGAAGGACGCCCACTGACTTGGCCCCAGCCCTACCTGCCTGTCCCCACCTCGAACCTGCTGAAGCTAAACTCCGATGTGTCCTGCAGCCAGCAGCCTCAAGAACCATGAGGACCTGCCCTGCCTTCAAAAGAAAAGACTCTGTCTCCCGTGAACACCGGATTTGTTCACCAACAGACTCCACCTTTGGCAAGATTCCCAAGTCTGCACCACTCTGCACCCAATGCCCACGGCCCCAGTTCGAGTGGCCCAACACCACGAGGAGGTCTCCCCGCCGATCCTGACTCTGGTGATCCCTGACCTGTCTCAAGCCTCCAGCCGACGCCTGCAGCCTCAAACCTGAAGGTCCCCCCAACCGTGACCAGGAGCAGGTAAGAAGATCCGACCCTAAAAGACTCCCCTGCACCTAACACCCCACAGCCTTTGGTGTTCCAACCAACAGTGTCTAACCAACCCCCCGCATCCCAACTTACCTCTCCAAGTGGTGCTTGCATCCAGAAGACCTTCGTCCCGAGCCTGCAGTGTGTTTGCAAACTGGAGGCTCCCAAGTGAAAGCTTCTAGGCACCCGACGCCAAAACAGCACCCTGCAACCAGCCGCCCCAGTTCCTCCGATGGTGCACCTTTTGTGCTGACTTGAACCTCCCATTTGCCCTGAGTTTAAGCCCAGGAACTTTGCACCCACAACCTTGTGGCCTGCTCGTAAGCAGCCACCAACCGGAGGCCCCCTATCACCAATTGGATAACATTGGGCCTCAACACTCTGCACCTGGCTGCCCTAGTGCTGCTGCGGGTGTAACAAGAGTGCATCCTTGACCCTGGGGGATCCCCGAGTCTACTCCCAGAATACCAACTCCCACAACCGAACACTTACCTTTGAACCGATAACCCTACTTTCCTCCATAGGATAGCATTGACTGTTTTTCTTTGAAAAGTTTGAAGTTGGAAAACATATTGCATTACTACTGTAAATTATTTATTGCTTACTTGTGCCAGGCTTGCTTGGTTCTAGAAAATAAAATACCTAAAAGAATATTTTTGTACAAAACCAATCGGTCTGAAGTGCAGTCTTTGAGTGTGTGATATTATTTGCTGATTGAGCGTATACAACAAATGCTTAACACTACCCTCTGATAAAGCCTCACTGCTCGCCGACACTACCACAAATAGATACTAAGGCACTATCTACTTTTACTTCTGCCTACCTTTGGGGTTCCACTGGGCTCTGTGCGCACTAAACATCACTTTGGTATAGTATATACAGAGCCAGCTTCCTACAGTTCATTCCACAGGCTTGGGCTTAATAAAGATGGTGAAGAAGGAACAATGATGGAGTGTTGGCTAGAATCTGTGGTCTTGTAGACCCAGTGATTGTCCAGGAGTGTGTATAGCGTCCAGGAGAGTGTGGACATGGTTATTAAGGGCCAGGAGATAAGCTAATAGGGAAGGTGGAGGGTCCAGGTGATACGAATAGGTAGGCATCTGGACATAGGGCATGATTGTCCACAGTTGTTTAGGCATGACGGGGTACATCATCATTGCTGGGAAATAAATGTTATGTGGAGACAGTGGGCCCGATTCACAGAACAAACTTAAGACAAAATCCTAAACTTACTACCATCTTGGTATTCACAGAATGCAATTACTACTTCTGGTATTCACAGAATGCACTTACTATTTCTGGCATTCACAGAATTAACTTACTACTTTTGCTATTCACAGAATGGGTTTACGACTACTAACTTTACGTCCGTACTCGGGCCGGAATTTCCGCCTCCGAAGCGGATGGTCCGCACCCGGAGCGGAAAGTCTGCTCTCGGGCCGGAAGTTGCGCTTACGGGCCGGAAGTTGCGCTTACGGGCCGGAAAGTCCGCTAATGGGCCGGAAAGTCCGCTCTTGGGCCGGGAGGTCAGATTTGGGGCCAGACTACATTAACTGTGGCCATTGATCATTTGAGCCAAGGGTAAACACCTGTCCAAGTCCCTACCACCCCCCACCATGCATCAGCTGACACACTTCAGCCAATCCCAGCCAACAGCTCCAGTTTGCCATGATGTTGCTAGTGCCTACCATCCCCCACCATGAACCAGCTGAAGCCAATTAACACTAATTGACCAGCAGCAAAAAACATTTAAAAGCAGCACACAGTGAATTAACAGGTTTGGCCATAGAGAGTTTGTATTTGCAAGCTGACACTGGCTGAGAACAATGGAGCTACTTAAAAGGAAGAGGAATTTCACAGCAGAGCAGACCACCATGCTTGTGGAGTTCATAGTGAGTCACCACAAACGCCTCTATGGACTCCCACCCTACTGCACCAGTGGGACACAGAAGGCAGCCCTGTGGCAGCAATTATCCACTGCTGTCACAGCATTGGGGGAGGAGAGGCGCACAGTCCAGGACATAAAAAAAAAGTGGCAGGATGAGAGGCAGAGGGTGAAGGAGAAATACTCCCGAATTGAATTACATCGGATCCTCCCTGCTGCATACTCTGGACCCCGCATCCGCCTCACCCCACTGGAGGAGGATATCCTGACCACGATACACCCCCACTTGGTCCATGGGCTGCCTGTTAGTAACGTCCGCTACGTGGTACCAGGTAAGTGGGATGAAAAGAAAAAGTACATGAAAAGATTGTCTGTGTTGCACTGTCATTGTGAATAAGGAAGTAGTCCAAAGTGTATATAAAAATTATAGTCAGTCAGAGACTCATGTGTCACCCTCTGTATGTAGCACCACAAGTCCCACAATCCTTAGCGATGGAAATGGCAAATCCCTCCCCCACTTTAGAAAACATGGGCACTGTACTGTTGCAGTAATACACCAGCCTGCTAAGTAGCAATTGACTAATATCAGCAGAGATGCGCCAGTAACAATGCGACACGCAATCCAACTCTTGTGCAACCGCGGATGCGTCACATTTACAATGCAGTGCACTGTGGCGCAGGGATAGACAGATGTGTGTCGCAACTGATGCCATTAGGGGGGTGCTTTGCTGGGGTAGTGTCGCAAGTGTGACGCAAATCCAACAATGTCCATGGACCGCCTACACCGAACGTTCTGTGCCACTCATTACATGTGCCTCAAGCAGGCGTAAGTTTGCATAGCACCACCCTATGAAAAGTGACTCCGTGAAATCTCGTCGATTACACTGCATCACATGTACGAGGCATAACCAAAGAAACGCACACCCTGCCTACATCACAGCTGATGCATGTTTAATGTTGCGCAGGACTGCACAACGTGACACATCCCCATAGATGCATTACGTTGTGAATAAGTCTAAATGTGTCACCTGTATTACCCCACCGCTGTGTCACAGAAGTGACGCAACTGCGGTGTAAATGTATTACAAGGGGCGTGTAAACCTGCCACAAAAAATCCAAGGAGTAAATCACCCTGTGCCAGCTTAAAGCACAAAGCAGAAGGCGAGAGAATCATCAGATCAAAATAGTCATACACCTATTCTGTTCCCCTGCCACGTCATTACATCCCCAATGCACCACTGCTCCTACCTGCCCACTGTTAGCATGCAGAAGAAATAGGGAAATCACAGAAAAGTCCCACAAGCACATTTCCCATTTGTTTACTTTTCTCTCTACTCACCCATTGACACATTCAGCCAGAACACTGACAACTGCCGTAGCAGAGGTCCCTGTATCTACTGTGAGGAATCGCCACCGTACAGAGATAGGCACACCACCCTCACCGACTGGTAAGTCAAAGTGGCCAGGAGATGATCAAAAAGCATAAATTGTCAGGAGTGACTGAGGGACAAATAGTGCCCACATATGAAAGTCAACAAGAGATGAAAAAATAGCTGCATTACTATTGGAGTTGTTAATGGACATCCACCTTTAGCAAATTATAATTGCGAACAGCGAAAGACAAAATATTAAATGTCTTGGCTCATCAACCCTTCGTAATTGTGGAACATGACATGTTTTCCAGCAACAGCCCCAGACCTGGGAATCCAATCCTGTTATCGAGTGCCACAACTAGTCAAAAGGGTGTCCCCACTATGTTGTAATGGTGTCTGTAGACCTAATCAATAAATCTAATTTGCAGAAATGTGGCAATGATGAACAAGAAGTGAGATACCAGGGTCAGTAGTATTGACAATGCATACACTGTCCAACTTTGAATGTTTCCAATATAGATCAAATGCCCAGTCCACACAGCTGGTCATGTACCACTTACATTGGCTGGCTTTTGTGTTGTCCATCAACAAAACACGATAGTGGACCTCACATCATGATCCGTAGACATGTCATTGTGATATAGGTTGCATCCAGGTAGTGGGCCCATTCGAAGTTATGTGGGAGCAATCATGATATTAAGTATAACACACTTCAGCAACGCTGGTGCCCACAACTGCTTGTGCTCATCCTTTGTGCCAGAAATCTAGTGCATCACATGTGGCGGCAGAAATGTAAAGTAGCAAAACACACTTATCATTGTAGGAACAACGAGGTCCTCACATAATCTAAGACACACACTGACTTCTGCTACAAGGTTGGCTGTGACATCTGTTCAGGGCCCACACACTGTTCTGGTGCTGGGCCAAGGGAAGTAAACCCAAGAATAAATCGGGCTGAATGCTCATTAAATGTGCCTTTCACCTCCACCGTATGTTGTATGTGTTGTACAACACTGTTGTCCTGCATCACAAAATGCTCACATATGGCATTTGAACCCATGCAAGATCAGACCCTGGTGGCTAATGAAAGGATGACACAAAATGTATGCCAAGTGAGTGCAGAATGGACATACAATAGTACCATGAGTGATATGAAGTGACCAGAACACAACCGGCTTGCAATTCAATGATCGGAACCACCATGATGAAAATAGCATGGCTGAGGACAACACTGATGCCAGTTGTGTACCTTTGAGATGGATGTAGGGGCTGCTAAGGTGAATCTTCATGCAGTTACACCTGCAAAATGACTTGGCTGAAGAGCAACACTCTAATCCAGTGCAGGCGGAAAGCATCAAAGCTTCTCAGCCTATCCGCAATGTGTGAGCATAACCAAACGTTACATTCTGCTTGCCTTCTCTCCTACCGTATTCACATGTATAGGTGAGTGTCTGACATATGAGGTTTGGATGTCTGCTGTACAAGACACGAATCGTAGTCAGCTAAGTAGTACCATGATCTTGGAAATAGAGTACGCAAAGAGAGGACACTCAAAGGATGGACCTAAGACATCTGTGTTCTCTCATTCAAAAAAGATCTGTGTGACTACATGCGTGGGGAAACACAAATGAGCAACATCATGTCCCTGACTATTGCACATCTCACACATGAACCCCTTTCTGACTTGTCAACAGACATTAGACTCTCGAAATATGTAAGTCTGAATGGCAAAGGTGAAAGCAGTGTAATGCGGAGGATTCCGGGATCATTCATCCCTTCCTATCAGTAACGTTCTCATGCAAGTGTGTCTGTTGATGTGTCATCTTAGTGATGTCAGTGCTGTGTGGAGGATACGGCTGGCAACTGCTGCATGTGAGCAGGTGCACACATAAATTTGATACTTGTACAGCACACTACTCACCCGCAAGGGTCTCAAGGCGCTTGTACGAATACCGCTGTGGAACCCATCCTGGCTTTCCCTGTGAGGCGTCCACTCCTGCGCACCCCCAAGGTGGAGGCCAGGCATCCTTAGCGTTGTGGGGGCCGTTGTGGAGATTAAGCAAGCTATTGCCCAGAGTTGCAGAGTGGGACTCAATGATTGGAATGGCACCGAGGCGAGAATTATCAGGTCCGTGGAATTTTTGAGCCCAAGACCCGCCGAGGCGGGGAATTGAACCCTGGTCCCGGGCTAGACCTCTGCATCAGGGTCTGCCACTCCAATCATTGAGCCACACTTCTCCACATGTGAAGTTCAGGAGCTAAACATGCTGCACATTGTTCTGGATTACCCACAAATGGTCATTGAGAATGACGTTGGCTCAGAGCTACCATCTGTGGTTGAAAAATATAGACCTGTATGTCTCATCACAGCTGCTGACAGGATGACATCACAGCAGCGGACACCATCCCGGGGACTGCATAACATCCTGGCTGCAGCAGTGAAACCCTCGCGCACCTGTCCTTCAGGTAATTCTACCATGAGGTGGTAATTCTAGCATGAGGTGTGTCTGTTGATGTGTCATCTTATTGATGTCAGTGCTGTCTGGAGGAAACGGCTGGCAACTGCTGCATGTGAGCAGGTGCCCACATGTAAAGTTCAGGAGCTAAACATGCTGCACATTGTTCTGGATTACCCACAAATGGTCATTGAGAATGACTTGTTGGCTCAGAGCTACCATCTGTGGTTAAAAAATATAGACCTGTATGTCTCATCACAGCTGCTGACAGGTTGACACAACAGCAGCGGACACCATCCCGGGGACTGCATGACATCCTGGCTGCAGCAGTGAAACCCTCGCGCACCTGTCCTCCAGTTAATTCTAGCATGAGGTGTGTCTGTTGATGTGTCATCTTATTGATGTCAGTGCTGTGTGGAGGAAACGGCTGGCAACTGCTGCATGTGAGCAGGTGCCCACATGTAAAGTTCAGGAGCTAAATATGCTGCACATTGTTCTGGATTACCCACAAATGGTCATTGAGAATGACATGTTGGCTCAGAGCTACCATCTGTTAAAAAATATAGACCTGTATGTCTTATCACAGCTGCTGACAGGATGACACCACAGCAGCGGGCACCATCCCGGGGACTGCATGACAGCCTGGCTGCAGCAGTGAAACCCTTGCGCACCTGTCCTTCAGGTAATTCTGGCATGAGGTGTGTCACTAGCTTAGACTCCGAAGCCATGACAGAGAACCAGATTCCCCTCTGCATGTAATCAGCAGTTGTTGTTTACAAAGTGAAATACAAATCAGGAGTGTCATGTGCCTGTCTGTCAATTAGTGATGCAGATCATTGAGAATGTTGTCCCTTCCCTCTACAGCTGCTGGATCAGGGACAGCTATGTCTATAAAAGCTGTGAGGAGACAGGTCCAACAGGTGACACTAGGGGGGAACACCAATGGACAGAAAGTTGTGGATGGAGCTGGTGAGTTTGCTTGTATCATGTACATCTCTGTGTAACACCTCAGTGCTATGGCGTGAGCTGTCATTTGTGGTGGTATCCTACAAAGGTCACATGATCCTCATCTGTTGATGCAAAGTACAGTTAATACAAACCCTTGTGTTGCACCACATGTTATACCAGGTCAATCCCTAATACGGTTGCAACCTCTGTTCCAGGGGATGCTGAGGACGAGGATGACAGGCCTATGACCAGTGCGGGCCGACGGGGAATCAGAGGGGAGAATCCCCTGATCCTCCAAGCAGTGATGTCGGCAGCAAGTACTGCTCAAGAGGAGGAGGAGGATGAATTTCCTGAGGACGTCGACTTGGTGGATGATGAGGACAACATGTCTGATGACGATACAGATGCCAATGCGAGCTTTCATGCCAGATTGGCAAAATCGGTCAGGGCATGCCAAGCAATGTTCGTCAGCCTCCTCCCAAGCAAAGCATGGTCTGTCCCCAGCATCGACCAAATCAGCCACAGCTCCCACGCATCACAACACAGACATCACTCCCTCACAGCCCTCACGTCCAGGACCAACATGGTGGTTCCCCTACCCGCTCTTCCCTAGACAGTGTATCCCTGCCATCCTCTCCACCCCTGGGCACAATTCTCCTGCCCACAGGCTCCCACCTGCCACCCCCTCCCCTGCTGTTGGACCTGCACGTCCCATCCATGGCAGACAGCTGCAGAGAGGGCCTGCACCTGGCTATGATGGCCAGTGGGAGCAGGACTTCTACCAAAAGCAGACAGATGTGAGGCAGGACATTAGTGCCATAGGGGCTACCCTGTCCGACATGTCGGAGTCCCTGCAGGACATGGTCCACTTCCCTCAGGTGGTGGACAGGCTGAGCCAAGTTTTGGATAGGATGGATAGGACTTGGCAGGACATGTCCAGAAATATGTGAGACATGATATCCATCCAAAGGGAAGAGAGTGAAAATCACCATGCCTTGGCCATGAAGATGATGGAGGGCATATTGAAAGTGATCCAAAGTCTTCCTTCACGGTCAATGCAGGGAGGGGAGCCATCATATCTGCCCACAGGACAGCACATCCCCACACCTGTACCAACTGCACAGCAACAGAGCAAAGGGAGACATCCACACCAGCGGGCTGAACTGGCACTCCCACCACCAATCCCTGTACAGGCAGTCCTGCCACCTGCACAACCACCACCACCAACCCCTGTGTAGGCACTCCCGCCACCTGCACAACCACCACCAACCCCTGAACAGGCACTGCCACCACCTGCACAACCACCACCAACCCCTGTACAGGCACTGCCACCACCTGCACAACCACCGCCAACCCCTGTACAGGCACTGCCACCACCTGCACAACCACCGCCAACCCCTGTACAGGCACTACCACCACCTGCACAACCACCACCAACCCCTGTACAGGCACTGCCACCACCTGCACAACCACTAATAACCCCTGTACAGGCACTGCCACCACCTGCACAACCACCACCAACCCCTGTACAGGCACTCCCACCACGTGCACAACCTTCCCTTGTCCAGGCACAAACATCAAGTGTGCATACACCATCTTCCCCAGCACATGTAGATGTCCCGGGACAGTCCCAAGGACAATACCCACCTCCACGTAGGCGATGAGCCAGACCTGAGCACTCCAAGCGGTCATCTCCCCCCAAATTGCGATGTCGCAAGCACGATCGCCAGTGACAGGATCCCAAGACAATGTAACCACGTGAATGTGTGTTGAACAGATAAAGACCTACAAAAAAAAGATTCTGTTGTGTATCATGTCCTGTGTAACGATGTAGGTGGCCTAGAGATGTGAGAAGGTATGTGTGTGTGTGACACAGTTACAAGTGTAACCCATCATTGCAACAATCCATTATGTGCATTGCAGATGACTCACCAAATATGTGTCCATATTCTGAACCAGACATTCAAAATGAAGTCAAACAAGTTGAAGTAATTAGAATTCCTCATTGAAATTTATGAAGGTACAAAAGAACAACCGTCCGTTTGGAAGGGAGAAAGGAAAACAAATGATGGTCTTGATGCAGAGGGAGAAGGTAACCTGGATTGGGGTGGTGCAAAAAAAATATAACACGTCAGGGAGCGTCAGGGAAAACAGTCTATTTACAAGGGGAAATGGAAATAATAGTTCACGTCAACGTGTCCGTCAAAAGTCAAGTGTCCTTCTGGTCATCCTCTAGGACCACAATGTCCAGATCCTCTGAGTCCGATGCAGGCACACGTCTGGTGGGTGCAGGAACAGGCACCACTTGTGTTCGTGACACACGAGGAGTATGGGGGGAAACAGTGTGGGGCAACAGACAGGGGGAGTCATTGACGGTGGTATGGGAAGGGATTTGGGAGACAACAGACGACATGGCTGTGGTCAAAGAATTGATGCTGGTGGTGAGGGTGGCCAGAGATCGGAGAATGTCCTCTCGCATCATGCGTAACTCCATACACACTTGTAGCATGATGCGAGCGGACATGTCTTGCTGACCCTCACACATCCACGTCCACTGGCACAGCCACAGGAGGAACAACACCGGGAGGGGCCTAGGGGGGGACAGGAGGGATGTAGTGCCTGAGGTCTGGAGCCAATGATGTTGTCGAGCTGGCGGCTACGATGAGGGGGACTGGTTGCAGGGGATGCAGCTGGAGTCCCCGATGGAATGGGGGACTCTAGAGATGGGGAGGGGCTGATGGCAGGCACAGATTGTGTGTTGGCCTGCCCCGAGGATACCTCTTCAGGGCTCACAGGTGAAGAGTCTTGGGGAGAGTAGCTCTCCACCACATCAAGGGGCGAGGTGTCGTGTTCACCCCCCCTTCAATGTCCGCAGCCTCCACCCGGGATGTAGCACCAGCATCAGGGTGTCTTGATGTTGAGGGTCCCTCCTCATCCTCCAATCAATCAATCAATCAGGAACATTTGTAGAGCGCCCTACTCACCCGTGAGGGTCTCAAGGCACTGGGGGGGGCGCTACTGCTCGAAAAGCCAGGTCTTGAGGTGCTTCCTGAAGGAGATATGGTCCTGGGTCAGTCGTAGGGGGGTGGGGAGGGAGTTCCACGTCTTGGCCGCCAGGTAGGAGAAGGATCTTCCTCCGGCGGTGGTTCTGCGAATCCGTGGGACGGTGGCGAGGGCGAGGCTGGCGGAGCGGATCTGGCGGGTAGGTGTGTAGAACGTGAGGCGGGTATTGAGGTATTCGGGGCCCATGTCGCGGAGAGCCTTGTGGGCGTGGGTGAGGAGTATGAAGGTGATCCTCTTGCTGACGGGGAGCCAGTGCAGGTCTCTCAGGTGTGCAGAGATGTGGCTGTGTCGGGGAATGTCCAGGATGAGTCGTGCAGCTGTGTTCTGAATGTGCTGGAGTCTTTTCTGTAGTTTGGCGTTGGTCCCAGCGTAGAGGGCGTTCCCGTAGTCCAGTCGGCTGGTGACGAGGGCCTTGGTGACTGTCTTCCTGGTTCCAGTGGGGATCCACCGGAAGATCTTTCGGAGCATGCGGAGGGTCTTGAAGCAGGAAGATGTAACGGCGTTGACTTGCTTGGTCATGGTGAGGGAGGAGTCAAGGATGAATCCCAGGTTGCGTGCGTGGTCCGTGGGCTTGGGGGCAGTGCCCAGGGCAGGGGGCCACCAGGAGTCGTCCCAGGCGGAGGGGGATGGTCCGAGGATGAGGACTTCCGTCTTGTCTGAGTTCAGCTTCAGACGGCTGAGCTTCATCCATTCCGCGACGTCTTTCATTCCTTCCTGGAAGCTGGCTCTGGCGGTGGCGGGGTCGTTGGTGAGGGAGAGGATCAGTTGGGTGTCGTCGGCGTAGTAGATGATGTTGAGGTTGTGTTTGCGTGCGATGGCTGCGAGGGGGCTCATGTAGATGTTGAAGAGGGTAGGTCTGAGCGAGGATCCTTGGGGTATGCCGCAGATGATCTTGGTGGCCGCTGCGCGAAAGGGCGGGAGACGGAGACTCTGAGTTCTGTCCGAGAGGAAGGAGGTGATCCATTCCAGGGCTTTTCCTTGGATCCCGGCGTGGTGGAGGCGGGTTGTCAGGGTGTGGTGGCAGACAGTGTCGAATGCGGCCGACAGGTCGAGGAGGATGAGTGTGGCAGTTTCACCATTGTCAAGCAGGGACCTGATGTCGTCGGTGGCTGCGATGAGGGCGGTCTCGGTGCTGTGGTTCATTCGGAATCCGGACTACAATGGGTCGAGGGAGCTGTTCGTCTCGAGGAAGGTGGTCAGCTGTTTGTTGACGGTTTTCTCGATGACTTTTGCGAGGAAGGGGAGGAGCGAGATGGGACGGAAGTTCTTGAGGTCTGTGGGGTCCGCGGTGGGTTTCTTCAGGAGGGCACTGATCTCTGCATGCTTCCAGCTCTCCGGGAATGTGGCGGACATGAAGGAGTTGTTAATGATGTCCCGGAGTTGGGGTGCGATGATGGTGTTGGCTCTGTTGAAGATGTGGTGTGGGCAGGGGTTGGCTGAGGAGCCGGAGTGGATGGTGTTCATCATGTGGGTGGTGTCTTCCGTGCTGATGGGGTTCCAGGTGCATAGGGTGGTAGTGGGGGGCGTTGGTACAGTGGCTAGGTACGTAGGCTGAGCGCCGAAGCTGTCGTGTATATCGGCGATCTTGCGGTGGAAGAACGTGGCGAGTGAGTCGCAGAGGTCTTGTGATGGCGTGATGTCGTTGTTGCTGGCGCTGGGGTTGGAGAGCTCTTTGATGATGCTGAAGAGTTCCTTGCTGCTGTGGGTGTTGTTGTCCAGTCGGTCTCTGAATGATGTCCTTTTGGTGGTGCGGATCAGCTGGTGGTGTTTGCGGATGGCGTTCTTGAGGGCTGTCCTGTTTTCTGTACGTGGCGCCAGGCTTTTTCGAGGGTGCGGCTGGATTTCTTGGAGTCTTTGAGATCGTTGGTGAACCATGAGGCTTTCTTGCTGTGGGGATTGCTAGGGGGGTTCTTCAGTGGTGCAAGAGCATCAGCGCAGTTGGTGATCCACTGTGTGAGGTTGCGGGCTGCTTCGTTGGGGTCTGTAGTATTGGTGGGCTGGTGAAAAGAGGGTGGAGCCGCCGCCGCACTGGTGGCCTCGCGCTCCAGACCTGGTTCTGCTGCCCTTCCGTTTCGCCAGCTGTGCCTGCTGAAATGTAAGCAAAATCCTAATGTTATGGTTGTGTCATGCAGGACGAGACACATACATAAAGGAGCCAAGGTCAGACTTATTTTCCTCTGATCACACTCTATAGTTGTCAGTGTCTATGAGCTCACATTACGTGTATGTTCACTGTCATTTACTGGATTGAGTCTGACATGGCCATCTCACATGGAAGTTTGTGGCTTACACAACTGTATTGGCCAACCTTCAACCTGGCATTCTGGTGATCTGTGTGTCCTGCCACTGCTACAAGTGCAGGTTCCAAAAGCAGTCCACCAATGGAGAACATGAAGAGTCCTGATTTCTTGGATTTTGGCCATTTATAGGGAGTCGCAGCTATTTAACGTCTGGACAAGTGTCATCTGCTTTGTAGCATTGTATGGGACAAGACAAGTGGCGAATGTGGGTCACACATCCACAGAGGCTCTGGGCTATTTCTGTAGCTACATTGTGAGTCTAGCCTTTTGCTGTCCCCACACATGATCTGACAATCCAGTGGCACATATTGGCTTTGGTGACTGATATGGTAATGCAGTACACCGCTGAACAGTGGGGGATTGTTGTGACAGCTACCTGTACATGTGAAATATCAAACTGGCCACTGAGGGTGAGGTGTCTGTCAGTGGACACACCTTGCAAATTTAGAAGCGCTTAAGAGTGATGCGAGGATGTCAAAGTCTGTCTTTACTCCATGGCACATGATGATTTGTCACAATTGGAACCCAAACTCTACAAATGCAATGCAAGTCATAGCATCCAATACCCTTTGGCCTGCCATGCGCACACTGGACAGTGTCTGTACCATTGCTCATCCAATGCACACATGATTTCCTAGTGCCAATTGTAGTGGTGCGGGAAGAGCAGATTTCAGTATAAATGCACAATTGGGGCTCATTTAGCCAGTTGTCATGACAAAACTACAACTCCCAAAATGCACTCTGCCCTGTACAGTCCATATGCCACAGTGTGCCTTTTTAAGCTTGGTGACTGCTGCATGGACACGGAATCTGTGAATGGAGGCATCGGGCACACAATGGTACAGCACTGTTTCACTCACATCATACTCCCAGACACATTTAGCATATGATGCACTTACCATGTCCCTGCTGCTCATGCTCCTCCAGCTGAGCATGGAGGGTCAGCCAAGCTGCTTGCAGGACCCTCCTGTACAGTGGGGAGAGGCGAGGACGATGCACACGGTGCTGGGAAGACTGGCCCACCAGCTCCTCAGCCTTGTGTCGGGACCACCGTTTAAGGTCCTCCCAGCGCTTGCGGGATGCCCTCGCACTCCTGGCGTGGACTCCCACTGCACTGCAGCGCTCACTGATGTTGGCCCACAGCCTGGCCTGGTTTGCATTGCTCAGCTGGTGTTCAGGGTCCCCATATAGTTGAGGATATTTGGCCAGCACCCCCTCAGCCAAGATGTCTAACTCACTTTCAGTGAAAAGGGGTGCCTTCTCTTCGTAACCCTTGGCCATTATGGGAAAAATAAGGATGATGAGAGCAGCAGGATGGCAGACGATCTGATGGAGGATGACTCAGAATTAACACAAAATGGCGGCCAACTATTTCCTGTGATGTATTTCCTTCCTCCCACTTCCTGTAAAACATTTCCTGTATGAAATAATGTGTTCCGGGTCATTTTCGGAGTTTACGGCCCGTAGCGCAGTTTCCGGTTCAGGAGCGGAGGGTCCGCACACGCGTATTACGCTCCGTAATCGGGACTTCTGCTTTCGGGCCGTAAACTCCGAAAATGACCCGGGACATATTATTTCATACAGGATATGTTTTACGGGGAGTGGGAGGCAGGAAATACATCACAGGAAATAGTTGGCAGCCATTTTGTATTCATCCAGATCCATCCACAATCCGGAATCAAATCTACTGCCATCCTGCTGTTCTGTTTTGGATAAAAAAGAAATGACAGTGCATGTGAGAATTATAAAAATGTAACAAGAGGGGGAAGAGACCATTTAATGACATTTCTGCACGGATGGGATGGGGGGGGCTGACACAACATCAAACCCCTGTTTCAGTTTCTCCTACTTTGCATTATGGTACATGTAGTCCATATTGGGTGCTCATTAGCAGAGTTGTGTGATGTGTTACGTGACATTGGGGTGGAGCAGTGTGGATATATCACAGACACATGGTGTCTGATTCACCCATGACATCACTCATGTTGTGGGCGCATCATTTGTGGGGTAGTCACATCTGTTGAGCGCGCAGGCCCGACAATGCTATGGTTATGGCCTTTTCTGATTAAGTGACCCATCCTCATGAGGTCCGGCTAGGTCTCTCAGTACATGTATCATTTTCCATCTGTGTCAATAGATTCTTTAGGGACATCCACTACACTGATCGCTGACATGGGCACATGAGCTGAAGCACGCTCAACCTTTTGACTACTGTCAACAGCTGTGATTTACATGCAGTTAGTGTGGCTTGCAAAGTTGTCTCAGGAAGGAATTTATTGACACAGTCGTGTATATCCAAGTTTCATCATTGGCAACAGACAGCAATCCACAGTTAGTCCATTCCACTACAGGTTGCTCATGTGAAAAATGTGGCAACGAGCTGCTCACGGACTTGCATGCCCTGACCTCGGTTATGTGCAATGGCCCAGTTTCCCAGATTCAGAGCTAGCCGAGGTTCCGGCGGTATGTATAAGCCATGCGTTAAGGCAATGTTGTGCAAGACACAACAGGCTAATATGATCTTGCACACGATTTCTGGGGAGTACAGCAGCACACCCTCTGTACGGTCGAGACATCTGAATCGCGACTTCAACAGACCAAAAGTGTGCTCTATGATGGCTCGAGTCCGTATATGTGCCCTATTGTACCTACGCTGTGGTACAGTGTTTGCACGCCTGTAAGGGGTGAGGAGATGTGGGGTGAGTGCATACCCAGCGTCACCTGAGGAGAGGAGAAAGGTCAGTTGGTTACATTTCCCTCTTTGAATTGCACAGGACATGATCTATACTGTATTACATGCAGTATCTGTTGGGCCATGTATGTAGCTTTATAATTCTTATTGTACAATGGTTAATGTTGGGGGGCATTCAGACATTTCAAAAACACATTTTCCTGATTTCTAACGCTTGGAACTTTCCCAGTAGCCACACATGTTGCCAAATTCTCCCCCAGCCATCCGTCGGGCAAGAGGTGACATGCGGAATATGAAGCTGTCATGGGTACTGCCTGGGAACACCGCATGCACATTAATGAACCTCCCACTGGCATCACAGACAGCTTGCACATTGATGGAATGCCATCGGTGTCTGGTGCAGAAGATGTGTGCAATGTGGCGGGTGGCTGAAGGGCCACATGGGTACAATCAATTGCACCCAGCACACGTGGGAATTGTGCAATGAGATAGAAATCTCGTGCTGCCCTTTGTCTCAGGGCCAGTGTACATGTCATTTGTATGTGGTTGTGGGATCTTGCAGTGATGCATCTCAGTACCTGATGCAGGCACCGCGACAGGCTCGCCTGGGATATGCCCACATGGTCACTGGAGACCCTTTGGAAAGACCCAGTGGCAAAGAAATGGAGCGCAGAAAGGATCTTGAGATATGCTGGGATTGCATGTGAGCAGCAGGTCACAGAGTCAAGTTCCTGTTCCCACTCACATACCATATCCAAGATGACTTCTGGAGGGAAACGGTACCTGGCCCTTACATCTTGGCTGGAAATTCCAAATAGGTTGATCCTCTGTCTGAAGATCATCTCTGCTCTCCTCCTCCTCCTCCTCAAGTAGTTTTGCCGCATGGCAAGGGGCATTGCAACAAACACATTCAGTGACATGTTGAAAGGGTTTGTGTGTGTCTGCTCTGCAGTTATACATGCTGCCGAGCTAGGATTGGCTGGAGTGTGTCCGCTGATGCATGGTGGGGGATGGTAGGGACTTGGACAGGTGTTTACCCTTGGCTCAAATGATCAATGGCCACAGTTAATGTAGTCTGGCACCAAATCTGACCTACCGGCCCCAGAGCAGACTTTCCGGCCCGTTAGCGGACTTTCCGACACGTAAGCGGAACTTCCGGCCCGTAAGCGGAACTTCCGGCCCGAGAGTGGACTTTCCGCTCCGGGTGCGAACCTTTTGCTTCGGAGGTGGAAATTCCGGCCCTAGTGCGGACGTAAAGGTAGTAGTCGTAAATCCATTCTGTGAATACCAAAAGTAGTAAGTTCATTCTGTGAATGCCAGAAGTAGTAAGTGCATTCTCTGAATACCAGAAGTAGTAAGTGCATTCTGTGAATACCAAAATGGTAGTAAGTTTAGGATTTTGTCTTAAGTTTGTTCTGTGAATCGGGCCCAGTGTGCGGATATGAAATTCATCAGAGCCAGGATTATTACAGATATGGGAATTGTTCCCCAGCCCGAAACAAAGTGGTTAAAGACACAGAATCATATTTCCTTGTTGCAAAGACAAAAGACGTCAAAGCCAAGAAGCTGGGTACAGATGTGGGGAGATTTAGCTGCAACAGTGCTTATCGTTCCATGGGAAATATTTCATCCAGGATTATTTGTTCACGACCTACTGAAACTTTTGGAATTCAATGTTGATGAATATGGCTACACTTTTACCAATGTCCCAGGAAGTAATTGTGAGAAAGTGCCCTCTTTCTTGCATGGTATGCCCCCACTTTTTGCTGAATTGCTGATGTACTTTGACTGAGTGTGCCCTGGCTCCTGCTAATCAGGTACCCAGGGCCTGTGTTCCTTCCCTAAACCTGCATTGAAACCTAAACCCAATTGGCATCTCTGGCCACATGTCAGCCCCTGGTAAATGGTACCACAGGTACCCAGAGCACTGTGACCAGAAAAGGCCTCTAAGGTCTGCAGCACTTATTGTGCCACCCTTAGAGGTCCTGTACCCTGACACTCACACACTGCCTTTGCAGGCTGCGTGTCTTGGTGCAGAACAAAACAAAGAGTCGACATGGCACACTTCCCTGTGTGCCATGCCCACAAACCACTGCCCTGGCATACGTCAGTCACCCCTTTAGCTGGGTGCCCTATGCCAGTGGTGAGGGTACAGGTGCATGAGACCTGTACCCCTACAGTGCCCAAGTCCATTCCTGGGCCCTGTAAGTGCAGTGTTGCCATCAAGAGTATATGGTGCTGGGAGTTTGTCATTACGGACTCCACAACACCATAATGGCTACACTGAAGACTGAGACGTTTGGTATCAAACTTCTCAGCACATTAAACCCACACTAATGCCAGTGTGGGATTTAATGTAAAATGCACGACAGAGGGCATCTTAGAGATGCCCACTGAAATCTGACCAACTACTAGTGACCTGACTGAGTGGCTGCGTAGGCTGCCACCACCAGACATGTTTCTGGACCCCTGGGTCAAGAGCCTGCTGCTCTCGGGGGCCTGAAACAATGCACATCCTGGGACGAGGTGCCAAGCCTCCTCCCCCAGGATGGGCAGGGTTCACGAATGAGAAGCTTCAAAGGCATGCCGCCTTCATGAGCCTCTCCAGACCATTTGCTGCTTTCAGCAACTGGTCCCCACTGGTTCTACCCCCTACTTTGGGCAGGAGGACCGGCGGGAAAAACAAGTGAGGAAGGGAGGTGTACCCACCTCTGCCAGCTCCACCCCTAAGGTGGGGGAGGCGAGGTGAAGCACAACCTTGAGTCCCCGCCATCTTGAGGATGGAGGGACCCAGCCAACCAGGGACAGGCTCCTGCCACCCTCCCACAGGAGAGTGGCAGAATAGGGGGTTTACCCACCCCAAGGAAGGGACCCATTGGTCCCTGCCCTTTACCTAATTGTATTTCCCCTAAATTTAGTATTTAGGGGGCACGCTGAACCTTGCTTCCTCAGATTAGAAACCACAAGAAAAATGATAAGAAGAAGGACCAAGAGCCGTGCAGAGCTAACAAGAGGATGACGCCCACTGACTTGGCCCCAGCCCTGCAGGCCTGTCTCCCCTCGAACCTGCTCCTGCGAAATCCCGGTGTGTCCTGCAGCCAGCAACCTCACAAACCCCGTAGGACCTGCCTGCCTTCACTTCAAGGACTCTATCTCCTGAGAACACCAGACGTGTTTAAACTGCAGCTTCTAGTGCCAGCCAGGAACCGCGAATCCAGCACACTCTGCACCCGCCGACCCCGGGCCAAGCTCGAGTGAAGCAACACCACGAGGAGGTCCCCCCCAGCGATCCTGACCCGAGATCCGGTGATCCATGACCAGCCTCAAGCCTCCAGATGATGCCTGCAGCCTCAAACCAGAAGACCCCCCCTACCGCGACCAGAGCAGTAAGAAAATCTGACGCGAAAAGGCACCCCTGCACCTGACGCCCCACGGCCCTCTGTGCCCAAACCAGCGGTGCCTAGCCAACCCATGACATCCCAACTTACCCCTTGAAGTGGTGGCCGCACCCAAAAGGTCTTCATCCTCGAGCCTACAGCCTTTCTTCAAACCGGAGGATCTCTATAGAAAACCACAGGGCACCCGATACTGAAACTGCACTCTGCACCCGGCCGCCCCAGTGCCACTGAGGGTGCACTTTTGGTGCCTACTTGTTTCTCCCTTTGCCCTGACCTAAACCCTAGGAGCTTTGCTCCCACCGCCGTGTGGCCTGCTAGCCAGCAGCCACCAACCGGAGACGCCCTATCCTCCGTAGGATAACATTGGGCATCAACACACTGCACCTGGCCTCCTAAGTGCTACTGAGGGTGCAACAACAGTGCATCACTGACCCTGGGGGACCCCTGAGGCTAACCCCAGAACCTTAACTTCCACAGTCGTTTACTTACCTGCAAACTGATAACCTGTTTTTCTTCCATAGAATAACATTGACAATTTTCTTTTGAAAAATCGACTAAGAGGTCTATTATAATGTCGGGCGGATCGCCTCCGCCCGCATGGCGGTGGCGATCTGCCTGATATTATCTCCCGTTCACCTCCCATTTCCCCCGCCATATTATGATGGCAGGGGGTACCGCGGCGGACGGGAAGACCGTCCGCCACTTTTCCGCCGGGTCGACCGGGCGGAAAAGGGTTGAATATGGTGGCGGTGTCTGCAAGACACCGCCATCCATATTACTATGCAGACGGGAAGCAGCCTTTTGCCGCCACGGAAAGGCATGCGGTGTTTGCAGTTGGGGACCCGTTGCAGGCCCCCAGGATTTTGGGGGGGTGGGGGGTGCACATAGGTACCCCCTACATTTGCATGCACAACGTGGCAGGCACCGCGCGGTACCTGCCACGTTGTGCATGCAAATGCACAATGTGCAGCCTCAGCATCATTATGGTGGGCGGTGCTGTGTGCACCGCCCACCATAATGATGTGGGTGGGGGATGCCACCGTGGCAGTGGCATCCTAATTGCCGGTGCGGGACCACCCGCCATCCTAATAAGCCCCTAAGTGTGGAGTTTTGAAAACTTGAAATATTCTTTAAAAATCGTAATAATAACCTAAACACATTTTCTCAACTGTATTCAGGAGATGTCCCAGTGCTGAATCTAGGCATCCAGCACTGAGTTAGAAAAAATATAGTATAAGTTACTTACTTGCAATTATTGAAAAAGCCCATTCATTTGAATGTACCTTACCTGCTTAGGGGCCGATTCCGATTCCGGCCGCGCGCAAAACGAACCGACCGACATGGACCCGGGCCAAATACCGACCGACACGGACCAGCGCCGTACGACCCGTGCAGTACGATGCAACGCGAGTGAATTATAACCGACACGTACGGAATACAAACCGTACGACCGAGCTGGAGGGGAAATAGGGATCCGGACGGAAAACCGACGCGATTTTCACTGACCGACATGAACCCGACCGACCCGTACCCGCGATGTACGATTAGCGCAGTACGATGCAATGGGTCTAAAACCAGACGGACTCGCACGGAGACCAAGCCGCACAGACAACCTGGCACACAAGCAATAGAGACCGCCGCGAACGACGCGTACCAAACACAGAAGACAGGCAGCGTGATCGAGGCGGAGAAGCCCGCACGAGACAACAGCAGCATCAGTTTCCGTCAAATGAACGTCTCCTTCATGCCTACAAAACACAAAGGAAAAAAGACAAAAAAAGGACCAAACAAGCAATGACTAAGCCAATAAATACCCCCCCCCAAAAAAAATTGGACAAAGACACACCAACAACTCCAACTATATAAAGGACTACAATCACTACCATCATCCCTTGCAAACAGGAGACACAGCCAGAAGCAAACACCAGTACACAGCAACCACAGACACACTCTCAACTCACCCATCACACAACTCACACGCCATCAGCACCTCATACAAAAGCACACACACATACACAGCAAAACCAACACCAAACCAACATCACTTGCACCCTCACACACACATCCCCACCACCACCAGCCATCACCATGCCTCCAAAGAAGAATCCAAAGTTCACAGATAGTGAGTTAGAAGTGCTGGTAGACGAGCTCATCAGAGTAGAGCCACATTTGTTTGGTACATTGGTTCAAAGGACCCCCATCTCACAGAAAACCAAGATGTGGGCGAGGATTGTGGACAAGGTGAACGCACAAGCACCAACGTTGCGCACAAAGGACGATATCCAGAACCAGTGGTATGACGTGCACAGGAGGGTCAAGAAACTCATCGAGAAAGATCACGCCTTGAGTCAGCGCACCGGTGGTGGCCCTCTTTCCAAACCAGTCTACTTCAGGACCTGGGAGAAGAAGGTGTGGGACATCCTACCACCAGAGAGCGTCCATGGCCTAACACACATCCCAGAACCTGGTGAGTACACAAACAACATACCCAAGATTGTGTGGCAAGGTGACAGTAAAACCATGCACCGCAAGCAAAGCTACACTAACCAATAGATAATCAACCCAAGATGTGTATGCCAGTCACACAAACACAATACCTGCCATCTCATAGTGACTGGGGCCTGTGTCATGACACGCACCAACCTACAAACAAATAGAGCAAGCCAGTGGCACTAAGCCAAATACACCCAGCCAGACAGTTTGCCACCACAAACACACCACCTCACAGTGCAGCTGACTGTCAGGAAGGAATAGTGGGGATGCAGGTGAACTGAGTGTAGCCAAAAGCATGATGGGGCCTCTAGTCACAGATAATGCCCCTTCCCCCTCCTGATTGGCCCATCAAGGCCCCTCTGAAACATGCCCACATCACAGAGAGTGGAAAATGACTGACAAGATGACTGACACTGGGTCCTGCTGTGGGGGAGCACAAGGCCCTGCTAGGGCTTATGTGCAAATCAGAAGCAGGACACCACTGACTGACATCCTGAAAGACAACTTGCACGCCCTACAATGGAAGCACGTTTCATGATGGGAAGGAGGACTGACAGCCCTGACCATACTACTCAGCCTGGGGATACACCCCCCCCAACACAAACTCCACACAACTCACCGGGTACAATGCATTGACACACACCTCATTGAAATATCAGCAAAAGATACCCCGTACTGGGTGCTGCTGTGTGAAGCACAGGGGCTCACTTTGGACTTGTAGCCAAACAAACACCAGGATTTCACAGTCAGCCATCTTGCCATTGCTGTCTCACCCCCTCACAGGGAAGCAGAGTCAAGAGGGAGGAAGCATGGGCATGCTGGGAAGGGGGGTGTAGCCAAGAGTATGATGGGACTCACAGTCACAGACAAGCTACACCCACCCACAAGGCCCAACAAGATCAAACTGGAACATAGTCGCCTCACAGGGAGTGGGAAGGGACTGACAAGATGTCTGACACTGGGCTCTGTTGTGGGGAGCACAACGCCATGCTGGTACTTGTAGCCAAACAAACACCAGGATTTCACATTCAGCCATCTTGCCATTGCTGTCACACACCCTCACAGGGAGGCAGAGTCAAGAGGGAGGAAGCATGGGCATGCTGGGAAGGGGGGCGTAGCCAAGAGTATGATGGGAGTCGCAGTCACAGACAAGCTACACCCACCCACAAGGCCCAGCAAGATCAAACTGAAACATATTTGCCTCACAGGGAGTGGGAAGGGACTGACAAGATGTCTGACACTGGGCTCTGTTGTGGGGAGCACAAGGTCATGCTGGCAAATGGCCAACAACAATATCAAACTCTGTCTGTGACAAGCTGGGAAAAAGCAGTGTACAGGCAGGCATCTGTTTGAAAAGTAGAAAATGTCATGTTTGTGAACCAACGATGCATGTAGAAACAAAAATCACATTGTGTGTCTCTTCCAAACACAGGTCGTGCTGGGCACCCAGCACCAAATGACGAGGATACCCAGTCCCAGACTCTGGTGGACACTGAGCTCTCTGGTCTGACTCTCACTGTCCTCTTTGGATGACGACGACCAACCTGGTCCCTCCGGTGTGAGCCATCATGCAGCACCAGCAGCAGCAACATCTGCCCCCCCCTGTACCCACGCCTCCAGCATCTGGACACCGACAGGGCACCCCCGCCAACACGGACAGACCAAGGACAATCAACACCCACAGCACAGGGACACAGGACCCCCGGAAGCTACAGCCAACACCACCAGCAACACCACCCAAGGGGTCCCAGTGTCACCTGTGCGTACCGCCGCTGGTCCTGCCCGTGTTGAGAGAGGTGCTGGGAGGGGTGGGAGGCACAGGGCACGCCTTCCAGAGGGTTCTGGACTGCATGATGACCCCCAACTGGCACGCATCTTAGATGCGTACCAGGATAGCACCGGAGGATTTGGCCAGGTAGTGGGGATCCTCAAGGACATGCAACATGAGCAGGTCGCCCACCATGCCCGGATAGAGGCCAAGTGGGATGACATCACTGCGGTGCATCGGGACATACTACAATGCCTCCGCCAGATTAACACCAACCTGTCCACACCCCCCTGTGTGCCCACAACATCTGTCGCAACACCATCTGCCAGCGCCACAGGGAGGGCGGAGGACTCTGGCGGAGAGTCCCCTGCACTGCAGAGGCCCGCACATGAGGATCCCCCCCCCCCGGAAGAAGAGGGGTCGTCCGAAGAAGGACATGTGAGAGGCAGATGTCCCAGCACATCCCCCAGGGCCTCCAAACCTGTTCTGGACAATGTTCTTTGTGCGCAACCCATTCACCTGGTCCAATCGCACACAACTCGCCCACATTACATGGAGGGTTCATGTTGGTCCAATGTAGCAGACAACTGTGAACTTTACTCTGGACATTTCATCTACCAGCACTTCCAACTCCAATGTGAACTTTGGATTCCCAAACCACTGTACAGCACCCACCATCCTGTGCACTTCACTCACACATGTTTGTAAATAAACTCACCAGTACACCATACTTGCCTCTGTTGTGATTCCAACTTGTCATGTTCAGGGAGATGTCGATCTGCTACACAACACAGTGCATGCCAAATACTGCAACAATGTGACCAACGTAAGGTGAGTCATGGTGATGTGACACATGTGAGGGAGACACACCACTATGGCATGCACAGACAACACCAAGCACAGTCAGTGGTAACAAGTCCACAGGTGAGGTAAGCAGGTGTTACTCAGATGTGGGAAGACAGACAACACACATAACAAAGCGTAGCACAGGTTCATTACACCTCAGCAACACGTTTATTCCACAATAGTTGCACGGTAATTCTACGTAACAGTGGACACACGCTCACAATGTGTTGGAGAATGGAAGTCCAGGGATGTGTGGTACATCAGTTGATGGGAATTGTCAACTTCCACACTGGTGTTGGCTTCTGGGTGTTGGGGGTCAGTGTCGACCACACAACAGGCAAAGGACCCTGGGAAAGACAGACAAGATACAGTCAAAAGCACAGAAGAACAGGAGAGAAATGCAATACACATGCACAAAACATGTTGCAAAACACCTACACAAACACTAGTTAGCAGTACTACCCTATTGTGGAGTACACACCAGCTGAATGAACACATCACAGCACGCATCCAGTCAAGTGGCACACAGACACACTCAGACAGCAACAGAGCTGGCTCAACACATTCCAGGCTACCTCCATACATTCACATAACAACCCTGGAAACTCACATTCAGGTGAAGAAGTTGTTGATGAGCTGGGAGCGGACGTCACCATCATCTTCATCATCACTGGCATCTTGGCCCAGGCCGGGATCCTACACAGGTGCCGGACGTTGGTCGTCGTCATTGTCATCCTGGATGAGAGGCACCTCCTTCCACACCGCCATCTTGTCTAGCATGCAGCAAACCAGTATTATTTTGCACACCTTTGCAGGCTCATATGGGAGGGCACCTCCGGTCATGTCCAGGCAGCGAAAGCGGCTTTTCAGGAGGCCGAATGTCCGCTCAATCACCCTCCTGCTCCGACCATGTGCCTCATCGTAGCGCAGGTCGGCTGGTGTCACAGGATTCCTGAGGGGTGTCAGCAACCACAGCATGTTGGGGTATCCAGAGTCACCTACACACACAAAAAAGAACAAGTAGCTGTGTTTTGTAGGAGTGCGGAATACAACACTGACAAACACACACAATGAGAAACAGTCAGTACACACCGACAAGCAAGGCACGCTGAGCTGGCATCTGTGACATCAGCTTTGCAATGCGACTACTCCTCATAATGTAGGCATCATGCGCCGAACCAGGGAACCGTGCACACACATGTGTGATCAACATGTCAGCAAGACAGACCACCAGAGCATAGATCGAATGGTAGTGCTTCCTGTTCCGGTGTGCTTGCTCATGTGCCTGTGGTGGTATCAGGGCAACATGTGTCCCTTCAATGGATCCAATGACGTTTGGCATCCTCCCCAGTGTATAAAAGGCATACTTAATTTCAGGGAGTTCATCTTGGCTCGGGAACTTGATATACAGGTCGAGGAATTGCAACATCCCCTCCAAGACATCGCGTAACGTTTGCGACATACCACCAGCAGTAGCCACAGTGTACTGGAAGGTACCGGTAGCAAAGAAGTGCAGGGCTGCCATCACCTTCACCTCCGGGGTCAGTGCTGTAGGGTATGTTCGGCCAGGTAGCAGATGTGGCGTCAACTGCTCTGCCAACTCCTCAATCAGTGGCCTGGTGAAGCGGTACCGTCTGATACTGTCGCGTTCCTGCATGGTTGCAAGGTCTGGGAACGGACGTTGGACAGCTGGTGCCCTGCAGTGCAGAGATGCACCAAGGAAGATTGTCAGTACATCCACCCATGTGGCCATGACCACGATCACTATCACATGCTAGCTCATGACATTACACAATGTACTGAGGTGTGTGCTGTTGGTCATGGACACATAAGTTACCTATGAGACCACCACCTCACATCTCAATTCCACATGTCCGCATGAGTGCCATGAAGTGCAATGGGCTAATCATCTGGCTGTTTCACCCATCCTATGTGCTGCTGCAACGTTCAAAAAACCCACCCCAGTGACAAATGAGGACTCATGTCTCCCAGGCATCACAGATCTTTGCCATGCAGAAACCCAGGCTCCCTGTATTGCCACATCAACACAGCAATGGACATGGCGTAGCACGTACACACCACAAGGCAAGTGTAAGTCCCACAGGTAGTGGTCACTGTTGTTCCTGCCGGCCCTACATGTACATCTCTTAGACACACACCCCATCAAGGTCGATGCATATACCACATGGATGTGGAGACTGTCACCCATTGGTAACATGTGATCAGACACATCTGAGACACAACATGCACACAGACTGTGGGTGCACATCAGTATTGGGGCTACAGGTCTCACTGTGACGGACATGCCTTCACCCCCAGGACTCAGGGTGTATGTGACATGTCTTAAACATATCCAACCTGACACTGTGGCCTTCACTCATGCGCATTACTGTCCAATTGCACATCACAGTGGTAATGTGCACAACACACAAAGGACTCTGCCCCCATAGACAAGATAACAGGCTGGGAGTGGCTGCACAAAGTGCCAGACAAATAAACAGCTGTGGCACCCTCAAACACCCAGGGAATGCAGCTTTACATGCCATGGGACACTGTGTGGCCAATGCTATAGTGTGGCAGGTGTGCGTAGGTGTCCATGGCCAGTATATGTGTGTTGCATCCGTCTAATAGTCACACTAATGAGGTCTGACGCGGGTGACAATGCGTATGCATTGCACGGTTCATGACCGAGCTGTGCGTACGCTTTGTCATTGAATCCAATGAGGTCCGACGTGGGTGACAATGTGTACGCATTGCACGGTTCATGATCGAGCCGTGCGTATGCTTTGTCATTGAATCCAATGAGGTCCGACGCGGGTGACAATGCATACGCATTGCACGGTTCATGACCGAGCCGTGCGTACGCTTTGTCATTGAATCCAATGAGGTCCGACTCGGGTGACTATCATGCATACGCGTCGGACAGGCATGGTCCGAGACAGGCGTATGCCTTGGCCATTGAATCGTATGGAGACGGATGCATGTGTATGTTCAAAATACTCGTTGTACAGTCAGTTTAACGAGCCGGGCACACCCATTGGCTCAGGACTGTCATGGAGACGGATGCGGATTCAAAACTTGTATGAGTTGTTCACTGCAAATTCAGTTGGATGCCTACAACAATGTTGCAATTTCAAGTGTTCCATGAAGGCGAAGATTTGAATGATGCGGAAGGCGTGTACGAGTCGTACTTTTGAATGGATTGGCCAGATTCATAGAATGCAACCGTGTTGGACCTATCACTTGGGATACATGGCACAGAGTCTGCCTCTGCAGCACAGATATAAGGCTGGCTGGCCCCCAGGGAGCTCACTTGCCTGCACTACATGCTACTGGACCACATCCCTGCTACCACTGCTGCTGTCTCTGCATCCTCTGGCTCCTGCTATGGCATGTACTCTGGAGAGGGCCCCATCCTTCAATGAGGAGGAGAACCAGGCCCTGCTGGACGTGCTACTTCCAGAGTACAGAAAGCCTAATGGGACACCAGGGAAGCAGATGAGTGTGCTGTCCACTGCCTTCCTAATTATGCATGTTGTCTGACTAGCAGTACTAGCAGTGTGTACACCAGTGGCAAGCATTCTCACTGACTACTTTCATCCACCAAAGTGTGTAGGTACATGTAATGAATAGTTTTCCTGCTGCTAAAGTGCATTATTGCAAGCTTAAACTATCCAGGCATTGTTAACATGTCAGACATGCATGTGAGTTTTCATTCCCCATGGTTGCACTACCTGTGCAATTTATTTCCCTTTGTGATAATGACATGTATATCCAATTGTGTGCTGCACAAATCTGGGGCATGTGTATTAATTGACCCTGGGCGAAGTTCGCGTAGCCGCGCTTCGCAAAGATGTACTTGTACTACGCGACCTTCTTGTAGCTTCGCGAGCTTACGTAGTTGCTTGGGGCGCCCGTTCGCGATGGCTTTTTCTTGTTCGGGAGCGCAGTGAGTGTGTTCGGGGAGCTGTTTGCATGCTCGGGGGATATATCTCGCGATCTTACCCATGCGGTCGCCAACGGGCGCGGCCATCTTGTTTTTCAATTGACCCACCCGCTCGCGATGCTTATTTCCTGTTCTGGGTCGTGGATAGCGTGTTTGCGATGTGCATTGACGTGTTCGGGAGCGCATTTTACTTGTTCGCGATGAATAGTGCATGTTCGAGAGAAATATCGCGTGAACTTATCCACGCGGACGCGAATGGGCGCGGCCATCTTGTTTTTCACTCAATGCTATGGTTCTCGGCCTACTTTTGTATCTACCCTTTATCTTTGCAATCCTTTGTCTTTAAAGCATTTTTTCTGACTTTTTTTTAGTTATTATCTATCTCTCTCTTTGCCTAAGTTTATATTTTGCATTTCAATTCTACTTTTACTGTGTTTTTGTTACTTTTATAAAGTTCTCTCTATCTTCTTCCCCCTAACTTTTTTTTCCCCTTCTAACTTTTCTTTTCCGCCTCCCACCCACCCCAGAACCATGGTCAAGGGCACACCAAGTCCGAGTGCCAAGGGCAAGGGACCTGCAGGAGCAGAGAAGGGCCGCCTGCCTTGCGGCAGAATGCGTCCTGCAGGGGTGCAGGCCCGGCAACTGTTTGGGGAGAAGGAGGTCGCCACCCTTGTTTTTTTCATCCAGCGCCTCCTCCCCTTGACCTTGGCAGCAGGCCCGGCTCCGGGTACGCTACCCAGGAGCGGCACCGTCGGTGGGCGAGGGTTCGCCGGGCCGTGTTCCGGTGCTCTTGGGTCCGGTGCACCCACAATCAGCTAGCCCACCGATGGTCTGACATCCTGGACCGGGAGCAGGACCTGTTGGACCTGCTAGGTGTCGAGGTCGTCGGGCTTGGTGAGTAACTGATTGTGTATATTAAGTTTGATGAACAACAAGATTACTGCTGCGTGCCAAGCGTTGCTGGTAAATTACGTTCCAAAAAGCAAAATGTTCTTTTATTTAAGCCAAGGACCTAGGTGCTCGGTGGTACTCTTACTTGTTTGCAAGTTAGTTTGCGCTAGCTTGTGCTGCTGATGCTGATTATGTAAGTTTATTTTACATAACTGAAGTTAGGTAATGCGATTTGCTAGAGAGACTCTAGTCCTTCCATTGTCCTACTGTGAAATAGTGGTGGATGGATATTGGATACTAGGTTGAGTTTGTTAGTATTAGTTAATGATTGTTTTATGCGGTCTGCGTGATGCCTCCTCTGTCACTGCTTGCTGCTTACCCCAGTCCTCCGTCGAACCTTTTGTACTTTGTTTAGTGAGTGGTAGGCTTAGCATGGTCAGTCAGTAGCAGAACTAGATCAGAATCATGCAACCAACCCACAATTTGTTGTATGTCTTCCATCTCATCTATGCATTTGATGGCTGAAAAAAATGGAAATGCAGACTTAGTGAACAATTGGCCCGTCTGGAATAGGTGGTGTAGGTCAGGTGGTACTTACTAGGCTTCGTATTGTAATCAGAATGATTATGGAACACTGGAGTGTTCATAAATAAGTAGACGATCCGTGAATGCAGGAAGAAGACAATAGTCGATCCATCTGATTAGATAGGTCAATTATATTGCAATTGTTGTTTCCTAAAATGTTGTTTGAATTATTTTTCAAAATGATTTATTATTATTTGTTTCACAGCACTCCTTAATGTTTGTCTTTCTTTATTATATTTTACATGATCATCAGCACCACCCAGGGGCAACAGACGGGGTCGGAGTCGGCGGGGGAATGACAGGACCGCTCCTCTACAGAGGCTCCTGCTGCTGGCCCCAGTAAGTCCTCCAGTGGTTATATTGACATTTACATTTCCCTAACTTTTACTGCATCTTTTTTTTCCGAACTATAAATTATGGTTCCACTTTCTAATTCTATTTTTACAAAAGCTTACTTCTTTGACCTTGACTATCTGTTTCCAAATTCTGTTTATCTCTGCCTCTAACTAAGTTGCTTCTAACTGCCTCTGCTATGACTCTCTGTACTACTACTACTACTACTACTACTACTATTACTATTGTTACTCTGTCTGTAGCGAAGCTTGCACAGTTGCCCACTCTTTATAGAAGGTTTTCTTTGGAATAATAAAACTCTGATTGACCAATAGCTCTAGCCACTGTGTCCTGTCCTTTGGGTTGTCCTCTTCAAGTCTTCTCAATGTTGAGGCTTTGGGAATTACCACAAACAAAATGGCCAACCAGATATTTGACTAGTATTTTTGATCAGATAGTACATGATACTACTATTGTCTAGTGATTCTGCAGAGCCACATACAGAACTATGCACAACAAAATAGGATGTTGCTGATGGGAGGTTGGACCTTACTGATCACACCTCAGTCCGAAGAACCCACGACCCCCTGACCCACTAGCTATAGTGTCTCACATTAGGGTCCCACTCCCGACCCCCCCACGAAGAAGATACACAATGTTGATGATGACTGAGACAGACAACCCAGAACATAATAATTAATAACACCATTTTGCTCACTCACTTGTGTAAGTCCACCCCACCACACCAAATCCCACAGTCTATGTGTAAGTTCAAAAGGTTTATTTGAAACAAGTATCAAACTCTGTACATCGTTAATATGAAATTTAATTTACTACAGCCATAGTCAGTAAGCCAGCAAAAAGCCTAACATTAAAATAGTAAACATTTACAAGTGCATGACAACAAGAACAAGAGCCTGGAAGTCTGGGAGTCTGGAAGACCCCCTCACCGTAGAACGTAGAAATACTGGTTACATCATCTTACATCCAATGTGCTCTGTAAATCTCTGGTTTGTAGAAGGGAATCTTCCACCTATTATATGAGAAAAATGCTGCGCGTTAGCCTTTAGATAGTATACTGGTGAATGCAAGCATTTTGCAGTCATGGTAAAAAGTGAAACATGTATGTGATGGCTAAGCAATATGGACTAAACAAACTCAATAAGTGGGTTGTTTTTCGACCTCTTCACTTGTACGCAACAGTCAAGTGGCCTCAAAGGCATCTACTGCACATGTCAATAAGCTGGCAGGTATAATTAAATATGCACCAAAAGAGTAATAGTTGATATGATGAATCTAAAAGGGTTACACATGGCTCAGGCTAACTTGCAAAAGAGTAGAGTAGGACTAGATGACCCTAGGAACCATATCACTACTAGTGTCTGTCTACTGACTGTACTTACTGTCTAGTGCTGATGTATGTTGTATTAACTTTTTTTTCAATGTTCCAAGTGAACACTTAAAATAGGGGGAGGTTTCCCGGCATCTAAAAATTTGTGTTGTTTTTTTCTAGGCACACTACCATCCACCAGTGCCGGCGGGGCCAGCGGCGATGCGGTCATTCCGGAGGGGGCAGGAGAACTGGCGGCACCTGCAGGAGAGACAGGGGGGGAGCCAGCAGCAGTGGCCGGCGGCGGTAAGTTATATTCATTACTACTAGATAGAAGTGTGTTCACTATTTCACTGTACTGTGCGACTTATTAAGTTGTAGTGAACATTATACAACGGTTGAAGAAGACACCCTTTACTTAGCATTAGCAGCGTGAGTTGAGTAACCAATGGCCTCTTGTATTTGACTCCAAAATCAGCTGTGAAGGTTTTATGGAGAAGACAAACTCAGATCAGATGACCTTGATGGATGTGTTGAACAAAGAGGGAAAGAACTAAGGGTGGAAGGACGGGCGAGATAAATAATATGACTGACTGGCAGAGAAGGATATGTTGTTGGAAGCATGCATAGGTGGCTGATAGTAATCAGATCAGATGCATGGGTTGTTGAAGGATGGGTGGAAGGTGAAAGAGAATGCCTGCCTGGGTGGGCGACACAGTATGGGTGGATAGTGCTAGATAGCAAGAATCAGCGTTGTTTGGTTCTCAAAGCCAAGGCAAGCAAGGAAGGAGCGGAAGCATGGGTGGTTGTTGGTGAAACCAACTATATATGAGATATATAAAAAAGAAGGATAAACGTTTAATTTAATGGATGTATGCCTGGATGTACTACTACTACTACTATCATCATCAATAGACAGTATAGGTGGAAAGTGTCACTAGAGATTCTTACTTTGAAGAAAGTGGCCAAACCGCTGAGAGAGGACCACCCCTTGTACATAGGGGGCCTCGGGGGTTGACATTCATCGGCTTCCACACGAGGAGAATTCCACAGGATTTAGGACAAGCCCCTCCCGCTGAGGCCCATTTGCGGGCTTTGAATGTTTTCAGCAGGACATTACATGCACTTTTATGGAACACACTTCCTTCCGCACCACAACTTCCAGAATACTTTGCGCAGTTTCATATAGAACAGCCCATCAGGGGGCGCGCTATTGTGTATATAAGAGCTGGTGATTGAACAGTGCATGTTTCCATCTCACCAATACGAGCCTTTGAAAAAGAAGATAAACTTCGAAACGCGTCAGGTGTTACAGGTGACTTGGCTGTGAAAGAGATCAGCGGGCGGCGCTATCCATACCTTTGAAGGAGTCTGAAGCTTGCAGCTCAGTGGCGTTCATCGAGTGCCTCTCACGTTGTTGGTACAAGCTGGAGCATGGATATTAGGCGGTGGCCAAACCGCCGAGAGAGCACCACCCCTTGTACATAGGGGGCCTCGGGGGTTGACATTCATCGGCTTCCACACGGGGAGAATTCCACAGGATTTAGGACAAGCCCCTCCCGCTGAGGCCCATTTGCGGGCTTTGAATGTTTTCAGCAGGACATTACATGCACTTTTATGGAACACACTTCCTTCCGCACCACAACTTCCAGAATACTTTGCGCAGTTTCATATAGAACAGCCCATCAGGGGGCGCGCTATTGTGTATATAAGAGCTGGTGATTGAACAGTGCATGTTTCCATCTCACCAATACGAGCTTTTGAAAAAGAAGATAAACTTCGAAACGCGTCAGGTGTTACAGGTGACTTGGCTGTGAAAGAGATCAGCGGGCGGCGCTATCCATACCTTTGAAGGAGTCTGAAGCTTGCAGCTCAGTGGCGTTCATCGAGTGCCTCTCACGTTGTTGGTACAAGCTGGAGCATGGATATTAGGCGGTGGCCAAACCGCCGAGAGAGCACCACCCCTTGTACATAGGGGGCCTCGGGGGTTGACATTCATCGGCTTCCACACGAGGAGAATTCCACAGGATTTAGGACAAGCCCCTCCCGCTGAGGCCCATTTGCGCGCTTTGAATGTTTTCAGCAGGACATTACATGCACTTTTATGGAACACACTTCCTTCCGCACCACAACTTCCAGAATACTTTGCGCAGTTTCATATAGCACAGCCCATCAGGGGGCGCGCTATTGTGTATATAAGAGCTGGTGATTGAACAGTGCATGTTTCCATCTCACCAATACGAGCCTTTGAAAAAGAAGATAAACTTCGAAACGCGTCAGGTGTTAAAGGTGACTTGGCTGTGAAAGAGATCAGCGGGCGGCGCTATCCATACCTTTGAAGGAGTCTGAAGCTTGCAGCTCAGTGGCGTTCATCGAGTGCCTCTCACGTTGTTGGTACAAGCTGGAGCATGGATATTAGGCGGTGGCCAAACCGCCGAGAGAGCACCACCCCTTGTACATAGGGGGCCTCGGGGGTTGACATTCATCGGCTTCCACACGAGGAGAATTCCACAGGATTTAGGACAAGCCCCTCCCGCTGAGGCCCATTTGCGGGCTTTGAATGTTTTCAGCAGGACATTACATGCACTTTTATGGAACACACTTCCTTCCGCACCACAACTTCCAGAATACTTTGCGCAGTTTCATATAGAACAGCCCATCAGGGGGCGCGCTATTGTGTATATAAGAGCTGGTGATTGAACAGTGCATGTTTCCATCTCACCAATACGAGCCTTTGAAAAAGAAGATAAACTTCGAAACGCGTCAGGTGTTACAGGTGACTTGGCTGTGAAAGAGATCAGCGGGCGGCGCTATCCATACCTTTGAAGGAGTCTGAAGCTTGCAGCTCAGTGGCGTTCATCGAGTGCCTCTCACGTTGTTGGTACAAGCTGGAGCATGGATATATACATATATATATATATATATATGTGTATGTATATATATATATGTATATATATATATATATATATATGTGTATATATATATATATATATGTTTTCAAGCGGAAGCCCCTTCCTCCCACTCTGGGGACCACTCCCTACCTATTATTATTTATGTAGTTTCGATTGGGTCAGCCAGCCTGCAAAGGGTGGCCTATCTGTTGTTTATGGTTGGTTACACAATCAATAAAAGCAAAGTACCCTCTGCAGTAGCGGTTGGTGGTGGGAGTGCTGGCGGGCGGTGACATGTGGAGGGGACGGGTGGGTGGCACTGGCGAGTAAACTGTGTATTACGGCCAAATACAGGTAATCAACATAAAAATAAATAAAATTATTTTCAATGTGCGCACTACACCGCCGAGTGCGTGCAATTTTTTTTTTTTTTATGTATTGTTTAATTACCTGTGATTGTCCTTAATCCATAGTTTACTATCCCCACCCTGCACCTTCCCACGTCACCGCCCGGCAGCACTCCCACCACCGACCGCTACTGACCTGATGTCGTATCGTATTAGCATCTATAATATGAATATAAGCAATGATCATTGGATCAGATTAATAATAAGCCTTTTTGTAGTACCCAGGGCAGGGTGTAAGTCAAATTGTGCATTTGCCCTCATGTAACAGACAGAGTATGGCCAGTGCCACCGGCCGTAAGGCGTCATACAAAAATATGAGCTTCCCCACCTGCAGACAGTAGTAGTAAATAAAACTAACGTGAGTCTGCATCATGTGGCTCATATCTGTTTCTCTTGGGTGCAAGCTTAGCTGACTGAGCTGGCATGCCGGCTACAACAAGGTTATGTAATTGGGCTAAACTACAGATAAGAACAACACGACTGGTGTACCGGAGTACATAGTACGATTATATTTATAATGTCGGAAACTCCCACAAATGTTAGAGTCCAAGGAAGTAGGAGTAGAGATACTTACCACCAAATCACAAATGTTATGAACTGTGCTTGCTAGTGATACTGTCACACTATGTGTTGAATTAATTTAGTGTTTCTGTTTTGCTAAGAGTATTGGCTACAACATGTTCTTTTTCTTTCTTGATATAGATACTCCTTCCACATCAACAAAACCATCTCGGAAGGAGTTGGCCGCTAGGGCCCGGCACCGTAAACTGGAGGCCATCTGCGAACATTTCTGACACCTCCTTCAGCTCTTGCTCTAGCATGTACAACAATGGGATAGCTTGGCCCATAGTACAGTCCTCCCTGCTCACTTCACGTGTGAAGACCTCAAAAGGAAGTAACATCTCTGTCAGGCATTTGACGAGGTCCCATTGGGCCATCTCAACTCTCATGCCTTTCACAGTAGGATCCCCTGACCTTTTCATGACATAAGCATTAAGTGGTATGTACTGCTCAAACAGACGCTCAAGCATGTAATACGTTGAGTTCCAACGTGTTGGCACCTCCTGGATGAGTGCTTTGACTGGCATTTTATGCTCACGTTGAATGACCCTCAGCTGCTTCCGGGCGTTTTTACAGAATGGTTGAAATGTGTGCATATTCTTCTGCAGGTGGTCAGTAAACTGCTGACTTTGCTTTCATTTTTCAGAAAGTCTTGAACAACAATGTTAATGCAGTGTGCCAAACATGGGACCCTGAAATAGCCACCATCTTTCATGGCCCTAACTACATTACTGCCATTGTCCGTGGCAACAAAACCAATGGTAAGCCCTCTTGGTCGCAGCCACTCAAACACCTTGCTGTTAAACTCATCCAAAATGTTTGCAGCAGTATGAGATTTCTCCATAGCAAACATGGCTACAGTTGCATGTTTGCGAGTGTCTTTAAAAATCTCAGCGGTGTCAACAAGACCGTCAGATATCTTATCTTTAACCCCCGAAAAAGAGACCCAGTGTGCAGTGATGCACATGTAATAAGTGGCTTGGCAACTGGTCCACATGTCTGTTGTCAGGTGTATACTCTGAACAGCACTCTGTTTTAAGGCTTTTCCAAGCAATTCCAGCACGTCGTGATGTAGTGCTGGAACAGCAACTCTTGCGAAATAGTAGCGGCTGGGAACTTTCCATTTTGGGCAGATGGTGGTCACAAATTCAAGAAAACCCACCCCTTCAACAAAAGAAAAAGGGAGAAGGTCCAGTGCTAACATTTTAGCCAGCTTCGCATTGTACAAAAGTGCTATCGGGTGGTTGCGTTCGTACTGCCCCTCCGGCCTACTAAACATGCTAAGAATGGTAGGCTGCATGGTATTCCTTCCTGTGATCAACGTCGCACTTTTTGGGCCAGCAGGACTCCTTGGTGTCTCAGGCTGACTCTTACTCTTGTGCCAATGAGATGTGGCTGAGGATGTGGGCGTTACCACTGCAGTGCTGGGGACAGGGCTACTTTGTGTACCACTAGCACAGAGAATGTCTCCCTCTTCTTCCTGTTCCACCGTGAGCGGACTTTCTACTCATTTATGCCCAACAGCAATGGTTCCAGTTTTTTTCATGCGACTAAGGTGCTCCTCACACTGGATTGCGTGGTGTTTTTTCAGATGGGTCATTTGGCCTCCGGTACCATAGTTTGCACCAAGCTTACCACGACTAACAGAGGTATGACAAACGGAGCATATAGCAATGTTCTCCTCCTTTCCGCTAACCGTAAAGAAGTCCCACACTGGGGAGCTTAACTTTTGTCTCCTGCTGGAGGTGCCACTCCCACTTCCAATGCCGGATGAACTGGAGGGTGTGTGTTGAATTTGACTCTGTGCAGTACCACTACCTATTTCTGCTGAGGTGGTGCTTGTGCTGGATGTAGGATGCTGCCGGCCCTTTGCTAATGTAAATATGGAAGCTGGAGGTCGTGTTGGTGTTACCTGTGTTGGAGGTATCCGTGCTACATCCCTCGCAGCCATTTTGGATAGTGTAAAAATGTTGGTCTCCATCTCCTCAGGCCCGGGAGTGATGTTCGTGATGACTGGCTCACCATCATCATCATCATCATCATCCTCCTGCTCTTCTACATCAACCTCCATAAGTGTAAGGCTTTCTGGAACCTTCCTTTTTCCCATGCCTGCTCTTGTGACCTGTTTCCCTCTCAGACTCAGTTTGTGGTTTCCAAGTGGCATCTAGATCATCAGAAGGGGGGCTTGGTGAAGAACTTGATGTACTAACCCTCCTTTTCCTTGCTGGGGATTTGGAAGCCAATGGAACTTCTAAAGGAGTGGCTTCCTCTTCTTCCTCTGCATGAGGCTCAATTTCCTGAACTGCCCCTACTTCGGGAGGAACTACAGGTACTATTGCAGGCGGTGGTTGCGGCTGTTGACCACTTATCTGCTGTGTTCCCTCCTGCATTGATTGTGTACTACTTTGAGATAGCGATAAGTTTAGTTCAGGCTCAACATCACTGCTTTCCACCATAAGGCTGGCTACCTCTTCCACACTCATCTGCTTGGGCCTGGGTTGGTGGGTTGGGCCCACTGATGGAGGTGCTGCCCCCAGCTTGGCCCCCGACACCGCTGCTGCAGGCGTCATTTTTGGTGTACCAAAAAAGGTTTTGGTTGGCACACCAGACTTAAGTAACACTTCCTTCTTCTACTGTTCATTCTTCTCCATGGCAACTTTCTTGGTACCGGAGGACCTGCTACCTGCTTTCTTTGGGGGCATCTTCTTCAGATGTCAAAACAGCACTCAGTTGCACAAGTTGCAGAGATGCCTGGTCAGGTCACTCACACGTCACGTCGTGTACAGCAGCAGGACGTCGGTCTGGCACTACAACGGTCGATGATGATGACACACCTCCTCTGTCTTTTGTGCACCTAAAAGCAAAAAAGCCAGAAGAACATCAGTCAAAAGATCAATAATATAATATATAACTTCTTAGTGTCTGGTGGGTGGTCACAATTATTAAATTTTATGAAGTCAGTGAACAACAACAGTATAGCCAGCCATTAAAGAGGCTGACAAGGCCAGGGATCCTGGTGTATTTGTACTGTGTACACTTAGGAAGAAGAATAGCAAAGAACAAAAACATAAATGTAGTCTAGCCTGTTTGCCCTAAATAAAAATGTGTGCATCTTATGGGATGGATGCAGAATCTGGGAGCAACAACAACAAACATATACACATAAAAACTAAAGGCATTTATTTACAACACCCAAAAAGTGAAATCTACCCCCGAAAAAAAGTAAAGGCCACATTTTACAGTTCCATCCAAAGCCATACATGATGTTGAAATTTAACATACAACACAAAAACAGTTGTTTAAATTCCATGCACCCGTGATGATTGATGAGTAGTTCCCCTGGGCCTACTGTACAACTAGGCCACAAGCTTGGAGGCCTATGGAAAAAGCACAGTGGCTGGTACCACAAAATGGCCACCACCACATGGCCAGGCCACTCACAAAAACAATATGCGTATCGCGTGCGCGAACACGCATATTGAGAGCGCGAAAATGCCGAAAGCTGTAAGTCCACGTTGTCGTGCTGTGCAGTTACCGAAAGTACGCGAGCTGAATCCCTAGGGTTACCTACTGGCTTAAAAGCCCTATTTATTTAACACACACCCAAAAACTGCTATCCCACCCCAAAAAAACCTTTTGCAATGAAACCCAAAGCCATAAATGGTGTAAAAAAATAATTCAACACACAACACAAAATGTAAATTTAAATAATGCACCAAAGATTTGAGGATGACTACCTCTGGGTGTACTGGCAGACTAGGCCACAAGCTTGGAACAGAATGGCAAAAGCAAGCACACTGCTTGGATGGCTCCACAAAATGGCCGTCACACACCCACAACAACAAGAAATGGAAGACAGTCAATGTACGCCTATGGCAAAAGCACAATGCCTGCCTTCCTAAAATGGCCGCCACACACATGCTCAGGCCACCCACCACAATAATAACCAAAAAGTGATTACAAAGCACAGGAACAGGAAGTTGAAGTGTCTGTGGAACTTACTTACTCTCATAAAAAATATTTTTAAAAAAATAAAAGCTTCTCCGTGCTCCAAAACTACAGCTGAATGACAACCTGAGGAGTTTTTTTAGCAAAATGCACAAAATCAGCGTTTTCGAGATGGATTTATGTTGCTTGTGAGATATTGTTTGCCAGATTGCAAATGCTGCGTGTTCGGGATCGCGAACTGTACAAAAATGCTTTATCGCGTGCGCGAACACGCATATTGAGAGCGCGAAAATGCCGAAAACTGTAAGTCCGCGTTGTCGCGCTGTGCAGAGTTTCCGAAAGTACGCGAGCTGAATCCCTAGGGTTACCTACTGGCTCAAAAGCCCTATTTATTTAACACACACCCAAAAACTGCTATTCCACCCCAAAAAACACCTTTTGCAATAAAATCCAAAGCCATCCATGGTGTAAAAAAAAAATCTACAGACAACACAAACTGTAAATTTAAATAACGCACCAAAGATTTGAGGCTGACTAACTCTGGGCCTACTGGCAGACTAGGCGACAAGCTTGGAACAGTCAATGTAAGCCTATGGCAAAAGCACAATGCCTGCCTTCACAAAATGGCCGCCACACACATGGCCAGGAGGACACAACAACAACAAGCCTAAGCCAAGGGGAACAAAGAAAAGAAATGCAGGCCTTTATGGAAAAAGAAGCACACACTACTAAACTACCACCACAAAATTGCCACAAGCCACATGGGCACTCACAGTCACAACAGGCCATGGAAAAAAATGAACTGAAGCAGGCCTATAATAGATGACGGGACAAAGGAGGCCTGCTAAACAACACAGCTTTAATCCAAAAATGAAAATCAACAGGGCTACGAAAGGATTGGAAAGAAGTTACACATCAAGCACACACATCCAACAAAGGTATTTCCCACACACACACACACCAACAGTCAAATACACCACAGCCACATTTAGCATTTCAATCCTATGCCATCCATGCCCTACATGATGTTGAAAATTCTACAGACACCACGAAACATGGACCCATGGGTACCCTACTGGCAGAAATTGCAGAGAAAAACAACTAGGCCCCTATTGAAAGTACAGGCCACCCGCCACAACAATAATTTTAAAAAACAATGAAAATCCCAGAAAAATGTAGGTACAAACAAGCCCCAATGAAACAAACACACCAATTCTCCAACTTACTTGTAGTAAATTAAATCTCAAATCAAAAAGTCCTCAAATAAATCCAATCCAATGGTATGATGCAGCAGACAGACACAAAAAGTGAACCTTCCAGATCCAAATGAAAGAGAACAGCACATGCACAAAGCACTGGGAGGAGCCTGCTGGACAGGAACAGGAAGTTTTAGACTCAGGGGCACTTCCTTCCTCTTGAAAAAAAGAGTTAAAAAAATTAAAGGACTCCTCCTTACACAAAAGACTACAGCAAAATCACAATCTGAGGAGTTTTTCTGAGCAAAATGATCATTTTAGAGAAGGTTTTAAGAAGCTCGCGAGATATTCTTCGCCAGATTGTAGTTTTTGCATGTTCGGGATTGCAATCTTACCAAGGCAGCCGCCGGAAGTCAGCTCGCGCGCCCGAATGACCTGTTCGCGATCGCACACTCTCGCGGGCTTGGGCAGCCATGTTACAAATCTCGTGGCGCTCGCGAATGGACAGAAAAGCAAGTTGGCCATTGCAGAATCACGGTAAGACGTTACCGCGCGCACGCGAGAATGAATATTGAGCGCGCGAGGAAGCAAAAGTACTACGCTACGCTCTAGATTGCGTAGCAATCTGCAACTTCGCGCTCTACGCGAATCGCGAAGTTGCCTAAACTTCGCAAGCTCCGCGAACGGAGCGTAGTTCAACGCCCAGGCTTAGTGTTAATGTACTTTTCACTGTGTCATCCTCACAAGCTGATGCCCACCAGAAGCAGGAGATCTGGCTGACCATCGCCCGGGCTGTTCGTTCTGTGGGGGTCTACAAGCGCCGCATCCGCAACTGCGAGAAGAGGTGGCAGGACCTTCGGGCTGGACCCGGAGGATAGCTAGAGTCCAGCTGAAGCTGTCACCTCCACGCAGGAGGGGCAGACATCGGACCCTGACTCCCCCCCATGCTCCGGATACTGGCCGTGGTCTTCCCGGACCTGGATAGGCAGCTGAAGGCCAGACAGCAGCAGGAAGGGGGTAAGTCCATGCCTGATCTGTGTACTATGTCTGACATGCAAATAGCAGTCTTTTGTCCTGGTCACACTTCCACATTACGTAGGTCTTGTAGTCCCAAAATCAGGTCCCTCTTTTGTGTGATGCACCCTCCTCATCTGTTACACAGGTGTGGCCCCTACAGCCTGTTGCTTGTGTCACTAGGGCACTGTGTCCCTGCAGTCAGCTATGCTTCAGGTACCAGTCAGCATCAGTTCCCGTGACTCTGTTGTGTGTTTCATGGGTGGGTCAATTGTTCACATAATGCCTGAGATTTGACATGTGAACTGTGTGTGCCCTTGAGATGTGTACCAATTGCTGGTCTGACTCGCAACATGTTTCTGGGGTATTCCAAACAAAACCATGCAGCAGGGGACTCCAATTTTTGGGCATCATGAGTATGTATATCAAGTATGTCAAAATTGCTTAGCCACCTTGACTACCGTCCGGGGCAAAACACTGTTTCACTTAGTCCTGCCCAGTCATGCCCCCTCAAGGGCATTCAGAAACACTCTGTAATTCCAATCCTGTGTATAAAATTGCAGATTGTGCTTAGTGACATGTGCCCTCAGGTGTCTGCCTCTGTGTCATTAGGGTGTGGCTTGTTGCTACGTACAACTGGGGTGTCCATGATTCAGAGGGTCAGCATGACATCTGCAATGTGACTGTGGGAGACAAGACCTGTGTGACATATAGGTGTGTGATCATCTGACAGCGCACAATGGTGTATGCAACTGTGTCCCTCATGCAGTTGGGTTACATGCATGGCAGACTGTGATGTGTTAATGTACATGGATTTGTGTTTGCTGAGATTCATATGAATGATTTGCATGATGTGGGGTCTTCTGGGTCCTGGATATGTTGTTTGCAAGGTATGGGCAAGTGCGTCGGTCACATGCAGAGTTAGCTTTACCCCTGAGCTAGGATTGTGAGTCAGTGCATATTGTTGTTGTCTGGATGCCCTGCCCCTGTGACAGGAGACAGTGTTGACTGACTTTCAGGGTATACCAGTGCCATGGCATATAACTTGCTATGAGTGAGCCTGCATTGTGTTCAAGTGTGCACCATGCACCACATTGTGGCATTGCCCACCAGGACAGGAGTACATCATAGTGTGTGTTGCTGGCATGCATCACAAGCATGTGGAATGAGTCTCTGCCCATCCCTTCACCCGGACACCTGTACTGAGTCAGTAGCAAGAGATGTGCTGTGTGTATAGTGACATACTCCTACATGTTCACTTGCATGTACAACTGATGTGTGGGTGGTGCATGTTGGCACATTGTAGTGTTAGCATCCAACATGCAACGGCCATATGTGTGAAAGTCAAGGAGGGATATGTGTGCCATGGTTGATGTTGAGAATGACAATTGTCTTATCCTAAACAGTGTTGGCACTTTGAGCTGTGTTCAGCTGATGATGCCAGGGCTTGCCCTGTGATGTGATGTACTCATTGTGGTGTGTGCAGTCGGTGCAGGTGACTGATGTTGTTCTGTTACTTCCTATTGCTACCCAGATACATCCACGGCCACAGGAGGGGACAACTCCACGGACCAGGAGGAGCCACAGAGCCTTACAGGGACAGAAGGAGAGGAGTCGGGTGGACCCAGTGGCACGGAGGGCGATTTGAGACACACAGAGGAGTCGTCAGCACCATCCCCCCAAGCTGAGGGCCACAGCAGCTCTGAGGATGACTCCCTTGTGGAGGCGGGTGTCAGCAGCCACCAAACCCCAGCTAGTGAGGCTCTCCCCGCCACCGCCACTGCCACCACCACCACCACCACCCCCTCCCATCAGCTCCCATCCCAGAGGTCCCTGTGGGCTCCCGTGTTCGTGAGCATGTCTCCTTCGTGCCAGGCACCGCACCCCCTGCCCCTGTGTCCCCTGCTGCCCTGAGTGAGGAGTCTGTGGACTTACTTCGACAGATCCAAGTAGGGCAGACGTCGATGCTGAAGGTCCTCCATGCACACACAGGTCTGTTAACACAACTGGTGTCATTCATGGAGGGCATTTCCTCGGGCATGTCTGCCCTACAGAGGACCAATCAGTCCGTGGCCTCCTCCCTGACGGCAGCAGTGTCCCTCCTCCAACAGTCCCGTACCCCTCCTACCCCTGCACCACCCACGATTCCTAGCACCCTACCTGTCCCAAGCACAGAAATCCCAAAACCAAGGTGTAGACGTGCACACAAGCAAGCGCAGGGGACTGATTCCACACTCACAGGGGCTGGTTTGCTGACACACACACACAGTCAACCACAACCACTCTGCAGTCCTCCGAGACCTCTCCCTCCCAGCCCCCTTCCCTTGCCTCACCTGCAACCCCATCCCCCCAGAAGCTCTTCCTCTGTGACCTTGGCTTCTTCCCCACTGACCCTGCAGATCCTGATTACAAGGGGAAGTCCCCACACACAGAAGGGAGTGCCCCTCACACCCGGACACCCTCCCCCAGGCACAGTCAGACTGAGACGCCCACCCGCAAGGCCCCTACGGCGCCAGAATAGCAAGACCCCCCGCCACCACGCAGCTCCAAGGCAAAGTCTCCGTCCTCCATCCCCCAGGCCACCACTCCAGAGGTTCCCCCGCCACTCCCTGCCCTGGGTTCCCCCACACACAGATACACCATCCCCAAAGTACTAAGGCCATCCCCCCTAGCACTTGTTCCTCCACACCTGGTCAGACAGTTGGTGCCACTGATGTGGGGACCGTGTCACCCCCTGCCCTGCCGACCTCACCTGTCCCCCATTCTGCTACCATGGATGTAGGCACTGCTTTGGAGTCCACGATCACCCAGTCTGACTTGGGCACTGCAGTGGTGAGCCAATCCACTTCATCTGACCTGACCACTGGAGTTGTGCCGGCACCCACCCCATGTGACTTGTGCCCCACAGTTGTGACAGCACCCACCACTTCAGTCAGCTCCACTGCAGTTGCAAGTGTCTCGCCTGCATCACCCACCTCTTCCCTGCCTCCTTCTGTTGCGCCCTGATCCTGTCCCTGCAGTGCCTGGCCTGCCCCCATGTATGCCACTCCGAGGGGATGACCCCGGTCCTTAGCAGTGCAGGCAAGCAAGGTGTGACAGTTGTCACTCTAGTTCACTCCTTGGCATTTGGACATGGACTGGCCATTGGCCTTTTGTTTGCACAGACGTTTAGATTTTCATATACTGAATTTGTCACTCTAGTTCACTCCTTTGCATTTGTACATGGACTGGCCATTGGCCTTTTGTTAGAAGAGACGTTTCACTTTTAATAAGCTGAATAAAGCTTTTTTCTTTATCCCTGTGAACTTGATATTATGTACATTATGTTGATGTTGTTTTGCATGCCCTTGCACCTGTAATGCTTGATTTACAATGTTGAATACTGATGTGTTGATGTGAGGTATTCCCTGTGGTCCATGAGATATGTATCCTATTCTGGTGTGTATCCATGTCATCCTTTGCAGCTACCTGGGTGTGTCAGGATCAACTATTTGTGTACATCTCTCTGTGAGCATTTCATTGGCATGGTCACATCTGTGGCTTGCACCCCTGCACATATGATGTGCTTCCCATTGTCCAATTTGTCACTTCCACTTACTTTGTGCTCATCAACACTGGATCTACAGGTGTGGGCATCATTGTAATAGGAGCAACTGGGGCCTCTGTGCAACTTGCTCGACATATGTTTTGGGTATGTGCAGATGACGTAGGGTAGACTCACGTACCCAGGCTGTTGTGACCAGAGCCTTCATTGTGTGGTAACTGATGGCTGACTGACCAAGTGTTCTGCAGACATGAGTGGGACTTGCGGTGAATATGTTTGGCACAGCTCGGCTCCCACAGGAGTTGTGTCCCCTCAAGTAAGTGTGTTGTCCAGTGACATGGCCTGGGCCCATGGTGTGTGTTGTATGAGCATGTGTGTGTGTCCACATCCCTGTTCACACAGACAGTGTTCCATTGATATGTTCCTGTTTTTGATGCTTGCTAAGTGATACTGGGTTCATCCCACTACTTTTCCAATGTGCTACCAGATGTGTGGGTGCATGACACACTACTGTTAATTGGTCTATCATCATTGGGATTTGTCAGTTCTGAGTGTTGATGATGTTGTCAGACACAGATGGGACACAGTCAGGGTTCCTCAATGCACTTGTTTGTTCGCAATATCATGTAGTTGTCCCTAGGTGGTAGTTTTCAGTGATTGAGACATTTGTATGTGTGTGTGACTGCTCCCACTTGTCGGGTTCACGGCTGCGATGCTGGCAGGTGTCAGCATGTGTGCCTTGTGTTTCTCCTTGGCATCTGTATTGTCCTGGGACTGTGGCAGGGATTCTGAATGTTCCATGAGCTCTGAGGTCATGGCCATGTCCCGCATACTGTGCAGTATGTCTGTCATTCCCCAGGGTTGCAAACTGTCCTTGTGTGATGTGTCTGTGCACCTTAGTTCATCTCAACATTCCTGTGTTTGTCATGGGTGCATGTGCTATGTCACCTGTTCATGTGGGCTTCACAGATTCACATTGTTGCAGTTCAGGGTGTGTGGTGTTGAGGGTGGACTGATGTGAATTTTTGCATGGATGGTCCCCTAGCTCCTGTTTGTCCATGGATGAGGGGCCATGCTGAGTGATTTGTGTTTGTGTATGTGTGATGTACGTTTGAGGCACAGGACACATGCCTGGGTTTCCCAGTTTGTACGACATCTACCTTTGTCATAACAGCGGAGGTGTCATGCATGCTTGTGTCACCCCACTGTCTGGTCCCTAGGGATAGTGGTGTTGTGTGTCAGTCTCTTGCTGTGTTAGTTGGTGTTCATTCCAGCTTGTGTCACATGTGTCTGTTGTGCTCCCTCTCATCTCCCAATGCCTGATTGCCCACTGAGGGTGTCCCAATAATGGTTTACTTTTGTATGGCAGTGTGTCTGCGTCTGTGTCACTGTGGTTCAGCCCCCCTCATGTGTTGTGTAGTTGCCTGGGGATACTGTGACACACACACACACATGTTGTGTCCGATGTGCAGTGTGAGTTTGCCTGTTTGTGTTTGTGCATCTGCACAAGTGCATTGGTATTGCTGTTGTGGGCCTTTGTCTGGATGCTGTTTCTGTGATTTTGCATGCTGTCCCTGTGAGTCATTTCACATAATTGTGCACATTCATCCTGGTTGTTGGGTGCCATTGCTGGCATGGAATGTAAGTTTGTGAGCTGACACCTACAGTCTACACATGTTGTTTTGATTGGTGTGTCTATTTTCGAGTTGTGTGCATGCTTGGTGATGGTCACTTCTGCTGTTGTGTCATTGTACGCTGTATGCATTGTCAGCCCCCATGTATGGTGCTTGTCTGCACATGCCCGAGAGTGTGTTATGTTTTCACAGCACTGTTAGCCTCACCACATCTCTGTGTGTATGGGACACAACCACTAGTTTGCCCCAGAAGTGTTTGATGTGTTGGGAGCAGGGATCATACATGCTGTTTGTTATTTGCAGCTTTGACCATGATGACACTTACCTTTTGTTCACTGTGATGAGGGGGGTTTGGTCCCCATCACCACAATGCTCCACATCTGCTGCATTTTGTGAAACCCCACTTAACTTCTGTTCTACACAGTGAGGGGGTGTTCTTTTTACATTGCCAAAGTGCTATGGTGATGCTTGCCTTGTGTATGTCACACTCGTGTGTTGGTCACACATGTGCTGTTACTTACATTGTATGCTCGTAGCCATAATCACTGTTGTGGGCATTTGTCACAGACTACACACTGTTGTCATGATGTTATGGGGGATGTATTTTGTGGACATACCTGATGTTGGAGTATGCTGGATGTGTTGTGCATCACCCATCCAATGGCTGGGTGTGGCAGGGGTGATGGGCAACAGGTCCCCTGTGAGTGGGGAGGCAGGGGTGATGGGCAACAGGTCCCCTGTGAGTGGGGAGGCAGGGGTGATGGGCTACAGGTCCCCTGTGAGTGGGGAGGCAGGGGTGATGGGCTACAGGTCCCCTGTGAGTGGGGGTGGCAGGGGTGATGGGCAATATAAGCCCTATGGCTGGGGGTGGCAGGGGTGATGGTCAACAGGTCCCCTGTGAATGGGGGTGGCAGGGGTGATGGGCAATATAAGCCCTATGGCTGGGGGTGGTAGGGGTGATGGGCAACATAAGCCCTATGGCTGGGAGTGGCAGAGATGATGGGCAACAGGTCCCCTGTGAGTGGGGGTGGCACGGGGTGATGGGCAACAGGTCCCCTGTGAGTGGGGGTGGCAGGGGTGATGGGCAATATAAGCCCTATGGCTGGGAGTGGCAGGGATGATGGGCAACAGGTCCCCTGTGAGTGGGGGTGTCAGGGGTAATGGGCAACAGGTCCCCTGTGAGTGGGGGTGGCAGGGGTGATGGGCTATATAGGCCCTATGGCTGAGGGTGGCAAGGGTGATGGGCTATATAAGCCCTATGGCTGGGTTTGGCAGGGGTGGTGGGCAACATAAGCCCTATGGCTGTGGGTGGCAGGGGTGATGGGCAACAGGTCCCCTGTGAGTGGGGGTGGCAGGGGTGATGGGCAACAGGTCCCCTGGGAGTGGAGGTGGCAGGGGTGATGGGCAACATAAGCCCTATGGCTGGGGGTGGCAGGGGTGATGGACAACAGGTCCCCTGTTAAAGGGGTGGTAGGGGTGATGGGCAATATAGGCCCTATGGCTGGGGGTGGCAGGGGTGATGGGCAACAGGTCCCCTGTGAGTGTGGGTGGCAGGGGTGATGGGCAACAGGTCCCCTGTGAGTGGGAGTGGCAGGGGTGATGGGCAACAGGTCCCCTGTGAGTGGGGGTGGCAGGGGTGATGGGCAACAGGTCCCCTGTGAGTGGGGGTGGCAGGGGTGATGGGCAATATAGGCCCTATGGCTGGGGGTGGCTGGGGTGATGCGCTATATAAGCCCTATGGCTGGGGGTGGCAGGGGTGATGGGCAACATAAGCCCTATGGCTGGGGGCGGCAGGGTTGATGGGCAACAGGTCCCCTGTGAGTGGGGGTGGCAGGGGTGATGGGCTATATAACCTCTATGGCTGGGGTGGCAGGGGTGATGGGCAACAGGTCCCCTGTGAGTGAGGGTGGCAGGGGTGATGGCCAATATAAGCCCTATGGCTGAGGGTGGCAGGGGTGATGGGCAACAGGTCTCCTGTGAGTGGGGGTGGCAGGGGTGATGGGCAACAGGTCCCCTGTGAGTGGGGGTGGCAGGGGTGATGGGCAATATAGGCCCTATGGCTGGGGGTGGCAGGGGTGATGGGCAACAGGTCCCCTGAGAGTGGGGTTGGCAGTAGTGATGGGCAACAGATCCACTATGGGTGGGGGTGTTTGTGGTGCTGGCCGTGCAACCCCTATAGTGGGCTGTTGTTAGTGGCCAGGATGTGTATCCCCTGTGTGTGTGTGCCAGTTTGCGTGTACGTGTCGTTTGTTTGCTTTGTAGGTGTCTGACTTTCCGCCTGCGCCGTCGGCGTCGGTCCCTGATCCGGTCATAGATGTAGAGTACTGTTATGACCTGCGCGATGGGATTCATGATGTGTTTGTGTCGTACACGCTGCTTGTTGCTCCGTCTCGTACCCGCTACAAGCTGCTCCGTCTTGTAGCCGTGTATTGATTTGTGGCGCGAATCGTAGCTGATATGCTTGTTTTCCGGATGCTGTGACGTCCCGTGCGTGACGACCCGTCCGGCGCGTAGGAAGTACGCATCGTACTTGTCATGCCGGAAACTGCTATGGATACTGCTTCCGGGTGACTCGGTTCATTCATCTTTAGGAGTTACGGCTCGGACGGAGAATGGGGCTTGATTCACAGCCTACGTGTCGGTCATGTTTTTGGCAGTTATGCGCATCGTACTTCCTCTACAGGACGGACCGGCTCCGGGTACGTGTTGGTCGCACGGTAAGGCTACGGACAGCTGTCCGACCGGCCACCGGAATCGGCCCCTCTGCGTCACTCCACTCCACTCTGTGGCACTCCACTCTACACCACTCCTCACATTATCACTCTATGGTACTTTACGCCACCTTACTCAAGGCCAGTCTACTTCATATCATGCAACTTCAGCCTATACTAATCTACTCTACGCCACTCTACACCACTCTAAACACAGCGCACTCCATGAGATGAGCGCCCCCCTACACAGGTCAGCGCACAGTTGAACTGCCGTAAAGTCAGCCCTGGCGTCACTCTACGACACTCTACTCTACTCAACTCCACTCCACACCACTTCACTCTACGCAACTCCACTCTATGCTACTCCTCTCTGCTCTACGTCACTCTACCCTATGCCACTCCACTCCACTATACGCCACTCAACTCTATGCTACTCTATGCCACTCAACTCTATGCTGCTCTCTGCCATTCCTCCATGCCACTCTACGCCACTCTACTCCACTCCCCTCCCCTCTACGCCATTCTTCTCTACATCACGCTACTATCGATTAGCCATGCTGCTATATAGCATGGCTAAAAGACATTGACAAATCCAATAGCTCTCACATAGTTGAGACCTATTGGTTTTGCCAATGTTTATTAGTATTCTGGTTTGGATACTCCCTCATGTGTGTCTTGGTGCTGTTTCAGTTTTCCCTTCCTATTCTCAACGTTTTTTAAAAAAATATGCTTGCTACTTTCATTTATGATCTGCCTTGGAAAAGCAACGTTTGCGCCGATTGCTGACTGGATTTATGGATATCTAAAAAGGGGTTAAATGATGAAAATCACTCTTAAAATCATTCATTCTTCGGCTCAGGCTCGTGTCTGACCGTCTGCTATGTGCTCGCATTCCCCTGACACGGGCAAGATCTGTAATGCCCTTCATCGAGATAACATGTCAGCTGCAGATTAGGACATGTTTTGGGAACACTAGAAACTCGGCAACAGATGCACACAGTGTGCTGCCTCTGCACTGCGTCTCAAGTCTCCGAGTACAGGATATCCCCAAACTGTACAGCTCATCAACACAAGCAAAGTCACCTCCACACTTTCCTACAGTCAGCGAATCCCTTTGATTTGCCCTTGCGTTGCGCAATGTGTCACCTTAGTATCGCGCCGTGCAACGCAGGGCAACGCAAAAGCTTATTTGTCATTTACAAAAGCACGCAAGGCCGGATTTGTGTGGCCCTGCATAGCTTTGTACAGAAGTGTAACATCACGCAGCAGCTTGCGCTGCTTTGTGTTACATTTCTTAATGGTCGGTGTTCCATGGGCGGAATATGGGTGCTACCGTGCATCCATCCACACATGGATTTTACACTATTCCAGATTGACTAAGGTTTGAAAAACTGGAATTGTGTGAAATTGGTGCGCTTTCCACGGAGAGGCATAATTCCTCTTTCTATGCACGATGCATTCTGCATCACACATAGTAAGAGGAAAATGACTGACTGTTTTTGTGCAGGAAGGTATCGCTTAATCTGGCCCGTAACTCTTAAACTTTTGAGAAAAATGCCCGTAGTGCTCAGTAGAATAGAAATTCGTGTGAGTGAGTGTCCAGGTTACAAGGCGAGGCATCCGCCTATTGTCAGTGAGTGCGCTGTACCCATATACAGAGTGTTGTTCATGAGCATGCAGTCTACACGGGTTAACTCTCGATATGTCACAGCGGAGAGAGGGGCTCGTGCAGGTTTACCTTAGGCTGTTTATGAACGATTGGTGTTGTGCAGTGTGAAGATAGGTGTGTTTATGACTGACACGGAGGAAGGTGGAAAGTGGAGGGGCGCGTCATGGTTGGCTGTTGCTGTTGTCCTGAAAGCCAGTGTTAATCCTGAAGTTTGACCCCAGTAGGTCATAGGACGTCTCCAACAGTTGTTCCTAATTCCTCATTTCTAAACTCGTTCTGCTAAAATTACCAGCTCTGCTGTTGCTGTCACTGGGAGGGAAACCGAGCCTGTCATAGGATGCAGAGAGGGAGTCACAGTCTCCGTACAGAAACGAGAAGCGAGCCCTGGGGGAGAGGGGCCACACTCACCCTGCTTCAGGTTGCAAAGTAAGCTGATATTGCAGCGGGAGTCTGGTCTGAACTCAGAAGAAGAACGTTTCTGTCATAAGAGGGGACGCATCGTGGAGGGAGATGAGCTTAACGAAGTGCCTTATCCAACTGGAGCAGGTGCGGTGCGAGACAGTGGCGTAACGAAACTGGAGGGGGCCCCCTGCACAGTACAGAGAGGGCCCCCCTCCGGACTTCTTCAGGAGCTGTCAGGCCAGGATAAAGTGTTGAGGGGGCACCCTGGAGCTCGCCCCCCCCCCCCCCCGCACCGCGGGAGCTGCGGGGGCCTTTGTTAAACCCCTGGTGCGAGAAGTTGCAGAGTTTTTTTTTACAACCTTCACAAAGTCTTCTACAAAACTTTGCCACTTTGTAAAGGTTGCAAACTTTTTGACATTGCAACATTTGCATGAAATACATAACTTTTGCTACAATTTATTAAATATGTAGATTCCTATTAACACTAGCAAATGGCTTTCCATATGATATACTTAGCAGAAAAAACGTAGTTGCCGCGTGGTCAGTGTCACAGTATGACACCCCAGGCAATGTCACCTCCCGATTCAGGGTTTTTCGAGTTTCAATGGGGAAATAACATGTTTTTTAGATTTACCAAAATGTTGAAGTTGCATGTGATTCACTTTTACAATCTATTTTCCTTCCCACATTCCTCTGGGCAGTGGTGGTGTGAAACCCCCCTCGTTACCAGCTTAAGTGGGGTAGCCTCTGCGCCCAAAGGCTTGGTTTTCTGGCTCCCACTAAACGTGTATGCGTTTATAATGGCCTCTTCTATCTGCAGGGTGTAGGCAAAAGTCCATGAAAAGGCTCTGAGCGAATATGGCCGAGAATTGGGGGTCATGGAGAGGATGTGGTGCAGCAGCCAGAGCTGCTAACCGGAGAGTTGGAAATCTCGGTTTAAAGCTTGGTGGGAGCGCTGCACAACATTGTTATATAAATATGCTGCAGGAGTAAAGGGCAAATCTTTATGAAAATATAGTTCCACCAAAGTGGATGTTAACAGTATTTTGAGGGAAACTGATAAGAGAAGGAGACGAGGAAGGAAAATTGGTAAATGCAGGAAACATGCTAAGGCAAATACAAATGGAGGTAAGTGGCACGCACAAGAACCAAAGAGAAGCCGATAAAGAGAAGAGGCCTTTTAAGTTCATATAAAAAACAATAGATTTCTCAAGGACAGTGCAAGCTCTGTGCAAGTGAAATCTGAAAAGGAACAGAGATAAGTAAAAAGAGCAAAGGGGGAAGAAGAAGGTAGAAAATAAAACTAATGTGAGAAATGAAAGAAAAACGTGAACAGTACTCGAAATGAAGAAGGACGGAAGGAAGAAAGGGTGAAAGTAAGGAAGTTATAAAGGAAAGAAAGGTAAAAGGAAAGTGAAATGGGAGAGGTGGGTTGAAAAGAAGAAATACATAAATGGTGCAAGGCAGCATTGTTGAAAGGGTGAATGGATTGTGGTGTGAAAGGAGCAGTTGGTAAAAAGGATGGTAGAAAGGGTGGATGGATGGAAGGGTGGGAGGATGGATGAATGAACATGGATGTATCGATGTGTGAACAAAATGGTCATAGGATCGACAGATGGATGGAAAGATGGCAAGGTGAAAGGATGGATGGATTGGTGAAAAAATGATGGAAGGAAAGGTAAAAGATGCGATGGTGCGAGGATGAATGGATAGATGAGTGGATGTAAGGGTGAAAGGATCTATTCTAGGAAGAGTGGAACCTACTTTCTTTGCTCATTTGGTTTCATAGAAGACAGCTTGAAAGTGGGGGTTATTTTACATTTCTAGTTACACCTTTGCTTCCTGGAAATTTACGGCAGCATATGTGCCTGATAAAACCTCTGGGTTAGCAACCATCTGGGTGCTTTAACATTGCACACAGAAAGTGTTAATATCACAGGATGTGGTTTTTACTTCAGTGTGGTATACCTCTACTTTAGGAGTTTTGAGGTTGAAAAGAGGCCTATTGATGCAGGACCACACATTTCTCTTCCTTCATGCGGCAGAACGCAGTCGCCGATTTTTGGTTTTTTCCTCGCACAAATGTCACCAATTATTAACTGCCGAAATCAGTGAGGTGGATTAGAAATGTCAGTTAATTAGAAATTTGTGCAAGACCTGTGATCCTTAGTGAGACACAAAATCTGTTTGCACTCGAGTTAACATGATTAGTCAACTTGGAAAAAGTATCTTGATTCTGTGGCACTTGTACAATAGGTATATGAAATGTCAGGGAGGCAAAAACATGGGTGTATAAAAGATGACCACAACCAATTACTTCTCTTGGGTATTTGAAGGGGTGGCAAAGTTGTCAAATGTTTAAACCCGATAGCATCTCTAATATGGTGTTAGTTCAAAATGATTGGCTAGGATGGTCTCACAACAGCAGCCTGTGATCCCAGTCCAAAGACACAAATGCCATAAGATCCAAAAATGTGTAGTGGAGGTTGTAAGGTTAACTCTAATTTCTCAATGCCTAGTGTGTAGGAGACTGTTTTGAAATGTGTTAGTTTGGTATCATTCCCCTCCATAAAAATGCTTGGCCTTCCAAATGGAACTCGCAGCTGGCGAGACTCACAGGTCAAAGTAAAGAGTCCTTTTTCGAAACAAAAGCTTATCATATTACCACTTCCTTCACCTCAGAATATGTTAAGCACTGTGAAGCAGGCTTCAAACCCTCTCTTTCATTTTCAAATATTAAGCCAAACTGCTCCTGCATAGTAATCTACAAGCATTTGTGCAATATAGAGGATAATGATAATGCTGTACAAGGCACTGTAATGTATACATTAGTGAAATGCATGTTTTATTTGTCAACTCTCCCTTTTTAGGTATCTCGTGCACAGTGCTTGCGCTGTGATTGAAAAATCTATTGTTTTTAATATAAACTTAAAAGGGCATCCTCTCTTTCCTGGCTTCTCATTGGTTCCTGTGTGTGGCACTTACATTTCCTTCAGTTTTATTGGATGTAGCATATTGTCCTACATTTACCAAGGTTTGTTCCTCCTCTGCTTCTCTTATCAGTTTTTCGCTGCCAAAATACTGTTAACATCCGCTATTATGTTTTTGCAGTTTTTTATAGCGCAAACTCGATCGAAGGTATTAGAGCGCTTTACATGAGCACCAGTTTTGTTACACAAGGACACATTCATTTTTTGGTAGGCGCGGGGAGATTAAGTGAGTTGCCCAAAATAACAAGATGCTGAACCGACGCCGAGGCTTGAACCCAGTTGCCCAGCTCCAAAGTCGACAGCTCTAGCCGTAAGGGTACATCCTTACTCTAGTGGAGCTATATTTTCATAAATTTTTTCCTTTTACTATTGCAGCATATTTATATAACAATTAATCACCTAGAGAGATTAAGTGATTTGCATAGAATCACAGGATGTTGCATGACACCTGCCAGACATAAACAGGATCCCCAGCTTTTGAGTCAGCAGCTCTGGCTGCTGCATCACATCCTCTCCACTCCCGTGTTATCTGTCGGGGAGCTCTTTCCTTCTCGCGGACGATGATTGATGAAAACAGCTCTCTTTATTCATTATGTAGGCGAAACCGATGCATTACCAATGCTCGTTTGAAGTGTCTTTCTGCAGGAAGTCCACCTTTTCTGCATGGTTACCCTGGATTTTTCGCCTGTCGCTGTACCCTGTACCTTTGGCTTTGGAACACTGTGTTCTTCAACCCTGCTAACCATTGTTAAAGTGCCTCCCCTTTAAAGATGGTCAAATTGACATACTCCAAAATGGTATATCATTCTTGCCTATAAGTTCCTCGTGTATGGTACAAGCTGTACCCAAGGATTTGAACCTTAAATGTCACTAGTAGACTGCAGCACCTAATGTGCGCCATCCACTATATTGGCAGTGCAAAAATGGCCTGAGGCCAATCACTGTAGCCTGATTGCAACAGTGCAAAACGTGCAGTGTGGTCTGGCAAAATAAACAATGTTTTACAGGTAAAAACATCAATTTTAAACATTGATAAGTCGCCTCTATGTAGTCCTTGTATACCACATTTTATCCTCCTACTAGAGTGCATAATGGCCCAGTACGGAGCTATAATTCTGAATCCCCTGTCGGACAATGGGTAATTTTAGCAGCCTACGATGTGGTGGCAAATTAACTGAAAGCTCTATGGTCTGAATCCATTGGTCTCAAAACCGGCAGCTCTAGTAGAGGTAGACAGCATGTAGGGGTCATCTAGCTGTGAATAACTTCCTAAGAGCTCTGCTTGGGCTGGGGCAAGGCACAGCCCTATTTGTAGCTCTACGAGGAGCTCAATTTTACCCTTATATTGGAAGTAGTAGCCCTCAGGCTAGTCCTTTCTTGGGTTAGGTTGAAGAAATCCTAAGTAAGTAACACACTTGAAAACCCTTAAAGAAGTCACTTTCAGGGAACATGGTTGTCTCATGTTCAGAATATTCTGTCTGAGTGATGATGGATTCTTTGTGGGCAGATCCTAGCATAGTTAGGCAGGTAACAGCAGGGCGGATTAAAGATCACCACTTCGATCATATGCAGACAAGAAAGCGCTAGGTGCAGGGGCCAGGATATATTATGTGTAAATATTTTAGCAACGTCTATACTCTCCCCTGTACTGTGCATTTGGATGTTATACATCCCCATTTCAAGTGAACGTTAAATCTAAAATACAGGCTGGGCACCTAGTTGACGAAAAATTACTTAATTGGTACCCACAGGCTCGCAGCTGGTTTTGACTACTGTGACTGCAGTCTGGGAGGGTTTGACAACTTAAACCATTTTATTTTGCTCTGTAAAAAATATGACTCTGCTCAGCGGCGATGGCTCCTTCCTCTTTTTTAAATTCATGGGGTTATATGTGCCAAATCGGCATTGGCGCTTTGTATTAGGCCTGATGATATGTATGTTGTTAATTCTGTGACGAAACTTCTGTGGGTTGCATAGCCCCGTTTGAGAGAGCTGCTAACTTGTTAGACATTAACACATGCAGAAATCTCACAGAAAAATAAGCATGCTTTATAATGCCTTATGCTATTGGAACTGTATGCCCTCCCCAGTGGCGTAACGAAACTTGAGGGGGCCCCCCTGCAAAGTACATGGAGGGGGCCCCCCATTCTCCTTGCCAGTCAAAAGCTCTCAGGCCAGCGACCCACCATACTGCCGGGGCTCATCCCAGCCATAAAGAAAGGATTCTGGTTCCTCTTTTGGTCACATCCGCCCTCTCATCCGGCGACTTACATACATCAGTAAATACTGCTGCTGCGCCCTCCAGCAAAGTTACATAACACTGTCTCCAGCCGGCCCACCAAACACATTCCCCTACTTGATGACCCACCTTCAAGCGAAGCCCGCTTAGTTAGCCACCTCCAAATGTAGATCACTTCCGTCGTGCCTGCTACTAACGCATCCCTTACACTCTACGCTCACCCCTATGAAACCCGCAATTATGCTTTTCTGCCCGCCTTTAAAACCACCCCTCGGATGTCACTGCAAACCTGTAACCGCCGCCTACTGCTCCCCTGTCCTCACCCACAGAAAGACTGATGACCGGTCACCATCTAACCACTGCCTACCAGTAAAGACAGAGCCTTTTAGCTGCTGGCCTCCCCAATGCCACTATGGAAGTTTAAAAAATGTTAAACAATCTCTTCAACTGACCACCTCAAAACACTTCTTCCTGCTAGCCTATACGGCATCAAAGCCATTCCTGCTACTTTTCATTCTCTGCATGATGCACACAATAATATCAAATGTACAAAGGGTCCGATTTTTGTTTTCTCACGCCAACATTAATTTACACTATGTACCCCACTAAACCATACCTGCTGTCAAAGGCAAACCAGATCCCATATGTAGCACCAGTCAACAAGTACCCCAAGGACAAACACCAGAGAGAATGAGCCATTCATGAATTAAACCTACAATGACAACGTAGTATTTCCCCACCAACTGTCAGCCCAGCGAAGTCTGCAACCGCACAGTAGCCATCAATACCAGCAACGTCTAAAGCGCATTTCCACTTCCTTTCAATGGCAGCTCCTGATACATATACTTATACCTTCTGGGCGCTATCTACCACAGACCACAGCATTCTTTGTCTCCCTAAGACTAACCGAATGCTGTCGGTGAACGCTTCTCTTCCCCCTTCCTTACTAATAACTAATGGAGGATAACGAAAAAAATATATAGTATTTTCTTATGCAAATAGCGTATCAAGCACTTGCTGCCCGCAGTCCTCACTAGATCCACACGTATCAATATTCTGCTATCGCACCATCCTGCCACCCCTATTATTATCTGGAGGTATTTTTTTATCCCTTCCTTGAACTGGGAAAAGCAATACTTTGCACAAAAACAAGTCCCTTTAAAACCTTTGCTACTTACACAGGCTCGCAAAGCACTTACTTTTTTTCTAACTGTTGTTGTAAAGCAAACGGGTAACTCATTCTAGGATTGAGATTACTGCTTAGAGGTGAGGAAGTTAATACTGAGTCATAGGATGATTTTTTGCATACACTTGTTCTTCCCTGCATGCGCACACAAAGTAACATTACAACTTAGCTTAACAAATTGTTCAGACATGTACCGGAAGGTAAAGAAACAGTCCAAATTATTTTTACAAAGAAAAATAGACAATCGTCAACTTTATACCCCATGACATAAAAGCCTTAGCGTGCACAGCTTGCTCAAATCCACGCTACCTAATTCTACCACACACAGCATATTTGAACATCTCATAATTCCATGCCACACAATACAACTATAAATAATTGAACCCTACATTCCATACCACATAATTACAATCCTACAAATGAAAAAACACATATTTCTACTTCACTCCATACCACATAATTCCACATCACATAATAACATTCCACAAAACTTAATAGCACTCCCAACCACATAATTACACTCCACATAACACAATTCAACTACACATAATTCCACTTCAACCTATATAATTATACGTCACACAACATTTTTACACTCAACTCCAAAACACAGAAGTACCGTCCACAAAATACAACTCTGCAACATGCTGCATAATTCCACTCTGCACAATTATACACCACACCATACCACATAATTCCACATGTCACACAATTCCACAATTCATCCCCACACAATTCATCACACATAATTACTCCACATAATACCACTCAGCACCACATAATTAACCTCCACATAATTATGCTCTCATCCTTATTGCATAAATACACTCCACATAAATCCAGTCTATGCCACGTAGCAACATTCCACATACACTCGTTCTTTCCTGCATGCGCACACAAAGCAACATTACAATTTAGCTGAACAAATTGTTCAGAAATGTACAGGAGGTAAAGAAAGAGCCCAAATTATTTTTACAAAGAAAAATAGACAATCGTCAACTTTATACCCTTGACATAATTGCCTTAGCGTGCACAGCTTGTTCAAATCCACGCTACCTAATTCTACCAAACGCAGCACATTTGAACATCTCATAATTCCATGCCATACTATTCAACTATAAATAATTTAACCCTACATTCCATACCACATAATTACAATCCTAAAAATGAAAAAACATATATTTCTACTTCACTCCATACCACGTAATTCCACATCACATAACATTCCACACAACTTAATAGCACTCCAAACCACATAATTACACTCCACACAACACAATTCAAGTACACATAATTCCACTTCAACCAATATAATTATAGGTCACACAACATATTTACACTCAACTCCAAAACACAGAATTACCCTCCACAAAATACAACTCTGAAACATGTTACATAATTCCACTCCGCACAATTATACACCACACCATGCCACATAATTCCACACGTCACACAATTCCACAATTCATCCCCACACAATTCATCGCACATAATTACTCCACATAATACCACTCAGCACCACATAATTATCCTCCACATAATTATGCTCTCATCCATATTGCATAAATACACTCCACATAAATCCAGTCTATGCCACGTAGCAACATTCCACATAACTACACTTCACACCATGCCTCATAATACCACTCAACATAATTTTCACACAGCAGCGCACACTTCCACATCACACATTTCAACTCTACACATTTCCATTCCACACCACATAATTCAATAACACACTACATAATTCAAACCAACAACAGAATTACATAACACACCACATACATCCAATCTACACCACAAAATTCCACATCATGCTATAATATTTAACAGCACACCACATAAGTAAACTCCACTACATACCACTCCACAACGCAAAATACCATTCCAGATAATCTCACTCCAAGACACACAATCCCACTCCATGACACACAATCCCACTCCACATAATTCCAGTACACTCAATACCACATAATTACTATCCACATAATTACATTATTTCGCTACACAGACCCAATCCACACAACACAATTCCACAACTAACAATTCCAATCCAAACCACATATGTCCACTTGACACCACACACATTCACTCCAAGCAGAGAACACATAGGTAAAATACACTGTCCTTTACAATGTCAATAGCTCTAACTCTCACAAATGCGAGACCAATTGCATTGCAATTGCTTGTTTACCTTCCAATGCAACCGAGCAGATCCTGTTCATTTTTTAGTTTTTTATTTATTTTATGGAGTTTTATATAGCGCAAACTTGACCCGTATCGGGTATCATAGCGCTTTACATGAGCACCAGTTGCGTTACATGAGGACACATTCATAATTGTTAGGCACGGGGAGATTATGTGATTTGCCCAGAATCACAGGATGTTCAGCGTCATTGCTGAGACTCGAACCAGTTCCCCAGATTCGAGGTCGACCGCCCTAGCCGTTAGGCCAACTCCTCTCCCAAGTATGAGTCAGAATAGGCATACGAAGGGCTAAGCAGAAGAGCTGAAGTATGTAGATGTAAAAGTAGTGGAAGGGAGTATGCAGGAGTAAGAGTGCACGTAGGAGTAGGTAGGACTAAGTTAATGGTAATAAGGGCATTGGCAAATACGGTAGCAAAAGTAAGAATAGCAGTTAGAAGACGTAATAGGAGGAAGAGGAGAAATGAGTAAGAGCAGGAGGAAATAGGCGTAATAAGTTGTAAGTGGAAGCAAGAGTATGTTGGAATAATAAAACGTAAGAGTGGGAACAAATATGAGGTGTAAGAGAAAGGTAAAATTAATAGGTTACGTAGCACAGTAAGAAGAAATATGAACCATATGAGTAGAAACAAAAATCAGCAGTAGGCATAAGTAGGAAAAGTTGGTGCTAATAAATTAAGTGCAAGAGTAATGAAAGTCAGATTGAAAGAGACCAAGATGAGAAAAGAAAGACAAAGACAGCAAATCCTTCCATATTCTTCTACGACTCCAGTGCTAACAAAGCATGACATGCTTTTCATTTTATGCACACATCAGAAGAAGAGCAAGGACCTTCCATTAAGCACTATTGTAACACTCTTCAGTTGGTAACTCACGTGCAGCTGAAATAGGTACAATTTATGTGTTTTATAGTGCTCACAAACAGCATAACCGTGTTTCTTGGCACTATTTCAACAAAAGTTATCCCTATGCCACTGGCAGAGGTACAATTTGTTTTATTAATGGGTTGCACACAGACCGGTCTCTGTGGCGTGCTGTTCGACGAAAAAGTGCAAGAAAAGACTTCTTAATACCACGTTCTCTCTATAATGGTGAGTTCAAGTCAGAACATGCCAAATGTGGCCCTCGGGCTAAACGCACTGCTACTGGGCGCCAGAGACACACAAAAATCACTATTCGGCTCCCGGGCATCGGCTAAGCTTTATCCAAACAGTTCTGAAGTGCTGCTCAAATGTAATACTGGGTAATTTATTGTCACATGCAACAAGGGTTGTCAATCTCTGCCCCCCTTTTTCTGTAGTCCCTGGCACCTGTTTAGAAGTGGACAGGAAGGAGCCCTCTCCCCTTCCAGCACAGCAAGCAATACCACAGAACAGCGCCAAAACCAACACAAACGGCTCCCGGTAGCTCCGCTCATGTGCCCCGGTAGATGTGAGGCTATGAGCTGATTAGTAAGAGGTTTAGGGGCAGAGTGAGGACCTGGCAGCCTATACCAGGGTGGAGCAACAGCACCGAGGCGTCTACAGCAACAGGGTCTCCTCAGCTCTGAAGTGCGAGGTCGCCACGTGGGAGCCATACAGCTGCAGCCAATGCTTGTGAAGCAAGTAATCAATCACAGGCAAAGGTAAAATAAAACCAAGCTAGTGCCAACTAACATGAAGGGTGAGACGGGGATGGTAAAATTGGGGGCAGGAGGTAACATATACTGCACTTGTTAGTGTTGTGAGACAGAGAAAAGGGTCAGCAACAGGAGGATATTTACAGCTGGGACTAATTAAAGTCCCAGATAACCTAACTATCTGTAGTTGAGAAATGTAAATGCTGCATTTTAAAACATATCAGGCATTTGTTATCAACCCACAACATAGCATGTTTTTTGAAGGAGCACACAATTAAAACTCACAATTAAAACTGCTAGACTTACCGACAACGCTGCAGAATGTTATCTGTCCTGCTCCTTACAAGTCTAACCTCTCTCTCCGAAAACCCTGTTTCTGAAGAGTACAGGGCCCCTATCCTTTTTCCGGCCGGGCTCTGACTGAAGAGAAACAATGTAACTTGTTACTTTGTCTCTCTTCAGTTCAGTCCTGCCCTGGGTCTGCGGGAGGAGCTCAGAGCAGGCTGCAGACTGCACCTGCTTTCTACAGCAAGCCTTTCACTCACAGCTCTTTACTGAAGAGCTGAGGGGGCCCCCTTCACCTACCGAAGACTGGGGGGCCCCCCCACACCGCGGGGGCTGCGGGGGTGTTTGTTACGCCCCTGGCCCTCCCAATGTCTTTTTTAGGTTTTGCCTAGCTGCTCGCTTGTAAGACTATTGTCAATGGTTTTGCTTCGGAAGCGGGGTGGAACCTCCACCCATGCTTTTCATTGGCGAGCGTAAAAAATGCTTGCCTTTGATTGCAACGGAGTCATCATTGTTCCCTCCCTGTCTCCTGTTTTCCGTGCCTGTCAGACAGGAGATGTGCACACGCACGGCGTCTCTTTTTCTCACGGCGGACTCGACAGGGCTTTGTTAATTGGGTGTTAGGTGTATCAATTTCACTTTTGTATTTTGCTGCATCTCGCCACATTTCGCCAGTGGCGCTTAAAAAAGAAATATGTCACACATTCGGTGCAGCACTTTGTTTACTACTTCCTGTATTGTGTGGGAGGTAAGCTCTGAATCTTAGCTACAAAAGCAACATGTTGTAACATATTTATGTCCGTCACACCTTTTGTTAAATTTTTCTTCGTTCGCTGTCTGCCGAAGGGGCGTGTAAATGTGTACTTTTTATCGAACTTACGCTCAGCCTGCGTATGCTAGTCACTAGCAGCTAGTGGGACACGATAACACAACTGCGCGGTAGCCAAGCATAAAGGTAGGTTACTGTGGGGAACTGAGCTTTGTGGAGTAATGCTGTGTTTTGGGGAGCTGTGTGGTGCACGTGAGTGTTTTAACAGTGCCTGCAGGGATAATGCATGCCGGGGGCGTGGGCAGTGGTTGTCACGCAGGGAGGTCACTCCCACCATCTTTGGACCCCATACGCTCTAATCGGTGGATATTAGGGAGAGGCAGCTGGGCCCTGCCATTTTACGTTAGGCCTCCGTGCCTGAGCGTGGTTCGTGATGCGTCAGGGTGGTCCCATTGTATGTTTTAGGTGAGATTCAGATTGTAACACTGTGGTCAGTCAGTGCTTTAGATGGAACTGGAAAATTGCAGTTATTCACTCTTTAGAGGGCCTGCTTGCTCCTGAGAAGTGTCGGTATTTTCCATGAAATGTATAGCAGCAGTGCTGAAGTGCTGGTACTCTCCCTTTCAAATTGAAAAAGTGCAGGTACACAGCACCGGACAGTGCCTGCACATTTGAAGCACTGGGTATAATGGAACCTGAAGGTACATATGAGTGCCAAAACAGAGGTTGGGGGTGCATTCGAGTGCCAAAGCTGAGGTTGGGGGTGCATTTGAGTGCCAAAACTGAGGTTGGGGGTGCATTCAAGTGCCAAAGCTGAGGTTGGGGGTGCATTCGAGTGCTAAAGCAGAGGTTGAGGGTGCATTTAAATGCCGAGGGTGCTTTTGCGTGGCAAAGCTGAAGCTGAGGGTGCATTCACGTGGCATCGGTGAGGATGCATTTGAGTGTCATGGTGGAGAGTGCATTTGAGCGCCAAAGGGGAGGGTGAATTCCAGTGTCAAAGCTAAGGCTGAGGGTGCATTTAAATTCTGAGGGTGCATTGGAGTGCCAAGGCTGATGTTGGGGGTGCAGTCTAGTGCCAAAGCGGAGGTTGAGGGCGCATTTAAATGCAGAGGGTGTTTTCGGGTGGCAAAGGTGAGGGTGCATTCAAGTGTGAAGGCTGAGGGTGCATTTAAATGCTGTGGGCGCATTAGAGTGCCAAAGCTGAGGGTGCATTTGAGTGTCAAAGGTGAGGGCGCATTTGAGGGCCAAAAATGAAAACTGCCAAAGCTACACCCCACCACTGTTCTGGCAGGGAGTCAAGCAACTGTGCACCAGTAGGGTGTTACTCACAATACTGTGTAATTTACGTAAATAATCAAACCAAACACAGTGTGCCGGCCTTATTAATCTATTATAGATAATACACAGTCAGTGGTTCAAAACGCAACTGTATCTGAAGGGTCAATGCCGACCTCGAGGTTTTTGGTATACAAGCAATTGCAATGCAATAGGTCTCGCATTTTCGAAACATTAACCTATTGGTATTGTAAACGACAATGCCTTTTATTACTGCAGGTTTATTAAACATAAATAAAATGCATTGTCATTTACAATGCCAATAGCTCAATATCTCGCAATTGCGAGACCTATTGGATTGCAAATGCTTGTTGTAGTCTGCCTTGAGACAGTTGGCAAATTAACAGACTGTTTTTATTGGATAGGAGTTTGGGTGCTTGAATGCTATCATACCACTTGACTGATGAAACTGTCTATGTGTTTAGTCACATTAATTGACAGTTTGCATTGATAGTGAAATTAGCGCTCAAATGGTTTTAAGCATACAGTCCTGCACATGCCTTTTAGATATTAAAATCTCGACTGAACCATATATGTTTTAAATTGTTTTGTTATTTTTAAACTTATTTTTATTTCGGGATATACGTAGCAGCAGTATACATTACAAGCATATATCTCATACAAATAGTACATAATTGAATTTTTAAAACATGGCAGTTGTATGCCAAAGAATGCATTTCAGTAAAAAAGTTAAAAAGACTGCACATTATCAATATACCTATAACTATGAAAGGAAAGAAACGAAAACTGGGCAGCAGTTGGCAGAGAGGCACTCCTTTATATCTTCTGACATCAAGGATCGATGTGATTTTACAGTTATAGCCATCCCTCCTCCTCCTCTAATGGACCATTTGTGTACTTGGTGACAAAGTACCGGGCCTTTGCCCCTGTGTGTTCCTACAGTTTAAAGTTGAGCTGCATCTTAGGCTGTAGGGGGGAAACCCACTCCCCTTCAAAATATGAACTCAAGTCTCTTCTCCCTGTTGTAGCCGGACTGGTTCCCTCGTCACCCAAGAAGCCTAAAACGTCTATTTCGGTTGGTATTATCTGGGCTATTGGGGGAACCTCCACCATACCCTGTCTGTGTACCAGAGGTCTCAGTCTGCGATTGAGTATCAGGTCCCACAGCTGTCTGGGGTACCTATGACCTGGGTACATAGTATACCATATACTAGGGACTTATAAGGGCACTCCAGATCTAATCTGAAATGTACCTAAAGTACATGCAATCAATTTATAAGAGAAAGGAGATAGGCTGGGGACCTGAATAGCAGGTTCCCAGCCAAACTAAGTCAAAAACCATCAAAACACCAGGAAAAAAGTGGGGGCAACCCTGCAGTCAGATTCCACCTTCCTACATAACGCCCCCCCCCCCCCAACGAAAGGAGATAAGGCTAACCTTGCCCAGTTGAGCCTTTATTGACTAAGTGGCCATATAAGGAAGTACCTGCACTAGCATGGTTACCCCCTGTCTTATGGTCCACTAGGTTATCCCTCACCCTAAGGGTGTGAGAGTGTCTCCACCATGGTGAATCACTACCTGTGGTGTGTTTTGGTAAAGGAAAAGGCTGGTGAGGTGTCTGAGTAGGGAAGTGAGGTCCTAATAAAGTTGGTCTCAGCTTCCTCAGATCACTGATCACCATGTATGCCTCTCTTTCCATGACTGAGTTGCACTTTGCTCTAAGGGTCAACCTTTGGCAGCCTACAGCTGGCGGTTGGGTCCCTTTGGATGGAACACTGGAGGGACATGGCAGGTTTGGAACCTTTTGGTCCCAGGTTTGCCCTTGCCCAACAGAGTCCTTCTGGGGGAGGTCCCTACACAAAGGTATGGGGGATCCCTCAGTGTGTTGAGGAATTTTCACCCGGCTAGGGCTACTAGACTGGATGCCCCTTATCTGATGATGAGGGGGTTCCTCTGGACAGGGGGCCTTGTGGGGTCCACTGACCTCAAAACACCAGGAAAAAAGTGGGGGCAACCATGCAGTCAGATTCCACCTTCCTACACACATACACAATCACCCTCCAGGGTTTTACTACCTTGACCTACCCAATTAACTCTCCTAATCATTTTTAGGTCCGCAAAAAGAGCCCCACCAAGTCCTACCCTTGCATTTAGCCAATTTAAGCTTTTATTCTGGAGGGACTACCATGATTCAGATATCGAGCTAGAAACTTTGGGGACATTGGCTAAGATTGCCACATATAGTGTGGTAATGGGCGGTAGCTCCAGGTGGTCCATTTTGGATGTAGGGAAAACATGTTGTGGCTCTAAATTAGCATGAGTAGGAAGGGTAGGAGGAAAAATACTAGGGTTAGATTGGAATAACATAGGCAATGGGACAGGATTAAGTCTACTCCCATTGACGTTGTTTATAGGTCCTTCCCTTCCTGGAGGAATAATCAAGGGGTGCTGATTGCTTTGTAGGTATGCAGGGAGGGGCTGTTCGTGTCACCAGTCCTTGCTGGAACTGGAACTGTAGAAGGAGGGTAGTAAGTGCCGTAGTTGGTTTGCGCTGATGCCAACTGAGGGGGATGTTGTATCTTGCTGAGGGGACCCTGGGGTGCCGAGGGTAGGCTGATATTGTTTAAGTCAAACCCAACTTATCTAATCGAGAGATCAAGTTCCACTCAAACCCCTTTAATTGCTCAGTGAGGGAGCTGAGTGTGGTTGTGAGTGTATCAGAAAGGGTCTGTACAAGAGCAGTCAAGGCAATGTGTTCAGGGCACTGATGATTAGCTAGGTTTTTAGTGGGTTTGGTAACCAAAATTTCCTTGGTAGGCAGTGTTTTTTTAGTACGTTTGCCTCCCCCTCCTGCACCCCCGGGTAAAGATGGAAAGGTCTGAGGGATAATATTTGAAGGTATTTTAAAGCGCTTTCTAGGCAGTTGGGTATCTGGTATTGCAATGGGTGGGGATTTAGATTTGCTTTTGTCAAGGTCCTTAGCTTTCAGCTGTCCATTTACAAGTGGACTGCTAGGGGCGTCGATAGGAGTTACGACTGGGACAGATGGTATCAGGGTAGAGTTACCAGTGCTACCAGTGTTTCTAGAGATATTGTTTGCGCAATTAGTTAAGGATTCTTCAACCCATGTGATCTGCTTTTCCAATGCCCCCATGGCGCTCGTGATATCGTTCAAAATTGAAGAGGACTGAAGAGTACCCCTCTGTGATTTTATGCCCCCCCCGATGCTTCCTTTTTACCATGATCAATGTATTCTGAAGGGTCCTAATGGGTAACGTTGATGGGAAATTTTGTTATTATTGTTTTTAAAAATAAACATGGATAAGCAGGCAAATAAAGGTTGTTAAAAATTAGAACAATGGACAGTGGAAAATGATTGCGCTATCAATCCTCAGAACCCCTGGATTTCAAACGCAAATGTCAACTTCCGTGGCGATCGTGAAGCAAGGGTCAATGTCAACACTAGAAACAAAGTCTAGAACAAGAAAGAAAAACCTTGGCTGCAGGGTCAGTACGCACTAGATGCTTCAGATCCTCAGGTCACTGATTCCAATCAGAAAAGCCAAGGGGAGAGGCCCTGCCCTGTCTCTTTCAGTCACTCGCAGCGGGAGTCTCCTGGTCCTTATGACCAGGCATCGGTGGTGGCATGCTGGCCTTGAAGAATCCTGTGGTTTGTAGTCTCCCCTAGAAGCAAATTACTATTCCAACAACAGTGAGTACAACAGAAGGGAAAGTGCTGGATAGCGGAGAGGTAAAAATTACTATTCCCATTCCCACTCCAGTGAGTGCAACATTAGGGAAACAGCTGGATACAAATCTGGTTGAGTTAGATATAGCAAGGCATCATCTGCATGCAAGGATACAATGTGTATGCAGCCACCCAGCTGGATACCCCAACGATTCATGTCTCTTCTTGGTCTAATCGCTAAAGGCTCTGTCGCCAGAGTGAATAACAGTGTGGGACAACAGGCAGCCTTGTCTTTTGCCCCGTTTAATTGAGGTTATTTCAGAGTTCACTCCACCATTACATACCCTAGCAGTCGGTAGATTGTACAGAAGGTGCACCCAGGAGATATTTTCCTGTCTGAGGCCCATTCTTGTCAACTCTTCCAAGAGGTAGTTCCATCATAGGGTATAGAAGCCCTTTTTAACCCCTTCGCTGCTAGGCCTTTCCCACCCCCCGTGCTAAGCCTTTTTTGGGCTATTTGGGGCAGTTCGCGCTTAGACCCCTGTAACTTTTTGACCACATAAGGTATCCACGCCAAATTTGCGTCCTTTTCTTCCAACATCATGGGGATTCTAAAGGTACCCAGGGTTTGTGGATTCCCCTGGAGGGGTCCCAGAAATTAGCCAAAATACAGCAATTTTTTTTTGTTGGGAAAAATGAAAGCGTCTGGGTTTTTCTCTGCAAATGGTATCAAAAAAGGGTTTGTGGGGCTGAAATCACCATTTTCCCAGCTTTTAGGGAATGACAGACGTTTGTCAGAAAACCAACATTTTTACACAGTTTTGGCATTTTTCTGGGACATAGCCTATTTTTGCTATTTTTTGTGCTTTAAACCTCCTTCCAGTTAATGGTTGAATTGTGTTTGAAAGCAATAATGGATCCTGGAAAGCTATACATTTTAGAAAAGTAGATAACATTCTGAATACAGCAAGGGGTCATTTTTGTAGATCCATCAAGGTTTCTTTATAGAAACTAACAGGTAAATATAGGAAAAATTGAAAATTAGTTGAAAAAAGCAGCCTTTTGTGTCAACGTTTTTACCTGTAACTTCTTCTAATTATGAAGTAAAAAATATGTTTTCCTTTTCGAATCCAAAGTTTGCTAATTCATTCACACATGTTATTGGTAACAACTACCAAAATCAGGTATTCACAAAATCACTCATTATAGTGGAACACTTAAATGCAAGGCAACGTCAATTTATAAAAAATCAATTAAATGGTTTATTTGATTCACGAAGTTTCTTTAACCACAATCAGATCATAAAAAATGCATTAGTTTTTAAATAAAACAAAGACACATTAAAAACAAGTTAAATTAAAAATTACTGAATGAAACAAAAGCACAAATCAAGGAGATTTTGAAAAAAGACAGTCAATTTGTCATAAGCCAGTTAATTCGGAAACCTTATGGGCAACAATTGCATAAGGGTTAACTTCCTCTTTTGACACAGGTATTGTATGCCCCCTTCCAAATTTAACACAACGGAATTGCGTCGACGCGTTTCGGAGGTTATTCGAAGTTTGTGACCTCCTTCTTCAGGACTATTAGAAATCGAATCTCCTTATCCATAAACGTTTGCCTAAGGCACAAATGAAAAACAATATTTACTATCAATGTACATGATGTTTTCTTTCCCCCTTCTTTTTGAAAAACAGGAGTCTAAAACATATATATCATGTCTTACGTTTATGCGACAACTACAGTTTTCTAACTATTCATTCTTTCGTACAAACAAGAAATGTACCCTCATGGATATATAACCATAGTCATATTATCTAAATTATCTGGTTTTATAAAGCAACGTAGCCCGCATCAAGAGTGTTTCCATTTACTCACTAGATCCATTACTCATCATTCATACTTTAACTCAACACTAGTAGGAAGACTTAGTGATGAAATCTCATTAGGTTTTTAAGAAACTCACCTGTGCGACCAGCGCACTAGGCTTGCAAATTGGATTTGCTGCGCTCCTACGGGAATGGTTTTTTCGATTAAGCACTTCCCTGGGCTGTCAAAGGAATAATAAAACGCTTATTATATCTCGTTCAATGAGTTCTGAAGATACTCTATCTTTTCTTTTCCTGTAGATTTGAAGCTCCCAAATGGAGCTTCAAAGTGGAGGGTTCTAACTTTGACTCCCCTCTTCATCTGTCTACACAGTTACTATCAAAAATTCTTAAAGATACCTTTCAAAGTTCTTCGTGGGTGTGGGCAAAGGACATCTTGTTTACTTTTCCTCACTGCGTGCTTCTTTGTAGGTCACTTTGTTCCTACAAACGAGGGAACTACATTTAGTTTCGCTAGGGTTGTATATGAAAGCCTATTGGCTAATCGAAGTCGTGTGCCCGCTGTTAATTGCGTCTATTCTGTATTAATATAATAAATTTGATTTATAGCTCACCTTATGTCAAACAATTCTGAGCTGTTAAGGATTCTTTTACTGCTCCGGGTACAATCAATTCGTGGCTGTATATAGAAACGAGTGTGTGAAAAAATGTGTACACACGTGTGTCTTAAATGTCACGTTTTTTTGCAAATAGACCTCGACTGTTTTTTAACCAAGCGAAAGAACAAGGTAAAGAATATATATACTTAGTGGCGTAGTCACTTAATAACAGCCTGAACAGAAATCTCAATTGGCTGATTAGCGTTTATTTTGGGTGTAACATGCCGGCGAGATCTTACGTTATAAATCCACGAAGTTATTTTTAAACGAGAGTTAGTTTAACTAATGGCAACGTGTTTCTAGTGCCTAATCGTTAAAGTGGATAATTTCGGCGTGCGGTTCCCCGATCAGACTCGAACGTACCTGTTGAAGTCCGACGATCTACGTTCCCGGGCAGCTACTTCCGCGTCTTCCGATCGCGGCCAACATCAAGGATGGACTATGTAGCTGGGACTGCCTATTTATTCAACGTCAGTGATAGACGTCATAATAGGGGGCCGGCGAACAGTACTCGGCTAGTTCTTTTTTTGATTTTTTTGTTTGGTATAAATCTTTATTAAAAAGCCTTATTAGACTATGCTGGACAACGACGCGTACTCGCTGGAAATCTTGTACTGTATATTTTATAGATTACCTTTTCGTTTGGGCTATGATATTTGTTGAATCAGTCATTAAGACACAGCCCTATACTCGAGTGCTTAACGTTAAAGTATATAAATATCTCATGATTTTAAAGTCTCTGGTGAGATTAATTGTGATAGGGACAAAAACATAATTATGTATATGCATATCCAGAGCAGTGTGTCAAGGGAAAATATGAATCCCACAATGTATAGTATAATTAAAACCCTGGTGTAATGGAGTCAAAGAAGAATATTTTATTTATTTAAACGGGCTGGCATCCATATTTTAATTTGATTTTTTAATTTGATTCTCAAAGAGAGATCTATTCTTTGGTCCCGATTTATCCCGAAGGACAGATATCAAGTGCATAATCCTCCATATTTAGATCTGTCAATTCATCGCGACAGTGCCAAATTTTCACGGCATAGTAATTCGTATTTTTTGGAGACAATGATTGATAAATGTGATTTGGTTATTATATGTTATCTTTAAATCACTAGCCTAGCTATTCACTGATAAATCGTAACTCACAGAACTAATCTGTTGATCATTTAGTTACGTTACTATTTTCATCCAATCCTCCTTAGTATTGAGGCCTTTATTGACTGTATCTAAAGCAGAAATGTACCATTGTTCTCTATTTTTGCGTTTTGTTTCAATGTTGCCGCCTCGTTTTGAGCAGCTAATCTTTTCAATAATGTACCATGAGAAGTCCGTATGTTTGTGTTTATATTTAGTAAAATGCTCAACCATGGGAGCATTATTTTTATTAGTCTTGAGTGCGGATCTGTGTTCTAACAGGCGTGTTCTGAGTTCCCTGCCTGTTTCCCCCACATATGCTAGCCCGCAAGGGCATAGGAGGAGGTAAACTAGGTTGCTGCTCCTACAGTTGTTAAGTGTTTTAGCAGTCATAGTGTAGTTATTGTAGGTGAGGGTTTTAGTTACAATACAATTGTCGCAAATTGAACAGCTGCTACATTTGTAGTTTCCTATTGCTTTGTTCCCTGTGAGGGTAGTTTGGTTATTGTCATTGGTTTCTCTATATGTGTGAACCAAATTGTGTCTGATGTTCTCATTACGTCGGAAGGCAAAGATTGGTTTCGGGATTTTGTCCAATTTTCCGTCGTTCAAAATGTGCCAGTTTGAATAAATCACATTCTTCAGTCTATTACTGATATTTGAATACTGGCTTACAAATACCAGTTTGGGGTCAGCTGTTGTTTGGCTTGCGGAGGTTTTTGGTTCTGGATGTATCATACTTTCCCTATTGTAGAATCGTGCTCTTTTACAGGAGTTTTTAATTAACTTCTTGGGGTATCCTCTATTTATCAATTTTTCAGTTAGGTTCCCTGCATGTTTAAGGAAGTCCTGCACATTGGAACAGTTTCTCCTGAGGCGGAGAAACTGTCCGAAGGGGATATTATCCCGCTGTGATTTGGGGTGATAGCTATTATAATGTAGGAGTGTGTTTTTGTCTGTGGGTTTGACATAAAGCTCTACTCCCAAAGCTCCTTCCATATTCTTAATGGAAATGTCCAAGAAATTCACTACATTTTTGTCAAAAGCTGCAGTAAACTTGAGGTTCTCATCTCCCAAGTTGAGCCATTCAAGAAATTCTTCCAGAGTTTCGACAGTGCCTTCCCAGATGAAAAAGATGTCATCAATGAAGCGGCGCCACAACTTGACATTCTCAAAGAAGGGCGCCGCCTCATTGAACACATGCCTGTCCTCGAAATGGGCGACATAGAGGCATGCCAGGCTCGGCGCACAGGTTGCGCCCATGCTCGTGCCTTTGCACTGAAGGAAAAGATCATTTTTAAACAAAAACATGTTGTTTTTTAAGACTAGAGTGATGCATTGTTTGATGAAGTCTTTATTGGCACCTCTCAGATCTGCGTTGTCGAGGATGTCACCAATAACCTCAATGGTGTTGTCTTGAGGTATATTGGTGTACAGAGCCTCTATGTCTAAGGTCACTAATATCTGTTCATTTTCATTGTAGGGCATACCTTCTATCATAGAGATGATGTGCGCCGAGTCGCGAACATACGATTTTTGTTTGCATACCAAAGGTTTCAGGAAGGTGTCTGCGTATTGGCTTAAGGGTTCCAATAAGGAGCCAATGCAACTGACTATGGGTCTCATCGGAGGATTTTTTAAACTTTTGTGTATTTTGGGTAGGCCATATATGGCGGGTGTTCTAGCATTTTTATTAATTAAAAACTTGTGTTCAGCCTGACAAATCCAACCCTCCTCTAGGGCTGTGTTGACAAGATTAGTGACTTGTAAATTCAAGGCACTAAGTTTAGAGAAAGATGATTTTTGGTAGTGTTCTTGGATTTCTAGCAATTGTAGCATCCTTCTGTCATAGTCGTCTGTATCAAAGACGACTACTCCTCCACCCTTATCAGCGGGCTTGATGGTAAGTTGGAGATTGTTTTTTAAACTGATCATGGCTTTCCTTAGTTCTTTACTCATATTATTTTTATCAGGGTAGGAATCATTCATGATTTGTTTGACTTTGGATTCTACAGTTTTTTCGAAGACTTCTATGTTTTTGCCTACTTGTGTAATTGTAGGGGTAAAAGTAGATTTTGCCCGTAGACCGGAAATATTAGTGGGGCGATTGTATTCTGTATTTTCGAAAAACTCTCTCAATCTGAGTTTGCGAAAAAACGCCTTAAGATCTTTTTCTATATTAAATTTATTGACATTTGTAGTTGGAGCAAAGGTAAAACCTCTTTCTAAAACTTCTATTTCTAACTTGGTGAGGTTATAACTGGAGAGGTTGATTATGGGAAATTTTGAACTATTGGAACCCTCTAATGGCGATATCTTTGACTCCTCGTGTTGGGGTAATCTTGAGGGGCCTGGTTGTGATAAGTGGTTCTCTGATCTCCCTGATGTTGTTGATGTTGATTTCTCTGATATTGTCCTCTGTATTGATATGGGTTTCGATCTATCCTGCCACCTCTCTTTTGGCGGATCTCTAAAAAAGAGTGACCTCTATTTGGTCCCTCTGTTTGTCCCATATTCTCATTGGTATTAGAGTTGTATTCTTCACCACTTGAGCCTGAAGTGTCAGAGAAAGTAACACCTTTATTGGGTCCTCTTTTATAGATCGGTCTTGGTTCAAAGTTCCTCTCTTCCCTCGGTTGTTGGAAGTAATCTTTCTTAGTGTATGGATACACCATCTCTAAACTAAATTTGTTGATATCTTTTCTCAACTTTATAGTTTTTTTATTTATGAGATATTCTCTGTATTTATCAATGTCTAGATTTAAATCCTCCAAACGTTTTTTCGCATCTTCTAGTCCTGACATTTCTAAGAGTGCTATTTCAAGTTTTTCTATTTCTTGTTTTTCTATAATAACCCTTTCTTGTGCAGTCTCTATAATGAGTAAAATCCAATCTCTACTACACCTGTTAGCAATATGGGTCCAGGTTTCTAAGAATTTTTTATTGTCAATAAATAGACCTGGTTCATTTCGAACTTGGAGGCCAATTGGTATGACCCCTGATTTGGCGTATTGGACCAGAAACTCCGCATGGAGTTCTGTCCGGATGGATTTCTTTTTTAAATTCACAATATTGCCCCATTTGTCGTTGTTTCCTGAGATAACTACAATTTTATTGGTACTGTGAGACGAGGACCCAATTATCTTATTAAATTGGTCCTCAGTGAACCCAAAGGTCTTAAATTGGTCCATAATTCTGAGAGTTATATGGGGAAGTCACTAAAAAGTGATCAAGATACCTCTCCAGCCACTTGGCTGTGCTGTATACTTAAAACAAGGTAAGAGAGGGGCTCTGTATTCTCAAAAAGGAAATAGAGCTCCGACAAACTGTGAAGTAAAAAATATGTTTTCCTTTTCGAATCCAAAGTTTGCTAATTCATTCACACATGTTATTGGTAACAACTACCAAAATCAGGTATTCACAAAATCACTCATTATAGTGGAACACTTAAATGCAAGGCAACGTCAATTTATAAAAAATCAATTAAATGGTTTATTTGATTCACGAAGTTTCTTTAACCACAATCAGATCATAAAAAATGCATTAGTTTTTAAATAAAACAAAGACACATTAAAAACAAGTTAAATTAAAAATTACTGAATGAAACAAAAGCACAAATCAAGGAGATTTTGAAAAAAGACAGTCAATTTGTCATAAGCCAGTTAATTCGGAAACCTTATGGGCAACAATTGCATAAGGGTTAACTTCCTCTTTTGACACAGGTATTGTATGCCCCCTTCCAAATTTAACACAACGGAATTGCGTCGACGCGTTTCGGAGGTTATTCGAAGTTTGTGACCTCCTTCTTCAGGACTATTAGAAATCGAATCTCCTTATCCATAAACGTTTGCCTAAGGCACAAATGAAAAACAATATTTACTATCAATGTACATGATGTTTTCTTTCCCCCTTCTTTTTGAAAAACAGGAGTCTAAAACATATATATCATGTCTTACGTTTATGCGACAACTACAGTTTTCTAACTATTCATTCTTTCGTACAAACAAGAAATGTACCCTCATGGATATATAACCATAGTCATATTATCTAAATTATCTGGTTTTATAAAGCAACGTAGCCCGCATCAAGAGTGTTTCCATTTACTCACTAGATCCATTACTTCTTCTAATTATGACAGCTCTTTGAAAGCAATATACCCTTACATCCGCTGGACATTCCTGGTTGTGGGGATATATAGGACTTGTAGGTTCACCAAGAAACCGACGAACCCAGAGTCAAAAACTGAACAGCAATTTGCAATGGTTTTTTATTATGTTCTGGTTATATAGCAATTATTGTGGGAAAATGTATACATGGAAAAATCGGTATGAGAGACACCTATGTATTTCTGAAATGGGAACAAATTATAGAGTTTATAAACAGTACATAATTGCACATTTTCGAAATTGGGAATACTCATGCTACCATGAGAATTATCGGTCATTTTTCAAAATGACTTCTTTTTTACACAAAGTCTTTCATTTGGAAGGCAGAAATGCATAAAAAATCAATAGGTAAAACAGTTGCTTTACAAATCTGAATTACCCTAAGTCTCCCAATAAAAATGGTACCTCACTTGTGTGGGTAGGCATAGTGCCCACGACAGGAAATGGCTCAAAACCCAATGAAAATTTACTCTTTTTTTGCGAAGTGTCTAGCTGTAGTTTTTGAACACTAGCTCTGCTGGCACCTCGGGAAACGTAGCAAACCTATACATTTTTGAAAACTAGACACCCATGGGAATCCAGGATCTGTTACCCAGAATCCCTTGCAAACCTAAAAAATTGTCCAAAAAAACACATTTGCCCCACATTTCTGTGGTGAAAAGTTCTGGAATCTGCGTGGATCCACAAATTTCCACCTACCCCGCGTTCCCCAAAGTCTTACGAGAAAATTGGTACCTCACTTTTGCAAGTCGGCCTAGTGCCCGCGACACGAAACGGTGCAAAACGCAACGTGGTCACACCTCAATTCGCGCCGTCAACAGTTACCATGCTGTCCGATTTCCCTTATTGCTGACGAGATACCGATAGCGGGGTCTAATGGTTCCTGTTTATTATTACATGTGTGAAACTACTGCTCCTGCATTGGCGATTCATTTTGTATCTCATTCTCCCTTTATTAAGGGATCACTTCAGGTTTTATACATACCTGCTTCCTTGGATTATTAGGAGCCATTACTTGATACAAGTTGAATATTCCTTATCATTGGTTTACGCTTCAGAATTACATGGACTGATTGAATTGAAGTATCCGTAGTAGTGTTTGAATACACCTCAAGCACTGAACTTGAATCATTCTGTTCTCTCAGAAATTGTTTTGATAGTCCTAGTAAGCCCTGACGAATTTCCCTTGGCACTGGGGAACGAAACGCGTTGGCTGTGTGCCGGTTTTTACAAAACAACAGTGAATAAAAAGAAGAAATTATTTGGACCACAAGTGTGTTTCCTGTTCGACTCCTATTAGAGTGCACCTTCTTTTTTTTTGGACTGGTCACACCTCAATGTCGCAGTGAAAAATGACCCTTTTTTGGCAAAGTGCCTAGCTGTAGTTTTTGAACCATAGGTCTGCCGGGAGCTAGGGAAACCTAGCAAACCTATATTTTTTTTAAAACTAGACACCCAGGGAAATCCAGGATGGGGAGACTTGAATGCCTCCCACCAGGTTTTGTTACCCAGAATCCCTTGCAAACCTACAAAATTGTCAAAAAAACCACAAATTACCCACATTTCTGTGGTGGAAAGTTCTGGAATCTGCGTGGATCCACGCATTTCCACCCACCCCGCATTCCCCAAAGTCTTACAAGAAAAATGGTACCTCACTTGTGCGGGTCGGCCAAGTGCCAGCGACAGGAAATGGCACAAATCGCAACGTGCTCACACCCCAATTTCGCAATGAAAAATGACTCTTTTTTGGCAAAGTACCTAGCTGTAGTTTTTGAACCCTAGCTCTGCGGGCACCTTGGGAAACCTAGCAAAGCTATACATTTTTGAAAACTAGACACCCAGAGGAATGCAGGATGGGGTGACTTGACTGCCTCCCACCAGGGTCTGTTACCCAGAATCCCTTGCAAACCTAAAAAACTGTCAAAAAAACCACATTTTACCCACATTTCTGTGGTGGAAAGTTCCGGAATCTGTGTGGATCCACAAATTTCCACCCACCCCGCGTTCGCCAAAGTCTTCCGAGAAAAATGGTACCTCACTTGTGCGGGTCGTCCTAGTGCTCGCGACAGGAAACGGCGCAAAACGCAACGTGGTCACACCTCAATTTCGCAGTGAAAAATTACCCTTTTTTGGCAAAGTGCCTAGCTGTAGTTTTTTAACCCTAGCTCTGCGGGCACCTTGGGAAACCTAGTAAACCTATACACTCTAGTCCCATCTTTTTTCTAGCTCTGTAGCACTCTAGCGCCTCCCTATCTAGGGCTACCTGCTTTCTTCTGATTTCAAGCTGCGCTTCCTCATACTTGAGCAGTCTCTCCCTTCTCTCCTGAGAGATTTCCCTCCTATGAGAGGAGATTGAGGTCCCTATTGATGAGTTAGAATGGTTAGACTCCCTGGAGGAAGATCTTGACCTTCTAGGCCAACCACCAACTCTCCCAGGAGGGACAAAGAGGGGTCCATTGTGGTCCTCTCCATCACCTTCTAGGGGAATTGGATTTTCCAGGTCCAGATCATTGTCATCTGCCTGGCCAGCCTCAGAGGTCAGATCTTGGGGAGTTGCACCCCTAGGCCTTTCCTCATGAGCTGTCCCTCCCACTCTGCCTAACCCTTCAGATCCTAAAGATCTGCTAAGGTCATCCAGCCTGAGTACCTCTATGTGATGCTGGGTGCTTGGGCTTTTGCCTGTCTTCAGTTTCCTAGCTGTACATAATGCTCTCAGTTCTATGAATGGGAGGTTATCATACTGGGAATATTGAAGCCCATTGGTTCTGGCAAGGACCTACTGGTTCCTGGCCTTAAAGACATTACTAGTGTGGTGTGGTGTATTGCACTACCCACTCTAGTTTGGCCTACTAAACTCTCTTGAGTTGTCGAAAGGGTGTGCTAAGTAAGTTCAGTAGAACTTACTGTATTCTAAAGCTTGTATTATATGTACCTAAAGTACCTTTAGTGGTTTTCAGTTAGTCACTCAATTGAGATTATCTGGTAAAACAAACGCAAGCTGGAATCCCACACGCTGCACACCAATGTGAGTAGTTGGCCTGGTATATGCTGTCCACTAGTTATAGTGGGCACCATGTACCAGTCCAAACAACCCCTTATTGGCTATAGGTTAAAGACAACCTTTATTGAACGCTATCCTAGTGGTAGCTATGGAGAGCAGCCTTCAGGCTAAGTCTTGAAGGAATGTAAAGAAGCTTGTTTTACCAGTCTATAATCTCTTGAAAGATATCCACACCAGGTATATATATATAAAATATATGTATTTATTACTAAACACACCCTCCTAGTCTCTTTATGAGACTTGAGGTCAAAACACATAAGTTACACTTCAATAATCACAGTAAAATAGCACAAATACACGTCAGGCCCTAGGGGCAAGCCAAACCATATACTAAAATAGTGGTATAAGAACCATGACTTAACTAGACACAAGGCCTAGATCCTGTAGAATCGCTGGGACCCCAAGGAACCACCCAAGTTAGTGACACAGGGGACCCATGGGGGCCTTGTGCAATGTGTTAACACAGCAGCCAGCTCCCGTTAGCTTTTATGGGGAAAGTCGCGGTTGGATTTTTAAAGATTAGGGACACTTAGAAATGAGTCAGGACCAAACCCTCTTGAACTTAGGAAGTTCTAGGGCTATCACCCACGGGAGCACCATAGTACTCGTGTTACCTCACCCAGGGAAGCCGGGTGCATAGGTGTCTTTTGCTGTCGGGTCGCGTCGTCGATTTCAATGGGAGCTGGCGAAGAAGTGCTGCTGCCGTGAAGATACGAAGTGTCCGAAGAGATCCAAGCCTGGATCAAAGATGAGAAGAACCTGAAAGCAGAGGGGACAGAGTCTGGGTCAATAGCCAGTGACCAGGAAGGCAATGGACAGATGCCCACCGATGTCGGGTGATTTCAGGTGAAAGAGGTGAAGCTTGATTCTTCAGCCACGAGGACCAGGAGGCGTTGAGGACAACCAGGAGCTGGATTCGAGCTGTCCCACAAAGGATGTCGAGTGCTGCAGCATCGGTGCCCGGATTGGACACAACAAGCCTTGGCAACAGCAACCCACGCAGAAACGAGAAAGATGTTTCGGTGCAGACCAGCAAGGTCTGAGGGACTCACCACTTGGTAGGGAGTCGGGGCACATCTGGAGCAACCAGGGAAGCCCAAGGAAATTCAAAGTTACCCCCTCAGGGACCCACCAGTCAACAGACCAGGGATCACAAAGGGACCTCGAGACAAAACCCAAAATGTTGGCCCAAGGGTCACTCGGGGAGACTAGGCTGACAATCTTTGGTGGATTTAGTGCTCGAGGTGGGGGCTATAAGTCAGCCCAAACACAACTCCAGGAGTCATCGAGAAGTCAATGCACTTGCAAAGGTGCACGGTGACCAGGAGTTCCGGTTTCACGCTCCTCACGAGGGGTGCGGGTCTCAGCTTTGCTGGGGACTCGATTCAGCCTCTGAGATGTCTGGAAATCCTCTTCCTGGGCTGCAAATTCTTTGGAGTCCGGCGGGAGCTTTGGAAATGCAGACCGGCAAATTGCTTCGTTGGTGCCTAGCAAGCAGGGGAGTCACTCTTTGACCCCAAGGGAGATTTCTTCAGTCCTCTGGTCTTTAGCAGAGCATCGAAGGTCCAGGATTTGGCTTTAGAGTTTCGTCCAGGGTAATCCAGTACTGCCATGTCTCTCCCTCTAGAAGGGTGGGATCATACTCCCACACCAGTTACTGGTGTGGGGGTATGATTCCAAGGTGTTTGACACCAAACACAACATGTTTCCGTGCAGCCAGTCCAACGTTAGCATTTACCGTTGGGTTAAAATGCACTCTGTTACCTAGAATCCCTTGCAAACCTAAAAAATTGTCAAAAAAAACAAATTTTCCCCACATTTCTGTGGTGGAAAGTTCCGGAATCTGCATGGATCCACAAATTTCCACCCACCCCGCGTTCCCCAAAGTCTTACGAGAAAAATGGTTCCTCACTTGTGCGGGTCGGCCTAGTGCCCGCGACAGGAAACGATGCAAAACGCAACGTGGTCACACCTCAATTTCGCAGTGAAAAATGACACTTTTTTGGCAAAGTGCCTAGCTGTAGTTTTTGAACCCTAGCTCTGCGGGCACCTTGGGAAACCTAACAAACCTATACATTTTTGAAAACTAGACACCCAGGGGAATCCAGGATGGGGTGACTTGACTGCCTCCCACCAGGGTCTGTTACCCAGAATCCCTTGCAAACCTAAAAAATTGGCCAAAAAACCACATTTTCCCCACATTTTTGTGGTGGAAAGTTCCGGAATCTGCGTGGATCCACAAATTTCCACCCACCCCGCGTTCCCCAAAGTCTTGCGAGAAAAATGGTACCTCACTTGTGCGGGTCGGCCTAGTGCCCGTGTTGCAGCGTGGAACATCAAATTCCACCTTCGTCACAAAACAAATACCACAATAGCAAATTCACTCAATTACATTCATTGGTGGGGCCCATAACACCAACACTCATACTTCATTGATCTGCTTCCCTAGAGGAATAGGCTTCCAAACGCTGACATGAAAGGAATATCTTTACCTAAAACCCTAAATGCATTTAATACTATTAACTCCAACCTTGTGATATTCCCCTCATTAGGAGATGAATCATTTAGTTGTTTTGTAGTTTAGTGGAACCATTCAGCTATCTATACTCTACTCTTTATCCTAGTTTCTTTCAAGTAATTGAGACAGCACATTTATCAATTAATCAAATATCATTTAATAAGAAAATTGCAAATTTTTAGAAATCACCATCCAATCCATAGAACATTATATTTACCTAATCTGGCTAAGAGTCGTCCTCTAAGTCAGTCAAGTCGGGGAGAAACCTTTAAATTCATCAAAGTCAGGCCGCAATTCAGTCTCTCAAAGATTCAGGATAACAGCTGTCCAGCAGTGTCACCGTCCTCTCCGTCAGCATAACGTCAGGAAATCGAGTTCGTCAAAGAAGAAGAGTTTTTTTAGTTCACTTTCCTACCTACTTTTATAATGAAATTAATGTCAGAATGTATCAAGATTGGGGTTTTGGAAAGTTCTGACTGGAGGACTTGGGGTCGTCCGGTAAAGTTCTCACATAGTCCGCAAAATGAAGTCATCGCACTTGCTGGTTCCGGGTTTAAGACAGTTCTTTGTATTGTCGTTGGCGAAGCTCCCAGAGTGTCCTTGACTAGAACATCATCTCCTGGGGTCAGGACTAGGCCATTGTTGCTGGCGGTGACGCATGCGCACTTCACCCAGAACATCGTGTTGTCAGGAGCAATCACGTTAAGCGTTTCGTTCAGCCATTTTGGATTAGGCCAAAATGGTCAACTTAGGTAAAACAAACACAAAAACGTAATTAAAACATGGAAATGGCTAATAAAATGTTAAACCATGACTAATTTGCTTATGTGTAAGTAATTATCTAGCAGAATAGCAACATTCAAAGCTTTTATACTCAGTCAATGATGCACAGCTTACAATTACATCACAAAAGCAACATATATCATGCAATAATCTAATTTTCTACTATTAGTATGCGTACATATATCAGTTTACAATTAGTTTAGCCATGCAAAGTGCAATTCCCACGTGTAATTCTTTTGTTAATATAATTTGTAAGTCTTTCACTGCAAACAAATTAATAAGATTACTATTAGTTGATTATTCAGATTAATATAAACATGCAGAATGGGGGGGTATACAAAATTTTGTACTACCCACACCAGCACCCGCAACAGGAAATGTCGCAAAACGCAACGTGGTCACACCTCAATTTCGCAGTGAAAAATGACCCTTTTTTGGCAAAGTGCCTAGCTGTAGTTTTTGAACCCTAGCTCTGGCAGCACCTAGGGTAACCTTCCAAACTCATACATTTCTGAAAACTAGACACCCGGGGGCTTCCTGGGAGGTATGGCTTGCATGGATCCCCCAACGTTTCCTTACCCAGAATCCCCTGCAAACCTCAATTTAGCTGAAATAATCACATTTTTCACACATTTTTGTTTGGGAAAGTTGTGGCATCATCGGGCTTACACAAATTTACCACCACCTAGCATTCCCCCAGGTCTCCCAGTAAAAATGGTGCCTCACTTGTGTGGGAGGCCTAAGTACCTGCGACAGGCAAGGGCCCAAAACGTAATGAGGCGACATCAAAATTGGCTATCTCAAAACCACCTGGTTTTGCAAGTGGGTTAACCTGGGTTTTTGGCCCGGTGCTCGGCGGCCATCTAGGGAAACCTATCAAACCCATACATTTGTGAAAACTAGACACCCGGGGGCTTCCAAGGAGGTATGGCTTGCGTGGATACCCAACGTTTCCTTACCCAGAATCCCCTGCAAACCTCAATTTCAGCTGAAAAAAATACTTTTTTCACCCATTTTTGTGTGGGAAAGTTGTGGCATCACCGGGCTCACACAAATTTCCCACCACCCAGCATTCCCCCAGGTCTCCCAGTAAAAATGGTACCTCACTTGTGTGGGAGGCCAAGGTACCCGCGACAGGCAAGGGCCCAAAAAGGTGTGAGGCGGCATCAACATTGCCTATCTCAAAACCACCTTGTTTTGCAAGGGGGGTCACCTGGGCTTTTGGCAATCTGCCCGGCGGCCATCTCTCGCTGACAGCAGACAGCGCCATTCAAGGGCCCATCACTTTCACACGCCCACATTCTTGACACAGCAACCACACAAGCTGATGAATTGCATGGAGTGGCACTCAGCTAGCAGTGTGTGTAGTGACCAGCAGCAAGTCACTACTCACACACCGCCAGCTGAGCACCAGTCCACACACACCGCTAGCCGTCACCAGTCCACGCACACCGCCAGCCAATCGCCAAACCATGCTCACTGCCAGCCAATTGCCAATCCACGCACACCGCCAGCCAATCGCCAGTCAACGCACACCGCCAGCCAAGCGCCAGTCCAGGCACACCACCAGCCAATCGCCAGTCCACGCACACCGCCAGCAAAGCGCCAGACCACGCACACCATCAGCCAAGCGCCAGTCCACGCACACCGCCAGCCAAGCGCCAGTCCACGCACACCACCGGCCAAGCGCCAGCCTACACACACCTCCATCACATTTAGGATTTTTTTTAGACAAAAAGAAAAACACAAACAAATTGCAAATAGATACAAATCCACTAACACAAAATCTGAAACAAAATACATTGCACTAATGCCAACCTTGAAACAGAATAACATTTTTTAAAGAATACAGACCAGGCAGTTCACTTTACCACTCATGGATGCTCCCAAAAATTATTTTGCGTGTGGTACGCTCTAAAACAAGCAGGGACACACAGCCCAGGGTTAGAAGGACAATTGTGGCAATACTGCGAGTCTCCTTCCACGTACCTCTACGCCAACCGACTCTACATCTCCTAGTGGGAAAGTCTTTTGAGGATATGGGAGGATGAAATCAGGAAGTGGCGATCTTTCACTCGAGCTACATCCTCCACCATTCTAACTCTAGGAACACTTGCCTGTTCCACAACAACAAGGCTGCCTATCACAGATTGCTGAAACTGAACAAAAGTCAACTTTGATGCAGGAGAACACTCCTTGAACACAACAAAAGCATTGAAAGTTGCTAAATTAAAGAGATGGATGGCCAACTTCTTATACCAAACATAAGCCTTACGAATAGCAGTGTAAGGTTGCAACCTCTGATCTACTCTATCAACACCACCCATGTGCTTATTGTAGTCTAAAATGCACACAGGTTTGCGTACTTCAGAAATCTGACCCCAAACAGTCACAGGTGAAGTACTCTCATCATGGATGGTAGTCAGCATGTACATATCCCTCCTGTCCACAAATTTCACAGCTAGTAGTTCATCACTACGCAAGGAACTGCACTGTCCCCTCTGGGAAACAAGCTCTTTTGGATAACCTTTATGGTTAGAGCGGATTGTGCCACAAGCAAAGGTGACCACTTTGAACAATTCCTTAAACAATTGCACAGCAGTGTAGAAGTTATCAAGGTACAAATGGTGGCCTCTGTTAAACAGTCCTCTAGCAAGATCCCACACAATTTTCTCAGAAACTCCAAAAGTGGACGGACAACCAGGGGGGTCAATAGTGGAATCCCTACCAGTGTACACACGGAAATTAAAAACATATCCTGTCCTACTCTCAGACAACATATACAGCTCAATTCCATAGCTGCCCTCTTGCTAGGGATGTACTGCCTAAAAACCAAACGGCCCTTGAACAAGACCAAAGACTCATCAATCAATATTTCTTTTCCTGGAGTATAGCTCTCTGAAAATCGATCTACAAAGTGATCAAGAATAGGCCGAATCTTAAAAAGACGGTCACAGTCAGGGTGATCTCGTGGCACAGCCAAAGAATTATCAACAAAATGCAGCATCCGTAGCAAAAGCAAATACCGATCACGAGTCATAGCTGCAGGAAATATGGCCGTTGCCATCAAGGGACTGGTAGACCAATATGAAGCCATGGACGGCTTCCTTATCAAACCCATCAATAAAGTCAAACCCAAAAACGTCTTCATCTCTTCCAAATTTGTGGGAGTCCACCGGGTAGCTCTAGAGTGGGGCCTAAGTTTGTCACTGTTGTCCCTCAAAAACTGTTCAGCATACAAATTAGTCTGCTCAACAATCTCACCCAAAAATACATCATCCATAAACAACCGAAAAAACTGTATAGGCAAAAACAATTCACAATCCACTCTACACCCTGCATCACCACTAAAGGCAGGCAACACCGGCTGCACCATGTTTGGATCAACCCAGAGTCCAGCACTTCCAGTAGGAAGCCTAGCAGCCTCAGGCTGCAATCCAGATGCCTCTTGCACCATCGGCACAGCAGTATCCTCCTCTAAAACAGGCACTTCATCCGCACTGAGAGTAGCTTCATCTGCACTGAGAGTACCTTCATCATCCGATGATTCCATGTGGAGTGAAAACTCACTGCCTGAATCTTCCCCCCCCTCCTCTCCCTCAGACGCACTGTCAGTCTCATATTCCTGCTCAGAGGAAGATTCAAGAAGCATACCAACCACCTGCTGAGCAGTCATTCTACGGCTAGCCATACTGCTTACTAATAACAGTAACTTGTCAAACAAGTCAACAACAACAAACACTTTGTAAAATAAGCAATAAACAAAATGCACCTTGATCAGAAATACCTATATGCTCCAAAACGATACCACTCACTTGCCAGAAGCAGATAAATTCACCACCACCTACTCTGCACAGACACAGTATGGAGCAACAATATCCCACTAAAAAAGAAAGAGAAAAGAAAATTACACATAAGACAATGCAAAAAACATCGCAAAGAATTCCATGCACAAAACACTAACTAAATAAGCTGCCATTATGACACCACTTACAAAAAAATTCATACATACATGACAAAAATACAACAAAAATGTTTTTCTTACCAAAAAAAATGCAACTGCGCAAAACTGCAGAACACCACTGTCGAAATCGCAAACAGGAATCAAAAGCTTTACACTAGCATGAAAAGGAGAATTAAACATTACAATCACATATGCAAATAATGCACCAGTCCACACACAATCCACCAGCCAAGCAAAGGGGTAGGTGGGCCTAAGAGTATAAATAAAATATTCACCCCCGTAAAAGGGGAGCAACCCTTGAGGCCTCTCCCAAACATAATTTTTCTTAAAAAAACAGGTGTCTAGTGGCTTCTGTCCCCCTAGATGGCAGATGGGCCTAAAACATACTGCTACTCTGCCACCCAAAGAGGGCAGAAATTACCACAATCATCCTCCCATAAAGGGAAGCGACCCTTGTCCAAGGGGCCGCTCCCCAACATAAAAAAAAAACCCGGGTGGCCTAGTGGACCTACAAAAAAACAAATCAGCCGATCTGCCCCTCAGGTTGGTAGAAACGGCCAAATTAATGCTTACCAAATGGGAGCAACCCTTGCCCAAGGGGCCAAGCCCCACAAAAAAAAATCCCTGGTGGTTTAGTGGGCGCAATTTTTTGAAAAAACATTGCGATCTGGCCCCCTGCGGGGCAGACACAGCCACAAATATTGACCCCAAAGGAGAGTGACCCTTGCCCAAGGGGTCACTCTCCACAAATAACTCCCTGGTGGCCTAGTGAGCCCTACATTACACAAGCATTTGCAATGCAATCGGTCTCGCCTTTGGGACCTTGTATGTACTTAGCTATGCAGCACATCAGCCTGCGCCCTGAAACATCTGCTGTTCTTTGACATGGAGGAAAAGCAAGCACCAAACTGCGTGACACGGCAAGTATTGGAACAGACGGGGAGAAATATTGCCTTTCAGCGGGAAATGGTTTAGTCCAAAGAACTGTTTTTAATATAAAATCTGGGGCTTCGGTGGTCATATCACTGAAAATACAAGATTTAAAAAAAATATTATTGTCTATGGATGCTCGTGGAAGACAATTTCTAGGGACTGAAAACTAGAGAATGCTGAAGTGACTCTGGTATTTTACTGACCTCTGTTGATCAGAAAAAAAAGTCGCTAAGCAGAAGCAGACAAGTCCTAGGGCTCCTCCAAAGCCCACAAACCATATAAACATATAAGTATATACTAAAGTATATACAAGAGGTCTCGAATGCTCGACCTCAAAATGGCGAAATCTGCCCCCCCATGGGGGCAGAAATGCCAAAATCATAAGCCCCCAAAGGGGAGTGACCCTTGCCCAAGGAGCCACTCCCCACTAAACACTCCCTGGTGGTCCTGTGGGCATTTTTTTTTACATAAAGAAAATCTGCCCCCCCCAGGGGGACAGACAAAGTCTAAATTACATTGCCCCCAAAAAGGGGAGCGACCCTTGCCTAAGGGGCCACTCCCCCAAAAAAACACAAAAAACTTTTTTATCTCTGGTTTTGCTTCCTTACTGCCTGCCTACTATGTAATGCAATTTCAGTCTGTTTTTCTTTACAGTATGTATGTAAAGCGCTATACCTACCTACGGGTCAAGCTAGCACTATATAAGTCTTTTGAAATAATTAAAATAAATAAACTTTTTAAAAAAAGTGCCCCCAAAGGGAAGTGACCCTTGCCCAAGGGGCCACTCCCCACTACATTAGAATTAAAGCTGATTTTATTCAATAAAAAAGCAAGTAAATATTGCCCCCCAAAAGGGGGAACGACCCTTGCCTAAGGGGCCGCTCCCCCAAAACAGAAAAACATGGTGCCATTTAAAAAAAAAAATCCTTGGCGCCTAGTGGGTATTCCTGCTGCACGATCGCACGTTCGTGCAGCAGGAATGCACAAAAGAGGCGTCGAGGGAAAGGAAAACCCTTTCCTTTCCCTCGATGTCTCTTTTAACAAAATTCCCCCCCTCCCCAGCCCCAAAACTCACCTCTGAGTTCACCGATGCGCAGGAAGCAAATGGCTTCCTGCGCGTCGGTGATCCTAGGGAACCCTCAATGACGTCAGCGCGCCTTGCGCGCTGACGTCATTGATGACACGAGGTGGGGGGGCAGGGGGAGGCAGGGGAAGGTCTTCCCTTGCCTTCCCCAGAACAAATACGCCGATCGATCACCCACGGGGGATCGCCAGTGCTTCCCCCGTGGGTGGGTGCAGCACACGGCGACTGTATGCTCATGACGAGCCCAGCTCGTCATGAGCATACAAGGGGTTAATATCTAGAGCTAGCACAGCAGCACCAATGTCTATATTTTCCATGGCGTGCAAGACATGGGACAACCTATGTAAATGTATGTGTGTGCTGCAGCCTGGCATAAAACCGCACGGATATATGTGGACTAGATATGTGATAACCTTACTCAGATGAATTGCGAGTGCTTTCGCCAGTATTTTCGTATCTACACCGAGCTTTGATAATGGTTGATATTAGCACAGCATACTTGGGTCCCCGCCCAGTTCTAGGGAGCATTATTATCTGAGCCTCCCTCACTGATGGTGGTAAGGGTCCTTCTCTCCTGGTCTCCTGCAGGGTTTCCAGGAGTCGGGGACCAGGAGGTCCGCATATGTTTGGAAATATTCTACTGGTAGACCATCAGGCCCCGGAGACTTACAGCGGACCATGTCGGCCAGCGCTTCCTGTAGATCTTCCAGTCTGATCTCCCCGTTATATCCTTTACATTGGTCATCAGGGAGGCTGGGGAGTGCAAGATCATTAAAAAAACTATCCTGGGTGTCTGGGGCCACCCCTGCCTCCTCCTTGTACACAGAGGACAGGTGAGCATGTAAGGGGAAATTAATATTGTGTTGTGTAGAAATGTGGCTGCCTCCCAGTTTACGGAGTTTGAGAATGATCGGGGGAGCTCGCGTTTAAGAACCATGTCAGCAAGCAACTTGATTTCTCCCCTCCCACTGAAGTAATTGACAGTATTCACGTCAGACCATACAGTCTAGTCTGTCCCATATATCTCCACTCTGCGTTGGGTGTAGTAGCAATTCTTCCGGTGTGCCCCGTCAGGTCCTACCCTCTGCAACTTGTTAGAGTGTTTTCTGTCGGAGTCAAATCCCTCTCCAACTGTCGTCTTAAGCTACCCACTCTGAAGCAGCATTCCTCGTGTTTCACATCCTTTAGGGTTTCCCATTCTGTCCCCCTTCTACTAGGGGATCCCCAGTTCTTGTCGAAGTAGATGCTCGTCACCCCCTTATTTCCTCTCTAAATGCCTCATCCTTTAGTGTGCATGGCTGTAGTTGCCATAGCGGAACTCGGGGCGGCGCAATGGGGCTCCCATTCCAGGAGTGGCCTGAGAGGCATCATCCTAACACCTGTGTTCACAGTGCCATCACTGCAGTCTCATCTGAGAGTAAGACTCGATCCAGTCTACTACACACTGTATGTGCAGAAGTGTAGCAAGTGTATCCCCCGTCCCCTGGGTGCATTGTGCGCCATGCATTTGTGTATCCTAGTTGGTCCATGACTCCCCAGATTGTGTCCGTCATGTTCGGTTTAGAGGATGCCTATCCAAGAAACTATCTGAAACACAGTTGAAATCCCCAGCCTATCTACTCACAAATGGTAGCAGGACCTCTGAACACAGAAAAAAATAATGATCACCTACAATGGAAGCATAAATATTCAGCAGGAAGACCTCCTTACCATCTAGCTCTGCATGTATCAGGACATATCTTCCCTCTATATCGGCCTCACTCCTAAGGAATTTGAACGGTACTTGTGGGGCCACCCATGTAATCACCCCTCGAGAATATGTGGAGTAAGTCGCAGTGAACATCTGAACCCTCCATTTTTTGTGAAGCTTGGATGCCTCTGAATCAGACAGATGTGTTCCCTGTAGCATTGCTATTTGTATGCCATTACAATGAAGGTAAGTGTGTACTCTGTATCTCTTAATGAAGGAGTTGACGCCCCATACATTCCATGTCACAACTTTAAACTGAGCCATCAGTCCATTGGTTAAATAATACGCTTCTGTCTCTCATGTTTGGCCATTGCTGCCAACAAGAATAATTATAATAATAATAACCCATCCCTCCCACCCCAGGGTAAACATTGCAAGAAAAAATCGTGCCTCCCCAATCATGCATCCAATTCCAAATCTCCTACTTAAAAATCAAATTCTAACAGGTTATATTCAACTATTGACCACTAACATAACATACAAATCTGATCTCGCCGATCTATGTGACCGTCAAATTCACACAGTCAACCAAAATCGATATTGTGCCTGGTAGAGGAGGGCACCCAGTGGGGGGCCAAGTGGCACCCTGCCCAAGCCTTCCTCCCCGTACCACGCAGTCAAACACGCACTCACTATAAAACACTCCCTCAAGCTACACGGTGAATAAGAACAAAATAAAAACAAGCGGAAAAAAGGATTGGGGGCTGCCCATCCATGCAGTCACTCAGTGACTTTCCCACCTTACCACATACATGCCGGTCACTCCCAATAAGTGTGTTCCATATGTACCCACAGTCAGTCATCAGTGTTCACACTGTCCAAACCTTACACCTGTGTTGTGTTCTTCGGCTCCCGCGGGTGGCTCTGCGGGATAGCGACTGCCGGGAAGTCGCGACTAGAGGCCCAGGGTAATACAAAGACCAGGAGACCGGGTACGGTGGTGTGAGGTCCGCCTTCGTAGCCCTAGTGGCGTACATACGTGCGCGACCATCTTTTATTAACATTAGTCACATGACTTGATGCGTACGCTCAAGGCGTATCGCGTCATAGTCACGACATTACATTCCTCCCCAATAAACATGAAAAACAAACATAGCTGCAAAATTCCTCACATTGAACTCCCCGCCCAGCGTCTGCCTTTAGCAGGAAGTCCCAACCCTCCAAATAATAGGAAACGGAACATTCTTACGTGAGGTAGTCCTTTAAATGACAGGATGGCTCAGGATTGCTCCTCAGGCTGTACTGCGACATACCACGGCCTTGTGAATCTCCGTTATCTCCATCCAGCACCTCAACGGGAGTCAAAGTCTCTTGAGGCTGGAATCCAGGGCTCATCGGTGCACTGGATGGCCCTCTCCGCGGAGATGACTGTGGGGTCTCGGATTCTCCAATGCCCTCCATGGCCTGTTCGGTCTCTCCGTCGCCAGTCCTGATGTCTTCCACCCTTCTCGTGTTGAGGTTGTCCTCCACCTGGTTGGGGAGCATTTTCGATCTCTGCGGGTAATATTTTTAAAGTGCGACACATTTCTGGCTATTCTCTCTCTCCCGCGAGTGGCAACGACGCAAGTTCCTCTGACGGACACCACCATCCATGGTTCCTTTTCAAAATTCAAGCGAAATTTGCTTCCTTGAACAACATCCCCTCAGCGGAATTGTGGTGTGGCGGCCCTCCGCTGGAGACTAACATGAGCGTGTGCTTTCTGTCGTCGGGCATCAATGAGACTGTCCTCGGGAGTTTCCGGTTGCCACTCGGGATGGTGAGAGATAGTGTCAGTGACTATCCGTTCCATGAGTAGATGCGCAGGAGCCATGCCAGTGGTCGTGTGGGGTGTCTGGCGATTACTCCGGAGAAAGGTGAATATAGCCAACTCTAAGGACTGAGCCTTGTCATGTGCAATGCGTATTACTTTGTTAAGTGTTCGCATGAATCTTTCAGCTTCCCCATTCGCCTGAGGCCACCGTGGGGTGATCCTGCGATGGTGGATACCTAGTGCTTGCAGGTATGAGGCAAATTCTTGACTTTGGAAAGGGGATCCATTGTCAGTTCTTATCTCTTGCATGAGTCCATGAGCAGCCAGATTTTCTCAAGCTTTGGTATGACTTCAGTAGCGCTGAGTGCTCACAGTATCTCAACTTCGGGATATTTAGAGTGGTCATCGATGGCTACCAGGGTATGGCGCCCATCTGGAAGACTGCCAAAGTCTACGCTCACTCGGTACCATGGGACCCTCGCCCGAGGTTCCACGATGACAGGGGCAGGTCGGGGCACCTCCCCTGTGACCTGGCACGCCGGGCAGGCCCGGACAGTAGCCTCTACGAGGTCGTCCATTAGTGGGAACCACACCTTGGTGCGAAGCCGCAACTTCGTTTTGACCATGCCCTGATGCCCTATATGGGCAAGGTCCACCACCCTTTGGGTTAGAGATGTCGGAATTACTAACCTATGTCCTCTCAACAGGCACCCGGTATCATCTTCGGTGAGCTCGTCTCGGACATGGTGTAAACTGTCCATCACTTGTTGTGCCGTGGCTGTTAGACTCTTCCACTCCTCCTTAGCTCTGTGCCAGCTACTGTTCCGGATGGCTACCTTGGCACGCTGCAGGCACTCATCTTGGCTCGTTGCCTCCTGTTGGCTTTTCATGAAGATGGGTATGGGGCATGATCGAGCGGTTACACACCTGACGTATTCTTCAGTGTCTGCGGCATCCTCCATTTCCTGGGCCGTGGCCTTCCGAGGATGGCGGAACAGGTAGTTGGCCGGATTCTTAGACCCTGGCTGATACTCTACTTTACAGTTATAGTTCTGGAGTTGCAGTATCCACTTTTCGATCCGTGGCGGCGGCTTGGTCGAGGTTCCTGAGAAGAGTGCCACCAGCGGTTTGTGGTCTGTTGCTACTGTGAAAGGTTTCCCATACAAGTACTAATGGAAGTGGTGGCACCCCCAGTGGATAGCGATGGCTTCCTTTTCTATTTGTGAGTATCTTTGCTCAGTTTCGGTGAGGGATCTGCTGGTGAATGCCACGGGGGTCCACTCTTCCTGAGGGTTCCTTCTTTGCAGGAGGACTGCTCCTAATCCTATCGGACCAGCATCCACTGCGACTAGTGTCAGTTTTGTGGAGTCAAAGAACGCCAGGGTGGTGGCTTCTGAGAGAGCCTCCTTGATTTTCTCAAAAGCCTGGGCTTGTTCACAGCCCCACTTCCAGGTGGTGGATTCCTTGGTTAGTTCCCTCAGAGGTGACGTCAAGTTAGCCAAGTCTTGGATGAATCTCCCGCAGTAATTAACCATCCCAAGGAAGCTGCGGACTTCCGTGACGTTGGTGGGAGCGGCAGCCTCTTTGATGTCCTGAACCTTTTCGTGGTCCGGGTTGACCCCTTCCGTGGAGAATGTATAGCCGAAGAATTGCAGCTTTTGGCATAAGAACTCGCATTTTTCTCGGTGAAGGGTGAGGCCTGCATCCCGCAACCGGCGTAGCACTTGAAGAAGTCGCTCATTGTGTTCTTGGATGGTTTTAGCGTGTATCATGATGTCATCGCTGATATTGATGACACCTGGGATGCCTGCAATCAACTCCTGTACCACATTCTGGAATACTTCTGCGGCGCTGGATACTCCAAAACTTAACCTGGTGTACCTCCGGAGCCCCACATGTGTAGAAAATGTGGTGATGGTGCGGGAGGCCTCGTCTAGCACCAGTTGATGATATCCAGACCTCAGATCCAGTTTTGAAAACCAACAGGCTCCTGCCATTTCTCCGCTGAGGTCGTCTATCGTGGGAGTGATGTGACGTTCCCGCTTGATCGCGACGTTGGGAAGTCTCATATCGACACAGATTCTCACCGCGCCCGGCTGTTTGGGCTTCCGGGCAACGACGATCGGGGACACCCACGGTGTGGGACCTGACACCTTTTCAATTATTCCTGCTGCCTACAGCTTCTTGAGCTCCTCCTCCACCAGGGGCCTCAGGTGGAATGCTATTCACCGGTGTCGTAGGGCGACAGGCTGGACCGTTGGGTCAATGTGGAGGTGAATCTCTTTTCCTCTGAACCTCCCAATCCCCTGGAAGACTTCCGCAAATTCGGCTAGGAGGTGCTGCAGGGACTCCTGGTGCATTCCAAAGGCAAATGTCACAACTCCCAGGTCCTCTGCCGTTCGGCACCCTAGCAGCATCCCTGGCCATCTTCTGTGACGTAGACGTTGGTGGTGACCGACTGCGTGCCGTGGGAGAGGACCGTCCGGAACCGTCCGCGTATTTTCAAAGGAGCTTCTTGGCCATATGCAAACACGGTTATAGTTGAGGGGTGTAGTGCCGGCTTCGGGTTCATGGTGCTGTGTAGGGCTGTGGCCATGATGTTAATGGTGGCCCCGGTATCTACAACTGCGGTGACCTCCTGAGATCCTACTCGGATGCTGCATTGTGGTAGGCATCTTGCCTTGCGGGTGGTGGTGCCAATCATGTGGATTTTGTGCACCACTCTCTCTTCCTCCTCATCGTCATCCATGTCGCTGGGTGCTGGGTCCTCCTCCTTGAGAGTGTTCGCCACTTGTCGGGGCTTGCGGTACTTCTTTGACCGGCTTACGTTTTCGAAGTGATTGAACCTTCCGCATCCCGAACACCTTTTGCCTTTCGCAGGACACTCTGTTGCTGAGTGCGGCGATCCTCCGCAGTACCCACACGACTTGGCCTGTCTTGGGAGGGTGTTCCTGTTCCTTTCTTGCCCCACCTCTGTGTGGGTCTGGTCGACACCGCGTTCACCGGTTCGGTTTTCACCGGTGCTTGAAGGGCGGCTTCCATGTGCGCCGCCCTCGCCTTTGACAGTTCTTTGGTCCGACCCATGGTCAGGATTTCCGCCAGTGGCTTCCCGGACTCTTCGAGTATGCGCTCTCGCAGCTTGGCTGACGCACAGCCCTGGATGATCTGCCCCCTGATTTCTTCTGTCTCATCACGGAACCCACACGTGGCTGCAAGGTTCTTTAGGCAGACGTGATACGTGTCTAGCGATTCTTCCGGAAGCTGGCGCCCTTGTCGGAAGATGAACCTCTCGTAGTCTTGGTTGGCCATCGGTTCGAAGTGTTCATTGAGGGCGGCTATCAGTGTCTGGTGTGTTCTGGGAGTGGCCTCCGCTAGTGTTTTAGACGATGTTGAGAATGTCTTTTCCACCCAGATGTATAATCATTGCGCTTTTCTGGTCCCTATGAACCTTGGTGGCCTCGAAGAATATTCGCAGGCGATCCTTCCAGTCCTTCCACTTGGCCGCAAGCGAAGAGGGTGATCCCTCTACTACGAATGGTTCTATCGGTGGTATCGTGGCCATTGCTATTGCTTAGCCTTGTATGTGTGTGTCCTTTCTAACCTCCGAGTGTGTGCAGGTCGCCTGCTGTGCCCCCCAGTCCTTGTGGGCCTTCCCCCTTCTCTGGGCCACTCAACGCTTGTAGCGTCACAATGCACTCCTTTTGCCCTGGGGATAGCTGTTGCATGGCGGTGTGGGCGGGCTCCCCCTTCTCTCTGTGCACGGTCACTTAGGGCTCTTCACAGTGCACTAGGCCTGCACCTGACTACTAGGCCTCTCTCTGGGGTAAAGTCATTGAGGGCCGTTCCTCTGCACTGAGGACTTGGCGGATCAGGGAGCCTCTGTCTGCAGCGTATCTTCCACAACATCTCCGGTACTGGTGTCCAAATTGGACACAGTCACCACCTCCACCAGCGCCCTGGATTCCTCTCACTCAAGCTGCAGCCACATTGGATCAATGTGAGGCAAACATCCATCCTCTCTATCAGAGGTAAATCTCTCCAGTTCTAAGAATCCATCCTGCTGTACTACTATTCTCTGAGATGAGCGGGATGATTGTTTATTATATATATTGTCGGTGCCTGCTGGACCCGCGGGAGCGCTGCGTGCCCCAGAATGGAGTAGTAATGTTTCTTAACGATGAAGGTCGCTCCTTTCTTCGCACCTCCAGCCAGTCCCACAGTGCCTCTGGGATAGTGAAGTAATGAGAGTGGCCTTCATGCATTACTTTTAACTTAGCTGGGTAGAGCAACATACATTGTAATTTCATTGCTCTCAGCTTCTGTTTCACACTAGTGAAAGACATCCTCTGTTGCTGGACCAGCCACTTGTAGTCCGGGAATATACGTATTGCATGATTTTCAAAAATAGGATCAGCCATCCGCCGGACTTCTCGAAGGATACAGTCGCGGTCTCTGTAATGCAGAATTTTTGCTATGAGAGTGCAGGTGCGGCACCAGCCAGAAGGATTGGGGTCTGCCCCCAGTGGGCTCATTCTATTATGACCAAAGAGAATAGGGAGGCCTCCGGGAGGGTGTCTTTAATCCACTTTACTAGGAACTGCTCAGGGTTTCTTCCTTCAGCCCCTCGGGATTGCCGACAAATTGCAGATTGCATCTCAGAGAGCGTCCCTCTGCATCTTCGGCTCTGCGCTGAGAAGCCCAAGAATGCTGTTTCCAATGATGATACTTCAGCCTGCAACTCAGTGAAGGTTTGTTCCGTAGCTATGGAATGCTCTGCCACTGCCCAGAGGTCCACTCTCAACAGGCCCACGTTCAGGGAGACAGCTTCTATTTTAGCTTGCACTGCTGCACTTGAGGCCTCAATAGCCATGAGTATCTGAACTCCGGTGGGATCTGTTTGTGGCGTGTCTGCATGCAGCAGGGGGGTCCTGAGGTGTATACATCCATGGGGGTGTGCCCTAGCCTTATATTGGTCAATTGGCCTGCTGTGCCCCTCTCTGTGGTCTGTCCTGCCCCATGGCTTCACTCCGGTAGGCCTACAACGCCACTTAGAGAGTGATATCGCTTAGCAGAAACAGTGCTCCCACCCTTGAGGCTATTTAATATTTGTGAGGACTGCCTGGGTAACTAAGAGAACCCCACTCAGCGGCCCAAAGCCTCACTTCACGTGTCAGTGGCGAGTAGCCAATGAGTATCTCATGTAGTAGACCACCACGACCTGCACACGTGAGGCTGGGCGAGGGGGGTTTGGTATACTCAATTGAATGACGCATCCTAGTATCAGCCACTCAGGGATTAGTACGGGTGCCCATGTCCAGCATCCAGCACACCACAGTTCACTCTAGCAGGAGTAGCATGCCCATGTATAAGTAGCTGAATGGCATCACATAGGGCCCCGGCCTGACTACATTGACCCCCAGGCCCTGTAAGTGGACTTACAAGATGTGCATCCATTGCGCCCAATTTTCCGTCCATCTGATGGTGCCAGATCAGGTACCAGTGTGCCGCAATATCTCGGGGGTGCTCAGTACGAGGAAAAGGTAGGAAGTGTATCATCTCCCCATGCAGCAGAACTGCCCCAACTGGCCTCACCACCGTGGTGTAGTTGGTGTGGCATGGGGCACCCCACCATGAGGCATCTGATTAAATCAGCTGTCGCTTTGCCCTCCTTGCGAGCAGCCTCATGGATAGGCAGCACCCCCAGGATGTAGTTCTTGAGCCCCAGAGATATGTAGTGCTTCACTTACTGAGCATCGAGCACGGGGGTCAGTCCTCTCCACACAGTCAGTGGCCCCCTATGCCTTATATATGTGGCGCTCAGTTCTGCCTTAAAATGGAGCCCAACCTGTGTTCCTTACCATGCCTGCAGGACTATAGTGGCTTACTGCAGTGCTCCCATGTTGTGGAAATCTCTCTTTCAGGGTAAATGGTTGCAGCCCGGAGGCTGTCACCATGCCCTCCTATCAGACAGCCCTGCAGTTTCTGTTTTAGTCAACCCACGCAAGCAGAGGCCTCACCTCATCTCCTCAGTAGTGTAGGCAGGCCTTCGTCTGTAAATTTCGGCAGCACTGGCTGCAGCCACTCGCCTCCAAATTCTAGCAACACCGGCTGCAGACACACGGGCGGCAGGCGTCTGGGCATGCATGGCTGGGGGATTCAGGGCCACGCCAGGTCACCGCCGGTCAGGATCACTGCAGCTATGTGAACTGAGCCCCCGCGACAACTACAACCCACAGTGGGACTCCGTCGTCTCCCCGGAGTCTGAAGGGCATTCCACACTCCAAGAAAGGGCAGGAGAGGTAGGATCATTTTAGACAATATTCGTTCCAGTGTGGAGCACCTTAGCTTGCATCCGCCATGGCCACAATATTGGCCACACCAAGATGTTTTAAAAAATGTAATGCACTTATCTTCTCTTTGCACATCTGATGAATTGGTTGGTTATTTGTATTGGACCCAATTATCGATCCAATCATCATTTTATCAACTGCCAATTGGACAATTTATGTATGTGCTCTTGCACTTGCAACTTTTTATATTCTATATGAATGGTCTTCACCAGAATGGCATGGAATATAGTGCCTAGATGGTCAGCAGATTAACTGTTTCTTCCTGGATGGTATAGAGCACATATAGTACCTAGATGGTCATCAGAGTAATTCCTGTTTCCTGAATGGTATTCAATAGAGTGCCTGAATGTTACTGTGCTGCTCAGCTGTTTGCACTTGATGTGTTTTAAAAAAGTAAGATTCCTGTATTTAAGTTTTTAAAAAAATTATTTTAATTATTGTAAGGCTGATAGCTAAAACAATAAAATTAAAATTTGACAAAAAACTTGAACTTGACTGCAAAGCAGGGTACGTGCTATTTAAAAGTACGACGTGTAGAAATTTAAAGTTAACATGTCCTCTTTGTGATTAGCACCCAAAACTGTTTTTACTGTGGAAAGCCTAGCTGTCCAATGTAGAAAACAATATTACAGATTAAAATGCGAATGCTATATCTCAGGAATGGGACCAGCTATAAAAATAATCACCCAACTATTTTTAATAGCTACATGTTGAATTTTATTAAATATTAAGGAAAAGTCACTTTTAGAATGTTACTTTTTTCCTGCCTGAAGTTTCTGGAGGCTAATTTCCATTTGCTGTCCAGCTTCTCCCAGCCAGCAATTAGCCATGAATAGGTGTGAATAGGTGTGAAAATGCTTCCTAGGAACAAACAATAGGCTGACCTGAATGAGCAAAGATGACTCTACTGAACTCCATTAAATATGCAGTGTGGGGCCTGTGGGCATTCTTTTTGACACCACAGTGTAAAATCCTGCTTGACTGGTCTGATGGGTTCAAATAGAACACTTGGGGCACACTTTAAAGGTGAGAGAACAGAATGCCAAGACAAATCTTGTGGGTCTACTGTCTGGTTGCTGAAGGACTCTGCTTTTGTCCTACCAGTTATCTGTTTCTGGGTTTATTATGGGTACAGTGGTTGTCTCAAACTGGTGTTCAATATTAGATGTGGATGGAAACTAGGAATACTATTCTACACTCCAAAACACACACTCTCAGCCCTCAGAGCCCACGTTTAGGGTGGCTGAAGATATTTGTTATCTTTAAACTGCTCAAAGTGGGTAGAGTTGGCCTCAGGAACGTTTCCCCAATTGGTTAGTGCATGCTCAGTAGTCAGTCAGTCAGACCTTTATTCGGCTTATCATAGCCATAACAATACATGATACATTAAATAAGATTGCAAAATATAAAATGTGACTTAAAAGACAAATACAATAAAATGAATTTCAGACCAGCATTCATAAATGCAATGCAATAGAATTTGTTAAGCGTGCTGCTGCTTCCGAAGAAGCATCCTGGCACTAGTGGCAAGAGTGCGGAACAGACAAGGATTAGTAGAATCCCAGAACAGAAAGCCTATGCATCAAAAAGAAAAGTGTTCAAAAGTTTATGAGAAAATGGTTCAGAAGGTGTAAAACACAGGGCTGTAAGCAGGGTGTTCCAGAGTTTGGCAGTCGAAAAGGAAAAGGAACGGTGACCTTTTCTTGCCTTGTGGACCCTGGAAAGCGCAAGTGCTTTAGCACTTTGTATCACAGCAATCTGCCCTGATGGTAGGCTGACAGTCTTCTTAAATATAAAGGGCTTCTTTGCTCCAAGGCTCCATAGGTGAAGATTAATGCCTTGAAGTCAATGCTGCTGGCAATGGGCAGCCAATGTAAATTGCGTAAGTAAGCAGACACAGATGAACAAGATGGGATCTTCAAAATTAAACATGCTGCCGCATTTTGAATGATCTGCAGGCAATGAATCAGATAAGATGGTAGACCCAGATATAATCTATTAATGTAATCTAGCTTGGAAGTAACCAAGTCATGAATGATGGTCTAATTTTTCCACCTATACAGTGTAGTTTTCCTCAACTAATTCATGGATTATTACCTGTACCATATTTTTTCCTCACTATCAAAATGCACCTAATATGATTCATTACAGAATCACAAATTGCTTTTGATCCCCAACTGTAGTAAAAATAGAAATCCAAATTTTTATTCCAGAATTTTAGGAATAGGAATAGCGATCAAATAATGTTTCCTATGTGTGGTATTCAATGTAAAAACAGCATCATGTGTAAAGTGCTTTGTCTAGAGGAATTATCACAGGAACATTTAGGGAGGTTGTCATACCAGATACCCTGGATGGGGAATGCAAATAGAAAGCACAGAGTACTAAGTCTAAGACATGTAAGTGACAAGGCTGCACACCCCTTCAACATCTGTGTGGATGCAGTCGCAGAATGGATGAACATTAACAGTCTTATGCTAAATTTGGACAAAACTGAGGTTCTTCTGTTAGGTAAGGACACAACTTTTTGGGACCGATCCTGGTAGCCTTAGAGGCTATGCCCTCTCCCCATCATGGCTTCATCAGTCAGGAATCTGAGAATTATCTTCAACCCAATCTTTCTTTTAATGCACAAATCAATAAGCTTACTACCGCTTCCTGTTTTCTGCATTTTAACGAAAGTTCTCGCATTTATTCCATACAAATCGTAGAAATCTGTGATCACTGCTTTCTAGGTTGGACTATTGCAATGCCCTATATTTGAGCAGTCACCATCGCTCATTCAAAAAACTTCAAGGCCTACTAAATGCATCAGCACAACCGTTGAAGAATATTCCCAAATTCAAGTCAGTCTCGAAGACCCTAGTTGAAAAGAAACCTCTTCTGGTACTCCCCCAGAAGAACCCTTCGCTCGGCAAACTCTAGGACAATCAACACCTTTAAAATAAGAAGAGATATTTGAGGAGGAAGGAGCTTTATCCACATTACATGCCAACTGTGGAATAATTCAACCTACCAGCTAGTCTAACCTGTCTAGTTTCAGAAAACATCTGAAAACGTGATTGTTCTCCCATGTGGGTTGATTCAGAAAAAGGCCTTTACTGGAGGTAAATATTTGGGTTTCTGTCCATGCACACCTTAATGTAGGAAACATCAGCGCCAAGACACCTTTGGCATTTGCGCTATATAAATATATATATAACAATTATTCAATACATCTCGGTATGTCGCTTTGTGTGGAGTTTGGGCTCCCTTTCCATTCCAACATTCAGGCAGTAAATATAAAATGGACATTTTATGTGATCTTTAAAAGCATTAACTATTATCTAACGACTGCGGTCCCCCAGATCTGTAAAAATCTGCTTCACATATGGAAGCCAGGGAATTGTGAGCATATTATCAAGCAGCAGACAATCCTTTAAGTTATCCCTTGAAACATTTGCTTCTGACTGCCTAGAGATTCTCAACAATAACAACAAATAACATATTGTAATCTTATCTTCCAGATAAAAAAAACTCTACCTCTGATGTAAGTTGGAGTGGTATGGGTTATGGTTAATAAACTTTGTAGAAACTGGTTTCAGCCCTCTGGAGAATTTCTATGTTACTGTACCCAAAGACCCTGCCCCATGTTGCGCCACCGAGGTGTATTTATTCCTACAGATCCTGGTTATCTCTTTTACTGGTTTATTCCCCAATTTAGAGGCAAAAAAAAACACCTTCTATACAACTTATACTTCTGTGTCCTTAACGTAAGTAGGTGGCCATCAGATAGCAGAGAATCGAACGGTATGGCCTAGTATGTGAAATCTTAAAGTTAGGCTACTCATACTTCCCCAATAAAACGAATCTTTGAATTCACGATTTTGGCCCACTGGTCATGATAAAAGACTTTACTAAATTTGTTTTGAGATCAGGGTCATTCATAAAGACAGTAAAATAATAAAGCTAATTTTTGGATACTGTTTACAATTCTGGAAAAAAGGACTGCATCATTAGCATACAGAAGTATTGGGACTGGTCTTTTTCCTAAATGTGGCACATCTTCTACTGTTAAATTCAGATAGTTCTCCAATCAATTGATGTAAATTAAAATCAGGAAAGGGTCCTTTTGGACTTGGCCCTTTTTGCAGGGTCATCCCAGAACTTTTGGCCTTCTACTGTATTTTTTCTGACTTGTTGTTGGTAGTTTTCTGACTCTGGGCACTTTATCACTGCTGATCAGTGCTAAAGTGCACGTGCACGGAGCGACCCTTGACCCTTTTTTAGGCAGGTCGCTCCCCACGCTACACAGCACCACCTGTGTGCCCGTGCCCTTAGCCCAGCTGCTGCTGACGGAAGTTCGAGGCCCTTCTCCACCCGCAACCTACCACCTGCGCCTCATCCCTGGTGGCCAGTGGTAGGCCGTAGGTTGCTCAGTGTTATTGTATTGCTTTTTGTTGTCATTGTTTATTTTGTCTTCGTTTCACACCTCCTTCTACCCTCTTGTGCCATTCTGTGTCCTGTGCCCTTTCTCTCCTTCTCGCCGTTCCTCCCGTAGTTTTTCCAGCGTCTGCGTCCCCTGTGGCCCCGCCCCCCACTCGCTTCACTTTTGCCTTAACGTAATTGCATTGCGTTTGTTGTCATTGTTTATTTTGTCTATGTTTCATTCCTCCTTTTCCCCTCTTGTGCCATTCTGTGCCCTGTGCCCTTTTTTGCCTCCTGTACCCCTTGCCGTTCCTCACTCCCGTTTCCCGCCGCTGCGTCCCCTGAGGCCCCGCCCACCACTCTCCCATTCGTCTGCTCCCACCTCCAAGCTGCTCCTCCCTCCCACCTCCCCTTCTAATTGCGGCCGCGCCGCTGGCGCATCGAAGGCACACCTAAGGCAAGCCCGTCTGTGCCCGTCCGCACCTGGACCATGCCCAGCGCCAGAACCCCTGGTACCCGCGATCGCCACGACACCAGACGCCACTATGACGCCAACACCCTCCACACATTCAACAACGGATGAACACACGCCTGCTTCCTGGCTGCCCCGAAGCGCACCAAAGGACCCTTCTCATGTCGTCTCTGCAGCTTCATCTGTCTCGGTGCCACCAAACCGCCCACCGTGACAAGACACAACCACCTCAGATGCATACTACTGAACACTCGCTCCACACGCAACCACGCCGTCGAACTCTGGGACCTACTCGCCACATCCTCCCCAGACGTAGCCTTCCTGACAGAGACCTGGATGAACGACTCCTCTGCACCCGACATCGCTATAGCCATCCCGGACGGCTACAAGATCACCCGCAGAGTCTGCACCAATGGAGTAGGAGGTGGACTCGCCATCATCCACAAGACCACCCTCAATGGTCTCGACCAACTCCGACAACACCCTCAGCACTGCCGAACACCTGCACTTCCAGATCCACACTGATCCCAACACCACCCTCAGAGGAACACTGATCTACAGACCCCCGGGACCCTGGCCTCAGTTCAGCGACTCCATCGAGGACTTCGTAAGCACACATGCCCTCGCCTCCATGGACTACATCCTCCTCAAAGACATGAACTTCCACCTCGAGAACAACAACAACACCACCCTGACTGACAACCTCACCAACCTGGGACTCAGACAGCTCGTCACTGCACCCACCCACTCCGCCGGACACGCGCTTGACCCCATCTTCTCCGCAAGCCCCCACATCTCCTTCAGCCACACCACCGAACTCCACTGGACCGACCGTCGCTGCATCCACTTCACCTTCCAGAAACCCACCACGCACCACCACACCCAACAGGTCCCACGCCGCAGCTGGAGCAAAATCACTGAAGACCAGCTAAACACCGCCCTCGACCGATGCCTACCCGCTGACCCCACCGACCCCGACATGGCCGCCAGCAACCTCAGGGGTTGGATCTATGACTGCGTCAACACTCTCGCCCCGCTTCAGAAACCCTCCAACAGACACACCACCAAGAATGCCAGCTGGTTCTCCGCAGAACTGCAGACCTCCAAACAAACCTGCCAGAAACTAGAGAAGAAATGGCACCGCGAACAGACACCGGAGAACCTAGAAGCCCACAAGACAGCCATGCGCCAACACCATCACCTCATCAGAACCGCCAAAAGGACCGCCTTCAAGCAACGCCTCGACAACAATGCACACAACAGCAAAGAGCTCTTCAGCATCGTGAAGGAACTCTCCAACCCCAGCTCCAACACCAACGACATCCCACCATCGCAAGACCTGTGCTACTCCCTTGCCACCTTCTTCCACCGAAATATCACCGACATCCACGACAGCTTCGACAACCTGACCACCTCAACAACAAAGGACACCACAGACCCCACGGCCACCACTCACAGCGACCCCCTGCTCACCTGGACCCACATCAACGACGACGACACCATCAAGATCATGAACACCATCCACTCCGGCTCCCCGTCAGACCCATGCCCACACCACTTCTTTAACAAAGCCAGCGCCACCATCGCACCCCATCTCCGCAAGGCCATCAACATCTCCTTCGAGACCGCGATCTTCCCGGAGAGCTGAAAGCACACTGAAATCAACGCCCTGCTCAATAAACCCAAGGCGGACCCGAGAGACCTCAAGAAGTTCCGGCCCATTTTTCTGCTCCCTTTCCAGGCGAAGGTCATCGAGAAAGCCGTCAACAAACAGATGTCCCACTACCTCGAGGAGAACAGCATCCTAGACCCGTCCCAGTCCGGATTCCGCAGCAACCATAGGACTGAAACCGCCCTCATCGCCGCCACCGACGACATCAGGGGCCTGCTGGACAAAGGCAAAACCATGGCCCTCATCCTCCTGGACCTATCAGCCGCCTTCAACACTGTCTGCCACCGCACCCTACGCAAACGCCTTCACAACGCAGGGATCCGAGACAAGGCTCTGGAATGGACCACCTCCTTCCTCTCCTGCAGAACCCAGATCGTCCGCCTCCCCCTTTCCGGTCCGAGGCCTCCAAGATCATAAGCGGCGTACCCCAAGGATCATCCCTCAGCCCGACATTGTTCAACATCTATGTGGCCCCACTCGCCCATGTCGCCAGACTGCACAACCTCAACATCGTCTCCTACGCCGACGACACACATCCTCTCCCTCACCAAGGACCCCCTCACCTCCAAAACCAATCTCCATGAAGGAATGAAAGCCGTCGCCGAATGGATGAAGAACAGCCGTCTGAAGCTAAACTCGGACAAGACGAAGGTCCTCATCCTCGGCTCCATCCCCTCAGCCTGGGACAACTCCTGGTGGCCGACCGCCCTGGGAGCAGCATCGACACCCACCGACCACGCACGTAACCTGAGGTTCATCCTCGACTCAACACTCTCCATGACCAAGCAAGTCAACGCCGTCTCATCCTCCTGCTTCAACACCCTTTGCATGCTCCGGAAAATCTACAGGTGGATCTCAACCGATATAAGAAGAACGGTCACCCAGGCTCTCATCAGCAGCAGGCTGGACTACAGAAATGCCCTCTACGCGGGAGCCCCGGTCAAACTGCTGAAACGACTGCAACGCACACAGGACACCTCTGCCTGCCTGATCCTCGACATCCCTCGACACAGCCACATCACACTCCACCTGAGAGACCTGCACTGGCTGCCCGTCAACAAGAGGATCACCTTCAAACCCCTCACCCAGGCACACAGGGCACTCCATGACACCGGACCAGCATACCTCAACAGAAGACTCACCTTCTACACCCGAACCGTCAGCTCTGCTCCGCCGACTGTGCCCTCGATACCGTCCCCCGCATCCGAAGAGCAACCACCGGCGGCAGATCGTTCTCCTACCTCGCCGCCAAGACCTGGAACACCCTCCCCATCCTCCTACGGCAGACCCAAGACCTACTTACCTTCAGGAGACTACTCAAGACCTGGCTCTTCTAGAAGTAGCAGCACCCCCCCCCCCCCTCCCCAGCGCATTGAGACCCTTATGGGTAAGTAGTGCGCTTTACAAATTTCATGATTGATTGATTGATTGATTGCTCTCTATGGTAACCTTGGTAAGATTGGTCTACACCTGTTTGGCATATTTATTTTACCTGTAAGTCACTTGTACCATGGCATCCCACATACCCAGGGCCAGTAAATTAAATGCTACTGGTGGGCTTGCAGCGCTGCTAGCCCCTTCCACCAAAGTAGCCTTTCAAACAAGTATCAGGCCTCTGCCACTGCAGAGCCTGCATGCACAGTTTACTGCTGCTGTAACTTGGCACATAAAGTGGTTGTCACATCTGTAACTTACCTTTTCCTACATGTCAGTCACCCTTAAGGTAGGGCCTAGCTAGCCCTATGGGCAGGGTGTGGTGTGGGTAAAAGGTAGGACATGTGCCTTAACTGTGTGGCATGTCCTGGTCGTGACAAACAGCCCATTTGGTTTTTCACTGCTGTGAGGCTGCCCTCTCATAGGGATGCATTGGGATTCCCTGATATGTGCTTCAGTTGTAATTCTTGACCTGAGAGGGGTAGCGTGATGAAGTTTGGAGTGGTAGTGATAAATCCTGCTTGTTGGTGAAAGCAGATTTATATTACTATTTTAGAAATGCCACTTTTACAAGTGGGCATTTCTGTGTGTTATGTGTCATTGTGCCTGCCTGATGTGTATTGACCATCTGGTTCTGACTGAAAGGAGAGAGAGGATGTGCATTCACTCCAAGCAGTCCCTTGGGGGGGGGGGGGGGTGTTGAGGTGTGTCCTGCCCTGCCTGGGTGACTCAGTGCTAGGCTGTATAGACCCTGGCTGAATTTAGAGTAGCGGGAGGAATAATCCCTTGCACCTGAACAGGCCTGGTCTGCATTTGGAGTGGTGGGAGGAGTAGCACATGCACCTGAATAGGGATGTGCCTGCCTTCCACAATTATGGCTCTGCCCCCCTGTGGTGTGTCTGGTGCCAAGGCTTACACTAACAATGGAGGTTGTTGTGCACTTGCAAAGATATTTTTAAGTGCCCCAAGAACTGGTTTGGGACTGGGCTCAGAGCCCTGTGCCAGAGAGAACAACAAAGACATATGGACTATAAGTATTGGAGTTGTGACCTCATGTGTTTGGTACTTGAACTTCAGGGGTTTGCTTTGAACTGAGGGTGCTTAGAAGACGAGGACTGCTGTGCGCCAGGAGGAACTACTATGTGGGACCCCCCTACTTGTGGGAGTGAACCTGCTGGCTGTTAGGCAGCTGAAGGGACTGCTGCCATGCAAAAGGGACCGGGTGTGCTGGCCTGCCTGGGCTTTGTCTTCAGAAGTCTCCCAGGGCTGTGCGTTTGGCCTGAGGCTAAGTGAAGTAGCGCTGGGTGAGCCCTGTGCTAACCGCATGGAGCACTTCCTTTTTTGACTGTGCGCTGCCACAAATTGCCCCCTGAGCCCAAGAAGAGGCTCCTAGATTGACCAGCGATGGCGCTGAGTGCCTTCACACTGTGAGGAAGGCTGCACCGAGAAGGAAGTTGCCTCCATCGCCGAGACTGAGCGCAGCCCCCTCCCCAGCTGGTTGCCGTATAAACGAGGGAGCTGCAAGAGAAACCGGAAGCCAGGCGGAGGTCGAGCCTAGTTGTGGGTGGGGCATGCTGCCGGGGAAAGTCAAGGGAGGCTCCGCATCGGAGAAGAGCTGACGAAGGCTTCACCTTATGTCCTGCCAGCAGCTCTCTGCGTCCCTGGGCTGGGACGGCTGCACTACATGGTTGTGGGGCAGCTGCGGTTCAGGAAAACCCTCCCTCAAGACCCTGGTCTGCAGTTGCAAGGTCAGTTGGACTGGGGAGGATCTCCTGCAAAGTGGGGGTTTCCCTGATGTTGGGCCTGACTGCCCTGAGTCGCTTTTTGTTGCTCCGAATTTGGGAGCGAGAATGGTGTCTGCAGCTGCACCGTCGGATCACAGGCAGCTGCTGGAGGGACACATGCATTTGGGGGAGCCCTTACTCTGGAAGGGGGCATTGCGGGGAAAGCCCAGGATGGAGCCCCCGAGGACCAACCTAGACTGCCTGATGTTCGCCCCTATGCCTAAGTTGGGTATGATGCAATTAGGTGATGTCTGCACTCGATAAGTGGTGCTCATGGTGCACTACTGATGTGGTTTACCTCTAATGGGTGCACTGCTGCAAGTGTTTTGTAGTGCACTACTGCTGATGGTGCTAGTTAATACTAGGCTGCCCTGGGGCTAATCATGTTTTGCATAAGGTGTTACGCTCAGTGTAATCCTACCAGTAGTTACTGGTCAGGCAAATTGTGCTGTTTATGACAGTGGCCCGCTTGGCCTATTGGTTTATGTAATCCCTGTGAAGTCATGACAAGTGCCTGGTGGCACAGTATAATATATGTGATTGTGTTCTAATGTGTTTTTATGGATAATACAAAGACTATTTTTATATAACTTTGTGTGGAGTTTCTTTCATGTTGTGCCTAGTGTGTCGCTGCTGTGTGAGTGTGTTGCGTAAATGCTTTACTCTTTGGCTCTGGGATAAGCCTGATTGCTCTGCAAAGCTACCAAGGGGGTGAGCAGGGGTTATCTTCAGCATGTAACTCCCTTGCCCTGACTAGAGTGATGGGTTCTGCCTGGCTTAGGTGCATACCCTAGCCAACCAGAAACCCCATTTCTAACAGGTCCAAACCGCATCCCTGTCGTATCGCAACTATAGAAGGAATGGAGAATAAAAGTTCCCAATTGGATCCATATGTGCACTATAAGTTTTTTGGGGCAGATTTATGTTTCCTGGCGCATCCCTGCAAATCAGCAGGGATGCGCCAGGAAAGATGCGTCACGCAAGTTTACCCTTGCGCCACCACAGATGCGCCGCATTTACAATGCAGCACATAGTGGCGCAAGGATAAACAGATGCATGACGCATCTGATGGCATAAGGGCAGCGCATTGCTGGAGTCGTGTCGCAAGCACGACGCAACTCCAGCAATGCTCAGGGGCTGCCCATACCTAACATGCTGCGTCGTGCCTTACGCCTGCTTCAAGCAGGCGCAGGGTTTTGACGCAGCAGCGTCGGAAAAGTGACTCAGTGAAATCTTGTAGATTTCACTGCGTCACTTTTCCGAGGCTTTTTCCGACGGAACACCCACCCTGCATACATTAAACCTGACGCAGGTTTAATGTAGCGCAGGGCTTTACAACGTGACGCATCTCCCTAGATGCGTCACGTTGTAAATAAGGCGCAACATGGCGCATGGTTTGCGCTGCGTCACAGAAGTGACGCAAAGGCGGGGTACATGTCTCGCAAGGGGCTTGTAAATCTGCCCCTTTGTGTACACGAAGAATCAGTGATTTCCCTCACGCCTTTAGAATGTAAATCCTTCTTAAAAACCATAAGTGGTAAGATCAGCTATAATAGAGATATTACATTTTGTAATTCTAAAGAGAGATTAAAGATAATAGCCAGGACGAATTCTCCGAGAATTTCTCTGAAATATTTATCCTGGAATCTAGATCATGGAATTCGACGATGGCTCATCCTAAGTCGCATGGATCTTTTACCTTTAAACGACTTAACAGTAAACTGGGCCTAAAACATGAAAAATTGTAAAATCTGTTATTTTCTGTGAGTTGAGCATTCTGAACCTGGATAACGTCTTGTTTGTCTGTCCAGCATTGCTTTTGAGTCGTCGTCGTTGGCTTCGGCCGATGTTTTTATAAAATTGTATTAAAATGTAGCTTCAGCACCCGACTTTCTCTTTTGCCCGAAGAACGTAGCAATCTGTGTAAAACTATTCAACTTTTTTAAGGAGTTTATGTATATATTTTAAGTTTTCTATATATCCCTTTAATTGGGCTGTTAAATCCCCCATGCCTGTTGTCGTTTTATGGAGTCTTGATGTTCTCGCCTTTTTTTTGGACTGTATTTTGCACATGTATTGGCTGCTACTTAACTGCTCTCTCCACAATTGGGATATGTTCTGTTTCTCCTACTCTCTTGCTGCTAACACCAAAGTCAATTCTCTATCGAAGCTGGATTCCGTATTGTATTCTACACATGAACAGGCTGCTACTCAACTGCTCTTTGCACAAGTTGGGATATGCTTTGTTACTCCCACTGTCTTGCTGCTAATCTTAAACTCAATTGTTTTGCCGAAGCTGGATGTTGGATTGTATTTTGCACATGGACTGTCTGCTACTCAACTGTTCCTTGCAAAATTTGGGATATGCTTTGTTACTTCTACTGTCTTGCTGCTAATCTTAAACTACATTTTCTGCTGAAGCTGTTATGTGTTGCTGTCTAAAAGTTTTAGAAATTTGTATATGTAGTTGTTGCTATTTACTGTATTTCTGCACAAAAAAGGATTAGATTTAGTTCTTTCTTAGGTATTGTGGTAAAAGGAAAATGTATTGTTTACCCAATTATGCTGATTGCTTTAGAATATTTTTCTGTTTGCTATCATTCACTGATGCGATATTCATTATACTATATTGATTACTACACGAAGCCGCTACTGTTTAGTATCGACATAAACTTATGCCACTTGTTTTGGTAGAGGTCTTTTGGTTTTTGTTGTTGCCCTTGAGCCAATTGGTTTTAACGCTGAGAATTTTATTTGTTTTGCGCATTAGGGTAAATGACAATATCCACTTATGTTATATAAAATAAAAGCTAAGACCTGATATGAAGGCTTTTGATAATTTTTAATTGGTCCGAGAAATGAATTGTCCCTATGTTTTATTACATTTTACGTAATACTTTGTATGTTCATTTTTATGTGGACCTCATTGGAGATCCAAATCATTAATAAATATTGAATTGAATTGAATTGCCCTGGCAACAGAATCAAGACCGCATGTCTGAGTGAATCAACTACATTTTTTCTACCTTCATAAGTTTCCGTGGTTTAGCTTGACTTACTGTGTCAAAGGCACAGGAGAGTTCCATGAATTCCATAAGTATGGCTCCAATCTTGGTCTTGACATTCTTCTCTGTTATAGGATAGAGATTCAGGCATTGTTCAACGGTTCGTACACAGAACAGAAACCAAATTGTACTTCGGACCCATGTTTCCAATGTCGAATAAAGAACTCTTCCCAAGATTTTGATAGTGGAGTCCAGTAAAGAAATTAGGTAAATGCCTGTCAAAAATTGGTAATATGACTGCTCATTTCCAAGTGAGCACCAACGGGCCCACTGTGAGAAGTTGGCCTGGTATATGCTGTCCACTAGTTATAGTGGGCACCTTGCACCAGTCCAAACAACCCTTATTGATGATTAGGTTTAAGACAACTTTTATTGAAAGCTATCCTAGTGGTAGCTATGGAGAGCAGCCTTCAGGCTAAGTCTCGAAGGAATGTGAAGCAGCTTGGTTTACCAGATTATAACCTCTTGAATGACTAAATGAAAGGAGAACCACGCAAGGTATATATATATATATATATATATAAAATATATGTATTTATTACTAAACACTCTCTACTAACCTCTTTATGAGATTAGAGAGCAAGGCACATAATATTACAGTTCTAAAACGAAAGTAAATAGCACAATATACAATGGGCCCCATGGGGAGACCAAACCATATATTAAGAAAGTGGTATAAGAACCACGACTTGAGTAGACACAGTGCCTAGAGCATGTAGAATCGCTGGGACCCCAAGGAACCACCCAAGGTAGTGACACAGGGGACCCACGGGGGACACGTGCAGTGGGAGAACGCAGCCGCGAGGTCCGTACAATCCTATGGGAAAGTCACGGTTAGAATTTTAGAGATTAAGGACACTTAGGAGAGGACTTGGAGCAAACCCTTTTAGACTTAGAACATTCTAAGTCCAGCACCCATGTGCGCACCAGAGTGCTTGTGTTACCTAACCCAGGGAAGCCGGGTGCATAGGTGTCAAATGGTGTCGGGAAACTTCGCTGTCTTCAATGGAGAGTTACAATTTGTATTGCTCCTGGACAACAAGAAGAACCTCTGTCCGTGTAACTACAGGAATCTGCAGGAGAAGGACTGTCCTTGTGCTTGAGTGCTGTTTCTGGGACTGGCCTGCAGTGGTTACCACTGGACTTGGAAGAAGAGGAAAAGGACTTTTGAAGGAACTTTTATTTTGTGGCTACAGCAATCACCCAAGGGCTAGAAGAGAGCTAGCCTCCTGCAGGAGTTTCAGGCACATCAGACTCCACCACCAGCCTCCTGTTTCCTCCCAGCGAGGAATTCTATCTGCAGGTGAGGCTCCTGTGAGTTCCAGGGCCTCTAGTTCTACTGCTGAGAAGAGAGTGCTGAAAATCGTCGCTAACCCCCATTAGCGAGCCACTGCAGCTGGTGAGCGTGAGAAAAATCGTCACTCTGCTGTCGCCGAGCGCTCGCTAACCCCGAAGAATATCGCATCATCCGTCAGCGGGCCTGAAAACGCCCGCTATCCCGAAGATCGTCGCATCACCCGTCAGCGGGCCTGCAAACGCCTGTTATCCCGAAGTTCGTCGCAGCACCTGTCTGCGGGCCTGAAAACGCCCGCTATCCCGAAGATTGTCGCATTGCTTGTTAGCGGGCCCCAAAGCGCTCGCTAACCCCAAATCATCGCACCAAGCTCATCGCAGCGCGGACGCCGAGCGTTCGCCATTTTTCCCGCATCGCCTCAGGATCGTCGCTCCCTCGCGGAGCGCCATTTTCTTTCATCGCAGCAAGATCGCACATGCAACAGGCTCGGTGCATCATCCTCCCTTAGCGGCAAGGATTTAATCGCATCACCGGCTTAGCGTGAAGAAGTTTGTCGCCTTCTCCTGCCCGCAACCCAGCGCATCATCCTCCCTTGCGGTAAGGATTCAACGCATCGCTGGTTAGCGTGAGGAAATTCATCGCAACAACTCCTTAGCGACCTTTTTGTTGCTTTTCTACGGAATCCAGATACTTTGTGAGTAAAAGGGTCGCAGAGACCACTGCATTGAACTGAACTTCATTTTGTGCACCTTGAACTATTTTTGCAGCCTTTTTAAAGTAACCCTATTTTTCTAGTATTGTGGATTTTTACTGTTATTGGTCTTGTGATTAAGTCTATATAAATATACCTATTTTTTATAACTACTTGAGTGGTGTCCATTTGTAGTGTTCCTCATTATATTACTGTGTATGGTCATAAATGCTTCGCACACTGCCTCTGAGATAAGCCTAGCTGCTCATGCTACGTTACCACAGGGTAGAGCAGGGGTTGTCAAAGGGTGTAGGCTGCTTACTCTGACTTAGGAAGAAGGGTCCCTACTTGGACAGTGGCCAGCCATTGCCAACTTGAGACCCCCATCTCTAACACTGCCATAGGGGTGAATGATAGGTTTATATGTGCAGTGATATGGATAGATATAGGTAACCTATATCTAAGTAAGGGGTGCATACACCACATTACACAGGCTGCTGTACCAGACCTGTAGAGTTATTTTAAATGGTCTCCCAGGGGTGGCATAATACATGCTGCAGCTCCTGAGAGGCCTCTGGGGTACCTATGCCCTGGGTATATAATATACCATATACTAGGGACTTATAAGGGTACCCCAGAATCCAATCTGTGGTGTGCATAAAGTACATGCAATCAGTTTTAGAGAGAAAGCAGATAGACTGGGGTCCTGATTAGCAGGACCCCAGTCAAACTAAGTCAAAAACCAGCAAAACACCAGGCAGAAAATGGGGGTAACCATGCAGTCAGATTCCACCTTACTACACAACCCCCCCAAACGAAAGGAGATAAGGCTTACCTTGGCCAGCTGAGACTTTATTGACTAAGTGGCCATGTAAGGAAGATCCTGCACTAGCATGGATACCCCCTGTCTTATGGTCCACTAGGCAGTCCTTACCCCTAAGGGTAGGGATGGTCTCCAAAAGTTGGGATTTCTAACTATAGGGTGTTTTGGCAAAGTAAAAGGCTGGTGGGGTGCCTGAGTAGAGACGTGAGGCCCTAATAAAGTTGGTTGCAGCTTCCTCAGATCACTGGCCACCATGGAGGCCTTTATTTCCATGACTGAGTTGTATCTGGCCCTAAGGGTCAACCTCTGGCTGCCTAAAGCTGGGGGCTGGGTCCCTTTGGTTTGAACACTGGAGGGACATGGTAGGTTTGGAACCACTTGGTCCCAGGTTTGCCTTTGTCTAACAGAGTCCATCTGGGTGTGGTCCCTATTCAATGGTAAGAGGGGTCCCTCACTGGGTTGAGGAATTTTCACCAGGCTAGGGCTACTAGACTGGATGCCCCTAATCGGTAGATGGGGGGGGTTCCCTTGGGCAGTGGGCCTTTAGAGGTCCACAGACCTCCCTGACCTTTGCTGCCCTGGGCTGATCAAGGCAGGGTATAGAGGGGCAGGTGACCTGCTCCAGACTGGGTACCACCTTAGAAGGGGCCCCTGCCATCAGGGTTGTTGCCAGGACAGGCCTGGCCACCTCTGGGGCAGTTCCTTCACTAGGGTTAGGATCAATTCCCTGAGGAGACTGACCCTTACCTCTAGTCTGGGGGGAAGAAGACTTTTCTTCAACCCTTGTGCTCTCTTGTGGAGGAGAGTGGGCCCTTATTTCAGGATCCATCACCCTAAAATTTCCTTGGGGTTGGGCTGTGGCCCTCACAGACCCACCAACTCTCTCAGGGAGGCCTAACATTCTTAAATGGGCTTGGTATTCAACTTCAGCCCAGGCTGGCATTTCTAGATCATTACCCAACAGGCAATCTACAGGCAAGTTTGGTGACACTGCCACTCTCTTTGGGCCAGTGACACCTCCCCAGCTGAGATTAACTATGGCCATGGGATGATCTGTTCTGATACCATTAATGTTGGTCACCTGGTACTTAAACTCAGGCTGTTGAGGGAGGACTAGCTTCCCTGTCACCATGGTGACACTAGCCCCTGTGTCCCTGAATGCCAACACCTTCTAACCATTGATTATTGGCTCCTGTCTGTACTTGCCCAAGGAATTGGGGCTGACAGTAAATGTGGCAAATCCCAATCCGCCATCACAGACTAAGGAGGCCTGTGAGGGGGACCTTTCTAAATTATGGTCCACCCCTGTTCCCCATGAGAATGCACCTAACTTTCTGAGTGCACTACTACCAACTGGGGGATTACTACTTGCAGTACCAGCAGGAGTGGTAGTATTGCTTGGAGGAACATTTTCCTTATTGCTAACTTTAGGGCAACTGGGATCAGTTTTCCCGTGGCCAGGCTTCTTACAGACATGGCAATACGGTTTCTTTTCAGGAGAGGAAGGGGTTTGGAGCCAACCTTCAGAAGAGGACTTTTGGGGCCCTGTAGTGGGCTTATCTTTTGATTTATCCCCACCTTTCTCTTAGGTCTTGGAAGAATCTTTCTTCTGGTCACCACCCTGTGTCTTTGGCTTTACTCTGGTTCTGACCCATTTGTCTGCCTTCTTTCCCAACTCTTGGGGAGAGGTCAGATCAGAGTCCACCAGGTACTGGTGTAAAAGCTGGTTTTGACAATTATTAAGGATCTACTCCCTCATAATCAAATTGTGCAATCCTAAAAAGTCATGCACCTTGCTGCCATGTATCCAACCTTCCAGAGCCTTAGTAGCACAATCTACAAAGTCAACCATGTCTTGAGTCTGTGCCTTTTGGGTGTCTCTGAACTTTAACCTGTATTGTTCAGTGGTTAGGCCAAACCCATCAATCAGTGCACTCTTCAAGACTTTGTAATTATCAGCATCCTCTTCTCTAACAGTGAAGAGCTTGTCTCTACCTTTGTCTGCAAAGGAAAGCCACAAGATTGCTGCCCACTGCTCCTGGGGGACCCTCTGTACTTTACAGGCCCTCTCAAGTGCAGTTATCCATTTGTGGATGTCATACCCACTCTGGTAGGGAGGGACAATCTTGTTCAGGTTCCTATGGTCATGAGTCTGTTCTCTACCTCGAGGGACACTGTTGCTGCCACCATGGGGCTCTAGCCCCAAAATTTTAGAAGCTTTCTGATGCTCCAGGGATTCTTTATGTAAGGCCAATTGCTCTCTCTTGATTCTGAGCTTAGCTTTCTCAAACTCACGCAGTTGGCACTTTTTCTCATAAGAGGACTCCTTTTATGAGAAGTCCTATGAGAAGCAGAGCTCCCTACAAAAGTATCAGAATGATCAGACTCCTGAGAAGGAGATCTGGAACTTCTTGGAAAATGGTTAACCCTTCCAGGTGGGGTATAGAGAGGGCCACAGAGACCTTCTCCGTCACCTTCACCTTCAGGAAGGATTGGGTTGTCCAGGTTAGAATACTCTTGCTCCTCCTGCTCAGCTTCAGAGTCCAGGTCCTGGATGTTTTCACTTCCAGTCCTGTCATCTTCTGCTGCCCCACACAACTTGCCTGCCTTATCAGACCCTGGGGTCTTTCTGAGGTCATCTCTAAGCAAAGCCTCTATGAGGTGTTGAGTACTAGGGTTCTTCCCTGTCTTCACTTTTCTAGATGCACACATTCTTCTCAATTCCTGAAATGAGAGATGGTTATACTTAGTCAGCAAGGGGCCACTGGCTTCTGCTCTTGAAGACACACTAGTGTGGTGAGGTGTTGCACCTACCTAACCTAGAGGGAACTACTAAACTCTCTTGAGTTGTAGAAAGTTTGTGCTAATGCCTTGACACACAACTCTAAGTTCAGTAGAACATACCGTATTCTAGACTTGATTTATATGTACCTATGTACCTATAGTGGTTTTCACTTAGTCACTCAATGAGATTATCTGGTAAAGCAATAGAAAACTTGAATCCCAACCGCTGCACACCAATGTGAGAAGTTGGCCTGGTAAATGCTGTCCACCAGTTATAGTGGGCACCTTGCACCAGTCTAAACAACCCTTATAGAGGATTAGTTTAAGACAACCTTTATTGAAAGCTATCCTAGTGGTAGCTATGGAGAGCAGCCTTCAGGCTAAGTCCCAAAGGAATGTAAAGCAGCTTGGTTTACCAGATTATAACCTCTTGAATGACTAAATGAAAGGAGAACCAAACAAAGTATATATATAAAATATATGTTTTTATTACTAAACACTCTCTACTAACCTCTTCATGAGATTAGAGAGCAAGGCATACAATATTACAGTTCTAAAACGACAGAAAATAGCACAATATACAATGGGCCCCAGGGGGAGACCAAACCATATATTAAGAAAGTGGTATAAGAACCACGACTTGACTAGACACAGTGCCTAGAGCACGTAGAATCGCTGGGACCCCAAGAAACCACCCAAGGTAGTGACACAGGGTACCCACGGGGGACGCGTGCAGTGGGAGAACGCAGCCACGAGCTTCGTACGATCCTATGGGAAAATCGCGGTTGGAATTGTAGAGATTAAGGACACTTAGGAGAGGACTTGGAGCAAACCCTTTTAGACTTAGAAGGTTCTAAGGCCAGCACCCACGTGACCACCGGAGTACTCGTGTTACCTAACCCAGGGAAGCCGGGTGCATAGGTGTCGGAAATCTTCGCTGCCTTCAATGGAGAGTTGCTGCAAAGTGCTGCTGCCGTGGAAAGGAAAAGTGTCTGGTGTGATCCAAGCCTGGATCGAAGATGTGAAGAACCTGAAAGCAGAGGGGACAGAGTCTGGGTCACTTGCTAGTGACCAGGGGCACGAAAGACGAATGCCCACCGATGTTGGGTGTTTCAGGTGCGACGAGGGGAAGCTTGACTCCACTATCACGGAGACCAGGAGGCGTCGACGATGACCACAGTCTGCAGGCGAGCTTTCCCACGAAGGATGCCGAGTGCTGGGGGGTCAGTGGCCAGATTAGAGACCAACAAACCTTGGCAACGGCAACCCACGCGTTGAGAGTAAAACGGCTTCGGTGTGGACCAGCAAGGTCCTGTGGACTCCCCAAGCAATGGAGAGTCAGGGCACGTCTGGAGCAACCAGGTAAGCCCATTGAAAGTCAAAGTACCCTTCTCAGGGACCCACAAGTCGACGGACAACGGATCGCGAAGGGACATCAAGCGGAATCACTAAATACCAGCCCACGGGTCACTCGAGGAGTGTAGTCGAGTAATCTTCAGTGGAATCACTGCTCGGGATCTGGACTACAAGTAGCCCAAAGCACAGACTCAGGGATCGCCAAGAAGCATATAATGCTACAAATGTGCACGGTGTCTAGGGGTTCGGGTCGCACGGTCCCCACGGTCCCCACAAGGGCTTTGGATCTCAGGATTACTGAGAGCATGGATCGACCTCGGGGAAACTTGGAAAACCACTTCCTGTGTTGCAAAGTCTTCGGAGTCCTTCAGGAGCTGTGTAGTTGCAAATCGGACAGATGCATCTTTGGTGCCTGCCTTGCAGGGGAGTAACTCTTTACTCCAAGGGAGAGTCTTTGGTCATCCAACGTCGTGTAGATAGTAGAAGTTTTGGGATTCTGTAGCAGAGTTTCGTCCAGGTAAATCTAAAGTCCTGTAGTCAGCGGTTCCTACTTTATACCTAAGAAAGGGGTGGGACAAACTCTGGGGACCCACCTATGGGAGGGTCAGAACAGAGGGGTGGCTACATCCATGTCCATTGTCCAGTTTTGCGCCAGAGCAGGGGCCAGTGCAGACATCAAAGCACTCTTGGAGTGCACCCACCCAGCCTCAGTACACTAAAGCCTGTCTGGGAGGTGTTCACACCTCCCTGTGACAGGAAACCTATTGTCCAGACGTCCCCTGCCAGAGTTTCATCCAGCAGCAGGAGGGCAGACTCGTGTCTGTGGCTGGCAGCATCCATTTTGTGATGCCAGGGTTCTGTGACGCTGGTACCGGGTGTACCGGTGCTGTCATGGTTCTCCCTCTAGTAGGGTGGAATCATACCTCCCACACCAGTTACTGGTGTGGAGGTATGATTCCAAGGTGTTTAACACCAAACATGACATGTTTCCATGCAGCCATTCCAAAGTTAGCATTTACCACGAGGTTATAATGCACTTAAGAGTATATGGTTTGGCTGCATCACAAACAACCCCGGAATGAAGGTTCCAAAGGCTGCAGAGGGGCTCTGCTCATGCATGGGCATCCTCTCACAAAAAACCCCAGCACCCTGCCTTCAGGATTGATAAGGTATGCCATAGGGGTGACTGATAGGTTTATATGTGCAGTGATATGGATAGATATAGGGAATCTATATCTAAGTAAGGGGTGCATACACCACCTTACACAGGCTGCTGTAGCAGACCTGTTGAGTCATTTTAAATGGTCTCCCAGGGGTGGCATAATACATGCTGCAGCCCCTGAGAGGCCTCTGGGGTACCTATGCCCCGGGTATATAGTATACCATATACTAGGAACTTATAAGGGTACCCCAGAATCAAATCTGTGGTGTGCCTAAAGTACATGCAATCCATTTTAGGGAGAAAGCGGATAGACTGGGGTCCTGATTAGCAGGACCCCAGTCAAACTAAGTCAAAAACCAGCAAAACACCAGGCTAAAAGTGGGGGTAACCATGCAGTCAGATTCCACCTTCCTACACCCATTACTGTGGCTCTAAGTACATTGGTGATAATTTGTGGCCAGGGGGTTACATTTTGTTTTAAAAGGTCAACCGGAACTCTGTCCGGCCCCCTCTGTAAGAATCAGGTTATTAACCTTAGGGGGATGAACCAATAGTAAAAAGAGGAGATTTACTTATTTACTTTGCCCTAACATTTTTTAATCTACTGGCTATTTCCAAGTCTTCTCTGGTCTTAGTTCTTATTTCTGACTTTCTTGCTTCTATAATGTTCTTATAGGACTGCCTTACCTTTTTTATTTTACCAGGGCTCTATGGCGAGTGTCCAATGGCTTCTTTCTCACCTACTAGCTAGTACCAGGCATAAATGTAGAACCTCCAGGCACTGTCTGGGCCTACAGAAGATCAGAAAAGGACTGGACCTGCTGTCTGTGACCTAAATGAGTGACTTGCTCCGTCTTGTACCCTGGACAAAGACGTGGACTCTGAGGGCTAGTTGGCTGACCTCCTGTTTAAACTACAGGGATACAACAATCTACAAGATGTCTTTTTCTAAAAGTTCCCAGCTGACGAGTGGCAACTGGGCCTGGGCTGGATCCTGTTGCTGGTTTCCACCTGACACCCTTTGAGTCTGTAAGTCTCTCCCCTGAGGTCATTGGGGGGGGTGGGATTTAGAAGTGTATTCCTGTGGTGGATTAGGACTAAAAGGTCTAAATTAAAAGATAAAATCTTTGACCAGGATGAACCTAGTTGGTGTATCTGACCAGTGCTCCATTAGTCAGTGTTTATTTATACCTAGGTTCTGGTCTACCGCTGACTATTGACTAACATTTACGTTTTGTGCTTTTTGGTGCTATTTCTACTTAAAACTTTAAAACCTCATAGCTCCGGGTCCCTTATTGAATTTTTGTCATTTTGGTGGTATTTTCGTATTGTATTTTCCTCCAGTTTGGTTTGAAATGTTCATGGCTTGGCATTTTTTACTTTATTACTGTTTTGGTAATGCATACATACTTTACATATTACAGTAAGTTAGGCCTAACTGTCCTAGCTATCAAGGACGTTGAGCTCAGGTTAATTTGGTAACTTTGAGTGTTCACTATGATCAGGGTTGTGATTATTCCATGTGATAAGTTGTCACCCACCCCGAATAATAATCTATTTTCTTTTCACTTGCTCTCTCTCTTTCTCTCCTCTCTCTCTCCAGGAAAAACACTGGAGCAGATTTACTATGACTTGTGCCACCATAAAGCCTTAGAAAGTATTTTACTTTCCACCGCACAAGGTATCTTGGGGCTGGAAATGTGACCTTTTTTGCCACAAAATAAGTTGTATGCTCCTTCGTAGTGGTGGCTGCTGGGGCATTAAGGTGGCAGGGCAGCATGGGGGAGCCAGTGCAGGAGGGGGCGGCACTGGGGGGCAGCACAGGGAAAAGAATAAAACAAATGCTGAACTGCCATCTGCAGTGTGGGTGCTCTTCTGGCCTCTGCTCCTTGACTTCTGGTATGCCTCAGGCTCCCCTACGCCAATCCAGATGCTGGTCTCATGCTGGTATTACCCAGAATGAGAGCAGCGCTGTGATTGGTGTGAGCACCCTAGTTAGGTGCTCACTAAGGGACTACAACCCTAAGCTTGCACTCCACCCAGCTGCACAGCACAGCTCGGGTGGAGAGATGGAAGTGTGCATGGCGGTTTGGCCGGCCTTAGCCAGCCGGCCAAACTGTCATGTGCACTTGAAGCAGTGCCATCACTCCTCCTCCTTCCTGCAGCTGTGTTGTGTCAGAATGGATGGCCCGCCCCACCCTCGGCTTGGCTGCAATGAAGTGAGCAAGAAAAATGAAATGATAATAATTTTTGTTATTATCATTTCATTTTTCATTGCTGAAAAGCAGTGGAGCTGCACTCTTCCACCTTAATTGAAGAGCTGCCGTGGCTACTTTTGATTCACAGGGCGGTGCATGGGTAGTGTACTTGGGCATTACAGCACAAGCACCCTTGTCTCTTGATGTATAGCCTGCTTCACTATGAGTGTCAGATTGGGCTTTGCATAAAAAACATCCTCTTTGCTTTAAAGCAAGAACAAAGTTGGACACGTTATTTTATTTTTCCTAACATATCACAAATTGCACATGTGCTGTATCAGGAAATACACATCAAATGTGTGGAATGTTATAACATTGTCTAGGCATAGGATTTTGCACAGGAAGAGTATACTTCCAGTACAAACTTATGCTAAACATCACACACCCCTTTGCACCCTGGTGTAAAGGTGTGTGCATGGCGGTAGCACTCATTTTTAGTAAATATGATTCTGCACTGTTTCCTCCCTTTTGAGCTGTGCTGCATTGTGCTAAAAGTTTTTAAAATTGCCATATTATTTCACAACTTGTTTCAAATTCCCTTCCTAAAATACTTATCACCCCTCGTCCATTTTTTGAATCACTAGAACTTTATATCTTTATACTCAGCCCCTGTGCTCACACATTCCTTTAGTGTTTCAGAGTAGACTCAGGATGGAATATGCAATTTAAAAGCAAACTATATCACATGGTTCTCAAAAGCTGGTGTACTGCCACGGGAGAATTCACACTGACACCAGAAAACTGAAACAATGTTATCATCAATGACACAGTGTCCATGGTAAAGGGGCACCAATAATGTTCCTGACTCCTTGCCACAGAAGCACCAACATTGATATGGGTGCAGCCACAAAAGTAGGCTAAAACTAGTACACTGACATGGTGACACTAAGAAATGTGCAATGGAAAGTAGGGACTGCCACTGGCATAATCCACCAGGAAAATCAACAATGGCACTATGTCACTGACATTGGGGATACTGAAACATGACATGTGCACAGTGACCCTAGAGCACTGACGTGGGGCACAATCCTTAACACTGGGATAATGTTGTGAGGTAAGCTCACTGGGACACTGACAGCAATGCTAGGACACAAGCATATTGACACTACGATACAATACCAATACGGTAACACAAAAGATGGACATCAACTGAGAGAACAAGTTATTAGCGCACTGACATTTAGATACTGACAGAGGTGCTCACACAAATGCATTGACATGGAGACCCTGATACTAGGATACTACCCCTGGGACATGACATTATAACACTGACACCACCAATGGAATGAGGATTTTGACATGGGAACAGTAGCACTGGAACATTTACATGGGTCACAAACATTGACATAAGAGCACCAACAGTGACATTGGAACATTGACATAAGTGGTGCCAACAATCATTCAGCAACACTGATACAAGAATACAGGCACTGGGACACAGACTCAGATGCACTAATACTTATAGGAGGATATTGACTTGGAAACTGTGACGTTGGAACACTGACAGGGAACACAAACATTGATGCTGGGACAATAGCAAGGGAGAGTGGCATTAGGAGAGTGAAAAGGGGAGACTAGAATACTTGCACTAAAATACTGAAGCTTGGACACAACACCATGACATTGAAATGGCACAGGTAGACAAACACATGGGCATTGACTGGAAAGACAAAACACATTGCTGTCATGGGTCTCTCACTGTGGAAAAATGACCCAAGTACACTGACGTATGGACTAGGGCATTGATACTGATTCCTGACCATAAACATGGACACAGGGCACTGCAGCACTGTCAAGGGTTACTGCCACAGTGACACTTCCCGGGAACACAGACAATGGAACATGAGGACTATGTCACAAAGTCAATGACATTGGGATGCTGCCATTGGCACATGCATGGGCAATGACTAAACAAACAAATGACATAGAGATGTTGCTGCTGGGACACTGACAGTGCGGCTCTGACCTTAGGTAGATGTGCTACCTTTAATACTGGGACATGGACAGGGGGAAACAGATAGGTATTGACACATATGAACTAACACTGACATGGAGACACTGACCTAGGAACACGGACAAGCCCACAAACACCAACGCTGAGACCCAGACAAAAGGACAACACCACAGGGACAATGATGCAGGATGCTACCAAGCTGTTGCCCTGGGTTGTCACTTCCTAGTTTTAGTATCCATATGTGGTCAGCCGCAGCCTGTGCAGGTAAGATCGGTGGGGTGGTTGGCCGGGTGGGGGGGATTTTGACAGACAACAAAGGGGGAAAATGAATGATTTATTTAATTTTCCCTCATCATCGTCTGTCAAAATCTCCCCTCTTCCGGCCTCACCACCCCACCGGTCTTACCTGCACAGGCTGTGGCAGACCACATATGGATACTAAATTAGGAACTGACAACACAGGGCACCAGCTTGGGGGCATTGACTCTGGGACAATGGCACAGGAGCACCAAAACTGACTCAATGATACTACCAGGGAAGACATGCATTGGGGCACCAAAACTTGAAATACTAGTCGGGGGGACATGGACACAGTGATACTGACAGTGGGGCACTGATGCAAGAGCCCTGAAATGGATACACTGACACCGGATCACATGCTTATCAGTATTAACAGTGGAACGCTAGCATGTACAATGTGAACTATACTGCTGTCACTGACACATAGCCCTCCATACTGCGAGACACTGACACTGGACAGTTAAAGTTACATTGTACACTGCCCTTAGAATAGTGACATGGAGATATTGACAGAGACAAGCATATTAGCACTGGTACACTAACATATGGACATGGAGACTGGGACACTGACAAGTGGACATGGAGTCACTGACACTGTTAACACTGTTACATGGACATTGACATTTGCGAAATGATATGGGAGCACTAATAAATGGCTATTGTGAATGACACTGCGACCCATAGTCTGATGATGAAAATTAAGGCTGGATCCGCAACAGTGGCGGCTCCTCCGCTAAGGCGGAGGAGCTTCACCCAACTGCTATTTCAGCAGTGCAAAAAAGAAAAAGAAAATGATAATAACATGACTTTATTATCATTTTCTTTTTCTATGCGGGAGTCGGGCGGGGCTGGCTCCGTGACACCAGAGCAAGGGAGGAGTGGTTTCCACTCCTCTAAGTGCACATGACAGTTTGGCCGGCCCTCTAGGGTCAGCCAAACCATCATGCATACTTGGCATGTTCTTCATTGCACTGTGTTGCACAGCTCCGTGGAGAACATGCCCAGTCCTCCAGGCACTGCCTGAGCAGTCAAACAAGTTTCTCAGACCAATCATGACACTGCCACTGCAGCGTCCTGATTGGCTGGGGGAGTCCGGAAGCCTGGTTGCTTCTGGTGCTTCCAGCAGACAGAGGAGATGTGTGTGGCGGCAGGAGAGGCATGCAGCGGTGTGGCGGACAAGGTAAGTTAATTTTAAAAAACATTTTATCACCCCCCAACACCCCCCTTCTGAGCGAGCAGCTACTGGTCCCCAAAAATGATAGCTGGTACCTTCCGCCTTTAACCATCCAATCAAATTAAACAGGAGGCCCAAGGCTCTGGAACAATTAGTGGGTGGCTGTCTGGATAGGTCTCTTTCATTTGGATTAGTGAAAGGGGGCACCTTGTCACACTCACTGCCTGAGCTGCTCCCTGACTCCCACATCAACTTACTGTGTCTTTTTGTCACTGCCTGCTCCATTGAGTTTTGTCCCAAAGGAGGCAGGTACAGTCAGCACAGTTCTGACGGACAGTGGGACCCTATCTTCATATGCAACATGTCTGGGACTCAAAATTGTCCCAATGTGTTTCGAACTGCCTTTAAAACCAATTTAATTATTGTCAACTGTTGAAATTAAAATGTGCCTAGAAATGCAACTTTTGCCATACAATTTGCTAAAAAGCATTCTCTGGAGAATACACAACCCTATGTATAATTGCATGTATATTCTATTCAGTTTTCCTCCATTTAATCATCCATACAGGTGGAACTATCTAAATGAAAGTAGGGTGGTATACTTAGCTGCTTCCAAGTGATATCACCAACAAATTAGGAGAGTATGGAGGGAGTTTTATACTGAGCAAATTGAAGCAGCAAAAAATTCCACTAACAATATTTTTTACGGAGTGAAACAACTGACCTCTTTAGATCATGTGACAGCCACTATGCCTGCCTCTACTGACCATCGTAATAAGGTTGCAGATTTTTTAATGGCAAGATTAAGAAAATATACGCCACCTTCCCTGAAAGCAGAAGGAATTATATCTCTGCTTCTGTCACAGATGATTTGAGAAGTGAGGACAGCTTTGTTTTTCATCCGCCTGGAGTAAGAGATGTTCTTAAACTCATGGAAGCAGTTAAATCTGGGTCGCCCTTGGATCCGATCCCCCCAAAATTCGTCTTGCTAGGGGAAGAAGTAATTGCTCCAGTTCTCACCAAGCTTTTGAACTTGTCTTTTAGTTCGGGTTAGGTTCCTAGCAATTGGAAGCTCGCCATGGTGGTACCACTGCTAAAGAAACCTTCTTTAGATCCTGCTCACCCAGAAAACATGAGACCTATATCTCTACTACCTTATGCTGCTAAAATCAGTGAGAAACATTTAAACAGTCAACTGTCCATGTTTCTGGAAGAGAGACAGGTTCTTGATGGAACCCAGTCGGGGTTTAGGCCACAACACAGTACCGAGTCAGCCCTTCTTCTTGCCTCAGAGGCCATGAAAACCGCAGCCGATGAGGGAAGAACTACTGCACCGATCCTTCTAGACCTGAGTGCTGCTTTTGACACGTTCTCCCATGGCCTTCTTATGGAACGGTTGGGGGAGGCCGGGGTTGGAGGAGGGACTTGGGAGTGGATTAAACATTTTCTGGAGAATAGATCCTTCCAGGTTCTACAACATCTTTTTAAATCCAGAGTCTGTCCTCTGCCTCAAGGGGTGCCGCAGGGTTCGACTCTCAGCCCTACCCTATTGAAAATCTACATGTGCCCCTTGGCAGATATTGTGCTGAGACATGGGGTAAACCTGGTGTCATATGCCGATGACACACAGTTGATTGTTACCCTGGAGCAAAAGAATGCAGGAACGGCATCTGATTTCAAGGTATGCTTGATGGAGCTTGCCAATTGGATGAAGCTCAGCTGTTTGCAGCTGAATGCGGAAAATTCGGAGATGATGGTAGTTGGTAAGCAGCCCTCTCTTTTGTCACATTTATGGTGGCCAGAGGAGCTGGGACCGACTCCGATCCCTAAGGCTAAGGTCAAGAATCTGGTAGTATGGTTCAACAACACCCTCTCCTATTCAGAGCAGATATCAGCTGTCGCTGGTGCCTGCTTTGGCAGTCTTAAAATGTTGCGAAAAATCCTGGATCTACTCCCGTTAGATGCCAGACGTACCATTGTACAGGCCCTTGTTACGTCCCGTCTTGATTATTGCAACATCCTGTACCTAGGGGTGACCCCAAAAAATCTGTACATCCTGCAGAAGGTTCAGAATGCTGCAGCTCGTTTAATTTTGAATATTCCTAGGCGGGCCTCGGTGGGGGAGGCCTTGAGGAAATTGCACTGGCTCCCCATACAGGCCAGAGTCACCTTTAAGGCCTTGTGTTTTAGCCACAGGATCTTCAACAATAAAGGTCCTAGCTTTTTGCACCCCCTTTCTTCACCCCTTATGGACCTGCCTGCTACCTAACGTCCTTGGGCACGGCAAAGTTGATTGTGCCTAAGGTTTCAAAGGTACGGGCTGGTGGGAGCTCTTTTGGCTTCCTTGCGGCAAAGGCCTGGAATGACCTCCCTGTTAATTTAAGGACGTGCCCGTCCAAGACTTTGTTCCAGAACAAACTTAAGACGTGTCTCTTCCAGCATTCCCCTGGTGGCCGGAAGTAGGCCTCTGTAGCTGCTCCTTTGGGGGACCTAGGCTGTAGGGTGGGTGGGTGGCTCTGGCCAGCTGTCATGGTACTATTGGTGTTCTAGCGCGGGGACACTCCATTGGAGTAACCAGGTGCTCTATAAGCTGTATAATAATACTTGCTTTCAAAACACTATTTGAGACAATTTTCCTGAAAAATCCCCACTGTCCCTTTCTCACTGTGTTTTTCATGACACCATTTAATACTACTTATCACAAATAGCTCTCAATGTAGAAAACTATAAAAACATACAGCCAAATGTGTTGCGTACCTTAACATCTCACTATATTATGCACCTTTAAAAGACACTGTTTGGGGAGCCAAATTCCTGTACACCCTGCGATCCCTTTTATGCTGTAATTATCCTTTGGGGTAAGGCCCCCCAAAACTTCCACCCATGACTATTGGCCTACTTTTACACAGATATTAGTTTCAACAAGAACAATAAAGCGTACTTGCTCAATCTCAATGTATTTGATAAATGTATTGATAAAATCAACAAAGATGTGTTTAAAAATAATAATCACAAGCTTTTTTAAAGACCACTTAGTCAGAAGCAAATTGCTGGTTCAGGATGGAGCATGTGTGAATAAACACAGTCTCTGTTCTCATTCAAACAGGCTCTGAACTGAACTAGTAACCAGTTTCTGATTCAAAAACTTTTGAGTTGCTTTTGATTTTCCATAAAATAAGAAACATCTGCACACTTTGAGAGCCAGTGCTCTAACCACTTATGATCCATGTAAGTGTACACAGGTATGCTGCCAAAAAGCTCCTTCCAGGCTGTGCATTCTCGCATCCCCTGCATTTCAGGCATACAATACTCCAAGCATGGACACGTCTTGTATTGGAAAATGGTGATGCCTGCACTTTTCACCTGAACTGAAATACTTCCACGGGCAGCATAATTGTTCACCTGGTCTTCTAGCTTTAATGCCACTGATGTTGTTGTTACCTTTTGACAGAAAGACCCTATATGGTTTCCAGCTTTGTCCAGACAAAGCTTGATTGTGCACTGTGTCTGTCCAAGGCCAATGCCAATCCAGTTACTATTTCTATCCACCACCAGGGCAGCTCCTTTATTGGAGCAGAGGAGCGTCGCCCCACCTAAATTACCCCCAAAGCCCCAGAGATGAAAAATAAATGGTAATTCATTACCATTTTATTTGTAATTCCTCGTCCTGAACAGGGTGTCAGGACGGGGTAGGGCCTGCTAAGTGAGAGCAGTAGGGAGGCAGATGGGCTGTATGTGCACTGTTTAAATTGCACATGTCTTTTTGGCTGGCCGTCTTGTGATGGCTAGCCACATTTGCACACTTAAAACATCTCTAACCCATCTGTTGTAAGACAGCTGGGTTAGAGCAAGCGCAGGCCTCCAGAGCGCTGTGGAGCGCCGAGTGAGGCCACTCCCTCCAGTCAGAGTGCTGGATGAGAGCAGCGCCAGGATTGGTCAAGGGAATTTGGCGGTGGCTGGGCTGCAGTTGAACAAAGAAGAAGTCCGGTGCAGAGGACTCAGTAAGTGTTTCCTTTTATTTTTATTTTTTATTTTATTTGCACTAGTGCTCGCCTGCACCCCCTCCCTGTAGATGGCAGCCGCCACTATGCACCACTTCTGCTGAGACCTCAGATTTCACATAATCAGGTGTTTATCTGTGATTATAACATAGATATTTTACAGGCTTGTAGTCACAGTCATATTTAAGCATGCAGTTGTAGAGAAAAGCTAAAGTGTTGATTTCATGTAGGATGTACTTGTTTGTGTCTTTTTTTAGTCGCAGCGTGGCAGACAGCGCATCTGTCTGGTTTGACAAAGACATCTTGGGGACTTTCAGAACATTGACATAGGAATGCATTCTGCTCGTTGCTTGCAATTGGCTTTGTTGTTTTTAACTCATGTTTTCTGGCTTTCCATTTGCTGTATCTACTTGCTTTCTTCTGTCCAGGTTCAGTTCGTCCCTCTCGTTGCCTAAACCGCATTCACAGTATTCTTCCACCAGCTCATTTTCAGTAAACAGGCCTTTAAATCTTGTTCTTATCTCGTCACATTTGCTGGGCATTCATAGAACAAGGGAAAATATCAGGTGCTGTCTTATCCTTCAGAGTGCTCCCTTTCAGTAAACAGGCCTGTAAATCTCGTTCTAATCTCCTCACATTGGCTGTGCAATCAAAGACCGAGGTCAAATGTCAGGTGCTGTCTTCCGAGGGCGCTTGTTTACTTTTCTTTCTCTAACTTCAAAGTGAGAGGATTTATGTGATAATCTTGCTGGATACTGGGTGTAGGAAAGCATTTTTTTCTAGCACACAACAACAATTAAATGAACTGTGTAAGTATTTCAGAATTAATCAGAATTAGGAACACAAATAAAGCATATTTTGTGTTATTTCTGAAGGGTTTGGTAAATAAATACTATAATATGATCAAAACAAATCATTACACTGAGGTGATGCAATTTCCATACATTTTTCGTCTGTGCACTGTATATTTTTATCAGTAAAACTGTATGTCTGTGCAAATGTAATTGTCATTTGAATTGAAAATGTGTTGTCTTTAATGGTAGCGTGCTACCACACCATACATACGCTACTCTACACCACTCCACTCTACGCTGCACAACTCCATGTTACTCCATGTCACTGCACTCTGTGCCATTACACTCTACTCCACTCTACACCACTGCACTCTACTCCACTCTGCACCACTGCACTTCACAACATTGCACTCTGCTCTGCACCACTTCACTTTACACCACTCCACATCACTGCACTCTGCATTACGGCTCTTTGATGCTTCATGCCTGGACACCCAGGGCCTCACTTCCTCCATTGTTGGGTGTGGCCCTGCATCTTATGTATTAATTAGGGGTGGGCGGAAAATTCCGTTCCGCCAGCGTAGAATAAAAAAGCAAGCCACCCCGGCTCACGGGCCCGGTCCTTGCTTCTGAAAGCAGCCAGGCCGGGGAGCCTCCTCCAGGCACACGGAGCCTAGCAAGGCCCGGGGAGAGCCTCCCCGGGCCCCGGTGGACCCCCGTCCCCAGCGCCCGGACCCTCCGCTGGCTTGCGGGACAGGGGGCTCCCGCACCCCGGGACGGAGCTCCAGCACCGGGCCCAGCTTCCTGGACCCCCAGCCAGGCCGGGGAGAGCCTCCCCGGGCCCCAGTGGACACCCTGTCCCCAGCGCCCGGACCCTCGGCTGGCTTGCGGGACAGGGGGCTCCCGCACCCCGGGACGGAGCTCCAGCACCGGGCCCAGCTCCCGGACCTCCAGCCAGGCCGGGGAGAGCCTCCCCGGGCCCCGGTGGACACCCTGTCCCCAGCGCCCGGACCCTCGGCTGGCTTGCGGGACAGGGGGCTCCCGCACCCCGGGACGGAGCTCCAGCACCGGGCCCAGCTCCCAGACCTCCAGCCAGGCCGGGGAGAGACTACCCGGGCCCCGGTGGACACTCTGTCCCCAGCTCCCGGACCCTCGGCTGGCTTGCGGGACAGGGGGCTCCCGCAACCCCGGGACGGAGCCGCACCCTGGGACGGAGCTCCAGCACCGGGCCCAGCTTCCTGGACCCCCAGCCAGGCCGGGGAGAGCCTCCCCGGGCCCCGGTGGACACCCTGTCCCCAGCGCCCGGACCCTCGGCTGGCTTGCGGGACAGGGGGCTCCCGCACCCCGGGACGGAGCCGCACCCTGGGACGGAGCTCCAGCACCGGGCCCAGCTTCCGGACCCCCAGCCAGGCCGGGGAGAGCCTCCCCGGGCCCCGGTGGACCCTCTCTTCCCTAGCGCCCCGTACCCTCAGCTGGCTCGCAGGACGGGGGGGGGGGCTCCCGGACTCTGGGACGGAGCCGCACCCTGGGACAGCGCTCCAGCACCGGGCCCAGCTTCCGGACCTCCAGCCAGGCCAGGGACAGCCTCCCCGGGCCCCCGGTGGACCCCCTGTCCCCAGGACCCGGACCCTCGGCGGGAACCAAGGAGGGTTAAGCCCAGGCCACGTCCTCTCCCCGACAGCCTGCACGGGGAGCCCATTTTTACCGACTATTAAGCCCCCACGTAGTGGGGGCTTACAGAACCCTGGGGGTGGACAAAAGTTGGAGTTAGCCCGGCCGGCCGGCAGGCCGGCCATCTGGTCACCCGGCCCGCAGGGCCATCTGGTCGCCCGGCCCGCAGGGCCATCTGGTCGCGCAGCCAGGCGACCAGATGCCCAGGGACCACCCAGCCCCAGAGGTGGACTGGGAGGGTGCCGTGCCTGGTCGCCCTGGCAGTCCGGCGAGCGGGTGGCCAGGCGCTCCGAGGCAGCCGCTCGGGAGGACTCCTTCCCCGGTGCTGCTCCTCGTCTCCCTGCGCGGGAGCGGCGGGAAGGGGAGGCCAGGGCATCTGGTCACCCTGCCGAGCAGCGAGGGCAGTGGCCCCCGTCCCCGCACCCCGGTGGGGCAGGGACGGGAGGGGGAAGCCCCCGTGCCGGAAGGCACGTGGTGGAGGCAGCCTCCCGCAGGCCCGCGTTACCCCCTTCCGCGTCCCTCCCGCCGGCCCGGCGGCAGAGGGACCCACACCTGGGTGTGGTGGAGGAGGGCGTCCGCAGGCGCCCACGCACGGAGAGAGACAAAAGCTTGGCTCAGAGGATGACTTTCAATAGATCGCAGCGAGGTAGCTGCTCTGCTACTTACGAAACCCTGACCCAGAATCAGGTCGTCTACGAATGATTTAGCACCGGGTGCCCCACGAACATGCGGTGCACTAAGGGCGATGGAGGCGGCCCCCTCTTGAACTCTCTCTTCAAAGTTCTTTTCAACTTTCCCTTACGGTACTTGTTGGCTATCGGTCTCGCGCCCGTGTTTAGCCTTAGATGGAGTTTACCACCCGCTTTGGGCTGCATTCCCAAGCAACCCGACTCCGAGAAGACCCGATCCCGGCGCGCCGGGGGCCGCTACCGGCCTAACACCGTCCGCGGGGTGAGCCTCGATCAGGAGGACTTGGGCCCCCTGAGCGACGCCGGGGAGTCGGTCTTCTGTAAGCCACATTTTTCGCACCCGCTGCCGGGCGGGGATTCGGCGCTGGGCTCTTCCCTCTTCACTCGCCGTTACTGGGGGAATCCTGGTTAGTTTCTTTTCCTCCGCTTAGTAATATGCTTAAATTCAGCGGGTCGCCACGTCTGATCTGAGGTCGTAGTCGGAAAGAAAACGCCGGAGCGTTCAGGGGGGCAGCCGGGGAAGGCCGGGCACCCCTGCCAGAGCAGGGGGCCTGGCGTACCCGGCAGCGCGCGCCCTCTTTCCCCGGATCTCGTCTGAAGGGGTTTCGCCCTTTGCCGGGAAGCCGGCCGCGGAGGAGGGCGCCCGAGGCGAGTGCGCGCGGGCAGCCGGTGGAACACCACGGACAGCCACGCACGGCACGCAGCCAGGCGCCCCGGGACGGGCCCGGGGCGGACCGGTCGCCGGGCCCCCTTCACAGGGGGCCAGGCGCGCCGGCGGCGTACCTCCGCGGCAGGACCCGGACAGGGACCCTGCCAACGGGCGATCGGGGGGTCTGACCTTGTGGGGGGACGAAGGGGAAGCGGAGCTCACCCTGCGACGGCCCCAGCCGCGTCCCGGGGAAGCCCCGGGGCGATTGACGATCGAGCGACCCTCGACAGGCGTAGCCCCGGGAGGAACCCGGGGCCGCAAGGTGCATTCGAAGTGTCGATGATCAATGTGTCCTGCAATTCACACTAATTCTCGCAGCTAGCTGCGTTCTTCATCGACGCGCGAGCCGAGTGATCCACCGCCAAGAGTCACAGGCAACTTTTCGAAAACGTTCGCCCACCTGCAGGCGCAGGAGAGGCGGGAGGAAGGCGACGCCGTCCCGTCCGCCGCCCGCGCGGCAAGACGGCACGGGCGCCCCGTTCAAGGCTTCCCCTCTGGGAGTCAGACAGCACCGTCGTGGGGGAAAAACATTGCCAGGCGCTCGGCCTGGGAGCCCGCCCCCACCCACCCACCCGGGGGCGAGGGAGGGGGCTCCCAGAGCGACGGGAGCAGGCAGCCCCGCAGCCGCCAGTCCCTCCCAGGGTAACCCAAGAGGGACCACACGAGTCTTCAAACCCCTCAGCCCGGCCACACGGGACCGGGTCGGACCGGGTACCTGGCAACGAGGGAGGGTCGCTCCACCTGCACATCAGCCGTCCGTCGCCGGATCGGCCCCGAGCCGTGCCAGCAGAGGCTGACCATC